>NC_046293.1:1726672-3115422 GCF_004115265.2 Rhinolophus ferrumequinum
CAGCTGGCACGGATCGTCCTCGTCTGCCTGATTGGCTGGCGGCAGATGCCCACTTTGGACCATCAATAATCTGATTGAAGTTAGATGTAGGCTTCTGGAAGAGGCGGGTCAGCCTGCACCCCTGGACTCCCACCCTTCCCGAAACCGGGTTCAGCAGGAACCTGTGTGCTCGGTCGCCGTGGGCTGACAAAGTGGCATCTGGTGAAGGAGGGGCGTGGGCCTGCCAGAGGCCCCCCAGGGCCACGTTCCCGAGCCCCACACATTGCGACCCCACTGCCCGGGCCATCTGCTCTGCGTCCTCGTTGAGGGTGACATGCCCACCACGTGCCCCAGCGTGTGTCGTGCTGTGGGAAAAGCTGTGTGCTCGGCCACGTGGATCAGGAGCTCAGACATTCTGGAATCTGCCGGCACGCCGGCTCTGCAGGGCTTGGCAAAGGGCGCAGAAGGCGGCCCTAATGCAGGCTGGGGCAGACTCTGGCTTCCAGGGGCCCGTCTGCTCCTGCCAATCAGCCGATGAACAGCCACCTGTGGGAGGCTGGACCCCAGCAGCTGTGGGCACAGCGGACGAGTGTACCAGGCAGGAGAATGGATTCTGATCAGCCTGTGGGCACCGCGTCAGCTCCACAGAAGCACCGTTTGGAAACACATGTGCTTCCCATGCAAAGCTCATGCTGGTGGCCCCAAAGGACAAGGCGTGGACGGCTGGGAGGCTTGCACTTGTGTGTCCACTCTGCTGGCTGAGTCGGGGTAACCAGTGGGCCCGCAGGCTAGGGCAGCTCTCCTTCTCCAGCCAGGCCCCGGGCAGGGGAGTGGACACTGCAAAGGGAACCGCCGGCTGGAGGAAGGAAGGGCCTGGGGCTTGGCTGGGAGGGGCCGAGGGCAGAAGGGCTCACCCAGGTGGCCGGGGGAGTGAGCCGGGGAGTCAGCCAGAGTATGTCCCCTCTACAAAATGAGGCTCAGAGTACTGCGACAGAGTGTATGTTTGGAAAGGGCAGGGCTCACCCCAACATCCAGTGCTGTGAGCCAGCGCTGCCCCTGGGGGATCAGGGGCCAGCTCTCAGCATTCTTCCCGTGGACCCAGTCACTGGGTGTTCAGCGGCTCTGGACAGCAACCTCGGGGTCAGCACCTCCTGGTGTGTCTATGCTGGGTTCTGCCCTGCTCCTAGCTTTCGCTCAACTGAGTAGTAACGTAATGCACCCGGAGAAGTGAGAACCCTCATCCATTGCTGGCAGAATTAGGAGATGGTGCAGCTGCTGTGGAAAACAGCGTGGTGGTTCCTCCCAAATTAAACATAGAATTTCCATGTGACCCAGCAACCTCACTTCTGGGGACACACCCTAAAGAGCTGAAAGGCAGGAAAGGGAACTGGTGTTTGTACCAATGTCTGTTATTCACGTTAGCCCAGAGGAGGACACAGCCGTGTCCATCGGGGGATGAATGCTAAGAAAATGTGGTCCGTCCATACAGTGGAAGCGCATTCAGCCTTGCAAGGAAGGGAGTTCTGACACCTGCTACAACGCGGACGGACCGTGAGGACGTCCTGCTCAGTGAGATAAGCCAGGCACAGAAAGTTAAACACTTGTGATGCCCTTTCTTTGAGATCCCTGGAGTCATCACATTCACGGAGGTGGGAAGATGCTTGTCACCAGGCGCTGGGAGGGGTGGGGGGGTGTTACCATTTATTGGGGACAGAGTTTCAGTTCGGGGAGATGGAAATGTCTGGAGCTGTGTGGGGGCGCTGGGGGTGAATGTAGTTAACGCCCCTGAACTGTGCACTTAAAAAGGGTGAAGATGGAAGATTTTGTGTTCTGTATATTTTACCACCACAAACAAAGCAATACCAGCAACAACAAAATCCTCCTTGGACCCCCAGCCCCGAGCTCAGCCTGGGCTGACCTGGCTACTCCCTGCGGCGTCATTCTGCGAGCCAGCGTCTATCTGGAGCCAGCCCTGCAGGGGAACCGTCTCCTTCTGCTCAGTCCTACACACTGCTCAGACCTGGACCTTCTGATCTGTGGTAGTGAGCACCCAGTGGGGGCCTGAAAGTCACACCTGTCAATAAAATTAGACACCTGAAAGACACGTTTACGCGTAATCCCCACAATCCAAAATTATGTTTTCTTCTGCAATTAGGGAAAATGTACTTTTTACACTTACATAGTTTTCTTAAAAAGAACACACTCCCTTTCTTTTTCATGTGAGCCCAGCGTTTTTGCCTTTAACCAGATGGTTTGTGGGTTTCGTAAATGCCTGTCCCCCTTGTGACACACACCGGTCCCTTTTTTGAAGCCCGTGAGAATGGTCGGCTGTCAGGACACAATTCGTGTTGTTGTCTGATCATGGTTTGAACCAAAGAACCAGGTATCTGTAAACTGGATATATGTTCCTCACCCAGCAAAATTAAAGGAAAAAAAGACGGAGATTAATTTGGTGGAAAGACTGTGAAGTGCAGCGTGAAAATTGAGTCTTCGGGAAGTTTCTTCAGTTTAACGTGACGAACGAGGCCCCGTGGTGAACGACGGCTGTGAGCGAATAACCCACGGTTGCTGAACCGGGAGAGGAGGTATAGCTTAATCAGTCACCTCACCCACGTGGAAGCAGCCAGAGGGTCCTCGGGAACAAAGCTGAGGGACCCAGAGGGACAACGGGACGCTGGTGAGTGGCAGGTCCCTGGAGACAAGAGCACGGTGTCCCTGAAGGTCTCCACGTCAGACCTGGAGAAGACACGGAGACAAATAACACGTCTTTAATGATGCTAGAAAAACAGTAATAACCTGCTATCAGATGGGCCATCAATTGTGACCAGATGGTGGTTGGCACCCACACATATTTCACTCTTCCATCTGCTCCCATCCACAGCGTCCTGTCGATGGATACCAGAAAGGTGGGTTTGCCTCCAGATTTTGTCATTAGCGCCATGTCGAGTTGCTCGGTGTGATTCACGGGCCATTACCAGGCAGCCCACTGAGGACGGTAGGGTTCTCTGGTGGGGCGTGAGTGCAGGGGCACAGCGCAAGGGCGTCCGGGCAGCTCCTGGCCCAGGCTGCCTTTTCTCTGACCCACCTTGGGGGTCCTGTCACCCGGCACCGACTTCCACGCAGCTCTGCCTGCCTCATACCACAAGCCCTCCCCAACGCAGGACAGTGGGACAGGCTCTGCTCCCCTTCAGTCAGCAGGACGTCTTCCTGCCCAGAGCTACATCCAGAGCTACACTGAAGGGGCTAAATTTCTCTCGTTTTATCTGTAGAGGTAACCAGTCCAATCATTCATTCCTTTTGTTCATTCATTTGTTCTTCTGTTTGCTCTCCGGTTCATTCATCCGCAGTCAAATATTTACTAAGCACACATATTGCTTCAGACCCTGTGCCCCAGAAACTCCTGATGACGCAGAGAGACTTGTGGGGCCCCTATGCACACCGAGACCATAAATTGTCATGTTTGTCTAATGACCTCATTACAAATACTCGGCAGCACTGTGTAAAGAGGCTACCCCAGGAAGAGTGGGGGTTCTCGGGGTGTGCCACACGGAGAAAGAAGCACAATGCAAGGTGGAGGCCTGCAGAGAGGGCCACCGAGAATGACCCCGGATGGGTCACTGGGGAGTGTGAACCAGGCTTCATGAAAGCAGAGAGGGATCTGAAGGGTTACGTCTGATCTGCATTCAGAGACCAGGGAAGGGAGTGACAGGCTGAAGATTTCAGATAATGAGCAGCAGAGCCAGTCGGGACTTGGGACTCGGACCCAGTTCTCCTGAGGTTTCCCAAAGGTCACCCTTCCCTTCGGAGCACATAGCTGCAGAGGTCGCCTGAGGGATGTGTCTCAGGACAGAATACTGGGGAGGGTGGGGGGTGGCTGGGTCGGGGCCTGGGTAAGGGTGCACGTGAGGGCAGGCAGGAGGCTGGACGACGGGGCGGGGGGGTCATTTATTCTCCAGGTCCTTCCCCACTGTAACCCCCCACAGACACACATGCTAAGTTTCTGGAGCCCCTTGGGCCAGGGCAGAGAGCCAGGAACAAAGCCTTCTGGTCCCACACACTTGGCTACTCACCGCACAGAGCGATCAGCCGTCTGCTTGCACACTTTTATTTACTTTTTTCTTTTCTGAACAGTTGTTGGGGCAGGCAGCACCCTGTGAGTGGGGACGTCCTCGTGGCATCCTGTGACACACCTACCTGTCCCCATTTCACAGGAGGAGACTAAGCAAAGGCTCAGCGAGGCTCAGGGCGTAACTGACAAGCCCAGGGCCCTTCCGGCCACCCATCTGGAGACACGCCCCCACCCCCAGGACAGGGACGTACAGCTGGGAGCTCCTCCCTCCACCCCCGGGGCAGCAAGCCTGATGGACAGCGTCTGTCCCGCCTATGTCTGTAAACACCTGGTGGGGAATAAATTCAGCAGAGATCCCTGTGGATGCTACTGGGCCTGGAGGTTGCTGGACGGCTGGATGGGCCGCCCCACCCCACGGCCAGGGGAAGGAAGGCATCCTGCCCCGGGCCAGCCTGCCCACCACGTCCACCTGCGGCTTCTTCAGGCTGCCATGGAGGGAGAGGTCTGGTTGCCCAGTCCTGAAATGGCACTCTGGTGGCAGGCAGTTTGCAAAGATCCCTCTGTGTTTTTCATGGGAGCGGGCAGTGCTGTTGCAAGTTAGGGGGGGCAGGGGACAAGGTGGAGACCGCGTTCCTGCTTATTCTGTCCCTGGCTGGTCCAGGGGGAAGGATCACCGTGCTGGCCTGGATTTCTGATCTATGAGTTCTGGGATCTTGGCACAATATGCTAATGTTTTATTTAAATCGGGAGGTGCTGATTTGCATATGGCAATGTTTCCATATTCCAGGGAGATCTGTTTCTCTAAGTCCTCTCTCTTCTCCTGTCCGCTCCGCTCCAATTTCAAGGCTGTTGCTCCTTCTGCAGAATTTATTAGGTGCCTCGGGGATGATAAAGAAATCAGCTCATTACACCATCTTATCTAAGACAAACCTTAACCTTGGTGAGCGTGGGGGCCGTGAGGCTGGCCGGTCCTTGTCCCCAGGCAGCTGCTGACTCCTTCCAGGAAGCCGGCTCCTCATTGTGGGGGAGCCTTATTCCCTTCCCGAGGGCCCTGGGCACAGGGCGTGGGGACACACGGAACAGGTGCTGGTGCTGGGGCACGCTGCCGTGGGCTCCAGTGGTCACCACAGCCTCTGAGATCATCCTTACATTGTCTGGAAAATTCCTCCCAAATGTCAGGTGTGGAGGTTCAAGCTCTAAACAGCTGGTTAATGACTTAACCTGGGGGGAATCTCCAGTGCTGTCAGGTCCCTGGTGGGTACCCTAAATTAGTGAGGGGCCTGGTGGGACTCTTGGAGGATGGGGGTGACCTGGCTACCCAGCAGCATTGGGGCCATGCAGACCTCAGGGCGTTGGAGCCCAGATCTCTGTGCAGTCACGTCCTCTCTTGATCCCCACTGGATTTTAAGGACCTGGGTCACGTGAAACACAGTGGGCCAGTCAGCAGTGGGGGGGCTGGTGCTCTGCTCAGCGCTGAGTGCCCCACAGTAGCGTTCTTTGCTCCACAACAACCGGTGGGGTCGTTGGGACCGCCAGGTCTGCCACAGCCTGGAGCCTTCCCCGCTCAGCTCTGCTTTCTCCTGCCACCCTTACTATTCGCTGGCATAAGCTCCCCATCAACTCATTTCTGGTGCTCCCAGGGCTGCCTGGGACCACGCTCCCCCAGCAATCACCACCTAGGGGTGGAGTCCAAGGAAACAAGCACTCTCTTTTAAGGTGGGAAGGGGAATTCAGAAGAACCCAGGCCCTGCCTGAACAAGAGGAGGAAGAGAGAGACCTGGGAAATGGACAAACTCGTGCAGCAGCAGCAAGCGTGTCAGGGGCTGCCGAGGCACCCAGTCTGCAAGCAGCTGACCCAGTGGCCGAAGACAGTCCCCCAGGGGTCTGCTCTACAGATGACCTTCTTAAGAGATATGCTACAAAATAATAATAGTAAAATAACTAAGAGCTAAAGACCCAAGGATGAAGCGTCTGTATGGGATGGAAGAAAGAGGGCAGAGCTGAGGCACAACCACCACCCACAGAGAAATGATGAATAAATCAGGACTCACAGGGATGAACTTGACCTCACTGGGATCACTCCCATATGGAAAAGCCCAAGATAATCAGAGAAACATGGAAGAAAAATCAGAGAGGATAGTAAGCAGTCAGTACTACACGTGGAGGACCAGTGGACAGTGGTAAAAGAGAGACCAACACACAGAATGGGGGTGTTTAAAGGAATATTAGGGAGAACAACTTCCCTGAAATCGATAAACTGAAGATGTTAATGGAAAAATCTGAAATAGCTTTCGATGCATCTTGATTAAGTTATTGGACTTTAGAGATGACAAAATAATTCTCTGTATGTGTAGGCAGAAAAGAACAAAACGCAGTCACCCATGAGACGGAAACATCAGGCTGAAGCCAGGCTTCTCTGTAAGGAGCTCAGGTGTGGGAAAGAGCCTCAGGCACAGAATCTCAGAGGCAGATTTTAGGATCCTGTCATCACAAGGGTCACCCTGGTCCCGCCCTGTGCTGGAACAATGTCTGCAGCTTTTTCAGGGGAAGACACTGACCTAAGAGTTCTGTCATTTTAAATATAGAATTTTATATTTAATTTTTTAAGTTTAAATTTATATGCAAAAGTCAGACATCCTCAAGTACGGACTAGATCACCAATGAGTATTTTTTGGAAAAATATATATACACAGTCTGGGCAAATTAAGAGATGAAAAAATGAAGATGACAAATTCCTCAGTCAACATCAACTCACAACAAACTTCTGGTATGTTCCAGTGGAAAGAATGTATTGCCCAGAAATTTTATACCCAGCAAAACTGCTTTTCAGTATCCAATCCTGTCTTGAGCCCCAGGAGCTGTGGGAGTCATGGGGTACAATGCAAAATGAAAATCTGTTGAGGAAAAAATAATGTCAACTTAAAGTTTTAATACAATTGTTTTCTTCATCTCTATAACTCTTTTTTAGAGTTATAATTGCTGGTGGCCAATAAACAGCTAAAGTATTGCAATTCCTCTAGTTTCACTTTACTTCTTTTTTATTTTCTTAATGGGAGTAAAATTAAATTAGGATGTTTGTTACTGATATTGTCTATTATATTACGTTATCGTCTCATTTTATGCTGTTGTTTCTATCACTTATTTGTCTACTCATCACAGTCTCTGCCTATCCATATATGTATCTATGAAGAGAGATCGAGAACTTTTTATTTATTTATTTTGGCATCATCATGTCATTTCTGGGTGGTACGATTTTGGGTTATCTGTTGCTTTTTTCTATGTACTTTTGGGAGTGCTGTAGTTCTTTATGATAAATATACATTTTATTTGCAAAAATGATGACATCGCCCTAAAATGGAAATGAAGGAAGGCTGGCTTTGCAGCTCATAGCAGCACATCCCCGGCCACAGCCCAGGGGTTGGGTGGAGTGCCATCTCCAGCCTCTTACGGGGGGTGGGGGCTGCTTGGCACACAGTCAGTGCCCAATGGGTCATTATTGAGCATTCAGCATGTTTTGGACGTGGGTGAAAGACGGATGTGGCCAAGTGCAGTAACTTCAACAAGCCACGAGGATGAGCGGGGACACTGGGCCCAGCCGGGTCCCCTGGCCTGACCCCTCCACCTGCTTGCACACTCCTGGGAGTGCAGCTTCTGGGCTGAGCATTTCTGTACCTGCCAGTGAGTATGAGTGAAGCAGGGAGGTGAGGGAGAGATGGACAGAGCGCACAGCGGCTCCTACGAGGAGGGGAAGTGGCCCTCCCCTCGGCTGCACTTCCTTCCACGCCCCTGCAGTTGGGGTGTTTGTCTCCCATGCAGGGGCTGCTCGCTGACACTATCTTGTCCCGACCACCAGCTCCCCGCGGCCAGGCGCCGCCTCCATCCTTCCACATCTCTGAGTGCATCACACCTGCCCGTGGCCAAGTGCAGACCAGGCGTGAAGTATGTGGTCCTGGCAGGAACGAATGGATTTAATTTGGTTACGCCTGCCAGGTACAGGCCCCCCAATTCCCCTCTCCAATATGCAATCCTCCCGAGCCCGAGGTCTTGTCGGAAACCTCGGCCTCTCACAATTAAACTGCTCTCACTTCCCTTTATGAAGCCGGCTTGAGTGACCTGGATTTCCATGCTTTCCAAAGGCCATTTTCTTTTGTGGGGAGAGCTTTCTCCCCACGGTTTTCTCCTTCTTTTCGGTGAAAGGAAACACCAGGAAGGTGACAACCTGCATGCTGTTCACCACTTCGAACAGCTCAGGTTGCTTTTGCAAAGGGGGGACACGGGAGCTCGCAGAGCGTTTGCTCCCAATAAAACTGCTGAAGCAAGGTCAAACGTTTCCACGAGGAGATAAAATGTTAATAAATGGCGACCATTGTCCCACATTCCAGAATTTATGCAGTACATCTCTATGGCTTCGTTCTCTCCTTGGTTAAATCCAGTGAGTAATTTCTGACTGTATTCATTGCTGGAGGATATATTTCTTTAGAGTTAAATATCACTGGCTGTGCATTTTGATATGAGACACGCAGGCTGCGATTTATAACCGACAAGAGCACCAGTGAATCTGGCTGCTCAGAGAAGCAGGGCGCAGGAACTGCACGCTGCCTCCAGAGTGTTTATTTTAGAATTCATTTGTGAGGAAACATCATTTTAAATTCTAGTGTCATTTCTAATCCAGGAGTGCTCATTTCTCCGGCAGACGTCCAGGGGCCTTCGGATGCTGGCACTGGGGTCTCGGCAAGGCCTGCCTCCCACCCTGGCTGTCCACCCTTCACTAGCTTCACGCCCTCCTTTGGGCAGAGCCGGGTCACGGGCTTTGACCTGATGGAGAAGATGTGGCCACGCAGCGTCCTGACGAAGGGAAAGCTGGACAGGTGAGGAAAGAGGCAGTGGTGAGCTGGGGGCGCCTTCCCAGGCTCGAGGCTCCGGCAGC
Source organism: Rhinolophus ferrumequinum (assembly GCF_004115265.2). Taxonomy (NCBI): domain Eukaryota; kingdom Metazoa; phylum Chordata; class Mammalia; order Chiroptera; family Rhinolophidae; genus Rhinolophus; species Rhinolophus ferrumequinum. The sequence continues at coordinate 1,735,648 of NC_046293.1, forward strand.
TCTGGCTTGGAGAACGGGGTGCACATGGCTACCCATCAGCGTGCAGGTAAATGCAGACCTCAGGGCACCGGAGCCTGGATCTCTGCGCGCAGTCACGTACTCTGGATGCCCACTGGATTTTAAGGACCTGGGTCACGTGAAACACGGGGCCTCTGCACTCATGTGGCCTTTCTCAGAAGGGGACCTGGGCCCCGAGGGTAAGGGTAAGGGTAAGACGCTCTCTGTGTGAGCCCTGGGCTGTGCTGGGAGCTGTGGGGCTACAGACCGGGGCCTTCGAAAGGCACTGGACTGAGACCCACAGGAACTGCCCCCTGAGCCAGCCAGACAGGCCCTCTTCTCCCTTCTGGTCCTGCCTTCTCCCCTCCTTTCCCTTCCCCTCCAGGCCACACCAAAGCCCCTGTTGTCTGGTCACAGTCCTTGGGAACTGGACACCCCGGGGAGCTTCCTTCACTCCTCTGGGGCTCCTTTGCTGTATCTGTGTTCATGCAGAAGCCGAGGCTCATCCATAAACGCAAGCCTGCCTCCTGAGGGGGCGGGGCCTCGAGCTATCAGGGAAGCTGGTAACTGGCGCATCTGAGCCGTGCGACCCGGGCGACCCTCGTGGAACACAGTGGCTGTGGAGCCATCGTGCCACTGCCTGGCCGCTCGGTGACTCCGGGCACGTGTCCTACTCTCTCTGAGCCCCGGTGTCCTTCAACTGCAACTTGGGAAAGAGACTCCCAAACTCAGAGGTTTGCTTGGGAGTTAAGCCAAGTGTCTGGGACAGAGCAGGTGCCCGGTGATGCCGGTCCCTGCCCCTCTGTGCCTCCGTTTACCCACCCTTGACATAGGTATGTGTTCACCCCTCGTGCCTGCAGATGTACAGCGTGGTAGCCGTGGAAAGCTGTCAGGGTGCCTGGCGGACCCTTGGCAGTGACCAGCCTGTGTCTGTCCTCTGACGGTCAGGGGACACCCCAGACGCCGTCCTCATTGAGATCGGAACCTGTCCACCCAGAGCACGTGCTGCCCAGGCCAGGGTGATGGTGTGGTAACCGTCACCCAGTGAGAGTCACACATTTTGCACTCATCACAGGACAGCTGTTTTATTATTTTAGTTTTTCCTGTCACTGTGAGGGGTAGGTCACCGTCCCAGCGACACTGAGCCAGGTGTCCCTCTGAGGTACCACGGGGCTCCAAGCATACACCACTGTGTGTTGCTGGAAATAGTACATTTCTGAAGCCCACTGCCAAGTTTTATGGGTTTTTCTCTCCTGCTCATTTATGGAAAAATAGCTCTTAACCATTTATCCACAAAAGGCTGCCTGGGCCATGGCTGTAAAAATCCACCGGCGGACGGCTTCTCGGGTTCTCAGTAAATGATTGTTGATTAAACCCGGACAACCAGGCAGGAGCGTTTTTCTCTATTAAGGCACATCTGGGGTAATCCTCCTTTTCCCCTGAGGGAGCTGGAAGCAGCTCAGAGCCTGTGGGCAGAAGTTATGGGAGGCGCTGGTCTGACTGCTCCCCATCTGCTGACATGGGCCTGGTGTGCAAAGCCCCTGGCTTGGCTGGGACCTGCCTGTGCTCATCTGTGTCTTTGACACCCCCATGTGTCATTGTCCAGTGTCAGGTCCAGGCGTGTGGCTGGGACACGCGAGGAAAACGCCCGACTCTCCGACGCTCTCCGTCTGCCAGGCTGAGCTCTCCTGGAGGCTTGCTCCAGCACGAATATCACTGAGGCTCCCTGCGAACTCATGTCCCTCCTGTAAAGTGAAGGCAAAGTGGGCAAAACGGGCGCAAAGCGAGGGACCACGTCTCCTGATGGTCTGGATTCCCCATGGCACCAAGCACAGACATCGGAACCTTGCTCAGTAATTACGACTGTCAGGAGGGATCTCACACCCCACCCTCCCTCTGGGGCCCTCGGAGTCCACCGGACTTTTTTTCCATTTGCCCCTTTGCCACCTCCTGTCCAGTTCTGCCCACCCTTGCGAGCCTCTGGGGGTCCTCTCCTCCCAGTCTTGTCTGAGCCCAGACATGCCCCCTTCTCCCCTGGGGCCTGCCACTGCTCCTTGTTTCCCATGCGCGCCCCCCTCCGGAGGAGGGTCAAGGCCAGAGTGTGCCGGAACTTTCACCGATCCTTCCGCGAGGCTGAAGGTGGCCTGGAGCCCAGGCAGGGCGTTTGCGGGAGGAACGCAGGAGGTGGGTCCGGTGACTGAGTGCCCGGTGGGCGCCTCTGCGAAGCCTGCGCAGTGGGCCTGACTGCGCCCTGAGACACTGCGGCGGCCGCTCACCCACACGGAACCTCCTCTTCTCTCTGGGTTTGGAATGACAACAAAGCCTGCATCTCTCTCCGCATCTGCTCCCGGTGCCTGTCCCTCCACACCTGCCGCCAGCCAGCTGTGCAGGGACGTCCCACTCCCACGTTCACCTGGCCGGGGTCCCTGAGGACCAGGGCTTGTTTCCCTCTGTGAAAGGAACACCGGCATCTTCCACTGCTGTCAGGCCCACCCACGTGGGGCGTCAGGGTAGCAGCAGGGCCGGGATCCAGGGCCGTCCTTGTGATGAGGCAGCAGCCGCGCTTCCTGAGAAGGGCCAGCTGTCCCCCACACACCCTTGTCTGTGACGTGTGGCCACCTGCCGCCACCGTCCAGCTCTCCCCTTTCCCCCCGGCCCCGTCTCATGTCCCAGACTTTGGGTTCAGCTTGGAGGATGTCCAGTTCCCACTGGGCCACACATGGCGTCACTGCTGGACATCAGGGATTCCTGGAGACCAAGAAAGAGCTTCCAGGACCTTCCCTCTCAGGTGGCACCAAAGAGGACCACCACTTCCCCGTCCCACACGTGTGTGCAGTCTCCATGGTCTGGATGGGGCTGGCCCTTGCTGCGCCCAGAATGGGCCCAGGACCCGAATAGGCCAGGAGGGTTCTGGCTGTGATGCTTGTTTGGGGTTAGTTAGCACCGAATGAGGTCAGGCCGCAATTTTACCCGTGTCACTAAAAAAGCCACATCCTCTCTTGAGTGTCTTCAGGGCTGCCAGACTGGCAGGGAGAGTCTTGCAGAGCTGCTGGCCATGCCTGCAGGTCCTGGGGCAGCATGCCCGGAGGAAATCCTGCAGAGGAGAGGCCGCTGAGAGCTGCAGAGAGCAAGACGAGAATGGCATGAGTCGGGGCAGGAGCCGCTGGACCCCGACTCCCCAGGTGGATGGGGGAAGCGTGGGAGTCTGCACGTCCACAGCCTGTGCCTGCTACTCAACCAGAAGCTGGTGGCCTGTGCAGGGAAGAGCCGGGGTGTCCTTGCTGACTGAGGAGGGGGTGGGGGCGGTCCCTCAGGACGCCCTGCCCCGCCCAGTTCTTTCCTGGGGGGGCCCGGAGATGGGGTAGAAATGACAATGCTGGCACTTTGTGAAGCTGAAATTCTGTTTTAATTTTTGGCTCATCAGAATGTCTTCCTGTCATAACAGCCGTATTAGAGACCACAGAAAAACTGCAGGAGGCCGTGCTGGATGAGGGGGTGTGGGTGACAGGGAAAGGCCCCCTCCCCCCAGCTGCCCAAGGTCGCACTGCTGTGCAGGAGGGCAGGGTGCAAACCCGCTCTGTGCCCTCCGTGCCTGGAAGTCCACGGCAACTCAGAACCCCACCCCAGGGCCTTTCACCCTGTCCTCCCTTCGTATCTGACCCGAGGGGCTGTCAGGGCCACCAGCATGTCTGCAGAGCCCGAGGGCTGGGGAAACGGCACTAGATCCTGGGCGAAAATGACAAGTTCATCTCTTGCTCTGCACCAGCACAGCCCTGCTTCCTCCAAGGATGAGGACTACGTGGGAGGGGAGGGTGATTTTTTTAGGCTCAAACCAAGAAGAGACATTCGGAGAGCGTGGGGAAAGAGCCAGCCGCGGGGTCCCTGTGATCCCGCTATGCCGAGCAGGCCAGGCAGGCGCTGTGTCCTCCAATGACGCTGGAGGACCCTGGTGAGTCCTCAGGGCTGGTTTCATCTGCCGCCAGCTCCAGAGAGGGCATGAAGTGACTTGAAGTGGATTTATCTGAAGAGGACAGATACTCGGTTCCCAGGCCTGCGTTCTCTCACAGAGGAAGGGGGTTCTGAGCAGGGATGCACCCCAACCGCTGGCCTGGCCCAGGGACCTCTGACGGCCGCCTGGCCCTGACGTACTTCCCCCACCTCCCACCTGTGAATGTATTGTGTGCACATGGTAGAAAACAGAGAAAAGTTAAAAGAAAATACCTAACCCAGGCACTTGAGCAAGAACTACTTTTCTTTGTGTATTTCCATCTAGATCTTTGCTTTGTACCTAAAAAAATAAAATGAAAGAGCTGGCTATGCCATAGGTCAGGCCTTATTCTGAGTGACTCCTATGTAGTGACGTCCTGCTCCCATCAGCAGCCCCGAGGGGCAGCCGGCCGCTGCAATGTAAGCACTGGAAAAGGGGCAGGCACAGGGCCATGCCTGGCTGCCCAAGGCCACAGGCACTCAGTGGGGGGTAGGGACACGAATTGGGCTCCTGGCCCCAGAGAGGTCCCCTAAAGGCCTCTCCTAACGGCCTCCCCCAGCGCCTTCTGGCCACATGAACACTGGCATGTGTCCTTACAATACTACCATAGATATAGATTTGTGTTCTCCTGCATCATTTGCTAAAAGTACGGGCGCCACTCGTCATAAATAAGCCTTTCATGTGGCAGCACCGAAACGTAGGTGGCCATCGCTCCGCTGAGGGATTGTTAGGGTCTTTTCAAATTCTCACGATGATCAGGAGTACCGAGCTCTTTGCGACATGCTGCAAAGAGCCGAGTGAAGGAGGGACAAGGGACGTCCCTGCTGGAGATGGGGCTGAGCCATTTGGTGCCACAATCCCCCCAGAGCTGAGGGAATAGCAAATAAAACGGAAACCACGGCTCATTAAGAGTTCCCCGGTCAACACGATCGTGAGGAGCTTCAAACAGGAGTAGAATTTCTACCTGGAGTGGGTCCCCCTTGGGCGTGATGTACAATTCTTTTTATGTATTGTTGGCTTCAGTCTGCTAGTATTTTGTTGAGGATATTTGCAAGATACTGGTCTGTAGTCTTCTTTTCCTGTGATGTCTGTACCTGATTTTGGTATAAAGGCAATGCTGACTTCATGAATGATTTAGGAAGTATTTCCTCTGCTTCTAGTTTCTGGCAAGGAGGTGAATAATTGGTATTATTTACTTTTTTAATGTTACATAGAATTTACCAGTGAGCCCTCTGGAGTTGGTACTTTCTGTTTTAGAAAGTTATTTTTAAAATTATTGATTCAATTTCCTTAATAGACATAAGCCGGTCAGGTTATCTACTTCCCCTTATGGACATTTTGGTTATTCGTGTCTTTCAAGGAATTGGTCTGTTTCACTTACGGTGTCAAATTTGTGGGCACAAAGTTGTTCATAGGATCCCTTTATTTTCCTTTAATCGTCCATGAGGTCAGGAGTGGTGGCCCCGCTCATTTCTGATGTTTAGTAATTTATAGCTTCTCCCTTATTTTCTTGGTCAGACTAGCTCAATCTTATTGATCTTTTTAAAGAACATATTTTTGGTTTTATTGATTCTCTCTGTCATTTTATAGTTTTCAACTTCATTGATTTCTGCTCTAATTTTTATTATTTATTTTCTTCAGCTTGATTTAGGCTTCAGTTGCTCTTCTGTCTCTAGTTTCCTAGATTGAAGAATAGACTATTGGCTTTAGATTTTTCTTCTTTTCTACTATCGGCGTTAAATGCTATAAATTGCCCTCTAACCACTGCTTTCACTGCATCCCACCACTTTTGGTGTTATATTTTTATTAAACAAACTTTTAAAATTATAGAAGAGGTTTAGGTTTACAGAAAAATTGCAAAGATCGGGTTTCCTTATATTCCATTGTCCTTGCCATTATCGCTCTACATTAACGTGGTACATTCGTTACAATTAATGACCAATGTTGATAGCGTATAATTATCTAAAATCAGATTTTCTTAGTTGTTAACCAGTGCCTTTCTCTGTTCTAGGATCCCACATTGCATTTGATTGTCACATCCCATGAGGCACCTCTTAGCTATGGCTGTTTTCCAGACCATCCTTGGTTTTGATGATCTGGATGGTTTTGAAGAGTACTGTCAGGTATTTTCTAGAATGCCCTACAATTTGTTGCATTTTCACTTAGTTCACTTTAACTTTTCTCAAGACTTTTTATCTACCTGTGTGTTATTTAGAAATGTGTTGTTTAATCTGAAAATAATTTGGGATTTTCCAGCTATTTTTCTTTTTTTTTTCTTTTTTTTCTTTTTTTAATTTATTGGGGTGACAATTGTTAGTAAAATTACATAGATTTCAGGTGTGCAATTCTGTATCACATCATCCATAAATCACACTGTGTGTTCACCACCCAGAGTCAGCTCCCCTTCCATCACCATACATTTGATCCCCCTCGCCCTCATCTCCCACCCCCCAACCCCCTTACCCTCTGGTAACCACCAAATTACGTTCCCCAGATTAATTTTCAAACCCGTGGCTATTTTTCTGCTATTTATTTCTACTTTAATTCCATTGTGGTCTGAAGACATACTCTTATTTCTAAGTCGACTTGTCCTCGCTGACATGCCGCCTCCATCACTAGCAAAAGCTGAAGTCTCCAGCTACCGCTGTGGATTTGCTTGTTTCTTCTCACAGTTCTATCTGTTTCTGCCTCATGTATTTTAATGCTTTGTTGTTAGAAGCATGCGTGTTTAGAACTGCTATGTACTAAACAGTTCTCTTATGTACTAAACAATGGAGAATCTATCCCTTTATCATCACGTAATGCTCTTACTTATCCCTGATAATTCTCCTCGTGAAGTCTCCTCGGTCTGAACATACATAGTTACTCCAGCTTTCTTTTGATTAGTGTTGGTTTGATCTATCTTTCTCCATCCCATTACTTTTACCCTATCTGTGTCTTTATATGCACAATAGATTTTTTGTCAACAACATAGAGCTGAATCTTTTTTATCCGCTATGATATTCTCTGTCTTTAAATTGGTGTAGACCATCCCCATGTAAAGTGATTACTGATGTGATTGGATTAATAGCTACCATTGTTGTAACTGTTTTCTCTCTGTTGCATTTGTTCTTTGTTGCTTTTCTCTTTCTTTTTACTACTTTCTTTTTCTTTTTTCTTTTTTTTTTTTGGTTTTAACTGAACATTTTCTATGACGTAATTTCACCTCCTCTCTTAGCATATCAACTGTACTCTTTTTAGTGGTTGTCCTAAAGTTTTAATATGTAGTTAAATATTTAAAGTCCACCTTCCACAATACTGCAATGCGTCATGTGCTGTGTGCTCATACTCCCAGGTCCTTTTTCCCATCACCTATGATACTGCTGTCATTCATTTTAATCGTCCATAAGCTATAGCCGCCAGGTATGTTGTTATTATTTCAAGCAACTGGTTAGCTTTTAGATCACTGGAGGATAAAAAAACAAAAGAATTTTACCTTCATTATTCTATCTCTGACACTCTTCCTTTCTTTATGAGATCTAAGTTTATAACTGACATCATTTTTCTTCTCCATTAAAACTTTTTTTTTTAACCTTTCAGGTCTGCAGGCAATGAATTCCTTCAGTTTTGTTTGTCTGAAAAGGTAAATGAAATGCCATAAGAACAATAACAACCACCATAGTAATAGCTGATTTGTGTTTTTATAACACTGTAGTTCACAGAAATATTTCACTGACCTCCTTTCCCCCACGAAGCTAGTTGTTTTACCCTTGGTGCCTCCATCCCCCATAATTCCCGTTTTCCACCAGCCCACACTGTCCATAATTGCTGAGTTACGTTGCTGTTTCTTCCACCAGACTGTGAGTTTTTAAAGGCAGTGGCTGTGGCTATTTAATTGTTTCATCTTTGTAAACCTGACACCGTTTCTCAGAATATGTATTTTAAATTAATAGACTTATGTTTTAGAATGGTTATAGATTTATAGAAAAAGTGAACGGATAGCACATAAAGTTCTCCTGTGCCCTCTTGCCTGCACACTTTCCTCTATTAACATCTTGCATTAATGTGGTACAATTGTTATAATTAATGAAACAATATTGATATATTATTATTAACCGAAGTCCGTAGTTTACATTATGGTTTACTCTGTGTTGTAAAGTTCTCTGGGTTTTAACAAATGCACGATGTCACATCTCCACCATGCAGTCTCATTCAGAAGGTTCACCACCCTGCGAATCCCACGGTTCACCTAGTCACCCTCCCACAACACTTGCAACTTCTGGCAGTCACTAACCTTTCGCTGTCCCTATAGTTTTGTCTCTTCTAGAATGGCAGGTAATTGGAATCACACCATATGAGTCTTTTCAGAGTGGCTTCTTTCACTTAGCAATATGCATGTAGGGTTCTTCAGTGGCTCTGTGGCTTGATGCTCATTTGTTTTTAATCGCTGAATACCATTCCAGTGTATGGCTATATCTCAGTTTGTTTATCCGTTCACCCATTGAAGGACATTTTAGTTGCTTCCAGTTTTTGGCAATTGTGAGTCAAACTAATGTAAACAGCTGTGCGAAACCTGCCCCTCCCCCTACTTTTTTAGACACAGTTTTCAAATCAATTGGGTAAATACCTAAGAACACAATTACTGAGTGTATAGTAGGAGTATGTTTAGCTTTGCAAGAAACTTCCAGACTGTCTTCCAAAGTGGCTGCTCCATTTGCATCCCCACCAGCGCTGAGTGACAGTTCCTGCTGCCACGTCCTCACCAGCATTGGGTGTTGTCAGCGTTTCAGATTTTGGCCATTCTAATAGGTGTGTAGTGGTATCTTGTTTTAATTTGTAATTCTCTAATGACATAGGATATTGAAAATCATTTTTATATGTTTATTTGCCATCTGTATATCTTCTTTGCTGAAATTTCGGTTCAGATCTTTGTCCGTTTTTAAAATTGGGTTGTTTTCTTATTGTTGAGTTTTAACACTTTTGAGAAATAGAGTGTAATAATTTCCATGACTATTTTAGATACAATCATTTACAATCATTAACACAACAGACATGTGTTGTGAAGCAATTGTCTGTCTGTCTATGGCTTGCACTTTCGTTCTCTGAACAGTGTCTTGTGCTGAGCAGAAGTTATTCATTTCACTGAATTCCAATTTATTGATTCTTTCACAGACCACAATTTTGGTGTCGTGTCTAAAAACTCATCTCTAAACCCAAAGTCTTCTAGATATTTTTTCTATGTTATCTTCTAGGTGTTTTATAGTTTTGTGTTGTACACGTAAGTTTATGATCCCTTTTAAGGTAGTGTGTGTGTGTGTGTGTGTGTGTGTGTGTGTGTGTATGTGTGTAAATGAAGTAAGGTCCTTATCTTCATCTGTTTTGTTTTGCTTTTTGCATATAAATTGCTCAACCCTATTTGTTGCAAAGACTTAATTCACCATTGAACTGTCTTTGTTCACTTGCAAAGGTCAGTTGCTGTTCTTAGTGCCGGCCCATTTCTGGGCTCTCTACTCTGTTCCACTCACCTCTTCGTTTAGTCTTTCTCGAACACCATACTCTCTGATTACTGCAGCTTTGTGGTGTGTCTTGAAGTCTCCTAGTGTCACTCCTCCAGCTTTGTTCTTCTTCAGTACTGTGTGGGCTATTCTGGATCTTTGCTTTTCCATATAAGATTTAGAATCAGTTTGTCCATATCCACAAAATAGCACACTAGAATTTTGCTTGGGATTGCATTGGCTGTACAGATCAAGTTGAGAAGAACTGACATCTTAACAATATTGTCTCCTCCTATCCATGGGGATAGAATATCTCTCCGCCTTTATTTGGATCTTTGATTTTTTTAAATCAGAGTTTTGTTGTTTTCCTCATATAAGTCCTTTTGTTTTGTTAGATTATGTTGGATTTAGACATAAGTCTTTTGGTTTTTTGGTGAGAATGTAAATAATATTGTATTTTTAATTTCAAATTACAATTGTTCATTGCTCATATATAGGAAAGCAATTGATGTTTGTACGCTGATCTTGGCTTCTGCAGCCTTGTTTGATTGCTTATTAGTTTCAAGATGTGCAGTGTGTGTGTGTGTGTGTGTGTGTGTGTGTGTGTGTGTGTGTGTTTCTTTAGAATTTTCCACATAAAAATCATATCATCTGTAAACAAGGGCTATTTTATTTCTTCTTTCCCAATCTGTATTCTTTTTTTTCCTTGTCTTATTGCATTAACTAGAACTTCCAGTACAAAGTTGAATAGAAGTGGTAACAAACTAAATTTGAGAACAAGTGGTGGGCATAGAGTTGTTCATAATATTTCTGCATTGTCTTTTAAATGTCATTGGGATCAATAGTGATTATTCTTCTTTCATTTCTGATATCAGTGATTTGTGTCTCTCCTTATTTCCTGCTTAGCTTGGCTACAGGTTTATCACCTTTATTGATTTTTTCAAAGAACCAGCTTTTATCTTTATGGATTTTTCTCTATTGATTTCCTATTTTCAACTTTATTGATTTCCGCTCTAATTTTTATTATTTATTTTCTTCTGCTAACTTTAGATTTCATGGGCTCTTCTTTTAACATTTCTAAAGTAGTAGCTTAGATTATTGACTTTTGATCTTTCTTCTTTTCTAATATATGCATTCAATGCTACACATTTCCCTGTAAGCACGGCTTTTGATCCATCCCGTAAATTTTGGTACGTTGCATTTTCATTTAATTAAAAATATTTTAAACTTTCTCTTGAGATTTTCTTGGCCCGTGTGTTATTTAACAATGTGTTGTTTAACCTCCAAATATTTGGGGATTTTCCAGCTAGGTGTTACTGAGTTTGAGTTTAAATCCATTGTGGTATGCAAGAATACTTTATGCAATTTATATTCTTTTAAATGTGTTTAAGTGTGTTTTACGATCCAGCACGTCTACCTTGGTTAATGTCCCATGTGAGCTTAGGCAGAACGTGTATTCTGCTGTTGGGGGGTGAAGTATTCTATAAATGCCAATTAGGCCCCGTTGATTGATGACGCTGTTTAGTTCAACCGTGTTCTTACTGGTTTGTATCTGCAGAATCAATCAGTTACTAATAGAGGGTGTTCAAGTCTCCAACTCCAACAGTGGGTTTGTCCACTTCTGCTTGTAGTTCCAGCAGTTTCTCCCTCATGTATTTTGACACTGTTGTGAGGTATATACACATTTAAGATTCTTCCGTATTTGTGGACAATCGATTCCTTTATCACTGTGTAACGCCTCTCTTTATTCCTGGTATTTTTTCCTATTTTGAAATCTGTTTTGTCTGAAATTAATATAGCTACTTAAGCTTCCTTTTGATCAGCATTAGCATGGTATATCATTCTCCATCCCTTGACTTTTAATATATCTGTGTCTTTATACTTAAAATGAGTTTCTCATATGTAATATACAGTGGGGTCTTGTTTATTTTGTCTCCACTCTGACAGTATCTGTCTTTCAATTGGTGTATTCAGACTATTCACATTTAAAGTGATTATTGATATAGTTGGATTACTGTCCACCATGTTTATAACTGTTTTGTATTTATTACACTTGTTAGCTGTTTCCGTTTTTAAAAATCTTCCCTCTTTTTCTGCCATCTCTAGTTTTAACTGGATATTTTATTATTCCATTATCTGTACTTTGTTAGCCTACACATTAGATCTCATTAAAAAATTGAGAGGTTTCCCTAGGGTTTGAAATATATGTTTTTACAACTGATATAATGTCACCTTCACACAACACTGTGTTATCACTTCATACATAACGCAGACTCCTTACAGCAGTGTTCTGAATTTCTCCCTCCCATTCTTTGTAATGTTGCTGTCATTCATTTCTTCCATTCATATCTTACCGACACACAAAATATCGTTGCTCTTATTACTTTGAACAGTCATTTCTCAAACAAGTTAAAACTAGGTAAAATAAAAGATTTATTTTGCCTTTATTCTTTTCCTGATACTCTTCATTTCTTTATGTGGATCTGAGTTTCTAACCTATATAATTTTCCTACTCTCTGAAAAATATCTTTTACCCTTTATTATAGGGCAGGTTTTCGGTTGACAAATTCCCTCCATGTTTGTTTGTCTGAGAAAGTGTGTCTCCTTCACTTTTGAAGGATAATTATGCTGAACACAGATATCTTCATTTATGGGTTTTGCTTTCAGCATTTTAAATAATTTACTCCAATCTCTTCTTATTTGCATTGTTTCTGATGAGAAGTCTGATGTAATTTTTTGTTCCTACAAGTTGTAAGGTTTTCTTTCCTCTGGTTTCTTTCAAGATTTTATCCTTGCTTCTGGCTTCCTGTGATTTGAGTATCACAAAGCCTCTGTGCACATTTTTGGTATTTATCCAGCTGGTGTCCTGTAAGCTTCCTGCATCTGTGGTTTGGTGTCTGCTATTAATTTTGGAAAATTGTTAGCCATAATTGCTTTAAATATTTCATATTCTCTAGCCTCTCTCTTATCCTCCTAGTATTTCCATGACACACATGCAAAAATTTTTATAATTGTTTCACAGTTCTTGGATATTCTGTTTCATTTTATTCATGCTTTTTTTCTCTTCATACTTTAGTTTGCAAGTTTTTGTTGACACGTGACAAAGATCAGTGATTCTTTCTCTGACCACATCTGGTCTACTTGGATGGCTCATTCATCGCATTTCTTTCTTTCTATTAAAGTCTTTTTGATTTACATCATGTTCCTTTGATTCTTTCTTAGAGTTTTTATTTCTTTCATTAAGTTGCCCATCTGCTCTTGAATGTTGTCTCCTTTCTTCATTAGCGCCCTTAACATATTAACCACGGGTAGTTCAAATTCCCACGCTGATCATTCCACCGTCTGGGCCATATCTGAGTCTGCTCAGATACTTGCTTTATCTCTTCAGCCTGTGTTTTTCATTTTGGCACGGCTTTCAGTTTTTTCTTGATACTGGAAACGATGTGTCTGGTAATAGGAGCTGGGGCATCGGGCTTTCAGTACTAGGTTTTGGGTCGCTCCGCCTAGGTGAGGGCTGTGTTCAGCACTGGTGGGCCCAGGGTTCCAGCTCCCCTGTTTGTTCGTCATCTCCTCCCCTGTTCTGTTTGGGTTCACTGAAGAACTCCCTCCACAGCCGAGCTTGTATTTTGCAGCTCTTTCATTTATGCCCCCTGCTGTCACCTTGGGGACCTGTGAGTGGTTAGGTATAGGGCAGGGGAAGCATTCTGCGGTCTGGGAATCACATTTCAGGGGTTTTTTAGTGGGCCTGAGTTCTTGAGGTGTGATCTCCATGAGTATTTTTCAGCCTTTTTCAGTCTCCCATTAGTGAGATAAAAAGACTGGAGGTCAGACAAGGCTCTGGGAAAGACTCGTCTTAGAGGACAGGCTTTGTTACTGAGGAGAGAGCCCTCTGGTCATAACTGCTTACTTTCTCCTGGGCTTCCCCGAAGCATGAAGTGATTTTCCTCTGATCTCTCCCTCTTCCCCTGAGACCCAGCCAGGGCTCCAGGAGGTGAAGTCTACTACAGGAGACGTTTCCCCAGGATGTTTTAACGCTCCACACTCAGCCTCCACTGATTCATTTATTGCCGTCCAAGTGTCTTACTAGCTCCTGGCTCCAGCGGCTTCTGCCCCGGGCAGCTGATCTCAGCTGTGGGTCTCTGCATCCCCCGTGTGTCTCCTCCAGCTATCAGGGTGCTGCTTTGCCTTGGGACTCCATCCTCTGATGGAGCTAAGTTGTTGATTTTCAGTTTACTGGGCTTTTTCCTTGTGACCTCCAAGCTCTTTTTGTGTTGGAGAAGCCAGAAGCCTCTCGGTGCATTTCTACAAAGGCAGCACATGGATGGAATCCCAGCAGCCCAGCAGGTGTTTCGCTCCAGCCTCTGGTAGGAAGAGAGAGATGCTCAGGCCTGGCCCCAGGTTCCTTGCTGGTGACGTGCCTCTGCCCTCCTTCCTTCCTGGTCTGATGGAGGAACAGAGACAGGCTGCTGCTGTGAACATGTGATGCTGTCAACTCTTTCTAGGCATAACTCTGTCCCCGTGATTCCTCAGCCAGAGCCAAGTGTCAGCCATCAATAAAAGGCTGCAGGATCTGCCCAGCTTGTGCCTGTATGTGACCTAACGGGGGAAGTCCGGATCGCACTCCAAGGCCAACCAGCCTGGTTGGCAGGTGGACTGCATGTGGACATGAGGGGAGGAAGCCGCAGTGGCCGGTGCAGGGGCTTTGATCTGAGCGGCCAGCTGTGATGGGAGCTGTCAGCCAGCAGGCCTCGTGCAGGTCTGTCCCCTCAGGTCCTCCTGCCTCCCGCTCTCACACCCTTTTGTGGCAGTGTCCCTAAGCCTGCTGCACCGGTCATTCGCCTGGCCCTCCTCCCTCCCAACCTACTTCTTGCACAGCAGCCAAGGCAATCTTCAAGAGAAAAGACAGGATGCTGCCATTCACCTTATTCTAAGCCTCCACAGCTTCCCGCATTCCTTCCCCTGGTTGTGGAGGCGTCCTCCAGTTCGGGGCTTCTTCCCAGCGGCCCCTGGTTCTCACCCACGGCACGACCCTGTGTAACCACACGGCTTTCCTATCTCTCCCGAAACTCCCACGGCTCTTCTGGCTGGAGACACGCACCCAGGCTGGCCCGGGGACAGTGTTCCCTCACGCCTGGTGTTCCTGCCTGTCCCCCGCCCCGTCCACTCAGCTGTCTGTTCCCACGACCGTCTTCACTTCTTCCTCCCCAGCCACCCTCACCATCCTCACCAGCCTCTCAGCCACTCCCTGGCGTGTCACCCTGTCGGGCCCCGCACAAAAGGAGAGTGTGTTCATATGTATTCCACCCGTCTGCAGGGCACAGCACGAGGCCCTGCTGAGTGTGGGATGCTGAGCCAAACCTGCTCACTGGGTATGTGTTTACTTGTTTTCTTGCTTATGTCTCTCTCTTTTCCTTCAGAAAATGATATCTTTCTAGCTCACCTCGGCTCTCAGCACCTGGCATGGTATCTGATCCACTGCAACCTTCAGAATATATTTGTGGAGTAAACGAATGAAGCTGGGAAATGCTTCTGTGGCTTGGCACGTCTGGAACGAACGAAGGACAGACCACTCGGTCATGAACTTGGGTGGAATTCCCAAGACGGACGGAGAAGGCTCCATTCCCCCTGGGGGCACAGCAGCAGCTGTCATCAGACACCCCTCCCCCCAGAAAGCAGGGGACAAAAGGAGATTCTGGGTGGGGTGGGAGAGTACGGAGAACGTTAAGCCAATAAAAATCCCCCTTACATTTGCGGCTGTAAAACTTTATAGAGATTTCTGAACACATGACATGAATAATAACCATGCTTTCTTTTCAGTAATTGCCAAAGCGGCAACACCCAATGAGGGCCTCTGCAGCAGGATAATCCCTGGGCGCCTCCCTGGGCGGGAGGCCCCAAGCTCCGGGTCCAGGCTGGCCTGGGAACCTGGCCGCCGCGCTCAGAGGGAGCCAGCTGGGGGGCTGCCCACCCACCCTCCATGGGCCACTAAGCAGGGTCCACAGCAACCTCCAGTGGTAGGAATGCAACCACTCCAGCCTCTTCCAGAACGTTCTTTTCCCCCAGACCGACCTGGGGTGGATCCAAGACAATCTCATGCCCCAGTTGGCTGTGGGAGCTTGGCGAGCCCCTCCCAGCTCTGGGCCTGGGCTGTCCAGTTACTGATTGGGGGAGAACAGAGGGCCGCTGGGTGGGTGTGCCACCGTCCACACACCGACCGACCGAGTGTGAGCCTGGTTAGGAGGGTGCGGGGCTGCTGAGCACGGAGCTGGGCTCTGGGTCCCGGCCCGGGGGTGGGGCTGGGCGGGGCCGGGGCGGCAGGACCAGAACCAGGAGAAAAGGTGCTCCCCTCCTGTCTTCCCTCCCCCCGCCGACGCAGTTCCCCCTTCTTACTCCACAAATTAGGCAGTTTCCTTAGAATTTCTCCAAGATCATGGCTCACAATAAAAAGAGAGCAAATTAAAGAGTCTCACTTTTGTGCTCCTTCATCCCACTTCCATTTTCAGTTCCAAAATGTCACAGGTTGTCATTTTGTCCGGCTCCCTCTCTCCGTGGCTGCCGATCGCACAGGTAACAATTGATGCTGTGATATTCAGGTGCGGGCTGCCATGTCCTGATGCCAGGCTGAAGGGCTGGCACGCGCGTCCCCTCCCTGCACAGACTCCTCTCCCATCCCCGGCTGCAACCTTGCAGCTCAGTCCTCACTTGGTAGCTGACCAAGCAGGGCATCGGGGGACGGAGGGCACCCGGGCTCCTGGGCGGCCTGACTCCAGGCCAGGCCACGTCCACAGCCCACAGGACAGGCAGGTGCCCTTCTCCCTGTCAGCCTGGGTTCAGTGTATGTGAATGTGTGTGCGCGTGTGTGTATATGTGCGCATGTGTGTGAGCCTATACATACGTACATGTGTGTGTCTGAGTAGGTGTATGTGTGCATGCGTGCATGTGGGCGTGTGTCCGTGTGTGTGCGTGTGTGTGTGTGTGTGTGTATGAAGCATGCTCTAGCACATCCTGAGTTTGGCAATCTGCATTTGTACTCAGTGTTTTGTGAAAACCATTTTGGTTTCGTTATACAGAGCCGACCGCAGTGATTTTAAGTACACATAGCAGTTCATCAGTGGCTTCGTCAGAATTTACTTACGCTCCGTGCCCCTACCATGCACATGCTGTTGTGTGCTGGCTCGTGTTCTGGGAAGATCCTCTGGACCCCACACTTGGCAGGATGATTGGGGGAGACCCACCTGGAGGCAGGGAGGCCAGGTGGAGGCTGCGGTACTCCGCGTGCCTCCACCACACGTTGTGCTGTGATTATCTCTCCCCCGCCTGACACTCCTAACAACCCCAAACCCCCATCTTGGTCTCACTCACTCGTGTACAGGGTGCACTTGACACAAGGTCCAACCATGGGAAACATCCAGCAAACAGATCCCGAATATGAATGAGTGGATGAGGAGTCCAGGAAAAGGAAGGAAATGGTCCAGGAAAAGGGAGGCCATGAACCATGAACCTGACGGCACCAAATATGGGCCAGAAAAGGCCCACGTGGACCTGCTCAGACTCCTGGGCACGTGGCACAGGGGGAATGGCAGCTCCGTCGTCTGTGGTTCCAGACCGTGATCAGGAGCCAAAGCTCAATAGTGGCCGGTTTGGATTCCAATGGTAGGGCTTTCGATCCAGAGGCACTCATTCCCATTGCTAATTCCACAGGGAAGCACAGTCACTCTCTGGTTTCTGCCTCTGCTTATTTCTCTTCGCAGTCCTGGATGTAGCTGATGTGTGCCTGTTTTTCTATGTTTGTCCATCTTTCCCTGGAGAGGGAAAGAACTTATTTTTTCACTATTGAAACCCCAATCACTCTAACTGTGCTGAAGACATTGGAGACCCTCAAATAATATGTTCTGAGTGAAAAGATGGATGAATATGTGGGTGGATGGATGGATGGATGGATGGATAAATGGATAAATGGATGGATGGATGGATGGACAGACGGACAGACAGGTGGATGATTGGGTGGATGGGTGAATGGGCGAGTCAATGGCTAGATGTGAGGGTGGATGGATGGATCAATAGGTGGGTGGACGCATGAGTGGATAGGTATTGTTGGACTAGGCAGCCTCCAAGGTGTCATTCAATGATGGAATTTACCTGCTAAGATCCTCCTGTTTCACTGCATTTTCTGTCCAGCTTTTTGACCTTGGGTAACTTGATGCAGCCTCCTGGGCTTGCTTTGTCTCTGTGATCTCCATATCCAGCCTCCAGGTTTGTGCCTGCTCCCTTTCTTTAGTTGTCACCCTGAACTAGGGGTCTGTCTTCTTCTGCTATGGCACAATTGAGCAAAGGGGCTAACTGAGACCAGTGTCTGCCGAACACCCATTATGGGGTAGGAGGGGGCCTGAAAAACAGCATTCTCTGTCCAAATGCATTTCAGAAACAACACCGTAGGTCCTACTCTTGGAGATTCCAAATGTTCACTAGTGTTGCTAAGACTTTAAGACGCTCACAGTCAATCAGAACAAGTTGTGTATTGGGGGGAGGTTCCCCAGATTAGTCGACCGTGGAACCTTACGTTTGTGTCACTGAATGACGTCACGGTGAGTAACAGCATGGACTTGGGCAGTAGACACACTGGGCTAACATCTGGGGGCCATTTCTTACCAGCAGACTGCTTCCCTCGCCCTCATCTGCATTTATGACATGAGGACGGGGTGCTGACCTCACCACGGGACACAAAGGTAAGGGTGGCATGGAAAGCATCCAGCAGGGCCCCAGTGCACAGGAATTCGACAGATAATATGCATTTCTTAGTTGTCATTATGTGTTCTTTTATTGAAGAATAATTGGCATACGATATGATATTAGTTTCAGGTGTACAACATAATGATTTAATATTTGTATATATTGTGAAATGATCACTGGAGTAATTTTACTTAACGTTGTCACCATACTTAATTACAGAATTGATTTTTCCTCTGATGAGAACTTTTAAGATCTATTCTCTTAGCAACTTACAAAGCGGCAATGCAGTATTACTAACCAGAGTCATATGTTATCCGTTACGTCCCCATGACAATTATTTTATAACTGGACGTTGGTACCTTTGGACTTTCTTTACTCATTTTGCCCAGGCTCATTACCCACCTCTCGCAACCACTAGTCTGCTTTCTGTATCTACGAGCTCACTTTTTAAGAAAAATTCCACGTGTAAGTGAGATCATACGGAATTTGTCTTCCTCTGACTTACTTTACTTAGCATATTCCCCTCGATACCAATCTGTTGCAGCAAATGGCACGAGTTCATTCTTTTTAATGACTGAATAACATTCCATTTTCCACATATCACATTTTCTTTATCTGTTGATGGACCTCTGGGTAAACTCATTTT
Source organism: Rhinolophus ferrumequinum (assembly GCF_004115265.2). NCBI lineage: Eukaryota > Metazoa > Chordata > Mammalia > Chiroptera > Rhinolophidae > Rhinolophus > Rhinolophus ferrumequinum. Next base: position 1,754,483 of record NC_046293.1, read on the forward strand.
CTATTGTGGTAAAATGCACACACCCGAACACGTACAATTAGTGACATTTAGCATATTCACAATGTACAACCATCACCGCTATCCAGTCCCGTCACATTTCATCACCCCCAAAAGAAGCCCCACCCCCGAGTAGTCATTCTTCATTCCCCTCCCCCAGCCTCTGGCAGCCACTCGTCTACTTTCTGTCTCTGTGGATTCGCCCACCCCGGACATTACTGCCCATGGAATCACAGCCGTTTGTGTCTGTCTGATTTTACCACCGTAATGTTTTCAAGGTTCGTCCATGGAGTAGAGAGTGTCTGCGCTTCTTTTCTTTATGTGCGTGAATAATGCTCCATTGTAGGGACAGACCTCATTCTACTGTCCCATTCATCAGCTGGTGTACGTCTGGGTTGTTTCCTCCTTTTGGCTGTTGTGAATAGCACTGCCGGGAACACGCGTGTGCACGTTTCTGTTTAGATAACATTTTAATGCCACAAGGAGCCTGAGTGTTAGGAGCCTAGAGAAGATCACTTCAGTTCTTACACACCCACGTACTCCGTCCTCACCAGCTCTAAATCTGTTCAATTCGGCAGCGTGCCTGCAGTTTCCCACACACAGTGTCTAAAAAGACCCCAAATCCAGAGAGACACCCCCTGGAAGCACAGCTCACTGTGCTGGACAATGCACCTGTAAATTTCCTGCATGCTCCCATTTTTGTCACTTCTGTTCTCATTTGTTCTTGCCCCGTGGTTGTGCGACAACGTGGTTATGGCAGGACTTCGCAGAGGGGACCCGAGGAGCCACTGCATCATCACCTGTGACAGATGGAAAGGAGCCAGATCCTTCCCTGTGTTCCAATAAAGCACCCAGGCTCACAACGTCCCTCTTAGTTGTCAAAGAAGAGAACAATGGTGCCGCATGTCATCCCTTCCCGCGGGATGCAGTCCACTTCGTCAGAGTCTGCAAGAGGCTTATTTTCCTTTCCCACGCACGCGGCCTGATAAAATATTCATGCGGTGTAACGTCCCGAGCCAGCAGCAGATTCCAATAGCTCTGATGGAGGCGCTGCCAACTGCACAAACAGCGCGGTTACAACATAAATAAGGAACCGCCGAGACACAGGGAAATCGGGACCAGAATTTACCTCATGAACGGCTTACAGGCAAGGCCGTGAGCAGCAGGCTAAACGAGTGGGGACACAGAAGAAAGTCACCTTATTCTCTCCACTAAGATACGCACTTAACACCACATCCAGCCTCCCATGGGAGTCTCCGCCCCACTCGGGGTTTGGGGTCACGAAAAAGGTGCACATCAAGCATTTTAGTCGACAAGACAGACAGCCAGGGTTCCGGAAGCTGGGAGGAGGCACCTGGAAAAGTGGTCTGAGGCACCAGGTGCCAGGAGTGAATTCTGCCTGGACAGAAATCTAGAGAGGCCATCGGCTTGAAGATTTAGGGTGCTGCTCCCCGGCAACTGTTCTTTCCCTCCCTGTGCCCTCGGCATTATCCACCTCCTCCCCGCAAGAAAAAGTCTGGCCTAGATCAGGATGGAGCGTCCACACTCACACCTCTGTCTCCTGCCTCTCTCTGGGGCAGACATGACTAATCGACATCTGCACTCACTGCCTCCCAGTCCAGACTCTTCCCCACTCACCTCTGCACTGTGCTGCATCAAAAAGACCTTACTTAAACAAAGATGGTACGTGAGAACAAACCTGTGTGGTATCCATGGCTTAGAGCATGTTCTCTGAAAAGATAATCGTGGCACCATAGGACCACCCATTTACTTAACAGAGAGCTCCTGAATACCTGGCATGAGGAGGTGCTGAGCTTGGCACCCCGGGTACCTAAGAACAAGCAAGACCTCATCCCAGGGGTGGAGGGGCTTATGGTCCAGTGGGAGGACATCCACTGTGACCCGGGCATAATGGAGAATGGCTGATGTGAGAGTAAGACCCGTAAGATCTGCTGAGAGGAGAAAGAATGTGCCGGCACGGAGAATATTTAAATTGGGTTTTGAGGGATGAATAGGAGTTTATCAGGTACTATCAGCTCATCAAAGGTTCAGAGGCACATAGCTGGACAGGAAGTTCAGTGCCTTTCAGGTGGTGGGGGCTGGCTGGAGGGCAGGTGCATCTGGAGGGAGTGGTGATGACACATGGGGCGTCATAGGCAGAAGGTTGAGAAGTAAGGGCTTTGTGCTTCCAAGGATGGAAAGTCGTTTGAGGTTTCTAAACAGGAAGTGACATGGTCACATTTATGTTTGGAAAAGTTAATGTGGTGAGGTCCGGAGACTTTTCCAGGGCATGGCCTTAAGAGTGGAACTACCGTGCTTGGGGCGTGGGTGTGATGCGGCAGGTCATGAACTCTCCAGCTCCGAGGCCGCGATGAAACGCACCTGCTCAGACAGCCCGACCGCCCATTTCAGACTCATTGGTGACTGTGCGTGGAGACCCCGCAAGGCGGAGCGCACACCGCGTCACAGCCCGCCCTGCAGACCCCTCCACCTCCTGAGAAGTCAGCACAAAGGCGGCACCCAGGTGACTCCTCCGAGGTCGAGGGCACATGCCGGTGGCCAGCTAATGGCCTCTGTCCCCTCCTGCTGCTCTTGTGCCTCTCAGTGTCAGGATTTCCTCAGTGGCAGAAAAGAGAAGTGATAGAAACCAGGTTAACCCAAACCTGTGAATGAACAGGTCTCATGATGAAAACTGCAGGGGTATCAGCCCTCTGCCCCCAACACCATCTGCCCCCACCACCGTCTCCCTCCACCACCTTCTCCCCCCTCCCTTCCACAGCCCTCCCCCCTGACCCCACCGCTCTCTTCCCCCACCTCTGGACCCCCACCACCCTCTCCCTCACCTCCACTCCCTTCGCAGGTCCTCATTTTTTCCTGGGACACAGTTGGGCCTTCCCCAAGCTGGAGAATAAGGTGGCATGCTGACTGGGGGTTTCAGCTTCGCATTTTGACAACCAGGGAGGAAAGCAACCTTCTTTGAGATCCAGTTTGGCAAAACCCTGGAGAAGGTCTCAGGTCAGTCTGGTCTGTGTCAGGGGACGCCAACTGCACTTTAAGGTTTGGAAGTGGGGGCTCGACAGGCCTGTTTGGACAACTTGCTGAGGGCAGGGAAACTGAGTCTCTGAGTGTGTGTGAGTGTGTGTATGCATGTGTGTATGTGTGTGCAGTGTGTGTACATGTGTGTAGTGTGTGTATGTGTGTGTATGTGTGTATGTGTATGTGTGTGTAGTGTGTGTGTGTGTATGTGTGTATGTGTACGTGTGTGTAGTGTGTGTGTATGTGTACGTGTGTGTAGTGTGTGTGTGTATGTGTGTGTATATGTGTATGTGTACGTGTGTGTATGTGTGTGTGTGTGTGCGAGCAAGCGTGTGCGCCCATATGTGCGGCTGTGACGGGGGTGGTGGTGACGTGGCTGTCCCCTGTGAGCCAGGCATCCAGATTTTTGTATTTTCATGCTCACTTCAGCCCACTCACCATCAAGCGTGAATCACACACAGTCATCCCTCGGTGTCTGCGGGGACAGGCTCCCGAGCAGACACCAAAGTCCGTGGGTGTCCAAGCCCCTTAGGCCAAACGGCGGAGCATTCGCACACAGCCTACCTGTGCGCAGAGGCCGCCGCGGGACGTGCCCACGCCTCACTGCACCGGCGGAGGTGAGCTCAGTGTTCTGAGCATGGTGGGTTCATGCTGGGCTTCCTGGGACTTCCTGGGAGCTTTTCAGTTTTTTCAAATATTCTCGATCCATGTTTGGTTGAATCTGTGGATGCAAAACCAAGGGGCACAGAGGACCGGCTGGACACTTACAATAGGTCAGGGGGCTCTTTGGTGAACGTGACTGGCCCCGGGGGCGGCAGGACCTGGGGGGCTGGGTGCTGGCCACGCTGCTTTGCTAAGCCTGTGGCCCAGGCCGGTCAGGACTCTGTGCGTCCTGACTCTTCCACGAGAAGGTGGCAGAGCCCTGGGACTCCCTGTCCCCTGCACGCCTGAGGCTCTGCACAGTCCATCGGCTTTCTCCAGCACGGTCTCGTTACACTGGTCTTGTCGTAAGTGTACTGAGAAGAGAGAGTGGAACAAACAGACCTTTCACTTATTTTATTGTATTTTTTCTCCAATTTGTAAAATTGTGCCCTCTGAGAGTACATTGCCTCCGGGCTCAAGTACAAAATTCGAAAACATTCAATTAAAAACCACGGGGCAGCCTTTCCAGGAGCTGGGGTTCGTGTAGCTATGCCGGAGGCTGTCTGGCCCACGTGGCATCCGCGGGCCTGCCCAGCTGCATGCAGACCACACAGACGGTGAGGGCCCAGAGGGCAGAGCTGCAGAGCTCAGCCAGGAGCTGTGACACACACACTGATTGGCAGTGGGGAAGTAGGGCCTGCGCAGTCACGTGTGTCAGCAGACAGCAGACAAAGGTTGATGTGAGAGGGCACCAAGGCCCCTGGTGTGTGTCCTGGTCCGGGAAGCCATCCCTGCACTTCCTGGGCTGAGTCACGAGCCGGGGGGACAGCAGCCACCGGCCCTGGTGGCAGTCTGACCAGCAGGTCCCCAGGCGTGGAGTACCGCTGACGAGCACAGGTGTTCTTGCAGCCTGTATGTCTAACCAACAAACCTCTTTCCCCTTCATTCTGGGCTAGGTCCTTGTCATGGTTGAACTGTGTCCCCCCCATTCTTATGCTGAATCCCAACCCCCAGAGCCGCAGAAGGGGCCTTCTTTGGAAGCAGGTCATTGCAGATGTCATTAGTTAAGGGGAGATCATAGCGGGGGCTCTAGTCCTTGTAAGAAGTGACCGTTTGGACACAGAGACACACAGGGAAAAACGTCATGTGACGATGGCGCAGAGACTTGGTGATGCAGCTACAGACCAAGGAACTCAGTCTCCAGCCAGCACAGCCCAGAAGCTGGGAGGAGGCCGGGGACAGACTGCCCCGCATGGCCTCAGGAGGAACCAGCCCTGCCCACACCCTGGTCTGGGTTTCCGGCCTCCAGACTGGGAGACAATAACTCCTGGTTGTTTCGGGCCCCCCAGCCCCGCCCCAATGTGGTGCTTTGTGAGGACAGCCCTGGGGAACCACTCCAGCCTGTCACAGTGAACAGAGCAGGAAACTTTTTAAACAAATGGGGCTAGAAAAATTGTACATACGCATGCAAAAAAGTCCCCTGTGTCACACCACACATGCAATTAAACTGAAAATGGATCATAGACCTACATATGAAACCTAAAACCTTAAAGGTTCTAGACTAAAACACAGGAGACCTTGGGTTACGCCAGCTCTTGTTAGCTATGCCACCAAAAGCATAAGCCATTAAACATTGGACTTCATCTCTTCAAAAGGCACCTCTGAGAAGATGAGAAGACAGCCGCAGACTGGAAGAAAACACCTGCAGATCGCATCGCTGAGCAAGGGCTTGTATCCAGTGTATATAAAGAACCCCTACAACTCAGGACAATTTGCCAAATTAAAACAGCATAGACCATCTTTCACTAGCAGAGACTTAAGACAATATTTAAGTCCAAATATTAAACAGCCTTTTAAAGCAAAGCCCAAACTTTCCACGTTGAAGTACAAAGCAGTGACCGTTGAAAGCCATCGTCTTCGCCACCCTAATTTTGCTGAGAGCAGTGTCACTCCATGTCCCGACAGAGTCTGGCTTTGCTCACCGCTGAGCCTGACCTGCTCCCCCGCCCTCCGGAAAGACTGGGCCCCGCGGGGCCCTTTGAGGGAGTTAATCCCAGCCGTCAGTCCTGTGGCCCCCATTAGAAGGCAGTAGCCGCAGCCCCACACTCACAGAATTCAGAAAGCGCCAAGCAGGTCACCCGCCTCGGGGGCAGTTGTTGCAGGCTCAGCGAGGTCCCTGGAACCTGGGATCTGAGACAGGTGACAGCCACACTCTTGTGGCTAACGGCTCACTGGCACACGGGAGTGAGGGGACGGGGGGCAGGACACAGGAGAGAGAAACATGTCCCAATTGTGCCTCGTGCGTGCCCGGAGCCCATGGCCCCTGGAACCAATCTCTGCAGGAAGCTGACCTGGACGTCACAGCTGTCACCCTGCCTGGGGAGGGGACAGAATCCACGTGGGTGAAACTGCAGTGGGACCTGCTCAGTCACCACTTCTCCTTCGCGGTGACTTTCCTTCCAGCCCACTAACTTAAAACATAGAGCTGCCATTGCCCCCTCGAGCCGGTGTTCCGGGCACCTGACACCTTCATTCTTCCTGGACAACAGGCCGTGGCCGCTTGTTCTGCCTCGGCTTTGGCAGCTGCCTCTCGCTCCGGAGTCACTTAGGCCTCTGACACTCTCCATCCACCCTGGTCTCGGCTGCCGGGGTCCCCCTCTCATCACATTTCTGAACAGACCCTGCCTTTGATGCTGCGGAAGCCCGTGCCCCTGGAGGCCTTGGCGGGTGGATGCCTCGTCTCCCGTCTCCCGGAGCTCTTCCCAGACGCTGTCTGTCCTCGGTCTCTGAATGGTTCGGCCTTGAGTAAATCAGGCCACTTTGGCGACAGCAAGAACCGTTGCCTGCTGTCACCTCATGTTTTTCACCGTGAGACACATCTCCATTGTTCCATGTCCCGTGTTCCAAGAAGCTGGAGCTTTTAACATTTTAACCTGCTGTTCAAGTTCCTTTGTTCTCAGTCTTGCAGGAATAATGTTGTGGGATCGACTGTAAGGCTCCCCTTCCTTCGCTCGCTCCAATTCGGGGCTCAGAACCTGTTCTCTGCGCTTCTGGATTCTGCCACCCCCGCCTCCCGCATTCCGCTCTACTGACAGATGTGCGTTCAGGCGCTTGCTTGGTCTGCACGAAGCCAGCACCGCGTCCATGTCCCCGCAGCTTGCTCCCTGCCCCTCCGTGCTGGGCAGCCCTGAGAGCAGCTCTTGAGGCCCCAGTTCAGACCCATGCTGACCACATGGCTGGCCTTGGCCTGGTAGTGGACGGCAGGGGTCCCCAGTGGGGGGCTTCACCATGCACTTCCTGGCCTGTGCAGAGGGCCATGCCACACCTGCAGCCCATGCTTGTGGCAACTGTCACCATAACACCACCCCTGCCTGGCATAGTTGTCCCAGCATGTGAAGGTGGATCTTCTGTGCCGTTACTTGGGGACTCTGGCCTTCCAGGTGCTGTGCTTTGCACCTGCAGGGGGACGTCCCTGGGTCTACTCTTTGAGTTTCTGCCTTTCTTCCTCTGATGATTTCTTGAAACAGAGGAAGAGTATTTCAGTCCTATTTGGGATGACATGTTCCCTGTAATGCAGGGACTCTGGTCCTGCTCTTGGCGGGTGGACACAGAATATGGTGAGGCCAAAAAGGAACCCCCACGGAGCCATAGACAGGGGAGTCACACCACTATAGTCTCACTGGCGGCTGGGCTGGAGACACAGGAAGCAGGAGCCACACGATGTGCAGCCTGCCGGCCACTTCTCTGCCAACCCACCTCACTTGCTAACTGCAGTCCGCACTTGCTAGTGTAGCCACGGCAGTTATATCAGTGGCCAATGGCTCACTGGTAACAGCTGATGGCCAACTAGTCACAGCTGATGGCCATCTACTACCCGAGCCAGCACCTTTCCACGTGAGGCCGAGAGCCTGGAAACTGCTCTCTGGGGCTCCGTCCCCATCCCCCCTTCCCATCCTCCCTGTAAGAGAAGCAGCTGTGCTGACTCCTTCATTCTGTCCCTTTCCCCTCAGGGGGTGCCTCTTCTTTCACAAGCTGACGCTCACCAGCCTTCCTTCTCCAGCCAGAGCCGAAATGGTCCTCTGCTCACCCCGACACACTGCTCCCGACGTCCTTCCCCCGTTGTAGGCCCTGCCGACCTCCAAGTCCAAGGCTCCCTGGGTGGATCTTGGACCAACAGTGAACTGCATCTAACGCCATAGCCCACGGTTCCTCTTAACCCGGTTCACTAAAGCACCCACCAGGCTTTTGTAAGAGAAATTCAGATGCTCCTTAGTCTGTGTTGCAGGAAACACCTGCAGGAGTCTGTGTCCGGGTTGGGAATCATTCCTGCCCCATCTCCTCTTGGGCTCCAGAGGAGTGGAGTTGGGTCAGCTATCTGTGTCCCTTCCTGCTGGTCCTGTGGTCCAGAGGCACAGCCTCGTCCCGAGTTCTCTGGCACCCACCATCTCATGGCTGTCGTTGTGTCTCCAGGCCCAAGAAGCTCTGACACCAAAGCTCTGTGTGAGACGAGTCTCACGGGACTGCCGTGTGCTCCTGTGCTTATCGAAGCTCTGATACTGAAGTGCCTATGACACAGGTCGTGGAGATAATGCGTCTGTGCAGGCGGCCTGGCCACGGTCCAGAGCCAGCGTCCTGACATCTGCAGACGTCAGCCAGCACAGAATACCTTCCTCCCACTTGGCCACACCAAAGCCCTGGCAGTCCCACTGCTACTTTTGCTTTTAAATGCCAGTCTATTTATCAAGTGTGATGAGCCAGGCTTTCTGGGAAAGACACTGTGGGCTGCAGTCAGCAGGTGACACTTACCTGCGTTTCTTTCTCTTGGTGCGTTCTAAACCAGCTGGGGGATAGTTGAGGGGTGACTGTTCTAGAGTCTTCTGGTATGGGGGTGAGCTGCCATACAAGTGGAACACAGGACAGATGCCCTCCCACTGGGAGAGCCTAGAGAGCCAAGGGGCACGCCCCATGGAACACACATCTTCACAAATTAACCTTGCTTTTTGGAGGACCACTGACACTGCATCCAGGCTCCCCATGCCACCACCGGACGTGCCATCCTCCCTGGGGACAGGGCTGGGTGACAGTCACTGGGCAGTGATGGAAGCCTCCTTCTGGAAATGTACAAGCCCCCCCAGCACACACCTGATGTGCACCCTGAACCCCGCCCTCTCCTTGTGTCTGAAGCTCTGAGTGGACCCTTCTTCCCACCTTGATTCTAGGGGACACGGCCATCGCTCCCTCGTGTCCATTCCTTCTCTCCCTCCCCTTGGCTCTGCTCTGCCCATCACCACCAGGCGGGGTTAACCTCCCTCCTATCAGAGCCTGCTTTCCATGAAGAATCGAGACGGAAGACGTCTGCATTGCTCTCTCTTTATTCCATTTGATGAAGGTATTTGGTGCAGTCGGGGGTTGGGTCCAGACAAAGGAGCCGAGGGTGGTCAGAGAGCCGTCTGTCCTGTTGTGGGGCAGTGGAGATGGCTGGGCAGTCCGCTGCAGGATTGTGTTTAATTTCCTCCCCACCAGCAAACACATCGGAAGAAAGCCAGTGTGTGTGTCCTGCTCTCCCTGTGGTGTGTCCTGAGATGCGTCTGAGACATTGTATACGCACCACACACGAGGCAGGAGGCTCAGTCAGCCACTCTGTCTGGAGGACGAGGGAGCCTCACACTGAGCTCCACCGGCTGGTCCGGGCAGGCAGTGATGGGCTGTTGGCCCCATGCCCTGTGCCATCCTAACCAGGACTCTTCTCATATTGTCCCCAAAGCTGCAGGTTCCTGAGAAGGAGGCTCTGCGGACTCCTCCATGATTTGCATCCGGGAGTTTCCTGTTTGCCTGTTTGTGAGCCGTTTATAAATAAGCAGTGGGGCTCATTGTCACAAACACACCCGCCACATGTGGCCTTGCCTGGGGCTGCAGATGCCAGCTCCCACGGTGGCAGAGACAATTATCACAGTCTTAACAGATACTGCTCTCAGTACTCCTCGTCAGACTTGGGAATATCACTTCTCCCTTTTGCGAGCAGATTATTTCAGTGTACGTGGCAATTGGATTCTGCTCTGGTTTGTGGCATTATTGAGATGTAATAAGGTTAGTAATGATTGCTGAAAACATTTGTCTTTGAGGTTTTTAAAGGGAGGACTGCATTTGGGGAAAATAGAAAGGGTGAAGTGCACATAATAGATTTGCATTTGCAGTTGGCTGAGGGCTTAGAGCTGAACTGGCAGGCAGTGCCCAGGGCTTCCAGAAGCTTCTGCTAATTACTCGTGGGTTAGTTTCACCTCCTTCTTGGTGACGTGTCTGTGTTCACAGGGAGCCTGACACGGGAGTGGGAGGGTGAGGAATGGGGAGAAAGAATGTGTCCTTTTAGGACCACACAGGTTGGGGGGCAAACCTCAGCTCCTTTACTCCCTAAGTATGCGATTCTGGACCTCAGCTTCCATGTGTAAAATGCGGTAAAGAAAAGACACATAACCCCAAGGTTATTGCAAATGTCTAATGAGATGAGAGACATAAGCCAGGTGGGGTCCCTGCTCCAGGTGAGCCGTCACCGGCCCCAGGTCACAGACCACGGCGGAGCCTGTGCCTCATTCACCCACTCACGGTCGCCCCACACCTGGCCGCCCTGGAGGGGTTAGCACGGCTCCAGCAGCGAGGATTCTGAGAGGCTGCTGTAAGGGAAGAAAGCCCACGTTTTCCCAGGAGGGTTCATTATTTACTCATTAAGAAGTAAACTTTACATTCAGGAAACCCTGGTCTGCATCTTGGCTCTGTGACTTTTGTATTGGTTTAGACTTGAGATTGTGACTGGTGTGGATCCAAAAAGTCAAATATCGGCAGAGTTGGAGCCTCAAGTGACCAGCAACTTGAGAGCTCTGTGGCTTTGGCCATGTCACCTGTTCTTGGGCCCAGGTCTTGTTGGTTCTGCAGACGACCAGAGCGAGAGCTGTGAAGACCCGTCCCCAGGGCGCCAGGCACAGGCCGGGCCGTGGTGGAAGCAGCCTCCTGCCACGCGCATGAACAGCTGGAAACTGTAGACCAACCGACATTGTCTTTTGGCTGAAAACTGAAAAAAAAAAAGGTGATGGCATAGTTTCCAACCTGAAATTCCAGGTAGCTTGTTCAGCCTCTCACGTCACTTACGTGTGAACATATGTGAGGTCACAGCATGTCACTGGAGCAGAGTGGCTTTTCCCTGGGCAAATGGGCTCCCTCTGTGCTGGGCCAGAGGCTGCAGGTGGGGCAGCTGTGCCTCAGAAAGGCAAGGACAGGCTCCGCTGGGACGCGCTTTCCTGCACCTGGAGTCCAGGTCAGGAATGGTCCCCACGCCCACAGTCCCTTGTCAGTGCGAGTGGGAGGGGGCGCGCTCACCTCTGGGCATGTGAGTGTGTGTGTGTGTGTGATTTTGTGTGTGAGTGTGTGTGTGTCTGGTTGTGTTTGTGATTGTGTGTGGTTATGTGTGTGTGAGTGTGTGTGAGCGTGTGAGTGTGGAAGCGTGCTTGTGGGCAGACTGTTGGCTCCTACTGAGTTGCCGGTCAGTGGGCCCTCCCAGGCACGCCTGGCAGAGCTGCGGAGAAGAGGCGAAGGCCCATCACATTGGACACCAGTTTTAACCGCTGTGTCTGTGTCTTTATGCCTCTCCTTTCCCCGGTCAGCTTGGCCACACTGGCCCATGGCCCCCGAGCTCCTCTGGCTTCTCGTGTAGTCACCCTGTGGTGCAGGGTGGCTCTTTCTTCTGGCCGCTGGATCAGCACGCAACATAATCTAATCTAACCTTCTCACCAGCCGTTAGCTCTTCGTCCATTTAATTCTCCATTCATGCAAAACATATTTATTAGCAGAATTCCAGACACTGTTATTAAGAGTCTTGACACGGCAGGTTTGGGCACAATTCAGACATTTATGTCTTTGGATGTGATTGTTTAATTGGGTTTAATTCACCCAACTGCCCACTTTCCTCATCTGCACATAGGAAATATTTGTTGGTTGGGTGGTTGGTTTTATTTGACTTAAAATTACTTATCCCAGAGTTAGAACACTGTAGGACTCACTGAAGAATCGAGCGTTCCATTATTTTCCCACGTAGTATGACAATACTCAAGCACATGTCGGTGGGTGTCCGACAAATGTAAGGTCTCTTCCGATTACCAGCCTTTTAATCACAGGAACGACTAGCCACACACAGCTCCGTGCTACTACTCACCTCCCAGTGTGTCTCACGTCCCGTCACCTGATGGCACCCCTGTTCTACAGGGCTCTCTGGGTTCCCCGTGCCATCTGCTCTCCAAAGCCACGTGTCTTCTTCAGTCTCTCTCCCCTTTTGGGTGGAGAACGAGACGGGTTGTAGTTTGGACAGGCCGTCTGAGCATCCCTGGGTGAGGGGAGGCCTCAGGGCTAGGGCCCACCCTCTTCTGACTCAGAGGTCTTACAGGTGTGGCTGCAGCTCCTAGAGGAGGATCCCGGACGTGGGACCTCCTCCGCTCCGGGGCCCATGGGACCATGTGGTGTGACAAACCGGAAATTCTCCTGCCTGTCCCCACTCCCCCACCCCCGTTCTTTCCTGTTGACCCACCACCACTCACGCACCAGGGCCCCTTTTTCACTGACTTCCACTGCCCTTGGGGACAAGCGCAGATGTCCGACTTTCCTAGTGGCCTTTATGAGACACCCGCGGACCCCTCCTCCTCCAAGTTTATGGCCCGAAGCGACCGAACCTCACCTGTCACAGCACTTGGGAGACGTTGCCATTGCCCCCAGCACAGGCAGGGCGTGTACTTCTGGCATCTGCCCCTCTGAGCACAGGAAAGGGATTTTACTAAATTACCACTCCCATATCAGCTTGCGGGGTGAGGAGAGCAGAGGGCAGGGTCAGCGAGCCTGGTGTGAGTGCCGGCGGGGGCCTTAGCGAGGCCCGGCCTGCGGGTGCCCAAGTCCTCCTATGTCATCGGGGTGACTAATGACACTGCAGTGCCACTCACGCAGCCGTCGCGGGCATTAACGAGCCAGCCAGCGTGTGGAAGCTCTTCATGGGATCCAAAGTGCTGTGTGAGCTGAAAATGATGTGCTGGCAGCGTTTACTGTACCTCGTGGTTCAGACCGCGACCAATGTCTGCTGTCTTCTGCGTGGCGGGACATTGCTGTGGGTCTCCAGTGTCGCGTCCACGGCCTGGAGAACACACACCATGGTGTATGGGGGTCCTGGTGGCAGCACCGTCGTGCGTCCTGAGGATGGACGTGCTTAGGTCTCTGCTGAGCTGCCCCCAACACACAGGTGGGGTGTCCTGTTAGCCCCCCGAGGCAGTGCCGCTCGAGACAGCCTGGCGCAGAAAGGGGAGAACACGGGCCCCAGGTTGCAGGGGAGGGGGCTGAATGCAGCTTGTCCACTACTAGCCTGGGGCCCCAGGTCACTTAGCCCCAATGGGCCTCAGAGGAAACAGAGAGAACGGGATAAGGAGGACGCTGTGTGCCTGAGCAGACCCTTGCTTGTGTGAAGCAGTCGCCGCGTGCTACAAGCCCGTCCCCGCTTGTGAAATCTGTGAACTGTGGGATGTAGACCTGCAATGCGCCCAGCCTGGACAGAGCCGTGTCCTCCAGCAAACCTCTCCCGACACCCTCTCAGGCCCCGTCTGTCCCCGAGAGCACACTGTGTGTGTCGGCACCTGCCCTCAACCTCACGTCTGGGGCACCAGAACCACAGTGGTTCCTGCATTTATGGGGCCTCTCCACCCATACCTACCTCGCAATGGCTGCTTCAGCCTGAGAGCGTGAGGGCCCTATGGCCGAGGGAGGTTAAGTGACACGGCCAGGGGGTGACGGGGATGGCACTGGACCAGGTCTCGTGTGAGCTCAAACTCCAGGCTCTCAGCCAGCAGGCCCAGCATGTCTTAGAACAGGCCTCTCCATCATGACTGCTCGGGGCCCTCTGGACTGCCAGACTCGGGGGGCAGCCCTCTGTGGGGGCTCCCATGCAGGTGCACTGGAAGGCACAAGGGCTGGACACCGTGGAAGACTTGGGCTGGCCATCCAGACGGCTCCTCTCCTGGTAGGGAGTGGACACTGTGTTCTGGGAGCTCAGCTGGGGTGGCCGACGGGCCGGTCCAGGTGGGGTGGGCATCCGGGGCCTCCCCCGTCAGGGTGGCTGGGCTCCTAGAAGGGGCATTCCAAGAGACCCAGCGTCCGAGCCAGCCTCGGGACCCCCAGAGGTCGTTTCCTCCTCATTCTATTGGTCAGCTAAGTGTAAGACCAGCCCGGATTCAGGATGAGCAAGTTAGAAGCATTTCTGAGGGGCTGGAGAACTGTGTGGTGGAATCGTTTGAAATCCCACCGTTGCAGACACACAGTAGGTCCGTTGCCATAAGCAGAGGAGCTGGCGGGACGTCCCGCCTCTTCCCTGGGGCCAGCCTTCTGAGGGAGAGCAGAGGCGCTGGGGCTGCTTCTTGGACTTAAACATGGAATTGGCAAGGTGTGGTCCTGCCGTCATGACAAAGGCAGGGACTCAGCCAAGCGACACTTAGTGCTGCCACTCGGTAATAATATCTTAGACATAAAAATACATGAGATGTGGGGCTTGCCCGCGTGAAGTGAGCACACTTTGGAGCTCTGGCTGGAAGCTGGTGAGAAACGCGTCCCTGCATTTTGGTGGCTGATATGGAAATATACCACGCAGGAACAACGCTGTGGAGTGACGTGGAGTGTTTCCCTCCACGGTGTCAGCCGTCCTGGAAGGTGTGTTTGCTGGCACTGGCTCCGCCACGGCAGATGGTCCACAGCAGTCCCTGAATGCTCGCCGGGCGCATTCTTCCTGAGAAAGCATTCCGGGTTTTCATGAACCCACTTTACCAAATCGTTCCGAGATGCCTGTTGGGATCCGAGTACTTTGCTGAACCCCAAAGGGTTGTTTTCCAGGAAACATGCAAATGGGACGTGCTCTCTGTTGGTTGGAGACTCCTGGATATGCAGGCCACGATGTCGGCCAGGCACGCTCCTTTGGAAAGGGAGCAAACCAGCAGCAGAGCAGGCGCCCGTGCGTCTCTGCTCTCGGTCAGCTTCAGATCCCAGCCTCCTCGTCTGCCTTTGACCTTGGCAGGGACTCCTTCTCTCGGAGCCTCTGTGTCTAAATCTGTAAAGTAGGACAATGCCATCTGCCTCGAAGGGCTGTTGGACAGGTCAGATGAGAGTACACGTATGAAACGTGTGGTGCCTTCAGGATTTAAGAACAGCAAAAACTGTTACCACCTGAGCCGTCCTGTCCGTCCAAGACGCCGAGTGTGTGCCAGAGGCAGCAGCACGTGGGAGCAGGCCGGCTCCTGGCTGGCATTCCTCCCTGAAATGTCTCCTTTCTGTGGCAAAGACACAAAATACCACGTGGGCTGGAGGGAGGAGGAGCTTGGAAAAGTCGAGTGCGCGACGTGGAACCAGTCCGGAACGTTCACAGTCCCCGGCACGCTCCAGTGAAGGGAAAGTTAAGCTTCCAAAGAGTAACCAGTGTCTTTATTATTCAGAAAGATCTGCCGTGCATCCAGTGACCTTTGTAAGTGCTGAGAGGACCCCATGGACGAGGCACTGTGAGGGCCGCTCACCTCGTTCTCCACGTACCCAGCACCTCCCCGCCCGGGCAGTCGGCAGCCCTCGGCTGGCCCAGGAAGCCTCCGTGATCCCAGGCTGGTCTTCCGTCTGCTTGCACTGAGCCTGCGCCAGTAGCCAGGAGCATTGCCGTTTACGCCTTCGACAAACGTGCGGTCCCACTGCGCGCTGCGACTGTGTGCAAGTGCTCATAGCCGCCATTTCAGGGTTTCCTCAGCACCGTTTGGGCAGCCAAGTCCGTGACAGTAACAGCCTGTACAGAAGGTCCGGATGGTTCTATGAAGAACAGGCCTCACCCGACTGTGGTCCATTTCCACTCATCGTTCAGGCCCGAGAAAGGACTGGGCAGCAGCCTGGGGCCCCTTGTAACTTGGTCCCCAGAGGGCGTGGCTTGGAGGACCTACCTGTGACCTGGTGTGGAGGGAGAGACGGGAGCAGGTGACACGTGAAGGCTGTAGGATCTGAATTTCATGGGGTTCCACGAGCATCGCTGCCCGTTCACCAGGAAATCATGCAATTCCCCCCTTTAAGAGACGCTGCAACAGCCACTTGTTGTTTTTTTCCAACTTCTGTGCAACAAAGATAAGCGAATGCTGTATCGTTGGGCCATGCAGCCGCTAGCTTTGGTTGCACAAAAACTCCTCAGAACCCAATGTTTGAATCAAATTTCTAGCTTACAGTGTGTGGGTTCACGATTTGGGTTAAGCTCAGCCGGGCAGTGCCCCCAGTCCTGGCTGGTTCAGGTAGGTGTGTGCGGTCGGCCGACAGGCGATGGCCTTCCTCACACAACTCTGGGCTCTGGTGACAGGGACGTGTGTATTGTCACCCAGCAGGCCAGCTGGGGCTTACTCATATCTTGGCGGTCGCCAGTCACCAAAAGCAAGAAGTGAAGTGAGCCCAGCTCCAAGAGACAGAGGTCAGGATTGTACATCCCTTCTGCTCTATTCACGGGCATGCATGCTGAGGCCAACTCACATTTCAGAGGTAAAGACAGGAAGAAGCTGCAACTTGGGGGGCCCCCTACCACAGACTGGAAGAGAAAAATGAGTGATGCCAGCAGAATGCAAAGTCTCATTTAAAAAAACAAAACTACGTCTCCCTTAAAGATGCCTGAGCACCCACGTTAACAAAGCACCCCAAACCATGCTACAGGGAGCGTTACGTGACATTGAGCACAGGGTCTGGTGTGGCCCTAACCCCCATCTCGGTTTCCTACCACATTTCCACACCATCACCAGATTTTACTTCTTTTTTTGCATTACGGACTCAAACACAGCGTCAAACCCCAGTTAGTCCAATCTCTATATTTAAATCTGAACGCTCCTGCCAGCTGAATTGCATGTTTTTACAGAATTAAGCTTAAAACCAAGGAGTGGCAGTGAGGGTAGGGTGGGGGAGAAGGTTTCCACGGAAACAGCACGCAACATTTCTCATACGCATCAGATTTGTGCAACGTTGGGTTTGGCGTACGTGGGTGTGAATGGCTGGGCAAGAACCCCAGCTGACCACACACGACACCATCCCGGTGACTGGATGTTACAGGGAGGGACACGACAGGGGTTCCCCACGTGCTACCAGAAGAAAGAAACTGGGTGCTAAGCACGGTGGGTAGCCGGGTCCTCCAGGTCAGCTCTGAAGGAGGAATCGATGTTCAGAAACGCAGTAATTGTTGGGGAGTTGCAGCCGTTCCCCAGAGGCCAGGAGGAGGTGGAACTCACAAGATTTTGTTTCCCTGACAAACAGTGAAGTCACCAAGGGGACGGCTACCGATCGCCCTGCAGGGATGCTCACCGCCCGGCAGTGACATTCAGCGTTCCTGCCTTGCTTCTCACTGCCACACGAACCCACCCCCATGGCCCTTGGACACACCGAAAAGTTGACACGTTGAACACAGTGCACTTGCTGCATCCCGTCCATGATTTTTGCATGTAGCATGCTGCCAGCTGCTCAGATTCCAACATCTCTTTCCTTAGAAGCGTCCTGTCTTTTATCCATTTGCGCAAGAACTTTTCACCTGGTGCGTTAGACGGCACGGTCGGCCCCGAGACAGGGAGACGGATGAGACTGCATCCTTGCACTCAGGGTCCCTGGGTGGGTTCCCCCAGATCTGAGCCGAGCCGGCATCGCTGCACACTGATGGCACGTTGTGTGGCTGTCCCTCTGCTGGTCCCCTCCTTCCACTGGGCGCTCTGGCTTACGGGGTCCCAGCACCTGCCTGTAGGAGATGCCACGTGGATGTTTGCTGAAGGAGTCACGGGGAGGTGTCCTTACCCCAAGATGGCAGGAGGCGGTCACGTGGTGTGTTTAAGGTCATGTTGTCAGAGTTCTTTCCAATGTGATCCTGCTTTTCCTGGCTCTGTGCTCAGTACCTTATCCAATTTCTAAGACAGCACCTGCCACAGTTCAGCCTGTTAGAGAAAGATTCTTGAGTCCGGCTGAAATGTCTGTCTTTTCTCCCGGCCTTGAATTTCGACAGTGTCCCGGCATCACTGTGACTCCCCAGAGAGCAAAGGCCTCGCCCCCCAGTGGGCAGCCCCCAGTGTGTGGAGCGAGGCCCTGCCCCAGCAGGGTTAAGGGGGAGCTGGAGAGAGAAGCCGGCTGAAATGAATGCCTGCTGTGACAAAGTAATGTCAAAGGGACCCCCGGGAACATTTGTCTCCAGGCTTTCCCAATCAGCTGCAGTCGGAAAGCCGGGTGGAGAAGCCCCCGAGAATCCCGGTCTTGAATAAACAGCCAGTGTGCAGGGGGCCAGGGCACAAACAGTCCTGAGTGCCTGGGGCAGACACCGTGTGTCCACGCTCCATGGCGGACAACCATCCAGGGTTTGCCGCCTGAGAGAAAATCAGCAAATCCACGAAGGTAAATCTGTGGCAAAGCTTCTTAGCAAATTCCACTTGTTTGTTTTCAGAGGTTTTGCCATCAGCAGAGAGACTAGTGTGGAGAGCTGAGGATGACACCCTTGGAGGTGGGTCACGTTTGAGAGCCGACCAAAGCCTTGCCGCTTCCAGCTCCTGGCTCTGGATGTCACAGCACAGGGCTGGTTGGTGCCTGGGCAGAGGGCTGTCCTCAGCCAGGAAGGCCCTTCCCTGGGGACACCAGCCTGTTCCTTAGCCCCACACCTGCCTAGCAGCCGACGGCACCTGGCCAGGGTGTGTGAATCCCCTGGCACACTCTGAAACAGCCCACACCTGGCCACCTTCACCTAATGACTGCCTGCATTCTGCCATTGCTTGTAAGGACCATTTTATTCATATGAGAAACACTGAATCCCCCGGGCAGCACTGGGAGGCAGGAAACACTTCCAGATTCTTCCAATGAGCAAACCGAGCCTGGGAGAGTGAGGGAAGACGCCCAGTCCTACAGCTAGTGAGCCTTGGGCTTGCTGCTTGTTGGTTTTATTTTATTTACATATCTATTTAGTGTATGCAGGTCTCCACAGGTTGGCATATTTACAAGTAAAATTTCTGTATGGGAACCAAAATTCAAAGGGTCTCACTGGTTATTTAGCAATGCCCCTCCCACCCCGTCCCTGCTTGCTTTCCTGGCTCACGGGGCCCTGGGTGCTGGGTGCCCCTCACCCTGGCTGTGAAGCCGTCTGTCCCTCCAGCTGCACCCTGGGGAGCAAAATCCATTATTCTTACACGGCTAATCCAGAAACCCTGGTTTCCACCCCAGACTCCCTCTTAATGTTTAACACACTTTTTATTTACTTAAGAAACAGCAAACACACCTCTCCCAGGGGTAAGAGAGAGAGAAATGTCCATAACATGCAACACAGATGGTTTTTAAATGAGGTTACTTGGGGGCAGTGCTCAGAAATCACAGTCACCAGCTCAAAGTGCCAGCTTGTGTTTCCCAAAGGGGGAAAAGCTCACAACTATGAGATTGCAGTTATCAGATTGAATCCACTCCCGGGTGAGGCTTCTCCCAGGAAAATCTGAAACGTCTTCAGTAAGGCTGGACCTTCCGAGAGATTGTCCGAGTGAGGGGCCCACTGTGAAGTCAGGGTGGAGGGAGGACATGGGGCTTCCAGGAGGAACCAGCCCTCTTTTCCTCCCTCCCCCGACCTGTCTCCTTCTTCTCTTCCTCCCTCCCTCCCGCCCGCCCTCCTTTCCTTCTTCCTTCCTTCCTTCCCTCCCTCTCCCCCTCCTTCCCACCTCCCTCCCCCTCCTACCTCACTTATCTAACAGGTACCTGTCTCCCAGCCCTAAGGGCTGGAAGCCCCTCAGTGTACGGGACAGACAGCCTTGCTCTCAGAAACCAGTGCTCCCACGGGAGGAATCTTCGTCTGGCTCCCCCTTTCTTTGTACTTGTACTTCCCTACGGGGCTGCAAACACCCCGAGACCCTCACACTCGACCCCCACGTGCTCCCCTTCGGAGTGTGTGCTCACCGCAGGTCTGCGAGCCACACGACGTGCATTCGCTCCTCCACTCAGCAGACGCCCAGTGAGCACGTGCCCTGAGCGACGGGCCTGACTGTTGGGGCTCACAGAACCGTGTGGGCGCTCACCCACCACCCAGGGCACATAAGGTGCGTGCCAGGGTGGGCTGGCATGGTTGCATGCCCAGAGGACACAGCTGGGGTCAGCTCGTTATTGTAAACGACAACAGGATTTCAGCCCAATTCTCAGAGGAGACCCTTGATGTATTCTGAATGTGTGTCCCCTAAATTCATATGTCCAGGGCCTAACACCCAGAGTGACGGTGTCAGAGGGGGGCCTTTGGGAGGCGATAAGGCCATGAGGATGGAGCCCTCATGAAGAGACCCTCCGAGCTCCCTGTCCCTCCCCGGTGGGAACACAGGGGGATGGATGTGTCTGACCCAGAAGAGGACAGCACCCGCCCGTCCACGCCAGCCAGCGCCAAGACGTCGGACTGCAGCCTCGAGACTGAGACACGACGAGTGCCTTGTTTAAGCCCCACCTGCAGTGTTTGTGGCAGCCGCCCGAGCTGACCAGGACAGACCCTCTGGGGGCGCCATGGAGGAAGGCTGGGGGGACGTGGGCGGTGGGAGCAGGGGACCAGCACGGCCGGTGGGACGAATCTAGGAGCTGCTACCTGCGTTTGGTCCCAGTGGTGGCTGGACTTCCAATACCAAGATGGCAGCTTTGCTCAGGGACCGACGAGGAGGGAGGGGGACCCCAGGACCGAGGCCAAGAACTTGGGAGAACTGCTTCTCCTTCGCGGGGGCGGGAAGATGAGCACAAGCAGGTTTGGAGGGGGAACCAAGAGCCCGGAGTCACACAGGTGACACTGACGTCCACTAAGCTTTCCCGTCTGAGGAACGTGCAGGTGCGTCCACAGGAAGATGAGAAGGGAGGGCGGAGGGCGCGTGGCCTGGACACACAGGTGTGGGTGTGCTGACAACCCGGCTGGATGAGACGGCCCGGGTGAGTGGGCGCAGAGCAGACGAGGGCCGCTGAGCTCGGGGACGCACACCCACATTTGAGTTCACTGAGCTGAGGAAGAGCTAGCAGAGCAGCAGGGATGAGGAAGGGAGAGACACGGAAGCACGGTGTGTGGGGCCCGAGAGGACAGAGGACTTTGAAGAGCCTGGGATGCCCTCCAGCACCTGCTGAGAGAGGGAGCGAGACGCCACCCGACGGGGTCCCGTGGAGCCATTCTGGGTGCTGGTGGGAGAGCTCCCGGGTCCTCCAGGGTGGGGACAGACTTGGCGCCCACTGCTCCCCGAGTCTTTCCAAGGCTGGGGTAGTAACTGTGCACAAGGAACACGGAGCAAGCACTGTTGTCGCAGGAAACGAGAGAGCCCACCTGACCGGAAGGAGGTCCTTGGAGGCGTCCTGCAAAACTCGGCAGCCTTCCTGCTCCGGGTGCCCCAGAAACAGCCAGGACCCATTCACGGGGGGCTGGACAGTGTGCAGTCAGCATGGGACGAAGGAGGCCTCCGTTCCACTGACAGGGGTCAGCCTGAGAGGGGGCTGGACATGACGTGTCACTCCGTTCACCTGCACCCACGGGGCGCTGACCAGGCCACAGCCTCCCGGCAGGGGGGATGCCAGGAAGAGAGGGCACCCCTGCTCTCCAGGCGTCTGTGACAAGGAGGAGGCACCTGAAGCCAGGTAAGGAGGTGTCGTGCCCGTGCTCCCCACCCCAGTTGCTCACAGCCCTCTGAGCTCTGAGTGTACCCCGCGTTCTTCCAGGAGCAGCTATAACAAACACCTGCGTTTAAAACAGTGAACCAGTTTCCTCAGCCCGCTCCAGGGCCAAGCTCTGTGTGCATGGGAGGGGGTGAGTGCAGGGGTTTGTGGGTGCACAGGCTCGGCCGTGATGTGCAGCTCAGGACAGACCCCGACTCCCCCACCCCCCCGCATCGCCTGCCGCCCCCACGAGGGAGTGAGGTGGGTGGAGGACTCCCCTGTCCCCTGTGTCAGCAGATGGGGACGGTGAGCAAAGGAAACCACTGTTGAATGAGTTTTGCTTTAGGCATTTTCTCTTTTAGAAAATTACTCTAAGAGCAGGGTTGTGCAAAGTGACTCCAAGATATAACTCCAGGCGGGGTTTGCAAAGTGCAAACTGAAATCCACGGCTTAAGTCAGAGGCGAGCTTTCGATTCAGGCTTGTTTGGATAATTTTATTCCGTTTCATACATCTTGCAAATATAAGCACGGTTTTTGGAAGAGTTTATGTGGCTGAAAGGCTCCATCTTTTGAAAAGCCAGTTGTCTCCCGGCCCCACAAAAATCTTCATCCACTGCCCACCTCCTCTCCTCTGGCCAGTCGCAGTGACCCTGCCTCCTGGGGTGTTGGGACCGCTTGGGACGCAGCCCCGGACTTCGATCGCGTGGTTGCTGGGGAATGGCAGTCGCTGGGGTCCAGGTTACTGGTGCCAGGGGCTTTGTGTGCCCGGTCTTATCAGTTCCTGTTGACAGAGGTGCTGCCTGTGCCCTCATCTCACTAAGGAGGAAACAGGCTCAGCCAAGGGATGGTCAGCCCGAGGCCACTCAGGACGACACCTGATCCAGCGGCAAAGCAAGATGCGATGTCACAGCAACTTCATTCTACCCTTGATCACATGGCTTCTCATTTAGTAAAGAAAAGGAAGGAGGGACAGAAGGGTCAGGGTGGGGAGAGAGAGAGAGAGAAGGAGGGAGGGAAGGACAGAGGGAGGGATGGAGGGAGGGAGAAAAAGAAGGAAAAGAAGGGAGGAAGGAGGAAAGAGCCCTCCCGCAGTGTGGTGTGGAATCTCTCTTTTTCTAGAATGTTCCTACAGTCAGGTTAACCAAATTCCACATCTTTCTAAGAACAACATCTAAGAAAATCAATGAAAATAAAACCAGACTCACCTGATCGGCACCCCGCACCCTACCTGGATATTCTAGACCTTTCTGTGAGGAGCATGGCTGGCAAACTGATGTCCAAGGGTAAAGGGAGTGAGACATGTATTGCCAGGAAAAGTTAGATTGTGCTGCAATAAAACAATAGCTGTGCTGAGAGTAGGTCTGAAAGGTTTGCATCACAAGGAAAAATCTGTAATATGTGAGGTAATGGACGATAACTGGACTCAGTGCGGTGATTTTACAACGTACACAAGTAGGAAATAATTATATTGTGCACTTGAAACTACTACAACATTATATGTCGATTATATTTCAATACGAAAGGAAAAAGATAAAACTGAGCAAAAGGAGAATGGTGACAGACTAACCACATGACAGAACCAAGAAATAATCAGGAAAAACATCATACACAAGAAGTCGCCGTGGAATCTTCGTGTCGTACACGCATACGTGCACATACACTCACGACTGTTTGCTCCTCGTGCTGCCTCTGCACCTTGGGAGGGGCCCAGGTGGGTGGGGGTCTGCCGTCCCGGCTGGGCCATCAGAGCTGAGCCTGCTCTGTGCTCTCAGGGCGTGGGAGGGCGACTTAACAAATGACACCTGTTACCTTCAGGTACGGCCCTTTGGTTAACCCAGACATTGTATCTCCGCAGTGCCGGGGGCTGGACAGGGACAAACGCTTGGACATCAATGAGTGCTGGTCACGCCTGCCCCAGGTTAAGAAACCACCCAGAGTCAGGACGCCGCTTTGAGAAAGACCGTCAGAATCAGTCCGAGGTCGGTAACTGTGGTCTCAGTGGAAATCCGCAGAACTCTCCTCGGGCATTGGTATGACCCAGGCAAGAGGGAGGCCCCCTTCCTTCCAGAGAAGGCCTTGGAAAGGCAACACTCACGTATGTGTGTCTGTCCTGTCACTTCATGGCCATCCAATGCCATCCGTTCATTCACTTCCAATGTTTTGGTGTCTTGTTTCTTTATAAAAAGGATCTTCCTCGGGGCCAGATCCGATTGGGCGCATAGTAGGTGCCCGAGATGTGTGTTGACTTGTACGTGTGCAGGGCTGCCTGTCACAGCGTGAGGCATCGGAACTTTCCAAGCAACCTGTAGGGGAGGCTGAGTTGTTTGCACGCAGCTCCAATCTGACTCACAAAAGGTACACACACTGCAGGGAAGCTTTCTTCATGTTTTTTGAACAGAAGAAAGTATGTTCCATAATTCACCTGAAATGTCATCTTCTGAGAAAGCTGCAGGCCTTTTATCTACGTGGGGCAGAATCGGCTCCAAACAGCCCTTGGGGGCAGGTCTTGTTTACTTAGAATCCTGAAGCGTTTTAATGCTCACGTTTGCATTCGACGACTCTCCCAGGCACAAACCCCGCGAGTGCGGGACACACAGGAAGCGTCTTAGAGGTGGGCCACCACCGTAGCCTCTGTGGCACCTCCTGTTTCCTGCCCACCCATGGAAGTGACATCACCGTCCAGCGAGGTAGGCGACCCAGTGTTTCCCGGCCTCCAGCCCGATTCAGTCAGGACTGCCTGTCCTGGTGAAGTGAGCTGATGGCCCCTTCTCACCGAAGACCCTGAGGATGTCAGAGGTCTGAGGCCCCGGACGGAGTGGGATCGGGACCTGCAGCTGCCCAGCGCTGGGCCGGCACAGCGGGGCCTGGACACAGCGGGGAGGGGCCCAGAGAGCGCTGTTATCCTGCTTTACCCCAAAGTGCCATCTGCAGTGTCACTCATGAGCAGAGAAGACAGAAAAGGTGGGGACTCGCTCCTACTCCCTCACCAGGCCACTGCCTCTGGGCCCCTTGTCCTCCAGCTGCCTTTGCGTCCCCATCTTCCCTGCTGTCTTGTCTTCTGAGCAAGATTTTCCTGGAAGCTTGACCTGCTGTTTTGTCACTAGACCATGTCTCAACCAGCAATGGCAGGTGGGTGACCTCCGTCCCCCATGACTGGGGCGCAGACCAACCAGGACTGGTCCTCCAGAGGTGAGGGAGGAGTCCCCTCCCTGGACTCCACGGCCACAGGAGGGAGGGAAAACCAGGTGCCCCTAGGAGGGAGGGAGTTTTGGGGAGAAAGGCGCGGCCGGCAAACAAATGTGTCTGCTACAAACTCAGCGACTACCAGCCATACGTGTGAGCTGAAAATCACCACCTCCAGGCAGGAGAACTGCATGTACTTCCTCGTCCACGACAAATGACGTCAGGTGTCATCTGTGATTGCAGTCTGATCACCCGGCTATTGCGTGTGAGCTGTGAACCCATGTGGGTGATGACGGGAGCCTGGGTTCCGAGGTCAGCAGAACGTGGTGTGAGCTGCTCACAAGGGTGGGATTTCTCCTGTGGACGTGGGGCACGTGCTCGCTTGCTGGCCGTGGGGGAGTTTGGTCATGTTTGCGCTTAGAGGGTGGATTAGAACTAGAAGTGAGGGCCAGGTGAGCGCCTGAGGACACGTCCCGGTGAGAGGCGGTGGACAGGGCAGGGCTGTGCTGATGGGCCAGATAGAGGCGGAGGTGGCTCACTCAGTAAGAGAATATGTATGGAGTGCTCCCTGCAGGACCCCTCTTTGCCCTGTTTTCTGATACCAGGAGAAACTATAGTGAAAGATGAATCTTGGGATACACAGACGGGGGCAGGGCTTGGGAAATGACACTTAAGAGGTGACCTGAAAGGCAAGTCCACCGTCCCAGACGGAGAGGGCTGGAGGGGGTGGCCGAGTGTCCCACACAAAGAGGAGAGCCACATGGAGACTTGGGGACAAGAGCAGAGCCCCCTGTTGAAGGAAGCGCTGGTCCCCTCGGCAGGTGCCCACTGCCCACCCAAGGCTCGTACACGGCCTTGGCTCCCCAGACGCAGAGGAGGCTGGACGGGAGCCTGGGAAGCCGTCAGCCAGACCAGAACCCACTCACATCCCGGATTGGAGGCGATGACAGGCACACATGGCGACGGAGGAAAGCGGCCTGACACCCGGGCGGGCCTGCCACCCACACGGAGGCCACAGTGGTCCCCTGTTGGACACAAAACAGGCTCCCAGAGACCAAAGGCAAGCAAGGTCCCTCTGTGGCCTTGATGGCGACAGACCAAAGAGGAGACGACGCCAAAGTTAAGCCGGAGCACAGACGAAAGCAGGGCCCCTGGGGGAAGCACGGAGCCAGCAGCCCCTCGTCCCTGGTCACCTGAGCGCCACACGAGCTCACTGATTCCTGCTGCAGCCCCGGTCCAGTCACCTCCTGTGAGGTCAGCTGCAGTGAGATACTGTCACAGCACCAGCCACCATGGGGCCCAGCAGTTCCGTTCCCAGGTAGCACCTCTGACAGACGCCTCACTACCTGAGGGTCAGATCAAGGGCCTGAGGACCTTGTGCTGTCACATGGCAGGGTGGCCTGCCGGCGCGATGGGGGCCGGCCACGCACTTGGCCGGCTCAGGCGCCAATGGCTCCAAATGCCCGCGAAGGTTTCTGCCTCTTGTCAGCCCTTGTGGACCTTGGTTGCCTGTGACAGTGACCTCGTCCGGAAGGGACAGAATGCACGGGCCGTAGCATGGCCACCTCACACTGATGGAATGCCGTCACAGGTCAGGTTGGCTTTACTGTGCCAGAGGCCCAAGGGGGTGAACTGATTCTGCGTATCTGCTTCTCCTCCCAGGCGCCAGCCTTTCCCGTCTCGCTGGGACCATTGTGAGATATCGATGCCGTTTCCTGGATAAAACTGGCTGTGGGTCTTTGTTCAGCTACTAAAGACGCATCACGATTAGCCCCGAATTGGCCAGTGAGGCACAGAGCACACACAGGGGGTGGACAGCGCCCCAGGCATTGCGGGAACCCGACCCCCGGGCCTCGCAGGGATGTTGCCAGTGGCACGTCAGTGCGGGGGTCACATACTGGACGTGTGCCAGTGCCCCACCCACCCTCCTGTGCCGTGTTGGCTCCAGTGTCTGCACCACGCACCCTCCTGTGCCGTGTCGGCTCCAGTGTCTGCACCACGCACCCTCCTGTGCCGTGTCGGCTCCAGTGTCTGCACCACGCACCCTCCTGTGCCGTGTCGGCTCCAGTGTCTGCACCACGCACCCTCCTGTGCCGTGTCGGCTCCAGTGTCTGCACCACGCACCCTCCTGTGCCGTGTCGGCTCCAGTGTCTGCACCACGCACCCTCCTGTGCCATGTCGGCTCCAGTGTCTGCACCACGCACCCTCCTGTGCCATGTCAGCTCCAGCTTCTGCCCCACCCACCCTCCTGTGCCGTGTCGGCTCCAGCATCTGCATTACACCCCATGGCGGTGCCAAGCCTTGACTTCCACAGCCTCCATCTCATCCTCTTTCCAGCAGAAGCTGAAAAGCTAAAAGTGAGATCACCGCCACTTGATTTCCTCACTTAGAATTGGAAAAATGGACTCCTGCCTCTGTCCTCACTTTTAACAAGCAAGTTCACACGACGTGAGTGTTTGGGGCAGCCGTCACAGCCAGACGTGGCCTGACCGCCTCCAGTCCCAGCTTTGTGGGTGTGATGGACAGTCGTGGGGGTCTCAGTGTGGCCTCTGATGGCAGCCACCGGGGCAGGTCACCACACGTAGTCGCCTGGCCCATCCAGAACCACCCAACTCAATTCCTTTCTGCTTGAAATACCTGGACTGTAACGTCACAGATGTGTGTGA
The DNA here is from genome assembly GCF_004115265.2 of Rhinolophus ferrumequinum. Lineage (NCBI taxonomy): Eukaryota > Metazoa > Chordata > Mammalia > Chiroptera > Rhinolophidae > Rhinolophus > Rhinolophus ferrumequinum. The sequence goes on from NC_046293.1 coordinate 1,781,686, forward strand.
CCATCAGTGCAGTACCTGGAGGGAGAAACCTGGTTTGCATCTTTGCCTGAATTACCAGAGTGTCTCTGGACAACTGTAGTATTTCTTTAAAGGACTCATGTTAGCCAGTGGGGACAGCCTTGTCACCCCTTCCCACACCCTGAAGCACTGAGGTGACAACCGCACCTCCAGAACTCCCTGTGGACATAAAGGAGTGTGTGACACATGTGCACCACCGTCTCAGGAGCACCTGGCACCTGCACCACCGTCTCAGGGGCACCTGGCACCTGCACTACTGTCTCAGGGACACCTAGCACGTGCACCACCATCTAAAGGGCACCTGTCACCTACACCACCGTCTCAGGGGCACCTGGCACATGCACCACCATCTAAAGGGCACCTGGCACCTACACCACCGTCTCAGGGGCACCTGGCACGTGCACCACCATCTTCAACTGTTTAGTTAAGACCCAGTGGAAGAGGTTGGTAGGGTGTCAGCCCCCTGCCTTCACGCTGACTGCTGCTGCGTGCAGACCGTGCCCTGAGGAAGCACAGAGCTCGCGGCAGGCAGAGTCGGTGTCCTGGACTGCAGGAGGACAGGCGTCTGTTAATGGGCGATCTCAATTATGGGCTGTTATTCCAGAAACAGCTCATTCCCTCTGAACACGCACTCCACAAAGAGGGAACAGCTGCAGTTATCAGGAGGGCTCGGCTGTAGAGATTAGATAAGGATCTTTTGTAACGGCTCCTGTCATTCTTTGTTCTGCAAAATGATTTCAAAGCCTTGTTTCTCAGTCAGGAGCTCTTCTCCCTTTATTCATTCCTGTCTGAAAGCTCCCTTCATAGCTGGTGCAGGGGGACACCGGGCCACATTCCTCCCTGTGATTTGGGCCAGGAATTCCCACCTGAAGGCCCTGAAAGCAGGCTTTATATCCCCCGAGGTCCTCGTCTAGATTACAGGTGTGCCACGTCTCTGGAAATCGTTGGACTATAAATATCACCTAAGGGCTGATAAAATATTCCAGTTCAAGCAATGACTTGGTTTGGCCTTCAATGGAATTCAAGGAGGGCAAGAGGAAAATAAACCCAACTTTGAGAATTGAGCCCGAGAGCTCAGGGGACAAAGAGCTGGCAAGGGGGAGATGACGGGGGCAGGAACAGCACATGGGGGCACCTTTATTTCCTGCACGTTCGGCCAGCACAGTGGGGTCCCCACTCTGAGAGTTAAGTCCCCTTCGGCTGGGCATGTCCCTCCCACCAGCGCCAGCACCAGCCTGTCAGGTGACCAGGGCGTATCTTGTGTGTAAGGCCTGCGGTGGGAGCTCAATCCGTCTCCTTCCCATGGCCCCAGCTCTTCCCACTGAGACAGGAGCCTCGTGCCTGATGAAGGAGATAGCTTCCTACACAAAGGGCCAGCTAAGCTCCCAGACGTGCGAGGGCTTAGAAAACTGACCGCGAGTGTGGGAAGAACACACACATTTGGATAAACGTGGGCCACGGCAGGTGACGGGCACAGCCGTACGAGGGCCACTCGCCCTTTGGCTGGCTGCTGGCATGCATCCAGGGTGCAGTGACTTCCCACACAGCCCCCCGACAGCAACAAGACCCCAGGGACCCCTCTGAAGGACGTGTTTTGTTTATCTAGGAACAGAACAGCAGAGAAGGAAAAGAAGAGGCTCTTTGCAGCCCCCAGCGGGGCGGGCGGTCCCTGTAAATGATGTGTTATGGCCACAAGCACCCAGCAGTCACCCACGCTGCCCTCCCTGGTGGGAGGGACTGCAAGTCTGCGCCTTGGAGACGAGCTTCCTGGCACAGCAGCCCTCTCTGCCCGGTGCCCTCAGCTGCCACGTCACATGGTGCCCAGATGGCGGAGCCTCAGAATTCCGTAGCACAGTCACTAAAGACAGGTTTATAGGTCCTGATCCATGTCTTCCCCAAATCCATGCACCGGATTCCTACCCCCAGAACCTCACAATGGGACCTTATGTGGAAAGAGGATCACTGCAGGTCCCACTAGTTAAGATGATGTCAGCAGGGGCCCTGGTCCAATGTGACTGTGTCCTGATAAAAAGGGGACATTCAGACACAGACGGGCGTAGACAGGCAGCCATGAGAGACGTGGGCAGAAGATAGCCTTCTACACACACAGGAAAGGGCCTGAATAGATTCTCCCTCACGGGCGTCCAAAGGAACACTGTCACCTTGGATTTCCCGCCTCCAGAACTGGGAGAAGAGAAATGTGAGCTGTTTGAGGAGCCACCTCTGTGCTACTTTGGGTGGCGGCCCAAGCAGACGGATACAAGCCCCTCCCCAGACCCTGAATCACCACAGCCAAGGTCCTGGACTCATCCATTCAACAGCTAGCGAGGGATTCTTACGACATTTGGCAAGTCCCGTGATGGGATGCAGGGCCCCTGGAACTCTAACGTGCATGTGCGTGGCCTCGGGTTGTGGTCACGTCAGGCCCTGGGGACTGCAATTCTGCTCCCACGTGGTGCCCATGTCGCTGGCCATGAATCTCACCTTGGGCAGCCAGGCACCCAGCTTCCACAGTGATGGACCCCACGCCTGTGCTCCCCCCTGTGTGTGGTCGGCCAGGCTGCGGCTGGGAGGGGCACTCCAGGGAGTCGGGAGGGGGAGAACTTCCCCCTCTCCCCTTCTTTAGTTCTTATGGCTGGACCAATAATAACAAAATTGACACATCGGTTAACAGAAGAAAAACTATTTAATACATGCACATGAGACAGTCTCAAACTCTCTCAGCTCATAAAACGAGTATTGAAGAAATGATCGAACCAGGTACATTTTTATACCTTTTGGGGAAAGAAACAACACAGATTTGAGGAACTGACAGGACAACAAAAGTTAGTGCTCATCAGAAAGGAACGTAGGCACGTTTCGGGTATTCATTAGTGACGTGTGGAAACAAGGTTCGGGCGCCGGTGCTGAGTCATAAAGAGGCAACAGGGTTTATTCACATGGACTCTTGGCTCTGGCGTCTTCATTCTAGGGATAAGGGAATCATCGTCCACCTTGAGGTGCAGGGAGGGTGCCTTGCACGCGGGCGATGTATCTCCTGCTTTAAGCGGAAGAGAGAGGTTAGAGTGTGTTCTTCTGGCATTGGCACTTTCTCAGTAAGTTTACTTCAAAAGAATCGATCTGCCATTGTGGGGTATTTTGGGGAGGGCTTCCCTGGGCCGGGACGGAGGGGAAGCCCAGAGAAGTCAGGCGTTCTGCAGTCACACCTCCAGCTGGTCGGGGCGCTGAGATCAGCTCGGCTTTCTTTCCATCCCTGGTCCCACTATCTGTATGCACATACTGAGTGATGGGCCCTGGGCTGAATGGCACATGGAATAAAAAGAGGAAACACAATTCTCTCCTAAAGAGTTCACGATTCAATTTGGAGGACGCATAAACTAGTAAAAGAGAAATGGATGGTGGAGGCAAGTGAGAACTAAACTGAACTGTTATCTGCGTTCCCAGACTGGCCCGGCCACCCTGCCTCCCTGAGGCTGAATCTGGAGCAGCTGGACCCTCATCTGGGGTGGGGACTCTGGAGAGGGCCTGGCACCTCACCACGAGACGGTTACACAGAGAGCGCACAGGGGCACAGGAAAGTCTGGGACGTTTGCAGGATGAATGTTTCACGTGACTCACACAGAGACGTGAATGAAGCCTTGGGTTCCTGGACATGGCTGCTTTCAGAAGCAAGAAGCTTCTGCACCCACGTCTCATGCACCAAACCCCTTTCTCTGTCTGAGACTGCCTTCACATCCCATCTCACACCACCCCCCTGGGGTCCCTCACGCACTGGGCAGAGACTGCTCCTGTTCTTCCCTGGGGGGTTGCAGCCTCTACACCCTACCCTTCCCATAGCCCCAGAACACAAGACAGAAGGAGGTACCCAGAGCTGATGGAGGTCTCTTTTCGCATCTATCGCTGCCACACGCTTGCAGGCACGACTGACAGGCTGTGCGAGCTCCCTCTGCTATGCCTGCTTTGGTACAGAGGTACTGGAGTAAGCAGACTGGTCCACAGGCAGGTCCCCGCTCTGTCACCCTCCCGAGGGAGGAGGTAGACGGCAGGTGCATCCCTGGGATTCCGAAAAGGGAGAAAAGTGTGCTGAGGGATACAGCTGACCTGGGGGTGGGTAGAGTGAGGAACCCACCACCCAATGCCTGTGCCTTAGCCCCAGAACCTGTGAGTATCCTGCTATATACACAGTGAAAGGAAAGCTTGGGTTACAGATGGAATGAAGTTTGGTAATGAGCTGACTTTAGCTGACAGCGATTGTCCTGGGTAATCTGATGGGCCCCATGCAAACACCAGGCTCCTGAAAAGTGGAAGAGAAAAGATGCAGAGTGATGTAATGTGAGAGAGACTTGATTTATCATTGCTGGCTTGGAAGACGGAGAAAGGGACCACGAGCCAAGAAACGTGGCCACTCCTGGAAGCTGGGAAAGGCAAGGAACAGATATTCCCCTTAAGCCCCTGGAAAGAAGGCAGCCCTGCCCACACCTTGATGTTAGCCCAGTGAGTACTGTGGACCTACAGAACTGGACCTGCCACGTGTCAATCTTTTCTCCTGGGCCGCCTCTGGAAGAAGTGACACACACTTTTCTGTGGCCCTCCCAGGGCTAGCACAACTCTGCCTCCAGACTTAGAGCACCATCCCATTTCATTCTAGGACATAGCACACTGCAGTGGTGAAGGTGCAGGCTGTGCGGCAAGCCTGAGCCTCCATGTTCTAGCTGGCACCTCAATTTTCTCATCTGTGAAATGGGAACAGCAAGGCTACTCCCCTCCTGGGCTCTTGTGATGGTAAGAAGAGCCCGCAACCCAGAGAAAGTGGCCAGGAATCGGGTCAGTTTTAGAGGATTTGTTTCACTTGCTATGCATTTGTTTTTATTACAAACTCTTACCTTCATTCCATTAAAAATCAATGCACGTGCACGTGCAATATACCTGGTAAAAGTGTCATAAGACAAACAGCCATGCCTCTGCCATCAGGGGAAGACACTGAATCCCCACCCCACCTTCCTCTTCTGTCCCTCTGGACAGCTGTCTAGGGTAAACACCACTGTTTCTTCGTTTAACATGAGGTTTGCTTTTTTCGTCATATTTTACTCTATGTGGGGCCCTCCCTAAAAGACATATTGTACGGTTTTCAGTCTGAGGACTTGTTTACAGGGTGTCATTTCTCTCTGCACCCCGTGTCACTTCCCTCTTCCTCCAGTGCGGATTTTGAGATTCACCCTCGTGTGTGTGCCCTGTCTGAGGTGTGCACCCCACTGCACGATCACCCTGCAGCATGGTTCCCTCCTCCTCCTGGCCGGGCTGCACCGCATTCTTGGCACGGCCCCAGGCTTGTGGACACCATCTCCCGACCCACCCTCCATCGCCAGCGGTGCTGGGGGCTATGCCGGGCGGGGTCGCTGAGCAGAGGGACTCACACAGCAGCACTGCAGGGACCAGTGAAATCTTGCTTTCTTTCCTCTGTGTTCTTTAACTGTGCACGAGCCCACCAGCTGCGGGCAAATATTCTCCTTACTCCCATTCTTACCAACACCTGGTATTCTCTGCCTTTTTAGTTTTATCAACCTCGTGGGCAATACCAATCTCAGTGTGTTGTTAACTTGCTTTCCCTCAAACAACAAGTTGTGCCATCATTTAAAATGTTTATTGGCTATTAATCTATCTGATTTTGTGGAATATGTTTTATGCATTGTCCCCAGTTTTCCTTGGTTGGCACGTCTTTTTCCTATGAATTTATACATCGTTATTCCGGATACTGCTCCTCACTATAAATTATCACATTTCATGGCATTTCTCTTGCTTTTTAATGGTGTTATTTCATAAACAAAGGTTTTTACTTCTAAGATGCTTTATGGTTAGTGCTTTAGTGTCTTTTTAAAGCAATTCATGATAGTTTTTTCCTATAGTTTTTTTTTTTTTGAAAATATTTATAGCCATGCTTCTTACTTTTAATTCTTTAAAAGTATAATTCATGCTTTTAACATTGTGAAAATCTCTTCTCTTTTCCTTTTTGTCCCTTTGGTCCATGTGGATAAATAGCTGTCCTGAATCAATACTGAATACTTCTTCCTTCCCTCTCTGAACGGCGGGGCCGTGCCCACCCTCCACCCTCTCCTGGGCTCTGTATTCTGCTCCAGGGGCCCCTCCCTCTCCTGTCCTCGCAACAACACCACACTGGTCGTGACTGTGGGTTTATGACGCTCGATGTCGGCTCTGGGAGCACCTGGCTGTTCTTGCTTCTCCGTAGAAAGGTTAGAATTATCTTGTCAATTTCTGCAGAGACCAGCACTGGCATTTCCAGAGCGTCTCCGTGTAGGCAGATCTGACACCTTCAAATATTGAATCTTCCTCCCCATAAATATGGAATATCTTTCAATACATTTCCGTTTTCCATAAAGATGTACACTTTTTTTCACATGAGGTTTTGCACACATTTTGTTTGATTTCTTCCTATGCACCTTATATTGTTGTTATTATAATATAACTATCTTTAAAAGTTACCTTGTAAGCGTTGCCAATTTATAAGAGTAATTGTGTTTGTTTGCATATTTGTGGCCTGATATCTAGCGCTTTACTAACTGCAGACCAGTTTGAACCTTTTCCATAGAATCTGTCAGGGCTTCTACTTATACAACTGTAATGCCTCCAAATAACGACGTGTCCCTTACCCTTTTCTTACATCTTTGACCTTATTTTATCATGCTGTCTACAAGTTCTCATGGAAAAACAGTGATATGGGAGTTCTTCCCTCTCATGCATGATTGTAAATGACACGAATCCGCGTTTTATTAAGCGGAAGCTTTGCTGCAAGCTTTGGAGAGCGTCCTGTGCTGACTATTTGCCCGTTTGCCTCTCAGGTCACCACCCTCTGGCCCCTGCTCTGGGAGCCACGGTCAAGCTCTGTAACGACCTTGCAGCGGCTTCTCGTTAGGTTCTGCTTGTGGGAGGACCTGGTGGGAGCTGGGGAGGCGGGAGATGGGAGACGACACGGTCTTCCTGTTCCCGGCCCACTGGCATCTGTCCTGCAGCAGGAGAGTCGAGAGTCTGAGCTCAGCACCGGCTTCCCGGGTGCTCCAGCCTGGCCTCACCATGACCCTGACAGGTGTAGTGATCACTAGTTACCAGCCCCTTGAGAGCCCACCACGTGACCCCCAGCTGGTGGTCTGGCCCCAGTCATTTGGGCTGTGTATGTGTGTGTGTGTGTGTGTGTGTGTGTGTGTGTACGTATGGTGTGTGTGTCTGTGTACATACGATGTGTGTGTGTGTACATATGCGTGTGTGTGTGTGTACGTATGGTGTGTGTGTGTGTGTACGTACGCGCGTGTGTGTACATATGGTGTGTGTGTGTACGTACGATGTGTGTGTGTGTACATACGATGTGTGTGTGTGTTTGTACGTATGGTGTGTGTGTGTGTGTACGTACGCATGTGTGTGTACATATGGTGTGTGTGTGTACGTACGATGTGTGTGTGTGTACATACGATGTGTGTGTGTGTGTGTGTGTGTAGAAGCTATTTCCTCAGACGCCTACAAATTTAGAACTACTGCACCTCCCTCACCCACGGAAGAAGTACCAGCTGATAATTTTGTTCAAGTGTGTTTTTGTGCCAACAAAGCTGCTCCAGCTTTCTCCCAGGGAGTGTTTGCTGGGTTTATATTTTTTCTCTTGTCTTTTCAACTCCATTTAATCTGTTTCCTTTTGTTTCAACTGTGTAGCTAGTTTAAAGCGTATAGTTGTACCTCTTGTGATACATTTTGGCAATCTTCATATTTTAAACATTTAAGTTTCTTCATTCACATTTATTGGGATAACTGGTGTTCACGGATTCATTAAGACCGTTGGAGTTTGTGTTTACCATTTACCAGCTTTTCTGTGTCACAGTTTCTCTCTTCTTATCTCTTTTCAGATTGGCTAACTTTTCTTTCCTTCCATGATTTCCCATTTACACTTTGGAATTGTAATTAAAATTTACCAGGCCTAATAATCATTATAAATGTCAAAGGGAGTCAATAACTTGACTATTTTTGAATAACACAGAGGCATTTGACCAGTGTCTTACCCTGCAACCCACAATAAAAGTTCATTTTTTCATTATTTTAAGTAGATTATGTATTGTTATTTTTAAATCTTGTAGAGTAGATGTTATTATTAATGATCACAGATGACTTATTATTATTTGTCCATGTTGATCCACATTTCATGAGTGTGCTCAGCGTTTATTCTTACCTCCCGTGTTCTTCTGCCATATTTCATTAAGGTTTTGGTCAATATTTCTTCTTGTATCTCATATGTTCATTTTGGGGTCATTTTTCTTTATTGTAAAAGCCCGTGTTAAAAGTTCTTTTGGTAAATCTCTATTGATGTTTTCCTTCTGGAAACATTTTATTTCCCTCTTACACTTTTATTCGTCGCAGAATTATAGGCTAACCACGATGTTTCCTTAGCAATTTGAAGATATTATTCACAATTTTTCTAGATGCCATTGTTGCTATTTAGGAATCTGCTGTAAATATAATTGTTAATACTTTTTGAGTGATCTCCCTTTCCCCTGTAGAGATTTTTAGGATCTTTACATATTATGCAGTTTCACTATTATGTGAAACTATTATGGGTCTAGGTGTGATTTCCTTTTTATGTATCCTGGTTCTGTTTTGGTTTTTGTGCCTGTGGATTCATGCCTTTCCTAAGATCTGGGGGAAAAAACAAAATCAGCCATTATCACTTCAATTTATTTATTTTGCTCCTTTTCTCTATTCTCTTATTGGAACTCTGATTGCATGTATATCAGACGTTCTGGTTTATTTTCTGTATTTCTTTACCTTTTGTCAAGTATTTCATTTCATCTTTCTCTGTCACATTACGGCAATTTTATCTGATATATCTTTTAGTTCTTTGATTCTTTGTTTAACTGTATTTAATCAGCTATGTAACTCATCCATTGTACTTCTCATTTTAGCTACTATGTTTTAATTTTCAGAAGTTTTATTGTTTATAACAAAATTTGTCGCGCCATTTATATAGTCTGTTCCTTCTTGCTCATTTTCCAAATATCATGTTTCAATTATTAAATTTTTCATACAGAATAATTTGCCATCCATCTACTAATAGTTAAATATCTAAAGTCTATGAGGGGGGAGCTAAATCTCTCCCTCTTTTCATGTTGCCCCTTACTTCTGGTGGCTTGTTCCTTGTGTATTGGTAAATTTTTATTTTACATTTATTTTTAGTTAATTGTTTTTCAATTTCATGTTTGTCTGAATTTAATCTGTGGAAATTCTGAGGAGTTTGGATTGAGAATTTATTTTTCCAGAAAACAAAAATTGTATTGTTAATGCCATGTACCAGAAGGAACTAGCAACAAGAAATCACTTTAATTTCTCAGAGAGTCATCACGATGGAGGTAATTTAAAATTGAATATCAGAAATACAGGAGATCAGTTTGGTAATTGCAAATGACCAATGGAGACAAGTATTATTGGCGTTCCTTTCTTTTTTTCTACCTGGTACAACAGCAGAGAAGACAGGGTTCATGGCCCCTTTCCTTTGCTGTCAGGTCGAGTCCCACTGCCGCCCTTTCTCAGAGGACACAGCTCCTCCAAAGCCCTGGCTGGCACCTTGGCTTAGCTCCTACACCAAGCAGGGGCCTAGTTCCCATCTCCTGACACCCCAAGCTGCCATGAATGCCCTACTTCCTGGGTCCTTAGTACTGGCTTTCTTGCAGAGCAGCTCCAGCTCTTAGGGGTTCAGCATATTCTTCTACCATCCTTTATGGTTTGACATATTCTTCACTTATTTCTTCTCCATAAGTCATTCCAATATAGTTTTTGAATCTAGTCAAACATTTTATAGATACATGATAGACAGACAGAGAGCAATTTACCCAGAATCTGGGAGTTTCTGCGTCTGAGGACTTCTCAGTAGACCCGCTTCTCTGAGCTGCTATGAACATGTTTTGTATTTTAGCTTCTAGCAGCGGCAGGATACAGTTGTGAAGGAGCCTTGTAGTCAGAGAGCCCTGAGTGAAGCACCTCAGCAACGCCACTTGGTAATGATGGGACCTTGGGCCTGACTCTGACTCTTCTCAGCTTCCATCTCTTCATCTGTAGGGGGTGGAGGGCTGGAAATATCTTCTTTGGGAGACTGTGGTGGGGGCTAAATGAGACCATGCACGTAAACAGCTGGGAATGGTGTCTGGTACACGGCCACTGCCCCAGTGCTTGTTGGGAGAATAAATGATGGAATCGGTAAGTGTGGTGCCACCTCCACTGAAAACCCCTCTGAAGGTGTCTCTGCATCAGGATGTGCCCTGGGATCCCAAACCTGTTCTTCCCCAAAGCGCAGTCTCACCGGCGCTGCCACCGTTCAGTCACTGTGCGCACGCTCGTCCCACCTGCCTGGCCCCTGGGACAGGGCAGGCGCTTGACGAGAGATGCTTGAGGAAATGAGCAAATGAAAGGAAGGGCACAATGAGTTCTCCAGCGATCAGGTTCATGTTTACAAGAACAGGGTAATTTGCTGAATTAAGCTGAGTGACTGATAATAGGACTCAATCGATGTCTGCCGACGCGTGGTGTGCACGGAGACTGTCGCCAGGCAGCCGCAGGCGGAGCGGTTTGTGAAGGTGCAGGCCTCGAGCTGAGCTGAAGGGAGGACCGCCCCCCGGCAGCCCCCGCCTCACCCCCGTCCCGCTGCGGGGCTCCCCGGGGGCGGCCAGGGGGCCCAACGGGTGCTGGCTCCGCTCTGGGCTTTGGGCTGAGGTAAGAGTGCCATCTAGCCAGCAGGGCATGTCATCTGACCACGCGGGTGTCTGCCTGCCTGTTCCTCCAAGGAGATTGGAACTCTGCCCTCTGGTTACGTACATCAACTAGAACCCCAACTGGGGAGAAAAAGCATGGTGTGTAGGGACTTGTTAAATGTCTTTAGTGAGGGTTGCAGCGAAGGGGATTGAAACACGATGGATGGAGACTCAGCCACAATCCTGAGGCAATAATTGCCTGAATTTATTGTTCAGGCACCAAAAGTAGAGGCAGACGTGTTCCCAGCCTCCTTTCCGGAAGCCGAGTCTCCTCAAAGCAGTTATGTTTAATTTAGGTAAAGGCTGTCGTCACTCCAGAGCCCCTGAGGTTACACGCGCCGGAAGCCATAGGCACCTTGAGGCATTTGGCTCCTAGAGGTACCTTGTTTCCCAAGTTTGTCTCTACATGCTGCTTTGATTGTACAATTTCAACACAACGTCGCAGGGGTCTGAGAGTGGGGGCATTGTGTGTGTGACCCTGCGAGGCAGGAGGACCTGGTGTCGAGGACACATAAGCAGGTGACTCGGACCAAGTGCTCAAGATGTGACTGCCGTGCTTCGGGGTGCAGTTGGGACGATCCAGATGGACTTCTTATGGGAAACGGGAGCCAAAGGAAGTCACAGGAGGCAGACAGAAACAGAAGGTCGAGAGCAAGTAGAAGGGACATCACGTCAGAGTCACGGAGGCTGTGAGATGAACAGCGAGCAGAGAATCTATCCTTCAGGTTGGAATGTGCTTGGGATGGAAAGGGACACGACCCACCACTGCCTGGGACAACAGGCGTGACTTGGCGTCATCCGTGTTTGCATGGATGTCTGGCCACGCTGTGTGCAGGAGATATGGCGGTGTGGCCTGCCTGGGCAGGGCAGCAAGCTGTCGGGTCCTGGCATTCTGTCCTTCAGTGGGTGGAAACCCAGTCAGGCCGGGTGTGCGTGCCCTGAGGGAGCAGCCCCGGCCGAGGCCTGGGGCCAGGCCCCTGCTCCTCAACAAGCTGAGCGAGGAGCTGTGTGGAGCCCTGAGGTGACACTGCGGCTCCTAAGTGGAGGTCAGGCCACAGCAACGTCACGTACTGTGAGTCCTCGTCCTCCCCGGCCTCCACCTGGGGCCGCGTCCTCTCTGCACGGATTCTTACGGGGTCTGAGGAAAATGCAGGAACATCCATTCACTCACAGTTCTTTTGAAGAAGGGATCCATCCAACAGCTGGAGTACCAGTGACCCTGTGGGTGGAGGTGGGGACAACCAGGAGGGAGCAGGTGACCCCGTGGGGAGAGCCTGGCATCGCATGCTGCCCACCACGGCCTGTCAGGAGCAGCTCTCTGACCCTGGTCGGGCCTCCTGTGCTTTGCTCCCCATTTACTTCACTCTGTGGTGAGGAGAGCAGTGTTGGGCCGTCAAGGGGCTTAACGGATATGCCAGGTGGGATGGACTGATAAACCACTCCTGCCTCTCAGTCGCTTGAAGTTTGAAAATTGCTTTTTCTCCCTAATCCCGAGGAATTTCAGGTAACTAAACTCCCTCCCATGTGGGTTAGAACCTGGTCCAGTTCCCTCAGCCTTCAGGGCCTCTGTTTATTATAAATTTTACTGATATAAAGAACGTGTGGCACCCAATTTGCAAATCATAAGAAGCTACACAATATCCTTCATTACACATTCCCCTGGCCCCTTGATTCTCGTGGAAAGTTTCACTGTTTTTCCCAAAAGTCCTGTGTTTGCAGCCGACCTGGAGTTCCAACTGGCGAATGAGAACCTCAGTGCAGACGCGGGCTGGTATTTTGGTTGACATGCATGAGTAGTACATAAGACAAAAGGAGACAACAAAAACAACAGCTCACAGGAGGCCCCTTTCTGGGCTGGGTGACGGTCTTCCTGCCCTAATGAGTCTGCTCATTTCTTATGTGCTTTTCCAAAGGCAACAGCTATTCCCAGGACACACGTTTCCGCTGAACCTGCATTAAACACCAGTTTCCTATCACTCACCGCTAGACAATCAACGGAACAGTACACACGCCCGTCTCCAGCGGCGCACGTGAGTTCACTGAGCCAGGAGTCTGGAAGGGACCCCCCAGTAGCACGTGGTCATGTAGCGTTTCCACCACACAGAACAAGCAGGTGTAAATAAGACCTCAAAAGCACAAATAATAGTAAAATGTAATAAGGCAATTAGGAAGTGCTGAGTTTTAAGTATGTGGTGTCTTTATTTTAATTTATGTAAGTGTAAATTTACGTAGTATGCTTTTTAGTCGTGTCTATTGTATTAGTTTCCTGTGGCTGCCGTAACAAATTACCACAAACACAGGTGGCTTAAAACAACAGAAATTCATTCTCTCACAGTTCTGGAGGCTAGAAGTCTGAAATCAAAGTACCGCAGGGCGGGGCTCCCTGCGGAGACTGGGGCAGGGTCCTGCCTGCCTCTCCATCCCCAGGAGCCCCCAGCCAGTTTACCTTGTGGCCTTACCACGCCAGCCTCTGCTCCCCCCATGTGTATCAGTCTCAGCTCTCCTTCTATCTGTCTCTTCTGAGGACACCTGCCCATGGATTTAGTTCCCACCGCCCTAATCCGGGATGGTCTCATTTCAGGAGCCTCCCCTGCCAAGACTCCTTTTCCAAATATGGGGTCTCTCATGAACAGATTTGGGGGCACATGTCTTTGGGGGGGTCCACAATTCAGCCCACGTCACCTACGTTTAAGCAAGCACCTCAGCACATTCCTGGAATTTGAAACACCTTCTCTCGTGGGCCGGGATGAGTCAGCCCCAGCACACTCCTGGAAAGGCTCCCTGCTCCATCACACTTCCAGTGGGAATAAAGCAGACCCCATTTGTTCACGTCTCCGTTCCCATAGTTACTACGCAGCCCAGATGTCGGGGGAGCAAACTGGGAAGCACATCGGAGAGCCTCACCTCTGGAGGCCCGTCCGACCACCCTGAAACCGGACCCCAGCTTCTGCTCTGTGTCAGCCCATCAGACTTGGGAGCAAGAGGTGGGCCCTGTCTGCCAGGGACCGGTGGGGGCAGTGGCCGGGAGCCCTCCAGGTACCTCCTGTGCAGGAGGTTCTCAGAGCCCAGAGAGCGGGCCGGGCGGGGGAGGTGCTTTGTGCGTCCGGGCCGGGAAGGCAGGCCCACGCCACCTCACGGCCCACACCACCTCGGGGTCCCCTCTGCGTCCCCACGTGCAGGACCGCCCTTGCATCTTGAAGCCCACCTGAGCCAGGTGACATTCAGGAATGGTGATGGTAATAAGCCAAGCTGAACCGTGTCCCCGAGACCTCCCGACAGCCAGGTGCTCAGGACGGATGTGGGCTGAATGGCTCACGGTCGGAGCAGCTGGGCAGCCGTGCTCCCCAAACACCCGTTTCCCTGACGATAACGGGCTCCAATGTGTGAGTCATTGTTGACAAGAAACTGTGGGGAAATCAGGGGAATTGCCCAACCTGGTAACATTTTTCCTTCCCAGGGAAATCGGTGACAACAATACTTGTGTTTGTGTCTGAACCAGGAAAGCAGGTGGAGAGTCAGGGGCGATTCTGCCAGCTGCCAGGCCACACGGCGGGCAGAGATGGTTCTGCACCCCACCTCCCTCTTCTGTCACTCCTGATGTGCTGGCTCCTTCCAGCGCCTGAGACTGAGTGAGGTGACGGTAGAAAGGGATGAGGACAGGTCAGGACATGCGCAGGGGATGCAGGGGACACCGGGGAGAGGAGTTGGGTGGGCCGAGTAGCCCGGCTGGATCGAAGTTCTCCCAAGGGCAGCGGTGTCGATGGTCTGGGCAACGAGGCTCGGGTCAGATGTTTGAGACTCAAGGGGGAAGGAAGCCTGCTCCTCACTGGGGTGGCCCCGGAATGCGGGTTTGACAGGGAGGGAGCAGGAAAGCCCCACGAGGCAGCTCCATGATGACCCACAGGGTGGAGAAGGGCCCCTGCCCACCACACACGCCCAGGGCCTGTGCTCTGAACCCTCCCTCCTGCCGCTCTTCCCCGCGTCCCAGGGCTGGGACAGCAGGCTACCTGTAACCAAGACCCTTGGCGCCTGCCCTCCCCTCATGTGCCTTAGTTTACTGCACCTCTGCCCCACCCCCGCCCATTTTCACAGATTCACCACATTGCAAGGGACTCCAGGGTGTGTGGTGGGAGCCAGTGGTGGCCGTGCATACCCTTCCCCAAACCCTTGCTGGGAAGACGCAGGGCATCGTAGACACACGGAAGTTACTCTGGACGTGACTGCAAATCCCTCCTCTGCCACCACTTGCTAGATGACCCTGGGAACACGACTGACCCTTCCCTGAACCTCCGCTTTTCTCTAAGTTCAAAGAGAAGTAGGACTTGATGTCACCCTTCCCCCATTGTTTCCGGGGACATTTCTGTGCACTAGGGACTTTCTTGAATCCCTACCCTGCAGCTGACTCTGGCAGCACCTGCTTCTGCCAGGTCTCTGGGGAATTCTGAGAGCCGAGTCACCCCCCGGGAGAGGACTCCGGCTTTCCCAGTCTGGCACCTCCACTCCTGCAGGTGAGGGGTGCTAACCCTACCCTGTGAGAGCACAGGAGCCCCCACCACCTCCGCCCACCGTGGGAACCAGGTTCAAGCCTATGTGACAGGAGACGAGCCGAACAGGCCATTGTGATTCAGCTCCTGGATGAAAAGGAGGCGATTTCTGAAGGTCCTGGATGAGCTGCTGGGCCGCAGGCAGGTGAGGCCGGAACACCTGCTACCTGGTGCCTTTGGAGAACATCAGACCGTCTGCAGAGTGAGGGCTGAAGGGAGCCCTGGATGAGAGATGCGTGCACACAGCTTCGCGGGCTTCCAGAGCACCCCCGCCCCGTGGAAGGGTTAAACAGGGTGGCTCGGTGACCTCGAAAGCAAGACCATAGGGCATGAGGTGGCGTCTCCTCAGGGGGTGTGTGGGGACAGAGCCCCAAAAAGCAGTTTCCAGGCTCTCGGCCTCACATAGAAAGGTGCTGGCTCAGGTAGTAAATGGCCATGACTGCGATCAAATGGCCATCAGCTGTGGCTAGTTGGCCGTCAGCTGTAACCAGTGAGCCATTAGCCATGAATATAACTGCCGTGGCTAGGCTAGTAGCAAATGGGGGCTAGCAAGGAGATGGTGGCTGAGTCTGCAAGCGGCGCAGTGAGGGTTGGGAATTGTGTTGCCCCTGGTTCCTGTGTCTCCAACCCAGCCGCCAGCGAGAGTATAGTGGTGTGACTCCCCTACCTATGGCTCCGTGGGTGTTCCTTTTTGGCCTAGCCATACCCTGCGTTCTTGTGTGGGGAGCGAGAGCAGAGACCCTGCAGGCCGCCCCGCACGACAGGGTGTGAGATGTGGTCTGGTGTAACTTCTGATCAAATGGAAGGGGAGCACTGAGTGACAAACAGAAGCAGACAGCTCCTGCGAGGAAAGAACGTGAGAGAGTCGTCATCCTGCACACGTGAAGGGAGTCCCTCCGTGGCTGAGAGGGACCAGGGGGATGGGCCCATGTGCCACGGGGTCAGAGACCAGGGGGCTGGGCCTGGACCCCACGCCGCGCTCACGGCCCAAACACCAGGTGAGCACTTCGTTTTCCAAGCCCCCAGGCTTACTGTTCTCCGTCTGAATCCTGATCCTGTCCTAAGGACGTAGGGAACACTCTCCACCATGTCCCTCCTCTAGAAAGAGGTAGGCTGAGCAGGGGCACAGGACACAGAGCCCAGTGGTCCTGGGCTAGCGCAGCTGTCAGGGGCGGGAGCCCTGTGTGGTGCTGGGGCAGAGGTGGTGGGGTGAGTGCCCCCCACCTGCAGGAGCGGGCGTGCAGGACTGGGGAGGCACACAGGTGCTGGCGTCCTCTCCAGGGTGTGAATCAGCTCAACAGGTGAACTCTCTCTCTGTTACCACACCAGTGCTGCACCCCAGCTGAGAGCAGGCTTCTCAGTCAGCAGTGCTCACCCCTCAGGGGAACGCCTGGAAATGTCTGGAGATGTCCTTATTGTCTTGACTTGGGGAAGGGACCACTGGCATCCATTGGATAGAAGGCAGGAAGTTGTCAAACGTCTGGCAGTACACAGGGCATCACCCACTGCAAAGAACTGTCCAGTACACACCCGAAGGCTGAGAAACACTGTAACATTTCTCAGGGTGCGTGGGTTGGCCCACGCAGTTCTGCTGATCTGGGCCTTTCTAGGTCGATGGTAACACACAGCTTTGGCCGTCCATGGTCAGGCTGATGGCTGGGTCCTCCAGGAGACAGTGGAAAGTAAGCATGCTTTTCCCAGACGTTCCACTTGCTCGTGGATGCTGACATCCATGCCCTGGCTGAGGATGTCACATGGGTGACTTCAGAATCAGAGTGGGAGGACCTGAGACAATGCCAGGCACACGGCAGGGGTGCAGGAGACCACGTGTGAGCCACCAATGCACCCAGGCTCTCCCCTGCCAGAGGGTCCCTTCCACGGGTCCTCGTTGAGGATTATGTAATTAACACATGCCACGTCAAGTCAGCACGTGTGCTTTCCAATGCCATCACCGGGCTAGGGCCAAGCTCTTCCACCTGCAAGTTCTCTGTTCTTTCCACCAAGAAAAACCCATTTTGTGACAAAAACACATCGGGCTGCTCCCTGGTGTTGATGTAAAAAACCTGAGACTGCTGTGCCTTGAGCCCCCAGCCGCACACACCTGTCGTCCGTACGCCCAGGACGTGGGTGCCCAGCTGAGCTCCGCTCGAATCTAAAACTTAGAAATACCGAAGCAGCGATTCCTTTCCATAAAGACACTGTCCCTTTTCCCATCAGTTTCAGGCAGAGAATCACTGAGCCTTAACCCGTGGCCTCTCAGTAGCTGGTGGGACAAGTTACTCTCAATTCAAAGCATCGAGGACATTCATGTCCAATTCACACTTATGTGGTTATAATTGACCAAACAAAGCGATATGATTTTTTTCAGCGTTGTTCCGTGGCATTTTGTGCTTGTCCAATAGCCTGCTGTCCGTGTGTGTGTGTGTTATGTGTGATAATTCTGAAGAAATGGGCAGCTTTTCCCCAGATTGAACAGCTTCCTGAGTCATCACTTAATAAATGTCCCTTAAGGGTCTGTGACAATTGGGCTGCAGTGTGAGTGCTGGACAAGCATCGACAGGACCTGAGCCCGTCCGCCCCGTCTCCCAGCTCACATGCCATGCAGGAAACACGTGCCTATGGACGCCGCTCTCACCCAAAGTGGCAGCCCACTGAGCTCTTTTAGAGTGGAAATGAAGTCAGGACTGCGCTTCCCAAGGAATAGTCTCTCTCCACTACACAGAGCTGTGCTGCTGGAATTGAGACCAGCAAGCGGATGGTGGGAAGAGGCTGCATCAGCTCATCACGCGTGGGCTTCCCGTCCTGGGAAATGGGGCCATTTGTGTCTGAGAAGGGTGGGAGGGTGAGCCTCACTCTTGGACGCTTCGGTTGGACGTCTGCTGGTGACAGCAGCATGGTTGCCATGAGGAGCGTGTCTGAGCCGCGGGGCTGACGCACAGGTGACCGCCTGTGGCCCAGGTGGCTGCCGCTTTGGGCTGACAGCACAGGCTGAGGAGTCAGCCTGGTTTCCCAGACCGGTCCTGGTCCAGGTCAGGGTCTCTTCCCGGCATCCACAGGCGTCACAGCCCCACGGTGGGTACAG
The DNA here is from genome assembly GCF_004115265.2 of Rhinolophus ferrumequinum. Lineage (NCBI taxonomy): Eukaryota > Metazoa > Chordata > Mammalia > Chiroptera > Rhinolophidae > Rhinolophus > Rhinolophus ferrumequinum. Next base: position 1,800,123 of record NC_046293.1, read on the forward strand.
CTTCCTGGTGTGACTCAGTCTCCCACCTCCATGTGCTTTTGACAAGACGAGGTGTAAAAAACTAGATGATAAAAGAAAGCAAGACCCAGAGTCCGCACTTTGTGATCTAACAAAGTCGTAATCTAAGGCTGTCTTACGAGCTGCTAGATTTTCTTTCCCTGATTTATTTTTTGATTTGTCTCAAAGAAATCATCCACAGCCGTGTTAGCATTTCATAAAAGCCACGGATACAAAGCAGAATCTTTACTATCACACATAATTTTATTTCTTACCACACGAGAAAGATTCAAGGAAGAAATTGTCACTGGCCGGTTATGTTCACATTCAAATTTAAAACCTGGAAAGCTCTTTGGAATCTTCTTCTCTCTCACTGCAACCACCCCCCACCCCAACACAAGGAATCCCCATGACCTGCATGTGATGCCCACCTGGGCCCCTCAGTCCCCACGCCCTGATCCTGGCCTCATCGGGACCGGAGTTTGCATTTCTATGAAATGACGAAGAGTGTGGTTTCCATCTCAGAGGGCTTTTGTGAGAACAACAGGGATTCTTCATTGGCAGGACGTGGCACAGGGCAAATCCTCACTCAGCTGCCAGCGTTAGGTGGGACATGCCAGGTGTTCACCGCGCTTTCATTCCTCCTGTCTGTGGTTTGCCTGCTATTTCAGCCTCTCTGTGACTAGTGGCCCATGTCACTGAGTGCTGGTCAGTAGACTGTGGACAGAGGGGTGCACTGGTTTTAGGCCTGGCCTTAAAAAAACACTCTTGGGATCCTTGTTATTTCTCTTTTTCCCTTTTGGCCAGCCAGATGCAGAGACTCCAACAGAGCAGCATGAGGCCCTAGGATGGTAGAGTCACAGAGGACGGGATCCTGGATCCATGGATGTCTGCGCGGAGCAGAGCACTCTGTGGCCCGCCCCTCCCCACCCACAGGGACGTGGCACGTCCAGAGTCACTAGAAGGGCACGTGATCCTAGTTCCACATTATCATTGTCACCCTTTTTCATTTTTAAATGTAAACATTTATTTCTTTAGTTAGAAAAAGTAATGCATTGAAATGAAATACAGACTTTGGTGAAAAGGTTAGAGTTTTGCATTGAGGTGCTCTGGGATAATTGGTTAGTGCACTGAGGGAAACAAAAGTTACGATCTTACTTCTCTCTAAACACTAAAATTAATTCCAGCCGTCTTAGAATTAATGAGTATGAAAACCTACAAGAGCACTTTTGGCAAAAACCAAGTGTATGTTTGTCTGTCTGGGTTCTATTCTTGTCCAGCTACATTACCTTAGTAACTGCAGTTGTATAGTAAATAAAGTAGTGTGCATATTCCAAATTTATTCTTTTCCAAAATCGCATTGGCTATACCAGACCTTTACGTTTCTGCACATGTTTTGGTGTCAACCTGTCGATTTCTATTAAAAAATTCCTGACATGTTGATTGGGATTTGTCTCAATTTATAGATCAATTACAGGGAGTTTTTATCTCAACGTGTTTGGTAATTTCTCTGGATACATCATCATTATAGGATTTAATTCTGTTTTCATGAGACAAATGCTCTGAATGATTTGATTCTGTTGACATTTATTGTGACTTGTTTTGTGGCCCTGACAGGGCCTGTTTCGGTGAAGGGATCGTGTGCACTTGAAAAGAAAGTGTGTTCTGCAGTCGCTGGGTGTACGCTCCATAAATATCCACGTGGCCGAGGTGGTTAATTGTGCTGTTCGATCGGCGACCTCGCTCTGTTTGTGTTTGTCTTGTTCCTCCATCGGTGGCAGAGGTGGGGTGTTACAGTCTCCAGCTATTAGTACGGAGCTCTCTGGTTTTCCCTTTCATCCTGTCGAGTTTTGCTTCATTTATTTTGAAACTCGATCATTCGATGCACACACATTCGGTTTTTTGTGTGTTTTGTACGGTGTGTTTCGCAAGGTCTTGATGGCTTTTTGCAGTGTTCACTGGGACGTGAGCTCCTTCCTCACTGAAGGGCCCGTCCTTTTAAAGTCCCCTGCGTGTGACCTCCCTGTGACTGCACGGTGAGCCTTGCTTCCCTGCTGTATCGTCCTCCATCCTTCCCCTGTCCTCCTCTCTGTGTCCGTCCCTCTTGTAGACGGCACGTAGCTGAGTCTCAAGCTTAATTTTTTAAATCTAGTCTGAAAACCTGTGATTTATGATTGCAGCACGGGATCATTTGCGTTGAATGTAATCACAGATGTGTTTGTGTTAAGGGCATCATCTTGCTCTCTGCTGTCTACCCTTCCCTCTGCTTTCCTGTTTCACTTTGGTTTAGTCAAGTATTTCCAGTATTCCATTCTACGCCCTCAGTTGGCTCTCTGCCTATACTACCCTTTCTGAGTTTTGTTTTCTTTTAGTGCTCGCTTTAGCGATTGCAATACTCTTCCTTCATTTATCATAGTTTATCTTGAATTCAAAGTATGCAGGAGCTTTCTTTTCATCTGCCTGCCTATTGTGTTCTTGTTGTTACATATTTTACTTGTACATATGGTATAAACATCAAAATAGATCATTATGTTGGCTTTAAATGTTCATGTCTTTAAAGAATTTATGAAAAGAAAAATACTATTTTATATTCATCCAGTTAAACATGGGTATCACCCTGTGGTTTCCTCTTTTGTCCAACATTGGATGTGTCCAATTTCTGCCCGCTTTGGGTTGCATTCTCCAGTATCTGGAAACAGCAGTTTTTATAATTATCTTAATATTTGTCTTTACAATTGATCTGGACTTTATAATTTTGCTGATGGGAAAATTAGTTCAGTGTACGCTACTTCACCGTTTCCAGAAGCCAGAAGGCATATAATTTATTCTGCTATAAGTTGCCTTAACGTATCTGTATATCTTTGTGTGGGTCTTTTAACTGCCATGTACATTTACATTTCTGCTTCTGAGGGTACATTAACCAGATTGAATAACTTAACCTAAGCCGTTTTAATAATAGCTTTATTGAGGTGTAATTCACATGACAAAAAAATGTACCCCTTTAAATACACAATTCAGTGGGTCCTAGTACATTCACAGGGCTGTGCCACCCTCCCAGCTCTCTCCGTTGCAGCATTTTCGTCACCTCAGGAAGAAACCTTGCTCTCATGACCCACCTCCCTGCCTTCACTCCGTCCCCAGCCCCTGGCAACCACTGATATACACTCTGTCCAGGTTGGCCTATTCCGGACATTTCCTACATATGGGGTCATACGACGCGTGCCCTTCTGTGACTGTCTTCTTTCACCTCGTATATTGTGCTCAAGGTCCATCTGTGTCGCAGTATCGCAGTGTCAGCACTTCATTCCTTCACACGGCCAAGGGATATTCCATCGTGTGGCTGTGCTTCTGTCAATCCAGCTGCCATCGGTGAACCCACGCCTGAGGTCGCGACTTCAGCATCTCCTCCAGGCCAGCTTTAAGTGTGATAAAACCGTCACTTTGGTTCTAGCCATTGGAATCCCGACTCTCTCTCTAACTTGAATCACAGCAAGGGTGGGGGTAAGAGGGGTGCATTTGACTGGACCCGCCTCCCCAACAGGAAGTAATAGTGGCAAAGGACAGCCCTGGTCAAATCTGGAAGGTGGGTTCTTGGACGCCTGTTCTGTTCTTTACAGTAATTTTCTAGATCATGGAAACATTTTTACCAAAATTACTTCAGGGGACTTGAGTGAAAAGAAAAATTTACAAGGATATTCAGAAATACCCCATTTCATTGTGCTAATATGATTTTAAAATTCTGGTCATGGATCTGTAGCTCCCTGAATGGTGAGGAAGGGAAAGGAGTCCAGGAGACACACTGTGGTAAACGTCTTCTCCATGATTCGGCTCGTTTCCTTCCAGTGGAAATCAAAGCTAAGGTCATATTGACACGCTTGGGACCTGGGCGGTATCCTTTATCAAAGTATGTGTCACAAAACTGAGATAATTTGGTGCTGATCAACACAACCCAGGAAGGAAAAGATATTGATTTGTGGAGCTGTCAATATTTTCTCCCTAAGAAGGAGGAGGACTTGTGCTGAGTATAAATAAATCTTCATGCTTCCAAAGAAGCCGCTGGAAGGTGGGTCCTCAGTGTCTGCTGTACCAGGCCTGGGGGAGAGGGCCCCATGCAGGGCAGTCCTGGTTCTGCTGGGCATGCAGGACGAAGGCCTGGTTGCACACACGGCTGCCGTTGGGACCACTGGACCTGCCAGGACCCTGCCCTGGGTGGGGTCTGAGCTTCTCACTTGGCGAAGCACTAACAGGAGGCAAAATCCCAACAAAATAGGGCAAGAGCGAGGGCCGTGCTGAGCCTGCCAGTCTCCTCCCTGGTGTCCATTGGCACTCAGCTCCTGGCTGCTATGTCCCAGGACCCAGCCCTACTGGGGAGGATGTGACCTTAGCCACCTCAGCCACCAAGCCACCTGTGCTGAGGGAGACCAGGCTCGTGCTCCTAAGAATATTCTATCTCCGTGCTGGGGAGGGAGAGCAGCAGTGTGGGGACACTGGTGCCCCAGCCCCTTTTGTCCCCACCCAGTACCACACAGAAATAGGTCTGTTTTCACTCTTTCTTAACCCATAGTGGAATTAGCTTTGTTCTTGCTGTTAGACTTCTTAGGGGGAAAGCCATTACTAAAAATTAATTTATCAGTGTATCCCTAATACTGAAGATGTATACATGTAGTTTGCATCATTTGATTCCAAGAATTTCTTTTCTCATTTTAATTTGTTTTTGTATATGGTAAGAAGTGAGAGTTCAGCTTTATCTTCTTCTGCATGGATGATAAACCACCATTTTCACGCTGAGTTAAAAGATTTCTTGGTTTTATATTAAATTCCTCAATATATTGTATGCTATTCCTGTGTCCTGTTCTAGTCCGTTCATCTATGTGTTTATTTTTATGCCATTGCAGTTTTTAATAATGACAGTGGCTGTGTAGCAGGTGTCTGGTACATGGAGTGCTTTCTCGTGGTTTTTGGTCAGACGTTCTCTTAACTACCTCTGGACATTCGTTGTGCCTTGTAGGCTTTGTGAACATTCTATTCTACTTTTTTTTTTTTTAAACATGGGAGCTTAAAATATGTATCTGTTCATTCGTTTTATTACTCAGTCAACAAACACTTGGGGAGCTCTCCCCAGGTTCCAGGCTCTGTTCCAGACACTGGTACGTAGGAAAGAGACAGACTGTCCTCGCCCTCCTGGAGCCGACGTCACAGTAGAGGAGCCCGTTGACCAGGTCAGTGAGGGGTGTGAGCATTACGTCAGCAGCACTGAGCAATTTGGAGAGACACAAAGCAAGGAAGAGGGTATGACATGACGGGTTTGTCCTCCAGGCGAGGCCCTAAGGACAGCCCAGGGCAACACAAAGGAGGAGTCTCACCCCGGGGAGCGGAGCCCACCCTGCTCCCCACCCCCCACCCCCCACAACCACACAGTAAAGTTAGTAGTTTGCAAGGGCTGTCGAGACAAAGCACCATGAGTAGATGGCTGAGAACAACACACATTGGGTCCCAGTCTGGAGGCTGGAAGTCCAAAATCAAGGAATTGGCCGGGCCACCCTCCCTCTGAAGCCTGTGGCAGGGCTCCTTCCTGTCTCCTCCCAGCTTCTGAGGTTGCTGCCGGTCTTAGGTAAGCGCATGGCTGTAGTCCCCCACCTTCCGTGGCCATCTTCCCTCCGGGCGTGTCTGCCTCTGCGTCCAAGTGTCCCCTTTTTATAAGGACACGGTCATGTTGTATTAGGGCCTGCGCTGAGGACCCCACTGTGATTTGATTTACTCTGAAGACCCTATTTCCAAAATGGCCACATTCAGCAGGACTTAGGGTTAGGACTTCAACTTATCTTTGAAGGAAGACAAAACTTCAACAGCAGGGTTTTGTCGGGCCTGCAGAATCCAGCTGCTTTTCAGGTTTAGAGTCTGGGCCTGTGTGGAAGCACAGAAAGCCGCCTCGTGACACCTCCCAGGTCTCCGTACCCCAAAGCACGCTTTTCCCCCTCAAGGTGCAGGGCGCCTCCCTCCGTCTGGAAAGGCCCCCCCTGTGCACACCGGAGTTTTGCTGTCCTGGGGACCCCAGTCCCGCCCAAGGCCCAGTTTCTACTTACATCTACATATTTACTTAAATTACTTCCCCTTCTACCTTCTTCGGATTCATCTTATTCTTTTTCTAATATGTTGGGTGAGACATCTCAGTCATTAATTTTCACATTTTCCCTTGCCAAGCACAGTCCCTTGCAGGTACAAATGTTCTTTCAAGTACTGCTCTAACAGCATCATACAAGTTTTGATAAGTAGCATTTTCATTACTTCTTTCCAGTTTCAAAAACGTTCTCTTTTCCGTTTGCGTATGTCCTTTATACCCACACGTCACTGAGAGACGCATTGTTACAGAATTACAGTCAGCGACCTGGAGGCTATTGATTTTCCCGTAGTTTTGAGACTTCCTTGTGACTTGAAATATGGTCACGTGTCAGAACCGTCCCTGTGTCCTCGAGAAGAGGACGCTCTACCTCACTGCGGTGAGGACGGTTCTACCCACGCGTGTAGCTCTGACACACTCCTAAGCTCTTCTGATCTTCTGTCAGGGTTTGGCCAGGAAAGGGCCTGACCGGGATGTCGCCAGCCTCAGGGCCACAGGGCCTCCGTCACAAGCATCTCACGCTTCCGTTGAGCTTGAAAGCAGTCACAGGCCACAACACATGCATGAGTGCAGCTGTGCTCCTAGAAAATGCTCCTCACAGGAACAGGCGGGGCCACTCCTGGTGGGTCCTTGTGAGTGATCTATTGCAGAGCGCCGCCTGAAAGCCGCCCGTGATGGGGTGTGCACGTGCGTGTGTGTGTGTGTGCACGCGTGCGCACGTGTCAGAATCTCCTGCGGCTCCGTGCACATCTGCGGTGTCTCTTTCACGGAAACATTAGCTGCGTCCTGACTCAGCAATTTGTTCCTCCCTCGCTGCTTAGCCACTCCATCATTGTCAAGTGGCCCATTTGTTCACAATGATGCTCTTGCCTCCTGGCCTGTTTTACAGAATATCGGTATTTTTCCTCCAGCTCTCCCTGAGCTTTCTTCTTTAATTTTGGCCACGACTGGATTGCTTCTGTCCCCACCCTGTCAACCTTCCAGTGTCTTTCAGGTACTCGTGAATAGCACTGTGTGGAGGCCTGTGTGGGGGTGTGGGTTTTATGTAGGACTTTAAAGGTTAACTGGTGAGTCCGACCCGTTTGTGTGAATGTACGTCACTGAGCCGTGGGCCCCGTCCCAGCTGCCTACTCTGTGCTCACTGATTGCTATGTTTCTGTCTGTCTCTTTTATTTCCCCTTTTCCTTTCCTTACTTGTATCAAATTGACTCCATTTCCCTCCTTTTCTGTATGATTTAAAGGTTTTGCATTCTATTTTCAAAAACTAACATGGTCTCCTTAGTGTTTACCACTTTGAGGCGTGGTGATGTCGGAAGTTCAGTAGCACATCCCGCCTCTTTGCAAAGCACAGGACGTGAGATTCCCTTAACCTTGACCCTCCCTCCCATCCTTCACCTTGTTGGTGCCTGTCTGCTTGCTGTGCTTGCTGTGTGCATCTGTTGTCACTTTGTTTCCTTTGAAAGGTCCCTGGAGTCTTTATAACCCTGCTCCCTTTAGGGAGGCACAGTTCCTCTTTGGAACCTTCAAGATCGAGGGGCCAGCACTGTCACCCTTCCCAACCGTGACAGGGAGCTTTGAGGAGTGACACGCTGGCAGTGCCAATGGGGGGGTTTGGAAGCCAGCCCCCTCGGCCCCTGCACGCCTGCGCCTCCCATCTCGCCCTGCACACGGCACACACTGCCTGGGTACTTGCCGTGGAAACATCATCGACATTTTCATCTTTTCCTTTTCTTGGTACATGATGCTTGGAAGGATAATCCTGGTCGCTTTCTTTGAGAACAGGTCCTCTTTCTCTGCCGCGGGGGGAATACTTCACTTTACTTCTATCGGACACTGGCCTCTCCACACACGCTGTTTGCTCCCAGGGCTGGCTGCTGCCTTAGGCTCCTGGGACACCTGGTGGCCGACGTCCCCTGGCAACACCACTGAGCTGTCCAAACGTAACTCCCGATCCCCTCCCACTCCAGCTGGCTCCTGCAGCAGCAAAATCATCTGCAGAACTTCAGTGAGTGGCCTCTCTGACCTTCCAGGTGACCCCACGGGCACCGTCAGTGAGCTCTGATTCCCTCCCCTTTTCGGGGCCCACTCTGCCCCTCTGCTTCCCACTGGGCAAGCTGGAAGCACAGCTGAGTGTCCAGTGGCAGCCAGGTGTCCAATGAGTGGTCAGGCATCTATGCAAGGGGGTAGATCAAGCCAGACCTAAGGGCACTTGCTTTTAAACAAAGGCTATGGTGTCCAATAGAAGTGGGTGACAAGTGCCGTGTCCCCTTTCCCTGGTCTTGCCACGGGTGTGCAGCTGGGAGAGACGTGGTGAGTGCAGCCCTGCCTCCATGGTCAACACAGCACAACACGCCAGCCCTTCTCTCTCCAAACATTTGTGGCAAGTGAGCCACCTTCCCAAGTGGCTTTCTCAAGTCCTGAGGAGCCTACACTGAAGTGTGATTCCAGTGCTCCACCACATTTTGCCTTTGAAGGTGCCGGGAGGCATCGCGTGGTCGCGTCCCCGGAGGCATCGCACATGCGTGTCCCCGGAGGTGTCGGTCATAGTCGGTGCACGTCCCTGGAACATGCGGGGAGGGGCTGAGGCCTCCTTGCTTTCAGGCCAGGCGACCCTCACCTTCAGCTCCCATAATTACATGGGAAAGAAAGCTGTGATGTGACATTTCCCATTTGAACTCCACCGAAGAGATGGTGAACCAGGAACTTTTATGTCCAGGGATGAAACGCATTGTAAAAATACAAATTAAGGAAGGGGTGAGGTTTTAATAGGGGCTGCCCAGGGAGGTGAGCCCAGGGGAACTGTGCTCTTCCCACCGGCGATCTCTCAGCTCCGCAGCCCACTCCTGACCCCTCTCCCCAGTGTGATTATCCACGGGGGACGTCCTCCTGCTGGTCTCCTGCACCCTCACCACACCACAAGTTTATAAGATAAACTCTCCCTTCTATGCACCACTGTAGCTGGCAACGTTTTCCTTCCTGCCACAGCTCAGCCAGGAAACAAAGGCAGATGTTTTTTATTGACTCCTTCCCAGTCGAGGGTTTGTGGCATCTTGAGAAAGTGGCCCCAGTTCTGGGCCCGCCCGCCCAGTGTCCGTGCAATCTACACCCACTGTGCACATTTCCCCCTGTGGGCACCTAACCCCAACCTGCTTTTGTCTTTTTTGATGTGGACGCTGTTTACATGGATGGGTTCTGTTGATGAAATTTCTCAGAGGTGTGCTGTTACACTGTGTGCAGTTTTGTGCGTGTATATGTTACACAGCAACGTGAAGTTAAAAAACAGAGAAATGCTTGGTACGGAATCGGAGAGCTGGGGTCCAAAGCCTCTCAGCACCATCTGCCCTGGTAAGCCCGAGCCGTCAGTTTCTTCATCTGACCAACGGGTACAGCACTGTACGGGGTGCTGTGCCGGGTCAAAGGTAGAGGGGCATCTTTTCTTACCCCCGAATAGTATTCCGTTGTATATATATACAACAACTTCTTTATCCATTCATCTATCCAAGGACACTTTGGTTGTTTCCATGTCTCGGCCACCGTGAATAAAGCTGCAATGAACATTGGAGCACTCATGTCTTTATGGATAAATGTTTTCAGATCGTTTGAGTAGATACCCAGGAGAGGGATTGCTGGGTCATAGGGTAATTCTATTCGTAATTTTTTGAGGAACCTTCACACTGCCTTCCATAACGGCTGCACCAGTCTGCATTCCCACCAACAGTGTGTGAGGGTTCCTTTTTCTCCACAGCCTCTCCAACACTTGTTACTATTTGTCTTGTTGATGACAGCCATTCTGACTGGGGTGAGGTGATATCTCATTGTGGTTTTTATTTGCATTTCTCTGATGATTAGTGATGTTGAGCATTTTTTCATATGCATATTTGCCATTTGTATGTCCTCTTTGGAGAAATGTCTCTTCAGGTCCTCTGCCCATTTTCCAATTGGGTTGTTTGTTTTTTTGTTGTTGAGTTGCATGAGTTCCTTGTATTTTGGATATTAGCCGCTTACTGGAAAAGGGGGAGGAGGCTCTAGAAGAGGGTAAACGGGGTCTAATATATGGTGATGGAAAGAGAACTGACTCTGGGTGGTGAACACACAATGTGAGATATAGACGATGTAATACAGAATTGTACACCTGAAATCTATGTAACTTGACTAACAATTGTCACCCCAATAAACTTTAATTAAAAATAAAAAAGGTAGCAGGGCAGAGAGCGGTCCCCGTGAGGTGTGTAGTACCTGCTCATGGCTGTGGGCTGCTTTCATTGCTGTTATTAGTATTTGTTTCTGTTATTTATAGGAGTCATATCACAAAAGCACACCTCCCCATGCAGGCCTGAGGTGTGGAAACAAACTGGTATTTAAGCATTCATGGCCCCCACCCCCACCCCACGTCACCAAGGATGGCAGAGTCCATGACGCTAGTCTCAGGAGGAGAAAGAGACCAGCAACCCCCACCTTGCGGGGCTGATATGCCCAGACAAGCGTCTCCTGGTGACTCTGTGATGCTGGGTCTCCTGGTCGTGAGAGTGGCCCGTGACGGAGGCACGTCCTTGAAGAATCATAATAGGAGTTTCCAAATCATAAAACATCTCTTTCGTGTGGTTGCCTGGTCTAAGCAGAGGGTGAACTTGGACCCGAGGCATCTTTACAGACTGTGCAGCAGCTTTGTGATAAGTCAACGTGTCCTTGCAGGGTCCCTGTCAGCGACGGAGCAGAAGTCAGACGTGAACGGGCACCTTTGGATGGAGGCATCTATTACAGCCTGTGGGCTATAAAGGGCCAGGGAGGCCGGCCCATAAATTAGCCGTAAAGACCAAACCAAACGCTCAGCTGCTAATTTAATCTCGTATTTATCCGGCTTCACGGCAGAACATGGTGCTTTTTCACAAATATGGTGATTTCTGCCATAACATTTCAACAGCTGGGATGAAAGATGGGCAGTTGGAGTCAGGATTCGCGGAGGGGTGATGGAGCCGGAGGCTGGAGGCAGTGGAGCTGGGGGTGCTCTGTTCCCTCAGGACGTCTGCAGAGGCTCGGGGCACCCAGAGGAAACACCGGCAGACCCAGGGTGGGGTAGTGGGGGGGGCAGGGTGGGGGGACCACTGACTGCCTTCTGTGTGCAGGCACTTTGTGTATTGTCTCATTTGGTTTTCTTTAAGCAATAAAATTATTGGGGCGAGGATGATGATTTCAGGTTGTGTTATTGCATTGTTTTGTTTTTAGGGAAGAAAAACTTAGTAGAAAAGTAGAGTCCAAAATCCAGGGGAATATCCATTAAACATGATTTTTCCAGAAACTGACACCTAGGGCTCCTGTTGCAGCGGGGGTTTGCTCAGAAGAGCTACCTAGTCGTCAATGCTTGGTGACATTTTCTAAAGTCTTTGAGACACAAGGTAGGCCCCTTCCCCCATCCCCACCCCAGCAGTTCGCTGACACTTTAGCTGATATCAACGTCTTCCTGCTTCACACTCTTCGCGATTTATGGAGGATTTCTCTTATTGACATTTGACCCACATTTCGGTCTATGGAACCTCATTAGTGATATCCCAACCCTCCCCACTCCCCAAAACACCGGACTCCTGGTGGCCCTGTGTCCGTCTGTGGGGTCCCTGTGCACCTGCGCCCACAAACGGAGATGCTAGAAACCGCTGGGCCTTCCTTCTCGCTTAGTGGCAGCCTCCAATCACGTGACCCCACACATTCTACTTCCTGTTTTCTTGGCTCTGTGCTTCCCTCCTTCCCATTCCCAAGGCCATTGCTTTTGCTGACCCTGTCACCAAGAATATTGCCAACACTTCCCAGCTGGTCTCCCTGCCCTGATCGGCCCCCCTCAAGGACAGGGAGGTCTGAGCTTGTGGGTCCGGGTGTGAGATCCTGCACCAGCGTGTCGTTGCCTGGGGTGCAATAGCGCCCCCTTCGGTGCAGAACCAAAGCCCTGCAACCTGCCTGTTTCCCTCCCCAGCATCACGGTCCGCGGACCTGCCTTTCAGCCCACATTTTGCTGAGCTGTTGATAATCCCCAAGTGGCCTTACAATCCCATACCTACGCCCTTTCACACAAGCTTCCCTGTATCCTGAAATCTGCTCCTCCTCGTTATTCATTCAACTCCAAGTTGTCTGTCCAAGCCTAACCCAGACCTTCCTTAGTTAACCCTGCTGCAGAGACGTAGCCCCTCCTTTCTTCCTCTCCTGTTATGAGGGATGGCTGTCAGGTCCATCTCTCCAGGTGGCCTCTGAGCTCCTGGAGAGAAGGGCATGTGTTTGTCTACCTAACTCTCAGCCCAGCTGCACTCACCAGGCAATGAATGAATGAATGAGTAAATGAGTGAATGAGTGAATGAGTGAATGAATGTTTTATTTTCTTTCTGTGCTTGTTAACTTTACCAACCGGACTGTGCGATTCTTGGGAACCCACGGCGTCTTTCCATGGGCACAGGAGCTCACTGAGTCAGGGAGAGTGTGTGCTGAGGACCCGTAGCTTGTTCTGCTGCGGCTTTGATCCCACCCACAGCATCTCATGCACCTTATACATAACGGGGAAGTGGGCTCTGACTGGGTGCTTCGTGTCCCCAGCCTCCAGAATCATGACGGGCCCACCATATACTCAGAAATAATGAAAAATGAATCAATGAATGGGCGAGTGAGACAATAAATGAGAGAATTCCTGGGAAGACTGGGGTTCTTGGAGGGAGGCTGTACATTTATTAAGTAAAGCAAATGGAACTAAACGTACACAACTGCTACAGGAAATGCTTTCATCAAATATCAGGAGGAATGATGGGGAAATAGGAGAACATGAAGTCATCAGTGGAATAATGCAAGCTCGGTGCTTGGGGTGGTTCAGAAATGAAGTACTAACTAAGAAGTCATTTAAGAACAAAGCGAGAGAGAAAAGCACAGATTAGGAATTTAGAATGCATAGTCACGTACAACTGCGATTGTCACACTACTCCCTGAAGCAAGAAAACTCATAGAAATTGACACAGAGCCTGATCCCCCACTCACGGTGGTTCATGACAGTCAGAAATCCGAAGCCCGTCAAGGTGAAGGGTCTTATCCTCACAGAGCACACGGGGTGGACTTAGAGCGGATACCAGGTCCCCTGACGCCCTGTCTCGCGTGACCTGCTACGTCAGTCACTCCCAAACCCTCATCAGTGGCCCGCTGGACTGCAGTGCAGAAGAGCACCAAGCACCTGGGTCCCGGTCCTGGTTCAGAGCCAGGAGACCTGTGATTGGGGCGGAATCCCTGTGTCTCATGGTACTCTTCCTCCTTCCTCCTCCCTTCCTTTCTGTCTATTTTTCTATCTATCTATCCATCTATCTATCTATCCATCTATCTATCTATCTATCCATCTGCTATCTATCTATCATCTCTATCCATCTATCCATCTGTTATCTATCTATCATCTATCTCTATTATCTATCTAACTATCTATCATCTACCTATCTATCATCTATCATCTACAATTATCTATTAACTATCCAGCTGTCTATCATTATCTATCTATCATTTATCTGTCATCTATTGTCTATATATCTATCAATTATCTATCAGTCTATTCTCTATCATTTAACAGTCTATCATTTCATCTCTTTCTCTACCTCACTATGTCTCTATCATCTATCATGTATGCATATATGTATGCATATATCTACATTCTCTATTTAATATTCATCCATCTACTTATATATCTGTCCATCTTTCCATTGGTCTTTCCATCTTAGAAACGGCGATTTTTATTTTTTGTAAAAATGACTCAAGCTTATCATAAGTGAGTGAAGTGACTCAGAGCTGACAGAAGAAAACATGAAAGATTCCACAATTCTCAGAACCCAGAGATAACCACAGACAATATTTGGAGAAGATTATTCTAGACTTATCTCTGTAGATATGTACCGACGGAAGGATAAATTGACAGACTGGCAGATAAATGTGTGAGCCAGATGAAATGGGCTCATAAAAATGGAAACGGCCTCCAACGCATCTAGTTTTTAACGGAGGAGCTCAGCACCATTCTACATGGGGAAGCGTGTGGAGCAGAGGTCAAGGGTGTGGCTGTGGAGTAAGCTGTGCCTGCTCAGATCCCGCGTCCCCACCTTCCAGCTGTGCAGCCTGGGAAGAGCAACGTCACCTCCCCAGGTCTCCGTGTCCTACTCTGTGAGGCGGGGAGAACAGTAGTACGTTCTCCACGGTCGTGGGGCGTGATGGGATTAATACCAACACGTGCAGATGGTCGCGTGCTGCCGCGCACAGAGCCAGTGGGGTCCACCTGAGATACACACCCGCGCAAGGGGCGTTAGGGCACTGAAATCAAGGGACGGCAAATAAAGATGTACCCACAAGGCTGATTCGTTTCAAAGCTGTGCACACATTTTAGCATAACATGATGACTAACTGCATTGGTATAGTGGAGTTATTGTGAATTTTATGGCAGCTTCATTGAGATATAATTGAGATCCCATAAAAATCACTCATCTAAAGTGCACAATTCAGTGGGTTTAGTATATCCGCAAGGTAGCGCAGGCAGGACCTAATTTTGGAACAGCGTCATCTCCTCCAGAAGAAATCCTATGCCTATTAACTCTGAATGTGTTCTCCGTGGCCCCCAGCCACCCGCCCCTGATAAACACCAAAGTATTTCCAGTCTTTATAGATTTGCTTGTGCTGGACATTTCCTATAAATGAAATCATACAAATAAGTGGTTTCTGTGACTGGCTCCTTTCACTCAGCATGATATTTTCAAAGGCCATCCCTGAGGTAGCGTGTGTCAGCACTCCGTTCCTTCTCATGACCGGATACTCGTCCATTGGATGAATGCACCATGTTTCGTTTATCGACTCATCAGCTGGTGGGCATTTGGGTTGTTTCCATCTTTTGGTTATTATGAGTAATTCTGTTGTGAACCTATGTTCACAAGATGTTGTATGGATATGTTCTCATTCGTCTTGGGGGTATACACAGGTTGGAGTGGAATTGCTGGTTTACTTGATAATTTTGTTTAACATTTGGAGGAACAGCCAAACTGACTTCCACAGTGGCTACATTGTTTTCCATCCCTGCCCGTGATGTAGGAAGGCCTTTTTCCACATCCTCACCAACACTTGTTAATGTTTGTCCTTTCAATAATTGCTATCCTTGTGGGTATAAAGTGTCGTCTCATTGCGGTTTTGATTTGTATTTCCCTCATATCTAATGATAGTGGTCATCTTTTCATGCACTTATTGGCTATTTGTGTCTCTTCTTTCAAGAAATGTCTATGTAATAGAAACCTGACCATTTAAAAATAGGATCATTTATGTTTTTATTACTGCACTTGTAAGAGTTGTTTATGTATTCTGGATACAAGTCCTTTATCAGATAGATGATTTGCAAATATTTTTTCCCATGCTGAGGTCCTTTTCACTTTCTTGATGGTGTCATTTGAAGCATATGTTTTTAATTTTGATAAAGTTCAATTTACCTATTTTTTTGTTTCATTGCTCGTGCTTTTGGTGTCACATCCAAGAAACCAGTAAATACTCTGTTTTCTTCTAATAGTTTTATAGTTTTAGCTCTTATATTTAGATCTATGGTCCATTTGCAGTTAATGTTTGTATATAGTGTGAATGAGAGGTTCAGCTTCCTTCTTCTGCGTGTGGGTGTCCTGTTGTCGTGGTGCCATTTGTTGAAAAGGCCATTCTTTCCCATTGAGTTGTCTGGCATCCTTGTGGAACGACAATCATCGTGTGTTTTAAGTACGTATTTGGGATTTCTATAATAATGATTGACTCTCCCCAATGAAAGCGAAGAAGTTTCACAGTTACACTTCTGCCCCGTTTCTATTATGCAGTTATCCGGCTGCTGCTGTACTGAGAGCCGTAGCTCCTGTTGGAATCCCACCCACCGCGTCCACAGTCACTTACATTTAGTTTACTGTACTCTCAGGGTCCGTCCTCCGCGCCTTGAAAATGCCTTCTCCATTTATGTTTATTTAGATTCATGTCTCTGTGAGATGGATTATTTTCCCCCAAGAAGGCTTTTGGGGTACTGCCGTTTCTGGAGTTTTGCTTATGGGGATGTCTTTCATCTTTACATTAAGGGGCACTTTGTCTGCTCTTCTTCAGAACTTTATAGACACTGGTCGATTGTTTAATTTCCCCCCCCCGATTGTTGCTGTGGGGAAGCTGGGCCTGGGCCTCCGCCGGCCTTACGGCCGTACGACCTTCTCAGGACATCCTGGACGGCCAGTCTCCTTCAGAGGGTGCTCAGTGCTGGTCTTTCCCTAGCATTTTCCCTTTGACTGATGCCAGACTGTTTTCATCTGCACATTCAAGTATCCCATTACTTCAAGAAAGTGACTTTTTGTTATACGTTTGCATATCTTTTTGTGTTAGTCCTCAAAATACTAATTATGTGTTGTATTTCTTTCCTTTGTCTTTGTTCGTATGCTGGAACTGTCATCTGATTGCAGTCACTTCTCCCCAAATGTCAGTGCGTCTGATGCAGCTGTGATTTCTAGAAGGATTTTATTTGTTTTCCTTTGTTTTTTCTTCTTGTCTCATAATCTCTCTTCTAAATGGATTTATTCCATTTTTGAGTTGTTTCTAAAGATAGATGGGATTATCCCCGATGTCTCCCTGACAAGAAAGGATTTCTGATGAATTATAGAATCCCCAGAATTCCTGGGGGAAGTTATTTGGGACCCAGGCCCTTTATCTCTCTGTTGCTTATGTCTGTTTGGTTTTTTTTGAAACCCCAGAGCTCTAGTTATAGAAGAAGGCCCATGAACAAGACCCTCAGAATCCACCGTGAGGAATGCTGTGACCCACTGAAACCCTGAACAAGGGACCCCAGGAGAGGTCAATGGGGTAGCCCGGGGTGAGGTCACGGGGCCAGCAAGCTGTAGGGTGATAGCTGATGTGTCCAGTTAGTTAAACAAACCACTTCACCTGGCAATTTTTCCATTCTGTCAGCTATATTTCACTGGTAATTAGAGGTTTACTTAAGTAAATCCCACCTTTGTTTTTCCAACTTATGTTTTTAAAAGCCCGTTTCTTTTACGGTTCCTAATGACAAGTCCTCCTTTGCTAATAAAACCTGACCATTCGAAGGGAGCAGAGGTCAGAGAGCAAATGCCCAGCCTCTGGGGAGGGGTCACACAGCCCGACTCCTTTAACCGGACAAGGCATTGAATTCTTCGCGGAGCCGGGCTGGCCCAGAACAGAGAGCTGGGTGCACACCTCCTCTCAGGTACCACGCTCCTCTCATCCTTGCTCAACTGCATGACCCATCATTTCAGCTTCTGGGACCTGAGTCAGTGAGGAATGTGGTATAATGTTGACCGTGCTTCTTTTCCGGTTGAGGATGTTCTGTTTGACTAACGGCTGCCCCCAGGGAATCCACACTGACCCTCCCTCGTCTTCCCCAGACCACGTCCTCCCTGCTCATTTGTTCCCCTCCATCCACCTCGCTGTCCCAGCCATTCTCACTTCCTTGTACTTCTCTTCCTCGTGGTCTTCAAGCTTGGTTTTTATGAACGCCACTCCCTCTGACTCAAATCATTTCCTCACCCCCCGTCCACCCAATTTTTTTTACCCATCATCCATGTAGCAACACAGAGCCTTGCAGAGACGAGCACCTGGGAAAGGTGTGGAGATGGCTGCCACGTGGAAATAAATGACGGCCAGGGGGTTCAGGCACAGAGGCCTCGTCTCCTGCAGATCCAGACCAGAATGACGGGACATTGAAACATCGTCCTTGTGACAAATGTGGGATTCCTGGAGGGGGCACTGGGGGCATGGAGGGGGTGCTGTTGGTAGACGCCCCTCGGCCTCACAAGCTGTAGCCCGTGGAGGACTTTGTCACCTAAATGGCAATAGCAAAGTCACTTTGCTTTCCTGAATTGAGATGTCACCGAGGAGAAAGCAGGAGTGGGTCACAACCATGAGCAGGATTTGCTTCAATCGGGTTAATGAGGAATTCTAAAGTGACAGAGGGTGCCTTAGGTTGGCAAGACTAAGAGTCCCATTTCAGCATGAGGGCGGGAGCTCGACATTGGAATTAAGCTAATCTGAGTAAAGACGAAGGAAGCCGCAGTTGATCCCCCTACACGGTGTCTCTGGAAAGCCTGTCTCCTACGTGCAGACCCCAGCGCCTGGGGGAAGCCGGGACCACTTAACTGTTCAGTTAATATTTGCCAAAGAAATGAATGAAACAAATCCTCACACATTATTCATCTTCTTTTTCCCATTTAACCTAAACTGACAAATTAGAGCATCAGATTACTCCCTGTGTAAACATCACCCGAAGAGGTGTTAGCATTAAAACCCTCATTGCTTCTCTGTGTGTGAAAACACATCTGTGGAAGGTATTTAAGGCACGCCTGACCTGGTAGGAGTCATTGAAACTTAATCATGAAACTTGTCGTGTAACCTGAACATGATGTAAACTGATTTGGAAAAAATCCAGGTTCCACTTGACAGGTGCTTTAACTTGCTACGTTCTACCAGGTAGAAACGCTGTCCCGGAAATGCAAAGCAGGGGCCTGAGAGCTGCAAAGGAGACTTTGACTGGACACCCCCACCCCTTCTCTCTGTCCTCACATGTAAACACTGGATGGCAGCTCTCGACCCAGCTGTGCCTTGACACGTGGAAAGCCGGCACTTCAAAGACGGGTGGTCAGAAACACCCAATTCAAGGAGTGTCTGACACTGTTCTTTTGTTCAATATAGTTTTGAACAAGTGTAGAAAGGAAATAAGATGCATGGACTTGCATCTAATCAGCTCTGTACTGTAGCAAATGGACTTCTCACTTAATCCATCGCCATCCTATATGTTCCAGTGTATGTGGATTTGGCCACAGACCTCAATCAGGGATTTTGGGTTTTATATTTTAACTCTGGCAGTAAAATAGTTCAGTTATTGGATGTCTCAACATTTCAGATGAGGTGTCTATAGGGATTTAGACATCTTTGTGGATTCAGTTTAATATCATTCCTACCAGATGTTTGTATGTTTAGTAGACTATACTGAAACTTCAAAGTCAGGGTGCAGCCATGCATGCATGTATGTGTGTTCACTGAAACACACCAACGTCACAGGATTATGGAGAAACAACAGAAAATAAAGCAAAAAGAAATTGTGGAAGCTCTAGCTCCAGGTGACTATTTTAATACCAGATAAATTAGACTTTACAACAGTGGAAATAACCAGGGATAAAAAGGGACATAACATAATGACAAAATATTGACTCATCCAAGAGACATAACAGCCATAAATATATATGCACCCAACAACAGTGCTTCAAAACGCATGAAGCAAAAAGGACAGAATTGAAAGGAGAAATGGCCAAGCCCCACTTCCAGCTGGACACTTCAGTCCTCCTTTCTCAGTAGATGGAACCAGAAAACCAGTGTCCAAGAGAATCGAAAAAGCCATCAACCGTCTCTAACTGACATGTATACAATACTTCACCACCATAGGCAGAGTACACATTCTTTGCAAGGGCATATGGTATACAGTAAGCCAAATCTTGGCTTATAAAACATTCCAAATTTAAAATAATTGAAATCTCACAAAGTATGTGCTATAACCATAATAAAATTCGACCAGAAATAGAAAAGTATCTTAAACTCACCAAACACTTGACAATTAAACCACATACTATGAAACAACCCTTAGGTCACAAAAAGTGACTCATGGGAAATTCAAAAATATTGTGAACTGAATGAAAATGAAAATGCAATATATCAAAATCTATAGGAAGCAGCTACAGCACTGCTTAGAGTAAAATTTATAGCATTGAAAACATATTAGACAAGTCTAAAATCAATAATCTAACTTTTCACACTAATTAATGAGAAAAAGAAACATAAAATAAATCCAAAGGAAGTAGAAGGAAAGAAATATAAAGATGAACAGATTGAAAACACAAAAATAATAGATAAAATCAATGAAGACACTTTTTAATTTTAGAAGAACAATAAAATTGATAAACTTACAGCCACGCAAAAAAACGAAAACAAGGAAGAAGATATAAATTACCAACGTCAGGGATGAAATGGGAGAGCACAACAGATCCCACAGATACGAAAAGGCTAATAAGAGGATACGGCAAACAACTTTACACACATGTTTGACAACCTAGATGAAAAGTATTACTTCCTCAAACAGCACAAACCACCAAAACGTACTCAACATGAAATAGATGAGCAAAATCACGCTGTAACTACTAAAGTAATTAAATTCCCAATTAAATTCTTTTGGAAAATAAATCTCTAGGTGAAATAGTTTCAGTGGAGAATTTTCCTGAGACACTTAAAGAAGATCCCTTTCTAGAAAGGAGAAAAGAGAACACTTCTCAACTCATTTTATGAGGTCAGCCTTTCCATGACCCCCTAAACTGGACAAAAATGGTATAAGAAAACAAACAACAACCAAACTACAGAGCAAATCCTTCATGAACATACGTAGCCACAGAAACCTTCAGCGAAATATCAAGCAAGTAAACCCAGCAAAATATGAAGAGAAACACACCACAACCAAGTGGGGTTCACCCTGGGAATGCAAAGGTCTTCCGTATTTGAAAATCAATCAGTGCAATATACTACATTATCAGTGTAACGAAGAAAAATCATCTGATCATATCACTTGGAGCAAGAGAGTCTTTGTACAAAATTAAGCATAAAACCTGTTAGAAAGGGACAAACCACAGCTGGGAGAGCTAATCTCTGTCGAAGGGCATCTTGCTGGCTTATGTGCTGGGCACCAGTCCTTCGTTAGGTGTGTGATCTGCAAATACGTCTCCCATCCCAGGCTTTGCCGTGTCTTCTCATCCCTGTAACAGGTTTGTTCACATAACAAAAGTTTTCAGATTTGATGAGGTCCCATTTATCTTTTTCCTTTTATGACATGTGCTTTTGGTGTCAAATCTAAGAACTCTGCCTAGCGCAAGGTCCCAGCGATTTTTCTCTTATGTTTTTCTAGAAGTTGTATAATTTTAGGTTCTACCTTTAAGCCTGCCAAGAGAGGTGACATTTTTGGGTCCCCTTCCACGTGGGGGCTCAGGCCTGGCTGCCACAGTGCCCAGTTCCTGGAAGGAGGCCTGTCACTTGTGCTTGCTGTGAGCAGGGGTTAACACTGATGGCCTGTACGAAAGAGTGCTGAGGTTACAGCCCGGCTGAGTCCTGCAACCCGGGTCAGCTCTCCAAGGTGCTGAACGAGCAGAGGTCAGCGCCTGGGCTTCCAAACACAGGTGTCCGGCCGGTGGGAGAGCAGGAGCAGCCCTGACAGCGGGGCCTGTGGACTGAGCAGGCAGGATGGTCCCCACGCGGTGGGGACAGGCCCTCGGATGGCTTTGTAGTGGCCCGTGGACGACCGGTACAAAATAGCTCTGGACACAGAAAGTGAAGCTGAGACCACGTGGTCCAGGAGGAAAGAGCAAGCTTTCTGTCTCCAGACATTCATGTCCCCTCTATCTGCCGCTTTCCAGCCCACGGTGGCCACTGGGCTGTGCCCGCAGCACAGCGACTGTGCCCGGTGGCCTCAGGCATTCCATCATCCTGGGAAGACTGGCACAGACACATCAGGGGATATTTTAAGCCAATGCTTCTCAAAGAGGATATAGTCTGTGGTTGGGGCGTGTATCCCATTTACCTCGGGGGCTTTCCCGGACCCCACCTGGTGGCCTACTGATCAGAAGGTTTCAGTGGGGGCCCAGAGAGTAGAATTTTAACAGGCTCTTTTATGTGGTTCTTGGTCATAGCAGAGTTTGTGAGCTGCCAGCTCCACCAGATTCCAGGGAGAAGGCGGCCCTTACAGGGGAGGAAGGGATGTCTGAGGTAAGGCATGTGACAGGTGAAGGTAAGTAAGTAGGACAGACAACGCCAGGTCGGGTTACAAGGCAGGGAGGGGATGGCAGCCTCCCAGGGGCTCTTGTTCGCTCTGTGGAAACTTAGACGTCTGCTTCTGAAGCTTCCTGGATGGCTCTTCTCTTCAGAAGACGCTTTCATGTCCAAATATGCATGTCTGTCCATCGCCCTTTGAAACAGCAGCCCTGATCGCTCTGCTTTAAATCAACCTTATAATTGCTGAGGCTACATAACATCCCCCAAACAATCAGGGAGCCGTCCAGGAAACACCGGTTCTGAGACAGCACCGGGGGTCTATGAGGCTTTTAATTTGCAGAGTTATAAATAATGTTAAATGCCCAGGAGTTTCAATTAAGGGTGTTTACTTGTGTAAAATGAGGGGTGGGTGGCAAGGCTCCTTGTTAGCGAGGACTTGAAAGAATAAAAACGTGGGGGCTCAGCTGTGAGACGCTTTGCGCAGGACGTGTGGGTCTTGCCCTCTCTGGAAATCTTCAAAGTCCAAGAGGAGGTTTCAAACATTTCCGAGTTAAAAACTGGGGCAAACACTCCAGTAGCCGAATCAATCTTCATTTGCTTCCTCACCTTCCTTTTGAAACTTGAAAATATCTGTAGCCTGTTCTCCCAGCCTCAAACCTGGGTTCCATCTGGGGCCAGGACGGCTCCGGCGGTTTCAGATTTTGTCTGGCTGTTCGGTCTGCCTTGAAGGGTTTTGGGTCCCCTCTTTTCCTAACCAACTACATCACCCCTCCCCAGACTGTGCACCTCTCCCCTCTGGGCTCGTTAGCACCTGGCTGGAATGTCTGTGGAAAGCTGGGCACCACTTGACCCGTCTCCACCACTGTCCACACATTTCCTGAAGGTGTGGGAAGCTGTCACCTTAGTGAAGATTTAGGGATTCAGTGGTCTGCGTTGTGTCAAAATATCCCCTTTTGGGGATATTAACTGTGGACAGACAGTTGCATCTGGTCACTGCAACCGTGAGTGAGACGTCCGACACCTAGTGGGTGTTGGGTATTAGATTTTGGAGGCAACGAATCCCTCCAAAGGCCTCCCTGGCCCATTTACTCAGTAACCCAAAGGTCCCCGTTCTGAGTGAGAGTAGGCTTTGCACCAGGTCCTGGCAGCTGTGCAAGCTGCTTTGCCATTTGGACCGGAAGAGCCTGGCAATGGGTGGTGCCTGACGTTTTGGAGACCGAGACAGTGGATTGGAGCACAGAACCTTGGGCTGTTCGAGCCACCATGCCCTCTTCTGTTCTTCCTTGAGAAACAGCCGGCTTACCGCCGGGCCCTGGTGGAGACTGAAAACTTAAGTACCAATCACCAAGTATGTCATATGGCATACACAAATTACAACAAACTTCGTGGTTTAACAAACAACCCAAACATATTCTCTTTACAGTTCTGGAGGTCAAATGCTCAAAATGGGTCTCATTGGATAAAACCAAGGTGCGGGCAGGGATGTGTTCCTTCGGGAGCTCTGGGAGAGAATCCGTTTCATTGCCGGTCCCACCATCTGGGGTCCCCCACATTCCTCAGTTCGTGGCCTCCCATCACTCCAAAAACTGCTTCCATCATCACATCTCCTTCCCTGGCTCTTCTGCCTCTGTCTTTCCTTGTAAGGACCCTACCTGGCACCACTCTCTGGGGGACGCCCCACTGGTAAGGTGGTAAGGGATTAGGCTGGACCACTTCCGTCCTGGAAGGAGTGGTGACTAGCTCTTACTCTGGACACAGGTGGTCATTTCCTGCTCACAGAGTTGTTGTCAAATCCACGATCACTGGGGACTTGTACAGACCATGTTCTCTGCTGTGGCACCCACATGGCATCTCTCTGCAGCCTTGTCCTGGGGCCACCGTAGCAAGGTGCCATCAACTGGGTGGCTTAGAATAACTGAAATCCACTCGCTCAGGGTTCTGGAGGCTAATGGTCCAAAACCAAGGTGTCTGCAGGACCACGCTCCCTCTGAGACGTGTAGGGAAGGACGCTTCCTGCCTCGTCTGGCTTCTGGTAGCTGCAGGCGTTCCCCGGCTTGGGGCAGCATCTCCCCAGTTTCCACGTGGTCTTCTCCGGGGGCCCTGTCACGTCATCTTTCCTCTGGGCATGGCTTGTGTCCGGATCTCCCCCTTTTCTGTAAGGACACCACATGGGATGAAAGCCCACCTAAGGACTGTGTCTTAACTTGACTACACCCGAACATACGCTCACACTCGTACTCACAAGACTCCAGGGCTCCCTCACATCTCTTTGGGGGGACACAGTCCAGCGACAGTGCTGTTTCTCCCCAGCTCATGTCCACAGGTTTGGGACCAGAGGAGGGGGTGGTGGTCTTTATCCATTTCCTAAAATCACACACCAGCAAGTCGGTGATCTCTGACCCCACACTGTGGGCTCTGTAGCCAGGGGTCTTCGTCCCCAAAGAGGACCAGCGTCTCTCAGGGAGGCACTGACTTCACTGAGCTGGAAGCTGGTAGTGGCCAGCAGGTGCCCGGGCTGTCCTCTGGCTCTGCCTGGGTCCTAGGGGTTCACAAGCACATCTGTGCCTTAGTGTGTTCACATGGCTGCAGCAAATACCCCCGTGGCATCGGCTTGGAGACCCAGAGGTCTTGGCGTGGGGACCAGCCTTGAAAAGGTCTGGCCTGCAATGGAAGCTGGGGGATTCCAGGGAGCTCTGTGCCCCTGGAGCTTGGGGAGCCCAGGGGAGGTCGCCGAGGGCAGGTGAAGACAGCCACAGTGTGAGGGGGCCACTGAGGGTCTTAGGAACCCACGGGAGACTTTGGAGGAGGAACAGCCATGATCAGATTCATATTCCAGAAACATCCTCTGGGACCTCAGGGACTGAGCAGGGAGGGAGGGGCTGGAGGCGGGGGACCTGCTTCGAGGGCCCTTGGTGGCCCAAGCTGGGTTCCTGAGACCCCTTCTGCTGGCCAGGGGAGGGGGACAGAGGAAACGGTTCCCTCCCATCCCTCCTCCCTGTGTTTTGGGCCGCTTTTATCTCTCTGTAATCTCATCACAAGAGAGAGGTCTCTTACATCCCCGCACGGCTCTTTTCTCCTCTAAAGGCTCACTCAGGGTAGAAATGATGATGGATAATAGACTCTGAGAGCGGCTTGGACGCGGAGGAGGGAAGTGAATGTCACCGTCAGCGACACACCGGCAATTCAGACAGAAAATACAGCAGATGAGATTACTGTGCGAGATACTTCAGACCGACTTCATACATCAACACAGCCCCGCCCGAGCCTGTAACGGTGTCACTGCTTCCGGGTGCGTCGGCCGCTGCGATGACTGGCAGCTGGGCTCACCGAGGGCCTGCGGGCACCGCCTGGCCTGGCGGACCAGGAAACCCAACTCCCTGGTTGTTCTCGTCACCAGCCTAAGAAAAACCCTTCGAGCAGCGTGTGCCAGAAACAGTGAGTTACGGGAGGGCAGCAAAGCTGAGGATGGTGGCATTTTAAACGGCAGAAGAGCTAGGCCAAAAAAGAAAAAACAATCATCAATTATCTAGTCTGAGCTGTTTGTCTTCCAAGGAGGAAACTGAGGTTCGAAGCAGGGAATGACCGGCTCCAAATCACACATTCTGTGTCTAGGTCTCCCAACTTTACTGCTTATAAGAATCACCGAGGGAATTTTCTAAAATCCTGGTGCCCGGGCCACAGCCATGACCGATCAGTTCAGAGCCTTGAGGGCTGGGACCAAGGCGTCTAGACTTTTGAAAGCTTCCTGACTGGTGCCAGTGGGTGGGCCAGAGTGCTGACCCATGTGTGCTGAGCTCCTGCCCTGGGGCCCCGCAGTGCCCGAGTGAGGACAGCAGCTGGCTGCCTGTCCAGGGAGAGACCTCCCGGCTCCTGCGGCCCATATGGGCAGTCCTTCCCCCTAAGGATGCAGCCCCCACATCGAGGCTGCCCAAACCTCTTACCAAATGGCTTTGTTTTGTTTCCCCTCTTTCTGGGTGACGAGAGGCACAGAGTTATAAATAGCCACAGTGCCGAGATGTTTGTGGCTCTCTGAGGCTGTCAGAACCAGGCTTGTCAAAGCCCTGTGTTGACAGCCTGAATCCTGCTCCCCACACTGCCCGCTGCTCACAGCAGCTCCAGGGAGGGGTGCAGGGAGGGGGGGCCTCCTTCTCCTTCCTTAGCCAGGAATGTGTCTGGGTTCCCAAGGCACCAGGAACTTCTTACTTACACACATGCCCGGCATGCCACATCTGTCCTTTCTCCTTGCTCATCGGAGCCTGTTCCCAAGACCTGCTGGACTGTGGGGTGCTGAGGGTCCCTGTCTGTGTGTGCAGTTTGCTTCTCTGCGGGTGTGTTCAACATTCGCTGTCCACACGGGAAGTGCCGAAGCTGATGAAAGCTGGTCGGGCCTCAGAGCGGAGCCTGGTGGCTCAAGGAGAAGGAGTCCAGGAGACGGCCGTGCTCACTCCTTGCATGATGTGTACGCACCTGCTTACCTGGACCCCCGAGGGCGTCATCACTGCAGTCGGCATCTGCAGAGGACAGTGAAGATCCTGGACAACAGACTAAAATCCCCAGCGTCTCAGTTTCCTCATCTGCAAAGTGGGAATAAGAAGGACGCCTCCCCTCAGGGAGTTCACGTGCTAATTTTGTAAAGCATTTGGAAGGCAGCCATGCTGTGTGTGTTAAGTAAAAAATAAACAAATGCAGTCTGTGCGTGAACCTTTGCAAGCGCTCTCCCACCCACGACGTCTGTTTCTCCTTTGACCCTTCCCCCGTATGACCCCCAGGGCGACACACTGCCTCCGCTTCAGGGGCTCCATCTCCCATCTCTGCCCATGTGGTGCCTGGAGCTGAGGACATGCTCAGACTGATGTGTGTGTCCCTGGGCTGCTCAGGGGACCTCCCTTTCCAATGCAGACGGAGGCCGATCTGATCTGCAAGCCGGAGGTTACAGTTCTCTTTCCATCACTGTCTGTGGTTGGGAAATTGTGTCCTAACACCCATGGACTTGTTTTATCACACCTACAGTGGAGAGGGGGAATGGCGTTGCTTCTGAATACTAGTGAGTGAGCCCTCGTGCATTTGAATTCGCTTCCCAGAATCTGGGCCACTCGGTTTGTGTGTAAATCTTGCCACAAACTCAATGTGTCACCTCAGGCAAGTCTGCAAACTCCACAAGCTGAAGAAGTCTCATCTGAAAAGGTGAAGAAAACGCTCTGTGGATTACACCACTGCGGGCAGAGGCCGCCCGGGGGGAATTCCCCAGCTCCACGTGGGAACTTCTCTAAGGGGGGTAGCCTGTGTGACAAGGATGAAAACCATCTATCAGGGTGACACCATCTACATGCTAAGGGGGTAACTACGGTGTCCGTGGTTGTCAACCTGAGATGAGCCTGGCTGACGAGACGTGGAAGGAGCAGGGATGGAGCCCAGGGAGCCCCAGTCGCCATCGTTCCTGGAAGCCAAGCCAGAGAGTGAGGGGGATGGAGGCAGAGGTGGGACCCCTCGCTGTAGGGAGTGATGGAGGCTGGGAGAACACGCCCAACGCCACGGCCGTCCTACGGGGCGGGAGCCCTGACTCTGCAGAGCCCGGCAGCTCGCTGGGTGGAGGTCAGAGCCCTTGGGTGACACAGAGGCTGCTCAGGTGGTGGAAGAAAGTATCACAGGAAAGCCCAACAAACACAGAGCAGCAGCTAGAATGAGTCTGAATTCTGGAAACCTCTGAGGAGAACTTGAGATTTCTCAGGCTGCTCTCCAGGGCCTGCTGCCATCCTCACTGAAAGCCTTTGGTGGGCGTCTTAGAAACGGCATTTGCTTCAGTGTCTGGATGTGGGCCAGACCTTAGCACGCGAGGGAGACCGTAGCGTCCAAGCAGGGCCCTCCCACAACACTCTGAGGGACAGCTTTCCAACTTCTGAGTGAACAGGTCGTTCTCAGAAGACTTTTAGAAATTCTGTAGCCATTAGAAGATCTGATACTCAAAATAACTTAGAAAAACATTATTACCGTTTAGGGATGCAGACATTTCTCAGGACAGTGTATTCTGGAGAAGATGGGGTGGAGTGCTGACTCCCGGTCCATCAGGGCAGGGGTAACAAGGGGTCCTGGCCTTGTGGGCAGCCACGAGATGGAGGGGGCGTCCAACAGGGACAAAGCGGGTGTGGGAACTGGGTAAATGCAGACAGGACAGCAGAGATTTGGGGGAAAACGAGTCCTGTCTGAAATGTCTCTGATGGCTGTCATGTGAGAAAAAGAGCCGGACTGCTCCGAGTGGCCGTAGGGATTGGGACAGGACAGATGGAAGGAGATTACAGGGTAACAGATGTAGATGCGGAAGGAGGAAAAATTGTCAGAGCTGCCCAACCGTGGCGGGCGACCGTATCTAACATTTGTTGAGCAAGTGTGTTTGTGCCGGGTACCAGGCAAGGTACGTGTGTGCAGGGTTTCCCTCCATCTTTCCCTCCATCACCTTCTAAGGTGATGCTGATGTTTGCTGCTGTTGCTATTATTGTTATTATTGAAACAGATGCACAGAGTCCGTCTGCAGCTGACCTAGGGTCACTCAGTAAGTGGAGGACGTGTCCCCTGGGGATGTCTGCCTCAGGCAGGATGGACTATTGTCTGTTCCCTGCCGGCACAGCATGTCTTTTATGTTCTACCACGAAATGACACATACCAGGCTTCAAAACTAGTGATGAGAGTATCAGCAAACAGATTTGTTGCGAAAGGGCGAGCTGGACCCTGGAAATAGAGGGGTGCATAAGGCGCTGGCGGGGGCGGCCACCCCTCCTGCAGGACGGGAGGGCGTGTCCAAGTGGTCCCGGGTCTGGGGAGCGCGGACCACAACGGCAAGGTGGGATGGTGCGGAGGGTGCACAGCCCTCCCTCGGCTCCTGTGGCCGCGTCCGTTTTGCAGTCTTGGTCGAGCACCTGCCACGTGCAGAGCCACGTCCGTGGAGATGGGCAGAGGCGGCCGTGCTCCGCGGAACCAGATGTGAAAGCTCTAATGAGGCTGCCTGGGTGACTGACACACAGAGATAAGGGCGCTCGGGGAGGAAGCGCGGCTCAGGGACCTGTGCTACGCAGAGACGTGGGGTGGCCACGGAAGGGCCTTCCCTGGAGGGGCTGCCTCATTAGTGGGAATGGGTGAAAAAATGGTGGAGGGCAGGCTGCACAGCTTCTTCATGGGGGGGACAGACATGTGAGGCGCCAGAGAAGCAGGCTCCTCAGAGGACCAGGGGGGCTGGGGAGCCGGGCCCTGGGGTGAGGAAGGTCGGGGGACCACCTGGTAGGATATGGACAGGCCTGTGGCACTTGCTAAGGAAGACGGAACACCAGTGCAGAGTGTGTGTGTGTGTGTGTGTGTGTGTGTGTGTGTGTGTGTGTGCAAGCACACACACCACTGGGGGCACGTTATTAGCCATGACTGGGGTGTGTTTGGGGGGCTGTAGAAATACGAGTGACGAGGGCACAGCTGCGCCTCCAGGCAAACACGTCAGCGTGGGGGTGTTGCCTCCACAACAAACGACAAGTGCCAAGTCTATTTCTCACTGACTGGACACCTGCGGCATGTGGGGTGGTCTTCCTCTAACCTGCAGCTGTGCTACGTGCTGCATGGCCCCTGGTCCTCGAGGGACTCCATCACTTATGCTCTGAGGTCCTTGGCCAGAAGAGTCATGTGAAAAGTAGGGCGCCCTGGATGCTGGGTGAGTGCGGCCATGGACACCACACGGGAGGCAATGGGGCAGTGAGGGTCACGGCAGGGGCCCTATTCCCGATCATTTAAAAGGGGGCTCTGACATGTCCGACCGGACGAGAGGGATGAGGGACAGACAGGCTGTGACGTTTCCCAGCTGGGGAGCGGGTAAGCGACGATGATGCTCGGAGAAGAAGGTTGGGGTGGGGACCAGGTGGGGACCAGGGCTGGAGGCATAGTCGTCCTCAGGGACGGTCAACACCCATCTGAGACCCCCCGGGGAGAAGCCAGCGGAACTCAGGGTGTGAAGGATGCAGGAGATTTCAACTCCTCACTCAGGGCTCTTACTGCCTATCCAGCTCCTCCGTTTTCTTGTTGACTGTTCAGCAAGCTGCGTTTACAGTATACTCTTGTGAAACCACCCATGTCACTGAGGTCACCCCACCTGCTTCCTGGCCCTTCCATCGTTTCCTTCATTGCTGTTCACCAATCTTGATAGTCTTTCCAAATTCCAGCTGTTGCTCTGCGGATGCTCCAAACTATCGTTTTGCCTTCTGTTTCTGAAAATCTACACTTGTGTTTTGACCGTGTGACTTGGCTTCTTCTGCTTCCTTTCTGCCCGTTGGACGTTCTCCTCTGGGGCGTTCTGCAGTCCATGTTCAGGAGGGCCTCACTGTTGGTGTTGAGGGAATTTACTCAGACGGCACCCGGGTCCACAGAGGTCGGATCTACATAGGAGGAAGGGAGACGGAGAGGGGTGCAGGCTCCCCAGGGGGTGACGCACACAGCCCCCTCGCTGGTCACACGTCAGCCCCCGCGCCCCAGCTTGCAGTCTGGGGGTACCACAACCCCCAGCAGATGCTTGTGGGTCACCTCTGGCCCTGCTTTCTGGAGCCGATGCCAGGAGGAGGTGGCCTCTGGTTACAGGACCAGCCGTGTGCTTACGGTTTAGTTCTGCTTTAACTTGCCTTCTGTTGCAGGTGCTTCTGTCTTTCGGGTCCAGGAGCTGCCACGCCGTGCTGGGAGAAGCCAGACAGTAATTGCCGCAGACTCCTGTCGTCACGGAGAAGTTCATCCCTCTCCGCCTTCCAGAGATGCCAGCGGAATACGGTGCTGCCACAGGGCACATCCTTTGCAGAACTCAGCTCTCCTCAGGGCTGACAGGTACAGGAGGCAGCCTGGGCTCTGTGCTGGGGACCCCATCTGTCCCTCTGATCATCAGACAACAACCGATGGAGGCTCCCCGGGACGCACCCCCGTGTGGATGCCTGCAGCGTGGCATGACATTCCAGGCCCCCATGCCCCACTGACGCTCCTGTTGGAATCCCAGCTTAAGAATTGTCCTTTGGAGCAAAAAATAGTATAAAACTCCAAAACGCTTCCCAGGGGTCTTTGCTCAGAGCAGTGACGATTCCTGGCTCCGCCTGTGGAATAAGGTTTGTGGGAAGAATGCGGGTGACGCAGAGCCCGCTCGGCTCAGCAGCTGTCTATGGTTTGGGCACAGCGACAACCTCACGGGGATTCCTACTCCATATTATCAGACTCCGGTAATGATGTACAGATCTGGCCAACGATCAGGGCAGCTGTGGCACCTCTGCTTCCTCTCTCTATCCTGACTCGGGGTCCCTTCACCTTCACCGTCATCCCCAAGACACACGCAGCCTTGAGTATGTCCCCCTGACGTTGTGTCTTCCAGCCACCCTCGTCCCTTAATTTCTGCAGGGTGGACAATTAGGAGCGCACGGTTCATCTGCCTGACAGATGCAGCCTCATGGGACTCAACGCCTCAAACAAATCAGCAGCAGCCATGGTCCTCGTTGGCTGGACAGACCAGGCAAGCAGGTGCTAAGAAGTTCTTTGCCAGTTTCAGAGTCGATGTCCAGCTCCACACCCGGCTCTCGGGACCCACATTCCGTGTTCTTCACGGAAGCAGGGAGTCTCACTCTTCCTCCCGGTCCCAGCAAATCTCAGCGAGCCGAGAGCCGCAGACCACAGGGCATGGAGGGTGGGGGAGCACTGAGCTGTGAGTGGCCGGGGTGCAGACAGAATGCTGCCCGTGGGAGCCTCCCGTGCACCCTAATATCGACCCAGGACTAGAGTGGCTCGGCCATGTCACACGGCCTTGCTTGGTGGCATGTGCTCCTGAAAAGACACGACGAGCGCCGCCCCACGGCCGAGGGTGCTGGAACCCTGATGTGCCCTATTTATTATTTATTCATCTTTGACGCTACATCAAACAGCCTCCTGAGGGAAGTGCAATTGGATTCACACGAATTAAAGCACACAGGGGATGAAACCACAACAGGGACGATTTCATTTAAAATAATAGTGCGACATCACACTGTCAGCAGAGTCCGCTTCCAAATGAAACAAATGACAGATTCCCAGACGGCGAGAGTTGGTGAAGCCCCAGCCCTGCACCCAGAGGAGCCCCCTGCAGACACTCAGCCCATCTGGGCGATCGGAGGGTGTCGACGCCTCTGCAGTGGGTCGTGTGCGGAAATGTGCACGGCTCCAGGATCAGATGGAAGGGCTGAGCGTGGCATTCCCGGCTCTGCAGGTCTCGGAGCCTGCGGCCCTGTCCCTGCCAGGCTGCTCGGTCCATTCTTCCTGAGTCTCAGGACAGCGGGGGGGGGCAGCCAAGCCTCAGGCCCTATGAAGAGCGGCCCAGCCTGCCGCCGCTGCACTGAAAGGGCAGCTTCAGCTTCTCTGCTTGTCCTGCGGCATTATTGATTTCTGTGCGCATTTTTTTTCAACATAAGGAGTTTCAGGTTCGTAAACAGAGAAAATGATTTACAACACAGACCCCTGCAGGCGTTTCAGACCATGTCAATGCTGGAGGATGGCAGAGTCCCTCACGGTCTCCCCACACTCAGCAGGCGTCACCTGCGACACCGCGCACGGCCCCTCCCTCTCACCTGCTGCCCCTGCCCTATGCCCTGGGCAGCCATGTCCACACATGCAACCCTGTCCCATTGCCTGATCCTGACACACCCTTGCCCCCGCCCCAGTGCACGGAGTGCCTGACGCTCATAAGCCAGTGCCAGGTTCCCAAAGTTTCCCTCTTTTGTTGGGTCATTGAGTACAGGGACTGTGTCTGTTGCCGGAGAGCAACATGTGGCAGCCTTACGGGCATGAAATGTACCAGGTCAAAGGGGATTTGCGGGTGGCAGGGTGGCTGGCAGTCAGAGGCTTTTGACGGCTGGAGGAGACGAAGTGTAAACGCGCACACTGGCGCCCGAGGCCCTCTGTGTGGACGCGCTGATAAGAACCTGCTGTCAGACGGGGCCAGGGAGCCGGTCAGAGCTGCTCGAGGCACAAGTCCAGCAGCTGCAGGAGATGCAGGCCGAGCCTGCAGCAGGACGTGTGGCGGGGCTGCGGCCCAGCCAGCGTGGGCCTGGTAACGCGGACAATTCAACCAACAAGTTAGTGCCCACTGTGCCCAGAGCTGTGTAGGACTTACGGGAGACACAGAGACACCAATGGAGATGTTGCTGACAGCCTAACAGAGACGACGTTTGGGTAACATCGATGGAGGAAGGAATCCATGGGAGTTCTCACAGGAGCTTAGGAAGCAGAGTGCGATTTCCTCCTTGGGAAGGCAGGGGGTCTGCTCCAAAGGACGCTGAGGCCCCGAGAGGACAGACTTGGCTCCGGCATTGAGTGCTGGTTGCGTGTGAGTGATCAGAACCAGGGGAGTGAGTGAAGCCTGAAGAGGTTGGGGAGAGGCTTTGCGGAGAACAGCATGTTCATGGAGAGGGGAGAATTCTAGAATCCCCGTCAAGCACACAAGAGACAAGGCCAGGCCACAGCCAGCGACTCAGCCAGTGGGGATACACGAGTCCCTTCGGCTCAGGGGTTCATCCCTGACGCGAGCAGTGACAGATATGCCACCCAAAGTGCCGCTCCCGGTGGGCCCTGCCCCAGACCCTGGAAAGGGTGCCACTGAAACCAAAGGGTGCGTGGAGGCCTGCAGCCTGTGCCACGAGGGCCTAGACCAGGCTGCAGCTCAGAAGCTGTGTTCTGAGGGGGAAGGGCAGGAAGCCAGGGCCCATCAGAACCCAGGAGGCAGGCGAGGAGAACCCATCACCTGACAGTCTCCCAGGGAGGTGGGAAGCGCATGGGCACTGCCTTGAGGCTGTTCCTCAGAACCTCGCGTCCTCTCGTGGTCCAGTGGGGCTGCGAGTGATTCGTCCAGACTCAGGTCAGCTGTGGGTGAACCTTTGCCTGCGTGGCCTCTGTGGACACGCGCAGAGCCACCAGGGTGTCCAGGCAGGCAGCTCCTCCCTGAAGCCAGGCAAAGGCTGAGAGCTGGAAGGAGCAGGTGTCTGCCCGGCATGAAGACAACATTGACCGGCTCCTACAGGCAGTCTGGAGGAGCAGTGAGCCGCTGCAGGCATCCCTACTGATCACTCACGGTGACACTGAGCCTAGACCTTGCAAACCCGTGTTTCAGGCCCCCGCACTCTGATGTCGCACAGTTTGGCTGAGGAACGGCCGTGCCTCAGGTGGGGTGTGATATCGGCATTAAATGGTACTTTTCTAAACACATTGCTGGTTTGTAGAGAAGGCCAGGGACACGTGCTTCCCTCCATCCCACTCCCACACCAGCCCCCACCCACGAGGAGACTTACGTGAGCTCAGCTTTCTTGGCTTAGTGGTAAAGAAAGGAATGGAGACAAAGAGGGAGGAGAAAGGGATGGATGGATGGATGGATGGATGGATGGATGGATGGTAGAAGGAGGGAAGGTGGGATGGGTAGATACTTGGATGGGGATCAATGGATGGATGGATGGATGGATGGACAGACGGATGAACAGA
The DNA here is from genome assembly GCF_004115265.2 of Rhinolophus ferrumequinum. Lineage (NCBI taxonomy): Eukaryota > Metazoa > Chordata > Mammalia > Chiroptera > Rhinolophidae > Rhinolophus > Rhinolophus ferrumequinum. The sequence continues at coordinate 1,834,564 of NC_046293.1, forward strand.
TGGCTGGACAAATGAACTAAGGGAGCCAACTGCCCTCATCTGGCACCCCAGTGGAAGCAGTGACAGAGGAAATGACCCCAAGCATAGGTCACAGGGCTGCGGAGTCACCAGTTCTTAGATGTAGAAGCAGCTTCTAAGATCCATGAATTCTCACTTACCATTTTACAAAGGAAGAAATAAAGCCCCCCACACACACACTTAGATTCACCTCCATGTGAATTTTATTCCAGAATGAATTTTAGGAGAGCAGCCGAGAGCAGAAAACCTGGCACCCACTACCTGTAGGAGTCAGTTCAACTCCTTGACAGGAATTTTCCCAGCTCCCTCAGAAGATCTGGATTGGGGGACTATTTCACCTAACAAGTGACAACGGGTCCTTAGTAAACAGTCGGTGCCAAATAAGTGTCTGTTGAGTGAGTGAGTGAGTGAGTGAGTGAGTGAGTGATGGCCTTCACCTGCGGACCCCTCCTCCCATCATGCCTCTTTCTGTCCTTGTAGGCTGCTCTGCGGAAGTGACTGCCACTCCTCAGACACGCCAGGCTGCCGGGCAAGAAGGAGAAGACTGGGTCCAGTACAGGAATCGAGGGGGTGGGGCAGCTTCATCCCAGAAGTTGATCCGAAGCCGACCCCAGCACGTCTCCTAAATGGTCCGACGGAACAGAGACCTGGCAGCATTTCCTCCTGAGTCCCTCGGAAGAACAGCAGTGCCCTGAGCCCAGGAGGGTGTCCAGCCTCAGGGTCCCAAGGAGGGGCCAGGAAATGCAGCGGTGGAAACGGTACTGGTACTGCCGGCCTGGGGCTCAGGTCCCTCCCAGGAGCCTTGCTGGGCCCCTCCCTCTTGCTCCCTCGCCTTCCTTCCCTCCCTGCCCCTCCTCCCGCTTTCTCTTGGTCTCCATTTCCTTGAGTAATCTTGTTTCTTCTGCAACCCCAGGGACTAAAGCTACGGCTAAGCAGACCGCCCTTAGGCACAGACGCTGTGCATTGTAAGTACAGTTGTAAACAAACATATCGTGTGACCCACACTCGTTTTTTTGGTGTGTGTGTTTCTGTGTGTGTGTGTGTGTGTGTGTGTGTGTGTGAATAGCAATGTGGCGGCTCAAGCACGAAAACACACAAGCATGGGTATGTACACAGGTGCACACACGCATGTACACACACACACACACACACACACACACACACAGTGGTGTATTCAATCCACACACACTGATCAATGAAAATACAATATCGGTGCTATTTCTGAACAATGGTCTGTGAAAGATGAAATACGTATTTAACACCTGGCTGGGTGAGAGCCTGTCCTCAGTCTCCTGCTGTCCTGCCGGGTCTCTGCCACATTTCGGCAGCTCTTTGCAGTCCTCAGACACGTGTCGGGACAGCCACCCGCCGGGGGCCCTCATCAGTCCAGGGTCAACACCAGAACAAGCATGTGCCCCAGCGCCCTCTCGGTCCCAAAGGTCTCTGCTGCTAACTACACTGTACTTCCTGGCTTCCAAGAGAAGATGCCTTCTGCATCCCCAACGTGTAGACTGCCTGCGATTTTCTGTGTAATGGTTCCCGGAAATGTCATTTCAATGCATAAAGCCTCTCACTCTGGTACTTGAGGCAGAGTAACAAGGAGCAAGAGACGGTGTGCTCTGGGGAAGAGGAAACCCTTCCCGGGGATCATCATAGCACTCTCGGTGGCAACCAGTCCGTCACATCTGCTTTCCCACTGCTGTTTACGGATGGTATTGTGGATGGAGCCACCATCCCTCTGGCTCGGGATGACCCCTCCTGGGCTGGAACATGGTTCCTGAACACCTGACTCAGCTGGAAAACACACACTCCTGACTTCCCTTCCTCATTTTCCTCCTGTTCTTTCTACCAACACAAAACTGAGAGAGCAAGATGCACCTCCTCCCACCCGAAATTTGCTGTATTTGTCCTAAGCACTAAGAGCTGGGGGGAGGCTGGACGCTAGAGGTTGTGTGTGGGACACAGCGCCTCCTCCGAAGGCCTCAGGTTCTGACCACGTGCTTCCCAACCTGGGTTCTCACTGGCACGCCCAGGCGTGCAGCAGGCGTGAGGATGAAAGCACTCGCACCTGAAGTATTTTGGGGTGTCTAACCCAATCACGTATTCCCTCAAGAGATGGTGTCTTGTAACTCATGATGTCATTTACGTGGCTGCCGTTGGCAACTCAGGACGGCCGCCCTAGGTCCCCCATACGCCTGTTGAATTCTACTCAGTGCTGCATTTCTGTTCCATGCATGGTTTTCGGCACACACGGAAGCCAGGCCGTGCTCTGGTAGGTCCTGGGATGCCAGATTGGAATATGTCTCAGAGTTAGGCACTCATGGAGGAGAATGAGCACAGGGAACGTTGGAGGTATAAGCCCCGGAGGTTTACAACTTGGCCAAGAAAACAGGGGGGCACACTTGATGAATTCAGGTTCTGTCAGAGCCATTTCATTTTAAATCATGGGATGAATAGGAAGGCAATGGCAGGAGCCGTACATGGCGTGGAATTGTTGAAAATCCCTGGGCTCCTTATTTCCTAGCACGGCCAGAAGCCTCGACGCTTTGTGGAGCTCCACAGAAGCCACCTACGTGTTTAACGGATTTTCCCCTAAAAAAATGTAATCAAATGCTACTCTGAGACTCAGTTCCAGTCCTTAGCTACACAAATGAAAGTTCCAGGAAGAGTGAATCTTTAGAACCAACAGGGAGATGAGCGTTTCCACACGGTTTCATAAACTTGTGAATGACATTTAAATACTGAGAGTGTGAAGCCCTGCTGGGCGTGCTGTGACCCCCTCCGCCCGGCGTCCTTACAAGATGCTGCAGTTCATAAAACCACGGTCGGCCCCCCTCGCAGGTCACAATTTGTAAATCTTGCTGACCTATTGTCACAAGCCACACGGCTCTAAGCCAAAACCCGACTGAATGTGCGCACGTGTGTGCGTGAGTATTTGAGTGCATATTTGCAGCTCGTGTCTACAGATGTCATTTCTTGGCTCCTACTCCAGCTGGGAATTTGAAGTGACTTGTGTTGTGAGAAAACCTGTAAGGTTGAACATGTGGAATTTGGAGGGTGAGAACAAATAAGGAATACTGATACATTTTGGTTTATTATTTTGAGAGGCCTGAAATCCCATAGTACTCTTAAAACCAAATCTTGTGAAAGTGTTTATTCTGTTCAGTTGACTAGAAGGAAAACGCGTTTCTTTGTGTTGTGTGCTGCATGGTGCTTAGTTCAGGCTGATGCACCATCCAAACCTGTCCTGAACTGGATGGGACTGACAGTCCTGCACGGCTGACATCAGTACCCCAACTTGATTTGGGGGACCAGAATGCTGAAGCTCTGGACATCAAAGAGGGTTTTGACCAATGAGGGTTCTTCCATAACATTTAGAATAGACTAGGTTTTCTCATCTTTTGAATGGGTATGGAAATAACCTTGACCTTGAAATGTTGTGAAGTTCAAACTAGATAATCAATGTTACATGTTTATCACGCTGTCTAGTAGCAGTCAACCCTGGAGGTGTGATTGCTCTCATTTTTAACCTTCTCATGCAGTGTAAAGTGGATTGAGGGCTTTCACAAGGCAGTTTCATATGAACGTTGTCTCTGTGTGTTTACGTATGTGTGTATGAGTGTTAGCTAAACAGCGACAAAGAGATACGTGGCGATATAAACTGAGGGTAGAGGAGAGTGATGGGGAGTGAGAACGTGAGACCGCGTGGACTAAGCATGTCCTAGAGTTGGTAAAAATGTGTCATGACACAAGAAGCTGGCTCAAATGACAACAATATAATAACACAATAAATAAAATAAAATAAAAACAATAACTCAGATGTGGGAACCTCCTGAGAGGTAAGAGATGGGGCAATTTAGGATAATTAGGACTCTGAGTGTTACCCAAAGCCCTGCCGCAGGGACTCGGCAGGACCACGATGAGGATCCAGGCTGTCGTCCCCAGGAGGTGACCTTGGGCGACGGCCACCACTGCTGTTGAGTTTGGCCGCCGTCTTGCTCGTGGGGTCCGGTGCTCGCAGGCACACAAGCTGCCCGAGTCTCCATGCCTCATTCCAAAAGCTTCCCGCAGAGTCCAGGCAGCGTCCTGACTGACCAACAACATAAGATCGATTACCGTTGGGGCCACAAGGGCCAGAGGCATGAGCTGCAGCAGCACCGAGCGGTCAGCCCTCCTGCTCCCTGGAGAGTTGCGTGGCCACCATTTTCTTCTCCGCGCTCGCCTTAAGAGATGGATGCAAGTCTCAACTGGAATAATGACAAGAACGAACTGCGTGCTTGTAACCTGTGTCATTGTCATCCGCGCACAACCATTTTTCAAACACTCAGTCTGCTCCAGACGTTGGTCTCCGTACTGGAAACACATTCATGAAGCATCCAGCTGTCTCCAGTGTCACGGCCTTGACCTTCCCACGGAGAGGCACACACAATACACAGCGTGTCAGAGGATGATACGAGCCATAGATTAAAAATAACACCTGGGCAGTGGTGTGGGGAGGGCCAGGGTGCAGGTTGGATTGCTATTTTAAACAGGGCCATCAGACAAGCTCTAACTGCTAAGGTGACATTGAGCAGAGACCTAGAGGAAAGGAACAGCAGTTGGCGTTCCCTCTGCTGGAAGTCACGGCACGTGATGATCCATTTTAAATCTCCTGCACTACTCATCAAATTTTATTCGTCCGTCAGAGCCTGCAAAAAACTTTTCAGGAAGTTGCACATTTCTTTTTCTCTGAAGGGAAATGCGGTAGCAGCTCTTCTCTCAACGTGCTGAGGAAGGAAGAGCCCCTCTGGCTGTAAACCTCATTGCGGGAGGAAGAGACAGGAGCACTTTACTGTGCAGCCATCACCGGTAGTAAAGCAAACGCACCCCACTGCATGGACCCAGACAGCTCTGTGATTGAAGGCGGAGCAGGCAGAAGGGGAGCAGGGGCTTATGAACAACAGCCGAGATGCGAGCCAGCCAGTTATGAGCTGTGTGATCATAAGCAAGTCACTTAAAAATCTCTAAGTTTCAGGTTTTCAACATGATAAAGTGGGAAACCATCTGCTACGCCTGGTGTGCACAGGAGCTGAGAGGTGCAAAGAAATGATGGATGGGAAACGCTCACGGTGAGAAGCCATGCCCCCCCCCACCCCCCACGACAGCCTCTGTGCTGGGTGCCAGGGGCCCAGAGCTGGGAGAGTTACGCCTCCATCCTGCTGATAACAAAGAGGGTAACAGACGTGGAAATAGCTGTGGCTGAGACCTAACTGAAGTGCAAACAAAGGAGGGAGTTCCGTGGGGGCATTCGGTGGGTTTCTCACCCTGAAAACCTCTTACGACAGAAAGTTCAACATGCTGAAATATATTGTAAAATAGCATTTTAAATGTAAAGTGGAGCTCACATGAAAGCACAGGAAGTGTTCACAGCACAGAGGCTGCTGTGCTGCTGGCTTTTCTGTCTCAAAGGGGCTTCCATATACCAGGACCCCGGGGACTTGGGTTGTGAGGGAGGCATAGGAATGGCCCCCCATGAGGAGCTGGAGCTGAGACCCTTGCATAAGTGCCGCCTCCCTCTTGGAAAAAGGGGGCCAGGCCAGAAACTATTCCCTACTAATTAACAGAAACCAGGGGGTAATTTTCCCTGGACACTGGGGATGAACGGGGTCCACCACTGAGAAAGGGAGGTTGCATTCCAAATGAGCACATGTGTTCATGTTGGTCTCAGCTTGCGTCACTGCCAGTACATGGTGGAGGCAAACAAAGACTCCGCTAGTTGTCCCACCCCTCAAAAACCACCGCCCATGACTTCCACAGGATTTCAAAGAACACACACACTCAAGGTAAGGATAGAAATAGTAAAATCAAATAAAACACACCAAGAGTGAAAGGCACTGGGGGAGCGGGGAACCCAGAAGAATTATCCACCCATATTTTGAGAGACTATAAAATAAGTATATTTAAAGAAATACATTTTTGAGTAAAGACATTAAAAAATAAGAGACAAAAACATACAATGTACTTGAAAAGCAAACAGAACTTCAAAAATAAAACATCTCATCAGTTGAATTTAATTCTCAATGGGTGGCTTAAATTGAAGTTTTGAAATACCTGAACAGAAGACAGGTAGAGTGGAAGGTGAAACTCAATAAATTGCCCACAATTTGACACACGGAGATTTAGGTATGGAGAATAGGAAAGACGGGTTAAGAGAAATGGAGAATAAAATGAGAGAGACTATCTATGCCTCAATATGACTTAAAGAGAAAAAAAAAAAGGAAGGGACAAAGAGAGGAAGAAAGAGAAAAACAACAGGAAAAGGCAATACTGAACATAATTGCAAAGAACTATTCAGAATTAATTAAAACCACGAATCATCATAAACTGAGAGCCTCATAACTCCTACTCTAGATAAATATAGATAATTTAATATCAGGACACGCCCATGGAGAACCATAAAATTCAAAGGGAAAAAGGAAGATGAGGGAAGCATCCAGATTACTTACAAGGAGGTGGTTTACAACAGCTTACACGTCAACAGCCACCGTGGACATGGACAGAAAGTGGACTTCCGTCTTCAAAGAGCCACACTAGCATTTTCACCTGTGAACCCGTCATTCCACAGTGAAGGTAAAAGACATTTTTAGATAAGTACGTCTGAGACAGTTCATCTCCCTAAAGGAATTTCTAACAAATTTATTTCAGAGAGAAGTAAAACGATGCTAAAAGGATTGTTGACCAAAGAAAATGGTGCATGTTAGTAAACCTAAACACATATCGATTACATCCAGTAACCACGAGTGTGTAATTTCTTCATCTAAAAGAAATTAATCACCAAAATTGATTTTAAAGGCATCTCCTAATGAATAAAGGTGCATTTCACCAGGAAGATGTCACAATTCTAAAACTGAGTGGTCGGCACATGCCTTGTGCCAGGTACAGGGATTTCAAAGACGAAAAAAAAACACCCCAACCTCTCCCTTGAAGAGCCCAGAGAATGTTGGAAGTGACGAACCAGTGAACAAACAATCGTGGCCACACTAACACGTGTCCTGGATGCTTGCATCCTCGCCCTTTGTGTGGGTGATCCCACTACTTTTCACAACAATCTGATGACCTAAAAATAAAAGGCCTTTCAAAGTCAGAGGCTACGGCATTTATTTGAGATCAATAAGAATAGCTATTCAGGGAGCACTGATTCAGGCTGAAGCCCAAAGAGTGTTCTGAGGAGACAAAGACAAGGGGTCCTTATGAGAAGGGGAAGGGGGGACAATGGCATCCTTAGAAGGAAGATGTTATTGGTGCAGATAATGTGACAGTGATGTCAATTCTAAACAGTGTTTTTAATTTTCAGTCAACAGTCATCAGTTTAGTAGTCATCATAACTGTTTTCTTGTTATTGTTGCAAACCGTTGTTTGAGATACAATGTTGCATTAGGCCCTGGCCAAAGGTTATTTTGCCCTGTTTTAACATTCTAAGATTGGAGGGATAAGTCGTGGCAGGCAGTTCCCCTGGTGTGACAGGTTCGGCCCCATTATCAAGTGGCTCCGCTTGTATTACTGTTTACAAACCAATGAGAGTTCCCAGCAGGAGTGCTGAGGGGCTGGACCTTCCAGCTTTCAGCCTTGCCCACTGCACACTGCAGAGTCTCTTTCTCAAATTCCTTTTAAGTGGCTTCTCTCAGTAAATTGCTTTAAAGGGGCACCACTACCTCCAAGATCACTCCCAGCAACTTTGTCAGGTGTCTGTGGCTCCTCAATTCTGCCCTCTGTTTTTCCCAACCTCAACTCCCAGCTCTGGCATTGGTCCCCGAGCCTAGTTCTCTTCCTACCTCACAGGTATGGTACATACACACACACGCACACACACACACACATTTGCATGCATGCATGATGCCATGTACACACATGCACACTCATACACACGATATTAGTCTTGTATCCTCCATCACTAACCTTCTTTCCACGACCCAGATCTTGCACGTGTTCTCTTGCCCTAGAAAGCCTGTCATCCTTCACAAAACCTCCCACCCCACCTTTCCGCGTCCCTGCCAGTTATGGACTGAATGCTTGTGCCCTCCATAATTCATATGTTGAAGCCCCAACCCACAGTGTGGCTATATTTGGAGGTAGGACCCTCTAAAAAGTAATTAAAGTTAAATAAGGTCTTGAAGGGGGGGGCCCTGATCCCATAGGAGCAGTGTCCTTATAAGCAGAGACGCTGGGCACATGCACCAAGGAAAGGCCATGTGAGGACACAGTTGGAAGGCGGTCGCCTGCTGGACGCCCTGCTGGACGCCCTGCTGGCACCTTGATTGCAGACTTCCAGCCTCCAAAGCTACGAGAAAGGAATGGCTGCTGTTTGAACTGCCCTGTCTGCGGCATTTGTCATAGCCGCCCGAGCAGATGAATGCAGCTGTGAACTCTCACCTGGGTGCTCACGACGTCCTGTGCTTGCGACTATCTCCTCACCAATTGCTCTGCACGTCACTTGTTTAGTTACTTATTTGTCCCCCATGTCCCACAAATGACTTGAGGACCAGTGTTGGGTTTTATTGACTTTGTATCTTCTGCACGTGGCAGAATTCCAAGAGCAGAGTAGCCCAATTGCTCAGAAAACATTTAATGAGTGAACAAAAGGTCCCCATTGTCAGGACTGCAGTCTGGCTAAGGCCCAGGGAACAGAGAGACGGGGCTTGTCGGCTGGAGATGTAACTGTGTGTTTCCGATTGTAGTACAAAGCCTCCCACATGATAAAAATGAGCTCCCTTCTTATTGGTATTCTCTGTGCTTCTTTGTCATTCAAGATTAATATTTATCTGAATAATTATTTTCAAATAAGATAAAAACCAATATTTCAAGCAGAAGCCTTCTGACTCATGTGGGGAATTCTGCATGTTTTCAAAACCATTCATCAAGTTCTCTCTGGCTTGAGACAAGTCGGGATAAAGCTTTGGAGTTAGAGCCCTCGTCTTTCTCCTTCCTTCACAAACTACCATTCACGGTGGGGTGGACACTGTTCTTCTTCCCAACACAGGACACAGTAGAACTTTGGGTCTCTGGACTGAGTGGACATGGAGATCCACGGGACATCTTGGAGGCTGACATGTGTCCTCAGATGTGCTGGTCACCAGGCTGACCGAGCTTCCACGGCTTTAGCCTGGCAACATCTTCCTAACGTGTTCATTTGCAAACACTGCATTCGCCACACCTCTGAGGAAAAGCTTTTGCTTCCGTCTTGGCCCACATTCCAAGCAAGGACCTTGCATTTGGTTTTTAACGGCTCTAGATGGGTTTGTTCATGGGGCTAGGCTGATTGAAACTTTTGCTGCTTTAAAGAAACGGAGCCTTTGCCGATTTGGCATACAGTGATGTCAGATCTTCTTGTAAAGATCATTAAGCGTGTGTCCCTGTGTGACTTTTCAGTGGCCTCACACAATTGCACAATTAACAACAGATTTTTCACCTTGCAGAGAAGAAAAATACACATTCTAAGATGTTTAAAGATTTTTTAAGATATAAAAACTTTGGAAGAATGTCCTTTATTAGGAGCACAGCAAAGAAAACCCCACGTCTCTGGGGAGGTATTTGAAGCCCAGGTTCCATAATGATCTTCAAGCTCAGAGTTGGCCGCTCGATTCTTGCTAACGATGCACTGCAGCCCCAGGCTCTGGAAGGAGCCGCTGTGGCCCCATTAAAACGGAGGCACCTGTTTCCTTACTAAGGTGTCACCTGCCAGCCCCTCTCCACTTGGGCTGAGTCGCTTAGCAGGGGCAGTGACGGTCAAGACCTCAATGACTGTAGTTTTCATCACCCCCACCCAAAGCGGGAGGAGCTGGGGGTGAAAGGGGGAAAGAGGCAGCAGGTGACGCACCGTGGACGAGCTCCCGATCCCTGAGGAGCACGGCTCCGGCTCCGTATCCGGGGACACCTTTAGGGAAACTCACTTGGTCTTGACAATCAACCCCATGAGAACACAAACGCACATCATTTATTATAATGTGCTGCTTTTTAAACAGGCCCAGGTCTGGGATGGAAATAGCACAACGTCCAAACCCCTGCTTCTTCACCTGGGGGCTGGGAGCGTCATCAGAGAACCTGGGTTTGGGCCCAGAAATTGCCACCTCCTTCCAATCCTGTGCTTGAGCCCCCCACACAGGGCCTTCTCTTTGTGCACAGGCTCAGAGTGAAGGCACCCCTTCCCTCCTAATGCTTGTCGCCCCAAATTTAACCTTCTGAGAAGTGTCTAAGCCCGTCCTCTCCTTTCCCGTCCTCTGGGCTCCAGCGTGAGCTGGTGGTGAGTGGTTCCGGCAGCAGCTGCGTGGGCTCGGGTGGGTCTGGCATCGTGGGGCCCTCAGGGGAGCTGTCCCCTCCGCCTGAAGACTCTGCCCAGCACCTCTTTTCCTCCCTCAATAAACCCCACAAGCCTGACGAGGCGTTGAGCGCCCTCGAGGTTCCCGTCTTTCCCAGCCCTCCTCACTACTCTCACCCTCTTCCCCACGGGGTTGCCCGTCCCCCTCCACGGCCCACGCTCTGTGGGCCCCACTTTCTCTTCCCCAATATGTCCTCCCTATTCTTTAATTTGACAACTGCTATTGACGCCCGTCCAGCCCTCTGAAACCCCCCTGGTCCTCCAGGAGGAGCCAGTGCCTCTTCTCCAGGGAACCTCTCTCAGCCTGTGGGGGCTGCCAGACACCCCCGCCCCGAGGGTTCTGAGTGTCTATTTAAATGGTAGCTCTGCTTCCACGGCTCGTCTCCACCCTTCAAGACCCAGCTCAAGGGTCCCTCCTGTAAAAGCGTTCCCAAGACCCCCGGGTCTTAGTCTGCTGACGCTGTCATAGCAAAACCCCAGAGGCTGGGGCGCTGACAGCAAGCTTTGACTGCTTTCAGTTCTAGAGGCAAGAGTCCAAGGTCAAGGTGCCAGCAGATTTGGTGAGGGCTCCCTGCCTGGCTGCAGTCGCCGCCTGCTTGCCGAGTCCTCACATGATGGAGAAAGATCATCTTTGCTGTGTTTTCTTATGAGAGCGCAGACCCCATGCACAGGGGCCTCACCCTCCTGACCTCGCCACCTCGTGAAGGCTCCGTGGCCTAAAATCATCACAGAGTGGGTGAGGCTTCCACATGTGAATTTAGAGGTGGGACACGAGCGTGCGATCCACAGCACCCCCGTGGGTGAGTCTCACTCGTCCGTGTGTTTTCTGAGTCCTGGGTTGTGGGCCCCACTCCTGAATGCCTCCCTTCCTCCCATAGTTTCCCTGGTCGTTATACACAGGCTTATGTCTCGTTCTTCCAGGAAGTCACCTCCGTTATTTATGCACCCAAACCTCTCTTTCCTCTGAGCCTTGTTTCCTGTTTTAGTCAGAACCACAGATTGAGGTCACGGAGAGTCTGCTACGCACGTCAGGGACTTTAGTTTTGCATGGCCCCAACATCAAGCAAGAAAGGGCCACACACTTCGTTTTTGTCTCCAACTGGACACTTGGCTGACTCCCCGGGTAAGAATGGTCCTGAGATTGGAGTGGAGCGGAAGTGCAGCTGGTCCCAGGGAGTGCTGTGCCTTGGGAGGTTGTGCTTCCTGAGCCCCTGTCATCGGAGCATAAACCGAGGTGACGTACAGCAGTGGCATATAAGGTGCCTTTTTAGGGTGCCCGGTAAATGCCAGCCCCGGCGTCACCCATCGTCCCCAGCTACAGCTGCAGCATCAGAGGGAAACTGAACTTTGGTCCAGAGACGTTCTTGTGAGTTAAGAAGAGAGGGAAGGAAGGGACCAGAGTCCATAGCTCGTCTCCGGTCTCCGAGGCGCTGTGTGTTTCGCTGGTGTCCCACTCCGTCTCCATCCCAACTCCCTGACGAGACTCTAATATTCTATTTCACAAGTACAAAGACGGGGCTCAGAGTGGTGATGGCGGCAGAGGCTGGGGTGCAGCCCAGGTCTGTGTGGGCCCCAATCTCAGGCCCCAGCACCCCGTGTGGCTGGTGCCGTGTGGCTTGGCTGAAGTGTGAAGGTGCTGTCGGTGTTTCTGTAATGGACACAGACGCTGGACCAACCCCTGTCCCAGCTCTGCTCCCTGCCCAGGCAGTGTGGTGTGCGGCTGCACTAACGACCCCCTGGTCAGTGAGAAGGGCTTTGCTCAGGTGGATTTCTGTTCACGGAAAATTTAGGAAATCTTAGCAGGGAAGGAGGGTTGACCTTTCAAACACACATGAGCTGGCTGAGTGATTTTAAATCAGGATGAATGTTCCCTGGAGCAGTGACACTGTCCATGGCCAGAGGCCCTGGGCCAGCCAGCGCCCAGGCCACCTGAGGCACCAGCTCTGGGCTCTGAGACTCCTTCCAACTCAGGCTTCCCTGACCCTCCCACCTGTCCGTTCTTCCAGAAAGGCCCTCCAGGGTGGGGCTTGCCTCTTCTCCAGCCCCCGTGCCGCTTCTAACTGTGTGAACTGAAGGCTAAGATTCCCACATGGGCCTTGTCAGTACCTGGGGACGCACGTGGAAGGGGAGCCCCTGGCATGGACACAGGTCCAGTCCCAGAAGGCCTCTCCAGGAGGCAGTGGTGCCTGTCACCTGCCACCGGTGGCCACGCTCTCCATGCAGTGTCCCCTAGCCCTGGCACGGCCATGTCTCCTGTGGTTCTCCCATCTCCTCCTGCCTGCCTACAGTGTTTCCCTGAAAATAAGACCTAGCTGGACCATCAGCTCTAATGCGTCTTTGGGAGCAAAAATTAATATACGACCCGGTCTTATTTTAATATAATACTATAATATAATATAATATAATATAATATAGTATAATATGATATCATATCATGTCATATCACATAATATGAGACTGGGTCTTGTATAATATTAAGACCCGATCTTACTTTAATATAAGACTGGGTCTATATAATATAATATAATATCGGGTCTTATATTAATTTTTGCTCCAAAAGACGCATTAGAGCTGATGGTCCGGCTCGGTCCTATTTTCGGGGAATCACGGTCGCCCTTGCTGCATCCCCGTCTCCTTTCTTCACAGTGCAGCACTGCAGAGGGGGGAGGGGTGTTTCAGGAAAGGAAGGATGCCTGGGCCAGCCGCTGCCTGGCTAAGCCTCTCCTGGTGACCTTTGCCCTGAGAAGGGGCCCAGCCTCTCTGACCAGGTCCCAGACTGTGTCCTTTGAGGTCCCTTTGCTGGAGGGAAGTTTGTCCTGCTGCCTATTCCCTCAACCCTGAAAACAAAGCACCAGTTCATCAGGCACCAGGCAGTCCAGGGGACATCAGTGGACAAGCCCGTAGGAGAACCGAGTGCTGGATGGGGCGGGTGGGGGAGGGGGCCAGGAGCACGTCCGCTTGGACCCCTGAGCTGGGGCCCCAACGAGGGCAATTACCACTGAGGAAGGACTCCACACGCCCGTTCACAGCCCTGCTGCTGCTCTGGGCCCACGTTCACTTGTTTTCTGTTTAATTTAAGTTTGAAGGAGTGAGAGTTTGATACAGACACATATACATATTGCTTACTTTTTATTTAATTTTTCTCTCAGGATCATAAAATGAAAGTGTTTAAATTCATATTTCAGGAGATAAAAGAAGCCTAACATCTTTCACCCACTTGATGCGATTTTATTAATTTTTTTTTTTTTTTTTTTTTTTTTTTAGCGTTTTGTACTGGCATCCTGAAGGGTGCAATTTCATGAGTCAGGAGAATAAATAACAGATAAAAATACATATATTCTCAGCATAAGTCATTATGCGCTTTCCTTGGGGGTGAAAGAATAAATGCACGGAAGAGGCAAGGAGGCCTCAGCAGCGAGCCCGGTGGGGTGGGGCAGGGGACAGGGACAAGCAGCGGCCACCGTCTTGGGGACCTGCCCCTGCCCTGGATGCGCTCCCTCCAGACCCCTGGGAGGCGAGGCGCGGTGGGGAATGCGCTCGTCTTGCAGCCTGAGTCTTGCTCTGGACGTTGATCAGACACGGGAGCTGCGGACTTTCGGCTAATGGAGGTGACGATGAGGTGGAGGGTGACACTCTCGTTAACGGAACCCTCTCAGTGCTTCCCACGAGCTAGTCAGCATCACCCGCCTCTCGCGTACACGGTCTAGTTCCATCTTGTGGAGATGTAGCTTTTTATCCAATGACTAGAAACAAGATCCCTTCCCAACAGCGTCAGCGGGGAGGTGAAGGGACAAGGGCCGGCGTGCAGTGAACGTGCAGCAAATGGTGAGGTACCCATAGGCCATCGCGCCCCCTGCACCCCCTGTGTGTCCCTGGCCAACTCTGCCAGAAGCCCACCGCCAAGTCGTGAGCTAGGGTGGACCAGGATATTTGGGGCTCCTGTCCGGGAAAGAGAAGGTCCACGGCGGACCCTGTTCGGAATGGCCATGGGAACACCCCAGCGGGGCGCACAGCATCACCGTTGGAACACCCTCGCCCAGCCGTCCAGGCCCTTCCCGGGGTCGGAACTCGCCCAGACATGTGTGCTCAGAACCAGGAAGGAAGCACAGGGGAGCAGCTGCAGATTCTGGGTGAGCGCAGCAGGGCTGGCTGGGCGGGGTCTCCCTGTCCTGCTCATTCTGCAGCGGAGTCTTCAGTCAGGAGCCAGAGAGCAGTGCATCGGAGCAGAATCCGTACAGCTCTTTAGTTGTAAAGTATTTAAGGTGAAACAGCCACACGTGGCTCCTGGCTCCTGAATCAGATAGTGGGATCCGGACAGCTGGCTCTCCTGGAATCTCGTGGTAAGTGCCGTTGGGGAATCAAAGCAGGTACCCCAGCCTCGGAATCAGAGCTCTGCCCCAAGACCTCCTGCGTGGACCAGCCAGGGGCTCTGCACATCCCACTGGACGCGGAGACCCGGCCAGGACCCAGGCCCCCAAGTGCGAGAGGAGGCAGGAGAGCCACAGGAGGGGCTCTCTCCAGGCTGATTGGTGGCCACGGTGTGGCCAGGGGTGAGGGCAGGCTCAGCGCAGCTTCCAGTCCCCACGGGCTCCTCGTCAGGGACAGCCCACGCCCGACAGCACCACGGGTCTCTCTGAGTGCATGGTGAAAATAGAAGTCACCTAGGAAGGTTAAGGCAGACGGGGCACTGCCTGTCATGGCCTGGAGACCAGTGACAGGAGCAGAGCCTCTGCCAATTTGAGTGACACTACAAGGGGAAGAGCCTGGCCCTCCAGGGGCACTGAGCTCACAGCCTGGGGACCACGCCACCCCCACCACCCCTGCCTCCTCTCCAGGCAGAGGTCCTAGGGTGGGGGTGAGTGACGGCCTGGGTGTAAAGGGTGCCCCTCTCTACACCCCCACCCAGGGTCACCAGAAGCGAGGTGCTGTCAGAGGAACACACCGGGAGACAGTCACAGCCTTTGTTTCAGGATTTCCTAAGTGGCCCATTGTGGGCACATCGTGCACAGGGGCTGTGCCACCCTGAGGCCACAGAAGCTGTGTGTGATATTCACTCTGCTAACACTGGTGCCCCCAGCCTGTCAGCCTCCACATGGCCTGTGGCCCGGCACACGGAGGGCCTTCCCTGCTGTGTGCTCCCTGGGCCTGTGGATCCCCTCTGTCCATTCTCCGTTCACCCTGTGGACCAAGACAGACCTGCAACTTGACGAGAACCAGAGGGAGAAGGCACAATGCCCTAGGGTCTGAACCAGAGGGCCTGGCCTGACTGAGAGGCCAGGAAGTGCCCCAGAAGCCTGGAGCTGGACTGGGCTCCCAGGGGCGAGGGCACACAGGACGGGATGCACGTCTCACAGAATCTCTCCTCTCGGCTCAGCCTCTGCATCTGGAGGCTCAGGCACACATCCCGAGGGTCCTCTCACCCTGGGGGGACTTGTCCGTTGGTAACACCATGGCGCCCCTGCTCTGGGCCAGGCCCCGGTGCCGCCATCGAAGGGTGTCCTGGTGATGACGTGGTCGAGAGGTGCTCGGGGGGCCCTGCACATGCTGTGGGTGAGCATGGAGGGAGCACCTTCTCCTCCTGCTCCAGGAGCTGTCGGGGACCCCTCACCAAAGCCCTGACGCCCCTCGCCTGAACCCCAGTTTCTGCCCTGACTTGTAGGATGCATCCCCTTTCCAAGTGACACGTTTTCCCGATGACGTGTGTGTTCGCGTAAAACAACTTCCCGCGCCAGATGTTTGCCTGTTGGCTTTTGGTTCTGCTCTTTGGTTGAAACAAGGCAATAAACATAAATTGCCGGGCGCAACGGGCCCTTGACATGTACCGTGTCCCCTTCCACAAAGGGGACGATTTCAAGCTGGTTACGAAAAAGGAGCAGGAGGGACAAGCTCCCCGAAAACACACTCTCCCCACCGTGTCCTGCCCACGTCTCTGATCTCACAGAACATATGGGGAGGTGCACCCCACTGGTGGGTGGGAATTGGGAGGAATGGCAGCCAGGGTCCCCCTCCTTGGCCACTGCCTGTACCAGCCAGGGGGAGGCACAGAGCTGGGACTGGGCGATCCCACGGGTCTTCAGGGTACAAGCGGAGCCAGGCTGTCCATCTCCCTCGTTTGGAAGCCTCTGAGACGTGCAGCTGCTGCAGCCCCTGCGGCCTCCAGCGGGGAGCGTACTCTCTGCAGCAATCCTTGATAGCGGCCCAACTGCAGAGTCCCTGTGTCACTGTGGTTCGTGGCAGGCGACGGTTTCCAGGTGACGATGGTTCACAGAGGCAGCCCCTCTGTGTGCCTGGCGGGACCTCCCCGGCAGAGCTCCGCCAGCATCAGCCATGACCGTGCCACAGAGCTCCAGCTACCCAGAGGGGCAACCCGGCAAAGCCCAACAGTGAGCACCCAGGGTCAGGAGGCCCTTCCTGGGGCCTGAGGCTCCGACGGGCACAGAGACTGCCAGGTGAAGCCCCGGACTCTCCCGTCGGCTCCAGAGTAAGCGTCACCTGCCCCACCAGCAGCAGCCCGGACCCTAACCTGGGTGGACACATGTCCAGTCTGAAAACACCTCAACCTGGACAGGTCAGTGCCAGGTCAGTTAGAAAGATGCCTTGTCACAAGTCCCGGCCTCTGGCTTTACAGGTGGGTGCTGCCATCCAGGGACGGAAGGCTGGGTCCCAGTCAGATGCCCACCACAGGGCAGCCACGGGGGGCCCACGTGCTGACCCCAGGACACACGCTTCATCCCTCGGAGTCCAGCTGAGCCGGCGTGAGCTGCGGGGCTCTGTGCCCAGCAGGGGCAGGCCGATCCAAGCTCCGCGGGCGAGCACACGCCAGGGGCACTCACTGCTGAGCAGCAGACCTGGGCCCAGACCCACCAGCTCAGTGCCACCCACTTCCACACCCACACAGCCTGCCTCAGGCTTCTGGAGGAGTGGTGCCTCCTCGGGCACGTGGCTGACAGCACAGGGATTCCCCAGGGACCCTGTCAGCTCCCACTCTCCTCCCCTGTTTTGGGTCACTGGTCCTGATATGGAGCTCTCCCATCCCACAGGAAATAGTGTGCACGCGTGTGCAAAAGTGTGAATGATGTATTTTGGGGATAGAGGACACCCCAGGAGAAGCACCCCGGCTTCTCCTGATGCCTCTATGCCCTGGTCACTGGGGACCACAGCCTTCTTGGCGTTAACTCACCACGAAGAGGCCAGGAGCAGAAGCCGACCTCCTGAGGAGGCCTCCTGGGCTGAGACCACTGTTCACCCACGCCCTCCCCGCTCCATCCAGCCTCCAGGGCCACCTGGGCCAGACGCAGCTGGTGGTCACGTCGGCGCGCCACACACACTCTGTCCATCAGCTCAAGGCTCTTTGCTCCCCTGCCAGCCCCGTCCTGAGAGGCGGGTCTGGCCAGTCCCCGGTCCCATGTGCCCCTGCCCTTAGGATGACTGGTGACCGTGGTCTCCACGGCCTGGTCTTTGCGAGTCTCTAAGCTGCTGGCTTTCACTCATGTTCGGGGCAGCGTTATCTTTCCTGGCTGGCACTCGGAGGTCCCCCGTCTGGGGCTTTGTCACCATGAGAGGGGACTGTGCACACATGTGGAAGTGGCTGCAGCCCGTTCGCATAAGGCTTGTCATCTAACACGGCGCTCTGTGAGGACAGAGTCCCGGAGAGCAGGTTCCAGCTCTCGGCCTCGCATGGAAGGTGCTGGCTCCGGTAGTAGATGGCCGTCAGCTGTGACTAATTGGCCGTCAGCTGTTACCGGTTAGCCATTAGCCACTGATATAACTGCCGCGGCTGAGCTAGCAAACGCGGATTGCAGTAAGCAACGGGTTGGTTGGTTGGCAGAGAGAAGTGGACGGCAGATTGCGGATCGTGTGGATCCTACTTCCTGTGTCTCGCCCGGCCGCCAGCGAGAATATAGTGGTATGACTCCCCTCTATGGCTCTGTGGATCTATGGCTCTGTGGGTGTTCCTTTTTGGCCTAACCGTATCCTGTGTTCTTATGTGGGGAGTGGGACCAGAGTCCCTGCATGACAGCTCCCTGCCCGGGTGCACCAGTTGAAGGGTCCTCACCTGTTCCCACCTGCACTCGTAGCTCGGGATGGCGGGATGGAACCAGGCTGCAGGACGCTTTCTCCTTGGTGACTCTGGGTCGCTCAGCTCATTTCTTGGAGCTGCATTTCCTTTATCCGTACGAGGGGCCTGTGATAATGTGCCAAAGGAAGATGGTGGGAACCATAGTAAAACGTACCAAAGGGCCTGGCCGTCATCAGTGGTCACTGCAGGTGAACTGTCATCATCAACAGACGAGCAGAGCAGAGCAGCACCCGACAGAGAGGGGGGCAGAAGGGACTGGTACAGAGTAGCTCTGGAGGGGGCCTGCAGAGAATGTGGAAGAGCCAGGGTTTCAGTCTGGGAGGAGAGGGCCTGAGGCCTAAACAAACCCCCGGAGGAATTCACCAGCCTCCCTCCCGGGGCCCCGCCTCTGTGCTTCTCTCTGTGGGGACAACCACAGCGTCCGGGCACCCTTCCTATTATCTCCTGTGAGTGTGTGAGAACTCGCATCGCACCACCACAGGCATGCTTTTCACGGTAACACAGACGCATCGCTCTGCCTCTCTGTCACTTGGAACTTAGAGGAGAGAGTCCCCTTCTCCTACGGTGCTCTTTTTCCTAACGAGACGAGTGGCTCCACAGCATTTTACTGTAGGCCTGTGTTTTAGTTTATTTACCCACCCCCCTTCTGCTCACCGACACTTTCTCCCCACGTTTTCACTGATTTAAACTTGCTGCAGTGAATTTCTCCGGTCACAGGTCATGGCACGAGTGTGAGCATGCCGGTAGAATAAATAAATTCCTTGCCGAGTCCAAGGGTAAATGCCTTAGGAAGTCCAGAAATCTTGCCAAATTGTCAAAGGTTCTTACTCTCCTCTCCTCGTGATTTCTAAGTGTGGCCGCCAACCAGCATCTATGTGCCCACTTACTGAGATTCCAGCGTGTGGTTCGGTTTGGGTACTCTGGTTTTCCAGTCTGATTATTTTAAAGCTGTATCTTATAGGAGTTTTGATTTTCCTCCTCCTTATTAGTGGATTGAAATTCTCTTCGTTTGTGTAAGTGACATTTCCATTTTCTGTCTTGGAGAAATCTTCATTCATGTCCTTCAACTTCTTTCTGCTGAGTTGTTAGTATTTTTCTTAATGATTCTATAACTTTAAATTTTAAGAAAATTTATACTTTATAATAAGTATAGACATAAATCTATATCTCTATATAGACATATGTACATTTAAAAATTTTATTTTTGTCTATTGGCTTTCTTTTTTCCATTTTTGTTAAACTTACTGGGGTGACATTGTTTAGTAAAATTGCATAGGTGATGGAAAGAGAACTGACCCTGTGGTGAGCACAACAATAAATATACTCGTGTAAATGATGTTTTAGAGAATTGTACACTTGACTTTCTTTATGTTGCTGTTTTGCTGTGCTGTTTAAAATATTTAAAATGTTAGAATTCATCATTTTTTCCCCCAACTTTTGGGTTTAGTGTTAGTCTCTTAGGAAAGCCTTCCTTACTCTAAAAATATTTCACAAAGTTGCCCCATGCTTTTTTGTTTACGTGTGTTAGGCCAGGTGACTTAGACGCAGGATACGGTGAGGGACTGTACTGGGCACTTCTTGTCAGAGCGGGAGAAGCAGGGCAGAGGGGCAGAGACAGGCTCAGAGCCCGGGCTGTGCCCCAGCCCCCGGGAGCTCCACGGTGTAACTGCCACCACGCCCTGTTTGCCCCGGGACAAAGGTGAGGCTCTGTTTCCTCACCTTCGCAATGTGTAATCGGCACCTCTGTGTCCCCACAGACAAGGGGCCCTCCAGGGAAGAGCTGGCATGAGCCCCGGGCAACCATTGTCTGCAGCAGCCGGAGTGGGGCACCCAGCCTGGCAGCGGGGTCTGGGCAAAGTGCTATGGTACTTCCCTGCTGTCGTTTTTCTTTCTTTCTATTTTTTTTTTTAACATTTAATCAATCCATTGAGGATTTATTTGATGTGAGTCATAAGGTAAAAATCCCATATGGTTAGTTTTACAAGTCGCCCAGTATTCTCAACACATTCACTGGACTTTCCATCGTTTTCCCCACTGTTTCGACATGAGGCTTTTATTGCACGTTAATTCCCTGTCTGCCCTTGGGTCCATTTCTGTGCATCTAATGTGATTGATTGATTGATTGATTGATATTCCAATACAAATTGTTTTAAAAGGTGTAGCTTCATGGTGTGATATCTGGTAAATTGTGCACGTTCTGACTCCATATTCTTGCTAGTTCACTTGGTAGTTCAACATGAGATTACACACACACACACACACACACACACTTACACACACACACACACACACACACACACACACACGAGTATAACTAAATATACAAACATAATCGGGAGAGTATACATCCCTAACACCACTTTAAACACAAGCGTTACCTATGGAGAGAGTGACGTCTAGTCCTGCCTTGGCTGCTTCTCCAAGGTGATTACATGACTTCCCAGTGTTCAAAGAGCTTTGGGGTGAATCCCTTAGAACTGTTTAATACTCTCCTTTCATAATATTGCACATTTCTGCTTGGGTTTACTCTCACACACTTTTATAATTTTATGTTCCTAACATAAATAGAATATTTTCTTTCATTTTATCTGTCTATACTTTTTAAATGCAAATCTTTGACACATCAAAGTGATGTAACACACCCACGTACACATACGGAAGTCTTGAGAAAATCATGAGCAAAATCACAAAACTGAGAGAACAGAGACATAAAGTGATGGAACTCTAAAAATAGAGATGGGCTGGTGAAGACTTCAGTGGAAACTTTGAAAAGAGACACCTGAATTCTTGGTGGTGGAAGTAAATTTAAGAGAAAAGAAAGTCAGCATGGGAGCTTAGGGAGTTCACATCCAGACCTGCGATTTGGAGCAGGCAGTGTCTGGAGGCAATTTCCAAGGGGGTTAGTCATGTGTGGCCTTTGTCAACAGAGTTTGTGTCATGGTCCCTACAAGCCCTCTGGGTGGCTCCGTGGATCAACAGGCTCAGTGATAAGCGAGCAGGTGACCAGGGCCTGGGGGAAAGCTAATTCTCTGGACTTCCTGTTCAAGGAAGTGAGCTCCAGACCTCACTCTACTCATGGAAAAGGAAGGGTGGAAATAAAACATTCAGGAAAGAAAGATTTGTGAATTCAGAATACAGCCATCTTAAAAGATGTGGCAAAGGGGATAGCTGTGTGGAAGGTAAAGACAAAGTATGTTTTAAAAGCCATATTTGAACGTCGTACTTATATATGTATGTGAATGTCAATAAGTGAGATCGGTTTGTATTTTTCTTCCATGCTCTTGAACTATTTAAACAGCATGAGGAAGTGAATGAGAGGGAGAGGGGCATTCTGTGCTTCAGAGAAGGTTTTGGGAGCCAATTAGGATGAAGGGAACACAGTGGTCCAGGTCTGGAAAGTGTGCGGCGTTTTATTCGAGTGTGGGGAGAACTAGAGAGAGAACAAAGGTAGTTTCTGCAAGAGAAATGCTGAGACCTGAAATCATTCACGATCAGGAACATTGCACAAAAAAAGGGGGCAGACAAGCCGCCCGGAAACAGTACGAACAGCAAAGCTTTGTGCCCTAAGTTGGTGTCACGGTGTCATCCGAGGACATGAAGATGGTTTTGCTTGATGTTGGAAGAGACCCAAACGTGGGTAACAGGAAAATGATGTAAAACATACGCTCAGAGTCCAAAATGAATCAGGGTTGGAAAGTCTTTGCAGAGCACAAAGCACTACTAACACGGGAGGACACCCACTTGGGAGGAGGTGTCAGGCTGTCCGCAGGTCTGAACGCTGTCCCGTACCTGCTGCTCCGGAAGTGCGGCAAGGGCAAAGGGAGCACCGCCAATCTTGTGGTGATTTCAGGTGAAATCACATCCTGTATCATGAAGTACATGACAGCCTGCCAGCTCGTTGGCAAAAGAAGAATACGGTTTTCATAGCAGTAAAATCATTTCCCCGGTGATGAGATATATATTTTTTTCTTATGTTGTTGTTTTGGAAATTCTCATTTTCCCTTTTTGCTTTTGTTTTCTTTGAAGGAGAAATGAGTAGTTCAGATTTAATTTTTGTAAAGACATATGTGTCTATAGCTAATAAAATGGTGCTATAAGATTGATGACCCCAAACAGCGAACCTGCCCCCTCCCTGCTCACCGCTCCCCACTCTTTCTTCCTCCTACGTTCTCCCCAGAGGCAGCTGGTTTCACCTCTTACAACTGTTTCTTCATTGATTTGTCTCCAAGTTTCTAAGTTACATAATTATGGGCTCTATCTCAGTTTTTAAGTGGGAAACATTGCCTAGGGTATACTCATAAAGCCGATGTAGCAAGAGCAGGAAGACGAGGAGTTTGCAACCCCTGCTGCCCCTCAGCCCTCAGCCCACGGGGCCCCACACATCCAGTCCCCTCCCCTTCTTGCCCCAGTGTCATTGGTGACACCACAGTATCCGTCAGGTCGGTACTCAGAATTTAGTTGTAATGATCACACTCCAGTGAAGACACTGGAGCAGGCCACGATTCCTTGCCCTTTCTGTAACAACTTCTATTTTCCATGGAGTCAGTAATGTCTCATTCTGTTGTCCTAAGTACCAGTATTACGAATCCCTTGCCAGGCTGCTCCTTAGAAAGCTGTAAACCCGTCACTGTGACGTCACAGGCAGACACATCCGTCCATCTATTGTCATTTCCGGCTCCTGCCTGGTCGGTCTCTCTGGCCGCCTGAGACTTCTCTAACTTGCTCTTCTCTTGGACGCCCGCACCCCGTTTCCTGGATCACGTGTCTCCTGTGGCTTGCCCCCTTGTTTTCTCAGAGGTCATCCTGAGAACATGTGCAATCATTCATTCATCCAACAAATATTTATGGAACATGTATTATGCAAGAAGCAGTATTCTAGGACGATATTAGTAAGGCTATATATTTTAAATGACACATTATAGCTGTGTATAATAAAACCAGCACCTGGGCACGTCCCTCCTTCCTAGGAAACAGGCGAGAGGGTTAATACTTCCCACATGCTTCTTCCTGACCCCAGCTCCACCCCTCAAGGTGCCAACTCCTCTGATTTGTTCTCACCATCCTCTTGACACCCTTTACCATTTTACCAAATCAGTACAAACCCTGAAGTGACAGAGCGTGTCGTTTTTTTGCTTGTGCACTTTATAGACGTGGTGCCAGCGTTCTTGCAATCTTCTTGCTTATGTCACTCGATTGGGAATCCTGAGACTCATCCATAGAGATGGACACACTGTACTTTATCCAGTGTCCTTGTTTTACAGCACAGACTGTTTTTATCACAATGTTTTCATTCATTCTCCCACTGACACTTGGCTTGTTTACAAGTTCCCTGCTATGAATAAAGCTGCTATGAATATACTGTGTGTTTCCTGCCGTGCTCACATAGACTTGTCTTCCGGTTATCCCTGTTTTTACTCATGGTATATAATTAGAAGTGTTTTGCTGGGTCATAGGTTAAGAACACGTTCATTTGTTTGTTTGTTTGTTTGTTATTTTACAAGGCAAAGCCTGATAAAACGTGAAATATATATTTATTATATTCTAATTCCCTTGCTGATTGATCAGGTGCATTGCTGATTCATATGCTAAGTGTCCTTTCACTGCCCCTTTCTATAAAATGGTTATTTGCTTATTTTGCCTATTGGGGTTATTTTGAACAACACAGTGTTGAGTATTGAAAGATTTTTTTGTTTCATATTTTGAATTTCAATCCTTTATCAGTCACATGAATTGCAAGTATGTTTTGTAGGTTGAATTTGCCCTTCCTTTATGGTCACTTTTGATGAAAACAAGTTTTTTGTTTGTTTGTTTTATGGTTTGCACTGTTATTATTTTTTAAATTGAAGTATAATTGACATCTAACATTGTATTAGTTTTAGGTGTATGTTTGCGGTATAATTTATTTAAAGAATCTTTCCCAGGCATTCTCTGATATTTTCTTTTAAATGTTTAAATTTTGTCATTTTCCTTTGAGTGTTGAAACCACCTATGTACTTAGATCAAAGTAGAGATCTGGTTATTTTATTTTTCCCTGTTGTTGCTGGTTGACCAGGCACAATTCTTTACCCACTAATTGTCTCTGTTATATATCAAGTGGCTATAGGTCCCATGTGTTAAAAACAGGCGTCTGTTGTTTCTATATTCATAGAGTCTAGCTGGATACTAAATTCTTGGTGTCTATTTGAAGAATGTGTTTTCATTGCGCTTCATGTAACTGCTGAGTAATCTTCAGCAAGTGGGTAACTTGCTTGTGTTTTGATAATTAAACCCTGCATGGCTCCCCCTTTTAAATAACTTAATCTCTGAGCATGCGTTTTCAAAACTTATTTATTTTAAAAGTCATTGAATTTTCAGAGCTGATTTGTTTGATATCAATTCTTTTTCTGGGAATAAGAGATGACCTTTTAATGTGTACGTTAAAGACCCCCTTTAATGTCTAAAATTACTTTTGAATGATTTCTTTGAATGGTTTCAAACACACTATTTGGATTCTTGTTTTTTAAGAAGCACCACTCATCCACATGTTGGAGCTGCTTTTCTGCCTTCCCTGCCCGTGGTTCTCTTTCCGTTTCTGAACTCGGGTTTTCCCACCCCATTCTGCCTCCTCTCCGTACCCCTGTTGTGGGAAGGCTCATTCATTTATTTAAATCCAGGCACTGTTCTGTCACAGCCCTGACAATATCCCTGTTTTCACGGTGACTCATTTTAATGAGGGACCCAGACAAAGAGTAACAAATACATTATATGTTCAGGTCAGTTAATTCCCTGGAGACAAATGAAAAAGGACAGGGGCAGAGAGAGTGGTGGGGAAACTCTTAGAAAGGAAGCTCAGGGAAAGCTCTGAGATGGTCACGTGGAGCCGAAACCTGGAGACCCCAGAGGACACTTGGATGTGGGGTAACATATGCCCGGCACAGAGGACGGTGAGAGCCAGAGACCTGGGGCAGGATGAGCGGGCATGGAAGCCCAGCCAGGGGCCCTGTGTGGCTGCAATGGACTGGGAAGCAAGGGTGGGGTTATGCCGCAAAGGCCGAAGTGATGTAATAGTACTGGCATTAGAGTATTTACCTTGGGCAAAGCCAAAATGCAGATATTCTATCTTAGGCATCAAAATTCATGTAAAAAACCAAAACTAAATGATGTATTTTAAATACCAAAAATGATAAAACATATTTAAAAACATCAACTGAAATATAAAATTTTTTAAGTAAGGAAGTTAGCACACATTAATGTTCTCTAAATCAGAGGATAAAAAATAATAAAATTCAAAGATTTTAAATAAAATAAGACTACTCATGAGAAAATTAAAATGTATCTATCTTTAAAATGTAATCATAAGAAGCAATATTTGTCATTGGTTTCATGATTGGACTTGAGGTGTTTTTTTGTTTTGTTTTGTTTTTTGGTGCAAATATTTCCACCTGTTGAAAATCTTTCTGATTCAGGGTGATGGAGAGGAGATAGTTATAATTGAACACCGGCTGTTGGTTTTTGTGGGGAGGGGCTCTTTAGTCTTTAAATGTCCCATTCCTCAGGTGATAATGTCAAGATTATTTGGATGAGCTATTGTTTTCAAGGACTGGTCTCTTTTTCTTGATGGCATCATATTCCCGGTTTGTCTTTATCTCATGTTTCTGTCACGGACAGATGGAGACTGTCCGCAGTTACCCACAGCCATTTCAGTTCTGCTTTTTTATATGTCATTTCTTCAGAAAACCTCTGAACTTCACCAAGAGGCTTTATTCAGATAGAAGCTTTTGCGACACACACGGGCTCACCCCGTCTGGGCTCATAGACTGTGCCTCTGACCCACCGTTCTTCCTATACTGGATGATGAAATCATTGGTCCTGACCTGAAGACATACATTGTTCAACACACATGGCATTTTTGTCCTTAAGACTGATTTGTTGGCACCCCAGCTAAGACAAAATAAATTGCTGTGTTTTGATAATTAAACCCTGCATGTCTCCTGGAATTCTGGACCCTCAGACAGATTGTCAAGGATGAGATTGTGTGGGGTCGTAGCCCGGGAGAGGGCTGAGGACTTTGTTCTAAACACAAAGAACCCCTTACTCGGTTACGAGTCGGGGGCAAATGTGATACATTTATACTGTGTAGAGAATAAAGAGAAGGTCTGATCCAGAAAGGGCAGCAGGCAGTTTTTGCTGTAAGAAATCACGAGAAGGGCTCAATCCAGAGACACTTGGAGTTACCCTGTGGAGGACGAGTGGGTACGGATGAGATACACAGTTAGAAAAGGGAGTGGAGGTAATGGGTGATTTTAAGGTTTTTGCCTCGGTAACTGGGTCGATTTTGGAGGGAGCTTACTGAAAGAGGAAGAATGGGAGAGGAGAAGAATGAAGTGGTGTAGATACAAGAGTTTTGGATTTGAACGTGCCAAGTTTAAGAAACGGACTAGACCCACAAGTGACAATGTGGAGGGAGCATCTGCATGGACAATTCCTGTGTGGAAAGATGAGGTAGGGACGAGTGACTCAAACTCAGGCTTCCTCACAGGAGTGGATGAGACAGCAAACCGAAGAGAAGAGGCCCAGGGACGATCTTCTGGAGAAGCCAAAGTCAACGGCTGTGACAGAGAACAGGATCCCCAGGGAGATGGGGTAGACCAGATGGCTGCGGTACCCCGGAAGCCAAGAGCAGGAAGCATTTGAGGAGAGGTTCGATGAGGACGACCAGATTCTGATGACAAGGGGAGTTAAAGTCCCAGCTGACCATCGGCTGTGGCAACACAGAGGCTATTGTCTTTTAAACATGGGATTGATCCAAGAGTTCAAAAGAGACTATTAGGAGAGAAAGTAGCGAGATGACTTGCAGAGAATTTTGTGGTAAAGAGAAGCAGAGAAATAAATAGGTCGGTAGCTGGAGGGTAGTGTGACAAGAAACTGTGTTTTCAGGTGAGTGACTGCAGATTTATGTAGATACAGGAAGGATCCAGAAGAGGAATGAACACTGGTGATGCTGGAGGGAGGAGACAGCCATGCAAACAACGTCCTTGGAGGGGAGTAGGTCAGGGTCTGCTCCCAGGGGGAGGGGTGGATCAGCCATCCAGGGGGTGAGGACATGGAGGCACGGAAGGGAAGCCCAGGCACGGGGCCAGGGAAGGGGGCGGGCTTGACTTCCTGCGGGTGGGAAGAAGGTCTCGTATGATTGGTTCTGGTCTTTTGGTGTGTGTGTGAAGTCCTGGGAGTGGGGCCCTTGGACACTGTTGGACATTTGAGGAAAAGGAAGTTATGGAGGAGTTGACTGAGACCGGGAGAGAGAATTGGCCTTGGCCCAGAGTTGGGGTTGGCTCCAAATGCAGAGCTGAGCACCAGCTGGGGGACTTCCTGGGAGGACAACGTCTGGGGAGCACGGGCACCCACCGAGGTTCATGATCACAAATTTAAGTGCGAACTTTTAGCGCCCACATCCATTTCTCCACGGCCCTTCCCTCTGCCCAGTGCCAGCTGGAGGATGGGGCAGCTGGGCTCAGGGACAGAGGGAGGAGCCAGGGGGACGCGGGTTCATTGAGGGAGTGTTCCTGACGTGGACCAGACCCAGCCGGGCGGGAAGGGCGGAGGGCGGAGGGTTTGAACCAGAAACACGCAGGCCAGGCCGTTTCTCATGTAGAAGAGCTTCCTACCCGCTCTTCACTTCCTCACGGATGTGTTTCCCTCCGGACTTCCGGCTGAGCTCTGCAGCCCCTGGTTCCCATGTCTTGTCACCAGGTCTCTGGCTAGAATAGGTCCTTTTTGTTCACTCTGACTTTTTGAGAGGAATCGCTTCACTTTATTTATTGTTGTTTTCCTTCTGTTCAGGGTGATATGGCTGCTTATAATTTTTAGCCTCTCCTCTGGTGAATATTTTTAGCTTGCCACCTCTTTTCTCCAATCACGTATTCCTTTTATTTTCCAATCTTAGCATACCTCTGATGCTGCCTCCTTGTTGACTGTTTCTCCTTTTTAATGAGACAGGTTTCTTGGATGACTAATGGGGGGGGGTTGGTCAGAGCCATGGCCCCGCTGGCAGCAAACAGAATGTCACTGCACCCCAACCTGCCTTGTCCCCCTGCCCATTCTAAGAGGAGCCATCGTCCTGCCTTCTGGCCTCAGAGATGTGCCCACTTCATCACCTATACACGTGGAATCACACCACACATACACTTATGTCCTTGCTGCTTTCACTCAGTAGAAGGAGAATCCATGTCTCTGCGTGTCGTTGTGGATTACTGATTCTCCCGCTGTGGCTTGTGGCGTGCATATCCTGCGGTTCATGTATCCATCCACTATTGAAGGGCATTTGGGAAACTTCTACTTGTAGACTAATGAATAGTGCTGTAATCAACTTTTATTCTGTTAGTCGTGAACTTGGGAATGGCGTCGCTGTGCTAAGTAAGATGCAGATCTCTGAGCTGCAGAGGGGTCTTCCAAACGACTCCCTAAAGAGGCTGTGCCCTAAAGAGACTCCCTAAAGTGACACTCTCGCCAGCAATGAATGGGTTCCACGAATCCACATCATTGTCAAGACCTGCTATTGCCTGTCCTTTGCATTTTGGGCCTTTTGGTGGATACATCCTGGCACTGGTTAGGGCTATAATTTGCGTTTTCCTGATGACTAATGACGTCTAGTGGATTTTCATGTTTTATCGACCATTTGAGTGCTTATTTTTATGAAGTGTCTCTTCAAGTCTTTGGCACAATTTGCTATTGAGCTGGCTGCCTTTATATTGTTAATTTATGCATATTTTATTGTGTTCTAGATACAAGTCCATTTGTTATGTGCATTCCATGTGTTACGCGTAGCACAAGAATTTTCTCCCATGCTGTTTCTTGACTTTTACCTCTGTGAATGGTGTCTTCTGATGAGCAGATGCCCCTAATTTTAACAGGGTGAAACACAGCCATTCCTTTTTCCCTCACGTGTCACAATGTATACCTCAAGTGTGAGAACTTCACCTGCTCCTAGGCCATAGAGATGTCCTCCTACGTTTTCTTACAAAAACTTTGTTGTTTTAGCTTTTATATTCAGTGCTGAAATCCATCTGTCATTGACGTTTGCACATGGCAGGAAGCCACGCCGTGATTCTCATTTCCTTGAGGACATCCAGTTGACCATACACTAGTTATTGAAAAGCCCAGCCTTCTCTTCCACACTGCGCATGACACTTGCGGTAAATTGGGGAATGTAGACGAGCGCCTCTGTTTCCGGACTCTGCCTGTTTCCGTTGGTTGGTGAAACCGTCCTTGCACCCACACCACACGCTCTCAATTAACAGCTTCGTGATGGAAGTCCATCTGTGGGACTGTGAGCGACTCAGCTGTTTCCTTCCTTCCCATCTGGGTGATTCCAGGCCACAGCTATTCTGGCCTTTGGTATTTCCATAAACTTCAGACTCGACTTGTCAATCTGTACACACAAACAAATTTCTCCTGGAATTTATATTGAGATCACAATGTCGATTGATTGATTTGGAAGAATTGTGAGTGTGGTGCTTGCTTGCGTGTGAGCACAGACCCAGGAATCAACCCCCCCAGGTGAGTCTGTGCTTCCACTGGGAGCAGTGGACCCACGGGGTAAATTCTCAACCCCTCTCAGCCTCACTGTCCCCCTCTGAGAAGGGGGGGGTGTGGCCGTCCCCGTCTCGCGGGCTGTGTGGGTATAACTGGGATGACACATACCACAGTCATGCATGGTCTGAGCCGTTGATAACTGCCACCTATTGTCTTGAGTCATGAAACTTTTGCTGTTGGGTTTTATATCCCTCTAGGGACCATTTAGGGAAATGTGTCACTTCACAACTATAAAATTTTACAATGTACCAACAGTACAAATATTGATTCTTTGTAATAAAGGGCCAGATCTTCCCAAACGTTATGGAAACAAGGGAGCAAATTAATCTCCCCCAGACCCTCACTCTGGACCCCCGAAGCTACAGTGTGGCTTTCTGGAGGGGCTGCTCTGGGTCATAAAACGGATGAACCATTCACACAGATGCCACCCTCTGAGGGTCTGTGGCAAATCTGGTAAATTGCAGAACAACTGGATGCAGTTACTAACCCAAGATACTTGGGACCTAGAAATGTCTGGAAATATTTCGAATTTATGGCACTTTAAAAAATGTCAAATGAGACAGAACACGTCCATCCATCCATTCAACAGAATTGAGTATCGTCTGTGTGCCAGGTTCTGTTCAAGATCCTGGGAATAAAACAGATAGAGTCCCCACCTGAGTTCAGCTGAGTACAGCTGAGGTCTGGCATAGTCACCTTTTGTTCATACATAGATTCATTTCACAAATGTTTGTTGCGCTCCTATCATGTATCAGGCAGCGTTGGGAGCCAACAAGTCCCAGTTACCAACAAAAACTTACATTTTATTTGAGGGATACAAAGCAACAAAAAGTCAAGAGATATATATGAGGTCTGATAATTAAGTTCACGACTTTGTGGCAGTGATGTTGCTAACCGTTTCTGATATCAGAGGGATCATTCATTATGAATTTGTACCAACTGGACCAACAGTGAACCACGTTTACTATTTGGAAGTGCTGAAAAGGCTGCGTGAAAAAGTTAGACGACCTGAACTTTTCACCAACAATTCATGGCTCCTGCATCACGACAAAGTACCAGCTCACACAGCACCGTCTGTGAGGGAGTTTTTAGCCAGTAAACAAATAACTGTATTGGAACACCCTCCCTACTCACCTGATCTGGCCCCCAATGACTTCTTTCTTTACCCGAAGATAAAAGAAATATTGAAACGAAGACATTTTGATGACATTCAGGACATCAAGGGTAATACGACAACAGCTCTGATGGCCATTCCAGAAAAAGAGTTTTAAATTGCTTTGAAGGGTTGACTAGGTGCTGTTATTGGTTCATAACTTCTCAAGGGGAGGACTTCGAAGGTGACCATAGTGATATTCAGCAGTGGGGTATGTAGCACTTTTTCTAGGATGAGTTCATGAACTTAATTGTCTGACCCCATATCTGTGTGGTTAGTGTCCATTGAGAACCTATAATGACTTTCAACTACTTTTCCATGACTGACCTTCTGATTCTCATTGATCACACTGCATTTTAGGAAGTTGGGGTCCATGTCTTTTCATGGCACCATGAAATACCCTCCAGTGTTCAGTTACTGGAGTAGACACCTGAGAGGCCTTCTTCCTTCCTTTTCTCCTCCTGTTTCTTACCTCCCGCCGCTCCTTACTCCTCTCTTCCTCCAGCCTTCCTTCCTCCCTTCCAACTCCCTTCCCTGGTCCTCCTGCTCCTTCTATTCCTGCTTCCATAAGGCAACTCCACTGAGGAGGCAAGTGCCCGGGATGCTGACATGGGTCCCAGAGGCCCCGCCCTGACTGGGGCAGAGCGAGCGACTACTCTGGTTTATTCATGAGCTTGCAACTGATACTGGCACCGGCGTACATGACACTCATTGTCACAAACAAGTGAAGGGCCTAGAGTGTGTCAGGAGCAAGGCAGAGGCAGTGGCCTCTGAGTCAGGCTGACGGCATTGATGGGCAACGGGGGGGGGGGCTGTCCCCAAAAGGGGACTGAGCTGGTGCTTGGGCGACAGGGCGTTTTAGGTGCGTGAGTGACCACGACATAGCTATTACGTAGGCAAGGAAATGGTCAGCCGAGGCAGCTCCCATTCCTTCATCATATGCTTGGAATCAGACATTTGACCCTCCCTTGAGAAGCTTCCAGACGAGGTGTGAGTGGTGAGAGGCGCATTTACTGATCGTGCCAAAAATGACACCAGCCACCATGCAGTTCACTGAAGGGACCCGAGGGCCACCACTCAAAAGGGAGACCTGGCTGGCATCTCACCGCACAGAGGGAAGAGCCCCATGCAGACACTGAGCGTGAACTTTTAGGAGAAGGGAAGACTGCGGCCATGGGAATGCCGGGGGAAGGGAGGGACACCTGGGAGACACTGGGAGAAAGAGACGTAAATGCCAGAGGCTTCGAGGACTCCATTTCCTGCTTCCTCACGCGTGGATGAAAGAGCCCGCCAGAAGTGCATTTCTAATCTAGACAGCCAGCCTCCCCCAGCTGCCAGTTGCAGCTCCCAGCTCACGGCTGTCTGCTAACGAGGCTGACCTTTGATTTTACGCTCCCCTTGTTGGGAATCAGGTCAAGAGTGAAACTTCAGGATGAACTCTGAGTGATACACATTATTAGTATGTAATTCTCACTGGCAATTACTCTCTCTCTTTGGCCATAAATTACCTCATCCTTTTTATCCAGTAGCATTTAGGGAGCCCTGTGCAGTTCCCAGAATCGTGCTGAGAGCCAGGGGCTGTAGAGAAGGAGGGCTGGACTCTCCACGAGGCTACGGATGTGGACATGCCTGGGAGGGGGGTGGGGGGCACTGAGGAGTTCAGAGGGAGGCCTGATGGGGGTGGAAGCCCCCCGAGACCCCTGCAGGCTGCATGCGTGGGGCTGAGAGCCTCCTGTCTGCCCGTCGGTCTGTGGGAGGAAGGCAGGACTCGTAGGGCAGCTCAGCCAGTGTCCGTGAGCATATCCAAGGGGCAGCCTTGACCACCCCACCCTGAGCCTCCAAAGCGGGCGTGTGCCAGGCCCCGGACCAGGCTGGGTGAGGGGCTGGTGCTCTCAGGGTGGCCAGCATGGCAGGCCCAGAAACACGGCTCCAGGCCACAGGATGTGTCGCGGGGCTGGGTATAAGCTCTAGAGGGCAAGTGATTGCTTCTGGCCGGAGGACAGAGATCTGCTTCTGGCCGGAGGACAGAGATCTGCGGGAGAGCTGACATTTCAGCTCAGCCTTAAGTGCCGTGTCTGTCTCGGAAGGTGGAAACGTGTGAGAAGAGTATGCAGGCACTCACACCACCACCTGCAGGGGTTTCCACACGAGAAGACTTGGAAGGATGCTCCACACATCCTGGAAAAAGGACCCAGTAGAGATGAAGGGACAGGAGGCACACAGAGCCAGAGGCATGAGGGCTGCGGAGGGTGGGGGCGTCCCATGGAGAAGGGACAGTCGCAGGTTTCGGAGGAAGACAGAACTTCCTCATTAATGGCGAGTAGACAAAAGAACAGCATGTTCCTTCTAGGAGGGGCCCCTGGATTTTAGACGAGGGCAGAGACTCTGGTGATGGAGGAGACCTGCGGCATCTTAATCAGGGATCTTGGTGATCGATTAGATGTGTGGGGTATACTTCGGAGAAGGGCCCAGGACGGCTGTAGCCTGGACTGGGACGGCCAGGACGATGGTGGCTCCATGAGGGAGCCAGGCGTCTTGTGGGAAATGCCTGCCAGGAAGAGAGTCACGTGCGAGGCAGGCAGCGTGGTCGGGGCCAAGGCTGCCGGCTGTGGAGCCAGCTGCCGCTGCCACATTGTCCCCACCACTTACGAAACCTGGGCAAATTACTTAAGTAGCAGAGAGCCATTTCGGGATTTTCAAAACAGTGCTTGTCATTTCCTAAGTACAAAATAACATGCATCCATTGTGAATAAATTGGGGAATACAGAAATGGACCAAAAACAGCATCACAGGAAAACAATACTAATCAAACTAATTATCTCCTACAGGAGGTGGTTCCTGTCACATCAAGGGGTGTTTCTCTGCTGAGACCTTGCCAGGTTGGGTGGGGATCGTAGGAGACGGAGCTGTGTTGTTCTGGGTAACCAAAGCAGAATTAGAATGTTCTATTCAGTTCATGTGGGAACCAAGAGGTCAAGAGCTGGATGGGAGACAGAGAGAGAAGGGAAGAACTGAGGGCCCCGCTGTCCTACGCTCTGCATGGCCCCTGTCTCCCTCAGAAGCTCCCTAGGTGAGAGTGGGATTATTGAATCAGGGTTGGCGACGGCCGAAGCAGGCCACACTCTTGGGTTCAAAAACCCAAAACAAAGCTGAGCAGGAGAGATGAAAGGCTACGATGGTTAGACCTGTGGGAGGCCTTGAGTTTCTCGGAGCTCACGGAGTTGGGCTGGAATGGTGGTTACCGAAGGGCAGAGCTAACACATGGATTACAACAGAAAACAAAAACGCAACCATGGCTCATTGGTTTGTTTCATCTAGTGTTAAATTATCCCTATGTAAATTGGTTTCTTCTATTTACTCAAAAACGTATTAAGCACCAATGTATACCATGCTGTACTCCTGGAAGATGAAACACAACAGTGGGGGGAAAAAAGAACAAAGGAAAGAAAGGGATGCTACCATGTATTTTTAGAATAGAGCTTACAGTCAGGAAGAAATGATATAAACAACCACGTGAAACTCCGCAAGAGCAAAGCCAACCATCACAGACACATGTGATGGGATTGGAAATCAGCTCACATCTCCTGCCCAGCTTCCAGGCCTAAGTGGAAATGGACGGAATTCCTTAGCTTCCAGAACCAGGGAGAAATGGACAAGGCAGGTGGAAAGGAGCGGCACCCCCAGCCAGGAGGGGGCAGCAGGCGTGCGCGGCTCGAGGCCTGGTCTCCCTGCTGTGAGCCGCGGAACACAGGGCAGCTAGCCAGGATTCCCGGGAATACTGCCACGTGCTGGGGACGCTGGGTGACCTCAGACAACATCTAATTTGACACGTCAACTTGACTGGGTCATGGAGTGCCTGGATGTTGGGTCACATGTGATTCTGGGTATTTTTGTGAGCGTGTGTTGGATGAGACGGATGTTTCAACTGGTGGACTGATGAAAGCAGGCTGCTCGTCCCAACGCGATGGGCCCTCATTCAGTCCATCGGAGGCCTGGATAGAACGAAATGGCTGACCGCCCCCCCCAAGTACGAGGCAATTCCTTCTGCCTGGCGGCCTTTGGACGTAAACAGGAGCGTTTGTTCTCGCCTTCAGGCTGGAACGACATCATCTCTCCTGGTGCTCAGGCCTTTGGACTCAGACCAAGCTGCACCATCTGCTGTCCCGTGTCACTGCCCTGCTGACTCAGCCTGCACGTCTTGGGGCTGTCCCACCTCCATTTCTTATAGTAAGTTATATACATATACATCATATTCATGGACCAGAAGACTTGACATTGTTAAGACGATAACATTCCCCAAATTAATCTGCAGATTTAACACAATCCCTATCAAAAACCCCAAATCGCTTTTTTGGCAGAAACTTACAAGCTGATCCTAAAATCCTATAGATATGCAAGGGGCCCAGAACAGTCAAAACAATCTTGGGGAAAAAAAGAACAAAATTGAAGCACTTACCTTTCTCAAATTTAAACCTCATACAAAGTTACAGCAGTTAATACAGTGCAGCATTAGCACAAGGCTGGAGTGTTTGGATTGTGCAAATGCACAGAAATGTAAGTGGTTTTCTATATTGATCACCTGAGCTGCATCGTGGCTGAACTCGTTTATTAATTTAAATAGTTTTTTTTTGTTTGTTTTTGTTTTTTGGTGTGTGTCTGTGTGTGTGTGTTCCTTAGGATTTTTCATATGCGTGGCCACGTTATCTGAGAATAGAGGGAGTTTTACTTCTACTCCAATCTGGATGTTTTTTGTTGCTTTTTCTTTCCTAATCACCCTGACTAGAGCCTCTAGTAAAATGTGGAATAAAAATGGTGAGAGCAGACATTTTTGTGTTGGTCTTGATCTTCAGCCGTATTTTACCATTAAGTATGATGTTAGCTGTGAGATTTCTGTACATTTCTTTTATTAAGATGAGGATATTTCTTTCTAGCCCTAGTTTCTTGAATGCTTTCTATCATGAAAATATGTTGGAATTTGTCCAAAGCTTTTTCTTCGTGTATTGAAATGCCATGTTGTCTTGTCCTTTGTTCTATTGCATTGATTGATTTGGGGACGTTTAACACTGAAATCCCATTAGGTACAGTTCATAATCCCCTTATGTTACTGGATTAGGTGTGTGCTGGGACTTCACTGGCGACATTCGCACCTGTATTCCTAAAGAATATTAGCCTGTCGCTTTCTTTTCTTGTGACGTCTGTCTGCTTTATTTATGATATTTGGTTGATAAGCCGTGCTCCTTAAAGAGAGATTATATGAACTGCCTCCCTTTGTATCAGCCATACATTACTGTTCCTTTGTGCGTCTTATGTATTTGTTTAAACTGTACATTTTAAATAATACAATGGGACAACTCTGGAAATCAGATTACCCCGCACTTTTCCAAGCTATTTCTGTAAAGTCTGGGTTCTTTGCTGTGTGTGGCCTCTGAAGTCTCCCTTGGTGAGTTGAGTTGTCAGCCAATGATGAGATACAGCTTCAGTAATGCCGCCACCCACTGTGTCTCCTGGCTCTTGCTGACGGGCTCTGTGTGTCTTTGGGGCACACTTTCCATCTCTTGGTGGGCGGTTTACAGCTCGGCCTCAGCCCTCACTTCCTGCTGCATAGAGCCTCAAGGTCAGTCAAGGTGGGAAGACGGGGCCCTTCTCAGATCTTTCTTGGGCGTGTGCACAGGCCTTCCAGATGCCAGGGCTATGTCTAGGTTTTCCAAAACACGGTTTGGACATCTCATTCCCCCAATTTTCCTTTGAGATTTTTAACCAGGCTCCATGTCCTCTGCCTCGGGCAGCTGCAAAGTTCAACGGTCTCTGCTGATCTTGTCGTAAAATACCCTGGGTCTGCAGCTTGTTTGCGCAGAGTGAGTTCTGAGTCGGGTCAAATGAGGACCATCCCTTTGAGCTGCATTTCCAGTTAACTGTCAAACAGGTCAAAAAGTGACAGGTCTCCGGCCGTGCAGCGTGAGGGGAGCTCCAATCTCATCTGTCCCCGCTGGTGGCTCCAGGCTGCTGGTTTGCATACGTACCATGGCTCTGAGGCTACTGGTTTTCACCATGTATAATGGTTGATTTTATGCCAACTTGACTGGGCCAGAAGATGCCCAAACATTTGGTCAACCATTATTCTGGGCGTGTCTGTGACAGTGTTTCTGGTGGAGATGAACGTTTGCACGGGTACCGGGAGTGAGGTCCTAACAGGGGAGGGCCTTATTCAGCCAGCTGAAGACTTGCAGAGAAGAGAACACCAAAGTCTGAATAAGAGAGAACTCCTCCTGCATGAGTCAAAACACCTGTCTTTCCCTGCTTTGGCCTTGAGCTGAAAATTGGCATTCTTGGGTCTGGGGCTCTCCTGGGTCTTCAGCTGGCGGATGGAGGCTCCTGGGACCTGTCAGCCTCCATAATTGTGTGACTCAACTTCTTACAGTATGTACATTTCTGTGTACTTTAAATACAGAAACAGATGTAATAGGGGGTGTGTGTGTCCTGTTGGTACTGTTTGTCTGGAAACCTGACAAATAAAAACACCAGGGTTGCAGAGCTGTTGGTCTTCAAAGCTCCCGCAGAGCTGGGGAGAGGGAGGTGGAAATAGTGCCAGTCAGATGGCCGCAGAGTTCTCTGTTACTGCTGAGATTCAGCTGTTTTTCTGGAACAGGTGCTTCCTGAGTTGTTGTAAGGCCCTGTTTCATTGACAAAGTTCTGAGAAGGTTGGTTTCAACACATGTTCCAATATTCTCGTTGCTTTATGGGGGTTCTTACCTCATCATTCCAGAAGTGCCTCCCCATAAATCTAATTTCTTATGCTACACTTTCCAGGAAGAGCACGAATGCTGAAGTTTTGCCCTGGGCGGATTAACGCAGAAGCCAAATGCAGGGTCTCTAAGAGTGGAGAGAACCAGAGGGGTCTGACCTGGACGGGACCCAGGAGCGAGGTGACTGAGCTCAGGGCCGGTTAGTGTCTGGGAAGATACGGAAGGTCTGAGCGAGGCCTGGCCCTGCAGCTGGGGCACAAGGAAGGGGTGGGTGCCTGCAGGTTTGACGCTGCAAAGAGCCCCTACAGTTGGAAAGGGAAGCTGCGTAGGCACTTGTGTCCTGAATGAGCACGGAGTGAAACGTGCCATTCGAGAGGAGACGGCCTTGTGCAGCTAGACCTGTAGGACCTGTGCCTGCTGAGGGCTGGGCAGTGACTTGTCGGGTCTGGGAGCTGTGCTGAGAGCCTACAGGTGACTCTGGGGACATCCCCCTGCACTCCTCCTTAAGGGTCTGGCAAGGCAGAGGGTCCTCGGATGGGACAAGGTTCTCTGTTAATGGTAGTGAACCAGACACCAGCCAAGCCAGCTTGACGGGTCATAGTGACGCGAGAAGTGGAAGGGAACAGTAGACCACAGGGGACAGGACCTTCCAACGTCGGGGTCTCCGACAAGGGGACTTGGAGGCAGAATGTGTAGGGTCCTTGGGACTCTCTGGAAGTGCGTCGGATTCCAAATGGACACATGGCGTTGGCGATTTAAGCCAACACTTCTCCAGTTACTCTGGAATCAGGGTTAGCCGTATGCATCCATTCGGCACTCTTGGCTGAGTGCCTGCCCCGTGTTCTAGGCTCTGGACATCGAGCCGTAAAGGAAACCGAGTCGCTCCTTGTCCTCCAGGTGACTGCACTGGAGGGGATGAAAGACGCCTGCTGGGAGCTGCTGTGTGTGGCGACTGGGGACGGCCGGCTGGGCAGATGCTGCATCAGAGAGCGTGAGGGCAAAGGGACACCCAGGGGCCAGCGTGGGTCACCTGGCAGCTGCAGGGAGTCCAGTGTGGGTGACAGGAGGCCCCTGAGAGAAAGGGGGGTCAAACTCGAGGTCAGAGGGCTGTGGGCCAATGAAGTAGGGCCGCCTGGGCTATGCAAAGGACTCTGGCTTTTCCTCAGAGTGGCGTTTGGAGCAGGGCGGGACATCGTGTGGCTGCTGTGTGACTAGATTGTGGGGGTAAGAGCAGGAGCCTAAAACATGTCCCTTTGTTTTGGTTGAGGTTCTGGTGCTGGAGTGTGTCAGCAGCGGGAATCAGTGTAAGTAGCAGAGCTGGACAGTAGCGGTCAGAGCCTGGGGAGGCCACGGGCAGCAGGCTTTGTCCCAGGCCTGACCTCCGTGAACTTAGAGCCTGGGAGAGGTAGATGGGGGAGGGAACGGAGTCTGAGGACTTGAGATAGACTTCCGGGTCCCCCGGCTAATGAACGGGGAGGCCCAAACCCTTCACCTCTGGACACGCACCACTGTCTACATTTGGTGCCGTTCGTGAGTGGTCAGAATTTGCGGGTCGTCCATTCTCTTATGAATTCACTCTATTCACTGCTCACCACTGCGGGCTCCTCGCTGAGGAACGGTGGGGTAGTGATGTGACAGTGAACACGACGCTTGGGACGCTTCCCAAGGCCAGTTAGAATCAACGTGCAGCTTTTTTTATGTCAGGCCAGGGGTTTAGTTGAGTCTAAGTCAAGGGTGGGTGTGAGCTCGGGCCGTGCTCAGCAGGGCACTGGGCATGCGGCTGGCGCTGTGCCCGCGGCTGTCACCACGATTGC
Organism: Rhinolophus ferrumequinum; assembly: GCF_004115265.2. Taxonomy (NCBI): domain Eukaryota; kingdom Metazoa; phylum Chordata; class Mammalia; order Chiroptera; family Rhinolophidae; genus Rhinolophus; species Rhinolophus ferrumequinum. The sequence continues at coordinate 1,874,294 of NC_046293.1, forward strand.
CCCAAGAAAGGGTTTGCTGAGCCCAGCGCGGGGAGTCAGCCATCGTGGCAGCAGGGCAGAGAAGGGCCGCGTGGGAGCCTTCCACAGGACAGGGCTGGCTCTGCTCTGAGCCCCACCAAACCGACGTGGGCAGCGGTCACGCCCCACCCCGCATTCTCTTTGCTTTGTGTGCGTGTGGCTTCTGCGTCCCCCGTGCCCCCGGCACGGGCATGAACGGAGAGGCACTTAAGAAATGTGTGCCCGTGTCCTTGAATCATGCAGAAGGTCATCTAGAAGGCAAAGCAGGAAGCGCCTAATGGGTTGTCTCCCTACGGGGCCTCCTCATGCTGCCTCCGCCCCACCCCCGCCACCTCCTCGCCAGCATGCAGCACCCGACGTGGCTCCCGCTGCACCCGCCACCTTCTCGGGCCTCCTGCAAGGCGTCCGGCATGCCAGCCCACCTCTGTCATGCTCCCTTCTCCAGGCAGCCCTCCGGTCCTGCAGGGCCCCCTCCCGTGTCGTCCTTCTCCAGCCGTCCTACCCCATCCTCGCCCCTCTGCTCTGGGGCACGCTCCCTCCCTGTGATCTTTATGCCACTTTTTCATAATAAGGAGTTACTTTGTGTGTCTCCTTGTTTGTTTATTTCTTCCCCCAATTAAATGTGATTTCCTCGAATTGCCGGCCCTTAGCTCCTTGCCCAGCACGGGCTGGCTGCAAATCAATGCTCCTTGAATAAGTTAATGAATTTAGTCTGCAGATGTTTGTTCTGCCCGGCTCTGGGCCCATTTCCCTCCAGGAGAGGTCAGCACACATTTTCATCTCCACCTTCACTGCTCACCTCGGCTGTCACGTGTGAGAGCAGCCGTGGACGACACGGACGTGTGAGCATGGCTGCATCTCATAGGACTTTATTTATGACCCTGAAATCGGAATCTCAGATCACTGTCCCATGTCTCAAATATTGCCATTTATAATTTTTTCCAACCATTTAAAGATGCAAAAATAATTAAGAAAAAAATTCGCATTCATAGGAAAACAGGCAACAGGCCACATTTGGTCATTTTCTGTTGACCCCTGCCCTGCAAGGTCCACATGGGAGTGCAAAGCCGGGTCCGTGGTCCTACACTGGGCTGGGGGAAGGTGAGGCAGAGAGGAAATGGTCACAGAAGCCCACCGACATGCTGTGCGCACGGCACAGTGTTACCCAGCCCAGCCAAGCTCTGGGCAGCCGAGGAAAGTCACTCCTAGACCTGCTGGACACGTCAGGATGGCTTCTCACAAGGGCAGCACCTGAGATTCCAAGAGTCCCATGCAGATGAGGGAGCATATGGCCGAGGGAGTGACGGACAAACCACAGAGATGATGATAGTACAGGTGACAGACGACCGCAGGGTGTTTACTAGAGTGCATGGTAGGCCCTGTGACTTCCTTCAGCGGGTGCAGGAGACTCTGGGAAGTGCTCACTGTGTCACCGGGGGCCGGACCAGAGGCCTCCGCGTCAGGTAGCGGCCGAGCTGCCAGTGCCTGAGTGTATTGATTCATGGATCAATGTCAAGTGCAGTAGGCCTCCGGTGGCATGCCCGGCCTCACCCCAGCCCCGTCTCTTTCTATCAGTGACTTGAATAAAGGTGTGACAAGTCTGCTGTCACATTTGCAGATCAAAGCTCAGAGGGATGGCTAATGTGGTGGAAGAAATATTCCGGGTACATAAAGCCTCTTGACAAGCTGGAACAATGGACTGAAGTGAACAAGATGGAATTTAGCAAGGTTAAGTGTGAAGTCCTGCTCATTGTTTTAAAAAAATTCACTGCAAGTGTTGGGAGAAGATGTGGCGGGCAGGGACGTCCTGGCTGACGGGCGGTTCAGGAAGAGTGGCCCTCATGCTGGAGCGTCCAGCTGTGCGTCTGCTCAGTACACGGGCTGCCCCCACTGGGGACCGATGGCAGGGCCTGGCCCACCCCAGGGCAGGGCGTGCCCACTGCCTGCGCGGTCCTGGCAGTGCCCTGTGGTCACACTTCCTTGCAGAGGAGGTTGGCTGGAGGCAGGTGTCCAGGGCAGAGGGACAGACAGGCTGCAGGTCAGATGGGAGATGCCAGGCGTGGATGGGGGAGACCTCTCCTGAGCCCTTGGGGCGCCTCTCCAGGAAGAGAAGATCTCACTCTCTCATCACTAGGCAGAGATGACAGGGAGGCAGATTTTTGGCGGGATTTAGGGACAGACGTTCTGACAAGCGCTGTTACCCGTGGAGGGACCTACCTCTGTCATAACTGTCCCCGTCAGCTCCTGGACCACGGCTGTAGCATCCATTGGTGACGGTGTCCTCGATCCATGAGTTCATTGGTGGTTGCAGTAGGGTGACTTTGTAATTCTATCATTCGTTCTTTCTTAATTTATAACCTGGCATATTTCTACAAAGAACTTTTTCGTCAACTCTTTTTACCCTGGAATATACTTCCTACAGGGAAAGCAAAGTCAATTTTGATTCTTTCCTCTTCCCTTCCCCCAGTTTTCAGCGGAATGAGTGGTTACCTCAGCACCCAACAATGGTGACTTTTATTGTGTGCAAGTGTCCTTATAAATTGAGACTCTTAGCTGATACCAGCCATGTTCCTTTCGATGCTCAGACGTTCTCCTTCAGCCCCATGCCTTTTGACACATCCACAGTGACCTCTGGAAGCTTCTTCAGTTTCTGGTATAGAAATGCCCCCCCCGGCTTCTCTTGCCACCTTCTTGCCTGAACACTGGACTTGGCTCTTGTTCGGAGAAGCCCCGATTCTTTCCACAGGGAAATTGTGTTTATAGAACATAGTCCAGGTCTGAGGGTGCTCACGGCTCCAGACACTCAGTGCTTCTGGGCATTTCTACCAGACGGAGCCAGGAAATACAGATACAATGTATTTTTAAGGAGAAAAAGATCATCCCTTTATACTATTTCCAGTTCAGATTTAAGACTACTGGGTTTTTCTTGAACTTCTTTTGTGTCATGCTGACATCTGTTTTGTATGATGCTGGAAATCTCGACTCTGAGGTCATCTCTGTCATTGCTGCTCGTTTCTGTCATACAAATACGCGTAAGATAGTTTAAAAGCAACAATACTACTTCCAACAAGACTTCTGAATGCAGTTCTTTTTTACTTAAGATATATTCCTGTGGGGAGGAAGAGTCAAAACACAAAATTTAAAGTCAATTGTAACAGTTGTTTCTGTGGGTGTGCACACCGAGCCCTTGAAATAGTTTATTTCAGCTTGTTTTCAAATTTCATGGTTTCATATTCTCTTTGATTTAATCTTTAAGAATTATCTAAAGATTTTTATGGTTTCAAAATCAAATATTTATAAAGAAAACTTTTTTCAGAGCGTCTCACTTTTCTCTTGCTGCAACCCTCCCTCCCCCATAAGTAACCATTTAAATTCATTGTTATTTATTATTTCATTTGTTTTCTTCCGTTTTTCAATTTCTACAGGGAATAGAAACCATTTTTAGAGCGTTGTTCTTTCTTTGTGTCTTCATTTTAGTTTAATAATATATCTCGGCAGTAACTCCCTGTTCCTGCCGAGAATTCTGTCTGAATTCGTGTCACCCCACCTGCCCTGTGTTGTGTGCGTGTACCAAAGTTGGTAGCACAAGTCCCTGTTCGTGGGTGTTTTACTGCTTCCAGCCTTTTATTGCTGTTAGTAATAGCTCCCTGAACGATTAGCAGCTGTCTGTAAGAGGATGGCATGCCGTAATTTATATTTTAAACTGTCACTCTGCTTGTTTGTGGTGTTTACATTGGGGGTGAATCAGAAACAGGAAGACCACTTGGGAAGCTGCTGCCGGAGTCCAAGCAAGATGGCAGTGGGCCCAGGTGGTGGTGGTGGGCCCAGGTGGTGGCGGTGGGCCCAGGTGGCGGTGGTGGGCCCAGGTGGCGGCGGTGGACCCAGGTGGCGGCGGTGGGCCCAGGTGGCGGCGGTGGGCCCAGGTGGCGGTGGTGGGCCCAGGTGGTGGCGGTGGGCCCAGGTGGCGGCGGTGGACCCAGGTGGCGGCGGTGGACCCAGGTGGCGGCGGTGGGCCCAGGTGGCGGCGGTGGGCCCAGGTGGCGGCGGTGGACCCAGGTGGTGGCGGTGGACCCAGGTGGTGGCGGTGGACCCAGGTGGTGGCGGTGGTCCTGGAGCATTACGTCCATGTTGCTGGGACATGTAACAGGAAGGATCCACCAGCTCAGTCATTCTGTAGGACGACTGCTGCGTGGGAGAGAAAATGCCACATTTGCTTCTGGTGGCCATGCCCTTTCAAAGGCTTCCATTGCTGCTCTTCTCAGTCCCTTGTCCTGGCTTCCGGCCATATGTCAGGGGACAGTGCTCAGCCTTGGGGCCGAGCCCTCCTCTCCATTCTTTCTCTCTTCTGAGCCCAAGTCTTGAATGTGTCAGTTGGCTGGCTCGGCCAGACAAGGCCCAGACAGTTAAGGGAGAGAGGACCTGTGTCCACGCTGAATGTAACTTTTACATTAAACACAATGCTTGACAACTGGGCGTGAAGGAGCTGTATTTGGGTTCACTTCCTGGTGGGGACATCACCCTATCTGCTGATAGACAAAGTTCACCCCAGAGCAAAAGGAGGTCCAAGGACCACTGTGCCGTCTGCCCGCGGTGGACACGGCTGGCTGGATGCCATTCCTCACCACCCCTCCCCCCACTAGTTCAGGTCTTGTTACGGGTTCTCACGGGCGTATTGACACTTCGCTGACAGAATTAATCTCTCTATCTATTTCCTTTTAAGCTGACTAAAAGCAGAGGTGACCCGGGCCCTAGGGAATCGGGCAGCCACAGATGCAAAGAACCTACCCCCGAATCACCGCCTGGGAGGCCCCACACGAGAAAGAAGCTTCTGTTGCATTATCCCATTGATGTTTTGAGGTTTCGTCCTTAAACCAGCACGTGTTACCCTCACTGACACAGAACATGCTTATCAGAGCTGCGGTCCAATGTGACACTCCTGACGTTAACCAACTGCCTGTACATATGGACACACCCCATCACCCACTGGCCCCACTGGTGGCAACTCTCCGTTTCATGGGCCCCATCCCCCAGCACTTCCAGGGCAGGCTGGCTGTCTCCAGCTCTCAGCATAGCACATGCACACAGTTGCTACAGAAAAAAGAAGAAGAAAAAAGTGAATAAACGTAAGGGATGCCACATTAGAATAATATCATCTGTCAGAAATTATTGTTTAAATTAGTTGATAGAAATAAAAATTAATCTAACAGACACAGGCTCCTGTCTGAAAAAACAAACAAATAACAAAAAAAAAAAAAAAAAAAAAAAGATTCCTAAGAGAAGCCTGGGGAGAAAACAGCTTTAAACTGGCCACTGTCCCAGGAATGACGTTTCCAGCTCTGACATGGAAGCAACTTGAAAAGTGGGCCTAATGGGGGCTCAGGACAGGCCAGAGGCGGCCGAGACAGAAGCCAGGTGGTGCAGGCGGCCAGTAAGGAAGGAAGGAAACGCTTTGGGTCTTGTGGGACTGCAGAAGGCGACTGTGGCATTTCCAGGCTGCAAACCCAGGAGGGCACCGGCCTGAGGACCTGCTCACTCTCCCACCTCCCGCTATGAGAAAGACTGTGCAGTGGACGTCCCACAGCTGCCCACCACCTCGTGGTCTGTTCTCCCGGCAGTGCCCATGGAGGGACCTGTGGGCTGGTGCCTGCCGCAGTCCTTCTCCGGGCGCCCTGTGTGATTCGGCCTGAGCTATGGTGCTCAGATTACTTTCCTGTTCTTGCAGGCTGTCCCAGGAGGCATGGAAAAGGGACCCCTGGGAGGAAGGACCAGAGTTTGCCAATGAGAAGACTGAGCCCGGCGACAGCAAATGACTCCCTCTGGGTCTTGTGGTAAAGCTGCAGCCCCAATCCAGGTCACCATAAACACACGAGTGCACAAACAGAAAACACTGCTTTGGGCGCCCAGAATTATAACCCAGCATTTACACACTGAGCCACCACGAGCAGTGCAGGCTGCTTTCACTCCCTTTTACAGAAGAGAAAACTGAGGCAGGAGCGTGACTTGCTTTGCCCAGGGCCTGGCGTGTCTGGTCCTCGTCTGCTCTGGTTGGAATCCCATTGCTGGGATCCTGCTTGTTGGGGAAAGGACTGTGAGTCATCTCGGGGAATCTGAGTGGGAGAATTTAGCTGCTCACTGCGCCAGACTTGTGACATGTGATAAAACAAAACCAAACAAAGCGAGCCCTCAGGTGGTCTGACTTGTGGTTTAATTATGTGCCTCCGGAGATGATTTCGGGACTTCGGAACGAGCCGTGGCACCGGCTGCCGTGACTGCCCTCGGCTTCCAGGATTCTGTGCAGGCTCCTTGAGCGTCCTCCCTCCTCCTTCCGACAGCCAGCAGCCCCACACGCTCAGCCTCCCGGCTGCATGGCCGATGCCCAGGACTGCAGGTAGCAGTTCCCCAAATGTGACCCTGCAGGTATCCCTGGACATAGCCCCGCGGTGGCTGCAGCAAGGGACTTCAGATGGTCAGGGGTGTCGGAGGAGCTCAGCTGCACTGGCCTCTCTGGAACTCTGTGATTGGGCCACAATCAGGCCGGTGGACAGTTCCTGGGACAGCGAGGAGGATGGAGACCTCCAGTCTGGGAAAAATTTAGGCCCGAAAGCTGGACTCTTGGCAATAGACCATACTCCCTGAAGCAGAGAAGCTGGCAGGGGCTGGGTGTTGGGCCCCTGTGTGCTGTGGATGTCCACGTAATTCACAGTCTGAATGAGCTGCTTAGCAAGCACACATCCCTGCAACTGTCGCCTCCCTTTCCTCTGCTTGCCTCCATCCCCAAACTTCTGACCCCTCCAGGTTCCTTCCCTCCCCTCCCCCATCAACCTGCATGCGCTGTGTTCTCCAGGAAGCACAGTGTGCTCTGCTCTCAGCCTAAGGCACCCCGACCCTCTTCCTAGCCACCAGCTCCAAGGGAGCCCAGCTCAGCGTCACCTGCCCCACAAGGCCTCTTCCAGCCCCTCTTTGGGGCCTTGAGTGTGGCTGTATCTGGACCCTCATGTCCCTGTGCAGGGGGAGCTAAGAAGCAGCTGGACACCCACAGTCATGGTTTGTGCTTCCCTCAGCCCTACGGAGCAAAAAGGAAAGGGACCGTTTTCCAGGTACGTTTACTGGAGGACACTGACATCGGGGAGGTAAGTGCCCACATCACCCAGCTAGATTTTAGCTCGCCTCTAATCCATGTGCCCCTCAAATACCAGCGAGACGCCCAGGCTGCTCCTGCTGGAAGGGTGGTAGTGAGAGAGGGCCAGTGTGCGTCCCCAGAGGCACCATCTTGAAGGAGACAAGGCCAGGAAATGAGAGGAACAAACACCAGAATAACCCGTCAGCTGCCCTAAAACTGACGAGTAACGGTCAGGACGCTGCTGACCCCAGGTCAGGGATTCGCAAAACTTTTAGTCTCAGGAACCCTTCTATTCTTAAAAAGTATTGAGGACCCAAAGAACTTGTGTTCCCCCTAGTTATAGCTGTCAGTATTTTCCACGTGAGGAATTAACACCGAGGGATGGTTAAAATGTTTGTGTATTTATTCATGTAAAAAGCGCAATAAGCTCATTACATGTAAACAGAAATGACTTATTTTTCAAGAGAGAGAAATGTTTTCTGAAACACAGCAGAAGTTAGTGAGAAGAGTGGCATCGTTTTGTGTTTCTGCAAATCTCCGTCGTGTCTGGTTTAACAGAACACTGGTGGGCTCTGGTGTGCGATTCTGCGTTCCCACTGTTGCAACAAGTCATTTTGGGTGACGCGTATGAAGAAAATTAGGCCTCACACATACATAGATGTAGTTACAGAATGTGAGAGGATTTTGATAGATTGTTCAGATAACGGTGGGTGTTCCTTTCTGGTCTACAAACTTAGCAGGTTCTGTACAGTGGACTCTGACTGCATCAGTGTCCTTCCCACGTGGCTCCATTCAGAAAAAACCCGACAGGGATCTCATTTGGAATGGTCCTTTGCACACACATGGTCTCACCACATCGCACCTTGGCTCTTTGGGAAATCCTTTTCACTGGGCTATGAACACCTTCTAAATACTAACACATTACCTTACCAACACCAGGAAATCACATTCTTTACTGTCACCCCTTATGTCATCAGAAAAGGGTTTAAACACTGGGACGCTGTCACCCTTCCGAGGACAGATGTGAGTTTCCCGAAATTCTAAGTTTTCTTGATCTCTCCAATTTGGTCACTGCTCAGAAGCACTGCCAGCTGTTGCCTTTGAAATGACAGGTTTGCTTTGTTCATTTTTATGAAAACGCCTGCTAATACCCCGTCTGAATAACCACAGTCTGCGTTTCAGATGTTCTTTCAAAAATGCTGTTCTCTGAAGAAAATGGTTAGTTCAGCTTGTAACTCAAACAGTTGCACAAGTGCTTTCCCTGGGGCACCCTCGAGGGTGTCTAGCACCATTTTGAGAAGGAGTCATGGGCTGGGGCTGAGGGGTCTGCAGAGTGCAGAGTCCAGTCTCCAGCTCGGGGTAGAGGGATGAGCTGTGGGCCCAGGAAGCAGGGTTCCCTCCCTGCTGTGGCCAGGCCTCTCCCACCTGTACTGGAGGAGGAAGCCCTCTGCTGACGCCTCCAGTGTGGCCTGGGCAGCATTTATGCCTGGCTTTGACCCTTCTCATTTTGGCCAGAGGCAGGGGTCCTGCTGAAGGTTGAGTCTGACTCAGCCTCCAGGCTCCGAGCTTCCCTCCAGTTCAAACTTCGCTCCCACCTTGCTCGACCTGGGGCAAAGCCAGTCTCCAACATGTCAGTGAAACTGAAATGTGAAACTTGGGTGTTTGTCAACAACCACTGACAGGCGGCTTGACCTGCCAGGACCTGGGGGTGGGCAATTGGGAGGGCCCTGGAAGGGACGTGGCTGTTGACCTTGGACCTGGGTTCCGGGCTCTGTCACTTCCCGCCACTCTGAGTTCTGAACCTGCTCTTGCGTCTCCGATACACATACGCTCAGACTTGTCTCTGAGGGTGGTTGTGTGACCAGGGGTAATCCGTGTCCAGCCTCACCGAGCAGAATGCCCGGTCTCTGGCACTCGTTCAATTGTGTCCAACTCCAGCTGTGAAGAGGTCTTATTGTAACGTGAGCTTTGCGGTTTACTCTGTGCGGTGTGGGGAAGGCGTTTGCATCCAACACCACTGCTCATCCCCACCGTTTGTTTCAGCGCAGAGAGAGTCTACACGATGACAATGGTTTATTTTGTGTTTTTCCCCCACATGTGCTTACTTGATGCATTCCCTTTGAACAATTGAGATCCATTTGGTTTAGGGCCAAATAATAACTCAGCTGAAATAGAACGTGCTTTTAACATCACTCGATGTCCGGCGACACAACTTGAGCTCAATTAAGCTGCGTCTAGGCCACCTTGCTGTGTGTGTCATAATGGAAAGTGGAGTAAATGAAAAAGCAATCAGTATAAATATGTAAAATGGACATACTCATAATCATCAGGTCATTTCTGGAAATTAAAAAGCAGGCACACAGGGCCAGAGGTTCCTGTGACGCATTGTGGGACCCCGCAGACGGGGGTACTTGCTAATTAAAGCCGCACAATAAGGGGATCGATAGAGTTTGATTACCTGGCTGCCTCTGGAAGTGAAGGCATATCGTCCCCATGACAATGGTTAATTTTCTTTTGGGAGTTCAAAGGTATAGAGACCAGGGCTTTTATTGATAAATTGTCAGACGCCTTGCTGCACATTAATTTCCTCTGGCCGTCTCAGGCAAGGTGCAAAGGAATGCACAGCCGCGGTAGAATTGAATGCATTTTTCATCATCTGTGAACGTCGGAAGAGAAAGGTCTCGGCGACCTTAATAAGAAGGAGAGGGTCTTCCCGGCAACCCTGTCTCTCTCGGTCAGCACAGGCACAAAGCCTGGCGTCCTTGCAGGTCCCGCTGTCATTATCAATTCATTATTAGAGAGTGATTTTCTTCACCTCTCCTCTCACACTCCGCGTTATGGGTTGACTTGTATCCCCCAAAATGACGTGACGGAGTCCTAACCCCCAGTACTGTGAATGGGACCTTATTTGGCAACAGGGTTTTTGCAGGTGTGACCCTATTAAGACGACGTCACTCTGGGGTAGGTTGTGCTCCAATCCAATGACTGGGGTCCTCAGAAGAGACGAGAGAGAGAGATGCACACAGAGGGGACGGTCTGCAAGCAGTCACGGAGGAGAAAGACGTCAGGACACAGGCGGAAACTGAAGAGGTGCAGCCACAAGCCAAGGAGCCCTGGGGCCCCCGGGAGCTGGAAGGGCAGCACCTTAGAGGGAACGCTGCCCTTCCAACACCTTGATGTCGGACTTCCAGCCTCCAGATCTGTGAAAACATAAATTTATGGTGTTTGAACCCCCCAGTTTGTGACACTTTGAGCTGGAAGCGCGCGCGCACACACGCACACGCACGAGCATTTGTGTATCATGTTCAGGTCCCAGTACTTGCCCCCTGTCCTCTGTGTGTACGTCTCAGGGACAAGTTCTTTGCCACGGCGCTTACCCTTGGCACCCCCGCACCAGTTCAGGCAACTGCGACAGGCTGCGGCTCCGAATGGAGCCCCGAATGTGGACGGGGGATGGCATCTCCCACCCCAGGACAGGACTTGGCAGGGTGGAGGGGACCAGATGCCCCTGGAAGCCCCCCTAACCTGGCTGCCTCTAAAACACCACGGAAAGTAGCCACGTAATGTTGGGTGCTGAGACCCTGACCACGTCGGCATAAAGACGGGCTGCGAGATGTGGGAGTGGTCAGCGGACCCTTCTGAACTGTGTGTCCCCCGCTGCCCCAGGGAGAGATCCTCTTCCCGTCCTTTCCTGTCCCATGGGAATGTTAGGAGAACAAATGAGTTATCTCCGTAAAGCACCTGGAATGCCGCAAGCGTCCACGTTAGTACTACTGGACTAGACGTTTCTCTTTACCTCTGGCTAATAGCTATAATCTGTTTCTCCAGCACATTAAGATGACAAGCTTTTAACCCCTGCTCTCAAGGCAGGGAGTCCTCAGCTTGTCCTTCTCCGCCGGGTTGGAAGTCCAAGCAGCAGAGTCCATCCCCGACTACGCAGTGGGTGGAGGTGCTCACACAGGAGGCACCTGGTCAGCGCTGCGCTCCCCGCCTGCCATCCTACGGGGCACATCCCTCCGGAAACCTGACTTGTGGCGAGGGGCACATCTTCCCTCTTTGGGAGCTCACGCTCCTTCCATGTTGCTTATGCAGAGAACTCAATTTTTGTCAGAGGAATAAAGGAATGGATGAAGCAAGCTGGGAACAAGAGTCTTCCTCTGTGAATCAGGAATATTTTTACTGTGTAGGATTCATCAGCGACAGAAACTCTGTATGAAGCAACCACCCACCTGCCTGGCTCCGTGTTGGGTGCAGGAATCCAGAGGCAGATAAAACACAGCCCTGGCCTCTGAAGGCCTCAGAGTCTGGCTGCGGAAATAGGTGATTAGACAGGCTCAGTGAGCAGGCACTGCGATAAAATGTGGAGATGGGAAGACATAACTTAAACATAAGAGGAAAAGCGCTGCCTGTGAAGAGCTAAGTCACTGAATCAGCTTCTGGTTGGAGAAGGAAGCGTCTCCAGGCCCCCAAAGCTCAGCATTTTGACACTGGGACATGCCATCTAAAAAGACGTGTCTGTGCGAATCGGGGCCGACACGGGGGGGCCCTGGTGGCCAAGGGTGTCCGGCGTGGTACAACCTTGACGGCACAGAAGCCAGCAGCCCAGGCCTGCTGCCGGCTGGGCCTCGCTGTCTGCTGCCTGCTGCGGAGGGCCACCCGCCGGACACCAGGCCCACCTCCCACCGTGCCCTGATCCCACTGTCTTCTAGTGGCTTTCTCAGCGTTACGTCAGCCAGGCAGCCACTTCCGCTGTGTGTGAGCCGGCACCCTGGCAGGAAAGCACAGTGGTCATTCTTTTATTTTGCTTTGGCCCACATGAGCTCCGTCCCTGAGGATCTGTTTGGGAGGGGCTCATCCTCTAGGACCACGCGTGCCGGCCAATTTGGGGGCAGAACAGAGCGCGTGCATTGTGTGATCCTCCCCCGCCCGTGGCACCTTTCCCACGGTCTTGACTCCCCTTGAGACCCTGTACTCGGGGCTCCAGAGGGGTGGAGCTTAGGACACCATCCGTCTTGACCACCCACGCTGTGGGGCAAGCGGGTGACATCAAGCTGAGGGACCTTCTGGCTATTTGTCCAGTACTTGACCCTTGGACTCAGGCCGACCAATGTGCTTTGACACAAGCACAAGCACAGAATGGAAACACGCGTTCTGCTCCCAGCTCTTGCTGAAGCAGCTCTCTTCCCTCCCATTATCTACTCTCATCCTGTGTGGTCTCCCCAGTTCCAAGTGCTTGGCTCCAGGCACAGTCGTGACGTGACCCCAGCTTCACCCCCAGATGGGCTCCTATCGAGAACCGACTCACCTTCCAGGCAGGTCCTGGCTCTGTCCCCGTTCTGCGAGCCCCTGTAGGTTCCGCAGCGACATTTAGTGTTCTAGGGGGCCTTACTCATTATCACCGTCATTCCACCACCACCAATTCTGAGTGTCAGTGATGCCACTTCATACGTGTCATTCCGACGCTTAAAGCTGCTCTGTAAAACGTGTGTGTTTATTCCCATTTTACAGGTGAAGACACTGAGGACCCAGGAGGAGGATAGGGGTTTGCGCAGGGCCACTTCGAGCTGGATTTTGAACCCAGGTTGGTCAGGAGCAAAGCCTGTGCTCCTTGTACTGTGCCTTGATACTCCCATGTCATTCATTCATTCACAAATAATTATGCTGAATCTTCTGAGAAGGAATTCAGGCCTGGTCCTTGCATTCATGAAGTTTACAAAATGGTGAGTCTTGCTTGTAACTGTTTAGTTATTTATTTCCCCACCTTCCACTAGATGGCTTTTCCAAGGCAGAGATCGATACACTTACATTCCCAAATACCCTGGAAAGATACAAAAGAATTCCAAGTAAATCTTTGTTGTTTGGATCTATGGATGGTTATGGTGGGTAGAAGGACGAGTGGATGTGTGAGTGGGTGGGTGGGTGGACGGATGGATGGAAAGGTGAGTGGGTAGATGGGTGGGTGGGGGAGTGAATGACGAAATCCAGAAGCTGGAAGAGACCCTAGTGGGCCTTTACTCTAATCCTTTGGGTGATGTGTTTTCTGCTTGTTCACACGGCCCCTTCTTGAGCACTTTAAGGAACAGGGAGCTAACTACTCCGTGAGAAAACGCGTTGCGTGGTGGAGACGTGGCGGCTGTCGCTAAGTTATTTATATGTGACTTGTGCTTACGTGTGACTCTGCGTCTAGTGCGTACGCATAGCAGGAAGGACACCATCTCGGTTCCACAGGAGACCCCCTACTGCCCCGCCCCCTTCCCCTGCCTGCAGAGAAGCCTCAGTTTTCGGCCCCGTGGCAGCTCATTGATTCATGAAAGCAGTCAAATTCAGGCTCAGGTCGTCCGGGCTGAAGACACAGAAACGTAAATGTTGGTTATAATGTATTTCCCCCTCCAGCTGCCATGAACTGATGTGCACACAGATGTCCGCCCTGACCAGGGTCCAGTCTCTGCTAAGACGTCCTTCCTTTTCTCCTGACTGTCCCCTTCACAGTGACACACCCGTGATCCGTTTCCCTGTTTAGGGCATTCACAGCAAGGAGGCGGTGACAAGGCCGTCTGACTCAGCAAACGACAGCAGGGTGCCCTATATGTCTCTAGTGGAATTTTACTAAAGTTGGATCCTGTTCACCTGAAATCCATTTTAACTGGTTGTCATGTGTTCACCTGGCAGCTCGGATGGGAGAAGGTGGGGTCCTCTGCTAATCAGAGTGGCCAGAGCCCCCAGAGGTGCGGGGGCTGGGACACGTCCTCTAGTTGCCAGACATTTGAAAATCCCCCGCTTTGCAAATGATGAAGAAGAAAGCACAGTGCAGACTCTGGCTCGTCCCCAATCAGAGCACAACGAGCCGCGTGGGGAACGGAGGATGCGTGTCGGCTGCCCGTCTTCTCCGTGTGAGGGGCTGGGGTGCAGGCCTCTCCTCGGACACAGTGCACACTGCCCCCCCCCCACAACGTAACTGCTGCTCAGGCCACATGCGACTCCCAAGTCCAGTTTCCAAATGGAGGGACATCCAGGCCCATAGCCCTGGGGTACCCCCCCATTTACCTCATGGAGGGAGGAGCAGGCTGCTGAGTCCTGAGGGCAGGGCTTTTCCTCAGTAAAGCGCTCACCTGGTCATCTTCAGGCTGAGCAAAGCCACCGCAGGCTGGTGACGCTGCAGGGGTGAGTGTCCGTGCAGGGCCTGCCCCTGCCTGCATGCGAGGCTGGCCGGCCGGCTGCCCTTACACAGCTCCTGGGTCTGCCCTGCCCCAGTCACTGCATGACATCCAAGTGCCTTCTGATCCTTCCTGGAATTGCTAGGGCACGCCTGGCCTGTGTCACCTGGCAGGGCAGGGGTCCCTGGTGCCACAGGACCCAGGACAGACTCCTCTGCTTTCAGAATCTGGCCTCAGCCCCCTTGCCAACCATCCCAGCTCTAGACTGCTGTCCTGCCCTTGTCCCATCACTCTCTGGCCAAGTCTCTTTGGCAAACAGGACAGCATATCGTCACCAACCTGTCCAGGGATACAGCCAGACATCTCTGAGAAATCTGGGCTGCCAGGGTGATCTGATTAGGCAAGATGGATGGCCCCAGCGGTGCCCTCCGGCTGCCCCCCAGCTCTCTGCTGACCACCCCCAGGCCTGCTGCGTTACAGGCATTGCGGTCCCAGTGCCAGAGTCAGGGTAATTGGGAAGAGCAGAAGACACAGTTGGCAGAGAGTCAGCTCTGCGTGTCCTCCCCTCCTCGTTAGAGCCCGAAGAAGGTGTTAACTCTGCAGAGAAACCGGTAATTGCCTGGGGCGAGCACACAGCCGAGGGCTCCCGGAGGGACCCCTGCTCGGCCATGGGGAGGGTGGGCCCTTGTGCGCATGGAGCTGGACCTCGGAGGCAGCTGACCTGGGCACCAAGCAGGCTCCACATGGCTTTAGGGACACCTCCTCTGTGCCTCAGTTTCTTCATCTGTAAAGGGGGACAGTAACAACACTTTCCCCAAAGTGTAGGGCATTGAGTTAGGGGATAACCTAAGTGAAATGTGTGGTGGCGGCAACAGGGACACTCGAGCACGAAGCGGGGATGTGCTGCCGTGTCTACTGTAAAAGTTAGAGTTTGGGGAGTGTGTCAGGATGCCAAATGCCACTACCACTAATCCCTTCCACCCTCCCTGCCAAAACCTAAACACCCTGGTTTTGCCCAGCGGCGGGCAGTGAAGGAGCACCACCCTGTGTGGGGCGGGGGGGGGGGTGGGGAGGTGGGGACCGTACTTGGGAGCGTCGTCTGCAGAAAACTGAGCCGCAGGGGTACAACCCAGGAAGAGTCAGGGGCTTTTCAGCGTCACTGTCACCGGCAATTCTAAACACTGTCAGTGACAAAGTGTCCTCCACCCCCAAAAATACCTTTTGCTGGTCTAGATTCTAAATGATTGCTCTCGTTACTGGTGAATTTCAATTACACGTACACACACACATGCCTGTATATACACATAAACTTCAAATGTGCTTATTTTTATGACTCCACCTTTAATGGTAGCTCTATATTCTACACGAAGTTTGATGTTTAAAACTCCCAGGTGTAGAGGTGGCCCCGGCACACGTGGTCTCATCCACATGATCCCTTTTGAGCCGTCATCTACGACAGGGTGGGATGGTGCCCACTCACCTGCGCCAGTCTGTGCCCCCCCACCCACGCCCCCCCATGCCCGCTTATATTGGCAGCAGACTTGAAACAGTGGCAACAGCACAGTGAGTGTACAGGGGAGACCCAGAAGGAGGCCCCTCGATCCTGCCGTCCCGTGTGCCCACCTGCCATCTGCAGATGCATTTAGAACTTAACATGGGGAGCTGGGCTGCACACAGCGTGGGGTGAGATTTCCGTTTGGTACGTGCGATGTTTATTTCACATGTGAACTATTTTACTGAGCTCGGGTATCAATGAAATGGAATTCTTTTAAAATTGATTCTTTTAAAATTGTTAATTGTTTAGAACTAATGAATGGATCAAGATTATAATGTGATTGCAATTAAAAATAATTCTGGACATTAGGGTGGGGTGGTTGAAATGACCCACTCCGGCGTCACTCTGTCAGGCATGGAGGGCTGGCTGCCAGTCTTACCCTGGGGTTCGGGTCCCTGCAAGGTGAGCGGCCTTTCTGTCACCCAAAACGGTAGAACAGCTGCTTATGTCACAAGATATGTGCGTGACACCCACAATTCTCATCAGACCCTCAAAAGTGTGTTTTCCCAAAAGAGATGGAAAACCAGAAATGCGTAAGGGAGCTGGGACTTGTGCCAGGGACCTGCACCGAGGGCACCGGCCAGCAGGACTTTGCCTCCCAGCAAGCAAGAAGACACGAGCTGGGCCAGCGGGGGTTCAAAGGGCTTTGTTCCCAGAGAGCCGTGCAGAGCATGGGGACAGACGTCCATGTGCTTGCTGAGGTTTGCCAGACGAAACACGGGATGACCTGTTACATTCGAATTTCAGTTAAACAATGAACATTTAAAGCATAACACTGTCCCATGTGGTATTTGGGACTTCATTATAAACTGAATTTTGTCCCCAAAATTCCTAGGCTGAAGCCTTGACCCCGAGCGTGACTGTATTTGGAGGTAGGGCCTTAAAGAAGTAATCAAGGTCCAAGGAGGTCATGAGGGTGGGGCCCTGAGCTGAGGGGATTAGTGTCCTTACCAGAAGAGACACCAGAGAGTCCATGTGTCTCTCCCTGTGCGTGCACAGACACCAGGTCATGGAAGGACAGCAAGATGGCGGCCAGCGACAGGCCCGGAGAAAAGGCCTCAGAAGTGAGCCAGCCCTGCCAGCACTTTGATGTTGGACCTCCAGCCTCCAGAACAGGGAGACAAGAGACGTCTGTGGTGGGAGCCACCAGTGTGTGGTACTGGTAGCAGCCACCCGAGCTGACTGATCTCAGTGGTGATTGCCGGGAGCTAAAAGCAGCTCAGGCCTGGGGAACAGCCAACCAGGCCTTTCCCTCCAGAGCTCCGTGCGGCTGTCTACAGGCAAAGCACGTTCCCTTTTTAACACGGTGACCTTGCCCGAGAGGGAGTGCCTGCGGGCAAGCAGCAGCAAGATCCCAATGGACGGTGTGACATGCTGCATGGGGACCCCTCAAAAGATAGCTGCACTTCCTAACCCCAGAACCTGTGATGGTGACCACATTTGCGTAAAAGCTCTTTGAGGATATGATAAGTTCAGAATCTCGAAATGAGATCATCCTGTAACAGAGTGAAGCCTTAATTCAATGACAGTGTCCCAAGAAGACAAAAGGGAGATTAGGCACACGGGAAGGGGGCCACGTGAAGACAGAGGCAGAGGTCAAAGGGAGGTGGCCACAAGCCAGGGAGCCGCCAGGACTGGGAAGAGCCTGTGGAGGGAACGTGGCCCTGCCCACACCTCGATTTTGGACTTCTCGCCTCTGGGACCTTGAGAGAAAGGTTTCTGTTATTTTAAGCTAGCATGCCGGTGGCTCTTTGTTACAGCAACCACAGGAAACTAATACAGATGACAGATATAGAACTGTAGGCGTTTGTTTGTTCTCTTGACAAGAAATGGAGACGCTGATTGCTGTCTGGTTAACGGAAAAAGAATGAGAAGGAAACCAGGACTTAGTGGGCAGTCCTAGAAAGAGGTGCCAACAGAGGGTAATGGCTTTCCCTGCCAGCCCGTCCAGAAGCTGTCATGCCCTGAATGGGGATTTTCATGCTATTCCAGAAAATACACGCGGACAGAGACAATCACATTTTCAACGAGCTGGAGGTTGAGGCTTCTGTTCCAGATGATTAATCAGACTTTGTTTGCCTCCCAGAGATGGCGTGTCTGTAGTTTTGGAAGTGGCCTCATATTTTATGTGCCATCTGCTTCGTTTTTATTAGTGGACAGATCGAGTTGGCAGCTAAAAAGGCGAGGGAAGGGACCCAGAAGAAGGCATCCAGACATTTCGATGTTTGATTCTAGGGGATGGTTGTGTGTGATGTTTGCCACCATATTCCTGCCCTGGAGGTGACGGCCTCCTTTCCAACAGCGACCCAGCCCTCGGGAAGCTGGGCAAGCACCCAGGTGGGGTCGGCCTGCAAAGGCGTGTGGACCGATCTTCGAACGTCACACCCACAGTCACATGACTCCGATGGATGTTAGGGTTCTCGTGGGTTTCTAAGCTCTTTCCTTCTGTGGCTAGAAAACGTAGACCCAGAATTAAGCTAAACAAGTGTGAACATTTGCCCTGTGTGGCCCGTTTTCTCATAGGACACGTTCTAGAGACGTAACCACCTGGGCATATTTGGGCATATGTCTGTGTGTTTGTGATGACAGACTGAAAACTAGCTGGTGAGTAGGAAGTTTGACTTCATCAAGGAGAAGATTCCTGAGACGCAGAAATGAGCGCTCCATGACTTTATTCTTTTTTTTTTCTTTTTTTTTTTTAATTAAAGTTTATTGGGGTGACCATGGTTCGTAAAATTACATAGGTTTCAGGTGTGCAATTCTGTACTACATCATCTATACATCGCATTGTGGGTCCACCACCCAGAACCAGTTCTCCTTCCATCACGATATATTGGATCCCTTTTACCCCCATCTACCTTTATTCGTGAAGAAACCCACAGCTTTCGTTCTTGGCACTGGTGCAGGATGTGCTGCCTGGGGCCAGGGGCCATCCCCCTCTCTAGGCTCTGAGCTAGCAGTCCACAGCAGTCCAGCCCTTGAAGTTCTCCAGGCCTGAGAACGTGGCCAGTGGCCAGTGGGAAGACAAACGGGGCCTTGGGAGGATGGGAGACCCCACCTGGCCGGTGCAGCAGCTCCAGGTGGCCTCGCGTAGCCAGGAGGAGGCAGTGGCACCTTTGTTGGTTCTTCCTATGCTGGGCCAGTTGGGTCCCACAGGAGCGCGGGAGCCCCCAGCCTCGGCTCCAGCACAACACCCATGGGTCAAGGCCGGTTAGAGGTTGTACGAGATTCCTCAGCGTCTGTGACAAATGCCATGAGCTGGGTGGCTTCACAACACACACGCATTTGCCCACCGTGTGAGGGTGCGAGGTGTGACCTCCACTTCCCAGGGTGTCTCAGGCTGCTGCTCTCCTGGCCGCTCTGGGTAAGAATCTGCTCCCTGGCCTCTCCCAGCTTCGAAGCCCGTGTTGCTTGGCCCCTGGCCCCGTCCATCTCCAGGCCAGCCGTGCACCATCTTGCTTCCGTTGTCATATGGCCTTCTCTTCCATAGCCCCGTCTCCTCTGTGTCCCTCCAAGGACCCCTGTGACTGCACCTGGTCCACCTGGGTACTCGGACCACCCGTGCATCTCCAGGCGCTTCGTGTAATCCCCTCTGCAAAGTCCCTTTGACCTCATGGACCAGCATTTGTGGGTTCTGGGGATCGGGCCCCATATGTTTGAGGCCCAGCACCGACGTTCAAGGTCACCTTGAGAGCTCCCCTCATCCTTTGTAAAAGTCCCTTCCTGAAGAAGCAGGCAGGGCGCCCACAGTCCCACAGTGGGGACACCCGTCCGCGCCCTGAGCCCCACATCAGACGCCGTCGTTCACTCAGTCGTTCACACGCTGCTCGGCGGGAGCTTCCAGGAGGCAGTGACAAGGGCACTGGCCAGGCCAAGGGGAGGGAGGGTGGCTTCCAGGGACACTGGGAGTGAAACGGTGGCTCCCTCAGAGACCCCCAAGTTTGCCAGAAGCGAAGGGTGCACATTCAGGGGTCTGTCTCCCAAGTGTGCGGACCCTCTCCACCATCTCTCGTCCTGGCCACACCTCTGCTCATGGCTCAGCTGCTCCCCCAGCCTGGGGTGCGGAGCCCAGCCACAGGCCCACGTCAGAGGTCCCCAGTGTGGGCCCTGCCCCCATGCAGCCCGCCATCTCCCCTAGGGGCCTGTCGGGGTGACGATGGCCACCCCCACTCACACTCAGGAGCACACGAGAGCCCTGCGTGCAGAAGAAGCTCTGTCCGTTTCAACCGTTTGCAAAATGCACATGTAAAATTGCGTCTCGCGTGGGGACATTCTCAGGATCACACGGAGTGACATTTACCAGACCTTCAGGTGGGGAACCTGGTAGGAAGGAGTGGACCCAGGACTGGCGGGTGAGTGTGGCTGGCGTGGGGACAGGAGGGTAGGTAGACGTGGAGTGTATCATCTGTAAAGTCATTAGAATTAAATTTTCTACCCAGTTATGAGTTGACTCTCGGTGAGACCTCAGAGAAAATGAATTAACCTCGTTGTTCCTCCCTCTTCTCTTTGGTGACGGGGGTAGTGCCCTCATTTGCAAATGCCCCCTTTTTCTTCAGAATTCCACACGGCTCCATGACCCTGGAGCTCTCTCAATCACTCGATGACAAGGAGAATTCCAGGACACGATGTTGAGGGCCCAGAGATTTCCACACGTCAAGGAGATTCCAGCCACTGTACCCCCGACAGCTGGCAGCAGGACGGGGCTCAGACGCACGTCCGCCTCGGCCAAGCAGGCCCCTGTCTCCTCCGGCCACGTCCGCCGGTCAGGCCACTGAGCCCATCTCAAAGCACGCCCAACTCAGCCCACGCTGGCACACGCATCCTGCCTGGCGTGATGTCCACGGCGTTCCCTCTACCTTCCAAACCCAGACACACACTCCCAAGTCTCCCTGAGGCCCAACCTTTCTTGAGCTCCTACTGTGTGCACAGCACCACTTTACACTTGGAGGCCAAGAGCCCTGGGTCTGGCAGGGAGAGCTCTGTGCCTTTGGGTGGCTCACGTTTACCTCTGTGTCTCCATCCTCGTCACCTGCCAAAGGGATAATAATCGTACCCACCTCACAGGGCTGTCAGTGGGGCCATGGCTTGATCAGGGCTGAGACTGAGACAGGTCGCTCTAGAAGCCATTGAAAGAGGATGTGAGAACCCAGAGCCTGGTGCTGGCATCTAAGGGAGCGCTGGTGCCTCCTGGACCACGGCAGGACAGTGGGAAGGCAGCTGGGGACGACATTGGGGTCCTTCTGTGCCCGCTGGGTGCCCAGCACGTGTCTGCTGCATGAACCCACACAGACAATTCCACAGAGCCCTGCAAATGTGAGTGTCGTTCTTCAGACATCCCTCTGGAGAACAACACTGAGACACGTGCACAAACATTGTCACCACGGAGACTGAATCGTCCAAGTCGACTGTGACAGAAACCCAACAGTGACCCCCGTGGATTTTTAGGTCAGGACACGTGGGGGCTGTTTTGCAGCCGCCTCGGGTCCCACAGTATCTCAGAGCCTTGGTGCTGGCAGATCATTTCCCACCCAGCCCGGAGGGCGCCGTGTGTGAGAAAGGCCAACGCCGTCACAAGGCTGAACCCCGCCAGTGAGCCAGCATCACGTCCTGAAGCCCACTCTGTCACCCGCACGCTCACGGCCTCCGGTCTGGGGTGACGGCCTCCACGCATGGCCCTTCCTCTCACTGACAGGAAGACCACGAGAAACGTGGCCAGGTGCTCTTCTTAACTCCAAATGTGCAGCATCTGTGCACCCCATGGTCTCAGCGACGAGGAGAAGCTGCAGGGGACCTGGAGTTCTCATTCGACCTGGGGCTTTTCCTGGACAGGACACTAGATGCTAAAAACAGAAACAAGACCAACCACACAGTAAAGGACAACATAAACGGCAAAATCTGTGCCGTGACTCCGAGAACCTTTCCTGGTCCTGGGTGCTCACGAAAATCCCCCACTGTTGGACTCCAAGTACAGAGACAGCACAATATTTCATTTTAGAGACAAAGCCTGTCCAGGGCCAGAGACTCAGCCAGCTGTGCCCTGACTCTGGCAGGCTCTCTGCCAGCGGCCCTGGGACAGTCCTCTCCCCCACCTCCCGTTCTGGGACCCTTCCTCTTCTCCTTCCCACCTGCAGTCCGGGCGACGGGGCTGGTGGAGTTTCAGGCACTTGGGCTTTGTCTGAACTTTGGGCCACCAGCTTCACTGGCTGCTCCCAAGCATGGCAGGGCTGAGCCCTTTCTCCATAGCCCTGGGCCCTGGGGTGTCATGCTGCCGTTTGCAGGCAGGGCGTGAGCCCCTGGCTCCAAGCCCGGTGTGGTTCTGCGTGCGTGGAGGCAGCCCTCCCTGGGCGAGCCCAGAGGCATCGCCCCCCTCCCTTCCCAACGCCACCCCTCATCTGCATGCAGCCCTGGCTTCACCTCCTCAGGAAGCCATTGTGCTTCCGGGTCGAGCCTCCTGCTGCAGCCACCACTGTCCCCATTGGAGCAGGGAACACGCTGTCTTACCTGCCTGCCCGCCCAGGGGCACAGGTCCCTCTGCCCCTCCTCCAGGCACAGGAGGTATGGGAAACGTGAGGGGAAGAAACAGCACCTCTGCTCTGTGTGCGGTCCAGTGGCCTGCGTGTCCTCCCAGCTGGGAGAGTCCACCCCGCCAAGCTCACGGTGCCCAGGCTGACAGGGAGGCCTGGGTCAGCCCTCCTCCTCCCTCCTGCTCTCCCTCCTGCCTTCCCTAAGCATCTCACGAGCTCTCCCCATGTATTCACCCCACAGCTGCACAGAGAGGGGCAGAGACAGACAGATGGACAGACAGCAGCCTCGGACACACAGGCTTCCCCGCCTGCAGGCTGGGCAGTCCCACTACCCCCAGGTCTGAGTAAAGGATCCTACTTAGGTCAAAACTTGGAAACCCACCATACGTGGAGTTGTCATTGCTAAGTGGCCCCCACCCCCGACCCCTCCAGCCTGGGACCCAGCATCTTCGGGAAGAGACCTGGAGGCTGGGGGACGCTGGGTACAAAATGCCACCAGGCCCCTCCTACTTTTGCCCTCTTTCCTGACTCCCAGGGGTCTTGCAAGACAAAATCTTACCTTTTCTCTTGCAATCCAACTTCTCACAGAGAGAAAATGAAAATGTTACTTTCTCTAGGCAAAACTCTCCAGTTTTATACATTTTCTCTGTAGGCAGGAATAGATCCTTTTTTTTTTCCCCTTTTGGAAAAATCGAAGGTGGCTTTCAAATGTCAGATTTTCAGACTGAGGACCAACTGCCTTTTAAATATCACATTTTCTAAAACGTATGCCTTTTTTATTTTACCTCTGCCCTCCTTCTGAATACATCCCAAGTCGTAACAGTGAGAAGCATCAAAGGATGTATATTTTCTGCAAAACTACAATGAAGAGTTTTCAAAGGAAGGTGTTTGGGATTAAATAAAGGGATGCATTCTCATAACTGGTAACAATGCTGTAACCAGACTTCACTCCTGGGCCAGGGGTTGGGACATTTCCTGCGATCCCTGCAGGAGCTTGGCATCCGCTCTGGCCTGCAGCGCGTCTCGTGAAGGTGGGCGCTGAGCTCCCCGAGGTGACGATGGAACCAGTCCCCCCGCCCCACGCAGGCCTGGCTGAGGTCCGGCTTGGCACGAGCCCTCCTGAGTCTGGCCACGCTCTGCCATTCCCAGCCCAGGGCCTTACAGAAGAGACTGCATTTCTCTGTGCAGCAGCGTCAGGAGCCCTGATACGCCTTCTACTGCTGGACGGAGAGGGACATACAGCACCTACGGCTTAACCAGGGCTCAAGGTAGCACCCCGTTCTCCTGCCACTGTCATCAGCCCCCCAGCTCAGAGTGGCTCTGCTCTAGCAATCAGCGAGGTTTCAGAGCTGGCAAAGGGGAGGCAGTCGCTGGTAGCAAAAGAGTGACCAGGGATGAACAGCAGTCAGGAGCCAGGGACAGGACCCAGTGTGTGGCCTGTCCTTAGCTGAGTGCAGAGGGCCCGTCCCTGAGAGCCCACTGTGAGCCAGGCTGTCCCTGCCCCCAAAGCATCGCAGCCAACAGTCCACTCCAACAGAGTGGGAGGCGCAGGGGAGGGCAGCTCCAGGCTGTGGATTAGTGTGTTTTAGTGTCCTGGGCTGTCATGGCAAGTTCACACAAACGGGGGTGGGGTGGGGGCGGGGGCTTAAAACCACAGAAGTTTATTATTCTCTCACGGTCCTGGAGGCCAGAAGGCTGAGAACAAGCTGTCGGCCCGGTCGGCTCCTTCTGGAGCTCTGAGGAAGCATCTGCCCCAGGCCTCCCTCTCTCCTGGCTTCTGGTGGTTCCTGGCAGTCCATGGTGTTCCCTGGAGTGAAGACCAGTCGTTCTGACCGCGTTGTCACGTGCCCTTTTTCCTGGGGTCTCTCCTTCTCTCTCATAAGTCGCTTGTCAATGGACGGAGGGCCCACCCTAATACAGGACGATCTCATCTCAGGATCCTCTGCAAAGACGCTACTTCCCGATGAGCTGCCATCCTCAGGCCCTGGGCGCCAGGACCTGACACACGGGGGCACCTGTCAACCCAGTAAAAGGAGCAAGGCCCCCACCACAGACAGGGGCTTCACCCCCGGGCAGCACACAGCTCCGAGCCTCAGTTTTGTGAATTGAAAGATGGGAGCAATAACAATAAGATAATAACAATACATGTGGCCCAGGTTTCCTGTCAGGAAGGGCCGTGAAGAGCGAAGCAACGTGTACGCACAGACGGGTATTTTTAAGAATCACATTATCTCCCGAGCTGCATCCACACTTAATGGTAATTCTCATCATATTGCAAAACCCTGATGGCTGTGAAATCAAATTTAAAACTCATACAGAGCACCATGAAGGGAGCGTTCGGGCGTGGGAGGACACCCAGAGTACTTTCCAAAGTAGAAACGCTGGAGCTAGTTATGAGTCCACCAGGAGGCAGGCTGCTCCGTGGACCCCTCCCTTGGAGCCCAGCCCCCACCCACAGTCCGTGCTGCTGGGGCAGGAAGGTTTCCGGGAAGCTGCTCACTGTGGGGCCAAAGTGGACGGCCTGGGCTGCGGGGGGAGGGGGGCGGAGTTCTGGGGTCCAGCCCTGAATGGCGGCCGGGGGACCTGTGGGACTGGCAATGGGCTTCAGAGTCTGCCAGGATGTCCCTTCCTTAGGCAAATGGGCTCTGAATCACACCCCAGGCCCAAATCTATGGATTTCATGGACTTTTCCACTTTTCTTTTGTTTGTTTTTTTTTGTTTTTTTAAATAATGGAAAGAAATGGATGCAAGTGTTCTGTAGAAACGGACTTTGGAGACCAGTATGTTTTAGACACTTAGCTGGAAGCAGTGTCACTTCCATACCCTGCTGTGCTATGCTCCTGTTTTTGAGGGTACTTGGGGGAGAGGCAGAAAGCGATGGTGCTTGTGGAAAAAATCATTTTGATCGTGGAAAGCCCACAACTGGTGGGTGTGGGGAGGCTGTGGGGTCAGAGCTAACCCCACCCACTGCCTCTGGGCTGACATTTGACAGATGCAGCCAGGTAAACCCCGAACTCAGCCCGGAAACACCCGAGCTCAAGGGTCCTGAATGGTGTCCCACAGCTCGCCATGCTTTGGCCCTCGCTGTAGTAGTGACCACGGGACTGGACAGGATCTGTCCTCTTTCACAGGTGAGCAAAGTCCCGCAGCTGGTTGGTGGCAGGGCCTGGGCATAAATCCAGCTGTAGTAACAGCTGTCCTCAATTCTGCGTCTGCCATATGAGGGTCGCTGACGTAGGTACTTTGGAGATTTTCTCTCTGAATCTCAGAACACCCCAAAAGGTCATTATAAGACCCATTTTACAGAACAGAAAACTGTCATGGCAGTGGTGCTTCACACATCGATCAAATTCGTCCATCTCTCATACCCCTCAGCCTGAGACTTCCGGATAATTAAGACAACAGGGGTTTGTCTGACCTGATTGATCCAGTTAGTTTCTCACCCAAGAATATCATATTAGGAGACATTTCCTGAGCACAGCATCCAACCCTTTTCTTTTCTAGAAGATGACGCGGAGGTTCTGAGAGGACCAGGGCCTACCCCAAGGCCGTGATGGTACATGGGAGCACAGCCAGGAAGAGAGGACTGGTCTCCAGCTCCCCATCCAGGCTCATTCACTGCCAAGCTCTCGGATGAGTGTCAGGGACACGTCCCACCCACGGCTCTGGGAGCTGCACCGATGAACACAGTTTGTAAAGTTCTGGGAGTTCTTCTACGCTCCATATCACATAAACACAGGGCTGGGGATTGTCACCACTATCAGCGTTAATTACAATAAAGGGAAAACAGCATTTCACTGTCACTTCAGTGATGCTGTAATTACTAATGTCTCCCACAAATGCTCACAGGATCAGCATCACCCCACTTTCCCGGCTTTATTTATTACGTGTTAAGAAAAGCTGGCCCCGCTAAACGCAGGCGGGGTCTGATGGCTGGTGTGGGGGTTCATTTTGCTGGTGAGGTGTCTGTGCCTTGGCCCTGAGACTTCGAGGTTACTGAGGGAAGACATGGGGGTGCTTTAGGGGCCCTGACTTCAGATTCTCTGCTGTTGTCACTAAAAAGCTACTGGCTTTGATGCATTTTATTTATTTGCTTGTTTGTTTTTTTATTGGGGAGGGTGCTTCTGAAAGAGAAGCATTTAGACATGAAACTAGCCCCGGGAGCTGTTGGGAAGTTGGGGTTCGCCCTTCCTCCAGCAGGACTGCGTGCGTGTCCAGCTCAGTGCCGAGACCCCTGAGCTGACGCTCTGCTTTAATTCCCATATGCCAGGAGCTTCTGCCATGTCATCTGCAGAGCGAGGAACGTGGAGTTCAAACCATGTTATCATTTAGGGCAGGCACAGGCAGTGACGCAGCTGCGAAGGGTTTATCTGAACCGGGTCTCCAGGTTCCCCCACCCCCCACTGACCTGCCTGAACGAGGCCCTGTTCGTCCTGGGAACCAGTCTTCCCAGGAATACGGCCATTACAACAGGGAGGAAAAGGACACTTTTTTTTTGGTTGAAGGCAGTGGGATGAAACCTAACACAGAACTTCGTTTGCCTCTTGAACAAAAGACAGGGATGCGAGAGACACCCCCTCACCCCTCCGCCATGGGGTCCCCAGTGTGGCTGGGCCCCCTAAACCATTGTGGAGCCAGGCACGTCAGACTTTCTGAATACCTAGTTGATAAATGTGTTTTGCTATAAAAGTGCCTTGTTTGCCATGATAACCTTAACCCCTAATGCACCGGCTGGGGCACGACAGGTGCCCAGGGGCATTTCTTTAGCAGAATTGATGGAGTCAAGGTTAGTAACATTTTATAACTTTTTATTTTACTGAAAACAAATTAAATCCTGTGCTAATTCAGTCCAGCTCGTCTCTCGGGTCTTCACGCCCCAGTAAACGTCAGTCACTGGTGATCAACGGGGTCTGCATGGCAAGGGACCGACGGACAGAGGAACCGAAAGTGAATGCTAAAACCCACAAATACCTTGGGCACTTCACACACATCCCCACTCGCACTGTGTGCCCTGGATGTGTCACTTATGCCCCCTGCCTTCCGATATCCCACCCAAGAAGGGGACGATAGTTCCCGCCTCATCGGTAGTGATGGGGATGAGGAGTCCGCTGATGGGTGCTGTCAGAGGACTTGTCCTTAACGAGGGCTTGGTACAAGTGCAGCTGCCCTCCCTGTTGACCAGTGTGTCCCGTAGGCCAGTGTGCTGCAAGTGACAAACATTCTAATGAGGAACAAAGTCGCCTCTATTACTCGAGCAACGGAGAATTGAAGCTGCCTTCGCATTTGTGGACTCAGATCCAGACCACCTCCCCACAGACCTGTCTCTTTGCTCCTCCAAAGAAAGGACCCACCGCTCGGTGACGTCATCACCCTCCTGCTCGCCTGGCCTTGTGGACCTTCTCACCATGACTGTGACTTTCTTCCTCTGTGCCTGCCTCCATCCTGGGCTGTGCGGCCCGGCCCCCTGCACACCCTCACACCCCCAGTCTCAGAGGCCCTAGATGGCACCCAGAGAGGAGAATTCTCCTGGGAATTCCTACGTCTGACACATCCAGGGCGTCCCCCCACCTCTCTGGAGCTTCCAACCCACTCTGGCTGGTCTGGGTCCCCTTTTCATTTCCCAGTTGCTGAGCTGGGTTAGGCTGAGCCTGGGGTTATCATCAGGGGCTCAGAGCATGAGTTCTGAGGCTCCTCAAAATCAGGATGGGTCTTCCTACCCCAAGACAAACTCTCAGCTTCTCAGCGTGCAAAACACCGCGATAACCTTGCGCATAGAAAAACAATGTGTGTACAGCAGCAGTTATGGCCGAAGTGCACAGGAGCTTGCGGCTGTGTGTGCCAAGGAGGGCTGGCGCTCCTGTAGGACGGGCAGGGCGACCGTCAGCTGTCCCCCTGGACCTCGTTCAGGTGCAGGCTGGGATGTAGTAGGTCTGGGGAAGGGCCTGAGAGTCTGTATCTCTAACAACGTTCCTGGTGGGACGATGCAGCCGGTCTGGGTTTGCCCGCAGCCCGCATCCCAACTGGCCTGGTGTTCTGGACTCAGAAGGCCACAGTGTGGCTGAGGGCTTCTCCTCTTACGGCCGGAAGAGGAAGGCAGGGGTGCCAGTCTCCTCGGGTTGTGGGTAGAATTCTAAGTTCTATGCAGTTGTCAAAGAGTGATGGTTCCAGGCAAATCACACAGCTTCTTTATAAGATAAAACATAGAAGAGCTTCTGCAATCAAGAGAAATGAGGTCTGGAAGCACGGAGAGGCATGGAGGAAGCTGAAATGCACATTGCTGAGTGGAAGAAACCACACACTGGGCAATTCCAGCTCTATCACATTTTGGAAAAGTCAGAACCTAAGACAGTAAGAGCACCAGCGGTTGTCAGGGGCTGGGAGGAGGGAGGGCGGGCAGGTGGAGCTCAGAGGGTTTGTAGGGCAGAGAGGGCTCTCTGTGCGACACTGCAGTGGTGGCATTATGTCCTTATTCCTATGTCAATTACCCATGGGCTGTCCAGCACCAGGAGTGAACCCCGTGCAAACTGGGGGCTTCAGGTAATGATAAGCCACCCACCTGGCTCACCAGTGGGAACAAGCTTCCGCACTAAGGCAGACTGTGGGGGCGGTAAGGGGGAACTCTGTCTGCTCCACTTAATTTTTCTGCCAACCTAACACTGCTCAAAGGAAATAAAGGCTATTAATTAAAATTAAATAAATAAACATTGGCAGATATTTCAAAGTGAAAAAGAAAACAAGCTAAAACTTAGCAGCAGAGAACTGGAACAAGCAGGCTGCACAGAGCAAGCAGGCTTCCTGGGCCTGCGACCTCATCTGCCCCCTCTCTCCGTCAAGCCAGAGAGGCACCCGTAATAGAAGCAGCTGCACATGGACTCTCCCAGGTCCACGTGAAGCTGCTCTTTGCAATACTCCTGTGCATCTGTCTGTCAGCCCCTCTGAGCCCTCCCACTGCCTGTAGCTCTTGTGTCACCAGGTGCCCGTAACAGTGTCACCAGCACTTTCCAGAGCATCTTCTCCAAGACTGGGCGAGAGTCAGGTCTGGCCCCAGTGGAAACGCTCCCCAGCAAAGCTGCCCTGACCTGTCCTCTGAGCACATGTCACAGAGCCTCTGAGCACGTGTCACAGAGCCACAGATCTCGGAGCCCAATCTCAGTGCTCTGTATGTCAGAGACATCACTGACCTTCACCCAGGGAGCCAGGGCCGCCCCACAGACCCTGCTGTGGCAGCTGGTCCACAGCCTGGGCTTAAACAGACACAGAATTTGCCACTGTAGAAGCAATTGTTGAACATCTTTTCATTCCTGTGGTTTCTGGAAACTTAAAGGTAAGATGACCATTTAATTTATCAGTGTGATTAAAACATGTTTGAGAATAAATGGCAGGGAGCACCCCAAATAATCTTTGTAATCATATATAAATGCTCATATTAGAAAATAAAAATGATATAAATTCAGTGATACAAAGTTTTATCTTTAGGAGCTAGAAAGAAAAGAAAAATAACTGAAAGTAAGTAGAAACAAGGAAATAATAAAGATAAAAATGGAAATCAGTAATATATAGACCAAGAAAAACAACAGAGATATTAATGAATCCCAAAATTGGTGATTTGAAGATAAAATAATTGATAAACTTCTAATGTGATTCATGGAAAGAGAGAATACAAATTATGTGTAACATGAAAAAAAGGGAGGATGTCACTGCAGATTCTATGGATATTAAAGGGAAATGATGGAATATTATGAAGACTTTTATGCTAAAAAATTTGACAAATTAAATATGTTTATCGAAACAAAACATATGAGAATTGACTCAAGAGGAAATAGAAAATCTGAGTAGCACAAAATCTATAATAGAAGAGAGATATCCCTTCTCCATGGATTGATGACTCAATCCATATGTTAAGACATCACTTCTCCTCAAACTGACTTTTCGATTCCATGTAATCCCTGAAACAATTCCACAAGGCATTTTTATAGACTTTGCCAAGTTGGTTCGAAACATCTAAATAAATGAACAATTTCTAGAATACTGAAAGAAATCTTTATGAAGAAGAATAAAGTAAGTGAACTTACACTTCCTGACTTCAAAACTTACTGTAAAGCTAATTAAGACAATATGGTGGTGGTGTAAGGAGACATTGTTATTGAACTAGCCCCCAAACATAGTCCATTAACTTTTGAAGATTAACACCAAAGCAAAACAATGTGCAAAGGAAGTCATTTCAACAACTGGTGCTGGAACAACAAGGTTTCTTTAGGAAAAGCATAAACCTCAACTCTGACCTGTCATTATATAAGTATATAACAATTAAAAACTATAAAGTTCTAGAAAAAAATACAAAGGAATATCTTCATGACTTGGGGACATGGGAAGTTTTCTTAATACACAAAAAGCAATAAACATAAAATAATAAAAAAGTAATTAATTTGACTTCATGAAATGCATACCTTCTTCTCCTTAAAAGGCAGCATTAGGAAAATGAATGGGCAAGCCACAGATTGCGAGAAAATATTTGCCAAATCTGTTTCTCCGACAAGGACTTTTATCAAGACTATCTAAAGAACCCCAAAGCTCAATGATAAAAAATCGCACAACCTAACTGAAAACAAGCAGAAGATTTTAAGGAAGATACATGAATGGGCAGGAAGCACGCGAAAAGGTGTTCAAAATCGTTAGCATGGAGGAAAGCGCAAATTCAAGCCAATACAAGGTGTATCCTTCATTCACAAACACAAAATGGCTGAAACTAAAAGCACTGGCAAACGAGACGTCGGCGAGGCTGTGCCTCGGTTGATTTCTTGACCATTTTGGGTGACATTTTAGAATGCTACCACCACTTGGGAAAATACTGGGCAGTTTCTTCTAAAACAAGCACATGCCCATGAAATGAAATTGTATGTCTACGAAAAGACTGACTCCAGAGTTTCTTAGCCATGTTATTCATAAATAACCCCAATCTGGAAACAACCCCAGGGACAAATGATCAACCACAGTGTATTCACGGCTCACACAGACGCTGTGTGCTCAGCAATGAGGAGACAGCACTAGTGGTGCACACAACCCCAAGGATGGATGTCCCAGCCACCGCTGCGTGAAGGAAGCGGGACACACAACTCCTTTCTGTGTGTTCCCGCAACAGATGGGACCTACCTGCGGTGGAATGAACCAAGGCGTTGGGATGGAGGTGGAGTGGAAAAAAGAAACCAGAAAATGGAAACACTCTACATTTCTTTTGCTCAAGTACTACCCTAAAAATTGTGCACCTTACAGTGTGGAAACTCTAACTGAAAAGAACTACAAACACATATAACGTCGAGATCGTAAGCTGCGCCTGAAATACTTAAGGATGAAAGGTACTTTTGTCTACAACTTACATTAAAATGAACTGAACTGACACCATGCATTGATGAATGAATAGACGGGTGGATGCGAAAAGCAAGTACAATAGATTGTTAGTGGTACAACAGAGGTGGTGGGTGCATGGGATCCTCTGTAAAGATCTCTCCATTTTTCTGTGTGCTTCAAACTTCTCATAATAAAATGTTGCAGGAACAAGAGTTTCATCAAACACATCCTCTCACATGTTGATATATTCCCAGATGCAATTATAGAATTTCAAAAGTAATCTTATCACTGTTGAAATCTCATTATTTAATCTGATCAGTTTCTTTCTTGCCTTAGATGGACTCATGTCAAAATAATTGCAGATGGCCCAAAGTGTTAAACCTCAAATTAATTTTTGGAATTTCATATATAGAATTCTTTGGTTACAGATTTCTGAAATCAAAGATTTTTGAATGACAGGTAACTGAATTGCAGAGGATTTCCTTACCAAAGGTGTAACACCATTTGGGGGCAGTTAGCTCAATTTATAAAATAGGACTTCCAGGCCCCAATATTTTAAAGACCCACCTGAGTATGGGTATGATACAAGTGCTGGTATCATTTTCATATCTAAAGTCAGCTTTGTTACACAAGCTGGCAGGGTTGACTTGAACCGTGTGTGTAGAAACACATTTGCAAATCTTTGGTTGGTATAATATCACCATTTAGGAATTGTAAGTGCACCACAATCAATGCCAAACTCTGTAGTGTCTTCATCTAGTAAAATATGGTTTTCCCCATGACTTTCTTTCATCAAAATGCATTTAAAATTCCTGTACAAAAACAAACGATTTCTGTCTTTAGAGTTTAAATTTTTAACAGAATTTTCCATAGTCTTCACGATAAGTTAAGAAGGTCTGACACAATAAATTCACCAAGATTTCACTTTAATTGTATTAACTGTATTACACGAAACCTCATTTGAAAAATAAATGAGCTGATTTACTAGTTTCAGGATCTGATGACAGTGATATAAAACCTGAATTATTTCACTATTTGCATCATTCTTTTCTGATCACTAACCCGACATTTTAATAGTTTTTGGTTTACTTTTTAGATATACAGAGTAGAAAATGAGCAAAATTAAATTAGAAAGAACATCTGTTGGTCAGCTTAGGCAGCCCTGCTTCCCAGAGGGAAATGGAAGGAAGCGCCCTTTGCGGCTGCACGCGACCCCCTTCCATCTCTGAGGATACAGCTTAAAACAACCAGCAGCTGCTGAAGGAGACACAGAGGTTCTTGCAGGAGACCTGCGTCTCTGGTTTTCACAGGGAGGATGACAGCCAATACCTTCTAGAAATGCATGCTCGTCATAAAATTTCCCGAGAAGCAGAAATCCAGTTCTTAATTTTCATTCATTAGGTGCTTTGGTTACAGATGTCTCCATAGTGAAAGTTACTGCAAAGGAAGTATCTCCAAACAATCAAATAAATTACGGGTGTGTCCCGTACCGCCACCGAAGACAGACTGTAGCAGGAGCGCTGGGTTCACCGTCCACACACCCTGGCAGCGCCATGCACCACACGCGTGTCACACCCCCTCCCCTGTAAAGCCCCATGACGCAGTTTCTCATATTCTAGCTCAGTTTCAGCTACAGGTCTCGACAAGGGCTGAACAGGCAAGGGGGGAGGCCTCCAAACCCACCTGCTTAGTGTAATGCAACTATTAATAATAGCTCATGGAAGAATGAAACCCCTGTTACGAAATGCTAAACTGGACAGGAGTATGGGACCGTCTTGAACAAACAGGCCCAGGTGGCCATCCTGTCCAAGGGGGTTCCAGATGGCCCCACCCACGGAAGATGGACAGACATGGAGGTCAGATCAATGGGCCTGCAGACCTGCCCAGGGGAGTCCTGGCTCAGCTCGTCCAGGCAGATTCTGCCTCTGTCTCCCTTGACAACCAAGGTGAGTCTAGGTGCACTCATGTAGATGACTGATATATTTTCCAGGTATATGTAATTAAATATCTTTCATGGATAATGAAGACATAAAACCTCATTTATTTCAGAGCAATCTCCGTGGACTCCATAGAAAGAGGGAATTATCTTGTCTTTAGTTTCTGATATGTTGGAATATTAGAGATTCATATTTTGCTCACCTGTGAATAATTCCCCGTCTCCTTCAGGTGCAGAGGGCTGGTGCCTGGAGGTGGGGGGAGGCGCTGTGTACACAGGGCCGGGTCTGTGTCCGGAGCACTTCCCCAAACAGCCTCAGAAAATATGTAGGGGGGGATACCTGGAGGCCTCGTGTACAATGATCAAATGCCAGCAAATATTAGCAGGTCATCTCATTGTGTTTCCTTCTCTGGCATCATTTTCAGGGCACGATATTAACCTGAAGTTGAACCTGATTGTAAGACACATCAATTTAATGATGGATTTCATGGTAAAAAAGGGAAAATGACATGTCGTGTAAAGCTCGTTTGTAAAACGCATCCTAATGTCAGAGAGATTAAAGTGTGGAGGAAAAAACACTGAATCTTAGAACACAAGCTATTTAAATTTGGAAGTTTTAGTTCACAGGACATTTATCACTCAATCACTTTGCAGACACTTGGCAGCAAACACAAGTGCACACACAGCCTGCAGGAACTCACAAGTTCAACCATAAAAAACTGTCGTTTTTGAATGTCAGCAACACCAGGACATCAGCCGTTTCATACGGTTCAGCCGGATACAATAACAAGAAAACGGCTCTGACTCTGGGTCTGGTATCACGGGCAGCACACTTCACATAACTTGCTAAATCATCACAAACCGAGAAGGGAGAAGGAGGCTACCTCACCTCCAAAATGGCCCCAAAGCCATTCTACATCTTCAGTTATTTGTTACAGCAGCACCCCACGTGCACCGAAATCTGCATTAGCTTCCCGTTGCTGTTACGCCAAATTACCACAAACTTAATGACTTAAAATAGCACAAATTCATTATCTTAGAGTTCAGGAGGAGAGAGTCCAAAATGGGTCTCACTGGGCTAAAACCCAAGGCATTGACAGGACTGCATCCCTTTCTCTAGACTCTGGGGGAGAATTGTTTTTCTTGTACTTTCTAGCTTCTGTGGACCTCCGACCTCCTTGACTGTGGCTCCTTTTTGTCTTCAGAGTTAAACCGTCAATAGCAGCCCGAGTGTGGGTTAGATCATATCCTCTGACAACTAGAGGACTTTACAAGACTTCACAACTGATTGAAGTATTAGCGTTGTATAGTCACACTCAAAGTTACTCTTCACAAAGAGAAAGAACATGTGACACAGATAAAATGCAGGCAACAATAAAAAAAAAGAGAGAGATTAATAGCACACACACACACACAAAAAAAAAAAAAACAATGGGATAAAAATAGAACCAAACACATTGCTTTGGGCAGAAAGTTTAGAGGGAATAAATTGATTACTTAAAGGGAGACTCTTTCACTGGAACAAAACCCAGCATCTATCTACACATTATCTAACTAGCAAAGAGATTTGGAAATATTCAAAGTGAAGGGATGGACAGATACGTACCAAGTAAAACTCAAAGAAAGCACAGGAGGCAATAATAACCTAAGATAAAGTATGATTCAAAGTAAAGAAAAATTAAACAGGGCAAAGTGGACAATGTTTTATTAAGTGTTTGCGTTGATACAATGAAATAACAATGATGAACCTTTATGTGCCAAATAACACAGAATCAAAGCAGATTAAAAAGAAATCTGATTGAAATGTGAAGAGAATATGTCAGACACCCCCAAAACAGCTAAATATTCTTTTATTCTTTGACAGACCAAGTAGCCAAAACAGTAAATAGAGATATAGAAGTGTTAATATTATAAATAATATGATGTATTCAATAGTTATGCAATGTAAAACACTGTCACTATAGAATGATACCTATTGCAGCACCTGTGTGCTATAAAATTAGATCGTAGTTAAAACGCAAAGCAAACTTCTCTGACTTATAGGAAACAAATTGTGTAAGGTGCATATTTTGTGGTCATCAAAATATTACCCTAAGTAGCAACAGTCTTACATTCGACATTTATTAAGCAAATATTTCTAGAGTGCCTTCCATGTTTAAGGCTCTGTTCAAGTACTAAGGATAAAACAATGACAAAAACAGGTTAAGCCACTGTCCGAATGCTTGCATTTTAGTAGAGGCAGACAGAAATAAGCAAATCCTGTGCATATCCTCTGCTTTTTCTGGCTCGAGATCCAGCTATTCTGTGCGACCACCACCAGCCTTGTCTTGCTGTCACATCGGGACAGCTCAATCCACACACCTGGACCTCAGGCCTGGGATTCGAGTGAAGGTCCTCTCACACTTCTGTTGCCCCCATGTTTACCTTCCTCCGTATTCAAAAATTCTAGCTTCTACAGTGTGTGTCATTCCATCAGCTGCCCACCCTGTGTGGACATTGTCTGAGATCCAGGTCTCTCCCAGTGTGTATTAAAGACTTTCACATCTGCCTCCATGTCTGCTTTCCACCATCATCCATGACGTCAGTGTCCACGGGGCAGAACCCCTGCTCTCTTAGTGACGCGGTCTCTGTACTCCTGGTGATCTCTTCCTGCTCTCCACCCTCTCTCACATCGTCTCCTAGGCAAGCCCACCTCCAGAGCTGCAAGAGCATCTAACCTGTGGATTTCCGCCTGTCTCTCCAAGGCCCTTATCCTAGTGGCCCTACTTCACACATCTCCACTGTCAAAGTCAAGATCACGTCATTCTGATGCTGAATGCGCTGCACCACCAAGCCCTTTTTCAAGACGCACCACGCCCCTTAGGTCTTGGCTCCACCCTTTTCTCAGATGAGATCTTGTGGTCTGTCATTGTAAGCCCTCTTCCTAATCTCAGCTCCCTTGCCTCCCATTTCCTCTGACATACACTAAACCCCCTTTCTCACCCACTCTGCACCTCGCCCAGGCTTCTGAAATGAGTTCCAGGAAGCACTCAACCATAGCTACAGGACCTATTTAAATTCTCTATCAAATGGGCAGACAAAATTGCCCAGAAATCCTAACGCATTCTGTAAACTGTTTGCTTCTCCCTTGTGCAAAGGAACTGTCTCACGCCTTCTCTTCCCTCCTTAGCCCACCAGCACCCCGTGCTTCACTGAGAAAACAGGAGCTGCCTTCACCGTCCACCCCTAAATCCTCCTTTCTCGCTCCTGTCCGTCACTGCCCCCTTCAATTTATGTCCTAAGGAGGATGTCCATCATACCAAAGACCCAGTCCTTTTGCTCTCTGTCTCCCTGGCCTCCGCAGAAATAAAACGGCTCTCGCGATATCCTTTGTCTTTGAAACCCCTGAGTTTTCCCACACACACAGGCCCTGCCTGGTAGGCACGCTGTCTTCAAACATAAAAAATAAATCAATAAACAAAAACGTGCCCTGACCTCATGTCTCCCTCTAGCTGCTGCCTCGGGTTTCATCTTTTCTTCTCAGCAGAACTCTCTCCTAAGTGTCACTGACGCCACCGTCTTCGTTTCTCCAGTTCATGTTCTCTTCAAAACTCACTTCGTTCTGGCATCTGCCCTCTATCCACCTGACCTTGTCTCTTCTTAGGTCACCCATGCCTTTCCTGTTGGCACATGCGAGGACTGCTCCCTCTCAGCGGGGGCTGCCAGCCCTGGGGTACATCAGGACTCAGCACGGGACCATGTCTCTGTCCACGCCTGAGAGGGTCCCACCCAGTCCTGTGGCTTCCCGCACGGAGGAGTCCCTGAATCCTACCCTTAGCCACTGGGTTCCAGAATATGCAAACCCTACTGCCTCTTTCTTACTGGACGCCTAACATCGTCTCAGATGTATCAGCATCCAAAGCTGCGCTCTTGCCTGCCCTGCTGCAGGGCCGCGGTGCCTCTGTGAGTCTCCCCACCTCTATCAATGATGTGGTGCCCACTCGCTCCAACCCAACTACGTAAACCCTTGATTCCTCGTACTCGCCCACTTCCTCCCCCTCTTCCCAGCACATCCAGTGTCAGCAGACCCTGAGGCTCTTTCCTCCAAAAATCTGTGAGGTCTGTCTCCTTTTATCCATCTCAACTGCCAGCACCCGGTCCAAGCCTCATCCTCTCCCCACTGGACAAATGCTAAGCCTTCCAGGTGCCATCTCTGCCTCCGTTCTGAGAGGTAGACACAGATGCAGCAAAAAAAAACAGTGTGGGCTGCTACCTAGCAGCCACATCAAAATGGTGCTGGGGGGACCCCTTCCTGTGGCCTCACTGTGGCTTGTGAGGGCAAGAAGAAGCCCAGCAAGGTTAGCCCGAGATGAGACAGACTTGTCACAAATTGATCCAATCCGTATTGGCCGAAAGTCAAATTGGATCCTGAGCAGGAAGTGAGAAGAGCTTCGCTGGAATTAAATGCTATTTAGACTGTGTTTTCTGTGCCAGGAAAGAGCTGGCTTCAAGACGGAGCAGAGAGCAATTTGTACCAAATAAGTGATGGGGGTGTCATCCCCTGAGACATTTAAAAAGCTCCTTGGCATCTGGTTTTAATTACGCTTTCTGTTCACCATCACCCCCACGATGGCATTTCTCAAGATTCCAGGATATAATTTCCATTCTCTCATTCAACAGCATTTGTTAAATGCTTAATACAGTCACACACACCACACAAGGTATAACACTTGGCAAAACAAAGATGTGTTAAACATGTGCTGACAGGTACGTGTGTGCAGCAGAAGACTCTGTGCCCATGTATTTAGCTTTAAAAAAGAAAAAGCAAGTAGAGTGCTAATGGAGTCATTGACTGCTTAGTGTGAAAATATGCTCAGGGGGATCCTGCCTGTCCAGGACCCCCACCTGGCACCTGCCCTCCACAAGGACAAGCACTGTCACCTCCTCCCTGACCAGCTGTTGGCCTCTTTTGTCCCCATATCAGGCTGGAGGCTGACGGGAGGGCTTGTGAGACAGAGAATCGGGGATGGAGGTGGGGTGTGAGCAGGTGTGAGGCACCAGCCCCAAGCCTGTGGGGTGCAGAGCCTCCAATCCCTGGTTGGGAGACCCTGTGGGTGTCATACCAGAAAGGAAACGTAACCCTTGCCATGGTGTCCCTGGAATGGCAGCCAGTATTGTGAAAGAGGATGTCACCCAGGTATTATTCCTGCAAGGTGACCTCACAGGGAGAAAGGAGAGGTACTGAGAGTGATGGAAGAGGAGGAGAAAGCTTCTGTTCAGGCAGTTTGCTGCACAGTGTCTGCACACGGTGGGTCCATGGCACTCAGCATGAGAACAAAGGTTCTGAGACTCCTAGCGATTGAGACAAAGCTGTTCAGCTTATCATTTCCCAAGCTTATCTGGCTGCAGGGTTTGCCCCGGTGCCCCCTCTTTTACCCCCTCTCCTGAGATCCCACCCCATGTGCTTGGGAGACAGCCCTGAAACTTACGTGCAGATTTGGAAGCCAAGTGGAGACGGTGACCGTGGAAATAAAATGTGAAGGAAATTTGAGGAGGGCATCCCTAATCGACATAGAAGTGATTATTTCCCTGCAGGACACTTGCTGGGACAGTGCCAGCCCACACAGGGGAACGAGTGCAGAGGGACACTCCACTCGGGAGACGAGATAACATGCCACTGAGCCACCCCTGGGGATGGGAGCCAGTGTGACTGACGTTGACGGAAGCATGTTCCAACCACACCAGACTTCATGTCTGTCGTGTCCGATCCTCATGTCAGCCCTGTGAGGTTGAGGTATCCTCCTTCATTTAGAGTTCAGGAGTTTAGGGCTCAGACAGATCTAGAGGTGTCCCCACATTTACACAGGGTGGAGAGGAGGCCAAGTTGCCTGATTTCAGTCCAGGCGTCCCCTCTGCACCAGTCTGCCTCTGGCGTGGCCAAGCTGGGAGAGGACAAAGCGACAGGCAAGGGCGAGGTTGTGGGAACAGAGTAGGGACTGAATTGGCCATGTGTCTGCAGGAAAGATGTGACAGCTCCTGCAGCTCGCCCCAGCCAGCTTCCACCCAGGGTCTGGGGCAGTGGTTTGAGAAAAAAGGGCCAACAGAGGCAGGCAAGCTGGGAAAACCAGATGTCAGGGCTATGCTATTTCCAGAACATCCAAAAATTGTGGGGAAATTTCAAAAACTATGGCATACATGTGTAATTGGAATACCAAAAGAAGAAGTAGGAGATAACGAAGCACAGGAGGGGAAAATATATACATATATATTTTTTTTTTTCAAAACTAATGACAGACACCAAACCACAAATCCGGAAAGCATACTGAATAGCAAGCAGGATTAACAAAAACAAAAACACACCTAGGCATATCATACTCACGATCTATTCAAAGAGAAAAACTTGAAAGAAGCCAGAGAAAAACATAGAAACAAGGATAAAAATTCAGTAGACGTCTCATCAGAAGTCATGCAAGCTGGAAAACAGCGAACTATGTAAAAAGGAGAGTGAAATATATAAAATGTTGAAATTTGGAAAGCATCCAGAATTCTATAGTCAATGAAATTATCCTTTAAAGT
The DNA here is from genome assembly GCF_004115265.2 of Rhinolophus ferrumequinum. NCBI lineage: Eukaryota > Metazoa > Chordata > Mammalia > Chiroptera > Rhinolophidae > Rhinolophus > Rhinolophus ferrumequinum. The sequence goes on from NC_046293.1 coordinate 1,914,501, forward strand.
GAAGAATGAATTAGGATTTTAACAGACAAACAAAAACTGAGGGAATTCGTCATCAGAAGACCTGCCCCACAACAGATGTTGAAAGGAATTCTTTGGGAAGAAGGAAGATAATAGAGGTCAGGAACCAAGACCTCATAAAGAGAAGGAATAAATGAAGGCAAAATAATTGTTTTATATTTTTCTTATTCTTAATTGATTGAAAAGATAAGTGTTCAGAGTAATAACAGTAAAAACTTGTTGGATAATTACAGTGTCTGGATAAGCGAACGACAAAAGGAAGGGAAGGAATCGAGAATATTCAGTTATTAGGTACCTGCCCTATACATGCTCAGCACAGTGTTATTTGAATTGGACTTAAAGTAGCTAAAAATGTGTATTGAAGACTCTAGGATGGCCACAGCTTCTTTTAAATGAGTAAATTATGTACAGTAAGAGATGAAATAAAATGGAATCTTGTAAATTGCTCCATCGAAATCAGAGAAAAGAGGGAAAGTCTAAAAGAGAAACAAAAAGAAGTGCAATTAACTGGAGCCACTTATAAACAGGACGGATATTAGTATAACTGTATTTTAAAATCACTTTAAATGTGAATGGTTTAAATATACCAATTAAAATACAGAGATTGTTAGAGTGAAAAAGAAAAAAGAAAAAACAAGATCTGAGTATATGTTATCAACGAGAGACACGTATTACATATAATGAGTCAGATAGGTGAAAAGTATTTAAAAGAAAGACGGAAGAGCTATATTAATTTCTGATATAGCCAACTTCTACACCAGGAAAATTACCAGGGATAAAGAAAGGTATTACATGATGATAAAGGGTCGATTTTCCAAGAAGACATAACAATCTTAAAAGTATAGGTACCTAACAGCAGAGTGTCAAAATACATCAGGTAAAAAATTAAAGAAGAAATGGACAAACCCACTATCGTGTTGGAAGACTCCAGCAGCCCTCTGTCAGTGATGGACAGATCAAGGAGGCAGAAAATCATTCATGGTATAGTTGACCCGAACAGCATTATCGATCAGCTGGACCTAATTGACATTTATAGAATACTTCATCCAACAACACCAGGATGCACATTCTTCTCAAGTGCACGTTAAACACTTACCTTGAAAGACTGCGTTCTGGGCCATAAACACACCTTAACAAATTTAAAAGACTAAAAATCAGACAAAAATCTATATTCAGGCAATGGAATGAAACTATAAATTACCAACAAAAAGATAAAGAGTTTGGAGTTTAAACCATACACTTCTAAATAACACATGGGTCAAAGAAGAAATCTTAAGAGAAATTTTTTTAAAAAATCAATGAACTATATGAAAATAAGAATATGGGACATCAAACTATGTGGATGTAGCAAAAGTCAGGGATTAAAAGAAAGTTTATAGGATTAAAGAAAGTTCTTAGAAAATAAGAACTATCTGTAATCAATAATCTATGCTTCCACATTAAGAAACTAGAGAAAAGAGTACAATTTAAGCCTAAAGCAAAAACAAGAAAAAATTATAATAAAATAGTGCAGAAATCAAAGAAATTGAAATCAGGAAAACAATAGAAAAAAGTCAACAAAATTAAAAGTTGGTTCTTTGAAAAGATTAATGAAATTGATAAATCTGTAATCAGTCTAACCAAGAAAGTGTTGACACAAATTACCAACTACATGAGTGAAACAGAGATCACGGCCACTGAAACTACCCACATTAAAAGGAAAATAGAGGAACACTACAATTTCATGCCCACACATTTGATATTTTAGCTGAAACGAGCCAATTCCTTGAATGATACAAGCCGTTAAAACTCATGCAACAAGAGATAGATCATTTGAATAGTCTTGAATGGGCATGTAGCTCTTAAAGAAGAACCAGCAATCAATAACATTTCGAAAAGAAAAAAAAAAAAAAGAGAGAAAAAGGAACATCAGGTCCAGATTATTTCATTGGTGAATTCTACAAATATTTGAGGAATTTATTTAAGGAAACTATTTAAGGAAGAAATAATACTAATTATCAACAATCTCTCTCTTCCAGAACAGAAAGAAGAACTCTTGTTCTCTAAAGTCACCCTTACAACAAAACCCAAGCCAGAAAAAGATGTCACACCAAAGGAAAACTACAGTTCGATATCTCTCATAACAAAAAAAAACACCTTAACCAAAGAAGAGCAGTGAAATCCAACACTGTGTAAAATCAGTAGACAACATGACGATGTGGGATTTATTCCAGGCGTATAAAACTGGTTCAACAGTCGAAATTCAATCACCGAAACCTATCATGAGAAAAGTCATGTGAGTTCACCTAATGCCGAGAAAACACGTGACAAAACCCAGTACCCCATTCGTGATCGAAACTCGGAGCAAACTAGGAAGCGAGGGGAACTTCTTCAGCTTCATAAAGAGTATCGGCAAGAAGCTACAGCTAACCTCATATTTAATGGTGACAAATGGGCCACTTTCCCCAAATGATCAGAAATGATTCAGGAATATCCCCTCTAGTCACTCAGATCACACTGAAAATCCTAGCGAGTGAAGTAGGGCAAGAAAAGGAAGTAAAACTAAGTGTACATATTGGACAGGAAGAAATAAACTGTCCTTATTCACAAATCGTGGGCACTAGCTGCATAGAAAATCCAAAGAATCAACAACAACAAAACCACCTCTTGTAACTAATAAGCAATTACAACAAGACCACAGGATAGAAAGTTAATACACAAAAGTTAATTGCTTTCCTATATAACAGCAATGAGCAAATGTAATTTGAAATTTAAGAAGTACTATTTAACAATAGCACCAGTACATGAAATACTTAAGCATAAATTTAATAAAATATACATAGGATCTACATAAGGAAAACTACAAAACACGGACGAAGAAATCAAATAATAACTGATAACCAAGACGGCTCCTAAGGGACTAATGGGTGGGGAGTGTCAACAGTGTGGAGATAGATGCTGGACAAAGGGACCAGCCCGAGTCTGGGTGGGATGGAGTGGGAAAGCACGAGGTTTCCTCACTGCTGCTCAGAAAGGAGTGAAATTTAATATTTCAAACTGTGGTTTACTGCCAGATAACTGAAACCGCAGACAGTGACATCGCGGATAAGGGGGCACTAAGGTATTGTGACATGAAATTCGCTAAAAGAATAGATCTTAAGTGTTCCCAACACACACACACACACACACACACACACACACACACACACACACACGGTAACCATGTGATGGGATGGACATGTGAATTAGGTTGATTGTGGTAATTATCTTACAATGATACGTAAATCAAAATATCACTTTGTATAATATATACAATAGTATATATTACATGTCATTTATTTATTATTAATATACAATATATACTCATATATAATATAATTATACAGTGGCTGGGACAGGACACACACACACACATATATATATAAAGGTTGTCAATTGTACCTCCATAAAGATGGAAAAAAAATTAATAAAAAATAAATTCCTTTAGCAGTTATTGAATTTGATTGGCTTAAACTTTGATAATGCTTTGGGGAAGTTATTGTTTAAATTTACCTTCAAATGGTTTTGTTATTGCTGCACTACAGACCATATTAAGCTGGGGCTGGAAAGGATTTATAACAAACTAAAGCAAATCCACGTTCCGAGATGGAAGAAGGCACGGCTTCACCACTCAGATAATTACCTAGATATTTTGAAACCCTGTTCTGAATCATTTCTCCCCAAAATAAACAAGTTATATTAGCCTGTTTTATCGTTATATAGTACTAAAAATCTACGTATTACATTATAGTATGTTGTTATACGAAAATGACTAAAGATATTTATAAAATTATAATCTTTAGCTCCAACAGTATAATTGGTAAATTAGTCCTCATAAGCGCTATGCAGATTCTTTTGTAACTTGCACTGTCCAAAAATGACGGGATTAAGTCATTGGACATTACCCTGAAATTTCATCTGAGGGTCACAACGTCCAGAGCGAGACCGTATGTCGTTAGAGCAAAGCAATGGTTTTCCAGGAGGAAGTGAGTCCTGGGTGAGCCAAGGAGCCCGAGGCCAGATGGTTAAGTGCACGGGGGACCCTGTCCCCACTGGCATGATCACGGCTCAGGAGTGTCCCTGCTTGTCGCCCTTACATGAAGCGGTAGATGCGGACGTGGCGTGGGCAGTGGGACAACAGACCTTTGCTGTGCCCGAGCGGGGGTGCTGTTCTCCGGACCAGACCTTTCCAATGTCCATCGGCTCTTGGAGAGGCTGGGTGACCGCCGTGGGAAGCAGGTACGCAGAGCCCAGCCTCGTCAGGGCCAGCGCAGACAGCCGCGGAGGGGTCCTTAGATTTTTCTGTTTCAGACCGTGCCTCCTAGAAGGAGAGTGTGCACTTCTGTCCAGGTCACAGCCGGAGCATGTGAGGAGACCCCATCTCTCAGCTCGCTGAATTCTGCTCGGTAATAAAATGTGCACAGAGAGCCTGAGGGACACCTGCAGGATCGCCATGGCGACCATGGTGACCGAGGGGCCACCACAGGATCCAGTCCTGCTGTGACAGCAGGAGCTTAGGGAAGATGGAGCCCTTCAGCAGTTGGAGCGAGCTAGCACGCTTCCTCCACGGTCCCCACGTCCTCACAAGCAAAGAGTAACTCCGTAAAAGGCCGGGCGCCCAGAAAGCGTGCTGCGTGAGTAACATCTGGCCTGGGGTGCTGGGAGGACAGGGGTATGTGAGGGTGGGAACGACCCAAGGGCCAGTGGGCCCAGCTCCAGATAAGACAGGCAGAGAGAAGTCAGAGAAGGGACGACAGGCACAAATGAGCCCCTATCTGGGCTTCGGCTCCAGGGGGCCTACGCTGGGCGCACTCACCTCTCTCAGCCTGTCTTCCTACAAGCTCTTCCTGCCACACATGACAGGTGACCTGGCAAAGCTATGGCGATTGCCCAAGGCCACCAAATGAATAAGCAGCTGAGCATGGATTCCGCATGTCCCCAAGTGTCACTCCAGGGCCCAGGGCACCAGTCACATTGTCCACCTGAGACCCCAGGGGGCTCTTGGAGATAGAGACTGGGGTTCAAGACCAAATTCCCCGCTGCCCACGAAGTCACTTGGTCTTCCTGAGGCTCTGCCTTCTCATCTATAAGTCTGGGCACTCAACAAAATCATGCCCGTGAACAGGAGAGGTGAGCCCAGCACCTGACCCTGGAAGACACAGATACAAGGTGACTGTCCCCCATGGTCCCCCATTGTCACTGGAAGAATGGAGGTGAGCAACAGTGCTCATGCAAGGCTAAGGGGGGAGGGCGACTTCCCTCACAGCTGGTGGCCTGGGCAGGGGTGGGGGGCACAGGCTGGCCTGCGGGTCCCTTCAGAACGGCTGGAGGCGCCCTGCACTGGACCTGTGGGGCTCAGGGCTTCTCTGGGAGGGAGGGACAGCAGAGGCTGGGACGGGAGGCTCCTGCCCAGCTCCCGCCCAGCTCGCAGGGGCTCTCTGAACTCTGCTGCGGCTGCTTCTCCCCTGCCAATTTCCTGCCAGCACCCCTACATCCCCTTCCTCAGGGGACATTCTTTCCTTAAACTAGGGCCCACTTTGCAGTTGGGCTTATTCGGTGCTGTCTTTAAATTATTAATCATTTTTCAATAAAGGACCCGTATTTCCATTTTGCACTGGGGTCTGCAAATTATACAGTGGTCCTGCATAAAAGCCAGGGCCAGGGTCAGGGCCAGGAGCCCTTTGGAGCTACTTGAGGGGGGTCCTCAGCTGAAGGGAGGCGAGGACCAGGACGGACGGACGGAGATGGACGTGGGCAGACCCAGCGCCTGTCCTGAGAAGCCACAGCCCCAGGAGGGGGAGCGGGACCCCCGCTGGTTTCCAGCCCATGGTTAGTGCAAGGCCCTGCCCTCCTGGGGAGACCGCACCGACCCCTCCCCAGGTCAGGTCGTTGTGTGACCACAACCTAGGAGGTCACTAACGGGGTTCTGAGGACCGGTCAGGCAGGATGGGCCCGCCGACAGGTCCGGAACCCCAATCAGACCTCGGGCCTCCACCCCAGGAATCCACCCAGGGGCCCCCAGCTGGGAGTGAGGAGACCTGTGGGCCCTTTGTTCCAGCCCTGCCAGGCCCCAAACTTATGCACACACTCCAGCTGGGGATGTTGTGAGCATCTTCGAAGATGAGAAGATATTTCAAAGTGAGCTTAAGGCCATAAAGTATTAAAGAAATGTGAGGTATGATTGGGTCTGGCATTTAATACAACATCATTAAAGCTGGTAGTTTATTTTTAATTTTATAAGCTCTGCTAACGCTTGTCTAATTTTGAAATGTTTCCCAAGCCACAATAATGAGTATATAAAAGGCTGAAGCGCTGGGATTGGTAAGCGTTGGAGCTCCTTGGGGAAGCAACTGTGTAGAGATGTTGGGCACAGTGTCCCTCCCTCAGGCCCCAGCCCGAAGGCCCCGCCGGCACAGGAGCACGTGCGTGGGGGCTGAGAAAGGCTTTCTTTTTATAGAGAGTTTGGGTTGAGTGACAGCTCGCCTTGGAGAGGAAGGGGCTGCCTCTGAGCAGCTGAATGGCGGGGGCTCCCAAATTCCTGCTCTAAAGAAGCCTCAGCCCCTCCCTCCGGCCACAATTCGTCAGTTCTCCATGCAATCTGGTTATAAGGCTTGTGAATTCTAGACAGGCAAGGGGAGGGGCCCGGAGACAAGGGGCAGGTGTGCTGAGAACACACGCAGGGGGAGGGGCCCGCAGGTGGGGCCAGGTGTGCAGGGCAAAGCACTCGTCAGCCTCCACAGGCCGAGAGCCAGGGCCGCGATCACTCTGTTTGCTCAGGAAAATCCTGAGGTCTTCCAAGAGGAAATGCGTTGGGCCAGCTGGGTTTCTGTAGCCTGGGATCCTGGGAACTCTCTCTTTCGGCCAGTGGGTGAAGCTGTCTCCAGAGGTTGCGGCACACACTTTGGTCGTCCCGGGGCACACTGTCCCCTGGATGAGCCAGGCTCTGTGTGGCTCCCGGGGGTGTGGCCAGAGAACGAGGACGTGGCGTTCCAGCAGGTCAGTGAGCAGATGGGTGGCTTGTTCTAAGGGCCGGCGCGTGTGGTGAAGCCAAACCCCGGCCCAGCCTGTGGTCCCGTCAGTTCCTAGGGCGGCAGCACTCCCGGTGACAGTCGGTGCAGCAGGTCCTTTGCAAGGCCCACTGTAGCGCCAGCACCTAGAGAAGCCTCCCAGGAGTCAGGTGGGGGTGATCGGTGTGCGTGGCACTGTAAGGACACAGGGAGGTGGCCTGTGTGTCTCCATGGCCACCTGGGCCCTGGGTGCTGCGTGCAGCCCTGTTGCAGTGATCCGGACTCGGGGGTCAGGGTTCACAATGGAGCAATGCACACGGGGTTCCCATTAGTCACTAACAGATGAGAAATTGAGTCGTCTTCCTATTCGCTCGGCTGCCAGTGCTCTGCTGGCAGCGGGACGCATGACGGTGAGCAGACCCGGGTCCTGCCTGGCTCAGGAAAGGGACCCTCCAGGAGCGCCAGCACTGCCACACTCAGGCCCCAGCCCTTCCACCGCCCTCTGGAGGCCAGTCCCCACGTGTCTCATCTTTATTACGGGGGAAAAAAATCGAACTTCCTGGAGATTTGCTGTGAGAATGAAATGAGCTAATCCATGTCAACCTCTTAGCCTGGAGTCTGGCACCAAGTACTAAATAAATATTAACAGATATTCCTGCGGTTCTTACTAGGCTTACGGAGGAGACGTGTTAAATAAACACGGACGTAAGGAGCCAGACCTGCGCTGGGGGGTGCAGGGAGGGGTGGCTGCCGCCCCCAGCGAGCCGTTCTCTGTCCCCTGCTGGCGGCTACATCTTCTTTAGTCAGTCTGTTCATCGACTTTTCCCATCTCCCCCGGTGAGGTTGGGGGCTCATCCTGCCCCATCCCAGAGCTCAGCAGAGCCCACGTGCCGCCACCTCTCAGCAGATCTTCATGAATGAACAGGGAAGGATGAGTCCCTGACGCACAGCCCCCAGGGGACGCTGGGCGGGCAGTTGTCAAGGGCTGAGGGACCCGCCCCCGAGATTTGGTCCCATACAGTCAGGTTCCCGGGTGGCAGTGAAGGCGCCCCAAATGAACTTGCACTGGGGCCTGAAGAGAGGGGGTGCAGTGACCCCACACCCCATCAAGTCAAGCGGAAAGGGCTGCAGGCCTGGGTTCTCTGTGGAACAAAGTCAGGTTTCCCACTGAGGTGGCCAGAATTGGGGTCCCTGGGGTCCCAGCTAACGCAGAGGCCCAGCCCAGGGAAGGCCACAGGCCCTTGGGCATTTCCCCCGCTGCCTGCCGTGGGGGCACCAGCAAGGGGGTCAGCCCGTGGCCATCGCAGGGGAGTCAGAGCCCAAGTCGCCCTGGCAGGGCTGTGCCTGGACTCCCACCCGGGGCCGTGAGAAAGCGCCCCCCATAAAGGGGGCAGCAGCGGACCAGCCTCCCAGCAGGGAGGAGAGGCGGAGAACAGATGCTGGGCAGGGTTGTAACAACATGACACACCAGAGCAGCCACGAGGGAGCCCTGGGGTCCTGACACCCCTGGGGCGGGGCGGTCCTAGTGGGTGGCGCTCAGCCCAAGTATCGTGCAGGTTAGTTTTCATGTGGCCCATGTCACAGCCCAGCAGGCAGGGGCCCAGGGACACCCCCGGGTGCCTGCACACAGTAGGACCTCAGCGAATGAGCCTGGAGGCATGAAAGGAGGAAGGGATGTCCGGCACAAGGCCGGCCCTGTTGGGGGCGCCGAGACTCACGGGGCGCTTCATGTGTCCCCAGGAGCTTGTACAGATTGTCCCCCTCTGCCGGGGCCCTGGCCTATCCCAGACCCGAGGGTGCAGGGCGGCCTGCAGTTCACCTCACAGCAGGAGGGCAGGTGGGTCCAGGCCCCTGGCAGCAGAATCACCCCAAGGAGTGCTTAGCAAGCACCCCAATGTGTCAAGACGGCAGAGAGAAGTTTCGAGATGACACCAGTGAAATGGCTTAATCCCAGCCCCCAGTCGGCCCGTCGCCCTGGGTGGGGGTCACCCCCTGGCACCAGCTGCACTGCAGCCCATTGCCCAGCTCTCAGCCAGAATTTCACTCCTTCCGGGAAGATGAGATGAAGGCACTTCAGCCATCGAGTCTCGCTGACTGACACCACCCTCCCCGCTGCCCGCGTGCCCTGGATCTCACGCCTGCTTTTGAAATGTCTCCTACGATCTCCCTCACGCGCCCCTTCCTCTGTCTGCCGTCAGCTGCTTCTTTCTGGGCCCTTCTTCCGCGTGGGTAGGAGACTGCAGAGGGAGGAGCCTGTCTGCCCACACAGCAAACACTTGGCAAATGTCTGTGGGATGAATGTAGTTGCAGGGCCTTTTCCTGGCATCGGTGAACCATCTTTGGTAAGAAAAAATTGAATTTTCGAGGACGCACGTAGAGGGCTGGACAGGTCAGTGGCCAGTCAGGTTCTCGAATGTTCCGGCTAGGATCCAAGGAGTAAGGGGCGCTGTCTAGAGAGCAGGCAGATGCTCGGCAAATGGTGTGTCCCTCTCTGGTGCTGTCAGGGGTAAGTCCAGCCAGGACTGGCCCTGGCCTGCTGCCCTCTGCTGCCCTGGACTCCACGCTGGTCCTGAGAGGCCCTGGGGCAGCAGGTGTCCACGGGGAGCCCAGCCAGGTCTTTGGGGGCCTGAGAGGGGACGGATGGGACCCCTGTGCTCCTGGTTCTCACGGGGTGGAGCCACCAGCCTGGGCCTGTGACCACAGGTCTCGAGGGAAGCCCCACATAACAGCAACACCCCAGTGCTCTGTGGGGTGCCACGCCGTGCTAGGGACCCCAGCGTGGTCAATGGAGGCTCAAGGCAGATCTGGGAGCCAGGCCCCCCTTCCTCTAAGGAGCTGATGCAGGCAAGGCTCTATCGCCCAAACCCTCTACTTAGAGGGTCCCTCAGCTTGGGCTAAAAGTATGAAACATCTTAAAACGAGAGCAGTCGTCTCCATCTAAGGCACATAGACACCCCTCCCCACCCACGTGCCAACCCCACGTGGATTGTCTTTTGAAATTTGTCTGATTTGTGCCTGGGAAGTGGTTGTCATCGTCCTTGATTTGAAAGAGAAGGTGGGGGTTTGTTGAGTGATGGAGCTTGGCCAGGTGACTGGCTGGCAGGTGTCTGTCAGTCTCCCCGGTGCTCTCCTCCTCCCGGCCCCACCTCCCATGCCCCCTTCATTTCTCTGATCTGACCGCAGGTGACCTTGTCACCCTTCCAGTGAATGGACTGGATGGAACCAGTGCTTTTTTGGAGGGACGCGTGTTCGCCACGAGCCGGCTGACACAGGCCCGCATGTGCGCCGGGGACCACCTCCGGCTTCAAAGCGAGGTGCAGCCGTGGATGTTGGTTTGTCTACATTCCTTTTTTTTTTCTGTTGGAGAAAACTTGTCACATCTCTTACACGTTGTCACTGAAGCCTCATTAGTCTGAAATGTCACTTCACTTACGAACATCATTATACACGAGCGTGTGCTGCAAATGACAGCAATTGCAGAAAATATGAAAATACGTGATTTCTTTTTTTTCCAAAGCTGCATTTTAGCAGGGACGACGTCAACATTTTGATATCTGGGAGAGACGTGAACGCGGATGGGGGTCTGGTAATCTCCTCACAGTTTTCAAGTGAGCACGTCAGGCCTGGCAAGTTGTTCCTCTCTGGAAAGATCCAGAAAGTCATCCACTGACTACTGACGGAGAAGGGAGGGGGCACCCGGGAGGCCGTGGGCTGGAGGGCTGAGCAGATGGCTTCCTGCTGAGCATGGAACAGGTGTCAGGACTTTGTCCTCTCACACCAGGCACGTGGGTCACTTTGTCCCCTGCAAGGAGAAAACGCAGCTAGGAGCTGCCGCATTTGGGTGATGGGTTTTTCAGGCCCAGCGTGAACCTGGAGTTGAGTTTTCATCTGAGGGGCCGTGTTGAGGGAAGGGGGCAGGGCGCAGGGCAGGTCACTCACTCTGGTCTCGAACACGGTTGGTATCTTTATTTGATCCCTGATTCATTCCGCAGACAACTATTGAGCACCTACTGTATGCAGCGTGCTAGGGGCTTCACTGGGAGTAAATGACAGGTGCCTGTGGTGTAGGGCTGCCCATGGCAACGAGGGCCACTCAGCCCCGAGCCTGTGTCTGCACACTGGGGACCTAGCAGGAGCCGCAGGAGACGATGTCACCACCCACCCGCTCCCAGCCAGGAGCGGGCTGAGATCACCAAGAGGGTCTCCTGGGTCCCCATCAGTGTGGTCGGGAGGCAGGACGGTGTTGTGGGAAGAGCGTGGACTCGGGACCAAACTCCCCTGAGATGTGCTGCGTCTGAACGGCTGTGTCGCGTCTGAACGGCTGTGTCGCCGCGTCAGGCTCCTTCTCTGTCGAGTCGGTTATCAGATGGGAATTGTGATTACTTCACTGCAGGTTGCTATTAGTACTGGGTTAGCCCAGTGGTTCTGGGTGACGGTTCTGCGGGTCGGGTGGGAGGCGGAGCCCCTGGTCTCTGCCCAGGGTCACACAGCCCACAAGACCCTGCTTCTTCTCCCATGGTCCTTGTCAACATGCTCAGAGCATTCTCTGTCACTCATCCTTCTACTGACCGTCACTCACCTCTACTTCCGAGGAAGCCCATGGGGCCAGAGCAGTGGGTGTCTGGTCCGGTGTCAGAACCTTAGCGCCCAGTGGAGTACCCGGGACATAAGAACACGTGATTCACATTCAGTAAATACATGAATGAAGACATAAACATTGCAAAAAAATGATTCAACATTTGTTGAATAAATGAAGACTAAAAATTACAAGAAATTAACGAGTCTACGTACAAAGGAAAAGCTAGCAAGCAGGAAAAGGCACCAAGTCAGGCGGTGGGCAGGACCAGAGCGGACGACGGGGCTTGCTGAGCAAGGGCTGTGGCCCATGCCGTGCGTCTGTGTCCGGGCCGGGCCGGGCCTGAGTTTGGAGCGGGCTCAGGCTTTGTGCTTCTGCCAGGCTCACTGTCCGATCTGAGGATGAGACTCTGTCTGTTATCAGCTTCACGTGGTCCAGCTTTGCAACAACCTTCTTTTTTTTTTTTTAACTTCCAAGCCATTATTCTAACATAGCTAAATTATAAACTTAAACACTTAAACTTATTAAGAAAATGTTTCTTTTCATATATAAAATTTATAGAGTCAATTAACAGTTATTTCATGTATGATCTTAGCCATCCCAACTGGCAGGGAAATGTAGGTCAGCGTCTGTACCTGGCGGAGCCACGAGGTTCGGCCCCTTCTCTCGTCCCCGAATCCAGCCGCGTGGGGCCTGCTGTCACTTCCCTCTGGTTCGCAGAGAAGAACGGATAAATCGGGATGCCCATTTCCATGTGTAATAGCTGCTATGAAGTCCTTTCTGTAGGCAGTTGGTGTATTTCCATTTTGGTTGCTTTAAAACTTTTTATTTTATTTCATTTTTTTTAATTAAGGCTTGTTTGTAGGACATTTCAGATAAATGTTTTCTTATTTCCTGTAGCTGACTCTGCGTGACAGACAGTGACAGGAAGCAGATGAAACCTTCTTCTTAGAGACTGCATTCATTTATTCAGAGAGTGTTCCCTGAGGATAACTTTTGTTCAGACTTGGAAGAGTAAGGAAGGGACAGGGACACGGACCTGTGTGTCCTGTGATGTGGGCAGGATGGGATACAGTCTGTGGGATTGTAACGAGGAAACGAGAGCTGGCGGCACCTTCCGTTGGTGCGGGGGTGGGGGTGCCTACGTGGTCTCAGTCCTTCCGGGCACTTTCTCACAGGGACCCCATCAGAGCCCTCAAGGTAATTCAGTTTCTATCTTCATCCTCATTTTGAAAATGAGAAAACAGAGGCACAGAGAAGCTCAGAGCTCACCATGTCACCTAGCTGGGAAGCGGTAGTATCTGGATTACAACCCGGGCAGGTTGTCTCATTGCGGTGGTTCCTTTTAGGTGTCAGCTTGACTGGACCACGGACCCCCGGACATTTGCTCCATCCTTATTCCGGCTGTGCCTATGCAGGTGTTTCAGACGAGACTGATGTTTCCATCAGTGGAATGAGTGAAACAGATCATCATCCCCGGTGTGGGGGACATTATCCAATACTTCGGAAGCCCGGATAGAACAGAAAGGTACATGAAATATTTAATATCAATATGCAAATTAAAACGAAAGCCAGCGCCTGCTGGTCACCTGACACAAGCTCATAAGAGACGGTGTGATTACAGCCTCATGTCCGTTATTCCACACGGGAGAAGGGCTCACTCTTCTCTACTCCCACCACCCTCTCCTGGAATTTCTCTCTTTGGCATTCTAGAAATTCGTTTAACCAGATAAATCGAGTAAAGCTTTCTGTGCCCCATTTTAATTCACAAGCTGTGTTCTGCTGTACGTGAGGCCAAATGACACATTTTATTTCTTGTCATGGGAAAAGAAGATTAATTTTTAATTTTCTTTCCTCTATTACATCCCAAGGTGCACACTATCTCTGTTGAACATCACGTGTGCAGGTTGGAGATGGGTCACCAGATCCGTGCACGTTCCCTTCATCTTAGTATGATGTGCTCATCTCGGAAAGGGATGGCAGGAAGCAGCCAGGGCGGCTTCCACTTTCCAGGTGCCTGAGGATATTCGCACCGGTGGATGTTCACGTGTCTTATAAATAGCAAAACATTCACTTTTAACCCTTGTAGTTTATTCAAAGACCGTACACTCAGTTGCACAGACACGTGCATTTTATTTTTGTTTCAGGAAAACATACATCTGATTCTTTTGCAGAGCGTGACACCCCTTAAACCCAAACCTCACATTAGTTAGTTCTCCTGAAGTGCAGTGTCCTCAAGGGCTGAGAGAAGTTTACGTGTTTGGTGCGTGTGTGGTGGGCGGGGGAGGGCGGGGGGGCAGGCAGTGCAGTTCACATCAGATGCTTCTGTGAACATCCAGTGTCCCAAATTGTTGCAATTTATATACCAAACAAGGGCTAATTTCCCAGTGTATCAAGAGTCCCTACAAATGAATAAGAAGACCAACCCATGATAGCAAAATGGGCCAAAAACAAATGTGTGGAGAGTTCCCAGGAAAGAAATTCTAAATGGAGCTCATCCAAATGAAAACATGCCCACTTTCGTCATAATTAGAGAAATGAAGTGTTTACTGATAATGCCACACCACTGTCACCCACAGATTGGTGAAGATCAGAAAGTGTGACGACGTCTCTGAATTGACAGGGACGTAGAAAAGCAATGTACACAAAATGAAAAAGAGAACAGAAGGGAGAGTAAGCGAGAGCTTGCTCTCACTGCCTGACTGTGTTAGGGAGGGACGCCCGTCTTCTCCTGCCTCGGACTGGAAGGACCCCGTAGGCTCTCCTGGGTCTCCAGCTTGCAGACGGCCGATCGTGGGACCGCCTGGCCTCCACAATCATATGAGCCAAATCCTTGTAATCTCTCCTTCTGGTTCTGTTTCTCCGGAGAGCCCTGTTAGCTCACCTCCAGTGTCTAGACTCTTGACGCAGGGAATCTCTACTATGTAGCAGGTACCCACCACATATTTGCTGGTTGATAGAGTACCTGGTCAGGGGGACGGGATGGCCATCACGTCATGGCAATGGCCGATGGGTGACACAGGCTTGATGTGAAGGCACAGGTTCCTTTGCAGAGGGTTGTACCTTGTTTTGTGTGGGCACCAAACAGGTTGATGGTATCCTTGATGCTTTAATGTGTATTCTTCCTTTTGCTTTTCTAGCCATTACTGTCTCCGCCACATGTAACATTAAGGATCATTCAAAGGAGTGATGGAAACAGAAAGAGAAGGGAAAGAAAGCTTTATGCCACCCAGTGGAGGTGAGACAGGGAGCCCACCTCCCGGTACTCCGAATTGGGGTCACAGAGTTGTGACAGTAATTATAAAGTGTTCCCTAGTAGTGGGGTTTTCTGTGTCACATCAGTGTGGTTGGGGTCCTCCACAACCAGCAGCCACCCCAAATCGTGGAGCACTCACCCGTCCAGTCCTTTGCGCCTGTTCCAAAGAGGAATGTTTTCCAATGAGACTCGAACTGTCCCTGGAAGCCTCTTCCTGTCTGTGTTCTGGCCCCTTCATACCGCAATCCCCCAAACCGTCTGCATCTCAGGACTTGATGGGGGAGGGGCAGCCACAGACACTGCCCCAAGTCCCCTTGGGATGGTCCACCCTGGGCTTGGCAGGTCACCTGCACTCCCAGCCACGCTGAACTGGATCATGGGTCACTTTTAATTCAAGACCCCAGGTGCTTATTCGGGAGCACCCAGAAAATAAGCAGCTTCTGTCTGAGGCCCCCTCACTGGGTCTGCTCTCACACTGCCAGAGGATATTCTTGTTTCCTGCAAGAGTCTGCGAGGAGGACTTTATGGGAACAGATGTTTCTGTGTCATCTGACAAAAGCTGCCAGCAGCCTCCTGGCGTAATTCTTCACAAACACAAGCATCCTTCTTACATGAAAGCATAGAAAAACAGCTTGTAACTTTGCTTTATTTCAGGAAAGTTCAGGTTAAAGTGAGTACAAAGATTCGTAGCTGTAAGCCCAGAAATCCACTGGACAAGTTCAGAATTCCAAAGGGGTGTGTGGTTCTGTGCGCTGATGTGCACGTGGTGGGGGTTGTCAGCGTTGGAGGGAAGTCAAATTTGGTGCCAAAGGCTTTAAATTGATGTCAGTGCACAAAGACCACATTGTGTGAAGATTCCATATGGCGGTTTGAAAAGAGCGTGGTTCTACTCCCAGTTCTCTTCCACAAAAGCCTTATAACAACCAGAAGTGTTTCATATACCATGAAAGGTCATACACCTTTTAGACAGTCTCAGCGCTGCCCTCCATCCTACCTGCATGTAATAAGCAAATAAATGACAGATGTCGTGTTGGGGATCCAAAGGTAACAGGTCAGCAGCCTGCGCCTTCAGTGTGGAGATAGAAAGGGGCACACTAGTTATTGCTTGACTACAAGGTGAAAATTGTCCCAACAGACTTGTGCACTAAGACTACGAGGGGTCAGACGGGTGATTAAGGAATCCAGAGGAGCTTTTCTAGAGCGGAATCTGGACACAAACTTAGGCGGTCCCCAGCCAGAATAGGGTTGGGACAGGTCAATCCATGCTTCTAGGGGAACAGGCAAATGGCCTCAGCAAAAGCCTTGTCCAAGGGGTGCTTGTGAATCTAGGTGTGAAGATAGGAGGAGCTGACCGTGGAGAAAAGTATTGTGTCAGCCAGTTAATCCCCATTCTGCATAACCATTACCCCAGAAGGACTGGCTTCACTGCTTTGAGCTTTGTCCTATGCTGGAGGTTTCAGTGCAGCTGAACTTCCAAAACTCTTATATGGCCAGGAGATAGAAAGTTTCTTCAGGCACCTGAAAGAGAAAAGCCCAGAAAATGACCCAAACTTTCACTTAGGATTTCTGGCGGGGCTCCAGAAGAGGGTGAGCAAGCCAGAACCAGACCAGAATGGTGACTGCTGATGGGTGTGACATTTCTCTGGGGATGATGACAAATGTTTGGGAATTAGATGATGAGAATGGTTACAGAATCTGTGGATACACTCAAAAACACTAAATTGTAAACTTTAAAATGGCGAATTTTATTGTGTGTAAATTATATCTCAGTTAAAAAAAAAGAAAAAAGGAAAGAAACAATATTCGTGGAATTATTTTGAAGAGATCCCACACACATATATAGATGATGAATAAAAAATCAACTCCATTAAATATTATGCAAGTGGGTATATGAGGTTTAGAGTAAATTTTCATTAAGAGTACATCATATGAATTCAAAACAATCTAAAAGCAACTTGACGAGAAGTAAACTCAATGTACTTTGGGAGACTACCTCACCTGACTCAAATGTTACTTGAATTGTGACAAAGATAGTAATGTCAGGGAAACATGAAGAGTTTAAGTAAAATTGTTTTGCAAAATGCGGTATTGAGAATGCTTAAAAGCAGTATTTCTAAGTTACTGGGCATTTTATATGTGGTCTGGATAACGAAATTGAGAAATATGACAAAGTAACAAGGATGAGCAAATGAGAAGACAGCAGAAAATATTGAGTCTAAAGCAACAAAGATGGACAGTGTTTTAAAAGGATGGACAGTGTTTTAAAAGGGCATAGGAGACACACAGGACATGATGGAAAAGTCCAACATGTAAATAATTGGAGACTCAGACAAAGGCAAAAGAAAAGATGGAACACAAGTAATATTTCTTTAATGTTTTATCCAAACTGACCAAAAAATATCAATCACACACACACACAGATATAGTCTAGTCAAACTTGTAAAATACAAAGACAAAGAGGAAAACCATAAAAATGGTCAGAGAAAATGAAATGCATTACCTTAAAAGACCAATAATAAGAAAGAGGCCTCAACAGGAATACCACAGTGCAAAAGACAATGGTATGTCGTCTGCCTAGTGCTGAGAGAAAATAGCTGCCCGCCCAGAATTCAATATGCTCCAGGAATATTGTTCAAAGACAAAGGTAGAATTAAGATGTAATTAGATCATTAATGAAGTAATTAGACACTAGCAGACACTACAGAAGTTGCTCAGGTAAAAAGGAA
This sequence comes from Rhinolophus ferrumequinum, assembly GCF_004115265.2. NCBI lineage: Eukaryota > Metazoa > Chordata > Mammalia > Chiroptera > Rhinolophidae > Rhinolophus > Rhinolophus ferrumequinum. The sequence goes on from NC_046293.1 coordinate 1,932,102, forward strand.
GCATATAAATGCAGGAAGGAATATATAATATAACAATATAATTGTATTTTAGCTACATAATTACATCTGTTTATATGTATACTTTCATATATAATTATAATAATTGTAATTATGATGACGCATGGTAATAATTATGGGGGTTAAAAATATATGAAAACAAAATGCAAGGCAAAAATGTTATAAAAGGAAGGAGATTAAAATATTTTACAGTTTTTATGTTCAAGAAGTAATAAAATACTCTCGAAATTAGCAAGTCAAGGATGAAAGTAATAATCCACAGAAGTTAAATTCATAGTAAAAGGAGGCGTAAACAAACAATGAGTTAGGAGAAGGGGGAAAAGAATGATAAAAATACTGGAATGAACCAAAAGAAGTCGAGAAAAGAGGGAAGAGAAACATGGATCAAGTGTGATGTGTAGAACTATTAAGACAGAGAATTCAAGTCCAAAAATATCAGGGTTTGCATTACATATAAATGGACTAAGTACAGTGATTTATATACAAAGATTTTCATACTAAAGAAAAATGTCCTGTATTCTACTTACAAGAGTCACATCTTAAAGATACAGAAAAGTTGATAATAAGGAAATAGAATAAGGAAATAAGGAAAAAGAAATACTATGCAAATATGAAGTAATAATAACAAGGATAACGGTAGTCATACCGAGGATGAAGTGTTGTAGCGAGCACATATCAGACACGGTAGAATCTACAGCAAAGAGGATTTCTAGCTGGAAAACAGACAGCAATTGAAGGGTCAGTCCTCCAGAGAAATAAAACAATTGTAGAAATACTACCACCTATGAGCATAGCCTGCAAGTAGCATAACCAAAATGATAGAGCAAAGAGATAAAGTGACAAAAAAATCATAACGGGAGATCTGACATCCCTCACTTTATAACTAAAAGCAAAAGCAGCAAAGTGATCAGTTATTGTACAGAAAATGTTGACAATATGATTAATACGTTCAACCTCATTGATGTACGTAGAACACTGCATCCATCAAGTGTGGACTATGCTTTTTTATGTGCATGGGGACCATTTCCTAAAATGACCCATCTGTGGAACGTAAAGCAAGTCTCAAGAAATAAGTGACATTATACCTGCCATATTCTCTGCCCACAGTAGAGTCGAGTTAGAAGCCAATAACAACAGAGAATTATAATAAGTAGATAATTTCGAGATATCTGAAAAAAAGCAACACATTTCTAAATAATCATGGATCAAAGAAAAAGGATTCACAAAGCAAATTAGGAAGTTTTGTCATGTATGATTATAAAACTACAGTAAAAAATGTATGAGGTATAGCAATAGCTGTGCTTAGCGGGGAATTTATGTACTTAATTCAGATACTCAAAAAGATTAAAGGTTCAAAATCAATCTAAATATTGATTTCAAGTACTTGGAGAAAATAATAGTAAATTAAAGTTAAAACAATAGTACAAAATAAAAATAAACTTAGAAATTAAAGAAAGAGAAGCCAACTATTATAATGGTATAACTCAATAACAAATGTTGGTTTGTTAGAAAGAGTAATACATTAGACAAACACTGGCAACACTGCATAAGGTTACAAACAAGAGAGGAACAAAAGCAAAACTTATAAATATCAAAAACACAATTGACTAAAACACACTCAAGAAGAAAGACAAAAATCTACAAAGTCCCATATTTATTAAAGTGTTTGATAATTAAATCTAGAATTAAAGTTCCTCTATACACAAATATCATTCCAAGCCTATGTGTTCTTAAATTCGAAACATTTACAGAATTATAAAATATACAAAACGTTAACATACAAAATACTCTTCCTGAAAATAGAAAGAGAAAATTTTTCTCAATTGTCTTGATGAGGCCAGAACCATCTTGATAACAAAGCTTTACCTGTACTTTATGGATAAAGATTTTCTAGGGACTATGGAGGGCTGAATCATGCCCCACCCCACCACCAAAGATGTCTACCTTTTAATCCCTGGACCTGTGACTATATTACCTCATATGGTAAAAGGGACTCTGCAGGTGTGATAAGTTAATCATCTGAGATATGAAAATTATCCCGGATTTCCATGTAGTTTAGTCACCAGGGCCCTTAAAAGAGGAAGGTAGGGGGATTAGAGTCAACAGCAGGAGTTCTGATGAGCAAACAAGAAGTTGGAGTGATAAGAGGAAGAAGCTAGGAGCCAAAGAACGCAGGAGGCCTCTGGAAGCTGAAGAAAGCAAGGAAATGGCTTTTCCTCTGAAGCCTCCAGCAAGAGGCAGCTCTGGCGACGTCTTGATTTTAGACTGCTGACCTCCGTAACTATTACTTAATAAATGTGTGGTTTTTACACCACTAAGTTTGTGGAAATTTGTTAAAGCAGCAACAGCACACTAATACAGAGACCAATGTCCCCAATAAATATCAATGCAAAAATTCCCAAAGAAACTACTAGCAAGTCAAATCCATGACATATAAAAATAAACAATACAATCGAGTTGAGTTCATTGCAGGAACACCAGGTATGCAGGAACACAAAGGTAACATTTGAAAATCAGTTATTGTAAATCACAATAATGACGAAATAAAGAAGGTAAATTATATGATCATCTCAACAGAGACATAAAAAAGTTGATAAAATTCAATACCTGTTCATGGTTAAAAAAAAAAAAATTGCTGTTACCAAAGTTGGTATAGAACGACACTTTCTCGATTTAGTAAAAATCTTCTAAAAATTACCAGTGAGTATCATAGTTAATGACAAAACACTGATGGTATTTTACCTGATATTGGGAACAAGCTACCATCACTTCTGATCAGAAATGTCCTGGAAGTCTTAGCCAGTGCAATAAGGCAAGAAAAAGAAATTACATTTGTAAGATTGGATAAAGTAATGAAACTGTCATTATTCTCAGATGATGTGATTTCGTATGTGGAGAATTCTAAAGTATCTACAGACAAACCAGGGTAATTAATAAGTAAAGTAAGTAAGGTCACTGGAGACAAGGTCAACATACAAAGCTCAATTTTGTTTCTGTATACCAAAAACAATGAAGAATAAAACAGAATTTTAAACAACACCTTTAAGCATGACTTGAAGACTCTAAATTGCTAAGAATAACTAAAAATGTGCAAAGAATGCTACACAGAAATCTGTAAAATATTATTTGGAGAAATTAAACAAACCAAAATAATAGATTAAAATACATAATAGATAACTATCAACTCTTTCAAAACTGATCTATAGAATTAATGTAATCCGAAACAAAACAAAATCTTGGCCAGTGTTGTTTTTGGAAATTGTGAGTCTACAAAAACAATCTAAACTGATTCTAAAATTTATATGAAAGTGCAAAGGACCAAGAATAGCTAAGACAACCTTAAAGAGATCCACCCTACCACAAATCAAGATTTATTGTAATGCTATAGTGTTGAGACAGTGTTGCAATGCAATGACAGGCAAGGGGACCAGGGGAAGAAAATAGAGTTCAGAAATAGATGTACACTATACAGACAAATCATTTATAACAATGGTACTCCAAAGCAGTAGGAAAATGCCTTTTCAATAAATGATGCTTAGTCAATTGGATAAATACATGGAAAAAAATAAATCTTGTCCTCTTCACGTCACACACAAAATTCATTTCCAGAGACGTGGTAAATCTGAATATGAAAGGAGTCCAACTTAGAAGAATAGCTTAGTGATCTCAAGTTGGCAATGACTTCTTAACTGGTACACAGAGGGTACTGACTATGCAGGATAAGGTGGATAAATTTCTACATGAAAATAAGAAATTTGTGTTCATCAAAAGACACTAAAAACTACCAAATTTACCAGCCACTGAATGGAAGAAGGTATTTACAAAACATGTAACAAAGGACTCCAACATCAACAAGGTAGCACCTATCAAAAGCACTCAGTAACAACACTGGCAAGAGATCTAAACAGGTGCTTCACAAAAGAAAACGTCCTAACGGCCAAAACTACGTGAAAAAAGTGCTCACCCTTGTTAGTAAACAAGAAAATGCAAGTAAAAATCACAATGAGACACGGTTACATATTCCTGAACAGATACAATTCTAAAGGTCAGACAACACCAAGTGTTGGCAGGGATGCAGAACAGTTGGAGTACTGCAGGTCTGCAGGGCACAGGGCTACATCTGACAGCTGGGCTGGAAACTGTTGTACAGTATCTACTACACATAAACAGGAACCAACGGTGGAATTTCACAATTGCACTCTTAGCTCGAGACCCGCAGAGCTCCCTCCACACAGACACCGAAGCCATGTATAGAATAATCACGTAGCGTGGCAAACGGCAGTCCTAAGCTGCAGACAGCCTCAGTGTCCATCGACACTGTAACTAAATCATGGTGCAATTACACAGCGGGGCACGCTGCAGTATAAAAACTGAATAAAGCGTTCATCTGCCAAACTACATGGAAGAATACCAGAAACATAGTATTGAGTGGAAAGAAAAAAACAGACACAAAGAATATACACTGTATGATACAAATTCTATAAAATTCATAAAACAGAACGAACTGAGGGGTTAGTGGTCTGAAGGTGTTTACCTTTTCACAGAGGGCAGCAGCCATTCAGGGAGGGGTACCTGGGCCCCTGGGCCCTGATCGTCTTTACCTGGGGGTGGATTTCATGGTTGTGTCTACTTGGTGAAAATTTATTGAACTCTGCACACTTATGATTTGTGCGCTTTCCTCTTTGTGTCTGTTGCATTCTAGTTAAAGACCACCTAGTTAAGAACTTTTTTTGTTAAAGAAAATACAGTAGAAAGTTAGAGTGAGGACATGTTCACTTCTTTCATCGTGGACATGGGTGGGCTGACACAGCTGGGCTCATCCAGCCGCCATGTCCAGCTGGTTTCTGGGTTTATGGCGAAGGAGTCAGCAGAGAGGATCAGGTTTTAGATAGAAATGTGGATGTTTTTAGCATATCTGAGTAGCTGGAGCCATGCATGGATGAGTTCCACCAAAACTGCCTACAGTAAATCAACACAGAGGGCCAAAAGTTTTGGTCCCAGTACCAGTACCAGTCACGGTTCACCAGAGAACCAGAACAAGTAGGATACTTTATGCGAATGTGTGTATGTATGTTTACTTCATAATAAACTAAAAGTAAAATGAACTAACATTGATTTCATAGAAGTAGAAATAAAAAGAAAGAAAGGAAGTGGACTGCAAGGAGTTGGGTGACACGGTGTTGGAGGCTGACAAGTCGAAACCCGTCGGCAGATGACAGGCTGGAGCTCTCAGGCCAGGGCTGACCCTGCCGTCTGGAGGCATGCTGTCCTCCTTCTTGGGGAAACTTCGGTTGTGCTCGTCAAACCTTCAGCTGATTGGATGACACCCCACCTCACGGAAGGTAATCTGCTTCACTTAGAGCCGACTGATGGCAGGTGTTCACCACACCTGCAAAACACCTTCACGGTGGGAACTGGCTTGGGATTTGATGGATAACTAACTGGGTACTACAGCCTAGCCAAGGTGACATAAGACTATTACGGGGGCAGCCAGATGGCTCAGTTGGTTGGAGCGTGAGCTCTGAACAACAGGATTGCTGGTTCGATTCCCACATGGGCCAGTGAGCTGCGCCTCCACAACTAGATTGAAGATAACGACCTGCTGCTGACCTTCCAGAGGGGCGGCCGGATGGCTCAGTTGGTTAGAGCGCCAACTCTCAACAACAATGGTTTCTGGTTCAATTCCCACATGGGGCTGTGCCCCTGCAACTAAAGATTGAAAACAGTGACTGGACTTGGAGCTGAGCTGCACCCTCCACAACTAGACTGAAGGACAACGGCTTGGAGCTGATGGGCCCTGGAGAAACACACCGTTCCCCAATAATCCCCAATAAAAATAAAACTATGACGGACCCTTCTGGTTAACGACTCAAAGGTCACCTTCCAAGGGAGGCCTTCTCTCAACAGCGACTGTCTCTCCTTGATGCCCACATGTCACCCTCCATCATGTATTTTCTTTAAAATAATTATAGACCAATAGAATCACGTTTGCTTTTTTAACATTCTACCTGGCTTGTGTCATCATCTCCGTGAGCACAGGGGTGTGACCTGCAGGAAGGTCTCCCTACACAGATGAGCCCCACAAAGTGACCAGCTATGTTTAAGGGGACTCGAGAATGTTTCCGCCTTCCAGTACCCCGAGTCATGTCACCAGAACCACGTCAATGCTCGAGTGTCCGGGCGAGGTCACAGGTAGAAGGTCACAGGAGAAACCCCATTGCGGGCACCCCGCTGTGTAAGCAGCTCGTCCACGTCCTTCCATTCGGCGGACCACCTGCAGCACCTCCCCTGTCTGTTGGGGTTCCCAGCTCCACTGTCAGTGCCAGGCCAAGTGGTCCTGCCAATCAGAGAGCTGGAGAAAAAGCCCACCAACCTCGGCTCTTAGCATAATTGCAAATTTGGAAATTAAGTAAAAAGCATCCACCACATTTTGCCTAGCCAGTCATTACTGTTTTGAAGAATTAGCTATGAATTAGGATCTGCTGTATGTCTTTCTCCCCATCTGTCATTATGTGAAATGAAATTAAGGAAACAATGAAAGGATGAGGCACCGATCACAACTGTCTGACGTCTGCCTTCAGCACTGCATTAGGAAGCCCCAGAGAGTGCAGGCAGCCTCGCCCCAATAAGAATGCACAAGCAGACGCAGGCAGCTCATGGAGAGCTCTTTAGCTCTCACTTCCAGGGGTGGGGGGTGCTCCTCCGTAGGGAGTCAGTCGATTGGCAGCTAGTTCCTAGGGGAGGGGGACAGCTTGGGGTAGAAGCTCCAGTGTGAGGTTTCTCTGGTGGGAGCAGGGAAGACAGCACCCACGACAGGTGTGGCCTCCAGGGAGCACACGTGCACGTGATTTAGAAGACCGAACCACGACATCTGCCCAATGCACCCCTGTTAGTTAGTTAACTAACTAGCCAGCTCAACAAACAGCACAAGGCAGGCTCGTGTCATGTTGGAACTGTTGCTTTGAAAAGTCTGCATCCCATGACAGCCAAGCCCACTCAGCACCCCAGGCTGCTACTCCCACCCTCAGAGCACCCAGAGCCAGGTCAGAAAGGCTGAATGTCTGAGACACAAGTTAGACTGGCTGTCCCCACTCTGCGTCTGGGCAAGTCCTTTCAATGCCATTGATGGAACCCATAGCACATGCTGAAGTGTGGGATACAGGGGTGAGTGGTGGAGTGGCGTCCGTTCATGCTCGTGGTGCTTGGGCACGATGGCTGACAACAACACGGCGTGGGAAGTCCTTTGGGAGCCTGGTGTAAGTCCAGGGAGGCTTTGCAAAGGGAGGGACATTTGAGCTTTCAAGAGAAACCACAGCAGGAAGCTTGTGAAAGGTGGCAAGACGGATTTCATTCAGACTACTGCAGCAGGAGAGAGACCCCATTTCAGACTGAGCTGGACTCCAGCTGTGACACAAGCGACTGAGGTTTTTAAAGTGAGAGCAGAGAAGGAACAAAAAGGAGCTGCTGGGATGTGAAAAGGGGGAGCGGAAGAGGGGCTGGGAGCCTATGGGGAAACGGAAAACTATAGAAGGGGGTTATCGGAAATGGTTTGGTTGTGGTTGGGACTCTGCATTTTGTGGTTTGGCAGCATTGCCTTGAGTAGACTCAGCACGGGGGCTGGGGTCACCTCTGGGGGTTCAGGCTACTGCAGGTGGAGCCAGGAGAAGGTTTGGTCAAGTCTCTTGGCATGGCATTTGGGCTTGTCCTCCAGGCCACCTGGGGGACTTCACAGTCTGAGCTCAGTCCCAGCGATGTTGGTTGAGAAACGCATGGAGCACAGAGCTGCAGAGGCTGTGAGAGGAGAGGGTGGTCTCAGAGGACAGACTCCACGGGCTTGGGGACTGGCCCTCCAGAAGGAAAAGGGTCAGTGTAGGACGACTGCAGGGGTATGGCTGCTTTGTCATTCCGGGTAAGTGACGAGAGGCGGGCCAGCCTGGAGAGTTGGTTCTGCAGTAGAACCTGACTCCGTGGCGGGATTTCAGAAAACGTTCCATAGACTGAAACAGCTCTGTTGCTAACTACAGCGGGGAAAACATTGCATGTGGGCTTGTTGGGCATCTGCTGTGGGCCAGGGACTGTTCCTGTGTTCTGTCTCCCAGCAAATCTGAAAGGGAGAAATCACTATTACTGCTCACAGCACAGAGCTGGCCAAACGAGCTTCCCGCTACAACAGGAATGTTCTGTCATCTGTGCATCCAGTACAGGGGGTGCCATGTGGGGTTCCACGCCAGCCCTGTGCTCCTGAAAACAGTGAAGGTTGGAGGTTAAGCTGCACCCCCACCCAGCCCCCCGACACTTTTGTGTTTTGGAAAACAGCTTATTGCAAAAACGCCCCAGGACTAGAAGAGAGTCAGGGACAGCTTCCTGTTCACCCAGGACAAGGCCACACGACCCTCACATTTGGTGCCTTGTAAATGGTTAGCTGACTGTTTTGTCCCCACGGATCAACTGGAACACAAGGCTTGTAAACCAGACTGTGGTTAAGATGTCTCCCTCCTCCAGGTCCCTGAGCGTTGCGCCCCCGTGAGCCCAGCCTCTGGACAAAACCTCTGGTCAGTGCCCCAGTCAGGCCATCCTTTCATCTCACGTCCCAAACCAGTTTTTCTATAACCAGCCTCTCTATAAAAGAAGAATGGTTTGCCAAACTCTGGAGGAGCTCGCAGACCTTGTGGACAGAGCCTTCTCCCTGCTGAGAAAGCTGCCCCACCCCCACGGTGATAGCCCCGTTCCTTCCCCACCCCCCACACCAGCAATACTCCTATGGAATAAGTATGTCCTTCCTAAGTCTGCAATGTGGCTGGTGAGATTGTGGTCCTATAGTTCACTTTTAACGAATTATTACTTGAAACTTAAATAAGCCACCTATGGCTAGTGGCTCCCCCATGGGAGAACGTGGAGGAGGAAACTGAGGCACAGGGAGGCGAGATGTGCTGAACCAGGCCCCCAGCTGAGCGGTGACTAGGCTGGGACCCACCCCATGCCCCGGGAAGCCCAGGCAGCTTCTTGTGGCTGTTCTCTGTTGCCGACTGTCATCAAACCGGGACCCAGAGGGGAGCAGAGAGGTGGCTGGCACAAAGCCCTTTTACTCCCCAAAGGCCTGCAGCCTGGGCAGGCAGGGATTCCCCTGCAGTTGGGGATGTCCCCGAGTCTCCTCCCGGGGCTGGTGGGCCTGCCCACTTTGGCTCTCTCCACACCCCACTGTGAAGCTTACACCCCACCACGGAGCTCTCACACTTTGTCCCACAGGGAAATGCTGAATGGTTTGTGCCTCAAACACATTAGCAGAATAGAGCCTGGTGTTTCCAGGGCTCCTTGCACTCAGTGCTCAGAAGACAGGGCCATTGTGTGGCTCTGAAGTCACCCAGGGACCCTCCCTGTGGGAAGGGGGCACTGGCCGCAAAGGGATTCCTGAGTCGGGCTCCTGGTGGGGCCACAGGAGACATGGGAGGTGCAGCTGTGTCTGCTTCGATGGAGAAGTCTTCATTCGGGGGAGAAACGGGGTCCTGGGGTCACTCTTGCTCTGGCTCGGCCTTCTTTGATCTCAGTTTTCTCTCTTGTACAATGGAAGCAAAATCTCTCTTGCTTACTTTTTGGGAGCACCTGAATAAAAACAGGTCCTAATACTTCTAAATTAAGGAAACAGGTTACTAGATACGGGTTTTAAACCTCCCCCCCATTAATTCTCAGTGGTGCTGTGGGGCTTACGTCACCTTTGCACATTGAAGGGGCTGGAGGAGGCGGGCGGGCGGGCCCAGGCGTGGAGAAGAGCTTCATAGCGGCCCAACCCTTCGCCCAGAGCGAAAGACCAAAGGCGGAGTTCGAATCAATACAGCACGTCATGCCATTAGGGCCCCCAGAAATAACAACACAAAAGTACAATCTTTGGGGAAAACTTATACTTGAAAATTATTGGCCACTCTTCTGAAATTCAAATCAAGCTGGGTATCAGGTGTTTTATCCGGAAACCCTACTCTCGCAGACGCGTAGGAGACATCCAGTAAGTCTGAGGCCACTTGGACCTGCAAGCTGCCTTTCTCTGCTCTTAGTTAAGCGGTCTCCTGCAATCGTGCCTTTGCTTTCGTAACACCAAGCTCACGGGCACAGATGAGCTGCCAACATCAGCAGGAGGCCCCTGCCCAAGACACATTCTCTGCGTTTCCTAAATTGTCTCCCAGGTAGAAAGCACTTTACTAGAAACAGGCCAACAACCTGAGCCCCCCCAGCCTAACCCCAGGGCTTGTATCTGACGCCAGGTATATCACTGCCTTGACCTTCGGCGTCTCTTGCTGGGAACCACGGCTTTGCCGAGAAGAGTGGAAAAGCAAGTGTGAACTTGCAGCCTCCTGTGAAGCCCTCAGGAAACACACTGCAAAGGCGGCGGAGACCCGGCGTATTTCATTCTCTACGTTAAGAAGGATCGAATGTGCTCTGTCCTCACTGGAAATCATCCACTCTGCCCGTTTCCCAATCTTGTTTTGTTTGTTAGACAGACCGAGTCTGTCTCTGGCCACAAACTCAGCGAGATGACGGTTGTGTCACCAGCTGCACATGGCCGGAGACACCGGATATTTAACAGAAGGAACTCAGTTCCATTGAGCAGGTTGAGCAGGTGCCCATCGAGCTCCCGGAAGGGCCTCTCGTCTGATGTCAGCGGCTCCGCGGGATGACTTCAAACTCGAGTGTCCGTTACTGGAGACATAAGACTTCTGGTGGGACCTCTGGTCAAGCCACGGACATCTTCTGAACTCATTGTCCACTTCTTTCCTCCCTCAGGGACAGGGGAGGGGGCAGTGGTCTGAGTGACACAGAGGCTGCTGCACCGTGACTGGTGACCTGCTGGCAGAGATGACCAGGAAACGGGACTAAAGGAGACCCCAGGCCGGGCTGAGGTGGAGCCTTCCTGCTGGGCCACTCGGATGTCACGGCTTCAGTGGGGGCAGAAGCACAGGGGCCTGTGTCCCAGCATGTGATGTCTCCACAGCTGAAAGCCCAGGAAAAGGTAGGTTTGAGGAGCTGGATAATAAAAACCAGCATGTATTGAATATGTCTCATGTAGTAGTGAAGTTAGAATGGTGTGTGTGTGTGTGTGTGTGTGTGTGTTAGGGCTGCTGTAACAGGACCACAGACCAGGGAATCAAATGACAGTATTTTCTCTTCCCACGACCTGGAGGCTGGAGGTCCGAGATCAAAGTGTCGGCAGGGCTGGTCCCTCCTGAGGCCGCAGGGAGAAATGCACCCCAGGCCTCTCTCCTAGATTCTGGGGTTCACTGCCAAGTGTCGGCCTCCCTGACTTGCAGGGCATCATCCCTTCATTTTCAATTTCACACAGTGGGCTTCCTGGGTGTGTGTTTCTGTGTCCAAATTTCCCCTTTCCCCTTGGATTCGGGGCCACCCTACTCCAATGTGACCTCATCTTAACATATGACATCTACAATGCCTGGAAGTCCACTTACAGGTACACAGGAGGACCTGGGAGTTACGACTTCACCATGCGCGTCCTGGGGGGACACACCTGAACCCAGAACTGTGTGGCGTGTCTACTTCTCACCTGGCTGGATCTGCGTCCTTCTGTTCCTGAGGTGACGTTGTCCTGAGAGGACTAAGCGACAGCAGAGGGGAGCAGGAAGAAGCAGCGGCCCAGGGCGGGCTCGCTCAGCATTGTACAGGCACCGGCTCCTGCCACCGTCACTACAAGCCTCCAAGGTAGACAAATGCCCTGCCTGATTGTACAGCTGACAAAACGGGGGTGCAAGCAGGGTCAGTGGCTCACCCAATATCACAGAGGAAACAGTGTGTCCAGAATCTCCCGTGTTACTGTGAGGGGCCCGGGGGGAGGAAGCAAGTTTGCCAGGTGCTCAGCAGCCAAGGTGAGGGGCACGTGGTCCCGCAGCCACAGGTCGTAGGGTGCACGCCCAAGGTGTGCCGGGCAGAGCCAGACCTCAGTGGGTCTGTGCACCGGTCCTCTCCCAGCATTTTCCTTGCCGATACCACAGGTCACGGTGGTAACAGCTGTGAGCACTCCTACAGGTGGGGTGGGAAGACCGAGGGCGACACCAGGGAAAAACAGGTGAGAAAGTTCAGTACAAACTGCTGTTGGAGCAGGGACTTCCCCTAACCCAGGAGGGGCCTCACCTGTGCTTCCCTCAGCACCCGCGGCTCCCACAGCACCCGCCCCTTCATCCAGGGGAGGGCTCAAGGGACAGAGCCAGAGGATGTAAATCAAGGAAATGGCCTTAGGAAGAGATTTGCATTTTGAATTCGGAATTAACACCAAAGAAACCGAGTTAACCAAAAGACATGTTGTTACCCCAAGAGACACCCATGCCTCTCCTTGCCAAGCTCCTGCCCTCCCCCGTTAATGCTGCACCTCTGCCCTGTCTGCTGGCAACAGGACACGAGAGTGAGATGAGTTCAGACAAAGGAAGTAAAACAGGGGCATCTCTCTGTGTTGGGTAAGTGTATCTGAGCCCCCACCGTGAGCCAGGCGAGCACTGGGACTGGGGGTCACTGAAGGGATGTAAGCAGAGGTGGGGTGGTCGGGTTTTCCTGGTGGAGGTTCCTTGCCACCTGTGGCAGGAAGGCCTGGAGGGGCCCACGGAGGCCAGAGATTAGGCAAGTGTTCACATTAGGGCTGGTGGACCTGTCGCTGGGGATGGAGAATTGAGTGAGACTGAAGGGAGGGGGTTCCAGGCTCTGCGTTCAGTCAGATGCTCAAGCTTCTCCCAGCTTCACCCAGAGTCCTCCATCCCTGGCAAATCCTAGGACAGGAAAGCATTTTTCATGCCTGCCCTTCATTACATAAAATAAATTTTTGTTGATGTACGGACACTTAAAAAAAAAAGTGAGATTCTAAGTCCACGAGGGTGGACATTGCTCTTGTCTCGAGGAATTGGATGGTAAATACATTCCTTTGGGTCACTTCGGGTGTTCTCATAAATCCATTAGAGGGAATGGGACCGTTGACCTCATCCATTAGCCCAGGGCTCCCAAACCCAAGGCATCATTCAACACTTGGGGTAAGAGCTGACATCATTGATCCAACTGTCTGGAAAATTATATTATGACAGGGCTTTCTCTAATAACCCATCAGAAAAAGAAATCATTTGGTTCCTCTTGCAGGTTTTGCTGTCTCCAGATTCGACGTCTCCCCCACCCCGCCATGGATCACTATGAAGCCAGATTCTTAAGTGCCTTATTTTTAATGATGCTTTGCCACCAGCGGGAGCAATTGGTGGGATCAACGTGGTCTCCACTTGCCTGCAGTGGCCACCTGTTTCCATCTCAGGCTCCTGGAAGCTTCTCTTCAGTGGTTTTTGGTATCAGCCAGTTATTGGACTTAGCAGCAATGAACTCACATTGAGGTGTAGATAAATCGAAAGCCTAAAACACAAGTCACTGAAGTTGTCTTGGGACTCAGTGGCCTCCTTGCCATCGGACACGCCTCCTTCTCCATCGGGCTGCAGTGACGTCGTTCACAAGGTCCAGCCGACGTTGAATGTCTGCCTGCGAAGGTCGATTGGATGTGGTTGTAATTTACCACTGTAAAGCTTAAACTTTTCTCCCCTACATTAAAACTTTAACGCAATCCTAATCAAAATTATAGTTTTTAAAACAAAGTCAACACATTTGCTCTAAAATCTGCATGGGAGAATGAAAGTCTGCAAATCAGTAAGTAGATTTTGGAAAGAACCAAAGCTGGGGCGTTATCCCACTAGGTAATAGTGATGGTCTCCCAAGCCTGTGTAAAAAGACCAGCATCACGGTGACCTGGCGTGGACATGGGGGGGGTAGCAACGTGGACAATGGAACCCCAAAACAAAGAACTCAGGCGCATACCGGTGAGTATGGAGGGGGCTGGGAATAGGATAAAGACATAAACCCTGCACTCTGTGTCCTTGGAGGACTCTTTCACACGGACTATACAATCTGCGCAAATGCATCCATATATTCATGTGCACGTCACCACAAACTAGTGGGAACAGGATGGACTGTTTTATAGACCGTGTCTGAGAAAAGAAAAAAGAAAATAACAGAAGCTCATAATATGGAGGAAAACACAGCTGGACATCTACCTCATGTCATGTTCACAAGCAAACGCTGGATAGATTTTAAAAACCACTGTGAAATAAATAACGAAGAAGACAGTGATGGGACCGTATCTGTAACCTTTGGATGTGGGTGGATTCTTAATGAAGACTTGCAGAGCACAACTCTGCAGGTAAAAAGAGAGAGACTTGAGAGCACATCAAAATTAGATGATGTTTCAAAACTGACACCCCCGACAAAGGATGGAGACGGATGAGGTACAGAGGGAAGGTATTTGTAACATCTAAAACTGACAATGGAGTAGCCTCGTGAATGTAAAGGTGCTTCTGAAAATCCACCAGAAGAAAAGCCAAGAAAGCTAATGGAAATATTGGCAGACAATATGGCAGATCATTCTTAGAAAGGCAAACTGAATGGCTAAGAAATGGCTAAGGAGATATTCTACTTACCTAAAAACAAGACCTTAGAATGGCACAATGTAGAAAGGGGAGCATTCCGGCTGACAGCAGATGTGGAGCGGACACAATGTGCTGTGCAGGCCCAGACGCAGTGGGGAACAGTTACCAGGGAAATCTGGTAGACAGATGCCCCTTGGGCCAAAAATCTCATTCGTCATTCCCGTGTATCCCTTGGGAACTGCCCCAGGGACGAGGACAGAAATTAGACTGTGCATTGATGGTGGCTGCAGTGTGGCTGCAGATGTGTGGACAAAGTGCATTGAAGACCTTCGAAGAAACACTTCGCCGGAGTCAGGAGCAATGGTCTGGGAATGTACGGAGCCACCGATGGGCCCTGCGCTCTGCGCTGTGTGTGTAGCGATGAAATACTCTCAGCCAGCCTATGAGGTGGGTCACGCTGTTCCTCCTTCACAGACGCTAAAGATGTCATTGTCCCATCATACAGCGAGGACAGGCTGGGCCAAACTGAGACGGGCATTTGCTCCAGAATGTGTACTAATTTTCTTATTTCCTCATAGAAATTTCAAATATGGACAAAAATAGACCAACACAACGAGCCTTCGCTGTGGTCACCCCCCGCGTTTATGATAATCCACTCACGGCGGATCTTGTTCCCTCCCTGCCCCCATCCCCTCGCCCCTATCCTGTTTCGTATTATTTTGAAGCAAATGCCAAAGAGAATATCATTTCATCTTTGAGTATTATGGTATGTAATTCAGAAATATGTTTTTTTATTCCTTTCTGAAAATATCACACTATTCTATCTCACTCTGCAATTTTCAACAGTCGTTGTTTGCTATCACCGGATATGCCGCTGCTGTTTACCTCCTCCCAGCCTTCTAGACGTGATTTCTAGATATATTTACTTGTATATGTGTGTACTGAGACAGCCACACACTGCGATCGGTACTTCTATCTATTACGTGTCTTTTAATCTTTTGATAGGTTGTCCTTCACGTCTTTTATTTTTTTCCCCCTCTGTGGATTTGATTTGTTGAAGAAACCAGGACATTTGTGCTATCGTGTGTCCTATAGTCTGGATTTTGCCGATAGCATCCTGACAATACCATTTAGGATGTTCAGATATCCCCCGTATGTTCTGGAAACTGATAGTCTAGAACAGATTCAGGGTTGGTTGAGTTGTTGTTGTTGTTGTTGTTGTTGTGTTTTGGCAAGAGTATTTCAGAGACGGTGCTTTACATTTCTAGTACGATATTTGCTTGTCTCTCTTTTTATGACAGCAGCAACTCTTAATACTCATCAGCGATGTCCACAAATGCATTAAAGTTTAAAAATTGGGATATTCAAATGTCATGATTCCTCATGTATTCCTTAGCTGGAATCATTTGATAAAGAGAAACTGCCCCTCATTAACTGCTGGGTCACCTGGAGGTGGTTCAGACAGGTAAAGCGAACACACAGGCCGGCCCCACACTCCCCACCCTCCTCAGGTTAAATGCATTTACTCCCTTGTACCCTCCCAAGTTGATCAATGACTTATTTTCTTTGGTATTATTATGAACTCACAATGTTAAATCTATTTGATGTTTTCCAATGCATGGCAGTTAATATCTTTATTGATCTCAGATTTGTTTCCTGAACACATCTCGCACGACCCTGGTTGTCTTTGATGGTTTTCCTGCTGTCAGCAATGAAGAGATTCCGGGCTTTTCTGAAACATTAATGCCCCAGACTTGGAAAGCAGCAATTTCTGCAGTGGGAAATGGTCGTGTAGGCAGAGGCTGGCGTGGCCACCCCTTAGCACCGGCTTTCTACCCTGTTTCCCCGAAAATAAGACCTAGCCGGACCATCAGCTCTAATGCGTCTTTTGGAGCAAAAATTAATATAAAACCCGGTATTATATTATATTATATTACCCAGTCTTATATTATAGTAAAATAAGACTGGGTCTTATATTAATCTTTGCTCCAAAAGACACCTTAGAGCTGATTGTCCAGCTAGGTCTTATTTTCGGGGAAACACGGTAGTTCCCAAAAGGGAGAGCTGAGCAAGAAACTCAGAAATGCTCAAAGAATACAAATGTGTGCAGTTGAAAAGTACAAAAGGATCCCCTGTATTTCACATTACACAGCATGGTTAACACCCGGTGTAGTGAGCTGAAAGCATCAGAACGGATGCCGATGGAAGGGAAAGGGGTGTGGGTCAGAGAGAAAATGGATTATTTAAAAAAGAAAGAAACAGCCTCATGTTTTATGGACTGAATATGAATTAATTGAACTTCTGTCATCTGAAGGTCAATAAGTTAGTTAATTAACAAAAATTTTTAAAGGAAATAAATTAGGCAGATCCATACAGAAAGTCAGTGGTTGGCAAGGGGGATGGCAAGTGACTGCCACGGGTACGGGTTTCTTTGTGGGGGAATTAAGGTGTTCTGGAATTAGGTTACACTGATGCATCTACTTGTGACTGTACAACCACCTAATTGTTCATGTCATAAGGGTAATTTTCATGGCATGGAAATTATATTTCAACTGAATGAAAGGAAATAAATAGTATGCTCTGTTACTCACCTAGATGCGAACCCTAGAGAAATTCACACTCGAGCCCGTGTTTGTACCAGGGGTTTGCAGGAAGCCTGGATGTCTGGTAGGTACTGGGGCTTGACTAAGTCACGTGGCGGGATGTGTAACACGACATTCCACGCAGCAGCCAGAACCTGTGATTATGAGTTACAAAGCAACAAAGAAGAAGCTTAAATACACGGTGCTTTGTGGGAAATGTAAGAAGCTAAATGGGATTTATAGCACACTATTTTACATAAATGTTTAATATATTTTTATATATGCATCCGTACACACGCTGCCTATTTTTCAAAGTTACACATCTTTCTAATTGCACATATTAAACACATCAGTGCAGCTGCTGAAACAAGAGGCAAGGCTCAGCTGTGGGGGAGGGA
This sequence comes from Rhinolophus ferrumequinum, assembly GCF_004115265.2. Classification (NCBI taxonomy): domain Eukaryota; kingdom Metazoa; phylum Chordata; class Mammalia; order Chiroptera; family Rhinolophidae; genus Rhinolophus; species Rhinolophus ferrumequinum. Next base: position 1,949,544 of record NC_046293.1, read on the forward strand.
TCGACTGAGTAGAATGAAGAGCTGGGAGGCCTGCCCGGAACCCCAGATGATAATGAGCCAGCTCTGAACTGAGGTCATGAGGAAGCCTCCACACCTGAGATCCAACAGAAAAGAAAAAAATGAACCATGATCTCCATTCTCCTCAAATCCTTGCTGTTACTCCTTTCAAAGAACATCAGGGAATATTCTTAATTTGCTGCAACATGCCTTCAACTGCTGCTGCCTGCGATATCCTTGTCCTAATGGGCTGTGACCTTCAAAACCCGCTTCCCCCGGACTCCCAAACCATCTCGGTTCTCTGGTCTCTTGTCTTTCTTCTCTCTGGAGAGCGGATTTCACCTCCTTGGCCAATCACCCACTCTTGTTTCTCTAGTTCTCTTCTCCTTTCCAAGGCTTGCGCTCCATATACACTGGGGCCAAGAACCAGTCAGGCAAATGCTGGGGTGGGGATGGGAGTGGACGAGGGGCGCCCACAGACACAGGTGCCCCCCTCTGGGTTTTGACCCCCAGCCTCATGGGCTCCTCGGTGCTCCTAGGACCTGGTAACCCGGCATCCTTCTTGGTGTTCCTCCAGTTCTGGGAGTGTTGTGTGTTTTCAACTTTCGTTATTGTTTCTGGCTTGCCGCAGTGTCCCTTCTTGCTCTCTCAGCCATTTCATACCTGTGTAAGCAGCTCCCGACAGTAAATCCCACCATGAAAGGCTTGTGCAGCTTGTGTGTCCCCGACGGACCCCTGGCTGCTACAGCATTTAGTACCAGAAAGGGCCCCAGCCTGGGGAACAGCCCTCACAGACAGGATTCCGGCACCGGTTGGGTCATATCCTTGGTCTTGAACGCATGTCAGCTCGTGGGCATTGGGCGATCAGAGATGATTAAGTCCGTGGCATGGTAGGGCACCACAATGAAGCCGTCACCTCCAGGTGATGGTGACACGGTGCCATGGAACCCAGTGTGCCGGGTCCCAAGCGGTCATCGCCATGGTAAAGACGACACAGGAGTCACGGGTAAGTATTCTCCTTTTAGCTACACCGGACAGCTTCCAGAAAAAAAATGACTCCAGAAGTACAAAGGCTCACTGGCAGTCGTGGCCGGAGAACCGAAGGGATTCCAGAGCAGCCCTGAAAGCACCTTCTTCCTTGGAGGTGCAGTGAGACGCTTCGTGGGAATCGGAAGGGAAATGTGGCGGTGCAGTTGGCAGAATTACAATGTAGGTTGAATTTCCATACCTCTTGACTCTCCTTTGTGAAAGCTACGGGACTGCGTGGGAAGAAATGGGATTTGGAGACTCACAGTGGGTACATCTGCACGTGCCTAGGTGAATGTGAGGGTCTGGAACCCCTGAGTCTCTCGGAGGGTCCCTGCCAGCAGTTCATCTCTAGGAGGCTAGCTAGCTCAGCCTGGCATGACGCTTTGTAGTATGCTCACCTGAGACAGGTGACCCGCAAAGAGACGCCTGTTCTCCCCAAACCCACCCTCCTCGCCCGTTCAACCTGTGACTAGAGTCGGATCTCTCCATCCTTCTGTGGGGGCAAGTGTAATGTCTGAACTGGGGGAGACAGTTCATAGCATGTAAGAATCATGACAGCTCGCTAATTTTCACCAGCAGAAATGTGAAGAATACATGTGGAGATGAATCCAAAGGGTGTCAGGTGAAAGAGGATGAAATGCAAATTGGAGTCAGGCCGAGCGTACGGGCAGCAGTGCACTCTCCAGAGATCCTGGGTTTGATGGCTTAGCTCCGGAGCTGAGAGACTTTCTAACAACGTGATTGATCCAATGGTTGGTTGACACTTGGACTCACTGATAACCTACATTGGTTGGAGATGCCAAATCTCCCCTGGCATGATGTAGAAAAGGGAACGCCGGTGCCAGATGTTGGAGTGGATTCGTTCTGTGTGCTCTGCATTTCCCGTCAGCCCTCCCTGAGAGCCCAGAAGACGCTCACTGAGCAATGCCCGTGCTGGAGGAGCCGTGGGGTTCTTGAAAAGCTCTTGGTCAGTTTGGGATGAGGGTGGGGGTAGCCACATGCAATGGTGCTGATGGGATTCTGGGAAGGAGAGTCCAGAGGCGCTACCCAGGCTGCAGAAGCATCGCTACAATGAGCAGAAGAGACAATGCACACAGCACTCTTTCCCCCGGCCTGTGCAGTGGTGACTAGTGGTCATGGTGTCTCTACAGTGTAGCCCAGGGGAAGCTCACTAACTGCTCGTTAACACGTAAAACATGGAAAATTCTCCACTGGTGGGTACAAGTTGACTTTCGGAAACACGATGGACAGTCCTGCCCTCTCTACCAGTCTCCTCACTGGCCCCTGTGCATGCACGCTGAGCTCTCTGGCTGAAGGGGAGGGTGAATCCCTGGCAGAAGGCCCTAGAATGCTTGGCCGGTGTTCTCTGTGGACACCCTTCCAAGGCTTCCTTCACAGGCCCTGCACTGGTGACTGGAGAGAGTGCATGAGGCAAAGAGCCCTGAGCTGGGCTTCCTCCATCTACGAGACGGGGCCCCTGAATTGATGTGCATTTCTTGGAACCAATGCCACTGTCATGCCCCAGCTGTGCTGAGGGGCAAATGGGCCCGGCGGGCCCTGCCGCGGCCCTGCTGTTCCCCCAGGTCCTCGCGGTCTGACTGGAGTGGACACTCCTGCCGACTGGAGAACCTCATGCAGCTCCCTCTACTGGAGTGGGATCTTTCCTCGTGGGCAGAAGTAAGTGAAACGTTTTCCCAAAACCAAAGGTAACAAATATGTGCCACTGAGAAACTTCCACGTGCCGAGCACCTGATCCCGGTGGCACCGGGACAAAGGAATGCCACCTGCTCTCTGAGCTGGCGCTGAGTCGGGGGCAGTCTGGCTTCTTGCTCACTGCCCGTCAATCACCAGCGCTGTGGAGAACTTGCCCTGCCAGGAAGGGAAGGACTGTGCAATTATTCCGTGGTTCTAGTGCCGGCCAGAACCACCAGCCTCGGCCTCAGGACGGCCAGGAAATGCATGCTGAGTGATGGAGGACGAGTCTCCCTGCTCCAGACCTTTCCTGGGTGTGAGAAACACAGTCACTGTGTCCTTAATGCTCCAAGCGCAAAATCAGACAGCCAGTAATCCACCTTTTTCAAAACCTGATACTGTAAAAAAAAAAAAAATTAAAATGATTAAAAAGGCTTTAAAAGTCAAGTGAACAGAAGTCCCTTATCCGGGGCCTGGTTTTCTTCCATTTGTAAAGGACGCAGACAGGTTCCCCTATCACAGCACTCCTCGCTGGCTTTCCAGTACGATTTGATTTCTAAAAATCCAATTTACGCAGAACTTTCAAGAGAGACATCTATTGTGGAAAGTGGGGTGTGTGACATTTGGTTCTAAGATCAATAAGTCTGGGGCTGCTTTGAGTCAAGGATGAGCGTGGCTGGGCCGCGGGCACGGGGCGGGGGCCTCTGCTCTGAGTCAGCCCCACGCTACCCCCATTACGCAGGTTAGGTCAGTGCTGCGGGGTGAATCCACAGAGGCCAGGGCAGTTTCTGGAAGTCTGTAGAGTGTGTGTTTACAGAATTGTGCCAAATTGCTACGGGGATTTAAAAAAATCAATCCTCTGATGCCTCTAGCCTCATGGACAGTGCGCCACGTAGGAAATGGTCGGTAAATGCTGTACAAAATAATAATAATGACATTGACAACAATAATTCTTATTATTATCTACATAATTGTCTTCCCAACTAGAATATGCAAGTGAAAATGGAGTCCACAAGAAACGGTTTGGCCCACTTGTGAGTGCTGGTGGTTAAGTCTGGTTCTTTTGGTATTTAATTTCAGATTTATCTCTCTTCTCAGACTAGACACTGTATAGATTTTTCTAAAGTTCTGGGAGAATGCTTGCAGACACATATCGGATCCTTTCCTCCTCTGTCCAGCTGTGAAAAGAAATGTTACCCAGAAGATGTGCAAGCCTGTGAAAGCCTGTGTGATCCAATGGCTGAAATATTGAGCCATTTTTTGCTGAGTACACACTTGACTAGTGTCAAGTGTGTACTTGACTTGAATGTGGAGAGGAGATCCGGGACCCCAGACCCCCCAGGCCTAGAAGGGAAGGAGGCATGGGTTGGGAGGCTGCTTTAGAGGAAAGCTCCTCTCAGGGTCCCAGTGGATGGCAGAGGGGAAGGGCAGGGAGAGGACAGCACCAGGCTCACACAGGAGCCTGAGGCACTGGCGTGGACACTGCTCCCCAGAGCTCCAAGCGTCCTTCCTGCCTCCCTCCCTCCCTCCCTCCTTTCTTCCCAACCTCCTTTCTTTCTTTCCTTCCTTCCTTTCTTCCTTCCTTCCTTTTTTCTTTCCCTCTTTTACTCATTATTAGAAGGAAGCTGCCTGGACTGTAGAGTGTGGCTCTTGGGGGGACCGTCCTTTGCCCAAGATGGGGACAAAAATCCTAAGACCATGAGGAAGCACCTTGTGTGGCAGGACCATCCACACACTCATCCATTCATTCACTCATTCATTCATTCATTCATTTAGCACGTACCCGCTGCGCTCACCAGGTGCCTATGCTGTGGGGACAGAGGGAACAGGTCCCTCAGGGAGCTTAGATGCCACAGCTGGCTGGGGACAGGTGGCAGGGAGAGAATACGTTACGAGGTTAATATGTAATTTAGTGTCAGGTGGGACTCAGTGCCCTGAGTGGGACACCAGAGGAGCAGCAAAGGTCCCGTCACTTGGAACCACCGGGAAAGCAGCCGTCTGCATCCTGTGTCCTGTGGGGGGGGAGTGCATGGTTTTAAGGCCCCACTGGGAGAAGCGGGAGGGCGGCTGCCTGCTGGCGCCTCCAGCCATGACACAGAGCAGGGACAGGGCGAGGGGCAAGAAGACCGCGGGGCTCCCTGAGCAGAGGGAGCGCCAACCTGAGCCCGTGGCATCAGAACTGTAACCTGCAGTGACAGCATGACGAGCAGACTGGAACCTCAGAGGAGCCGGGCGAGAACAGGGGGCACGTTTCAGAAGAATCCAGAACTACGCCAGTGCACGTAGGGCTTCGGGAACCACGTGGGGGAGCGGCCACGTGTCAGAGTGCGTCAGGCACCAGGACAGAGCCCCCTGCCACGATGGGAACAAGTAAAGAAGGGGTTTCGGTTACCGATCCAGGCGGAGCGGTGGGCTGGCGGGGGGGGGGGGGGGCAAGCATCAGGTCCAGAAAGCTCTGAGGCCGAATGCCATGTGACGTGGGGAAGAGCCTCCCTGGCAGAGACAGCTCAGGGCCATGGGCTGCCCGTGGGCCAGTCTCAGCGCCCTGGGCCGGGCGAGGAATCCGGACCCGTTCTCGTCACAGAAGGGGAGGCCCCATGGGCGGTTTCAGTGGGAAGGGAGCAACCTTCAAAGACGCAAGCAGGGCTCGAGAAACACCTGAATCTACCTATTAAAAGTGTTCGTCAAATGTCCGATGGAAGAAGAACACCTCGGTAGACACAACGGATGAGTTTCAGGGTTAGAAATGAGAACCTGGAAGTATAAAGACAGAAAGGGCCGCTTTCCGGGGGCTGCGCAGAGGCCGACCTGGCGTCTGGCATCCGGACTTGCGCAGGTCGGCCAGTGTGACAGCGGAGGTCCCAGCATCACGACAGAGGGGAGAGAACGTGTGATGTGCGCCCTTCCAAACAGTGCCACCACCCAAAGAGAACCAGAGCCACGCACTCGGACCGGGACGGCCCTGTGAGGAGCGACCCGTCAGCTGAGTGATGCCCAGGTGCGCCAAGCCCGGGCCCTGGAAAGGATGGCTTATCACAGTCCTGCCCGCAGAGCCACGGTGAGTCAAAGTCACGTGGAGACAAGCACCATGGTCCTTCCAACGGCAACGGGCACTGGACAAGATGCCGGGAGCCTCACTGCGACGTGACCAGGCGCCCAGAGGGAGGGCTTCCCTCCCCGAACACCTCACACCTCCGTCCTTTCCGCCAGCCCCCAGTCAGGAGGGCACAGGTGACAAAGGGACGCAGATTCTCCACCTGGTCACCCAACTCCTGGCCATGGCGATCCCTGGTGTTCTAGCAGCTGACCCAGCCACGGCTTTCTTCCTTGTTTAGGCTGCAGCCATGTGTTTGGAGGACGGTGTGGTCCAGCGTGATGGCCTGGCCCCAACAACACTCCTGGGGACTCTCCGTACCCCGAACCTCGAGTTCCCCCCTAAGTGCGCGACGTCTGGGTGGCATTCGTGGTCTCCAGCTCTGCCTTTCCCTTGTGCATGCACAGGGGAGGAAAAGTACCTAAACTGACGAGTCAGACATTAAAATTGGCCTCAAACATATTAGGTTGGTGCAAAAGTAATTGCGGTTTAAAAGGTTAAAAATAGTTGCACAAACCGCAATTACTTGTGTACCAACCTAATAATTAAGTCCCTTGACGTTGCCATCCCTCCCCTCATAGATGGGTAGAGGGGCCGTCCACCCAGTGTGGAAGCTGCTCTACCAGGTGCAGGCCCCCAGCAGTAGGGGCCACCACCCAGGTCCCTGGCAGTGACAGGTGCACAGGACACATGAGAGCAGAGGCCGGGCGTCACCAGCTGCCCAGATTTGTCTGCTGTGGGGACAGAGTCCCAGAGAACAGTTTCCAGGCTCTCGGCCTCACGTGGAAAGGTGCTGACTCGGGTAGTAGATGGCCGTGAGCTGTGACCAGTTGGCCATCAGCTGTTACCCGTTAGCCATTAGCCACTGATATAACTGCCATGGCTGAGCGAGCAAGCGTGGAGTGCAGTCAGCAAGTGAGGTTGGTTGGCAGAGAAGTGGACGGCAGGTTGCAGATCGTGGGGCTCCTGCTTCCTGTGTCTCCAACCCAGCCGCCAGGGAGAACATAGTGATATGACTCCCCCATCTATGGCTCCGTGGGGGTTCCTTTTTGGTCTCGCCATATCCTTCGTTCTGATGCAGGGGTCGGGACTAGAGACTCTGCATGACCCCTGCCTTGTCCAAAGAAGCCGAGTTCGAACGGTCTTTCGTGCCATGGGGCTTCTGTTTCCTTCTGGGACACCATGGTTCTGTAGTGAGTCCCCCTGGCTGTCCTGTGGGATAGCAGCCCCCTGTCATGGCAAAGGTATTTTGGGCTTGAGGAATGGATTCGCAATTAAGAAACTTGCTGTTGTAATCACTCGCATCTGCATAATATGGGCTTTTCATTAGAGCAGAAAATGAAATCAGTCTGATGATCAGATCGATTCATCTGCTGTTTCCTTAGAGGGTGTGAGACCCGCGGAGTCTGGGCTGATGGACGGCGAGCACAGGCGGGCGTGTTGGGCGGCTACAAACTGCCTGGGGCTGAGTGGAAAGTGCAGAGCTGAAACCAGGATTTGCTTCCACAGATGCAGAGGTCCAGGTGGTTCCCGGGCCCCACAGCTCTGCTGGCCCTGACATGCTCAGCACTTCCATGTGGGGGCGCAAATTCTGCATAAAAAATAGCTCTCCTGACGTCGCGATGGAGCTTCTTACCACCCTGCACAGGGCCGTCCAGAGTGACACTGTGCACAAGCCCAGCAGCCGTCATTGCCCCCGACACACACACCACACACACATACCACACACTCACACACACTCACACACACACTCACACACACACCTCACACACACCACACACACACTCACACACACCATACACACCACACACATACTCACACACACACCACACACACCACACACGCACCACACACACACCACATACACACACACACCACACATACACCCACCCACACACCACACACACACACCCACACACCACACACACACCCACACACACCACACACACCACACACACACCACACACACACCACATACACACACACACCACACATACACCCACCCACACACCACACACACACACCCACACACCACACACACACCACACACACCACACACATACTCACACACACACCACACACACCACACACGCACCACACACACACCACATACACACACACACCACACATACACCCACCCACACACCACACACACACACCCACACACCACACACACACCCACACACACCACACACACCACACATACACCACACACACACCACATACACACACACACCACACATACACCCACCCACACACCACACACACACACACACACCCACACACACCACACACGCACCACACACGCACACCACACACCCACACACACCACACACACACACTCACAGGCCCTCAGGTCATCGTCATCCCTGATTTGTTTCAATTAGTGCCAAATTGAAATTCAGGCCCGGTGTGGGCTGGATTCAGCGCCAAGCGCAAAACACCAAGCTAGAAATTGATTTCCACATGGGGAACTGTAATTAGGAACAACTAGAAATAGAAATAATTGCTCCAAATCCAATGTCTTTTACGGAACAAATGTGTAATGTACTGAGGTGGAAATTCTTCCTGGAGCGAACTCCTATGTTTGAGGAGTGGTGCTGAGCACTCCTGCCATGTGGACCTGGGGGCACCGCCTGGGCTGAAGGAGAGGCCCAGGAAGGCACCGCTTAAAGCTGCCAGGGCCAGGGCTGGCCGGGCCTGCAGAGAGCAGCGAGCCCCTCGTCTCCATCCCCTCTCCTGCCCGCTGCCTCGCTGCTAGGCTCCCTCTGATGGAAGGATGCCAGAGCCCAGAGACCTGGCAAGATCACAGAACCTGGCTGTTCCCGAGTGCCTCCCTCACCCCCCAGGACCCTGCTCCCCGGCCTCCCCATCAGGGAGGCCTTCTCTGTCCACTGCCTCAGAGACTCCCTCCCACCCCAACTTAGATCCCTCCCGCCTGGACTCCTGCTCCCCACCCACCCACTCACCTTCTGTCCCTGGGTCCTGGCTTTGCCCTATCCTGTCCCACTGCCTGGAGAGATGCTGGGCGCACAGCTGGTGCCCTGACCACCTGTTGACCAGCCACATGAGCAAGGAATGAAGTTTCAGATGCGTTTCAAGGATGAGAAGTCCAAGCAATTAATTCGTAGAGCGGCTGTGCCTCTTCCCCACAGGCGCCTGGCAGGAAATGACAGAACCCAAGTCTGTTTTTAACCCTTCTGCCATCTTGCCCCTGGGAACCTGAGTGTTTGGGGAGGAACAGCAAGAGAGGAGCACAGCGGTGCAAGGAGGGCCTCGAGGCTGGAGTGAGAGGTTCTGTAGTGCATGTGAGCCCGACCGGAGGGCCGTCTGAAAGAGGACTTCGGTGGCATGGCCTAAGGGAAAGGGGGACAACATGCGGTCACCTATGGGTGTGGTGAGATGACTGGAACCAAAAAGAGCCGAAAGCCTCTAGCTTTTGGTTTCGTGGATTTGTCTCTACTCTTGTTCTTTTTGCTATTTCATCAGGTTTGCTTGATATTTGTTATTTCCTTTCTTCTGCCCCCTTCGGTTTGATTTGGCTTCTTTTTCTAGTTTCTTAAGGTGGAAACTGAGGGCATTGCTTGAGCAACTTCCGTATTATGGGTGTTTAGTGCCATCAGTTTTCCTCTAAGTCTTGCTTTAGTTGCCGCCCACTGTACACTATGTTTCACTTTTTTATACGATTCAAACTCGTCAATTTCTCCTTTGATTTCTTATTTGATGCACGAGTTATTTAGAACTGTGTTAGTTTCCAAGCATTTGGGGATTTTTCAGAGAACTCACTCTTGTTGATTTCTATGGACAGAGAACAGACGTCGGGTGATTTGAATCCTTTACATTTATTGGAACTTGTTTTATGGCCCAAATACATTGTGAATTTTCTGTGTACACTCAGAAAGGATGTGTTCGGACATCGTTTGAGGAGAGTGCTCTGTAAATGCCCCTTAGATCAAGTTGGTTGATAATGGTATTCAAGTCTCCTGTATCTTCACAGAAATGGTCTTTTGGTTTTATCAATTGTTGACAAAATGATTTAAAATTTCTGACTTTAACTGTGGATTTATCTACTTCACCTTTTAGTTCTACGAGTTGATGCTCTATGGTTTTTGAGGCTGTGTTACTAGGTACACAAACATTTAGAGTTGTTATGTCACCTTTGATGATTTGATACCTTTATCATATAAAATGACTTTCCCATCTCTAGTAATGTTTTTTTTTCTCTGAAATCAACTTTGATATTAATGAAGATACTCCCGCTTCCTTTGAATTAGTGTTAATATTGTTTATCTTTAATCATCTTTGTATTTGTTTTTTTATATAAAGAGGGTTTCTTGTAGGCAGCATAACGTTACGTCTTGCTTTTTTATGAACTCTGACAATGTCTACTTTTTAATTGGGTGTTCAGATCATTTCCATTTAATGGGATTATAGACATGGTTGGGATTTCACCTACCATTTTGCTATCTGTCCTATTTTTTTCTTCTTTTTCCCTCTTTCACCTCCTTCATTTTGATTAATTGATTATTTTTGTGATTCCACTTAAGTCTCCTGTTGGCTCCTTACTTATAATTCACTGTTGTGTTCTTTTGGTAGTTACTTTACAGTCACAGGACAGATCTTTATCTTACCCTCTACTATTGCCCTAGCGTATAAGAGACTTACAATACACTTTCCTATTTATTCTTCCAGATTTTGCATCAGTGTTATACATTTGACTTCTACAAATATTGTAAACCTCATAATATAGTATTACTACTTTGGCTTCAGTCAAGTTCTTTGAAAAGAGATTTAAATAACAAGAAAAACACGTCTTTAACACTTTCCCATGTAATTTCAATTTCTGACATTATTCCTTTGTGTAGATACAGATTTCCACCTGTATCATTTTGCATCTGTCTGAAAGGCGTTCTTTACCGTCTCTGGTATTATGGCCTTGTTGGTACTGAGCTCTTTCAGTTTCGCACGTCTAAAAAGTCTGCTTTTTTAAAAGGTATATAAACTGGTTTAAATTGAGATATTTTTTTCTTTTTTTCAAAACTCTAAAGATGTTGTTTAACTGTCTACTAACTTGCTTTGTTTCTGAATTGAAGTCAGCTGTCATCCTTATCTTTGTTCCTCCACATGGGCGTGTCACTTTAATGGGGCTACTGTTTTTTTTCCCAATCCTTTTCTTTTGACACAATTATGCATTCACAAGAAGTCATAGAATATTGCAGAGAGGTCTCGTGCTCTCAGAATCCCCAGTGGCTACACCTTACATAATTATAATACAATCCCAAAACCAGGAAATTGAAATTGGTAGTGTACAAAGGCCTGACATTTAAGTTCGTGAACTTGTTGGACTGATGTTGCTAACCTTTTTGATATCAGAGGAATTATTCATTACTCCTTTGTACTAACTGGACAAACAGTTAACCAAGTTTACTATTTGGACGTGCTGAGAAGGCTGTGTGATAAAGTTAGATGACCTGAACTTTTTGCCAACAATTCATGGCTCTTGCATCACGACAATGCACCAGCTCACACAGCACTGTCTGTGAGGGAGTTTTTAGCCAGTAAACAAATAATTGTATTAGAACACCCTCCCTACTCATCTGATCTGGCCCCCAATGACTTCTTTCTTTACCGAAAGATAAATGAAATGTTGAAAGGAAGACATTTGGATGACATTCAGGACATCCAGTGTAATACGACGACAGCTCTGATGGCCATTCCAGAAAAGGAGTTCCAAAATGGCTTTGAAAGGTGGACTAGGCACTGGTGTTGGTGCTTAGCTTCCCAAGGGGAGTCCTTCGAAGGTGACCAAAGTGATATTCAGCAGTGAGGTATGTAGCACTTTTTCTAGGGTGAGTTCATGAACTTACTTGTCAGACCTCGTATATGCATGGTTCAATGTCACGTTGTCCTTGATGTGGGTTATTACAACCACCACCAAATTCAAGGTACAGAACGCTCCCATCACCTCAAAGACCTCTCTCGTGCTGCACGTTGATAGTTACACCCACTCTCCTCTCACACCACCCCAACCCCTGACAGTCACTAGTCTGTGTTTTTAATCTATACTTTTGCCATTTCTAGAATGTTCTGTGAATGGATTTATGCAATATCTTTTGAAACCAGTTTTTTGTTTTTTTTTCCATTTAGTACAATATCCTTGGGATGTGAGATTCATGCAAGATTTGCATGTTTCCAAGTTTGATTCTTTTTAATTATCGAAGAGTGTTCCATGGTATGAATGCACTGCAGTGTTTTTAACCAGTCATCTACTGAGGAACATTTTGGTTCATTCCAGGTTTAGGATATTACAAATACAACTGCTATGAGCAATTGTATGCTGCTTTTCTGTGGACGAAAGTCTTCATTTCTGGAATAAATGTCTAGGAGTGTAATTGCTGGGTCAAATGGTATGTGTATGTTTAATGTTTAAAGAAACTGCCAAATAGTTTCCAGAATGGCTGTACGATTTTTCTTCCACCAATAACGCATGACTGACAGAGTTTCTGCCATCTCTGCTGGCTTCTGGTACTGTCGTATTTTTATTTTAGCTATTTAATGATGTGCAGTCATGTCTCATTAGGGTCTTAATTGTATTAATTGTCCTAGCAGCAGTGATAGTAAATATCTTTTCATTTGCTTACTTGCCATTTGTGTGTACTCTTCAATGAAATGTCTCTCTCTTCATGTCTTTCGTCCATTTTCTAACTGGACTTTTAAAATCTTGTGTTATGAAAGTTCTTTATAAATCTCAGATACCTGTCTTTTGTCAGGTATGTGGTTTGCAAGTTTTTCCCCCTAATCTGTACTTTTTAACATGGTCTTTTGCAGAACAAAAGTTTTAATTTTGATGAAAACCAATTTATCAGTTTTTTCCTTTTTGAATCATGAGTTTGGTGTCATTTTAAGAACAATGTACCATGCCCTAGGCCCCAAATACTTCTTCCTATATAATCTTCTAAAAGTTTTATGGTTGTACCTTTTCATTTAAATCTATAAGCCATTTTGAGTCCATTTCTGTGTAAGCCGTGAAGCATAGGTTGAGGTTATTAATTTTTTTTGTCTTCTGTGTGTGGATTTCCAAAATTGCACCAACACTATTTCACCTTCGCCACATATCAGTGGGCTATACCTGTGTGGAGCGGTTTCTAGGGGGGCGATTCTATTTCTTCGGTCTAGGTGTTTATCCTGCCAATACAATGCAGCCTTGATTACTGTCGCTATACTGTAAACCTTGAAATCAGGTAGGGTGACTTACTTGCTTTATGTTTTCTTTTCCAAAATTGTTTTGTTTTCTAATTCCTTTGTCCATATAAATTTTTTAATAAATGCATGCAAATCTATAAAAATATCTTGTTGGGATTTTGATGGGGATTGGGTTAAGCTGGTATATCAGTTTGAGGAAGAGTTGACATCTTCATTCTATCCTCTATTTCAGTCCATGATCGTGGTATGTCTCTTTATTTAGAGCCTTGATTTCCTTCACCAGACTTTTGCAGGTTTCAGCATGTTTTGTACATGTTCTGTTGGACTTACACTAACATATTTCATTGTTGAACAATTATAAGTGTATTGAAACTTTTAATTTCAGCCTTCACGTGTGCATTGGTAGGATATAGAAACACAATTGACTGTTGCATACTGACCTTGTGTTCTCTGACACTGATGGAGTCATTACTAGACGTACGAGATTTTTCTTTTGTGTATGTGTGCGGATTCCTATGGAGTTTCTATGTAGAAAATCATGTCATCTGTAAATAACAGCCATTCTATTTCTTTCTTTCCAGCTTGTATGGGCTTTATTTTCTTTTATTGCCTTATTTTGCACTGGCTGGCACTTGCAGCACTATGTTGAATGAGTGATAAAAGAAAACATCCTGGCCTCCTTCCCAGTCCTGGGAGAAAAGCACTCAGTCTTTCCCCAGCAACTATGACATTATGTGGAGGGTGTTTCAGAGATGCTCTTTATCAAGTTCAGGCAGTTCTCGATTCTTACTTTTATGAGAGGTTTTTTTTTCTTTTTTCTTTTTTAATCGTGAATGGATGTTAAATTTTGTCAAGTGCTTTTTCTGCATCAATTGCTGTGATGGTGATATTTTTCGTTAGCCTGTCAATATGATGCATTGCATTTACTGATGTTCAAATCGTGAGCTAATCTTGATACGGGAAGCAAAGCCCACCTGACCGTGGTGTGTGATTCTTTTGCACATTATTGCATTTTGTTAGGAATTCTTGACAGAATTTTGCTAAGGATTTTTACATCTACATTCATATTAGGATATTAGTCTACACTATTTTATTTATTTATTTATTTATTTATTTATTTATTTATTTATTTATTTATTTATTTTATGGTCTTTGGCTTTGGTGTGGATAATGCTGGCTGCGGAAAATGAGTTGAGAAATGGTCCATCCTCTCCAATTTTCTGGAAGATATGGTGTAAAATTGGTATTCATTCTTTTAACACTTGGTGAACTCCCCAATGAAAACATCTAGGCTTGGAGATACCATTCTTTGGTCTATCTCGCTGTGATTTGCTCAGTTTATTGAAACTGAATATTTATGTGTTTTTCCAAATCTGGGGAATATCCAGATATTATTTATTTGAATACTTTTCAACCCAACCCTCTTACTGCTCTCGTTCCAGGACGCTGTGATACAAATGTTAAATCTTTTCTTGTAGCCCTCCATGTCCCCAAGATTCTGGTGACATTTATTTATTTACTTACTATTTTTTCAGTTATTTTCTCTGTTGTTCGGGTTGGATGATTTCTATTGTTCTCTGTCAAGCTCATTGATTCTTTCCTCTGTCCTCTTCATTCTGCCAGTGAGTTCATTGAGGATTTTTATTGGAGTTACTTTATTTTCAGCTCTACAGTGTCCATTCTATGTTCCAAAATTTTCAGTTCAGGACTTTTCCATTCCTTAGCTGAGACTTTACATATCTTTTTCATTTGTATCTTAAATGATCAAATTGCTCTTTGCAGCATTTCTGACGAGGGCTCTTGAAGTACTCCTTTTTAGGCAATTCTAACATCTGTGTCGTCTTCTGGCTGGAGGCTGTTAATGATGTTCTCTCGTTCAAGTTGAGACCCTAATGGTTCGTGACAAGGGATTTCCAATTGAAAACTGGACATTGGGATATTCGTTTCTGAGATTCTGAGTCTTAGTTAAGTGTTGTGTTTTAGTAGGCCTCCTCTGAAACCTGTCCAGTGCGGGAAGTCCAGGCCCTGCACTTCCTCCCTGGCCCTCACACTGCTGGGGCTGGGGGGTCAGGCTCTGCCTTCGGCCTCTGAAGACAGCACCCTTGCTGCTCCGGGAATGGGGTACCTTGTGACTGCTCCCCACGTGGCCTTCACTGACATGTTGGGTGGGAAGTGACCTCCATTCCACTGAGTGGCGGTGAAGGCCCTGACTCTCCAATTGCCCTTGACTCTGGAGCCTGTGCCGCAGCCTGGACAGGAAGCTTTGGTAAACAATGACTCACTGCATTGTTTCCATCTCCTGGAATCCCTGTCTGATGCTGCGTGGTACCCAATGTCTTGAAACCATCATTTCATACGTTGCATCCAGTTTCTCTGTTGTTTACGTGGGAGGTTGATCTGGTCCCTCTTCCTCCTTCATGTACATAATCAGGAAATCCTCATCATTGATACAGTCAGGCCAATGCTCTGAGTTTCCTCCTGACTGTAACCCAGGACAGCAATCCTGGCATCCTGGGGGCCTTGGGAATTGGTATTTCTTCGCTCCGAGGCTTAGACAATCCACCTGTGAGACCCACTTGAACAGTAAATAGCAGAAACAGGGGCAGGCACTCACGGCGCACAGGAGCTCCTCAAAGCCAACTGGGGCACAGTCATGGTTTGGCGTTGGCCTAATCCAGGTTTCCATGACAGTGATGACAAGGTCGTCTTGGGATGTCACAGAGAGCTTCAGGATAGAAGTTCCTGGGAGAGACCCTGTTACCGTCGGGACGAGAACACGGATGTAACCACAAGTCTCTGGACAATTGATTAACACCTGGTGTCTCCTGGTCCTTCTGTAGCTTTAATGCCACCGAGCCGTCCTCTGTCCTCCGTGAAAGTAGGAACTCTCGAATCCTCCCTGCTCTGAAGTCTTTGGTGGCTCCTTTTATTCCAAAACATGACTCTGGTCTTACTTTTGGCCTTTAACCTTTCTCCATCCACCTTTCCATTGTCGTCTCCAAATGCTTTCCCCAAATCTCTTAGGACTTCTTTATGCTTGGCCTTGGGGAAAACATGGGTAATTTTCTCACCTAATTTTATGGCCACTTAGGATGTCCTCTGTCCCCTCCATAGAATGCCACCCTGCGGTCACAATACAGAATTTCAGTCACCCTCTAGCTTTGCACTTACTTAAAAAAAGATGGCCAACACTTATGCTGAGGGGAGCACAGGCCCATGTCTGGTTCCAGGTGATGGGTACACCAGTGAGGGTACAGTGGTGGGGGAGCTCAAGGTGAATGGGAAGTTACCTCCTAGCCAGCACACCTCACCCCCTCTCACCTACGTGCAGCAGCCCTACAGGTGAGAGCCAGCCTTTCCTCTGAGAGAAGGACGCTGAGCCTCAGGCCCCAACTAGATCACTGGCCAACCGGAGGCATTCTAGAATAAGCTTTTGAGGAGGAGGAGACAGTGGACTATTATACACTGAGTGGGTCCATTGATAGGGTGGGGGCACCCCAAGACAGAGATGGCGAGTGAGTGCGGAGATACCTGGATGGAACACCCTCCCCTGACTTCTGGCCCCAAGGGCTGTCCCAGCTAGGAAGCCAAACCCAGCTGGAGTCAGAGCCGGGCAAATTCCAGTGGAAATGTTTGCTTAGCATCAACCCAAGGCCAGTGTAGCCCACATCCTGCCCGAGCCTTTAATAAGAATCATAGCAGTTTCGACAACAGTGACAATCGTTTTAGCCCGAATGTCACCTGACCATTTATAAAACACTTGCTTAGACATGATTTCATTGTCTGAGGGTTACCCAACCCTCATTTTCCTTTTATTTTAAAAGTGGATTGTTATATACATGCTCATACTCATATTTAAACTTTACAAAACTGCATAAAAGCACACCATTTATTTTTCTAAATGCATAATTTTTAAAAAATTTCTTTTCTTTATTGTCTTCCCCCTCCACTCTCCTCTTTTCACCCACAATCTCCACTCCCTGGCCACCCGCTCCAGCACTGTGCAATCCATGCTGTCCACTCCTCCCGATACACACACACACACACACACACGCACACACATGCATGCATGCCCACACCCATGTGCACACACACGCATCACATGTCTGTTGGATGCACAAATGTACAGTGCCTACCTATGTAAATGCACATATACAATAGACACCTGTATATAAATGTGAAGGCTCCATATTTTGTCATTGTTTTCAGCATCTTGCTTTTCAAGCTCAGTAAAGCTTTGTCAGAACCCACCCCCACCCCAGTCCCCGGACTCACCTGGCCAGGCTTGAATTGGCTCTTCTGAGAGATGGCACAACGCTCCAGATATGAACTTCCACAAAGCTCCTGATTTTCAAGGTAAGTTTCAACCTTCCGTGCCTGTGAATGTGAACTTTGTAGCAGCTGCACACACTTTACTGTAAAAAAAAAAAGAAAAGAAAGAAAGAAAAGGAGCACTTAGGTTTTGTTTTAGCTTCTCAAGGATAAAAATTTCAAAGAGCCCTGAATTTAAAATACAAAATTCATAAAATTCATGATGAGCTCAGGAATCAAGCAGTTTGCAAAGTAGCAGCTCAACGAATTGGGAAGAAGTTCCAAATCCCTTTGAAATGCAAGTTTGAAAACTCTAGACCCTGGAAGGTCTGGTGAAATGAGGGCCGCTGCTACTGCTTCTATTTTTTCCCCTCTCTCTCTCTCTTTCTGAACTTCAAACCATCTTAAGAAGCTGTAAATTGTATTTTTCCTTAATATCTACAGTATTTAGCCCCTGCAATGTCTGTGACGCTGTGGGACAGGCGTGTGTGCAGGGACACGTTCATAAGTGCACCCATAGATGCGTCTTTCTGTTCTGAACCCCATGGGGACTCAGGACGCTCGTCCCCCCTGAGCTCAGAAGGGTTTTGACTGGGCCCCAGGCACAGGAGAGAGGAGAAGAGGCCGGAGGGCCCCGGGGGTTGATGAGCGCCTGGGGGATCCACAGCACCCAGGCCCTGGAGAGTCTGCCTTAAAAGAATAGGTGAAAATGCCGGCGAAAGCGCACGCTCCCGGGGCCACAGGTGCTGTTCGGCTACTGCTGCTGGTGGGCGACTATTATTTGTGGAGGTAGATGAAGCAGTGGCAGGAAACTCCAACCTGGCTGGACATGGCAGTCACGGGCCCTGCCTCAGTGGGCACCATGTGTCGGAAAGGTGGAGAAAGAGACTTGCAATTCCAGCAGGATGGGGCTCACCCTGTTTTTACAGCCCTCAAATGCTTTCGCTTGTTTCCAAGTGCACTCAGGATAGCCTGGAATGAGCTTTGTCTATGGCCTTGACCCTGAGAACCAGAAAGCACCCACCTGGGTGAGAACCTGGCACGTCTTTCACTCAGAATGTACCGGAGAGTTCCAAACCTTCGGTGCAGACGGTCTGCAGCACCAGAGCACCACCCGCTGCACGCAGGCGCAGAGGGCCATGGGCCTGACATTGATTTCCAATGCTTCCAGAAAAATGCAAGGCGAAAACTCTGAGATGGCATGTGGCGACTGCCGTGGGCGGCACTTCCTCTCCACCCGCGGTCTGAGCTGAGTTCATCATCCAGATCTCCGAGCTGCTCCGTGCCGTGTTGACAGCTCAGATCTCCACTCTATCCTCCTGGACACGCTCGCTCCCATTCTTTCTAAAAGCAGCATCTATTGATCCGTTTCTGTGAGGCTTGCTCTCCTGTACGGCTGTAAAATGCTGGCTGCCTGCAGTGTTGGTCAGCTGGGAAGGGCTGCCAGGAGCGGGTGAGGCTCCTGAGCCCCCACCCCCTACCCTGAGGGCTCCATGCCAGGATGGTTAAGTGCAGAGGCTGCCATGGCCCAGGGGGGCCCAGGCCTGGCTCAGCCAGAGCAGGCGTGAGCTCCTGGCATACAACCTGGGTGCCTTTCTGATAACTCTTACCTGTGGGAGCAACATCCAGACTCTGGAGCAGCAGGAGCCTAATGTGCAATCCCCAGTGGGGCCTTGTACAAGCAGAAATGTCGCTCAGTCCATTGTGACCCTATTAGGGAGCAGAGAAGTTCATGGATAGTGTGTTCTCTCTTGCTTTCCCCGTCTGCCATCTGCGTTGTGTTCATTTCTTACTTACGACCAGCCAGGCCTTCTTAGTAGGCAGAGCAGACTAACAGCGTGTTGCTTCCTGAGACACTGTGCACAAATCTTTCTGTGCAGATACAGTCTCAGTCGGGCTCTTTACGACCAAATCGATGTCCTTAACCCTTCCCCAACCCGACCCCGTGGGTTCCACGGGCTCTTTTCAGATGTGAGAAACAGACATGCTCAAAGAACAAAGAAATTCCCAGGGAAGGACTTTTATTAAATTTTGTTAAAAGCTGCAACAGTCACAGAGGAGGAAGAACAGTGAGGAGTCGGGCTTCGGAGAAAGGAGCGTGTGAAGGGCGTTCAAGGTCGCTGTCCCTTGGGGGCTGGGCTTCCTGGCGTGTCCTCCAAAGGTACAAAGGCTGGCTGCTGCCCTGTGATGCCCTGTGTGCCTGGCTCCTCTTGCCCTCTCACTAGGACTCAAGCGCCATCAGAGGAAGAGGGTCTGATGGTGCCAGCCAGTCGGCCACATCTGGCAGTCTTCTGTTGGCAGAGCTTCTCCAGAGGCCACTGTGGGTGTGACCTGAGCCTGGCAGGGAGTGGCATCCTTGGGTCCTCCAGGACAACTGTCAGAAAATGGAGCTGCCTTTTTGGATGATGGCAGCAGTTACTTCTTTTTGAGCACCGATGGTGTCCCCACCACTGTGCTAAGTGTTGGCTGCAGGTCCCCCAGGACTCAGTGGCAGCACAGACTGCCACTTGCTCAGTACACAGGTTTGGCGACCTCTGGGCAGCTCCCGCTGGGGCTCTCCCTGTGGTTGCCGTCAGCTGTTGGCCAGGCTGCAGTCCACTGAAGCTTTGTGGGGACTGCAGGGTCCACATGGGTAGCAGGTGCCCTGGCTCTTGGCTGGGGGGGTCTCAGCTCCCCTCCATTGGTAGTCTCCATGGGGCTGCCTGCGGGACGAGCTTCTGGGCACGCTGGCTAAGTCAGTCCCCTCAGAGTGAGCTGGACGAGAGATCCAGGTGGAAGCCAGAATACCAGGACACGGCCTTTCCCTCTGAGTTCTACATGTCAGGCAGCCCTGATTTGGTATGGGGTGGGGGCACTGAACAAGGACGTGGGCACCAGCAGGCATGGATCTGTGGGTTCTCCCTGGCTGCCACAATCTGCCCGCTGCCTCCCAAGGATCGGAATCTCTCATAGGCGATCCTGGAACTTTCCATCATTATTTTGTATCTGAGAATCTTTTAATGTATTTTTGGCCATTTTATTTCATGTTCAGTGAACCAACAGTTTATACTCTTTGACTGTTTTCTACAGGGTTGACTTTTTTGTGTTCATTTGTGTGGATCCTTTGTAAATTCAGGATATTAATCTTTTGCTGTTTCTATTGAAAATACTTGTATCGTTCTGCCAGCTGTCAATTAGCTTTGTGTATTCTGTCATTTATCGCAAGGCATTTGTCAGTCTTTTTCCACAGGGTTTCTAATTCTCTCATACCCTGAAACTCTCCCCTGCCAAAGGTCAGATAGACATTTTTCAGGCATATTTTGAAGCAAACGGAAATTTATTTACATACAGTATAGTTACGGTCCATTTGTACTTTTTTTTTTTTTAACAACTGCATCATCAGATGTCCCAACATTGTTTGTTAGACTTTCATTAGTCACTGACATGATGCTTTCATTATCTATTGACTTAACATTATCCTGTGCAGACTCTCTGATGTGGTGATTTGTTTCTAAATGGCCTGTTCTGCTCCCTTGTGTTTGTATGGCACTGCTACCAATAAAGCACGTGCTGCTTTATTGTCCTACCTCTGTGACACGTCAGGTTAGACAAAGCCACCCTCACATCCAAGGGCACCCGCATCTTTTCAAAATCGCACTGGCTGTTCTCACGCATGTCTTATCCACATACACTAGAGAAGCAGCCCCTTGGTCTCCATGATAAAACCCACCGGATTCTCTGGAGATGTAGGTGGTACACTGATTCTTGGGGACAAATGACCTCTTACGACATTGAGTCTTGTCTTATGTGGTGGACACTTGTTAGTGTTGCCAAACCACTTTTCCTCTCCTCCTGGACACGCAGGGATGACATTTCTCATCTTCCTTCACATTCCATCACATTTGGATGTGACCCCATGACAAAGTTCCAGACAATGGGAAGTACGCCGAAATGACACAAGCCACCTCTGTCTGGATTATAGAAACCGTCTGCACGGTGTCCCATGTTCCCGCCCTTTATCTTCCACCTACATGCTCAGACCCATCAAGGGAACCTGTGGCCAGAGGACATCAGAGCCACAGGACGGAAGCCCTCAGCGTCCCAGGAAGGCCACATCCGGGAGCCCACACAGGACTGCTATGTGAGCAAGAAGCAAACTTGTATTTTGCTGAGTCTCTGAGATTTTGAGAGTGTTGGGCTACTCTGATCAGTGATCTGTGTCTCTTTGTCTATTCAGGCCAATTTTTACTTTTGCAGTAGGTTAGAATTGTATGGAGTTCGTTTATGTTGTTATTTTGCCTGTGAATGGAATGTTTTTCTTTCCCCCTGTTATGTTTTCTATTTGGTTGTTGCTGGTTATAGAAAAGCTATTGATTTTCGTAGGTTGAGGTATTCAGTTTGCAGGTTGCTGAACTGTCGTGACTTGTTTTAGTAATTTGTGAGTCTATATTTTTCCATTTTTATAGGAAAGGATATGCTTGTATACATCAGGCCATATCACTCATGTTATTATTCTTTTTTTTAAATGTTTGCATGGATTGAACCTTTAGGCCAATATTAAACAGTGGTACACACTGGGCATTCTCGCTGAGCTGATTTTGGGAAGATCTCACTCATGATTCACTATGAAGTCGAACGTCTGCTTCAGCTTTCTGGAAAATACTTTCTTATCGAGATAAGAGTGTTCCCTGACTGTCTTTGTTTTCTAAATGATTTTTATCAGGAAGGAGCATTGACTTTTATCAAATGCTTCTTCAGCATCTGGTCAGATCATTAAAGATTCTGTTTTATTCTCTGAGTGTAATGAACTCATTGATGGGGTTTTTCTTATATTCTTCTGATTAACTCTGTGTGGTTGTGCTGTGTCATCTTTAATACACTGTTGATCTTGATATTAAATATTATTGAGGATTTATTTATCTGTTTAAAATAGACTTGGATATAGATTTTTCTTCTTGTGCTTGCTTGTCTGGCTGTGGCATCTTAATTATACCAGCAATTTTAATAAAGTTGGTGTCTACTCCTCTTCTCCTCGTCTCTTCAATTTTGTCAAGATGTAAGCAGAGAGAGCCCAGGAACGTACACTCAGGGATCTGTGCCAGCTGCAGGTCTGGCAGATCTGCCGCTCATGCGAGGATAAGTGAAGAGGGGAAAGCACGAAAACGGGAACTTGGTATGTAGCATACGCGAACACCCTACAATAGATAAGTGAAAAGTATCTTTATTCATGTGTTCTTATTCTACTTGTGTTCGCCTGCCTCTCCAATAAGCGACATAGTTGAACGTCTCCCTGTACGTCAATGTCAAGAATAACATGATATGTATTAGCTACATCCTGCGAGAGGAGAGTGGACACCACTGTTCCAAGTCAGGGGAGGGGATGGCTTATGGATTCTGACCCTCGGGTGTAGGCCTGGTTTCTGCTTTATAAGGCCACCGCTGCTGCTGGCCTCGGGCTGCGTGCACACACACACAGATGCAAAGCCAGGCCTGGAAACTCTCAGAATCCAGAAATCCATGAGAATTTTAATAGGCCAATGGCAGAAAGGTGATCATTCAGAAGCAAATGCAATCGAAGCAGCATTCAGGAGGCTGGAGATGGATCCACACAGAATGAGAGCCTTGGAGTCTGTCGTGGGCCAGCTGTGGACCCTGTCCGAGCTCGTCCTTGCCTGTCCTGCCCCATCTCCTTCACAGGACAGGAGCATGGGGGGTGCAGAAGGTCCAGAATCACCCGCATGCCAGATGCCATATGCCATCACAGCCACCGCCGTGGGGCAAAGCCAGCTCATGGGCTGACATCCTCGACTTGTAGGTGAGCAGGTAGGTATCCGAGCTGATTGAAGGAAGCATCTAGAAACTCTCTCCCACCACCCATCGTCTGAGACTTGGCTTCCAGCTCCAAAGTGCCAGGCCCTGCCATTAACCTTCAGCGCTCTTCAATTAGCAGCAGCGAGGGTCCTGGCAGGTGTTGAGTGCTGAGGGTGGGGAGGGTCGGGCCGAGGGCATCACCTCAGGCTGCCTTAGCAGGTTCTAAGTGTTCTGTTGGAGGGACGCCCAGGAGACATCGATCTGCTGCAGGTGGGGCACCTCTGTGACAGGAGGCTTCCCGCCCCAGATCCCTCCCCCACCTCCAGGAGAAGCTTTTCAGTGGGGCCCAGACAGAGGCTGAGATCCACTCCCTCCCTCGCCAAGTCTTCTGAGCCTGCCTCCTTAGAGATGGATGGAGCCCAATGACAGGGCAGCACCAAGCCTAAATAAAATAGTTCCGTAGACTCTGATAATTACAACTTTGTTAAAGCAACGTACTTGGGGTTGTGGTTTCCAGAAAATGAGATCAGCCGCCGCCTGCCACCTGTGTGACCCTGACGACAGCTTCGCTGGATGCAGTGAGCTGACACTGACCTTCCCCAAGGCTCCTCCGAGTTTCACAGCTGCTGTGCACTTACTCTGCCATCAAGCAGTGACCTGGCCTCTGACAATTGCCAAAATTCCCTGGGACTCAGTTTCCTCACCGGACACTGCAAGTAACAAAAGCTCCTTCGGGGGCATTCTGAGCCTCCAATGAAGCTGTGGGGTTGAGAGCACCCGGGGAAGGGACAGCAGGGCGCTCAGGTCAGGCTTTGCCCTAAAGCCCGCCACCCCCACCCCAGCATGGTGTTAGGAGAAGGCGAAGAGGGCGTCACAGGTGTGCAGGCCTGTAGGCAAGGCTGTGAGAGGGAGTGCTGGGAACGGATTTGCCCTGAGACTGCCGTCACTGTGACGAGGGACCTCACTGTGACGAGGGACCTCGCTGCCCCCCGCCCCTCACCTGCAGACAAATCTGAGCTCCTGCCTCATCACGTCTTCTTCTCTAAAGAGGGACCGCTCCTGTACCTCCCCTGATGGCACTGGCCCCATTCCCCAGGAAGGCCCTGGTAGCCAAGGACATGGGGACACAGTTCTACTGTGAGTTCACCCCCTGACGCTCCTGTCGGTGGCAAGTGACAAAGCCTGTGATGACTTTCGGGCTGGGGGAGACTGAACGCAGGACAGTGGGTTCTGTTCCCAGGCGTCCTCACTTCTTCCTCTGTTCTCTACAGAGTTTCAGAAATGCCCTTCATTAATGGTCTATCTGGGCTTCTACAAGCCACTCTGCAGTGGAAGGAACCGGGCTCCTGGGAGGACGGGCTGGTCCTACGGCTGGGTGGGCGGGAAGCACACAAGCTGAGCCTGGAGCACCTCACGCCAGGCAGTGAGGACGTGCTCACCTCAGCCCACCATGACGGGCGCATGGCACCTGGAAGAGCTCCCGATGGCCAAAGCTGGGACAAGCTGGCCAACAAAATAAAGTGGGGTTGCCCATAACCCAGGGTATAAAATCAAGACCCATGAATCCACACTGATACAAGTAAATGACTGAATTAATAGAGGAGAAGTCGCCCATGCAGAAGAATTCCAAATAGTTTACGTAGCTACTCTGCCCTCAAGGAGACGGAGCCTAACTCCCACCCCTTTAATCTGGGCGGCGCATTGTAACTCCCTTCCCAAGAGGACAGTGTGGACCAGGGACAAGGTCCCAATGGAGACGCCTGACAGACAGACACACCTCAGCCAGGTGACCGAGGTCAGCATCTCAGGCTGACAGGATGTGATGGGAGGAGCACTTCACCCATGCCATCTTCCTCCCCAAACCCCAGACCCCGGTCTAAGCCTGAGAAAAACATGAGACAAATCCCAGCTGAGGAGCATCTTACAAAACACCTGACCGCTATTCCTCAAAACCATCAGAATCGTCAAAAACAAGGAAATCGGAGAAATTCTCACAGCCCAGAGGAGCCTACGGAGATACAACAGGATGTTAGACGGGATCCTGGAACCAGAAAAAACAAACAAAAAAGTCCATTAGATCTAAACAAACATAGAAAAAAAACTAGAGAAATATAAATAAAGTATGAAATATAGTTAATAATAACATATCTCCATTGGTTCATTAATTATGACAAACGGCCCGTTCTAACGTAAGATGCAAATAAGTAGGAAAACTGAGCACTGTGTTTATGGGGGCGTTCTAGGCTATTTTTGCCATTTTGCTGTAAATGTGTAACTGTTGTAAAAATAGTTTATTTGTTTTTAAAGTCAACCTGTAGTTAGATGTGTTATTTCATGCAGAACACACAGAAGTTGGGCTATGCAGCTGGGATCTCACCACCATGAAAATCTGACAATCTGGGCCGTCCCTCCCTGAATGCACACTGAGGGTCCCCGTTGCTGCCAGTAGCATTGGAGAGAGCGTTGCGACCAGCACAGCCCGGGGTACCAGTTAGGGAAGGTCCCTTCTCCATCGTCCTTGAAGGAAATATCCGCCCAGGAAATCATGAGCTGCAAATGTGGACGTTTTATGACCCTGAAGATTTAGTTCCACTAAGGCGCTACGGAGAACCCAGCATAAGCCTGTGGGACGTTTTTTCTGCCTGGGTGAGGGAAACCTAAAATTAGCCCAGCCCAGGCAGCGTCCTGCTCCATGCCGGCTCCCTGGGCCCCACACGAGCCTCAGACCTTTCCTGCTGTCCCAAACTGCAGGTGGGCAAGCCGTTTTCCAAGCCACAAAACCCCACTGCTTCTGCAGGGAGGCTTTAAGATCTCAGAATCTGGACTGACTCTGCTTCCCAGACTCTGCTTGCCCGGTGCATGCGGGTTTGCTGCACAAGGGTATGAGCAGAAGGCACAGAGCCAGACAGAGAGAGGTCATCTTAGATCCTGTCCTCAGGAAAGTCAACCTCTCCTTCACAGAAAGAACCCGGAGGATGACGAGCAGGCAGCTGGACAGAGGTCATTTGCCCTCCTCTGGGAGTAGCACACTAGTGCCCAGCTGCTAAGGAGGGATGCAGACACCCACAGAGGGGCCCGTCAGAGAGTGCAGGCAGCTTTCACAGCCCCTTGGGGAAGCTCACAGTAGCACCAGTCAAACAAGAACCCTGATAGCGAACAGTACTGTCCAGAAGGTGGGGGAGGGAGCGTCAAGACGGAAGAGGGATGCAGAGGCCGCGCCTTCTCCTGCTGCAGGCTGCCTGCCGGAGGGGACCTGGGCACAGAGCAGGGAGAAGCCCCCACTGTCCATCACTGGTGAAGTCCTGGTCACCATGCTGGACCACACACACTAGTGATTGGCTCGATACCTTCTATTAGCTGAGTGACAAGGAAGTGCTGCCAGAGCCGGAGCTCAGGGAGCCCTGCAGAGTGAGGGTAAAGGGCAGCTAGCAAAGAATCCCGCTGGATCACAACATCCGGTCTTTCCACACGCGCACACACACACACACACACACACACACAGCTGTGAGTAACGTGTGCATATAATCCATGTGCTGCAGACATACAGAGTGCACACATCACTGTGACAACCTTGGAGCCCAAATGCACACAGTGTCTGGTGACATTGTAACACGGGCAGTGTGCTCTGCATACCGTGGCTGGAGCACCCCTACCTCATTCCCACCTGGTCAGACTCCTGCTCTGTGGGTGGGCACTTAACCTCCACACGGTGTCCCCATTTTTAGAAACAGGTTCTGCTGTGATGAGGTGGCTTTCCCAGCCCCCCTCTCAGTCCTCTCACCCCACTGCCGCCGGCTCCCGAATGGGCCGTCCTGACCGGAGGCTGCTCTGATGGCTGCCAGTCAGCACACACTGTCCTCCAGCTTGGACCCTGCGGTCTTTCCTGGGCCTGGACGTGTCCTGGTGGAGCCTCACCTTGTCCCGGGAGCACTGGGCTTCCTCGCGGCCCCACCATCGACGTGGCACGGGCGGCAGCAGTCTGCAAGCCCTCCGCTCACCAGCACCCTTTGAGATTCCAAATGTGGCGTGCACGTCCACAAGTGGTGCCGATTCTCATAGACTTGCCATTGACATTGTTCCACAGGAAATGACAGGCTTTGTTTTCTAACGTCCTCAGGAAAGGCTTCCCGAGAGAGCTCCAGGAATGTGGGCTGGGCCCCTGGGGTGGGGTGTCAGGTGAGCACGGAGGTCAGGATGGCCCTCCCTGGACGCTGGGTGCTTACACACAGTATTGACCCTCTTTATTCTGTGTCCATGCATCATACCATAACCGGCACTGTGACCAACACTTTTTCAAATTCTCGCAAAAGGAACCATCAAGTTTAATTCCACAAAAGCCTGTTGTATCTTGTAGTGACCGTGCTTTATGTATGAGATGCCATTTCAGTCCCTAGAGAAACAACCATGAATAAAAGAGCTCAGGTGACATTAGACAGATGAACGCCTCCGGTTGGGACATGAGAAAGGAGAAGCCTTGTGACAGGTGAGGAGAGGGTGCTGCGAACGCCAGCAAGAGTGGGGACTCCATTTAGAGGGCTGAAGACTGTCTCTGTATGGAGTGACCATGAGGCTGAGGTGTGGAGGATGAAGGGAAGCTGGCCACGGCGCTGAGGTGGGTGGACGGGGTGAACCCGGGCGCTGGGAAAACTGTAGGCTCGGGCACAGGAAGAAGAGGGGGCAGGGCAGCATCCTACTCAGTCTCAGTGTTGGGGGTTGAATTGTGGCCCCCAAAGATGCTCAGTACTAACCCCAGGACCTATGAATGGACCTTACTTGGAGGAGGGTCTCTGTGGGTGATCCAGCTGAGATGAGGTCACCAGCGTGGCTCTCATCCAGTGACGGGGAAACTCGGACACAGAGACGACAATGTGAAGACACAGGGAGAACACGGCCACCTACAATCAGGGGACTCCTGAGGCCACCAGAGCCTAGGACAGTGGCCTGGACCAGATTTGAACCCCACGGCCCAAGGAGGAACCAGCCCTGCTGACACCTTAATCTCGGACCTCCAGCCTCCAGGCCGTGAGACCATGAAGGTCTGTTGTCTGAGCCCCCAGCCCGTGAGCTTGGTTCCGGCAGCTGATTACGACAGCAGAACAGGGCCGCCAAGTGGGGCCAACGTCAGGAGTTTCACATTTGATCCCAGGGTGGGCAGAAGGCTGCAGGCTGAGAGAGTTAAGCAGGAGGGTGAAATGGTCAGGTTCAAGTTTAATAAGACACTCTGGTGGCAGTGCCACCACAGACCACAGGGCTTGTTCATGCTGGGGACACAGGGTCACCTTCCAGGACAAGAATATGCTACTCTCCCTACAACGAACCACAGTGCACAGAGGAGAATAGGAGTACTGTCAGCCATGAGAAGAAACAGGAAAGGGTCACTCTGAGGTCACACAAAAGCCTTCGTGAGAAAGTTGCACTGAGTGGCTCGCATGTCGGGCGGCAAACAGGGGCTTTAAACCAGCTGTTTTCAATCCGTACAGGATTTAAAGTGAAGGGAGGCTGCAGTGAGCGAACAAACTCTGGTCTTGACGGAGACATAGCCATCGTCACAAATAGACACACAGAAATTCTATAACTGACAAGTACAATACCTGAAATGTTTTTAATTCACTGAAAGGGATTAAGAGACCTTGCATATGGCGTATCCTCTTCAAGTGCGAATTTGAAGACAGAGCGATGGAAATTACCTAATTTGGAGAGCAAAAATAAAAGTTTGAAAAAGTAATGAACAGAGCCCGAGGGCCTATGTGGTAATATGGAGTGATCTAATGAAGACTCCCTGGGAGAGGAGCGAGA
Source organism: Rhinolophus ferrumequinum (assembly GCF_004115265.2). Lineage (NCBI taxonomy): Eukaryota > Metazoa > Chordata > Mammalia > Chiroptera > Rhinolophidae > Rhinolophus > Rhinolophus ferrumequinum. The sequence continues at coordinate 1,978,456 of NC_046293.1, forward strand.
CAACGGGGTACAAACAAATTTCTGAAGAAATAATTGTCAGTTTTTTCCTGAATGGAATGGAAATCAGATCAGTGAATCCCAAGCAGGATGAAGTCACAGACAAGCAGATGAAAATCAAAGTTGAGAGAAAGTCTTCAAAGTAACCAGGGACTAAAGACGTGTTAGCGACCTACAGAGAACCTACAAAACCATCTCACATCAAAAACACGGGAGACCCGTAGAAAGATGAGCAGTGTCTTTGAAATGCAGTGAAATAAAGAGAGAGAGAGAGAGAAACCCTTAAAGCAGAATTACATAACCAGCAAAATATACTTCAAAATAAATGTAGAAAATATAAAGTCAATGTTTGATAAAAGAAAGGTGAGAGAATCAGTCATCAGTGAACCAAGACTCAAAGAAATGCCAATGGGGGTTCCTCACGTGGAAGAAAATTATATGGAATAAAGCTCTGATTTGCAGCAAGGACTGGAGAGCACTGGGTGAACGACTGTTAAAAGAAGTCATGTTGTAATAACATTATACCATCGGATTTAAAATGTGTTGAGGTATAAAATATAAAACAACAATAGCACAAAGTACAGGAGGAGACTAAACAATGATATTGCTGTAAGGTTTTACATTTTAGGTGAAATTGTTTAATAGTAACTCTCAGAGACGGTGATAAGTTAAAGAGGCATATTTTAATCCTCGGGCACTTAACACCCCCTGCCCCCCCCACACACACACACCTTCACACATACACGTACAACTAAATTGTCAACACAGGAGATAAAATGATATTCTAAATTATATTTGATTAAAGAAGGCAGGAGAGAAGAAATAAAGGAACGAAAGCCAGATAGAACAGATAAGGCTATAGTAAACCCAACTTCATCAATAAGTATATACAATGTAAATGGGAAATAATATTCCAAAGTGTAGGAACGAGAGAGATCAGAAAGCAAGACTCAACTACGTGCTATTTACAAGAGAAAAGAGAAAACTTGTAAACAGAAAGACAGATACGTTGAAAGTAATAGATTCGAGAATAGAATCCAAACAGCAAACATTAGAATTCTAGTGTGGCTAGAATGATATTTGACAACACACACAGTCCAAGGATTATAACTAGATAGAAAAAGGGAAATTTCACCGTGATAAAGTAGTCCATGCACCACAAATACATCAGAGCCACACGTGAGGACAGTTAATAACAGCTGTGAAACTTAAACGCTGACAGAAACAGAGAGACATCCACCATTATGGTTGGAAATCTTAAAACCGGTTGCTCAGTAACTGATAGGAAAAATAGCAAAAACAAAATGAAACAAATTGAAAACCAAGGATATAAAAGATTTGAAGAGGACAATCAAACTGACCTCACTGGCATTTATAGAAAACTAGACCAGACAACGGCATAATACACATCGTTTTCTGTGCCTGTAAATGGTCACCACGGCATTTTGTTGAGCTGAAAATGTCTCAATACATTTCATAAGATAAAAATCATACATTGTATGTTATCTCACTACAAGAAAATTAATTGAAAATGTAAGAATAAGAAATCTTTTTAAAACTCTCCAAATATTTGGAAATTAAACAACGAACTTCTTTTTACTCTTTTTTTCTTGTCATTGATACAGGTGTGTAAACATTACCACAATCCAGTTGTAAAATACAACCCACAAAGTTTTATCATGTTTGTTAATTCCCACTTCCACCGCCTGCCTTAGGCAAATATTGACCTGTCACTATAAATTTGTCTTTTCTGGACATTTCATGAATTGGGAGTTATGCAATACAGACTTTTACATCTGTCTTCTTTCTCTTAGAATCATGTCTTTGAGATCCATCTATCTTGTAGCATGTACCGCAGTCTGTTTCTTTAATTGCTGAATAATAGACCGTTGAAGAGATGTATCGCGTTGTGTTTATCCATTCACCAGCTGACGGACATTTAAATCGTTTCCACTTAGGAGCTTTTATAACTAACACTGTCATGGTCACCCAGGTACATATCTTTGTGTGGACATGAGTTTTCAATGGTCTTGGGTAGATTTTAAGGAGTGGAACTATTGGGTTGTGTATTTAACTTTTTAAGAAACTGTTTTTGCAAAGTAACTGCCCCAAGTTATATTCCTGAGGGGACTACGAGGGGCCCCATGTCCCCACATCCTCAGCCACCTTTCCTGCCCTGGGCTTTGTGCCCTCTAGCAGCTGTGAGGCGGCATCTCGTTGTGTTTTAATTTGCACCCCCCAATGAATACTGATACTGAGCACGTCTCACGTGTTTTGAACATGTGTCTGTCTTCCTTGATGAAATGTTTGTACAAAGCGTTTGTTTAATTGGATTGTCTTCTCCTTACCAAGTTGTAGGGATTCTTTATATATTCTCCATACAAATCCCTTGTTAGACAGAGGATTTGCAATTATTTTTTTCACAGTGTGTGGCTGGTTGTCTTATTTTCTGTGTAAAGCCTTCTGAAGCGCCAAAGTTTTTTTTTATTTTTATTTTTTTAAGACTTTATTGGGGAAGGGGAACAGGACTTTATTGGGGAACAGTGTGCACTTCCAGGACATTTTCCAAGTCAAGTTGTCCTTTCAATCTTAGTTGTGGAGGGCGCAGCTCAGCTCCAGGTCCAGCTGCCGTTGTTAGTTGCAGGGGGCGCAGCCCACCATCCCTTGCGGGAGTCGAACTGGCAACCTTGTGGTTGAGAGGATGCACTCCAATCAACTGAGCCATCCAGGAGCTCAGCCGCAGCTCAGCTCAAGGTGCCGTGTTCAATCTTAGTTGCAGGGGGCACAGCCCACCATCCCTTGCGGGACTCGAGGAGTCGAACTGGCAACTTTGTGGTTGAGAGCGCACTGGCCCATGTGGGAATCGAACCGGCAGCCTTTGGAGTTAGGAGCACGGAGCTCCAACCGCCTGAGCCACCAGGCCGGACCCAGTGCCAAAGTTTTTAATTTGATAAAGTCCAGTTTACCATTTTTTTCTTTTATGGATCCTGCCTGCTTTTACTGTCATCTCGAAGAACTTTTGCTCAGTCCGAGGTTTTCATCTGTTTTCTTCTAGAATATCTTTAGCTTTAGCTTTTATAGTTAAGTCTATAAGGCACTTTGAGTTCACTTTTTCATATGATGTGAGGTAAGGATCCAGCACATTTTATTTTATAGATGTAGATAACCCGTTGTCCCAACACCATTTGTTGAAAAGTCTTTTCTTTCCTCCATTGAATTATCACCTTTGTCAAAAGTCAATTAACTATAAATGTAAGGATATATTGCGTGGCTCTCAAGCTTGTTCCCCTGTCTACATACATTTCCTTGATCCAAGACCACTTTGTCTCAGTTACTGTTCCTTTATTCTAACTGTTGAAAGAGAACGGTGTATGTCCTCCAACTTTATTCTTCTTTTTCCATTTGTGTTCTAGTCCCATATACCTTTCAGGATCTGCTTGTCATTTCCACTCATAAACCTATTGGGACAGGAGAGGGATTGTGTTGAATTTACAGACAGATATGAGGTAAATTTCCATCTGAACAATATTGACTCTTCAGATTCATAGACATGGACTACCCCCCAATTTATTTAGATCTTCTTTTATTTCTGTCAGCCATGTGCTATAAATTTCCTCATACAAACTATGTGTCTTTTGGTTAAGTTTATAAATATTTGCAAAGATTTGGAATCGCTGTATCTCTGATATATATTTCTAGTGGGAATGCAAAATGGAACTACTACTTTGCAAAATGGTTTGCGAATTTTTTCAATAGTTAAACATATACCGTATCTTCCCTATTACTCTCCAGTTCCATGTAGAAAGACAATGAAAATATATGTCCACAAAATCACTTCTACAAGAATTCCTAGCAGCTGCAAATATCGTAGTCTGAAATAACAAAAAACAACAAAAAATAAATAAATAAATAAAACAAAGGAAAAAACCTTTATCAATTAAAAAAAAGATAGCTTGAAATAAAAAGTTAACGTGTCTTTAAAAACAATAGAAATCGCTTTCAGACTCTAAAGAAAGAAAAAGGAAGCTACAAGTCTAGACTAGGAACTTCGAAGATGTATCTGACGAAATAACCCCAATGCAGCTCAGACGGACGAGGACAGAGCGAGTTTAACAGAAAGGTTCCGAGAGAACATTAATAACAAACAACCCCGTCACCACCCCCCGCAAACTTTGTCGAGTTTTTACACTTGTTACAGTCATGCATTCCATGCTTGCATCAAACCTGCAAGCTGCTCATACCATCCTCACCTTCCCGCTGAGATTTCAGAGAGACAGACAATGTAAGTAACTTTTCCAAGGTCACACAGCCAGAAACTTTTGGAAGAGGATTTAAACCCAGCCTCTTCTCAAAAATCAAGCTTTTAACACCATTCAGAATTGTCTCTGGATAATAGAATGAGAAAGCTTGAATTTTTTTTCCCCCATAAAGAAAGAGAAAGAGAACAGAGAAGTAGGCATATGAGTAGAGACACATCTCCATAATGTTAAAAGAAATGGACCTCCCAGTGTAAGACGTGCTGTCCACCCAAGCAGGATAAAACAAACGCCACACCTAGGCATATCTTTAGGGAAATTGCCCACCGACACACAAAGAAAACCTCTGGAAATCAGCCAGAAAGAGACTGAGATGAACTAACTTGTTATTGCCACTTCGCCTCTGTTTTGTGCCCCCTGCCTGCCTTCCCAGCTCAGACAGCAGCAGACTGTGGTCAGGCCCCTGCGTGCTGCCATGGCAGGAGGGCACCCACAGGGCCCGGGGTCCTGTCCTCCTTGCTCCCTCCACCTGCAGCACCCCTTCCCTGAGAACTCCATGCCTCAGGGCTCGGTGCTGGGGCTGCACCCCTCGAGCCCAGCTCCCACAGGTGACATGGCGTCCTCTTGCTTGTTTTCCTGCCCTGCCAACCGTTGTCTGCCTCGCGGCCCTCATTTCTATCCTAAGTCTGCACACACTTTGTTAGAACTTCTTTCATTAAAATCTCTCCCTTTAAACCATCCATGCAAATTTTGCTTCCTGCCAATTGTTGCTACCAGGACTGCCAAGTGAATCTGGGGACGGGGGTTCTCACCTGGCGGATGGACGCACGGGCGGCCTCCGCGCAGGGAGGACGTTCTGAATAGTTACGCCCGACGCGCCATGCCAGTACAGTCGTTGGCAGTGTCCCTGACTGTGACGTGGGATGGAGTGCTGGTGTGTGGCAAGGCTTTGAGTCACGAAATTACTGTCACCCTTGAGCACTGGGGCACTAGGCATGGGGACCAAGATTGTGTAATTGTGGAGGACCCTGGCTTCTGATCACATCCCTGGAGAGGTTACAAGAGCAAATTACAACAAGGGTCTTGCACCTACACGGGAAGCACTGTCGGATGCCCAGAGGGTGCCAGAGGCAGCTGTGAATGAACCCGTGATCCTGTGTGGCCCCAGGGAGGTACGCCTGATGCTGAAACCCACCACAGGACTGAGTGCTTTCAGAGATTCGAAGTCGACATGCTATGTACCTCGCAAACTTTCCTAGACGCTGTGCTAGCTAAGTCTGAGAAACACTGAAAGGAAACGAGACTTGAGATGCTGGAGAACAGACAAGGAAACTGGGAGCCTTGAGCCTCCAAGAACCCGGGAAGGTCTCTTGCTGGTGGATGTCGCCTGGCTCCTGGTTCTGATGAATTATTGACCTTCTGCATAAAGACCTTTTGGTGCCTTCACCTGAGGTAGCTACCTCACAAGGGGACGCCAGTTCTCTCGCGACCCCTCATTTCCTCGCACTTATCACTATCACACACTTACTCCTCTGCTTAGCCCAGAACGGAAGTTGTGAGGTCAGTTTGGGAGAAGACAGACTCTGCGCCAAGGTCACGGCCAAACTGTACCAGTGTGCAAGCTTTGTCGGGACGGACCGGAGAAGTCTGCTTACGGACGGATTCTGAGCAGGTTGGACCGAAAGGATACAAGCTAAGTTTGGATCGGGGTAAGTGTATCTGTAGGAATGTGTACTTCTGGGGTTAAACGTCTTCACTTGAGCAGCTGGAAGAAGCTCCAAGTACGTGCTTTGTTTGGGTTCAGCTGGAACCTCCACTCAGTGAAGACGAGACACAAAATCTCTCCTGCTGTATTTTAGGGCAAGGGACCTGAAGCAAGGTGACAAGCTCATGCCAACTTGCCTGGGATTTCCTTGGTCTTAAAACTCAAAGACCTCCAACTTGGAAAACACCTTAGTCCCAGGTGGACCAGGTCAGGTGGTCACACTGGCATGAAGGCTCAGGAAGATGGCAGTATACCAGGGTCCTTCCCAGGGTGACCTCCCGAGGTGTACCACTGAGGGACTGCAGACCGCGCTTCCTTCACTACGGCTTCTAGAAATCCTTGAAAGCAGTCCTTGTAAACAGGGCAGACACACTGCAAGCTGGAGACAATGGTGGTAGATTCTGTGGCTTGCTTCCCAGCGGTCATTATGAATCAGGAGGGCGGTCATGTTGTTTCAGGGTGTTTGATCTGCTGCTGGTCACAGGGGTGGTGGCTCTTGGTTTGTAAGGTCCCTGACAGTGAAACAGATGGGCTGCCTAGTAAATTGTTCTCAGTCTATTTTCTGCAAATAGCATCTGTTCTGGTGGCAAGAGGCCTGCGTGTGTCTTAATAGGAACACACGTCCTCACGCCCTGTCCTCAGGCTTTAGCCAGTTGACAGACCTGAGACCATTTTTCAGAGGAAGTCCAGTCCCTTTAGGGGCTGACCCTGCCTGCGGTGACATTGCATACTTTGCATTTTCCTTCAGCCACATGGCCGTTCACCAGGATATCTGTCAAGAAGGGGAGGTACTTCGAGCTCCCCGGGGTTACACGGCACTACGCAGAGTAATACGAACCCCTGGAGACCCCAAACAGCACGGCGGCCAACCAGGCCGTGGTGGGGGTCCAATGATATGTGGAGTTTGGCTGAAACCGGTCTCCCTCTGGGTCCAGTGGGCCAGCACGGCCATGCTGTGGTTACTGGTCCAGTTTCTGCAGATAGAACTGGAGGAGACATTCAAGCAAGTGGCGTGATCCTGCATGGTTCCCCTGAGCCATGAGGTGCGGCCCATGGCAGGACAGGCCAGGCCTGAACTCTCCTCTCCCACAAGCAAAACTATACACGCAAGACCACATCCCTGGGGGGTGTCGCAGAAAAGGGCTCCATGCACTTAGACCGGAAAGTGCTGTGGTGGTGCCATGTCTCACACACACATTTGCCCCACCAATTGCGCCTGAAGCCGGAAGCACGCTTGGGGACTAAGGATTGTTTTACACCCACAGGTTGCTGCTGTCACAGGGGTAGGAACCCAACCGAGCAGGTCAGCCAGATGTGGCTTCCTTGATGCTGCCCTTGACGGTCAGGGCGGAGCCTCACGGGAGCACGGCTGGTCCCTCCGCACGCGACAGTCTCTCCTCTGAAAGGCGTCGTCGGACGCTTGACATCTTGGCCTGATGTCATTTGCCTCCCTTTTATAATGCCCTCTCCTACCCTCTATTTCTCTGTTTGTAGTCCCAGTTTCTGCAAGATTTCCTTGGAATCCCCTTCCTCCCACTTGCTAAGGGAGGTGCATGTCTACACTGGCTCCCAGACTGTCCTCAGTGACGTCAAATCCTGCTTGTGCACAGTGGCGACCTGCTTGGTGATTCACCCCTGAGTGGCAGCTCCCTTTCCATGTCTCACCTCCCCACTCGCTCACAGGTGTTCCCGCCACCCCTGAAATAAGTAGCTGAGTCATCATCTCAACTGGAACCCAAACCAAGTCACTTCAGTCTGATGTTCGGTCAGCTGCGGGTATGGTCAAAGCGGCCGGGAGCCAAGTCATGCCCCTCTGCCAAGTCAGACCCCACCCCGCATGACAGAGACTGAGGCCCCTGGCGTTTCCCAGAAAAGGCAGCAGACCGCTGGTGCGATAAGCAACTCCGGACACAGCCGCTCGCGCCCGATCTGCGCTGGGGGGGCCTGCTCATCTGCCACCTCACTCAGCCAACCCCCACCCCCAAAATCGCAAATATGCCTCCCTCCCTCTACCCTGGGCGCGACTTCACCGGCCCCGTCTGCGGACTGGTGAACCTCGCCCGGGAGGGCAGAATAAAGCACTCACCTTTCTCAGCCCGCCTGACCCTCTGAGCCTCATTATCTCGCCGCAAGCCTTGCAGCTGAGTCACCTTCAGCCAACCTTTCCTTTCCCACTCCCCAAACTGTGTTGCCTTCATCTGCTCTTTGGCTGAGGCCTTTTGAAAAAAATCCCTTTATGGTCATTTTAATGAGGCTTTGAGAGGGAGCTGAGCTAAACCAAGGGGTGCGTTAACTTTGCCTCTTTTAGCCGGAAACTTCTTAGTCATCCTGGTCCAGTCCACTCTTGAAGACATGAGTGGAGGCTTGGAATTTCTCCTCTTCAAGGGGAAAACTGCAGTTCGGGCCTGTCACCTGTGAGTCTTCCAAATGCACGGGAGCCCAACAGCAGGTCTCTGTGCCAGTGGAGACGCAGCTCTGTCCAAGTAGGGTGGCATTTTGTGGCCAGCGCTCGGCTTTCCTGCAGGAAGCAGGGGTAGCTCACCGCTGCTGCTTGCTGTCACCCACCAGCCCTTTCATCCTTGGACCGTGAAGCCACCCTCCATGGCACTCAATGCAATGTGGCCACCCGCAAGGTCGTTGCAAGAAAGTCACGGTCCTTCATGGCTGCACCACACAGAAGAATGACAGCAGCATCTTCCAAGGCAGAAGGCAGGGCCCATGCTGCCCTGACTGTGGCACTAGAACAGGCTAAACTGTCTTCATTGAAATGCAGCCCATTACGGAGATGGGAAAGGAGCCCCGTGGAGGGGGTTTCAGACCCACGCCTTGTTTCACTGAATTATGGAAATCCAGCGCTCCCTTTGTCCTCACCTGCTAAAGGTGATAACACTCTCTCAGCTGGAGGGCCAGCACACATGATTACAGCACCAAGGGGAGCCAGGCACATGTCTAATTGTGCTCCCAACACAACAACAACAAATGCGGTTCATTAAGAGCAGAGATGGAGAGATATTTATATATGAAATGAGTGCTTCTGAGGTGATGCCTGGAGCCAAATGTCATAAATAGCTGTTAATTTGGGTCTGTTTACTAAAAACTTAATGCCTGCAGAAAATCTATTGGAATCATCACAAATGTAATAATGTCTTCCAGGAAGGAGGCTGGGAACCACAGCGGCAATTTGGGATAAACTTGCGAGGTCGGAGCTGGTATCTGCGAACTGCAGCCTAATTAATGGGTCTTCTGCCCACTGAGCAGATTCAAACCCAGCAGAGCGGCAATTAGAGGGACCAGCCTCGTCCTCAGCCCTGGCGGCACCAGCAAAATCCTTTTCTCTTTTCCTGGTACGAAATATTATAGCTATTAATAGGTGGCCCTTGAATATTTCCTTCCTTCTCCTGGTGAAAGGGGTTAATTATCACTAGGATTATTTCATCGTATGACTCTGTCACTCTGTCTGGCACAACACAAGACATTTGCCAGGGCAAGAGGCAGGATGTCCAACCACGTTGTCACGTGTCAACACCACCGAGCTGACTCCAACAAATGGCCATTCCCCGGTAATGATGTCCCCAGAGAGCCACGTGTGGGCACAGCGGGAACCTTTGACCTGGTTCCTCAACTGCACAGACAGGAGAGGACGCCTTTGTGTTTCCAGATTCTCCAAAGGTGACCCCCCCACCGCCTCCTGCTCCTGTCATACTCTTTTCTTGGAGTATTGCAACTATCACAGTGTTGGGGTAGAGACCAGAGAAAAATGACCTGAATTCTGTGTTTCCTCAGCCAGTAAGTGTGCATCTCAAGCCCTGTGGAGTGGCCGTCATGGGGTCTGCCTGCTTTCCCGGCCACTTCTCGCCCTAGGCCCGTGGGGTGGGGGTTGGGGGGCAGGCTACAAATGGAGGAAAAGCCATCGGTTTTCTAAGACCACAGAGCCACGGCGGTCTCAGCCAGGTTTTGAACACACTCCACCTCATTTCAAGCCTGGTTTCTTTCAACCGTCCTCAGTTGTTGCCTCAGTCTACCTAAAAAGTCATCTGAGCCCACAGATGGGGGCCATGTCTTCAGGCTTTGGTCAGTCCCTGTCTAGCGCAGCCTAGGGGACCGATGGCCGTGGCACCAAGGTGCTGCCCACCCCGGGTCAGGGGGCAGGGACTCAGCTCTTCTCTTCACACCGAAACCAGGTCCCAGGCCAGAGACCTTGGAGGGAAACCAGTCTTGGATTTCAAAGCACCTCTGTGCACTCGGCCTTTTTCTCAGTGTGGTTCTTGGCATCTCTTGGGGTGTTCTTGTCTCCTGGGGTCCTGGGGAGCTCCGTGCTGTGCCCAGGGCCAACGGCCAAGCTGCTCTCCCGTGGGAGCACCCACCAGTAAGCAGGAAGCAGATCGGTTCCCAACGCCACCCCACCCCCTCAGGCAGCTTTGCTTCTTGTCTCCCTTCTGATGTCACAGTCTCCCCTGAGCCAGGGCCATTCTTCTGGCCCCAGATGCCCTTTGCCTTCTCCTTAGAGAGGTCCTGTGAGGGCAGCATGCCCTGCTTTGCGTACCACGCCCAGACGTGTTGGAACAGCCCACCCATCTCAGAAATGCAGACTTTCTGATCAGTCTGGACCACACAGAAGCCAGAGCCAGCTTGTGCAGTCCACCTCTGGGGGACTGAACAGGTGCCTGACCAAAAGCCAAGCGACTTCACCAGAACCAAATGCAGAGCCGAGTGAAACGCCCCAGGCATTGTCTACCTTTGCATCTGACCCTGAACAGAGGAAGTTTCAGGTAATTTACATGGAGTCAGGTGGTGATTCTGAGTCAACAGGTGTCCCCTCCCCCACACACATCCCCACCTCAGGGATTCTAGGGGAGAAACACAGTGACAGTGTGTTTTCTGCACGTCCCTGTCCCCATGTGGAGGACAGTGCCTGCCAAATAGCAGGAGCCAGGAAGCAATGAGTGAGTAAATGACAGATGCACAACGGGACAGAACTGAACTACAAGAAGGTGGCAGGTCCTGCTTTGGACCCTCATGGTCTTGACCAAATCCAGCCACTCCCTGTTCCCACGCGGGATCTTGTGTGACGCTGTGACTTGCTCTTTGATTTGGATGTACCGAGTTCATTATCAGTGATCTCTTTGTTTCACACACACAAAAGCTTCCATAATGAGGGTCAGACTGTCCAGGTAATTTGCTGAGCCTGAAATAAATCTATAACAACACCTGTATTTTGAAGTCATCTTTCACTCGGCAGTGGAATCCCAACTGTCACACAATCACTGTCACCTCAGAGCTGTGCGTCTCCTCTTTAAAGAAACACATAAATAAAGAAAAGAAATCAGACGGCAGTAGTCCCGTTTTGATATGTACTAAGTCTGGAGGGGTGCTGAATCTGGCCGGTCCGGCTCCGAAGGACCAAGGGCAATGTTTGGGAATGCACGACGATCACTTAGCAGCAGCCATGGGGACAGTATTTGCACCACGGAAAGGGGACAATGCTGCACATCAGGGCTCCCCCTCTCTGGAGCGTGGGCAGGCCAGCACAGCCCTGACCAGTCCCACCCCCTTCTGACTGGTGTAGGCAACCTGTTTTTGCCGAAACATTAATTTGGAGAGCACATCAGTGGATTCTATCAAATATGCTCATTTCTGTCTGGAGCACAGGTCCCAGTGAGTCACACTGCCCTTGGTGTGCTGACAGAGTCCCACCCGCCGTGTCCCAGGGCCTGTGGTTGAGAAGGGGGTCCTGGTCAGGGTCAGGGAGAATGAGGGGTCCTGGTCAGGAGTGGAGGTCGAAAATGAGAGAGAAATCCCCAAACACACAAGGAGAAGTTAGATGGAGAGCTTGTCTTACAATATGAAACAAGTCTCTGAATGCTCGTCCAACGAGCATCTATTACATGAACATGGTGCAGCCTGAGCTGGACACCAAGGAGACTCCCCCTGGACGCTTCCTCTGTTCAGTCTGTCAAACAGGCAGGAACCTCAGCCACTGTGGGTGACAGGCCGGGAGCTCTTAGTTCATGGGAAGACACGGCCACAGGTGAGCAGACTATGAAAACATTCAAGTTTCCTAAGAGGCTGCTCACAGCTCACAGGTGACAGACGAGGGAGTGATCATTTGGCCCCGAGAAATCAGGGTGGGCTTCCTGGAGGCGGAGATGCCTGCGGAGGACCCTGAAGTCCTGAGTCCACACTGAGCGGAAGGAGGCTGTCAAGGAGGATGTGACACCTGGGAAGGGCCGTTTCCCTGGGCCTGTCTTCGCCCCGTCTGCTATCCCCAACCTGGTGCGTGCCGTTTGCTGCACCATCATCTAATTTCCCAAGAACCCAAAAGGAGAGAGAGCGGCGATTAATATTTTTATGCAAATACTTTGTGCCTCAGGGCATATCCTTGCTGTGATTTATGAACAATGATTAAAAATAACTCATTTAATGTGATCTCACGTGAACAAATATGAGGAGACAAGATGAAATTAAATTTCTTTTCCCTGGAAAAAGACCTCTGAAGGTCACTGCCCTCTTGGAAAGGCAAGTGGTTTCCTTTATTGGTGTTCAAGGTCTTCTGCCCCCAAATGAAGTCCTGAAAAAAAAGAAGTTGCGGTCAATATGTTGCGTTTATCCTGGAATGAAGTGTGTGCTTCAGCTTTATCTTCAGTGACCTTTCCGTGACGGAGTCCTCTTTCTGCCGGTACGAGGTTGTGAACCGGGATGAACTGGTGCATTTACTTAACACAACATTGTCCCCTGGGCCCGGTGGTCTCTTTCTGTGTCTGAAGGAAAGGCTCAGAAGTAGGTCAACAGGTCTCGGGCTATTCCCTGTGTCTTAGGTGGAAATTACTACAGTTTCCAGTGGTGAACCCCACGTGGGACTTCGCAGACACAACTTGGCAAGGCTCCAGAGCTGTGACACGGGTGAGGTGGCCCCTCCGGGTGGGGCCCTGTCATGCAGGGTCTCTGGTCCCGCTCCCCACATAAGAACGCTGGACATGGTGAGGCCAAAAAGGAACACCCACGGAGCCATAGATATGGGAGTCATACCACTATAGTCTCGCTGGCAGCTGGGTTGGAGACACAGGAAGCAGGAGCCACATGATCCGCAACCTGCCGTCCACTACTCTCTGCCAACCAACCTCACTTGCTAGCTGCAATCCGCCTCTGTGCAATCCACAATCCACAATCCATTCTTGATAGCCCAGCCACCATCTTCTTGCTAGCCCCCATTTGCTGCTAGCCTAGCCACGGCAGTTATATTAGTGGCCAATGGCTCACTGGTTACAGCTGACGGCCAACTAGCCACAGCTGATGGCCATCCAGTCACAGTTGATGGCCGTTTACTACCTGAGCCAGCACCTTTCCACGTGAGGCCGAGAGCCTGGAAACTGCACTCCTGGCTCTGTCCCCACAGGCCCTCACGTGCCTGCCTTTCTCATTTGGTTAATCAATATTATTACACAACAGAGGGAAGGGCACTCAGGTGGCGAAAGCGCCAAGGAGAGGCCTTTGCATAAGGAGTCATTCTCAGACTGAGAACCGAGAGGCGGAAGGAAGTAGAAATCCTGTGATGTAGCTATTCAAACATGTATTTGTTCCCAGAACTGGGCCAAGTCACTCAGACGTCCTCCCACCGTGGCTACGTCCACACAGGAAGGGGATACGCCCTCACTCCAATAGGACACGTACTGTTGGCCCTAACACGGCCTGACTCAGACAGCTCTGAGGACGCTCCCTACGGCATCACTCGTGCCACCTGCTTGTGAAGGGGACCAGCCTTCCTGACGGAGGTAGGAAGGAGCTGCAGCCCTGAGAAATATGCGCCAAGCCACCAAGAGCCCCAAGCAGATAAAACATTACGTGGAACCCTTTGGGTTGGAGGACTCGTCGAAACATCACAAACCTCAGAGGTCCCAGGAATTGCCAATCTTAACGACGAGCATCCGTCCACCTGTCCACCGTCCATGCATCCACTCAAACACGTGACACACTGGGGACCTTGGCTGCTCTGCTCGTGTGGGCCGCTCTGTCCCGCTGTCTGACTGGGAGGCAAGAGGAGGAGTGAAGCATTTATTTTTCAAGGGCTCCCTTTACACAGACAACGTGCCAATATTATCTCATTGCATCCCCTCCATGACTTTTAATAAATCCTCTCTGAGTAATAATGTTTCATCAACTCCATTCATTCATGTATCCATCCGCTCACTTGTTCCATAAATACTTAGTGAGCTTGGTCTACTTCCTTCCAGGCGTTCTTCTTGGTACTGGACACACAGCATCCTACCACACAGGAAATTTTATTGCGCCCATCAAGTTTCCATTGTACCCCGACACCAATCACCAAGTGCTCTCTGAGATTCATTGTGTGTAACAGAAGAGAATGCGCACTTCATGAGTTCTAAGATGAATCTTGTTCTCGTGTTACTGGCGTGGAAACCTGGCTGCACTTGGTCACGCCTGTTCACCAAATGGTGGTCTTATCATAGTGGCCGTCACCTGGACACCTGAACCAAAGGTCAGGTGGCTTGGGATGAAACCCTGGTCATCCAAGTGGATCGGCTGCTCAGGGAGTACCACCAGGGAGCTCGTGCTGGCACAGACGAGGGTGTTGTGTGGGAAACAGAAATACAGGCAATTCTGAATCCAAAGCTTCCAGAGAGGCAGACTATAAATAGGACGCAGTCTTAGGAATACGCTAGAATAATGGTCCCCAAAGATGTCCCTGTCCTAATCACCAGAACCTGTGAACAGGTTGGGTCACGTGACAAAGAGGAATTAAGGCTGCAGCTGGAATTAAATGTGCTAATGAGCCAACCTTGGAGAAGGGAGCCTATGTCCCTCGTTTTAAAGGAGGACGGAGGAGACGGACCAAGGAGCGTGGGCGCCTCTGGAGGCTGGAAAAGCCAACAGCATGGATACGTCCCAGGGTCTGCAGAAGGAGCCAGTCCTGCCAACACCTTGGCTTTAGCCCAGTGACAGCCAAATCAGACGTCTGACCTCCAGAATCACAAGAGAGTAAACTTGGGTTCTTTTAAGCAGCTAAATTAGTGATCCTTTGTTACAACGTTGACTGGAAACTAGTACAGATACATCAAATTTATTTGACTTCTAGTTTCCTTATAAAAACTGAGCTAGAATAAAAATCTGCAGCATGTATAACAGCTCTACGTGGTCGGAGAGCGTGGCACGTAAGTATAATGGGGAAATGGTTTTCTTGCTTCCGGTGCCTAAGCAATCAATGGCACCTTACCCCCAGTGAATCAGTAACAGCAAAGCCACTTAGTTATCAATACACCCATTTTTAGATGTGGAAACTGAGGGTAGTAAGTAAGGGGACAGGATCCCCTTCCTTAGCTTACTCGCAAGCCTGCGTGTACCCTAGCGTCCTTCGGGCCTGAGTGGTTCTACCCAGACCTCAGAGGGAGACTACTGCTCTGTGAACTCACACCTCGGAGATCACTTGGGCCCTTGGACTCTAAGTACAGGGTGCGGCCCATTCTCTCTGCCCCGGAAGGGGCGGTTTCCGGGGAGAATTAAAAATGCTAGTCAGTTGACCTTGAAATAGGGACATCATTTGTCTGGCTTTGAAGATGGAGGGAGGAGCCAGGAGCCAAGGAACTGCCCCCACCATCGGCCTGGGATCTGGCTCCTCTTAGCAGGACGCTGGGCCGGCTGTGAGTCCGAGAGGGCAGATGGATGTGCCTGTCTCCCGGTGACCTGGGAGAGGAAAATCTCCACGGCTCATGGCCCTGGGCTGGATCTCTGCAGCGGTGTTTCTAAGAGCCCCAGGTGCCGTGCGTGGGTTTGCACTTGCAATTCAGTGGCAATGACCCCCTTGGAAATAACTTTCACAAAAATGTCACTTAGGAATCTTTACAACTTGAGCTGTTCATCTATCTTCCCAACAGGTCAGCTCTTGGCTGCCTGTGAAAAGGATTTTTCAGAAAACCCTCTCACATAAATCACTCATTCCCTTTTCTCTCACAACTTAGGAGAACAAAACTTGATCCCTGCTGGCCCCGCGGCACAGAGGACACCTGCACGCCCTTCTGTCTCCCTGTCAGGTGCCGTCCTTCATGTCGTCAGCATCCCGCAGGCACGTTCAGTGGTGCTCTCTGGCTGTGACCCCTCCGCCCTGGAGGTCACCAGGAGCACAATTCACATGCCGCCTACTTGAGAGCAGGAGAGGGAAGGGAGGTCTCCAGAGCTCACCCTGACCACTCAGGAGTGACTTGCATTCAGCACAGAGTGTCCTTCCCGGGAATGAGGCCCCCTGGACTCAGTCTCACCACACAGAGCATCCTGGAGCCAGGACCCAGGACCACGACCGCGACCGGGGACTGCTGGTCAACCACGTGATCTCCGCTCAGGGACGGGGGCCCCGGACGGTCTGCTCTCCCCTGTTACTCTAGTTCCTTCCAAGGAGCGGTGTGTCAGATAGCAGCCGGCACCGTGGCAGCCCGTTCCCCTGGGCAGAGATTGTGGTGAATTTTGGCAAAGGAGTGACTCAAAGGAGCAGTGTGATATGAGGTGGGGATCTATTGCATTTTTACGTCACATGGGAAACCTTTGTTCCCAACACCATTTATTGAATGGTTCATCTTTTGCCTGCTGATATGTAGGGCCAACTCTGTGCTAAACCACACGTGGACCTGTTTTGGGCTCCTTAGTTGTCCCATTTCTCCGTTGTCTATTTCTGCATCAACACCACCCTGTCTTCATTACTATGGGTTTACAGTACATGTTGATAACTGAAAAATAAATGAAGGCCATAACACAAAGGAATAAAGTCTGTAATATATTACATGTGCTAAGGTAAAGTAACAGTGAGCATACTGGTCTGTCTCCAGGTAGCTAAAGTATAATTCAGCAGTGAGGACAAAATAAAGGCATTTCAGACAAAGGCTTTACCTGTCTGTGCTGCCTCCTGGTTCATTTCCTCAGTTTTTATCTTTCAGTTTATTCATTCTCTTTTCAGCTGTATCTAGTGAGCTGCTGAATATGACCAGTGAGCTTTAGACTTTACATATGTGTGTCTGGGTGTCATTTTTATTTCTAGAAGTTCTGTTTGGTTCTTCTGCAAAGCTTCTTACTGATTTCTCCTTTATCCATTTATATCCTTAATCTGTTTACTTTTATTTATTTATACTCTTATTCAGATGGCTCTAAACTGGTCCCTCGTGTCTATTAAGGAGACTCTTGAGCAGAGACCTGATGCTGTGGCAGTGAATAGAGTCCTGTGTGTGTTTGGGGGTAGGGAGTGAGTTCCAGGCAGAAGGAACAGCTGGTGAAATGGCCCTGAGGAGCCAAGTCCCCAGGACACTCAGGGAGGATAAGGCCCAAGGAGGAGAGAGGAGCAGAGGGATGGTCAGGAGCCCCTCACAGAACCTCGGAGGCTGAGGACCTCAGATTTCACTCATAGGAGCGTGGAATAACACTGGCATGTTTTTAAAAGAGAAATATCATCTGGCCGACTCCCTCTCATCATTCCCCTCTCTGCTTAAATGTCGTTTATCAAAAAAAAAAAAAAGGTGAAAAAAGCCTGAGTCTTCTTAATCAGTACCCTGGGCTCCACTGCTTCCAGCACTCAGTTCTTTTCCTGGCATCTGTGACGTGCCAGGTGCCATCTTCGTGCCTGGTGCACGGCAGTGGGCAGCCCCCATGCGCCTTACCTTCTGCACTTAGAGTCTGCATGTAAGGAACTTAGTGGACATTTACCATTGGTCGCCACAGCTGCATTGTACACCCTGGGAGGGCAGGGACCCGTCTGTTTCATTGGGGGCTCTGTCTGTCTGTCTGTCTGCTGATGTCTCCACATGCCTCCCGCCCTCCCCTGCCCTTCCCAGCTGCACCTCCTTCGTTATTCAGGGTGCCTTCTTATTCACCACACCCCTGCAGAGTCGGTGCTGTGAGCTTAGGGTCCCCCTCTGTAAAATGGGAACGACATGCTGAACCTCATGGGCTGTTGTAAAGTTTGAATGACTGAGGTGCAGGAAGCACTTAGAACACAGCTGGTTATTCTCCGTGTGGCTCAGTCTGTTCAGGTGGCCATAAAAAATACCACAGACTGGGTACAACACAGTAAACGACACACATTGACTTCTCACAGTTCTGACGGCTGGACGTCCAAGATCGAGGAGTCAGCAGATCCAGTGTCTGGTGAGAACCCGCTTCCTGGTTCACAGACGGTGTCTTCTCCTGTGTCCTCAGGTGGTGGAAGGGACAGAGAGCTCTCTGGGGTCCCTTTTATAAGGGCACCGATCCCATAATGGGGGTTCCACTCTCAGGACCGTCTCCCACAATAAGTATTACAGGGACAGTGAAGGCCGTTAATGAGAACATCCAATGTGCCGGACAGACAGTAGGGACCAAGCAAGGTGTCTGAGCAGAGTCACCGGGATCCTTGCCACTGCTCAAGCTCCACGGTGAGCCTTTCCTCCAGCCTCAGAGCAATTGCTCCAGGGGATGAAAAGAGTCCTAGAAACAAGGGTGAGCAGAGTGAGGGCTGGGGTGAGGTAGCACAGGGCTCCCGAGAGCTGAGCTGGCTTGTGTCCGTACCAGACCCTGTCGTGGCACCCACGTTTCTGGAGACTCTACGAAGCTGCGCCCATGTTTGCAGTTATGTTTCTAAACCTGACCCCAAAGGGACAGAGGGTCTTAATTTCATCCACTTACAGACGGCTGATCAGGCCAGGGTCCCTGTGTTTACTGTAGAGGGAAGAGGAGGAGAAGGCCTGGGGGTCGGGAGATCTAGGGAAGAGGTAGAGAGAAGTAGCAGGGAGAAGGCAGACTCTGCAGGGGGAGGGCACGGAGAACCCAATAAGCAGGGAGAGGCAGAGGAGAGATGGGGACATAAAGGTGAGAAGCAATTCTTGAATCGGATGCTGGCTCTGGAATGAATTTTATAGCATATGAGGAGGTTCTAATGCAAACCAGTACCGCTGTTTTTTTATTTATGCAGAAACCTGACTGAGAGATCAGTGTGGAGGTTCATGAATTTGAATGACACTGGGTCTAGTAATAGGGATTTTTTTTCACCTCTGCCTCCCAGGTTTTCAGTGTGTGGAGCTCTCAATGGGGAGATAATCTTCCCTTTGATTTCGAATGGTCTCCGAGTCTTTCAGAATCCTTGGGGATGTCGGGAGAAGTTGGTAAGTCACTCGCTCAAGAGCCTGGCCTGGTAGATACGGATTTATAGACACAATGTCCGTAGAAAAAGAGTCTCTGCACCCAGAAGCACCATGAAGCAATTTCATTGCAAAACACGGTCTTTTATATGAGCCTCATCCATTCATTCATAAGATGTGGTGTCGCACTGTGCAGAGACCCAGCCATCCATCCCCTCATTCACCCAGGGGCAGGCGTTGGCTTATCCATTGTGTGGAGGGGACTTTGGTCGCCATGCAGAGGGTGGAGGGGAAAGCAAGCCTGTCCTCTACTTGCAAAGACCAGAAACACAGTTTGCAGCAACTTACAAACATTGCAGGTTGCATGGCTTCCCAAGTATAAAACGAACCCCCTCCACCCGAATAGTGGGGGGATTATGGAAGTCTTGGGCGGGCACAGAGATGGACTTCGGTCACACAACTTCCCCAGATGGCCCCAGCGCTGCAGATCTGACTACCCCTTGACTGGTGAAAAGATTCGCACGTAGCTGAAAGAAAACGATTTTATTCATGCACCTAATCACTTTAGACATCTAATCATTGATTTCTGTTTTTTAATTTGATTGTGTACAGTTTTAAACACACCTGCAAGGAGAGAGGTTTTATTTCTTATATTTGCCTCATCTATTCATTTGTAGCATTTTTCTTTTTTAATCTATTGTTTGCAAATGCCATATATTTCATCATTTCGCTCCTAAATGTGTTGGTGTGTATCCCTGAAAAATGGACATTTTCCTGTAAATCAAAACACCATTATAACATCTGACGCAACCAACGATAATTTCCTACGGCCTTTTTGCTTTGTACATTATCTCGTTCCTTTACTTTGTACATTATCTCGTTCCTTTACTTTGTACATTATCTCGTTCCCTAAATTATGTCAGTTGTCCTGTAGAATGCCAATGGTACAGGATTTATCTGTTTGCTCCTTGTGCTGTCATTAAGCTCATCTTCCAGGCCCCATTTTTTGGAAATGGAAGGCTGTAGCTTGCACAGTTCCCAGTGTAACTTTTGGGGGAAGAATACAGGAAAGATGAACCCACATCACATCAGGACACGCAGTTCTTGATCATCTTCAGGGACGCTGCGATCCATCCGTGCTTTGAGGGGCTGCCATCTTGCTCTCCCCATTGTCAAGTTTTCTCTCATCCATCTAATGGATTCATCCATTAGTAAGCATTGCAACTGGCTCAATTCATTCCACGGAGGTGATTGCAAAACAGTGATTTTAAAATTCTCGAATTCCCACTACATTTAACATCTTGTGTGTTTTAATGGCTAAAACTAAGAGGGACTAACATGTACTCAGTGTTATGTCCGAACATTAACTTCTTATGTGCAATGGAGCCGACCCTGTCAAGTTCTGCATATTTTGTAGAAGATGACGGTGCCAAGTTTCTCTCAACTCTGTCCGTGTTTACTCAGAGTTGACTCTGAGCGACTTCTTTCTGAATTGGATTGTGATTGACCATTTATCTGCAGTAAAATTTATAATAAACTCAGGTACACACACATGCATGCACACACACACACGCACACACACACACGCACACATACACACATGCACACGTACGTTTTTTGAGACGGCCAGCTGTTGACATTTGCCAGCATCCCGTTACAATAACCATAGCAAAGCAGCGATGACTCTCGTGATAACCCCACTTTACAGGTGAGGAGCAGAGGCCCAGGGAGGTGACACAAGTTACCCAGTGTCACCAGCTCTAAGTGACAGAGCTGGGAGTTGAATCATTCCCTTCGCTCTGGAGCCCAGACTCTCAATTACTATGCAGTGTTTCCTGTTGGATTTAATGTGTGGATTACTGGAGCATTTTGTGCAAACCTTTCTCTCACTGTAACGTTAATTGCAAAATCATTAACTGTTCTTTTTTTCCTAGTAGACATCTTAATTTTTCTCCCTCCAGTGGCTATGGCACACAGAAGCCCTGGCAAACAGTAGGCACTCAATAAATGTTTAAATGCATAAATGAGTTGATAAATAAATAATGTGCTCCTGGCGTGCTCTGCGTCTTCAGCCTGAAGACGTTGACTGTGCTGGTTTGTCTCATCAGAGGCCCCAGCCTGCCTCTCGGAGTGACCTCATCTCCAGCCCTCGTCGGCAATGCAGCATGCCCTAGGAAGCCTTTCCTTCGCTCTCTTCTGCACATGTGACCTTCTCTGCCCGTCCACCAGGTGCCCCATACCTGCTGTAGGCAGTGCATGTGCTTACATGTGCAGGTGACTTTCCTGCACCCCAAAGAGTTTCCATCCTGTGGTCACGAAGTCACTAGACAGGTCTCGCCACGCGACCCATCACGTGTCACATGGCTGAGGCTGTGACTGCAAACCAGACAAACTCAGACATGACCTTCGTGGAGGTCCAGTCTGGGGCTCCTGCTTGTGTCGAGGTCTCCTCTGCTCCCAGGGCTGCCCCCAGCTCCAGGCCGCTCTCAGCGAGGGAGGGGCCAGGCTGGTGGGACGGACCCCTCAGCAGACACACCCTCCACCTCTCAGGCTCTGAGCTGGTTTCAGATGTCATATGTTTAGGTGGTGAACACGCCCCCTGGACTCTCCACTGGGGTGTCCCTGCTACTGCTGAGAACAGCTGTGACCCCCTCATGCATTTGCACAAACTCAGAAATCTTCATCAGTCACAGCTGCAAATCTCTGTGGAGACCGGGGAACTCTATGTCCTCAGAGGAGAGGAGGGCCGGGCCCCTGGCACCAGGCGGAGGGAGGAGGTTCTGGGGCTTGGGCACGTGGACAGGACCCTGCCCTGACTCTCCCCACCCCTTGGGCAGCATCCCAGGGCTGACCTGTAACCCTGGGCACCCTGGCCTGGCTGGCAAGGATGAGATGGGGACAGGAGGCCCGGGACATCTCGTGTTAAAGTCCATTCTCCAGGAACGGCTGAAACTCTGGTGCAAGCAAACAGGGTGGGTCTCCTGAGAAACCTCAGAGGCCCGGCCTTCCTCTCGCACCTTCCAGGACCTGGACAGGAATGGTGGCCCGTCACATGTGTGTGTGGAGCAGTGCCTGGAACGAGAGGACACCTCAGCTCCAGGTGCCCATCCCAGGATAGCACCCTGACTCCTCGAGTCCCAGCTGTGTGACTTGGAAAGTCACAGTCACGTTGCTTTCCTGGGCCTCAGCAGCTCCTGCTGTAAAAGAATTTAATGCTTCCTGGTGGGCAAGGCGTAGTGAGAATAGAAGATGGAACATATGGGGGTGTCTGGCGCCCTTCTTGACGAAGGGCAGGCACATCTCAAGTTGCACGTGCCATCGTCCCTTTCTCGCCACCAAGCTTTCTGTAGGTAACGCGATGATCTCCCGCCTGCAGTCCTCACCCGCAGCCCCGGTGTGGACCCTGAAAACATGCTGCCGACCACTTGGCTTTCAACCCTTACGTTTGTTTGGAATTACAGAAGTAAAAGAGAGACAGCTTCTCATTGCCAACAAGTCTGATGATGGAGATCAGAGAGACGGCCCTGGGCCCGGCTGCCTCTGGCCTCCTCGCAATCTCAGAAGCCAGGTGAGAAGCCGGGGTTGGCTGCCATTTGTGCTGTTCCTACCTGCACTTCTCCCTGTGTGGTTGGGCACTGGCCGTTTCTGGTCCACCCATCTTTGTGTCCCCCTCTGGGGGCTCTTCCTCAGCATACGAGACGCTTGGTGACACTCTGACTGTGTGTATGTCCTCCCAGCACATGGCCTCATGTCGGGTCTAATGGAATGTACCCCAAGTGTGAAAACCATCCTCCACAACCCCAGGTTTGGCAGACAGAGAAACTGAGGCTTTGAAGTTCCCAACGACCCAAGGGATAGAATGTGGTGGCATTAAGATTATTTCCTGTGTCCTGACTTTTGGGTCAGTGTTTGTTGTTTTGCTTTTTTTCACTACTCCCTGGTGCCTCTAAAAGTATGCAGTTATATAGTCATGCTTTCCTCAGTCTACCTGTAACCCCTGAGATGCCCTGACTATTCACTATTTTTACATATGTTCACAGGGGAAGGAGGGAAGGAGAGAGTAGGGGTGGGGAAGAGATAGAGAAGTAGAAAAAGGTGATGAGGGAGAGGAGGAGAGACAGAAAGGCAATGGGAGAAAAGGAGACAGACAGAGCTGCCTTCAAGAACACGCGTTACCTCCTGTTCTGTGCCCAGCACCAGGATGCACCACGAGCGTTTCTAGGTGAGCCTCGCAAAGCGTGATGCTCACTCCGCCATCAGCACGGAACAAATTAAGTCCTAATCATAACTGCTTTTGTCTCCTGATGGTGTTTTGTCTTATATGACAATTTCTGCAGAAATAATTGATTTTAGGGCTGAATTTCATTCCTTGCCTATCATGTTGAAGACATAAACACATAATGAGATTGTTGTCGAACACTCACCGAGATTAAATGCCAGCAGAGGATCTGGGATTAATCAACCCTGTTCCTCTCATTAGATTATCTGGAGCAATGCCAGCCAACAGGCAGCGGGGGTTTACTCAGGACTCGGCTGGCAGCCTCTCCCCAGCATGGTGGTTCCCAGGAAGCCACGGGCCGGCGAGGTGTCTGTGCACCAACTTACTGTCAGGGTGATACCATGGCCAGGGTGCCTGTACCTACGGGTCCAGGCCATCCCCTGCCCTTGAGCTTCTGGACATGGATTGTGAGAGCGTGGGAACAGCATGGCTCTGAAGGCACAGCACCACCTTGCACCACCAGGTCCTGACTCCCCAGTGCTGAGCTGCTACAGTGGGAGCAGGTAAACTGGGTTCCCATGCCAGACATGAGTCCTCCTTCCCACAGAGGGAAAATGGAGAGCAGAGGGCAACGTCTGCTTCTGCCTCTGCTGCTGCAGTGTGTCGGTGTCCTAGGGCTGCCGTACAAAGCACCACAGACGGGGCAGCTTAAACAACAGACACTTATGGCCTCACAGTCCTGGCAGCTGGAAGTCCAAGATCAAGGTGTCAGCAGGGCTCTTTCCTCCTGAGACCTCTCTTCTTGGTGTGTAGACGGCTGTCTCCTCCCATGTCCTTACACGGTCGTCTCCCTGTGCCTCTGCGTGTCTGTGTCCTCATCTCCTTTTCTTATAAGGACACCAGTCTTGTTGGATCAGCGCCCTACCCTAGTGACCTCGCTTAACCTCACTCACTTCTGTAACACAGTTACACCTCTGTAATATACTTCCACATATAGTCACCCTCTGACATCCTAGGCTTAGGACTTCAGCTTATGGACTCTGTGGGGTAGAATTCCGCCCCTAACATCAGACTGAGACTTCAAAGGGAAGGCTGTGTGTAAGCCTGTGGCCGTTACCACAGCGACCCCACCACGAGGACTGCGGCGTGCCCTGGAGTCTGGCCACTCCTCTCTCTCCACTTGCCATCATTCTATGTCCTGGAGACAAACCTCATGATGGCGTCGTTCCCCAAACTCGCTGAACTTGACAGTGAAAAACAGCACAGCACAGATGGAGCACAGCTTCAGCCATTCTTATCCCACCCGTGGGGACAGCGCTCGGCATCGTGGGTGACTCGTGTAAGGCACAGAACATTTTGTGCCTCTGCAATTACTGTTTAGTCCTTGGTCCTAGTTGACAAAGGACCCAAATCCCACACAACTCTCAGGATTCAGAGAGCACACCGCTTGTGCCAGGACGCTCCCCTGGCACCCTGACCCTTCCCCTAGGGGTTCTCATGGCCCCAGGCCCTCGAGCAGCCTGCCTCACAGAGCAGGCCTTCACCCGCCCTGTGGGCAAGAGGGGCCTCTCTGTGCTCCCTCCTCTACCTCCGGGGCCTCCCCAACAGGCCGCCCTCCATCCAGAAGCCAGCTTGTCCTTCCGACCGTGCAGCCCTGCTCTTGGCTGGATCTCCCCACTCCTCCAGGAAGACGGCCACCTAGCATGGCACCTGGCCTGCACGTCTGGTCTGCATGTCCATCTGCGGCCTCTTGTCGCCTGCTCCGGCTCCGGCCTGTCTGCTTCTCCTCGCCTACACCTATACCACCTGTCCTCACCATGTCTCTGGCCGCCTTCTATCTACTTATGAAGGTCAGGTCAAGTGCCACTGAACCCAACAGGTCTCTGTCCCCCGAATCTGGTGCCAATCATCCTTCTTTAAACTGCTATCGGTTTGTGATGCTATTTAAAGACTACTTGAAGGCTCTTTGGCCCAGTTTCTCACATGGAGACAGCAGCGGCCCCTCCGCCTTTGGATGGCCATGTAGACACAATATGTGACCTCAGCCCCAGGTCACAGCCAGGCCCAGTGCCTTCCTCAGTGGGGCCAGGCTTGTGTTTCACTTCTGAGGCCCATTGCAGGCCCGCCTCATACTCCATCCCAGTGGTTTGGACGATTAAATGCAGTATTACACACACACACACACACACACACACACACACACACCCTAGAACTGACGGAACAGGGACGTGACATGTCGTCAGGCCGCATGGACAGGGAGAGGCTGGATGTGGCCTCCTGGACAGGAGGGGGCGCTGTAGTGTGGGGGAGACCATGAGGACCTGCGTCCCACACTGGCCGTTCCTCCATGTCAACTGGGAGCTGTATAAAAAATAAAAGTACACTCTGCTTCCAACGACCACGCCGAAAACTGCACGTTGGTTCTGGGCATATGCGATGGGGCCGAGGAAGCCGTGTAGGTTTCTGCTGGTTGATTAGGTTTGGGAACTGCTGGCTGTGTGAGGTGCTCCCTGGGTGACGTCAGCCCCTCGTAAGTGCTGTCACCTCTGTACACAGCAGGACACTTGGGGACAAAGATGTGGTGTAATGCAATGAATGAATCCACGTCCAGGGTTTATAGACTTCTAGGTCCTGGAAGCCAAGGACCAAGGTTTGGGGGTCTGTACACCCCAAGTGGCCCTGACACAGGCTGCATAGGCGCTGCTTAGTCAGCCTGACAATCACTGGACTAGAAGGTTGGGAGAAGGAAGGAAGGAAGGAGTGAAAGAATGATCACAAATCACCCTTCCTTCCTGTCAACCGGCCCCGGCTAATGACCTGGCAGGGTGGGCAGAGGAGGGTACCGGTCTTCTGAGCTGCTGCGAACAGGACTTCAGAATAACGAGTCACCCTGGAAAAACATCACAGCCTAATCCTTCCTTCGGGGAGTTGATTTTCAAAGACAGACCAAAAGCACATTTAATTGAATGTTACGCTAACGCGTGGTGCTGCTCAAAGGTAGTGCAAGTAAGAGACCAATTGCTTCTGCCCTGTTGGAATAACCAGCCTCGGAAAGAATCAGGCAGCTCCTCGCATTCTGTGCAAGGACCCTCCAAGCCGTCCTTCTCAGCCCCTCCGCCCATCTGCAAGGAGCCCAGAATAGTCCGTCCCAGAAGGCCAGTATGCACACGTCCTGGGAGCCCTCACGCCTGCTGACCCCTGGGCACCATCACCCAAAGGCCTCCCATCCCTGGAGCCCTCCTCCTCCTTCCCTCGCCCAGTCCTCCCCCCTCCCCTTCCTCCCCCTCTCCCTCCTCCTCCTCCCCTCCTCCTCCTCCACCTCCCCTCTTCCCTTCCTCCCTCTACCCCTCCCCCCATGTCCCCCCTCCTCCCTTTCCCCCGCCCCCTCCCCCACTCTCCCTCCCCCTCCCCCACTCTCCCTCCCCCTCCCCTGGGCAGGAGCTGTCCATGAGCCACCTCACTTCCTCATTGCAGCAACTAGCCATCCACCTGCTCAGCTGTGTCCTGCCGCCCAAGGAGGAATGAGACAATCCGTGGAAAGCTCCCAGAAGACGCCTGGGGAATGTCAGTGATGTGTAGCAGCAGAGGAGGGCTGGGGGCAAACATGCAGGATATGTGTGGTGCCGGGGGTGGGGGTCCAGCCAGGAACAAGGCACAGGAGCCCCTGTTCTTACGGAACTGAAGTTGTGGAGATGTGCTCCCATTCCGCAGAGAGGTTATGGACATCCCTCTGTGGGGACTGGAAGAGGTTGCTTCCCCAAAGTGAGCCATCCTTTGGTTCAAGAGGCGTGCCAACATTTCAGGTCCAGTGGGCTGGCTGTGGACCTGGAGGGTGGGTTTGGGACTGGCTGATCTGTGCCCAAGTAGTCGGCTTAAACAGATGGTCGTTCCATGTTTTCCTGGGCGAATTAGTGCACTGACTGCCGTGGCTGGCATACCCAGGCAGCTGATGCCTGCAGACTGCCAGCTTTCCTCCAGTGACAGCCCCACGTCAAATTCCTACCAGGAACAATTAAACTCCAGCAGCTCTTTGTTTTGGTCTGGGTTTAACTGGGTAACAACCAATTCGTCAAAATGGTAGAACCGACATTCTGTAGTGCAGAAGAAAGTGTTGACCTGGATAGAAAAGACCTCTGCTCTGACAACTCAGGGAACCAGGAGAGTGTGGGTTGGAGGACCTGCCACTGCCGCCTTGGTACAATTCGTAGCCTGTCGTCCTGGCTAATATTACCTTGAGGAGATAACGGTTTTATGTGTTCCTGTGCATTTTGAATATACTCGTCAGTACTTGAATATTTGAAGCATATTTTCTGAAGCATTGATTTCCCTAAATTATGAACTGCGTAACGTTTATTGGAACCCATGTCTTGTCAAAACTCCTTAGAAGCATCAAGCGGCTTTGCTTGAATGTGTTTGAGGCAGGAAGGCCTGGGGAAAGAGAGTGTTGGCAATAAGGTTTGGAGATAATAAAAATTGACACTCGCGCTGGCCTGGGTGTATGGAGGAGAGCTCTCTAAGGTGAACCAGCATGATTGTCTTCTAATTAACCTTGAAATAGAAATATTATCAAGCACTGAAACCTTTGCGGGTGAGGATATTACCCTATTACCCTATTACCATAATAACATTTTAAACTGGATCATACTCTTCCCATCTGTCTGGTGTGAGAGCCTATAATGTGCTAGTTGTGATGAAAAGATCACACAGTCTTTACGTCCTGAAGGTGAGGAGATGGGAGCATCCCACTCGGGTAACCACCCACTTCCCCTCTCAGTCGAGTCCCGTGCTGGGAAAGAAGGAAACTGCACTATTTCGGTGCCCGACTGGCATTCTTCCCACCTTTGAGAGGCTGCCATGCTCAGCACTGAGGGTACCACGTGGGCCGGGCCTGTGCTGGCGGCATGGGGATCGGGATGGCAGGTGGTCTGCCCTCAGGATCGTGCCAGCCAGTGAGGGAGCGGTACGTCCACAGTGGCAACGAGGAAGGCCCAGCCTCTCCTGCAGGATGGCTCTGCCTCCTGCCTTAATATCCACCCGGACTCTCACCACCACGTGGCATTGGGTGTCTGTCGATTGTACCAGGCAGAACGTGCTAATGGCCGTAACAAACAACCCCCAAGTCTCAGTGGCTTAGCTGTAAAATGAGTCACAGTCTCACTGGATAGAGCTGGCGGATGCTGTGCTCCATGCAGGCACTTGGGGACACAGGCCCCTTTCTCTCGTGGCTCCATATCCTCCCAGGAGGATTCCACATCTCCCTCTGCATCTTGGTGGCAAATAGAGAGAGAGAGAGGGAACAGGGAGCTGCAGGGGGCACCATAGGGGCAGGTCTGGAAGTGGTGGAGCCCATTTCTGCTCATGTCTTCTGGCCACAAGTCAGACACTCAGCCCCGTCTGTCTGTGAGAGAGCACAGGGATGGACACCCAGGAGGGAAGGGAAGGGTATCTGGGGGACCAGCCGCTCCTGTCTGTCTCCCCAGAGAGGTCCCTGTGAGGGTGGGGGGTGTGCCCCACTCACAGCTCTGCCCCGTGCCTCACACAGGGAAGGGGAATTAATAAGACAAATAACTGACGACGTAGTAAGCAGGGAGGAAGTAAGGCTTACATCCAGGAGGGTCTTACCTTGAAACAGAGAGAGTGCCAGCCTGTGAGCCACCCCTCAGTCACCAATCTGCAGGGTAGTGGCAGAGACTAAGCTCTTCAGTAAGTTGCTCAAGGTCACTTGTCTCAGGGTTGGTCGGTCTGGGAAGGAAACCAAAGCACTTGCTTTGTCCTCTGAGCTTCCCGGTGGCTGAGCTCAGAGCAGTGAGGCTGAGGATGGATAAGGGAAAGCAGTGTCTCGGGTGCCCTCAGAGATACCATGATAAATTGCTTTTCCTTCCTCACGTCTGAACCCAAAGGGATCCCGAGCCCAGGTCGCGCACCCCACACCTGGTGAAATGCCAGAGAACGCTGCTGCCCTGGTCCTGGGACACGTGGCTTCACTCAGGGACTTCAGTCTGTTCTGGGCACTAATTACAGCCTGTCATCCGGAACAAATACCTCATATGACAAGCGAGATAATTAATATGCTTGGAGAAAACTTTCTTTTTTCTTAATTAAAGCACACAATTCCTTTTAAAAGTGAGAAGATGTAGCTTTTGTCTCTACTCTGCACACACACACACACACACACACACACACATCAGTCTGTGGAACATTGTGCTTTCAGGGTTTTTAAATATAAAACTGTTAGCAGTTCACGTTTTTTTTGGAATAAAAATCAGCCAGAAGGTGTCAAATAACCAACAATGCTAACGATGGCTATTATTATAACGACTATTTGGGGAGCGTCTAATACGGACAAGGTATTCTGCAGACGGTATCTGCAGCGTGCAGTCAGTCTTCCTGGAATGTGTGCTCCCCATTTTACACATTAATGAAAACGGGGGATGAGGGAATTTTGAGGACAGTCACGGTCTTGGAAACAGCAGAGCTGCACTGTGAGCACAGATGCTGCTGGCCTGAAGCCGGCCTCCTCCTTCCGAGCCGCGCTGCCCCTGTGGGACTGGGCTGGAGCGAGTCCACAGCCCCTAAAGCTCTGGGGCCCCGCTCTGTGCCAGGCACTGTTCTGCAGGCTGCCAAGATGAGTGGGGGAGCAGACAGGCCCATGCTCCTGCCAGAGGGCTCAGCAAACACTTCCAGGAGGAAAACAAGGGGTCCCTGTGTCCCTTGGGGCTCCTGACTGTCCCCCAAGGGCAGGGAGGGGGTCTCTGTCCCCATGTCCAGCACGGAGGAAGCCCGGGGAAGGTAAACCTGTAAATAGCCCTGTTAGCAAATCACAAACAGATGACCACAGATGTCACTGCCCTCAGCTCTGGTCGCACCCGGACACTGGGGTTTCGCCACGCTGTTCCCTTGTCCAAGGTCAGTCCCCAGAAGACGGGGATCAAGTGCTCATCTCTCCGTGTCAGGCGTTTTATCTCTCCCACTTGGAGACAGGCCATCTAGCATGTGCTCAGCCTGACTTGTGCTCTTTCCTCTTCTTGAGAAACGTTCAATTGCGTGGCTTCAGCCATAAAGGGGAAAAAGAAAGAACCCAGCTCCATGTAAAAGGCTTGACCAAGCTCACGGCTCCTTTGACCTGCTAAGAAGCATCAAGGGCAGAGCGTGCAGCCCCATGAGAGCTGCATCTCCCCCGGGTCCACTGGGTGCATGTGGCAGAAACCCCTGCCTCTGGGGGCTGAGGGTCTCCTGCCGGGAAGGTGGGCTCCCATCAGTGCAGGGCGGCCATATGCACCCCGATTCAGTGAGTGCTTTTTGCAGGACTGTGCCCAGGTGGAGACAGGTGGGTGGTGCTGGGCATGGCAGGGGCAAGGGGACAGGTGGCTGGATGGCAGTACGTGTTCCTGAAAACTTTGACCTCCAAGAAGCCCCTTCCCCTTGCGAAGCCTACACTTTAGAACGACCCCTCCCACCGGCATCCTCTCCAGCTCTAAACATCAGGGCAGAAGGCCCTGTCCTTGCATGTTTGGACACTTACTGAGAAGGGACCCAGCAGGTGACTGATTTCATCCACTGCTCCCCCACTCCCACCCAGCGGGGCCAGAAATGCTCATCTGGACCCCTGCATAGCCTCCTGGCTCAGACCCATGGGACTGACAGGGCGCCTGGATGGCAGCTGCAGCACACCTGGCCTGCAGCTCCCAAAGGCGTGGAGCCGGGCTGCCCACCAGCCCTGAGGTTCACATGGTGAACTCGTCCAACCTGCAGAGCTGCCCGGTGAGGGCCCCCGTCACCAGGTTATGTTCACGAAACAAGGGGTGACAATGCTGAGGTCATGGGTGGCCGTGGAAAGGGCAGATCCGTGTTATTCATCCATTCGCTCATTGTTCAGCCCGTATGAAGCCCTACTACGTGCCAGGTAATGTCCCAGGCACTTGTGAAACCAGCATAAGCCCACAGATAAATATCTCCATAACCGAAGAACTTACACTGAGGGGGCAGGAACAAAACAAGAGGGAAAGAGGAAGGGGAAAGCGTGCCCACCCACAGCAGAGGTGGCAAGTGCCTGCGTGAGGAGGGAAGGAGCGAAAGGCGCTCGGGGACGGCAGCTGCAGCATGGCTCTTTCCTCTTAACCCGACTTTCTTTTTTAAAGCGGTTTTAGGTTCACAGCAAAATTGAGTGGAACGTGCAGAGATTTCCCATAAATCCCCTGTGTACACACACCCTCCCTCACTATCTACATCCCCACCAAAGTGGTGCATTTGTTAAATTAATGCACCTACATGGGCACCCAGTTCCGTGTCACCCAAAGCCCGTAGTTTACATCAGAGCTCACCCACTCTTGGTGTTGGACATTCTGTGGGTTTGGACAAATGTATAATGACACGTATCTGTCGTTATAGTGTCACACAGAGAAGTGTCACTTCCCTAAAATCCCTCTGAGCTCTGCCTGTTCATCCCTCCCCCAACCCCTGTCTAATCCTTTTACTGTCCCCATAGTTCTGCCTTTTCCAGAATGTCTAGAGTTGGAATCACACAGTGTGTAGCCTTTTCGGATCTGCTTCTTTCACTTAGTGACATGCATTTAAAGTTCCTCCATGTCTTTTCGTGGCTAGAAAGCTCATTTCTTTTTAGAGCTGACTTATATTGCATTGCTTGGATGGGCCCCACTTTATTTATCTATCCATCTACTAAAAGACTCTTGGTTGCTTTCAGATTTTGGCAATTATGAATAAAGCTGCTGTAAATATCCGTGTTCAGGTTTTTGTGTGCACAGAGGTTTTCAACTCCTTTGGGGAAAAACCCAGGAGTGCAATTCCTGGATCGTTTGATAAGAGTACATTTAATTTTCTAGAAAATTGCCAAAAGTGTCTTCCACAGCGGCTGCAAAATTTTGCATTCCCAGCAGCAGTGATCGAGAGTTACTTTTTTTTTTTTTTTTTAAGATTTTATTGGGGAAGGGGAACAGGACTTTATTGGGGAACAGTGTGTACCTCCAGGATTTTTTCCAAGTCAAGTTGTTGTCCCCTCAATCCTAGCTGTGGAGGGCACCGTCCAGCTCCAGGTCCAGCCACTGCTGCCAGCCGCAGGGGGCGCAGGCCACCATCCCCTGCGGGAGCCGAACTGGCAACCCTGTGGCTGAGAGGACACGTTCCAACTTTTGCTCCATGTCCTCTCAGCCCTTGTGCTGTCAGAGTTCTGCATTGTGACCATTGTAATAGATGTGTAGTGGTGCCTTGTTGTTTTAGTTTGTATTTCCTTAGTGATATAGGATGTTGGGCATTTCTTCATAGCTTGTTTGCCATCTGCATATTTTCTTTAGTGAGGTATTTGACCCATTTTTTTTATCAGATTGCTCATTTTTTTATTGTTGAATTTTAAAGAGTTTGTATGTTGTGGATAACAGTCTTTTATCAGATGTGCCTTTTGCAATATTTTCTCTCAATCTCTGAATTGCCTTCTCATTCTCTTGATGTTGTCTTTCAAAACGCAGAAGTTTTAATTTTAGTGAAGTGCAGTTTCTCAATTATTTGCATCGTGGATCAAATATTTGGTATTATGTTTAAAAAGTCATCTCCATACCCAAGGTCATCTAGGTTTCCGCCTATATTATCTTCTAGGAGTTTTGTAGTTTTGTGTTTCACATTTAGATCTTTGATCCATTTTAATTTCTGTGGCGGGTGTGAGTTCTGTGTCTAGGTTCATTTCTTTGCACGTGGATGTCCCGTTGTCCCAGCGCCATTTGTTGGAAAGACTGTCTTTGCTCCATGATGTGGCCTCCGCTTCTTGGTTGAAGAGGAGGTAACTATATTTACGTGTCTATTTCTGAGCTCCTGAGTTTGTTTTATTGATCTATTTGTCTGTTATTTCAACATTACCACACTGTTGTGAATATTGTAGCTTTGTACTAAATCTTAAAGTTGGGTAGAGTCAGATCTCCGACTTTGTTCTTCTCTTTCATTATTGAGTTGGTGGCTCTGGGTCTTTGTCTCTTCATACAAGCTTGAAAATCGGTTTGTTGACACCCATGAAATAACTTCCTGGGGTTTTTAACTGCGATTTCTTTGAATCTGCAGATCAAGTTTGGAAGAACTGACATCTTGACAATATTGAGTGTTCCCATTCATGAACATGGAATATCTCTCCACTTTTTTAGTTCTTCTTTGATTTCTTTTGTCATGGTTTTATAGTTTTCTTATCAGGCTTTGTATCTATTTTATTCAATTTATACCTAAGTATTTCATTTTTGGAGAGCTAATGTAAATGATGTCATTCTTTAACTTCAAACTCTGCTTGTTCACTGCTGGTACATAGAAAAGCAACTGACTTTTATATATTAACTTTTAAAAATCTTCTAATCTTACTATAATCACTTGTTAGTTCCAGGAGTTTTTCTTGACTCTTTTGGACTTTCCATATAGATGATCATGTCACCTGCCAACAAAGACAATTATATTTCTTCCTTCCTAGTCAGCATACCAGTTATTTCCTTTTCTTGTCTTATTGTATTAGCTCAGACTTCCAGTAGGATGTTGAAAAGGACTGGTTAGATGGGATACCTTTGTTTTGTTCTTGATGTTAGCAGGAAACGTTGCTGTATGAGCCAGTCTCTGGGCTCCGTGAGGGGAAAGCAGGCTGGAGCCCAGCTCGGGCCTCCTCTCCAGGCTTCTCCTGCTGGCTGGGACTCACCGCTCAGATGGGCACATCTCTAGTTTCTTACCATTGCATATCATGTTAGCTATACGTTCTTCGTAAATACTCTATGAAATTGACAAAGTTTCCCTCTACTCCTAGTTTTCTAAGAGTTTTTATTAATCATGAATGGGTGCTAAATTTTGTCAGATGCTTTTTCTGCACCTACTGATATGACATGCATCTTCTTCAGCCTGCTGATGTAATGGACTACATTAATTGATTAATCAGTTTTCAATTGATCAAATGTTGAACTAGCCTTGTATACCTCAGATAAGTGCCATTTGGTTGTGAAGTATAATTCTTTTTCTACATTGTTGGATTCAATTTGCTAATATTTTGTTGAGGATTTTTGCATCTAAGTTCACGAAACATATTGGGCTATAGTTTTCTTTTCTTGTAATGTTTTTGTCTGGTTTTGATATTAGTCCAATGCTCACCTCATAGAATGAGCGAAAATATTCCTTCTTCTCTTTTGTGAAATAGATTGAAGAGAATTGTTATAAATTCTTCCTGAAATATTTGGCAGAATTTACTGGTGAACCCATCTGGGCCTGGTGCTTTCTGTTTTGGAAAGTTAATAATTATTGATTCCACTTCTCTAAGTGATATAGGCCTATTCAGATCATCAATTTTTTCTTGTATGAGTTTTCACAAATTGTGCTTTTCAAGAACTGTTCCTTTTCATCTAAGTTATCAAATATTTGTGCATAGTGTTGTCCATAGTATTCTTTTTATAATCTTTTTAATTATGATGGGATCTATAATTATGTTGCTTCTTTCATTTCTGATATTAGTAATTTGTGTCATCACTCTTTTTTTTTCTTCATTGGGGTAGAGGCTTATTGGCTTTATTGATCTTTCCAAAGAAACAGCGTTTGGTTTTGCCAAATTTCTCTACTGATTTCTTGTTTTGATTGAATTGATTTCTGCTTTTTTTTTTTTTCAGTTTATTTTCTTCTGCATATTTTGCATTTAGTTAGCTTTTCTTTTTCTAATTTCCTAAGGTGGAAGCTTAGATGATTGATTTCAGATTATCTTTCTTTTCTAATATATGCATTCAATGCTATAAATTTCCCTCCAACCACTGCTTTTCCTGCATCCCACACATTCTGAAAAGTTGTATTTTCATTTTCTTTTAATTGAAAATATTTTTTAAATTTCTTTTGAGATTTTTTTCTTTAACTCACATTCTGTTGACAACCATCAACTGTCCTTACTGATTTTCTGCCTACTGAATCTGTCCATTTCTGACAGAAGGGTGTTGAAGTCTCCAGCTTTGACAGTGGATTTGTCTATTTCTCCCTGCAGTTCCATCACTTTTTGTCTTACATATTTTGATGCTGTGCTATTAGGTTCATACACATTAAGGATTGTATGTCTTCTTAGAGTGTTGGCCCCTTCGTCATTGTGTAAAAAAGTGCTTCAGTTTTAAGTGAGGTGGTTAGAAATGGCATTTCAGGAAAGTTCACCAAACAGGTGTGAGAGGTGAGGGAGGAGCCACCTAGACACCTGCCGGCAGAGCTGACTGGGCAGCAGGACCAGTGCAGGTGAAAGCTGATAAGGATCTGTGCCAGCACAGCCAAAGGGCCTGGTACAATTCAGACAGATCCTGCCACCAGGGCCGAAACCCGTGCTGCTTTTGCCCTGACCCAAAACAAGCCGGTCCATGTTTGACCACAAGACCTGCGGGATTGGCCCTGTCCATCCCGTGGGCCTTTCTCCCTTGACCCTCGCCCACTTTCCCTAAGCTCCAGCTGCCCGTCTGCTCTCTCTTCTTCTGACCTGTTGAGCTGGTGTCCAGTGTGGGCCTACATCCCATTCCCTCTACCAGGATGCAGGTCCTCCCGCTCGATGCCTCGTCAGCAACTGGTCCCACGGGCTCGGCTTCCAACCATCTCCTCAGGGCAGCCCCACCTGGTGGCCCCATCTCACTCTCGATTGCACACCCCTGCTGTTTCATTCAGAGGAACTGCACAGCTGAGATGGATCTGCCGCTGGAGTGTACTGTCCCTGAGAGCAGGTGTGCGGTCTGTTCTGTTTGCCTGCTGTAACCCTCAGGGCGAGGATGCAGCAGGGTCCTCACTTCTGTGTTTGGGGTGACTGAATTTACACGGTGCCGGGAGGGATCAGGGCATATGATTGCTAAGTACAAGTGTCACTCACCATGAAGGGAGGTGCTAATCAGCTTTCCCAGCATCCCCCAGCCTCCAGGAGTGGGGCTGACATTGGAACCCACAGCTTCTCACATCTTGCACCTTCAGAGCCGGGCTGCCTCGGGGTCGGAGTCCGGCGGGCCGAGGCAGCAGCCCCTTTGCTGCTGAGTGGGGTCTCCTGCCCCGGGACCCCCACCATGGGACAGGCAAGTGCATCTGACCGCCGTCACCCACACTCCGTTCTCCCCAGCGTCGGGGTGTCCCCAGCACTCTCTGCAGGGGAAGCTGCTGCACAGCTTCTGTGGCAGGACGCGTCCTGTCTCCCAGCCGTGCTCCATCTTTATATGATTCAAATCACTGAGCATTTGTAGATCCCGCAGGCTGGGCGTCCTCCCGGGAAGCATTTGGAGTAAGAGTAAAGGGCTGCCTCTCAACCTTGAGTTCAAGAGATGGCCAAAGCTTTTAATTTAGTTTGATTGATTTAATATCCTGCATCTCGGGAGCTGAGCTCAGTGTGATCCTGGCTGCTCTCCTCTGGCTGCTAAGCCGGCAGTGCAGCAGCGCGTGCAGGGCCGGGAACCGTAATAAAAATGCTCTCCCTTCACGGCCCATCCAGCCACCAGGGGCTGTTTGCAAGGAGGAGTTCCTGGAAGCAGTGGACCAGTCACTCTGAGCTGCGTGAGTCCTCTTGCTGTGGAGCCCTCCCCCCACTGCTGCGGGTGGGGTGCAGCAGCAGGACACACACCTCCTCACTCAGTAGTGCTCACCTGCACAGAGCTGATGCTTTGGGCCCCTTTTTGAGGCCACGTGGGCATTTTTTCAAAGGGGTCTCTCCTCCACTTTATCCCCTACGCCCACCAATGAGGAGTTTACCATTGGTCTTCCCATGGTGCATGCTCTTTGCCCAGGAAGCCACTGGGGATGCGACCCGTCCTTTGTAGCCCCGAGGCCGGAATGCTGACCGCCAGCACATCTGTACGTTGCTCCCATGGCATCTCCCTCAGGAGCCACAGGAAGCCCCACAGGTCCCATGCCGTACCGTCCTGGTGCCCAGTCTGAGCCTAACACAGCTATGGCAGGAGCTAGGGAGGGGAGGGGCAGTGAATGGACATGCTGAGCTGCTGGATGAGCCAGCCTCTGGGCTCCGTGAGAGCACAGCAGGCTGGAGCCCAGCTCCGGCCTCCGCTCCCGGCTTCTGCTGCTGGCTGGGACTCACGGCTCAGACAGTCATGTCTGAAATAGTCACAGCCATCTCCCCCGCGCCTCCTACACGAGGTCACTCCCCTTGGCTGCTCTCACGGCCCCAGGTCCCCACAGCGACCCTCCCTGCACAGCACAGGGGATGCAGGAAGGCTGTTTACAGCTTCACAATCACTCAGAGCAGCTTCTCCTGCCAAAGCAGCTCCTTTAGTTTCCATATGGGAAGCCAATTCGTAGCGCACACCTGTCATATGCCATTTCCTATTATGTGGAGGCCTGAGAAGGGACCCACTGGTCTATCTGTCCATTCCTGTGTCAACACCGTGCCATTTTGTTTCCTATAACTTTTCAGTAAGTATTAATTATCATACGACAAATCCCCCTTTCTCATTTTTATTTTTTTAATATTTTCCTGGCTTTTCTTGTCATTTACTTTTTGTTCCGGTTTTAAGATAAGCTTGTCCCCTCATACGAAAAAAAACTATTATCAGTTTGACTGGACATCACTAAATTGGTATTTTCATTTGGGGGAGAATTGTCATCTTTAGATATTGGGAATAACCACCTAGGAACATGGTGCACATCTAGGATTTATTGGAAGCCTTACTTTAAGCTTTTCAGTGAAATTTTATTATTTTCCTTAAAAAGGCCAGAGGTCTGTTCCTTTTCCAGAGGAACAGACTGATAAAATTTCCAGAGGAACAGACTGATAAAAAGGTCTGTTCCTTTTCCAGAGGAACAGACTGATAGAATATATATATATATATATATATATATATATATATATATATATATATATATATGACCGAGTATAGGGATTGGCTCTCGTGGTCATGGAGGCCGAGAAATCCCACTCTGCCGTCTGTGAGCTGGACACCCAGGAGGGCCGGTGGTGTAGCTCCCCCGGAGAAGGTCTGAGGTCCAGGCGAGCTCACGATGTGAGTCTCAGTCTGAGGCCAAAGGCCTGAGAACCAGGAGCTTCAATGTCCAAGGGCAGAAGGAGATGAATGTCCCAGTGCAAGAGCGAGTTCGTCCTTCCTCCACCTGTTTGTTCTACTCCAGCCTCAAAGGATCGGAGGACGGCACCCCACACTGGGGAGGGTGGTTCTTTACTGATTCAGGGTCTGGTGTCTTCCAGATACACCTTCACAGACACACCTGGAAATAAGGTTTACCAGCTCTCTGGGCATCCCCTGGCCTAGTTGAGTTGACACATGAAGTTAACCATCACATTAATCGTTTGATGCTGTTACAGATGAGCAATGTTGATGTAGGCATGTGCTAGATCTTGTCTTTAGAAATCTCCATGACTTTTCTTAATACTTGTAAGAGCTTGTAATGTAGATTCTATCAGTTCCCCACTTTGGGGCATTTTAGTCTTATAAAGAGAACTGGGAAGTTTTCTCACATTTTCCCCTCTGTGTTGGAAAAGGATTCTTTGTTCCTTTAAGGTCTTGGGAAATTTACCCTCAAAACCCCGCTTCCTGGTGCCTTGATGTAACTTGGGGTGGGAGAGAAAGGAAATGGAAAGATTTCTCAATGAAGCTGCAATTTATAAAATGGTTATAGGTATTTTTTGGATTTTTTTTCTTTAGTAAATGTTGGTATTTGATAGTCTTCTGTAAAATTTCCATTTCACAATAAATATTAAATTTATGGGCACAAAACTGGGTCTAACACAGTATTCTCTTAGATCTTAAACTCCACTGTATGAGATGTTTATTTTAATATTTTTATTCATGATTTCTCTCTATTTTTGCACATCACTTTCCCCAAACTTTTGTCTGTTTCATTAACCTTTTCAAATAAGCTTCTTTTAGATTTATTGATCTCTATTGTATTTTAATATTTTATTAATTTCTGCTTTTAATTCTGTAATTTCTTCATATAGATTCTTTTGTTTTGAGGGGGGGGTGTGTGTAAGTATGGATTCAGATTTTTATTGTGTTGAGGAAATTTCTTTTTATACCGATTTTGTTGAGGGTCTTTATCATGAATGGATATTGAACTCCGTCAAATGTTTTTTCTGCATGTATTGAGATAACTGTGTGATTTTTACCATTCATGCTATAAGTGTGGTATATCACACTCATTTACACAGTGTAAATCAACCTTACATCCAAAGGATAAATCCCACTTAGTCACAGTGTGTAATCGTTTTGATGTGTTGTTGAATTCGTTTTGATCCTGTCTGTATAAAACCCTAAAGGCCCCACAAAAAAACTATTAGAACTAATAAATAAATTCAGTAAATTGCGGGATGCAAAATCAACCTGTGTATCTTTAAACCAGTGATATATCTGAAGAGGAAATCAAGAAAACAATCCCACTTATCATAGCATCAAAACAGATAAAATATTTAGGAATAAATTTAACCAAGGAGGTAAACAATTTGTAAATTGAAAATTATAAAACATTGATGAATGAAATTGAAGAGGACACAAATAAATGGAAAGATTTCCCATCTTTATGGGTTGGAAGAAATAATTGTTAAATGAAATAATTGTTAAAATGTCCATCCACCCAAAGCAATATACAGATTCAGTGCAATCCCTATCAAAATTCCAATGACATTTTTCACAGAAATAGGAAAAACAATTCTAAAATTCATATGGATCTACAAAAAGACTCCAAGGATCCAAAGTAATCCTGAGAATGAAAACTAGACGGGTCACACTTCCTGATTTCAAATTATATTACCAAGCTATAGTCATCAAAACAATGTGAGATGTTACATAGCATTGCTGTAGCAACCATTGCACTATATAAATGTGTGTCAAATCATCGTCTCATTCACTATAAGCATATACAATTATTATTTTAAAATAAAATATTATGTTTCCACTTTTCAATATTACGCCTAAAAATCCAATTAACATTAACTACAAGATTTACTGGTTTCTTCTCTACCATTAGTCTTCATCCTATCTCCTTCTTGTTGGACCCATGATTTTTCTTTGTTTTTGTGTAGGTTATGTTATTCAACTTGTTTTAAAAAAGAGCCTATAGGAGGTAAATTTAATTTTCTGAGTTTTTTTCATGCACGAAAATTGCTTATTTTGTTCTTCGTCTTGAGTAATGGTTTTCCTGGGCATAGAATTATAGACTTAAAATATTTCTGGATCTTTAAAGATATCTGCTCACAGGCTATGGTGTTGCTCTTAGAAACCTGCCACCAATGTGATTCTTGTTCCATCGCAGGAGTCCGTCTTTGCCGTTGTTAAGCTATTAACGGTGTTTGGAGAGTGTCTTAATTTGGGGAGTGCTGGCATGTACCCAGAAGGTACCCAATTGCTTGCATTTTTCTTGATCTATTTTGTCCCACAATAGACACTTTGGAATCAAAAAACTCAGGACTTTTCTCAATTCAGGAAAAAAATTCTCCTTTTCATCTGCAAGCATTTCCTCCCCTTTGATCTCTCTGCTGAACCCTCTTCCATTCTTTTTTTTTTTTTTTTTGTCAAGTTACATAACCCAATTGTCTAGGTGAATAATTCAGTGTTCAGCTATACCCATTCTGCTATTTGGCCATTTTTTGAGTTTTTTATGTCATAGGATTTCTAAGAACTCTGATCATTTTGACTGCTGATTGTTTTCTTCTTTCTTAGGATGCAATGTGGGCGGGCCCCAGATAGAACCCCGATAGAACCCCGGGTAGAACCCCGGGTAGAACCCCGGGGCAGCGGCTTCCTTCTGCCCTGACCCTGCAGTGCTCCTCTCTCTGGCCTCCTTCTCAGCTAACCGACCTTCCCCAAAGCAAGCCTGATACAAAATAACACCGACTGTCACTGAGAACCTACCAGACACCTGCACCAGCCATTCTCAGGATTCCCACTTTACGGGAATCGTGGGCAGAGCTGGGATTCAGACCCAAGGAAGCTGGTGCAGGGCAACAGGCCCCAGCATGGTGCTGGCAGCTTAGCTGGCCCTCGGCATTGTCACATGACCTCCCCTGGGCCGTTTGTTCAGATCGCCCTGGAGATGGCTCCCCAGCTGCCTCCTCTGCCTGAGGCTCAGGACTCCGAGGGGGGCTGCTGTGGTCCCTGCAGTTGCTTTTTCACTGACAGAGCTCTCCGATTCTCCCCATTGTACCCAGAAATCCTGCACCATGTCTGCTTCTCTCGTGACGTGCTTCCTGGTTGTCATCACCCTTGGGTACTTGTTCTCATTTATGCTCTCCTATTCTGTCACTTTTATGGCATTTCCAGTAGAAGGAAAGTCATTGCACTGCTTGCTGGGTCACTTTAGTGCACTAAAGCCATCTTTCCGAAGGCACCATCGCCTCATTCCGGAGTTCTGCAGATCGCTTCTTGACGCTGGTATCTGGTCTAAACTCTTTAATTTGTTCCAGGGGGCCCTGCAGGCCTGGACTAGCCTCCTCTGGCCGGCGTTCGCCACACCAGCTGCGGCCCCAGTGACCCTGAATGGCTCCCAGAAGTGCCGGGCAGCTTTGTACACGCCGCTCCTCCCTCTGCTGAAATGCTGTCCTGGTTCCCAAACCACCACTCACTGTCCTCTGCCCCTGCTGAGCCCCCAAGTCCCCTGCAGCCGTGATGAGCTGAACGGTCGCTGGCACAGCACTTCCCAGATGGCGTGGCTGTTACTGACCAGGATCGTTCTGCTTTTCCCCGACTTCCCACCCCTGGAAGGGCAAGATCACGTGTGCCTCGTCTTCCCCACACGACTGCTGGCCTGGGATGGGCATCTGTAGCCTGCCCTGTACTGGGTGCCAGCTGCACGGCTCTGTGAAATGGGCTGTCCTCCCGCATGCATGTCCCCGTCCCGTAGACGCCTG
The DNA here is from genome assembly GCF_004115265.2 of Rhinolophus ferrumequinum. NCBI lineage: Eukaryota > Metazoa > Chordata > Mammalia > Chiroptera > Rhinolophidae > Rhinolophus > Rhinolophus ferrumequinum. The sequence goes on from NC_046293.1 coordinate 2,020,628, forward strand.
TCATTTTTCCCACCTTTGTAACAGCGGCTTTCACGTTTTATTACAATCATTTCTTCATCTGACACTAGAGGGTGGCTGTGTAGGACTGCAGCGCCACATTCCCTCAAAAGACGGAGTGTGTGGCGTGTAATAAATGCTCCGTAAACCCCCTCAGGGGGTGAAAGCGACCCCACCCTCCGCTGTGCCCCTGACCGTCCAGTACCAGGGTCCTCACAGCACCTGGGCATCTCTAAGCTTCAAATGGCCCCAGACCAGCATCCAGTGCCCATCTGTCCTGCCCATCTGGGCAGGCTGTCCCCCGCGGCCTGCCCTGGATGGGACCTCTCCGTAATTGCCACTTTTCAGCTGTCTGAAGCTGCTTCCATCAGCCAGGGGGAAGCGTTCTGAGCAGAGGTGATGGGGTGTCACTGATCCCCTCTGGGCCCCTGGAAAATGCCGGACAAAGAAAGCAGCTCATTCCATCCTCCGTGTGGGAGGAGCATGGCCTCTAAGGCGACCACCGCACGTGATTTTATTCCAATGGTGGGGCACTGGGACCCCAAGAACCACCGCCAAGCTGATGCCGTGTCCAAGTTTGGCGGCAGGCTCAGACCTCCCTCCCGACCGTCGGTGTCTGGGACGAGGGCGGCGCGTGCCGGGAGGCCGGTGCCTCTGGCCCCTACACCCACTGGCTCTCTGATCACTGATCCATCTCCTGTGCTCTTCCGATGTGATTAAAAGTTGGTACCGTTTGTTGAGTGCCTCTGTGAGCCATACAAACGGGTCTGCACAAAGATTCCCCCCCGACCTGGGTCTCACCCCCCACACACACTTTATTGATGTGGATTCTAGGCTCAGAGAGTGAGAGACTTTGGATTTGAATCCAGGGCCATTTGATTCCAACTCACTCACTTCTCCTCCAGGGTGCTGCCTCTCTGACAAGTGAAGACCACAGAACACGGGGCAATTTCAAGGGGCTTCCTGAATTTTTAAAAACACTATAAAAGTTTAATACAAAAGGCATTAAAAAAATGTCATAAAAATACTGTCTGTCTTCAGCCCGGGGATGTGTTTTCTCTCCTGGGATTGAAGGAGAATTGCCCTCTTGCCTGAGCAAACACGTGTGTCGGGGAGATGACAGAACCCACTCACAAAGCAAATTAAACACTGAACACCCAGACTAGCGCCCGTGCTGCAGAGATTCCTGTGTGAGTCTCATGGCTTCGGCCCCGGCCCCTGTCCTCCACTTTCTGCCCCCTTTCCCCGTCCACCGAGGACTTAGGACACCTGTTTGGCATAGCCTCTGAGCAAGGCTCCCGTGGGCCCCCTTAGAGGGAACCCTCACCCCGAGGCCCACCCCCGGGAAGCCAGACCTCCCCCCACGAGGACTTCCTCCCTGGCAGCCCTGGTAGCGTGTGTCACCCTGGGCCCCTCAGCTGCAGGCTCCTTGCCGGCATCACTGACCAGCCTCCCCACTGTCTGGGGACAGGGAATGACCGTAACCTTCCCACCCACAGCGCCTGCTCTTCACCCAGCAGTTCCTCTGCTTTGCGTGACTTCCAGCACTTAGAGCCCAGCTTCCCGCCTGTGTGACCCTGGGTTTCCGGTGTGTCGGCTTCCGGTGTCTCGGTGTGTAAAGTGGCCACGGTGATAAACCCCTGTGCTGTAGGATTGGATGAGCTAATTCCTACAGACCGCTTACAACGGTGCTGGTCCCCAGGACGGACGACAGGCCTTGTGAGATGTGATTGTCACGCTGTGCTGTGCCACCGCTGTACTGTCACACGAGGCTGGGCCAGGTGTCAGCTCCCCTAGGGCACCTTCTCTGACTGCCCCTCCCCATCATCGTGGGTTCAGCCCCGCTCCTCATGTACCATTCGTTCACCTGTGCATTCACTCGGCTGTTTGTTCTTTCAGCAACTACCAGCTGCCCGTGCTGTGTGCCAGGGACCATCCTTCCCTTCACCGGCACCTTCTCATGGTACGTGCACCGTCCTCTTACTTGTTCTGCTGAGAACCCAGTGGGGACGTGACACCGGTTGCTTCCTGCACTGAGCCCAGTGTGACCCTGGAGCCCACGGGCGGCACTTTGGGCGCCATGGTTAGACGTCCATGTAAAGGAGCACTTGGCCATGAGCTGGGTCCCTTGTCACTGTCCACAGCACTTAGCTTCTGCCTCTGGTCCACGTCTGGGACTGGTGCCCACGGACGGGCCACCTCCAGCCCTGATTTCAGACAGGGAGACACAACTCGGGGTTGACATAGCAACACAGCCAGAAATACTGCCTCTGTGTCAGCATCTGCCTCTGCTGGGGGGGAGGCTGAAGCATTGCTCCCCAGTGCCCCGCTGTCCCCAGCAAGGACACGTGGCCACCGTCGGCCCCCTGCACGGAATGCCTTGAGGGCACATGGTGGCTGCTCCAGCCCAGAAGTCAGGAGACACAGTGAATGGAGCCAGGGCGGGGGTGAGGGTGGGGGTCAGTGTCCTGAGGAGCATTGCAGCCCCTTCTCTGTGCTCGCCCCCTCGTCTGTTTCCATGGACAGTGAGCGCTGCGAGGGCCGAAGCTCGTCTTCCTGTGACCCCTGCATCCAGAGCCTGCTCTCAGAGCCCAGAAACCACCAGGGGCAAACACACGGGTGGCTGGATCCTTATTTACTGTCCCAGACAGCCGGGTGTTCATGTCTCACGCCTCACGGCACTGCCTCCTGTGTGCCTGGCACACACAGGTGTTCAGCAAACTGTTCAGTACTCTGCAGTCATTCACCCACCTGCTCATTAAGTCAAATGAATGACAGGAACCACGGAAGCCATGGGCTATTGTCACCCCACAGCTCTTGGCACCATATGAGGCCCCTGCATTCTTGTTGCCAATTGCAGGTGGGCAGCTGGGGGAGCGAGTGAGGGCTGGTGCCCAGCAGGGAACCAGGACAGTCGGTGGGCCAGACACTCTCCCTGCAGCCTGAATGCCAGGGGGTTCCTGACGCATGGCATTCTCTGTCATGTTGGACAGACTGTGTTGCGGGACCCAGCCCACCACGGTGGTGTCCCCACGGTGGCCCTGGTCCTGGCCTCACACACAGGGAGGCTTGTTTCATCTTTCTGTAAGGGAGGGGGTTGTCTTGCTGATGTCATGCTCAGCCCCACCCATCTTGGCAGATCAGAGCTGCAAATCCATCCGGTTGGTGCAGAGATCAAATATCTTACTTGTCAGTGAGTTGCACCCCACAGGGCACAAGCCTGCTGGCCCACAGCGGCTGGTCTGAGGAGGCCGAGGCCGGGACCCGGCTAACGCTGGGGAGCTGTTACCATGATCTTAGAGAGAACTGCTGATGTCCTGGAAGAGGCATGACAGGAGGAGCGAACCAACCGAGACCCCTCTCTGGAGGGCGAGGCTCGAAGGTCCCAACTCCAGCTCAGCGTCACCACACTGGCCCTGGGTTATATACTCCGGTGAGCTGGCCATGCGTCTGACTGAGTCTGAGCCCCAGGGGGACAGCCAAACCCCGGATGTGGGCAACGTCCTGAGACAATGTCCCTGGGGAAGTAGCCTGAGCCCCCACGCCACCCCTGCCACCAGCCCACAAGCTCTCCCTCAGCATCTGGTCCAGGCACTGTCCTTGGGACCAAGGACGCGGCCAGGAGGAGGTGATCCCAGCCCCGAGAAGCTTGCGTGTCAGGAGACATCTCCCAGCAGGACCCCAGACTCTGCCCGCCACTGCCTTTCCCTTGCTACCGTGTAATTACGTGAACTTTCCTTGAAACCCACAAGTGGCGTTTAACGTGCAGAGTTCCTCCCACGATCGTTTCTTCTGGGTAGAAGATTCACTGACCTTTCCACCGCGGGGAGCTGGCAGCCCTCAGCAGCCATCACGACCTGGCTTACTCAGAAAATGATTTCCCTGAGGATCAGATAAAGCGTGTTGGCACAGCCCCGACCAGGCTGTAGCGCAGAGATAGCCCGAGTCCCGCTCAGCGTCAGCACTTCCCACGGATGGCGACTTGATCAAACGGCCGGCCGGCGATCGCCCGAATCTGCGGGGCTCGTACAGCTTCTCCACAGGTGGGCAGCGGTCATGTTCTTCCTCCCTCACACTGTTCCGAGGCCAGCTCCTTGCTGGGCACAGGAGACTGGACTCCCGTGGGAGTGACAAACCCCGCAGGGCAGGCTTTTCTGCTCTGCCCTTGGGGCCCGGGATGAGGGAGGGGCTGCCAGTCTGTCAGGAGGGCACCGCTTGCCCCTGTACGTGAGCTCAGCGCATGGTGGCCTGTCACTACTCCTGTGATCAGCAGTGGGGAAGTTTGACTGGCTCCCTTTAGTGTTCTTGCTCCTTTGAGGAGAGGACAGGATTGCAAAGCAGAGCAGGGGCTGGGACCAACCCTCAGAAAGCCGGCAGTGCCACCCTAGGGAGAGGATGGCGCAAGTGCTGTGGCCGTGGGGAACCGCCCAGGGTTTAAGCCAAGGTGAGACGGTCAGATGAGTGGCTGCAGTGGCCGTATGGCTGCAGTGTGGACGTGGCTTGGCTTGGCAGAGATGGTTAGGAGTCTGTGGCCAGAATCTCCCCGGCTTCAGCGAGGGACAGACACTTGCTGAGTCGGCATGATGCCTTCACGTCATTTTTTCTTTCATTGATTGATGTATTTGCTTTTCACGTGCTGTCCTAGAAGTGGCACGTGAAATCATTCTACTTTTTCAGAATTTTAAAAAATATCATTGAAATATTTAAGTGGCATTTATATTCCAAGGTATTGAAAGTCAAGTTTTTATGCTCCTTTTTTCATTCAACCTTATTTAATCCTCGCAAACCCCCAGCAGGCCATCACATTACCCGTGTGTGACCCAAGGAGAGACTGAAGCTCAGAGAAGGTATGCGACCTCCTGGTCCAAAGCAGGGTCATCTGGCCATGCAGCCCGGACACGTTTCCACGGAGCCGCAGAGCAGTCTGACCCCGTGCTGCTGTGGTGCGTGGGAAGAACACGGACATGCATCATGAAGGCTGTCCCTCTGGCACGTCCTACAAGGAACCCCCGTCATGCCCCTTCCTGAGAAGCCCACCTGGCCCCTTGCCCCTGGGCCAGCGAGTCCACTTCTCAGCGTTCTGAGGTGCTTCATGTCACACAGATGAGCAAGGGAGCCGTCTATTGAGGGAACTGAAAGGGCTGCAGGACCCTGGACAGCGTTGGCATGGCCTGGAGGACCGAGCTGAACGCACCCTGTGAGTTCTTCAGTTCCCTGCCCTCCCCGAGCTACTACGTCTTCCAGGACGCTCTCCTTGCCCTGATGCAATCAGAGACGATAATCATTATAAGTGCTGGGTGCTGCCTGTTCTGTGCATGTTCTTGTGGTCAGGTCCATCGCAGTGTTTCCCGGGAGCCCCTTGGTGCACCAAGCTCTTGTGACAATGATGGATGGGTCCTGGACCTGCCCTCTGGGGCTTAGGAGCCACAGGCAAGGTCGCAGCCTGTGAGGCCAGACGGGCTGTGCTCCCCAACACACTGTGTGGACCTCAGGCTTCACATGTGTCCAAAGGGAGCTATGCAAGCAAATGCACGGACAAGGTGACACTGGTGGGAGGGGGCGTGCAGAGAACCGGGGAGTTACAAACACTGTTTAAAACACCGTCGTTACTCTAACAGGGGGTGTTCATCGGTGGGCTGGACAGGAGCGTCCCAGGCAGGAGGACTACAATTTGCAGACCCTGAGGGGCTTGCGGTGTCTGGGGGGCTGCCAAGCAACGAGAACCGGTATTGATACAGTTCTTGCATGATTATGCAATTTCCTCGGCAACACAGAAGCCACCACAGGTAATGACGACAACGGTGTGGCCACAGAAGCTATACTTCCTAGCTCTCTCTGTGAGGCAGGGACTCTTGCAAAGTTCTGCACATGCGTTTGTCCTCCCAATGCTTCTGCAGCCTGGGGGAGGCACTGCCACCATCCCCATGCCTCATGCTTAGACGTGGCCGCAGCTACTGACAAGATGTGGCCACTGGTCTGTCCAGCCATCCACGCCTCCCTCCTGAGAGCAAACCTCCGCTTTCTAAAGCCCACAGCATGGTGGCACCACGGTGAGAGACTCTGGTCCCGACCTCTGGCCGTGCCCATTCCCTGCCATGTAAGGGTTTCATGTAGATAGAATCACAGCATATGCAAAGTATTGAGGTTGGCTTCCTTCCTCCAGTAAAATGTCTTGGCATGCCGTCCAGGTTGTTACGTGTGTCAAGAGTTCACATCCCCTGCAACTAAGATTGAACACGGCACCTTGAGCTGAGCTCCCAGATGGCTCAGTTGGTTGGAGCGTGTCCTCTCAACCACAAGGTTGCCGGTTCGACTCCTGCAAGGGATGGTGGGCTGTGCCCCCTGTAACTAACAACGGCAACTGGACCTGGAGCTGAGCTGTGCCCTCCACAACTAAGACTGAAAGGACAACAACTTGACTTGGAAAAAGTCCTGGAAGTACACACTGTTCCCCAATAAAGTCCTGTTCCCCTTCCCCAATAAAAAAGAGTTCGCTCCATTTTATGGCTTAGTAGCACCCCACAGCATGGGTGTGTCACACTTTATTTATCCATCCACCTGCTGAAGGACCTTTGGGGTATCTTTCAGCTGGGGTAGTTACTAAATAAAGTTGCTATGAGAACCCCTGCATGCAAATATTAAGACTCCTTTTCTTAGGAGTAGGATAACCAACTCCTATGAGAGGTGAAGATTGAATTACGTGAGAAACCACCAAACTGTGTGGGGGACAGAGTCCCAGAGAGCAGGTTCCAGGCTCTCAGCTTCACATGGAAAGGTGCTGGCTCGGGTAGTAGATGGCCGTCAGCTGTGACTAGTTGGCCATCAGCTGTTACCAGTGAGCCATTAGCCACTGATACAACTGCCGTGGCTGAGCTAGCAAGCGTGGATTGTGGATTGCTGATTGCAGAGGGGCGGATTGCAGTTAGCAAGGGGTTGGTTTGTTGGCAGAGAAGCGGACGGTGAGTTGCGGATCGTGTGGCTCCTGCTTCCTGTGTCTCCAACCCAGTCACCAGCAAGAATATAGTGGTCTGACTCCCCTATCTATGGCTCCGTGGGGGTTCCTTTGTGGCCTCACCATGTCCTGCGTTCTTATGTGGAGAGCGGGAGCTGAGACCCCGCCTGACACCCTGCATGACACTGGGTTCAGACGGCTGTGCCATGCTGCGTTCCCGCCAACAGCTCATGAGCTCGGCAGCTCTGGAAGCCCTGCAGCACGCATCGTCGTCATCAGGGTTTTATTTTGGGCATTCTGACAGGTGTGCAGTGGTAAGTACCTCCCTGCGGTCTTTATTGATGGCAAATGATCAAGAAATCTTTCCATGTGATTATTTTCCGTCTTAAGTTCCCCTTGGTGACATATCTGTTCAAGTGTTTTGTCTGTGTTTTAATTGGGCTATTTATTTTCTTACTTTTGAGTTTTGAGAGGTTGGGGTTTTTTTTATATATTCTGGATACAAATATTTTGTTGAATGTGCAGTTTGCAAATATTAACTATTTTGTCCTTCTCTGTAGTGTGCGATGTAAGTCCCTGGGGCTGCCATAGCAAAGGACCATGAACTGAGAGGCTGACACAACAGAAATGTGTCTTCTCCAGTTCTGGAGACCAGGAGTCTGAGATCCAGACGCCTGCACGTTGGGTCCATGTGAGGGTTGCCGGACAGCGTCTGTGAGGGCTGCAGGGCAGGGTCTGTGAGGGCTGCAGGGCAGCGTCTGTGCCAGGCCTCTCCTCCTGGTCTGTAGGTGACTCTCTTCTCCCTGTGTCTCTTTGCATCGTCTTCCCTCTGTGACGTCTGTCTCTGTGTCTAAAACTCCCCTTTGAATAAGGACACACAATGGCATTGGAGTAGGGCCCTCTCTACTGCTCTTGCTCAGTGGTCACCTCTGTAAAGACCCCATTTCCAAATAAGGTCACGTTCTGAGGGACGAGGCGTTAGGATTTCAGATAACACGTCTTTTTGCTGTATTCAGTGTCTTTTGCAGCCCGAACTTTTAATTTTAATACAGCCCAAGTTATCGTTTCTTTTCATGGCTCATGCTTTCTGTGCTATGTCATCTCTCAGAAGAAAGCTGCACCCAATTCCTGGTCTCCTATGCATTCTTTCCAAGGTTCTATGGATTTATGTTTACACGTAGGTCAACGAGACATTCCGAGTTGACCTTTGTATAAGGTCTGATGTTTAGGTTGAGGTTCATCGTTTTGGCATCTGAATAACCAGTTGTTCCACACCATTTGCTGAAAAGACTGTTCTTTCTCCATTGAATCATTTTTGCGCCATTCTAAAATGCCAGACGGTCACACCCACGGGGGTCTATTTCTGGGCTCGTTGTGGTGTTGGTTGGTTTGTGCGTCTAACCCTTTGTCAATACCTGCTGTCGCCTTAGAGTGAGTCTTAAAAATGAGAAGTGTAATTGCCAACTTAGGGTCCGTGCTCAAAATCGTTTTTATATTCCAATTGCTCTGACCTTCCATACAAATGCTGGGAGTGCCTGGTCTATGTCTCCAACTGTACTGCAAAGGGACGGACTCCACAGACCCACTGGGAAGACGAGACATCTCCACGTGTAGGCATCACAGACTGTCTCCTCTTCAGTTTTTCAAATCTTCGGTGAAAGCTTTCACCAGCATTTGATATTCTTCAGCATTCAAATTCTGTACACGCTTTGTAAGATATATGCTTACATACTTCACTTTCTTGAACTACTTTAAATGGTATGATTTTGATTTTGATTTTCAAATCATTTATTGCTAATACATAGGACTCTATTGATCAATGTGTGTGTGTGTGTGAGTGTGTGTGTGTGTGTGTGTGTGTGTGTGTTCACCTCGTATCCTGCAACCATGCTAAATTCACATCTCAGTTCTAGAAGGTTGTTTGCATATTATTTGGGATTAGCTACATAAACAAGTTGTCTATGAATAGCACAGTTCTAGCCTTTCTTTTCAATCTGGGGAAAATTAGTATGTCTTTTGCCATTAAGTTGTTAGCTATAACTTTTTTGCAAATGTCTTTCATCAGGTTGAGGGATTTTACTTACAGAGGTTTGCTTTGAATGATGGTTTGCTTTTTATTATAAATGGATTCTGAGTTTTGTCAAATGCCATTTCTGCACCAATCAATACGATGACACGGAGTTACTTTTTAGACACTTATTATAGTGGATTACATTGATAGATTTTTAATTCCGACCAAGTTTTGAATTCCTGAAATAAACCCAGTTGATGGCCCTGTGTTAATCTCTTTCATATTGGCAGAGTCAACTTGCTCAGTTTGTTGAGAATACATGCCGACGAGGTCAGACGATTAAGTTCGCGAGCTCATCCTAGAAAAAGTGCTACACACCTCATTGCTGAATATCACTATGGTCACCTTCGAAGGACTCCCCTTGGGAAGCTATGCACCGACGCCAGCACCTAGTCCACCCTTCAAAGCTATTTTGGAACTCTTTTTCTGGAATGGCCATCAGAGCTGTCGTTGTATTACCCTTGATGTCCTGAATGTCATCAAAATGTCTTCCTTTCAACATTTCCTTTATCTTCAGGTAAAGAAAGAAGTTATTGGGGGCCAGATCAGGTGAGTAGGGAGGGTGTTCCAATACAGTTATTTGTTCACTGGCTAAAAACTCCCTCACAGACAGTGCCGTGTGAGCTGTGCATTGTCGTGATGCAAGAGCCATGGATTGTTGATGAAATGTTCGGGTCGTCTAACTTTTTCACGCAGCCTTTTCAGCACTTCCAACTAGTAAACTTGGTTAATTGTCCAGTTGGTACAAATTCATAATGAATAATCCCTCTGATTAAAAAAAAAAAAAAAGGTTAGCAACATCCTTGCAACAAGTTTGCAAACTTAATTGTCAGACCTTGCATATGCTCACAAGAAATATAGGTTTGCAGGTTTTTGTGTGCACTGCTTTTGTCTGGTTGTAGGTATCAGGGTAATAATGCTTACTTTGTAAAATGAGATGGGGATGATTTTATTCTCTCTAGGAGATTGTGTGGAGTTGCTATTTCTTTTTAAGTGTTTGGTAGAATTTACCAGAGAAATAACCTGGGCTTGGAGATTTCTTTTTCAGAAGGTTTTAACTACAAATCCAGTTTCTTTAATAGTGGTAGGACTATTCAGATTATCTATTTCATCTTGGGTGAGTTTAGTTAGTTTGTGGTTTTTAAGGATTTTTGTCTATTTTATGTAACTTGTTGAATTTATACATTTATACATTTATTCATGAATTTATACATGAATTGCTGGTAGTATTCCCCTCTTGTCCTTTTGTTGTCTTCAGGGTCTGTTAAAAAAAAAAAAAGTTTCTCTTTCATTTTAGCTCTCCTCTTATATTTTAGTTGTTTTAACTCTCCTCTTATATTTTTCAGCCCTGACAGAAACTTACCAATTTTACTGATCTCTACAAAGAACTGGCTTTTCTCTATTGTTTTTCTGTTTTTAATTTGATTGATTTCTGCTCTGGTCTTTATAATTTTCTTTTTTCTGCTTGCTATGGGTTTATTTTGCTTTTCATTTTTTAATTTCTTAAGGTGAAGTTTAGATTATTCACTTGAGACCTTTCTTCTTTTTCTGATGTAAGCATTTAATGCTTCAAATTTCCTTTTCAGCACTGTTTGAGCTACATCCCACAAATGGAGATGACATTAATATGTTGTGTTCTTACTGTTGTTCTGCTGAAAATATTTCCTAATTTCCCTTGGGACTTCCTCTTTGACCCAATAATTGTTTAAGTGTGCTGCTTAATTTTCAAGTGTTTGGAGAGTTTCCTGTTATCTTTCTGTTACTGATTTTCAGTTTAAGTCCGTTATGATCCGAAACATACTTGGTTGTATTTCAGTGATCTTTCTTGGTGAAGGTCCCACGGGGGTTTGAAAGTATGTCTATTCTTCTCTTATTGAGCGTAGTGTTCTATGAATATCAATGAGATATGGTGGTTGATGGTGCTGCTCGCATTCCCACTTTGCTGTTTTTCTATTTGCTAGTTCTGTGTCTTACTAACAGAGTAGTGTTGATGTCTCCAACTGTCATGGTGGATTTATTCATTTCCCCTTTCAGTTTCCTCAGTTTTTGCTTCATGTATTTTGAAACTCTTTAGTTAAGTGAATACACATTTTTTATGGCTATGTCTTCTTGGTGAATTAACTCTTCTATCGTTATTTAATGCCTTACTTTCTCCCTGGTAATTCTTTTTGCTTTTAAGTCTGTTTTCTCTGATATTAATATAGCCAATCACGTTTTGGATTGGTGTTCCCACAGATAACTTTTTTACCCTTTTACTTTTAACCTATAGATGTCATTCCATCTGAAATGTGTTTCTTGTAGGCAGCATGTGGGTAACTCTTGTTGTTTAATCCATTCTGCCAACCTGTCTTTTGATAGTGTGTGCACACCATTTTCATTTATTATAATATTGATATGTTTGGATTTAGTTCTATCATGTTATTATTTTTCTGTTTGTTCCTTCCATTTTTTTATTTCTCTGTTTTCGCCTTTTCTGCCTTCTTTTAGGTTATTTGAACATTTTTATATTATCTATTGTGTTTTTTATTCCTTCTCTTCATATAGATGGATTTCTCAAACTGGTTGTTTCAGGGAATAAAGTGCACAACTTTTCACAGTCGACTGGAAACAATATGTTATCACTCCAAGTGGAATGTAGAAACCTTATTTCCATGGAGGCCTCTTTACCCTCTCTCTTTATATGGTATTTGTCACAGATTATACTAAATACGCTGAAAACCTCACCAGACAATGATTCCATTTTTTACTTTCAACTATCAAACATATTTTAAAGAATTCAGCACAAAAACAGTCTATTCAATTTACCCACATGTTTACCAGCTCTTCAGTCCTAACATTCAAGTTCCCTTCTGCTCTCAGTTCCCTCTGGCTAAAGATTTTCCTTAAGGAATTCTCTTAGAGCAGTTCTGTTGGCAGTGGATTTTCTTAGTTTTCCTTCAGCTGAGAACATCTTTATTTCATCTTTATTCAGGGGCATTTTCTCTGCATGTATATTTCTGGGTTGACAATTCTTTTCTTGCAGCACTTTGAAAATGCTGGGCCACTCCCAGCTTGCCTCCGTGGTTTCAAATGAAAAATCCACTGCCATGTGAATTACTTTCCTCCTATAGATAATGCATGTATATATATTTTTTTTAATCCTTTGGCTGCTTTCAAAATTTTGTGTGTGTCTAGTTTTCAGCAGTTTGATTCTGATGTGTCTGGGCATGGATGTCTTTGAGTTTATTCTTGGTAGGGTTTGCTGAGATTCTTAATTCTGTTGGTTTATGCATTTTTCCAAATTGGGAAAGTTTTCAGTCAATATTTTTTCAAATATTTTTTCGCATCACATTCTTGCTCCTCTCTGATTCCGATGACATGTTGCAAGAACTTTTGTTGTTGCCCCACAGATCTCTGAGGCTCAGTTCATTTTTCAAATTTTCTTCTCTGCTCTTCAGATTGAATAATCTCTATTGATCTGTCTCTGATTTCAGTGGCTTCTTTCTCTGCACCTCCATTCTGCTATTGAGCCTATCTGTGGGATTTTATTTTTATTTTTTATTTTTGTATTTTTTTTCAGGACTTAAATTTCCATTTTCTAATTTTTGATTGATGTCCAACACGTTTGTGATTGCTTGCTGGGATACGATAGTAATTGCTGCTTTATGGGGCTGTCACATAATGTCATCTGTGTCTCCTCCGTGCGGGTGTCTGTTGACTGTCTTTTCCCATGAGAATCGAGATTTTCCTGGTTCTTCACATGCCAAACAGTTGGGTGGTATCCTGAATGCTATGTTGTAAGGCTCTGGACGTGTTCATTCTGCTAAATGCCATGTTTTCGTTTATGTAGGCAGTTCACTTGCTTACCTTCAGACAATAGGTTTCCAGTTGCTCTCTCTGGGTTGGCTGTGGTGCAAAGGTTTTCCAAACCTTTGCAGTTCTGTCATATCTTCCTGCACATATGTCACTCACTGGCTAATCTAGGACCTGCTCTGTGGTCTCCCTGTTAGTTCAATCCTCAAAATATTTGGAGTGCTCTGTAGGGAGACATCCATGTGTGCACAGCTTGTGTGTGGAGGGTGGTGCTGTGCCCAGGAATTAGGAAAACTGTCCTCTGTGGCCACTTTTCCAAGTTCCTCTGGCTGGAAAACTGACACCTACTCTGCTGTGCACATCTGTGAGCCCCCTGTCCCTCGTGGTCACCAGCATGGGAATAGAAACGGAAAGAGGCATTTGGTGTGGGCTCCCCGTCTTGGGACACGAGCTCCGCAGTACGAAGAAGGTGACTGCCCTGCCTCCAAGTTTTGGTCCTGTGGACTTTTGCTTCTCGCTGCTGCCATTGCCTCCAAGTGACCGCTTAAGGGATCGGGGCACGGGAGAATGAAGAATTCTAAAATAGGAAAGAAAATAGAGATTTCTGAATTTTATGTGTTTGGATTGCCCTTTCCTGCTCCTAGAGCCACAACTACAGAGTGCCTTCTGGAGCTCCCTCTGCCTGCCCATTTCTGGGTTTCCAGTGCATCAAACTCAGGATGCAGGGAGGAGACCAGAGAGAGAAAAAATGGGAAACTCTCCATTTGTCTGGTGGCACATCAAATTTTGGAGTTCTTTCCAAAACCATGTGCTGCTACTTACCTTCCAGAGTCTTCAAATGGTTGCCCCACGTCTTCTGCCCACATTTTATAGGTGTCATCAGTGGGAGGCGTGTGTTTAGTGCAACATGCCCAGACCCAGAGCTGAGTCTGCTTGAGTTTGCACGGAGAGGTTTACACTTCTTTTCGTTAAGCCTCTTCTGTATATTTCTCGTGGGTCATCTGTTGAACCACAGCTGTGCAGCTCTACCTGGTGGTATCAAGCAGAGTGTTCTAACGCGATGTTCTACATTTGTTCTTGTAACATTAATAATGGATTCATGTACTTCCATTGATTTTGATTTGGGAACATTTTTGAACACTTTTAACTGAATTCTTGTTCCGTGTGTCCCAGACCCAAGTGTCTGGTAATAAGTTGTGGAAAATAAAAAATAAAATAAAATGGATTTACTTTTATTTTAAGAAAATCAATAAACCACAAGAGATGAATTTAATTTAAAAACAGAGAAATGAAAGCTTCTGCCTTATTAGAGTGTTCATGTTGAAATAGGAAATGGTACCAGTGAGACGATCCGGTGGGGCCTGAGAGCTGGCACCCCGAGTTCAGAACACACGTTCGGTTCTGACGACATACGACTGACGACATACGACTTCTGGTCTGACTGCACGTGCTCACCTCGTCCTGTGCCTTTCCAGTTTGGCCAGGTCATACCTTCTCCCCAAAAGCCTCCAAATGTCTGCAGTGTCCCCTGTGTTTGTCCCTACATTTCTCGGGGGTTCCTCAGCCAGAATAGATTTTTGGTTCCTTCAAAACACACCCATTCTTTTAGGCCCAGTGCACCTGCCAACTCCAGGTCACCTGCCTGGACCTGGTGGGCACGTGCTGACCTTTCACCCACAAGATCCCAAAGATCAGGTGTGACTGAGGTTCCCTGGCCTGTGTGTCATCACACAGGATTGGACCAGATGCAGACAATCAATGAACTCTGGCTTCCTCCCTTCACTCCTGCCTTCACCTGTTCAGGCCCCACTTTATTGAGGCTGGGCTGGAGCAGATGCTTTGTAAAGGACCAGCAGGAGTGTCGCAGGCTGAAGGAGGCAAGGATAAGCCAATAAAAGGGTCAGTGTCTTCAAAATTTAATGGTGGATGAGCATGGAATTTTTGGTGAAAAATAAGTAGCTCACAGTGGCTGGAGTGTGGAAAGAAAGATGAAGAGAAGTGGGGTCAAGGTGGAAGTGGTGAGGACTGTGCTGGAGGAACAAGTTCCCGACAGGTCCAGAGGAAAATGCATGTGTGACTGTGTGTACACATACATACATGTATACATATATATGTATGCGCATGCATATGTGTGTGTATAACGTAGTCTATGTGTAATACACACACAAACACATATATGCACATATGTAGACAGATGGATAGACACACAAAGTAAGAGGGTAATAGATGCCCTGAAGAAAGAAGATTTGGGAGAGGGATTAGGGAGTGTTTTCCATTTAAAATGGGATGGTCACAATTAAATACTACTGCACATACACTAGGATGGCTATAGTACACACATACATTACACACATCCAAAAAATGGCAAGTGCTGGCAAGGATGTGGAAAAATTGAAACTATACGTTGTTGGTAGGAATTGTTGGTGCAAATATTTTGAGGAGTTCCTGTAAATGTTTAATACAGAATTACCTTATGGCCCAGAAATTACACTGCTATGTATACCAGAGAAAACTGATAATGTGTGTTCACATAAAACCTTACACAAGCATCTATAGTAGCATTACTCATAACAGCCAAAAAGTGGGAACAGCCCAGCATCCAGCATCTGATGAACAGGTGAAGAAACCGTGGTCCATCCATACAACGGAATAGTATCTAGCCATAAAAAGGAGTGAAGTACTGATAGATGCTACAACATGGATGAACCTAGAAAACATGATGGTCCGTGAAAGAAGGCAGACACAAGTGACCACATAGAGAATGATCCCATTTACCTGAAATGTCTAGAAAAGACAAATCCACAAGGTCAGAAAGATTAGTGTTTGCCAGAAAATAGGACAGGGTAGAGGGCAGAGTGACTTAACAAGTAGTTGCCCCTTGAACAACACGTGTTTGAACTGCACGGGTCCACGTATAAGCTGAATTTTAAAAAATATGTGCAGCACCATAAATGTACTTTCTCTTCCTTATGATTTTCTTAATAACATTGTCTTCTCTCTAGCTTACTTATTATAAGTATACAATATATAATATATACAACACAAAATATGTGGTAATCATCGGTCCATGTTATCGGTAAGGCTTCTGGTCAACAGGAGGCCACCAGCAGTTAAGTTTTGGGAGGAGTCAAAACACATACATGGATTTTTGACTGTGCAGGAGGTGGGTGCCTCTGACCCCTGGGTTGTTCAAGGGTCAACTGTACAAGGTTATTTTGGGGGTAATGAAAATGTTCTGGAGTCAGATACAGTGGTGGATGTGAAACCTTGTGGATATACTAAAAACTACTGAATTTTACACTTTAAAATGGTGAATTTTATGGTACATTAAGTATATCTCTAAGTTGTTAAAGCAAAGGGATGGTGAGAGAATAGCTCCCTGAGGACACAGGGCAGGTATCTGTGAGAGAGGTTCGCCCTTGCAGAGGCCATGGGTGCCCAGCCTGGCTTCCTACGGCACTTGGGTTGGAGGACCATCTAAGTCTCTTCTTTTGGTAGGCGAGGAGCGTGGACCAGCGGCCACATAACCCTGCCAATGCCTCTGCTGCCGGAAGGAGTAAGCCACCCACCACCCTGGCATAGTCCTGGATGACAATGGGGAGAGTGATTGCTGTGGTCAGCAAGCCCACCCAGCTGGACTCAGGCGGGACCTGTTCTCCCACGGTCCTCGCTGCTGTCCTGGGTGCTGACCAGTCACAAACCCATTTGATAGGCATGGCGCAACATGAAGACTGAGCCGTGCCAGCTCAAACGACCTGTGTGAGCCCCGTGGGGTGGGGGGGGGCTATCATCCAACCACCACCTTCCCCGCAGGACCCCACCTGCTGACGTGTGTTCTCTGTGTACCCAGAAAGCCATCTCTTTGGCTGGAAATCCATCACCCAGGAGCTGCTCCAAACCAGCCTGTCGTATCACAGGTACAGGCCTGAGACAGGACCAAGTCTTATATAAGACTCACGACTGGTCAGCACAGGCCTATTTTCAGAAGCATCTGATGGTAATGCTTTGAAAACCAAAGCATGTCAGCAGCAGGTGATTGATTTGAAGGTGGGAATTTAAAGACATATGTCTCCCCAGATTTAAGTGTATGCAAAGCACTTGGTGAGAATAGGATCTTCTCTCTTTTTTCCCCTTAGTTTGCTTATGAGTGATATCCCTCATTTTATTAGCAACCTACGAGCTCCTAGCTTCTCACTAAAATCTTGCTCCCAGGAAGAAAGTCATGATGGGGAGAGGGGTCATGTCTGGTAAGCAGAACCGAGGCCAAGGGTTTTCAAAGATTGCAGCCCATGGAGAACACCCTTCCACCCATTCCCTGAAACAAACACCCAGCATGACCCATATGACAAATGGAACGCAGAGTGAGACTTTCATTCTTTAACTCAACTGCTGTGGTCCAGCATGTTTCACCTCGTTCAAGGACATCCAAGAAGGTCTGAACCAACGTGCGTGCTCACACCTACACTTACCCTCCCACTGATCTCATCTTGCCTTCAAATGTCGCCTCGGCTCTAGGTGACCCACACTCATGTCTCCAGCACAGGCTTCTCCCAAACTCCAGCCTGTGTGACAGTGGGTCTGCTGGCTGTTCCCTGCACTAGGATCACCTATGGCCATCTCAGGCTCATCATGTCCAACACAAGGCTCTTAATCCCCATCCCCCAAAACGACTTCACCACAGCAGTAAAAGGCAGATCCATCCCATCCGTCCAGCGGCTGAAAACCTTGGAGTCATCCACAACTTTCCTTTCTTTCACACCATAAGACCAACCCACTGGCAAATGCTGTCAACACTCCCTTCATGATAGGTAGAGAATGTCAACATGTCTTCCGCCAGTGATTCTCCTGCACTGTCCCAGGCAGGCCACCACAGCTGTCACCCACTCTCAGTATTGCTAGATGCTCTGGTTTCCTACGGTCCTTTCCGAACAGAGAAACAGAGTGTTTCTTAACAAGTATAAACAAAATCCTGCCATCCTCTGCACAATATCCTCCATTGGCTGCCCCAGGAGACACAGGAGGCTTCGGGTCATTTATATGGGAACTGAGCTCATCCCTTCCTCTCCCTGCTTTGTCCAGCCACGTTAGGAGCAAGCAGCCAACATCATTATACTCCTTAGTTTCCCCCCAAATTGGAAAGTATCACGTAGAGAAGCACGTAGCTCCTTGCCTTTACAAGTGGCTGGTTAGGAGCACCCAGTGTTGATACTTGTGCATCTCTATTGCTAATTCACAACATGGGCAGTTGGTGCTCTCTTTACCACCAGAAATAGAGTCATTTGCATCTCTCAGTCTAATCAGATTGGGAGCCAGTTCCCGAAACCCAAGGACCAATTCAAACATCTCGTTCTTAAAATTCTATTCCTCAGGAATTACTCTCGGTACCCAAACCTGGATTACTCAGAGAAACAGAACCAACAGGACGTACATAGAGATGTACAAAGAGATTGAGCTCCTGCCGTTACTCAGGCTGCAGTCCCACTATCTGCTGCCTGCAAGCTAGAGAGCCCAGCAGGCCGGGAGTGCAGTTCAGAGGCCTGAGAACCAGGAGTACCAAAGGCAGAACTCGGATACCCCAGCTCAGGCTCCGAGGAAGAGAGCAAATCCGCCTTTCTTCACTTTTTTATTCTGTTCAGGTCTTGATGGATTGAATGGTGCCCACCCACACTGGAGACGGCAATCTGATTTACTCAGTCCACCAATAAAATGCTAATCTCTTCTGGAAATGCTCTCACAGAGACATTCAGAAAACATGTTTAACCAGACATCTGGTCATCCCAGATCCAGGTAAGTCAACATAAAATTAATCATTGCACCATCTAACTCAAAATAGAACCCAAAGTAGTGAGCACACCGGGAGGGCCTAGGTGTGCCTGGCAGACCCTTGCCCCCTTGCTGAGTGTCCTGCTTCTGTCCCCTTTGTATTAGCTATGAGTCACTCCATTGCCATGTGACCAATGACCACAAGCTTCATGGCTTATGGGTCAGGAGTCTGCCATGACTTAACTGGGCGCTTGGCTTAGGGTCTCAAAATGCTGCACAGCTGCATTGGCCAGGCCTGGGGGCTTATGGGTGAGCTGAATAATGAAGGAACTGCTTCCAAGCTCCCTCTGGTCGTTGGAGGAATTCATTTTCTTGTGACGACAGTGTCCTGGCTTCTTTCTGATTGGAAGCGGGAGACCACCCTCAGTCCCTGGAGACCACCCTCAGCCCCTGGAGACCACCCTCAGCCCCTGGAGACAACCTTCATACCCTGGAGACCACCTTCATACCCTGGAGACCCACCCGCAGCCCCTGGAGACCACCTTCAGACCCTGGAGACCGCCCTAAGCCCCTGGAGACCACCCTCAGCCCCTGGAGACCACCCTCAGCCCCTGGAGACAACCTTCATACCCTGGAGACCACCTTCATACCCTGGAGACCCACCCGCAGCCCCTGGAGACCACCTTCAGACCCTGGAGACCGCCCTGAGCCCCTGGAGAGCACCCTCAGACCCTGGAGACCGCCCTAAGCCCCTGGAGACCACCCTGAGCCCCTGGAGTCCACTGCAGCTTCTTGACACATGGGCTTCCCTACCACGGCCACTAAGATCATCCACCCAGCAAAGAGAGTGTCTCGAGTGTGCTGGGAAGACGGAGTCTTCTAATCGTACCCTGACGTGGGAACAGCATCCGATCACTCTTGCCGTACTCTGTTGCCAGCATCACTTTCCAGGTCCCACCACACTCCGGGGACGCAATGGGGCAAGGACATGAGCTCCAGGAGGGGGGCCACATGCCCCCCCCGCCGTCTGCCACACCTTCTCACTTCCCTTCAGCTCGTGGGCTCCTCTGAGCCTTGGCCCATGAGTCACCTGCTTTAGATAGACGTGTAGACGGGCCCGGGCCATAGTCAGACATCACGGCTGGTCCCACGTGCTCAACCCCATGGGAGAAAACCTTGACTTGATATAAACAAAACGCAGCGCTTCTGTCTGCTATACCATCTGTTTTCCAAAGTTATCAGCCACAGTATGAAAGGTTCTCAGATATGTCACAAATATCTGCCCTGGATTCATTGTTCAGAACAGTCTGTTTAGTTCAAGTCAGAGGGAACTTGCATTTTACTTGCTATTAGCTCTTGTCTAAACTCTGCTGGAAAGCGGAATTTTGGGAGGAAAATGAGTAAGATTTCCAGTATGCTCCTTGTTGTGCTTAAACAATCTGAGACTTAAACCTAATTTCATAAGATTTTTGTTTTCTCTGTGTGTCTTTAAGAACAACTCTTCATATTTTCCACCCTGGGAATAGCTTTTTACTATTCAGCTGAATAATATTTCGGAAAGATGCCATTTGAACCGGGTGTCAGTTGTGTGTGTGGAATTCAATACACGAGGAGGCAGGCTCCTTGACACAAAGAAAGTGCCAAGCCCGTCGGCACTTAGATGAAAGTGTGCTGGCCCCAAACAGCCACCGGGGTGAGTGCCAGTGTCCAGGTATCAGATATCTGGCTGTCATATTGCATCCCAGCGTCTGAGGTCACCGTGTGGACTTCAGTTTCATGTCCATCTAGCCTGAGCATACACTTCTGCAAGTCATTCTACCTCTTCAATCCTCACTTTCCCGTCTGGAAAGCGTGGATGAAATGATGCTTATTTCATAAACTATTTTCCCACAATTTGTGAAATTTAATTTTATTAATTTTTTTTTTATGATCTATAGAAGTTTAAGTGTTTTATTGGGTTAAATATATTTCAATTTTCTCTGTGATTTCTTCCATTAGTTTATTCCCACAGGGAATAACTCTGATATCAGTTGATTATTTGCACTCATATTTTATTCATAGTTTTGTTTACTTTAAACATGTTGCGTTTTAATGAATGTGTAAATTCTGGTGCATAGTGTTAAGCGAGGATTATCTCTTCCATCTCCCCAATCTCATCGGTGTCGGTGGTTGTTTAATCTGTCTGCATTAGTCAGTTATTGTTGCAATAACATTGCTTAATAAACTACTCCTCAACATCTCAGCAGCTTAAAACAACAAATATTTATTTCATGTCAATGGCTCAGAGCTTGGCAGCCAAGCTCCAGGCCGAGGGGAGTTTCAGGTGTGCTCCACATTGATCTAATTCTAGGACCTGGGCCAAAGAATCAGACACGACTGGGCTGTGACATTCACCTGACGGAGGGTGGGGCACAAAATCGACAGCAGGAACTTGTCTCTTAAAGCCTTCGTTTGGAACTGGCACGCTGTCACTTCCACCCACTTCCAGTAGCTACAGGACGTCAAAGGAAGTCAAGCGGCCAAGTCCACTGCTAATGATACAGACACGTACTCTCTTCTTGGGCAGGAGAAAGGACTGAAGGAAGAGGAGGAGAGCACATGCTTTCTGAACAGCGACTCGGTCAGTCGCCGAACTTGCTCCTCCTTGTCACATAGATGCATCGCCCCTCTTTCCTAGAAAGACATCCCAAAAGGATTGTCCCCTGGCTCAGTGCTTGGAAGCCCAGATGTTATAATCATCTTTTTATCAGGAGTGGAGACCTAGGAATTCTGAAAAGTGCCATCTGCCTCCCACACAACCAAATCACAGTGGTGGCACAAAGATAGGATGACAGTCTCCAGCAGTTCCATTGGAATGGGGCTGTTGGTGACGAACAGCAGGCACCCAGCTGTCCCCGGTCTGGGGCAACTTGGACTTCCAGGTGGTTGCTGCTGCCAGGTCCCCATTCTAGGCAGAGAGTGGATTGTGACATTAGGCCCAGCCTCTGCTGAGTTGGTCTTCATGGCTCTTGGCTTATTCCTCAGAAAGTTCCTTCTGTATCATTGTCCTTCCAGACCACATCTGAAGAGGTGCTGGAAACGTCCTCCGCGTGGCTGGACAGCTTCTCATCCTGCTTCTTGCCTTTAGAACGGCAGGTCTCTCAGTTTTTGCCTCAAACCTTACGGGAAATACTTGGAATTTATCTGGCATCACAGGAACCACACTTTTGGTCTCTTTCCCTGAAACACTGGGAAACGTCCCACCACAGATCCACCTAATACTTCAAGTCTTTGCTGCAAAGTATGCTTAAACCACAACCACACGGCTGCCATACCCAGGGCCTCGGTACTCACCATGCTCAAACGTCCTGCAAGGTGGGACAAAGAAAATGAGAACTCTTTCTACAAGTAAAACGTTAGTAGTAGCATGGAAATAAACCCTAACAGAATAGAATGTAAGTATGCGAACTTTGTTAGCCCTGAAGGAATTAGGAGGTATTCAACAGGAGAAAAAAATATTGAGAGATTTCAGGCTGAACAACTTCTCCAAATTCTCTAACATTTGCAACTCAATTCTGTTCCTTCTCTGAACCTAATGAATTGGTGTATTTATATATCAATTTACATTTATTTGCTTCAGTCTTAATGAACAAAAGGAATTACCCCCAGAAGCTTTGGACAATGTACAAAAATAAGTAATTTATTTTGAATGTAAAACAACCAGAGATGAGAATCAGATTCTGAATGTCTAGCTTACCTGAGGCCTTCAAATGTTTCCTTTGAAACATATAGTGATATGCATGGCCGTCCATTTCACAACTCCTTTTGGAACCAGTAGATATCTATCCAAAAAAGGGAATTTTAAAAAATGTTTTGGAATCTTCAAAATGTTTTGATTTGGATTCCGGTCAGACAGCACAGTAGGGAAACGCTGTGCTTGCCTCCTGTCATGACTCCATCAAAATTACAACTAAACCACAGAGCAAACATCATTGAGAGTCGCCTGAAATCTAGCTGAACAGAAGTCCTATAACTAAGGGTCGACAGAGGAAGCCACGTTGAGTCTGGTAGAAGGGGCAGAGATGTGGAATGGGCTGGTCCCACACCCACGTGTGGTGGTTAAAAATTAAAACGAACATCTTCTCTGTGGAGGTCGCCGCTGAGGAGCAAGGGGTCCCAGCCCCACACCAGGCTCCACGGCTCAGGTTCCAGTGGCAAGAAGAGAAGTCCCCACAACTTCTGACTGTGAAAACCAGCAGAGATTGTGGCTCAGTGAGACTAGGGCGGCTGCACACCCAGTGGCCAGCGAAGGACCAAGCTAGAGCACCACCCAGCTGCCTCTGCAAACGACACACCCAAAGGGCACACTGGGCAGCCACCAGAGCCCTGCTACAGCGAGTCCTGCTCTGTGTCCTCAGCCCCTGCACGGGGGCTCCTGTACTGTAGTCACGTCCAGTCCTCACAGCCAATCAGCCTGGGGGTCCATCCCTCCCATTGATGTACAGAATGCAACCGAAGCTCAAATGCAACTGAAGGGCACACACGAGGGACACACCTGGAGCACCTGGCCCAGGTGACCTGGAAAACTGTGCCACTGGGCCCCAGAGGACACCTACTACGTAAGACTACTCTACTAAGCCCTACATAAGACCACTCTACATAAGCCCTATCTACTATATAGAAATAAACACAGGGAGGCAGCCAAAATGGGGCGACAAAGAAACATGTCCCAAATGAAAGAACAAAACAAAGCTCCAGAAAAATAACTAAACAAGATGGAGAGACACAACCTACCAGATGCAGAGTTCAAAACACTAGTTGTAAGGATGCTCAATGATCTCAATGAGAACGTCAACAAAAAGATAGGAAACAAAAATGGAGACAGCAAACAAAAAAGCACCAGCTAGAAATGCAGAATATGATAACTGAAACAAAGAACACAGCAGAGGGAGTCAGCATCAGATCAGGTGACGCAGAGGACTGAATCGGCCATTTGGAGGATAAGGCAGCAGAAAACTCCCAAGCAGAACAGCAAACAGAAAAAAAAAGGAATAAAAAAAAAACTGAGGGTAGTTTAAGGGGCCTCTGGGACCACATCAAACCTACCAATATTCTCATCATAGGGGGACCAGAAGGAGAAGAGAGAGAGCAAGGAATTGAACACCTACAAGGTTGGACAATTAAGTTCGCGAACTCATCCTAGAAAAAGTGCTCCATCCCTCATTGTTGAATATCACTGTGGTCACCTTCGAAGTACTCCCCTTGGGAAGCTATGCACCCTTCAAAATCCACCCTTCAAAGCAATTTTGGAACTCTTTTTCTGGAATGACCATCAGAGCTGTCGCCATATTACCCTTGCTGTCCTGAATGTCATCAAAATGTCTTCTTTTCAATATTTCCTTTATCTTCAGGTAAAGAAAGAAGTCATCGGGGACCAGGTCAGGTGAGTAGGGAGGGTGTTCCAATACAGTTATTTGTTTACTGGCTAAAAACTCCCTCACAGACAGTGCTGTGTGAGCTGGTGCATTGTCGTGATGCAAGAGCCATGAATTATTGGTGAACAGTTCAGGTCGTCTAACTTTTTCACGCAGCCTTTTAAGCACTTCCAAATAGTAAAGTTCGTTAACTGTTTGTCCTTGGTATAAATTCATACTGAATAATCCCTCTGATATCAAAAACAGTTAGCAACATCATCGCAACACGTTCACAAACTTAATTGTCAGACCTCCTATGTGGAATCTAAAGAACAAAATAAACAAATACAACAGAAACAAACTCATAGATACAGAGAACATTTTGAGGGTTGCCAGATTGGAGAGGTGTTGGGGGATGGGTGAAAAAGGGGAAGGGATTAAGAAGTACACATTGGTAGCTATGAAATAACCATGGGGATGTAAAATACAGTGTAAGGAATAGTCAATAGTGTTGTAATAACTATGTATGGTGTCAGATGGGTACTAGATTTATTGGGGTGATCACCTCGTAAGTTATAAATGTCTAAGCACTATGTTGTACACCTGAAACTAATATAATATCATCTGCCAACTGTAATTGAAAAGTAAAAAAATATTTTTTTAAATGTTTTGATTTATTACCACTATGCATTTGAATAAAGATATCCAATCAAAATAAATAAACAGTTGAAAAATAAAGTGCTACAACCAAAAAGAGGGAGCCTGAATGGGTGATAAGAAAGTCAAAGTTCTCATATCAAACTCAGTCCATCTGTGAGCCTTTATGTAGTGCCCATGATGTAGACTAAGCAAGAACGTGTTCGGTATTCAGGCTGCGTGAGGAGACCCTAAGGGAACCTTGCTCTTACATCAGAACAGGCACTCGTGAATTCCGCCGGAGCCCTCAGAGGCCTAGAGGCTCTAACAGGTGGCAACACCAGCAATGCCTTATGTTTGCAGAGTGCGTTTCCCAAGCTCTCATTCATTCCCCACACGCTTACCTCAGAGCAATGCTATTATCCATGGTTTCCTGAGAAGTAACTGACGCTGTCTGAGAGTAATTAACTTGCTCACATTCATAATGAGAAGGAAAACTGAAACAAGAACTTAGGCGTTCTCACAGCTCCTACAACACCTTGTCATCTATCTTATTGTCATTTTATTTTGTGTTATTTTATTCTATTCTTTGTTATTTTAAATCCATGTCTGATACCTCCAATATATGGGTCACCCATGGGTCTGATTCTATTGTCAGTTTTTTCAGTTTTCTGAGATGCTTGCTAGTTTTTAAATTGGTCCCAGCCATGTGTATGAAAATTTCAGAGGTTTTGTGTAATGTTTTCTGCCCCCAGAAAACTTTCACTTTCCCCCCTCACAATGGGAGTAGAGGTGGAACTCTTCAATTCAATGAGGCTGTGGGCTGATTTAAAGCTGAGGTTCAAATTTTTTACGGGCCAGGCTACCCCTGTTGTGTCTCCAACATTAAGCTGTAGCCCGTCAAGGTTCAGCTGATGGCCTGACGTGACCATCAGACATGTCCTAAACGCCCAGCTCTGATTGCCAACACCATGTGACTGCCAAGACCACCACTCAGGTCTCCAGTGTGTCTTCTTCTCACTCTTTTAATATTGGGCAAAAGCCTGGGGGAAAACGGTACGGAGCGTTACGTTTACTTCTTTCTCTATCTTTTCTCTCTGGGACCTCTGCCCCTCATATCTGTCCACCTTTGTGTCATTCCAATGCCTTCGACCATTTTTTTTTTTAAATTTTCATCAACATTTTCAGGTGTTCTCATTGGGAGGGATGGTCTATTACTGCAATTTTGTCATGGCTGGAAGTGGAATTCATCCTTCCCAGGGTTTCAGTGACACTAAAGTTAGAAATATGAATGGGATCGACTCAGAAAACATTGTAGCGTAGGAGTTCAACAGCGTAACCCAAGTGGGACTAAAACAATGACACGTTGTTGCTGTGCTGATTACTTCTATCGATTTTAATGGCAACATTTCAAAATCAAAACTTGAAATTACGTGGTATTACCTTCATGGAGCTTTATACAGACAGCAGATACTGATTTTTCCAGCGCACGTGACAGTTGTATTTCTCGTTGTGACTTAAGGCTGACGTTTTGGTCTACGCATAGTTACTTGTAAATTTGGTATGCACCATAGTAATATTAGTAATGGTAATCATAACAACAACGACCGACACTTATTAACCAATGAACAGATGTCAGGTTTGGCTCTGAATACTTTATATCAATTACTTCATTTTCTCCTCACAGCACACCTGTGGTGTTGATACTATTATTATCCCCATTTCACATCTGAAAAAATGAGGCACAGGGAGGTTAAGAACTATCCTGACGGTCACTCGGTTAGTAACGAGCAGAGCCAGGATTTGGACCAAGGGAAGGGCATCTGACTCCAATTCCGTGTTCCTAGCCGCTGACTCTGCTGCCTCCCACGAGTCATACAATAACCTAAAAGACCGAAAACGCATAATGCAGAGAAAAGATTGAGATTTGAAATATGATCTTGGGGGCCCTGGTATGCCCAGATTTTCTGGGTTAGGTGATATCTCTATATCGTCTTGCATCAAGTCCGCAAATATGAAAGAAAAGTATTTACTAAGCTCACGTACATACAATCATGGTTTGCAGTCATGAGTGCAAGGATCACCAACTTTATATAGACAGCCCCTGTCCTTACTGACTTTACCATCCATGGAAAGGGAAGTCTTCCATCAGAACTTATGCCTGTGGCTTTATAATTGCCGTTATCTTAAGTAGAGGAGGCCGAGAAGAGCAAGGCCAAGGGTCCCCCGTGTTCTGCAGGGTCCGAGATAGGTTTCTGACGGAGTCAGCTGAGTCCTGTTACACAGGTGCAGAGAAGAAGGGCTGAGGAGCATTGTAAGCAGGTGGGCTGGCGTGCACCGGGACCTGAGGCTGGAAGGAGCCCGGTTCCTTCAGGGAAATGCGAGAAGGTCAGCCTATGGCTGGTACCTAGTCAGGAGGAAAACCAGGAGCAGAATGGAGGGGCTTCAGCTGGGGCCAGTCATGTTGCCATGTTTGCAACTTAACTGAGGAGTACCAGAGGCCCGTGCAGGAGGCACAGCGTGATCAGAATGACGGAATTCCGTTTTTGAAACGATCATTCTGGCTGCCATGTAGAAAATGCACTGGAGGGGAGCGAGAGTGGAAGCAGTAGGCAGCCCGGTGAGAAGTCTGGTGGCCTAGACCAAGGTGTTGGCAGTGGTGACAAGAAGAGGAAGAATGGCACAGAAAGAGTTAAGAAGGAAGAACTGGCAGGACTTAGTGGTTGCTCTAGTGTTTAAGGAAAGTTTGATGTGAAAAACACTCAAGTTTCTGGCATAAGTGACGGGGAACATAGGGGGCCCTCCCCAAGGAAGGGGAGCACAGCTCTGAAAGGGATGTTCCTGAGATAAGTTTTGACAGACCGAGTCAATGCTGCTGGGAGATGTCCAGGTGGAATTCTCAAGCAGGCAGTTGCAAACACCTGCTTGGAGCTCCTGGGAGAGATCTGAGCCAAACATAGAACTTCAGAAGTCCACGGCACGCGGCTTGTAACAGAAGCCGTGGGAGAACTTGGATTCATCCAGAGAGAAAACAGAAGTGGATGCAGGGAGGGCCACGAATCAAACAGTCGTTGGTCTTGGCCTGATGTTTTACTTCTAATCAGCGGCACCGCCAATCGCTTTTTTTAATTGTGTTCTCTCGCGACCTCTTGGGAGAGGGTGGTAGTCCTAGAACTCGTACCTTTAGCGGCTCTCCCTCAAGTGCTCGGCGTGCCTGTGCCTGCAGGTGCCAGCACCCAGTCTGTCCCCCAAGTTGGAGATGTTGCTCGGCTACCCACTCGTCTCCATGCCTCTGTCTTGATACCCCAAAGCCAGACCCCCTGCCCCCTTACAAGAACTTCCAGGAAAGGCTCCTAAAACCCTCAGAGTTTCCGACCCTCCCTCTCCAGATGCTGCCAGGATAAGCGTCTCCTAAACCAGAAGGAGCCCTTCTGCCTACATTTCCACGCAACTGTGCCAACTCTTGCCTGAAGCGAAAGTCTGAGGCCATGCTACCTGTCTCCTGCGCACCTGTGCTTGCTCGTCCTCCCTCGGCCCCATGCTCTGCTCTCCTGCAGCAGTCACCCTGCTGCCACAGCCCCAGCCACAGCACCGTGCCAGGTCGACACTGGCTCATTTGTATCTCCGAGTCTGAAAATTTGTGCCCTGTGCCTGAAATGGCCTCCCTTCATTTTTCGGA
This sequence comes from Rhinolophus ferrumequinum, assembly GCF_004115265.2. Classification (NCBI taxonomy): domain Eukaryota; kingdom Metazoa; phylum Chordata; class Mammalia; order Chiroptera; family Rhinolophidae; genus Rhinolophus; species Rhinolophus ferrumequinum. The sequence goes on from NC_046293.1 coordinate 2,048,911, forward strand.
GACAGCGCTGTATGTTTGCCACATGTTTCAATCCCCCCAGCTCTGGGCATACAGGAAGACCACATCTCATGCCCCATTGCAGGAGGGCAGAGCTGTGTGGGTACCACCAAGCAACATGACAAATACTGTGCCACTTCCACGGGCTGCCCTCCTCTCTCGGCCTCTTCCACGGCAACCTTGGAGTCCACGCACTGAGAGCAGCCCCAGCCCGGGATGATCCTTGATAGCTGCAGAGAAGGCACCCTGGACCCTGCCCACCACCGCCTGGGGTGTGAGGGGAGTGGCGACACTTTCTGTGTTGCGTGCCTACGATGCCCCGGCGCTTGTCACCACAACGCAGCCCGCCCACCGTGACAGATGGCCCTGTTTCTCTCACCTTGCCAACCCCCACCCAGCTCACCAGTCCTGAGTAATCACGGCAGCCGTCAGCAGACCTCCCCGTTCACCCCGTCTCTCACGGCCCCTCCCTGCTCCTGTTTGCCCCCGGCGTATTTAAAAACAGCATCAACACACTGTCTGGCAATGTTTATGTCTGTCTCCTCCTTCGGAATGCAAAACCCCAACTGGTAGAGATGCGTCACCTTCAGTTCTGGGCTTCCACATCTCTAGCTTTGAGCCCACCACTGACACGGGGCACGTGCACGGCCGAGCAAGTGACAGGGAAAGGGGTTTATGGGCCCAACGTGCCCCTGTCCTTCTTCGCACAGGAGGAGCCTCTCATTGTGTCATGCGCTTCCCTGTTCTCTACCATTCTGCCAGGACTGTGAATTCGTGTGTCGCCTGCAGACCAGCCCTCAGGCTGTATTCCTCCCAGACACACAACCCAAGGCAGCACATGGAGGCCTGCTCTAGTCTCCACACAGCTGACCCATGGAGGCACAGGCAGGCCTCCCTGTCTGTTTATACACGGACACGACCCTGGTACCCCTGGGCCTGTGTCCCAGCAGGCAGGGCAGCCACAGAACTCGATTCAAGCCCAGAGAGAAACAGGGATGATGGTGAGGAGACAGACTAAACTGCACTGTTTAATCTCGGGCCCCCTCTTATCCTCTGCAGGTACCTAAGGAAGTAAGTCCCTCCCCTCACCTGAGAGCACCAGAGTCGGCAGCGCTATTCACATGGAAACAGAAAGGCTCTGATTAAAACAGATACGATAACATCAGAAATGCCGTCCGACTCCTTCCCTGCTCATATTACCACACAGACAAACCCTTCAGCTCTCAGATACGCAGGTGGTACCTTCAGCCGTTCTCAGTGATCGATACCGAGTACCAACCCCCACTGAGTGCTACATGTACAGGCCTCAGCTTGTGTGTGTCCTGGCTTTCACCTTTAGAAATGTGTACAGGTAGGCAGACAGCTAGATGACGGCTAGATTGATAGGTAGGTAGATGATAGATAGATAGATAGATAGATAGATAGATAGATAGATAGATAGATAGATAATGGATAGATAGATGATTGATAGATAATAGATAACGGATAGATGATAGATATAAATAGATAGATAGATAGACAGACAGACAGACAGATAGATAGACAGATAGATGATAACCCATTAGGTCTCTCTCTGGAGAACCCTGGGCAACGCAGACATTGGTGGCTCAGGGGCTGCCATCTGGGAGCGCAGGACACAGACAGTGGAGGCTAATAAGTGCCCAACAACCCAGGTGACACATAGCAATGCCCCAGCCCTAAGGACAGGCACAGAAAGGGCTCTGGAGGAGAGGTTCCTCTAAGGGCTGCCGAGAGCCTCCTCGTGAGAGAGCAGAGCGGTGAGCAGCAGGGCGCTGGCAGGTAGGGCCAGCAGCCAGGCCTTCCCTGGACCAGCACGGCACCCACAAAGGCAGGGGACAGAGGGGCAAGGCTGCAGCAGGCCTGTAGGACGGGTTATGAAGACCCAGATTCGCAGGACAAGGGCTCGGGGTGCTCGGGCCTGGGCCCTAACCCTGAACTGACTGCACCAGGTGCCTGACTGTGGAGAAGCCACTCGGCCTCTGCAGGCGGTTTCCACGCACTGCAAAGCGCTGGTGAAGCCCTCGACCCTCAGAGTGGGCACTAAGGTATGACTCCCACCATGTCTGCAGCTGGGCCAAGGAACGAAAAGGGGAAAGGCTGGGTGGAGCTTAGGTGCTGGGAGCCCCCGGTGCCGCCTTCAGTTCTTGGCCAGCGTTTGGGGCACAGAGAGCAACCTGGAACCTGGAAGGCGTGCACCCCAGCTGTGCCACCCACAAAGAAGCCCCATTCTTCCCATCTCAAAGTGGGGTGCCCACCTGTCCTGAAACCTCCTGGGGCAGGAGACGGCGCTGGGCTCCAGCGAGTGTGCGTGTGTGTGGGTGTGTGTGTGTATGTGGGTGGTGTGGCGTGTGTACGAGAGTGTGTGTCCTGAGTGAAATTTACTCCCCGTGATTTATGGCTTCCAAACATAAATGCTGCTGCAGAAGACTTTTAAGTTCATATAAATCACAATTAATGGGAATGGAGAAAGGCAAATAAAATGTATTTCGGTTAAAAAAAGCAGTTGCAATAAGTAAACCACCAGGCTATTAAACACAGAAGGAAGGAAGGAAGGGAGGGAGGGAGGGAAGGAGGAAAGGGAGAAGGCAGGGGGAGAGACACCATGCACCCCTCCGTTTGGGCGTGGGTATTGATTGAATCGTAGTCAGCAGAGCAGGAAATGAAGAAAGACACTTGTCAGTATTCCTGGGAGACTGTCTTACTTCTCCAGCACAGGTGCTGGCAGGGGAGAGCTCTCAGGCGTGTGTGGGCTCACACAGGCGTGCACACACATCTCCATGTACACACACACGCACATGCATGCACGCATGCACACACGCGGCTCCATGCCAGTGAGAAACAGAGGCTGTCCTTCCCTTGACACTGGATGGAGGGAGCGGTGGCGGTGAGAGAGGCTGCACTTGCAGAAGTGCCCCCAGTCCAGCCCTGTTTCCCACAGGGGACATTCCTGGTCACCCTCCCAGGCCGCCTTCCATAGGGCTGACTGCAGAGAGCACAGTGACCCTCCTGGGGACCTGGCCAGGCCACAGCCAGGCCCCGGGCTGGGCCAGAGGTGAAGGACCCTGGGCCAGCACGCAGTGGAGACAGTGGGCTGGGGGACGCGGGGTTCCGACTCCTGGGGGCTGAGTCCACAGGTCCGTCAGGGGGCCGGCTCACACGCGGCCCCATGAATACTTGTTCCTGAGACACTTGTGGGATGAGAAGCTGTCCCAGTGAGGAGTGATGGGGAGCGGGTCCACACAGCCAGGACAGGGTGAAGGGAGAAGCCACACAGGCTGGGCCACTTGGGGGACCGTCAGGCCAACAGTTGGCTCTGGATGGGGCAAGGCTGAGGGGTTGGAGGATGGCAGGAGGGGCGCTGTGTGAGCCCTGGGGCCCCCGGAATGCCCGGGCAGGTGGTTCAGCTGTGTTACATCCTTACCAGGAAGCCACTGCCAGGGAGGAACAGCCAGGGTGAAGCAGGACAGTGACAGAAAGAGTCAGGAGCTGAGAGCAGGGAACCAGCCAAGAGCAGGTGGCGCCAGGAGAGAAGGAGCTTCCAGAAGCAGAGACTCAAACTCTCACTCCAGCCCCTTTGGGGCACATGGAAAGACTCAGGGGGACTGTGTGGCCTCCCGCAGCGGCCGCGGCCTCACCTGGGAGCAGGTTAGCTGTGCAGAACCTCAAGTTCAGCCTGACCTGAGACGGGAGTGTGCATTTTAGAAAACTGCACCAACACCCCCACCCCGGCTCCCACGGAGTCCTGAGCAGTAGAAGCTGAAGGACTCTGGGGATCCCAGCACAGCTGGGAGAGGGGAACCGAGGGGCGTCCAGCCTGCCCCCCCCCGACCCCCGCCACAGCCCAGCTTTAGCTTCCTTGGACCTGCTCTCCGGGGTGTCCCCTCCCCCACGGGTGATGGAACTCAGACACTCTACATGACTGCAACCCTGAGATGACGGACGAATGAGACACAGTGGGGCAGGTCCACCCTGGGGCCACACTGCAGAGATCCTTCCCCCCAGTGGCCTCGGTGAGTGCTGTGTGACGTGATGTCACAATGCCCTCACACACAGAGCCTCTGTAGTGGCCTCCACACAGCGTGGCCCGGGTCGAGCAGCTGCCACGTCGGTTGGACGTGGGTGAGAAAGACAGTCAGACAGCTCGGCCGAAGTGCAGACAGACTCTGCCTTTCAGCACGGTGCCTGAGGGGGTTGCCGTCGCCGGAGTTTGAGAAGATGCCCTGTCACCGTAGTTTTCACCGCACAATGCTCACAGAGCTCTCCCCCGCCCTGCGAGAATCTCCCCAGCCCCTGCCAGGTGGGTGCGGTCCCTTCCATGTCACCACCGGCCACCAGCAAGTGGCTCACCTCTCCAGCCCTGTGGCTCCAGCTCCACTGGACCGGTTTTAATGCCCCTGGGGGATGAAGACGTTAGATGCCCCGAACACTGCCAGGCACACAGACGGACTTACTGAGACTGAGATATTATCAAGTCTTATTTTCCAATCATCATTCCTTTATAGATGAGGCAACTGGGACGCAGAGAGTCTCCATTTCTAAGCGACAGTGGACCGTGTAGGTGGTGGGGCCAGGACTTGAACCTGGGTCTGTCAGAGCCCAACCCCTCGGAGGTTTCTGCTGGACCCTGCTGTTTCCCCCAGCACCCGGCTTACCAGGGAGCACCCACAGCTCGAGCTCCCGTCCTTCCTCCGCCCCTGCCCCAGGTCAAATAGGCCAGAGGGGCACAGAACATAAGCCAGGTGCAAAGCTCCTGTCATCGCTCGGGGCCGTGTCCACTGGGGCCAGCTCCAGGCCTGGGAGGGTGCTGACCACAAGGCAACGGCGTCAGGAAATGAAAGGATTCCATGGAGATGGAGGGGTGATTCGCCCCCACCACGCCCACCAATAAAATGACCTGGTCTCCTGCCCTGTGACCACAAGTGTCACCCCAGCCTAGAAAGCTGAGGGTAAGAGGCAAAAAATGGTCCCAGCAAATCACAAGCTTTCCCCTACATGACGACGGGTCACTCTGGCTGTGGTCAAGGGGTCAGCCACCTGCAGGGGGCTTCTGTCAGCCTTCGAATTTTCACAGCAGAGAGGGGGTTCCCTGTAAAAACAGCCCCGACCCTGAAAGTCTCCGGCTCCTCTGAAAGTGATGAACCCACAGTGAAGCGATAAGGAGGGTTCGATTTAATCCCACCTGGGGGGCTAACCACCCACACTGCGTCTTTGTCAGGCCTGCAGGTGACAAGGAAATCTCATGGAACAATACCAGCGATGGCGAGACTGTCGCCCGGGGCTTTACATGACGGTGAATCCTTTGATTTACGGGGAAAGATCAGGGAAATAACTCACCATGTTTGAGGCAGTCTTTCAAAGGGAAAAATAGACTATTTCTGAATGAAAATTGTGGTCCTCACCCAGTACATTTAAAATACTTTTCGCACTGATGTGGAATAATACCCCCGTGCTCTCAGTTGGTGGCAGCGCAGAGGACAGGATGATGAGCCTGCTGTCCCCACCACCGCCACCTCCCCCATCCACCCAGCTCAGAGTGACCCAGGACTTAAAGGTCTACACATCGTCCTTTCTCCACGGCCCGCTAGTTAGCACCGTGGGGACGCACAGAATAAAGACCGGCGTGAATTAGTGCTTCCAGTGACAAGCTTTGTGCAAATGTGCGTGTAACCAGTGCGCAAATGCAGCATTTTCTCCCCCAGAATCACAGACCTCAGCTTGCACGTCCTCTGCCTGGCCCAAGAAGTGGTCCACACACATCCCCAACCTACTACCCTTCTCCAGGCTATACAGCTAAGGAGAGCAGTCCATTTACAAGCCCAAAAGTGGAGATTCCCGTAGAAAAGGCAGTGGGAAGTGTGTGTTTCTGCCACGCTGACGGCTGGGAGGAGAGGATAAGAGACGTGCATCTTCTGCCAGTCTAAGCCAGGGCTCCTGAGGACAGGTCGGGAGGACACGGTCCTGTCCCAGGTCCTGAGCTGTCACAAACACAAGTCATTCTGATGGCCACACGGAGAAAGACTTTAGTGAGATGTCCAGTCCACATGCTTGGGTAGTATAGAGAGAGAGGGGGAGAGAGACAAAGGGAGAGAGGAAAAAGAAGACGGAGAGGGAGGGGGGAGGGGAAGGGGGAGGAAGAGGGGGAGGGGAGGGGGAGGGGGAGGGGGAGGGAGGGAGAGAGGGAGGGGAGGGGGAGGAGGAGGGGGAGGGACAGGGGGAGGGAGAGGGGGAGGGGGAGGGGGAGGGGGAGGGGGAGGGGGAGGGAGAATGGATGAGAGATGCCCCAGCCGGGATGTGCTAATGGCTGTGTCTTTGGCGACAGGCGCACCTGGATAATCTTGCCTCCTTCACCTAAGACCTGCACGGCCACAGGTAAGTTACTCCCTCTCCGCCCCTCAGTTTCCTTATCCTCAGACAGACGTTAGGGCCGTCAGCACTGAAGTGCTGGAGGAAAGAACTGTCAGGTACGGGAGCACCTAGCAAAGGACCCAGCGCCTACAGACGACCCACAGACGTGACTGCTGCCCTGGGTCCCGTGAGGCTGGTTCTGTAGGCGGCCTCCGGGCTGGCTCTGCACACACTGCCTGGCCCTGCCTTATGCCCTCGCTCCCGGGCTGCGCTGCGCCGGCTGCCAGCCTCCCTGACCAGGCCCAGGCCACCTGCTCTGCCCTCACAGCACCCACCTCCCTGGCGGCTTTGCTCTGCATTTCACCGAGTCGTCCAGCGAGCTAATGTGGTTTTCCCCATCCAGGTTCCCCCCCAGATGCAGCCCCGGTGTGACTTAGGCCAGCAATAAATTGTGCTCACATTACACGGGGATTCGCCCCTCCACTTCTCCAGCTCACCCAGAACTAAATGTTGAAGCTAAGAGCCCGTCCTAATGCCAGCAGAGAAGACGACGCCACGGGGTTTCCCGGGCCGGGATGGACCCACGGGAGGGAGGCCAGCTCCGAGCCTCCCTGCAGGAGCCCTGGCCTGGCGGGCGGGATGAACCAAGCCAAGTTCTGTGAAATCGCCCTTTTTCTGAGAGGAGACAGGGTCCTATTTAAAGCAGTGTGTCTGTGATGGGGACCACCAGGAAGCCAGCGGCCCTTAATCCTATCCCGTGACCACGTGTGCCCAGCCTCCCTGCTCAGGAGAAAGCAGGCCAGCAGCCTCCTCCCTGCTCTGAGCGGAGCGCCAGGTGCACGGGCAGCATGACAACAGTCCTAGTCTGAAGGGTCCGCTGAGAGCAAATGGAATATTCCGTTTTCTTTGGCCCCTTCACGCATGGAACCCCTCCTGCCGGCCTGTGTACCAGGCTCCAGGTCACTGGAGTGGCAGTGGGGTTGACGGGCCCAGTTTGGTTCTGACAGAGCGACTGAGAACCAGAGATGGTGACGGAGGGTCTGCTCCTGGGCTGTCCCCGGATTGTCCCCTTATGGGACCACACTTCCATTCAGTGTTCAGACACGTCCAGCTCGGTACTTCAAGTGTCCCTGGGAAGCCCCTTTGCACCTCTGGAGACTGAGCGGCAGCCCTGGTGTTCTGAGGGGCTGCCCTCCTCTCTCCAGGCTGAGCCGGCCTCCACCCCCCTCTCCCCACACCTGGCGCATGAGAGGGGAGCCCCGACGTAGGCCTGGGCTCCTGCATCCTCGCTTCCACGGCTGGCACCTAGCACGCCCTGGAACAAAACATGGCTCGAATCCAGACAAGGCTGATTCATTCCCATCACAGGTGAGTTATTATTATTATTTTCTTTCTATTTTTAACTCCGAATCTACATGTCTGACCTCCTGAGAGGAAGGAAGGGATTTAAGTGGCATTTCACTAACTTGCCAAGAGTGCAGAGCTGGTAAGCGGAGGAGCCAGATTTCAAGGCCAGATCTGTCTGCTTCCCAATCGGCAGCCCCTGTGCCTGGGGTCCACTGCCTGGAGCCCAGGGGCCTCTATCCCTCAGCGGCCATCTGTGCCGACTGGGCAGGGCGCGCTGCGATTTTAGAACGCGACGTCTGTCTTCCTGGCGGGACTGTAGGCTCCACAAGAACAGGGGTCCTTCCTATTAGCAGTGGTCACAACTACTAGGATCTCAGTCAATACCCGGGGAAGAACAAAGGCGGAGATGACCGACTGCGGGAATAGCTGACGTGGACAGAAATCCATCTGGCTTCCCATCAACAGGCCCACGACTTCCAGTTCCCTGTGTCTAGTCTTGTTCTTCTGTCCTCGCCAGCAAATCCCACTGCTCTATTCAAGGCCTCTGTCCCTCAGCCTCCTTTGGTCCCCAGCCAGAAACCGACCCAACCCTCCCTGCTCTCACCCCACTCTGTGCCTCCTAGAGATTTAGTTTCTTCCCGGTGCTATGACGACATGTTTTTACATTTTCCCCTAACGGACTGGTGAGGGGCAGTGCAACTGCGGAAGTGACAATGGGATGGGACAAATGTGGAGGCACGGTGAGGTTGTGTCCAGAAGCTCGCACACCCTGCGGCCGGTGTTTGAAGTGACTGGGGACGTTTACATGAGGGTTTGACGTGATGCAGAGTATACTCCAAGAGAAAGAAAATCCTCTGTAAGAGAGCAGTTCTCCACCGAGAATTTGCCTGTGAACTTGGGAAAATATCCCACTTAGGCCTTTTGTGGGTTCTGAGGAGTCGCTTCCAGACCAGGTTCATGCTGGTTTTACCGGCAGGCGACAGACTCCCTGAGTGCCTGGTCACACACCCTGAAGGAGCCACAGCAGGTAGGTGCCTTCCACTCACCTGCAGACACGTCACAGTCACCCAGCCTGACTGGCTGTGGACAGCAGTGATCTCTTGTCAGGGAGAAATGGATACGAGGGCACATTGGCTGTAAGTGCTCGGGCAGGTCTGCAGGGTACGAGCAGCACGCAGGTGTCCCAGGCGCCCCGGGCGTCCCCCTGACTGAACTCTTTCATTACTAAAATGCATTTCAGATGTGCTGTTGTTTTCTTTTGTGTGGTGTTTTTAACTAGACAAACATCTTACCTGCTGAAAATGACCATTTATTTCTTCTTTTTACACATTACTTCTTTTCTTGTCTTATTGCATTGTGCAAGATAATCATAAAAATGGTAACCAACAGCATATCTGTGTATATATGTCACTTCCCATTAAAGATTCTAAATTTTCACCGTTTGATGGGTTGTATAGCATGATTTCTTACAGAAGACCAAGGTGAACCGTTGTATTTCTTACATCACACAATGAAATTAGAAAGTCTGTCATTCTTTTACAGCTGCTGTTGTTTCCTAACTCAAAGTAACCTGGCCAAAGCATATTCCAATATTACCACTTACTGACTCATTACATTAATTTGCAAAACATCTAAGTCTTCTTAGCGGTTGTGGACTCACATTTCCAGCAGATGACAGAAAAAGGGTTTTCCTGCTTGGAGACTTTTGAGTTCATATTTTCCTCCCAGAATTCATTTGCAATTAAACATGTTTTCTATTTTAGAAATCCTAATCAATTCTAAATGTGACAACTTCTGCTACTGAGAAACTGACTGCTTTCTGAGGCAGCTGTTTTGTTGATGTATGACTCTTGCTTTTGATACATGTTTCCTTATCATGTGCCAAAATAGTCTTCCGTATGACTTCCATTCCTCTGGAGGTTTTGTGCACTCTGACAAATTCCCATGCTTCTGAACTCTACCAAGATGTTTCTTACCTCTTAGTTAACTGCCTACAGTTTTTCATGTCTTCGTGGTTACTAGACTCCTAATTAAAAACATGTTTATTGATTCTGGCTAGAAGAAGTAAAATTGTCAACTCTACTCTGTGATCAGATAGGCCGTCTCATCCCATAGACAGTTGGATTTCTGATGTCTCTGGAAAGCAAATTCCACAGACAGCCAAGTGGGGGTAAACACAACAAAACAGGAAGACAATAGAAGAACTAAAGGAAGAAAAGCCAGAAGAGGAGGAATATGACACAGATGGAGAAGAGAGAACAGAAGGACAAAAATAAGGAGGGGTGTGTTATGTCGTATCTGCTGAGAACCAGACCCCACGACTGAATTTGGCCCTCAAGAGATATGTTGAGCAAATGCCTGTGAAGGGTAGACGGAGGGAGCGGAAGGCAGGAGAGTCTTTGGACAATGATGTAGGTCAAATACTGTGAAGAAGAGAAAGAAGGAGGGAAGACTGGGCAGAAAGAGCTTCAGGCTGAAGCAATTCTAAGAAAGTTTTGGCCAAGGTGATGGCAAGTCCTCAAGTCAAAGCTGCCCAGCAGATGACTCCCCGGTCCATCATGTATGGTCCTGAGTTTGTGCCCCTGCAGTGCTCGGCCCCTGGCTGAGAGCATACTGCAGGAAAGCACCGGGTCCCAAATGATGGTGCATCCAGAAGGGCAGCATCTGGGTCCCCGAGTCCATTGCAACCCCCATCAGGAGACAGAGTAGCGCATTTTCCTGGCTGCCACAATGGAGAAAAAGAGGAAGAAGAAAAAAATGGTAAAGTGGAAAGAATTTGTAAAGAAGGAATCATAAATGTGTGTTCTTTGCATTCAATTTCAATGCACGTTCCTTTAAAATGACTTAATGTTTATACTTTTATGTAAATGTGCACTCCTCCCAAAAGGAGCACTGTTGGCTGATTTTCATTTCCCAATTCTCCTGTCAGATAGCTCAGTCTTCCCCACTGCTGCTCTCTGGGAGGGCAAGACCTGACCATGTGACCAGCTCCAACGGAGCTGGGAGAACAAGCCATGGACCCGCCCTTCTTCACAGTGGCGAAAAATACGGCATTTGCATATTAAAGAAATTTATCGAAATAACATTCGCATCACTTCCAAGTGAAAATCTGTGGATTCTTCCTCAAGCATTGGAAAAAAACAAGGTATTTATTATTGGACTTCTTCTACTGGTTCCAGGAGCAGTAAGGAGCTTGAGTTGAAATCAAGTGGGTGCAACTGTGGTTTGGGGTTCCCACTTGGGAATGAAAGGGCCTAGAAAAGCAGCTCTTCCTGCCGCAGTGGTCATCAGAGGGACATATGGGAGGACCGAAGACGTCATCAGAGGAAAAGGGCCACGTTCCTGTGTTTTATTTTACATCACTCAAAATATCAAGATTTTTACTGGGGTGAGGATGGGACAGTGGTTTATGATTGTGCATAATTTCAAAGAGAAAATTATAATGAAAACAAACAAACAAAAAAACAGTCTCACTGTAAATTATATCAGATTATCCACATTACTTTTTTTCAAAATATTAAGGTAAGACTTACATGAAATGCACAGATTGTGACAGTACAGTTGGGTGCATTTTGACATATACACACCTATCAAGACTTAGAACATTTTCATCATCTCAGACAGTTTCCTCGTGCACCTTTCCATCACTGCCCGGCCCACAGGCACTCGTTCTAATTTCCATCACCATGACCAGTTCTGCTGAGCCTTGAACTTTGTACAAATGTAATCCCAGAGTATATCCACTTTTGGGTCTGTATGGCTTCTTTCACCGACCACATGTTTTTGAGATTCATCCATGTTGTTTCATGCAGAAGCAGTTTGTTACGTATATTTCTGAGTAGCATATATACCATTGTATTAATGCTCCATAAATTGTATTCTCCGATTGACGGCTATTTAGATTATTTGCAATGTGGAGCTACTATGAATAAAACTAGCATAGCACCCATCTACAAGTTTTCTGAGGCAGTTTGCTTATATTCCTCTTGGAACAGGAATTGCCAAATGATTGGGTGCGTATACATTAAAAATTGTATGAAAGTGGCCAATAGCTATCCAAAATGACAGTACCATTTTTACTTCCACCAGCAACAGATGGAGAGTCTTATAAATCTATATTCTTGGCAACATTTGATGCTGTCGATCTTTAGGGTGGTAATCCTACTGGATGTAAGGTGGAATTTCACTGTGCTTTTTCTTTGTCTTTCCTTGTTATTGACGTTTTACACCTCCTTTCCTGTGCTTATTGGCACCTATTGGTATATTTTCTTTTGTGAAGTAGCTACGTAAGTCATTTATCATTATTTCCCCTTTATTTGACCTTTTATAACTGACTATAGGATATCCCTCCATATTCTGAAAAATAAACTATTTGTCTTGGAACAAAAGTTTGTGTTGTATTGCCATATTGTATTGCCAATATTTTCTCCCAGTCTGTGGCTTGCTTTTTCATTTTCTTAATGGTATCTTTTGATGAGAAAAGGCTTTTAAATTTGAGGAAGCTCAAATTGTCAATTTATTTTCTTTTATGGTTATTGCTTTTTATATCCTGCTAAGAAACCTTTGCCTACTCCAAAATTGCAATTAGATTCTTTGGGTTTCTTCTAAAAGCTTTAGTGTTATAGATTTTACATGTAGGACTATAATCTCAATTAATTATTGTGAGGGATGTGAAATAGGGGTTGAGTTTCATTTTTTTCTATATGGATATCCAATTGTTAGAGGACTATTTGTTAAAAAGACTTTCTTCATTGAATTGTCTTGACATCTTTGTCAAAAATCAATGGACTGTATGTACAAATTGATCTGGACTCTATTATTTTCCATCGATCTATGTGCCTAAATGTATGCCAACAACATTCCTGTATTTATTGTAACTTTATAGTAAGAACTGATATCACTTATGAGTGTTTCAACTTTTAAAAATATTTTATCTATTTTAGATCTTGTGCATGCTAATATAATGTTTAGAGTCACTTATTATTATTTACCAAAAGGAAAAAGGAGGGATTTTGGATTTTGAATGGAATTGAACTAATCAACTTGGGGAGAACTGACATATTAATAATATTGATTTGCTCAATCTATGAACATGGTATATCTCCCCATTTACTTAGCACTTCTTTACCTTTATATGCCATGTTTGTATTTTTCACATAAAGAGGTCACATATGTCTTTTGTTAAAATTATCCTGTTTTTATTTCTTTTCATAAATTGAATTATTTTAAAACTGATTTCCACTTGATAGCTGCTATTTTATATTTTTTAAAAGGGACTTTGTATTGATTTGTTTCTTCTGACCGGGCTAAATTTACTTAATAATCTGTTAGAATTTTTTTAAGGTTGTTTAAGAAACATCTACATACATGATGATGCTGTGTGGACAAAGGCAGGTTTACTGTTTCTTTTCAAATCTTTATGCCGTTCATCTTTCTCTTGCTTCCTAACCCTAGCTACGCCTCCCAGTATAATGTTAGCTAGAAGTAATAAAAGCAGATATTTTTGCCTCGTTCCTGATATTAGGGTAAAACCATTCAATGTTTCACTGTTGTGTGACGCCAGCTGCAAGTTTTTCAGTTATGCCCTTTATTCGTTAATGTGGTGACTTACACCGATTGGTGTTTGAATGTTAAACACTGCACTCCTGGGTTAAACCCACTTAGTCATAGCACGTCATACTTTATATATTATTACATTTTATTTGCTAATGTCTTGTTTAGGGTTTTTGTGTCTTTCTTGATTGGAGCTATTGGTTTATAACTTCATATTAATGTCATTTGTTAAATCTTAGTGTCAGGGTTGCACTGGCATCACGAAATTTGGAACATATTGGTGATATTTCTTATCTTAATGTTAAATTCATCATTTAGTCTACCCAACCTAGAGTTCTCATTGTAAAAAGGTATTTATTATGATTATGGATTTGCTGTTATAGATATAAGGATGTTCAGACTTTCTTCTTGTTTTGATAAGTTAGGTTTTTTCAAGAAATTTGTCCATTCTATCTAAATTGTAAAAATTACTGGCATGAAGATGTTAATAATAGTCCCTTTATTATCCATTGAATGTCTATAGACCCTTTAGTGATATCTTCACTTTTATTCTAATATTATTGGCAGATTTTCCCTGTTCCCTTCCCCGTGTGTGTGTGCGTGTGTGTGTGTTCTTTATTATCTGTCTTACTAAGGTTTCATCAATTTTGTTAACCTTTCAAAGATTTTTTTTTTCTCTTTGTTAATTTTTTAATTGCAGGTTTTCTATTCCATTTAATTCTGCTCTAAACTTTATTGTTTTTACCAGACTACTTTCTTTGGGATTAATTTGCTCTTATTTTTCTAGCTTAAAGTATATCATTAACTTTAAATTTTTCTTTCCCCTTAATTATGCATTAAATTTTATCAATTTCTTTTTAAGCATTGTTTTAATCTCAGCTCATAAATTTTGATATGTTGTGCTTTCATTTGCATTTATTTCAAAATATTTTCTAATTTTCATTATGATCTTCTTTGACTTGTGGGTTATTTTAAAGTGTGCACTTAATTGCCAACTATTTGGGTATTTTATCGTTATTTGTTTTTAATTTAATTGTAATATCTTTGTTGGGTTTTGGTATCCTGATTATGCTGGCATCATAAAATGACTTGTAAAATATTCTGTCCTCCTCTATTTTGTTGCTTTGTGACTATATTATTTATTATTTCAATCCTACAAAACTTGCTGAGACTTATTTTGTGCCAGAGCATAGGGTCATTTCTTCGGGGTGAACTGCTCATATGCAGAAGGAAAGAACGTGCATTGTATAGCAGAGGGAATATAGTCAGTAATATTGTAGCAACTTTGTTTGGTGACAGATAATTACTGTACTATGTGATGATTGTTTCATAAGGGTATAAATGTCAAATAACTATGCTTTACATCTGAAACTAATATCATATGTCAACTATACTTCAGTAAAAAGTATATTCTGCACTTGCAGAATGTAGTATTTGAAAAGTGTCAGTCAGATTAGGTTTGTTGATACCTTTTTTTTTTTAGATCTTCCATGTCCTTAGGATTTTGTGTCTATTTATTCTGCCATGCTGAAATATAGGTGTTAAAATCTCCACATATGACTATGGATATATCTAGTTTTCCCTTTAGTTTTGCCATTGTCTGCTTCATACACATGAATTCATGGACAATATGGTCCTATGTACAGAAAATACTAAGGAGTCATCACAACCCAACAGAACAAATAAATAAATTTAGTGAGATCACAAAATACTATTTCCATGTATAGCAATTAATTCTATTTCTACATACTAACAATGAGCTACTGAAAATGAAATTAAGGAAACAATTCCACTCAAAATCACCTCAAAAAGAACACAATACTTACAAATAAATTTAACAAAAAGTGCTAGACTTGTACACTGAAAACCAGCAAGCTGCAGAGGTAAACGAAAGATCTAAATAAAGAAGACATCCCGTGCTCATGGATCAGAAGATTCAATATCATGAAAAGAGGGTGATTCTTCCTCAAATTGATGTACAGATCCAATGCAATCCCAAAGAAAATACTAGCAGGCTTTTCTCTATATTATGATATGTTGATGCTAAAACATATATGCAAATGTAAAGGTCCTAGAATATCAGAAGCAATTTTGAAAAAGACGAATAAAAATGGAGGACTTACAGTTCCAATTTCAAAACTCACTCTAAAGCTACAATAACCAAAAACACCTGGTATTTGCATAGGATACACATATAGTTGATGCAACAAAATTGAGGGTCCAGAAAGAAATCCTAACATTTATGGCCGCTTGGTTTTCAACATAACAGCCAAGACATTTAAATAAGAAAAGCATAGCTTTTTCAAAAAAACAAAACAAAAAAGAAACAACAGGTACTGAAACAATTAGCTATCCAAAAGAAGAGGGAGGAGAAAGAAGGGAAGAAGAAAGGGGAGGAAAACTTAGCTTTTTACCTCACACCATCTGCGAAAATTAACTAAAAATGTATCATAGACCTGTTTACATTCATTATAACTTTAAAACTCCAACATAAAAAACATAGGAGAAAATCTTTGTGATCTTTGGTGAGGCAAAGATTTCTTAAAGATGACACCACATACATAACCCACAAAAAAATAATCTGATAAATTGGACTCCATCAAAATTTAAAACTTTTGCCCGCAAAAGAAAGCTTTAAGAAAATGAAGAGACAAAACTAAAACCAGGGGAAATATATACAAATTGTATATCTGGTAAAGAACTTGTATTCAGAATAAAGAAGAAGACATATAACCCATTTTTTTATGGACAAAAATTTGAATGGACACTTCACCAACGAAGCACGCTCATGGTTTTAAATACATGGAAAGATGTTTTTCGTAACCAAGCAATTAAAATGCAAATGAAAACCCCAAACAGATACTACTTCACACCCAGTAGAATGGGTAACCGGTGGGAGTGGATTTTGGATAGAGTCATTTTGGAAATAATTCTGGCAGTCTCTCAAAAAGTTAAACATAAACTTTCCATAAACCCAGCAACTCCACACCTCAATATTTACCCAAGAAAAATGGAAGCCAGAAAGACCTGTGCTCGAATTTTCAGAGCAGTTTTATTTGGAACAGCCCAAACTGGACACAACCCAAATGTCCACCAACTGTAGGATGGATAATCAAAATGGCATCTATCTAAACGGGAGATGACTACTGAGTAATAAAAAATGTCCCCACGTTTACTTTTCTCTCTGAGTGCTTCCCTTTGCATCATTGCTACAGAAACGCCCTCAAGCCAACGTCTTCTGTGATACCCAACCTGCTGTCCGCCCCACTCAGAGTACTTTTCATCCCACACCTGGTAGTTCCATCTAGGAGTTTAAGAAGTTTAATTCGGGTCTTTTTTATATCTTCTGTATCTTTTTATGTAGATTCCTTCACCGAACTTTTTCAACGTATGGATTACAGTTATCATAACCATTTTGATGCCACACCTGTCACCTGCTAAGGGACATCACATTGATGTTTCCTATTAGTGGACAAATGAACACAGAAGGCACAGCGTAAACCCCTGGCACAAAGGCAAACTGTGCCAAGTGTCTGAGTCATCTCGTAGACTCTACAGTACCAGAGCTACGGCCTTCCCTGGGGGGTCACAAGAGGAAACAAGTATTGAACCTGGAGTGGTAGAAGTCTCCTGGAGGCCATGGTCCACACTTGGAGGATCGTGGTGTAAAGCACCAGCTAGCTGACTAGTTCTGTGTCCAGGCACACACCCACCCATGCACTTAAGAAGCACGCTGAACACTGACTCCACCCCAGGCTGGCTGAGGGCTTGGGCAGGGCCAGCAGTTGTGGACAAGCGCAGAGGATGGAAGTGCACGTGGACGGGGGCTCCCCTGGGAGGGAAGGGGCCTCCCAGACTGGGAACGGAAAGGGGTAAGAGTCAGGCTGTCCCGTGGGGACAGCAAAGGGTCTCAGCAAAGGGTGCAGCGTGAGTACGGGGTCCTCCGGGAGTCCAGCAGTGCTTCTCCAGTGTGGTCTGCCCGGCGGTGCCCGTCCCCAAACTGGTTGTTACAGCCCGCGATGAGAGGGGAACCAAAATTGGAGCACACATTTAGAAATGTTTATAGAAAATTGACAGAGTAATTTTATGTCTGTTGAAATTAATCATAGAAATGTGGAGTCTGTTTTGTATGCTTTTGATTTCATTTTTTGAGTAATTTCTTTTGCTGTAATTTTCAAAATATTGTTTGTGTTGGACAGAGACAAGAAACAGTTTCTCCACCACCGATGATTAGAAAGTCACCAAATGGTTCGTTCTGGCGGGAGGTGGCATGCCAGGGTGGGTGGGGGGATGAGACCGGCGGGGGCAGGGCCAGGGCACGTGGGGGGCACTGTGCTTGGAGGGGAGGAGCCGGCCTCCCCTGCACTTTCTTGCCCCCTCGGTTCCACCAGCCCTGCCCTTCGCAGGAGCCCAGGGTGGTGGGGGACACTCCCTGAGTCCTGCCCCAGCTCAGAAAAGGAGCTCTGAAGTCTCTCTACTGCCTGAGGGGTGGGGCGTTGCAAGGAGGCCTCCTGTAGACAGCACACTTGCCCCCTGGGCAGGTAGTGAGCAAAGAAGTTCTCTTTTATCTTGCCATTTGGGGGAACTTTTGTGTTTTCCTTTTCTAATCTCACAAAATCAATGATTTCGTGTGGTGTCCAGCACAGCAAGACCATCAGTCGGTCACTGATGGAGAAAAACATGGCTGTTTGCACTGGAGGCTGCAGACAAATGCAAACCAGGGAGCCTGGGGGCCATTAAGTGAGTCGCGGCAACACTGCCAACTACAATTTAAATTTTAAAATAAACCCCTTCATTTGCAGCCGCTGAGATGTAAGGGGAATAAATAAATGTATAAACCCTGTGTTCCTGTTCACTTTAACCCTCTGCAAAGAGCAAAACTGGGGAGTTTGCTGGAGAAAAACAAATGTCAGGTGTCGTGTCAGAGTGACGGGTCCTTCCTCCAAGACCCCAGCACCAACCGACCTGCCTCATGGCTCGGGGCTCAGTCCCGACCCCCTGCCCCAGGCACCATGCTGGGGGGTGCATGGAAGGCCAGTGGAGAGGCGCCCATCACCAGCCCGGAGTGGAGACCAAGTACAATCTGAAGCAGCAGAGAGGGCGACGGAAGCTTTCTGCAGGGGAGCGGCTGTGAACGTGGCCTCTGGCTGCACACTCTCTGCTGAGAGGAAGTCGTGTGGGTTTTGTGATATAAACAGGAGTTTGTAGGGAACAACACGGATGAAGACACAGACGTTGGAAAGTACTGGCATTCGGGGACACGTGTATGGCTTCAAGTCTTGGAGCACAAAGGGGGAGGGCCTGCAGGAGGCTGGGCTTCAGAGGTCAGCAGAGGGCAGAGGGTCAGGGTCCTTTGTAAGGGCCCAGGTGAGGGGCTCCTGCTTCCAGACACGGGGAGCCTGGCACTGTCTGAACCCACCACACAGTGGTTTGCCTCCGTATGGCCCAGCGGCTGGACCCGGCACACATCGCTGCCGCTGCCCCTTCTGGACGCCTGGCAGGAAAGCCAGGTGTGCCCGGCGGTGTGTGGTCAGTTCCTAGGCCTGGCCGGCCCTGCACAGCCCCAGGATCTGCTCCCTGACACCTCTTCTCTAGGACGGCTGTCCGCTATTGTGGAGGTAGTTGCACATTTCACGATCAGCTTCCACCCAGTATGTCAGTGAGGTTCTGGCCCACTATGAGAGCGCCACAGCTGTGGCTGAAT
Source organism: Rhinolophus ferrumequinum (assembly GCF_004115265.2). Taxonomy (NCBI): domain Eukaryota; kingdom Metazoa; phylum Chordata; class Mammalia; order Chiroptera; family Rhinolophidae; genus Rhinolophus; species Rhinolophus ferrumequinum. The sequence goes on from NC_046293.1 coordinate 2,067,878, forward strand.
CTACTTCCTGTGTCATCACCTCAGGAAATAAATTCCCTTGACTTTATAAAAGCTGAAAAAAGGAGGTTTAGATGTGCGTGTGTATGTGTGTGTGTGCGTGTGCATGTGTGTATTATGTGTCTGCGTATATGTGTGTGCATGCATTGTGGGAGTGTATGGTGTATATGTGTGCATGGAGCTGTGTATACACATGCATGCACTCACACGGAGAAGGCAAAACCGGGGGCTGGGGGCTTGTTTGGAGGCTAGTTCAGCAATTCAGAGGAGTGTCGGGCGCTGGTGTAGCAGAGGCTTCTGCAGGCAGGACCAGCGCCTGTTCTTCCGTGACCCAGCGCACGTGTGCAGCGGCGGGCGCAGCCTGGGGACCCCATCAGTGCCTGCTGCACTGGCAGACACGGGCCTGGTGGAGCCCTGAGCCTGGGCAGGTGGCACACACTCTAGTGGCTTCATTTCTGAGACCCAGGAGGTGCAGAGAGGAAGCCCTTCGCAGGACAGCTGGTCCTCCCTCCCGGTTCTGCAGACAGGTAAACCGAGGGCATTGGAAAAAGGCCATCCAAGAAGACTGTGTGTGAGCAGTGAAGCGAGAACCGGAAGCAAGGTCTCAGGTCCCCATCAGTGTTCAGTTGCCGTCCCCAGCCTCTTCCACATTCATCGGGAGTTTCACCTTTCCAGTTGCCTTTGGGTTTCTGTCTCTCAGACGGGAACATGGGGCCGCAGGGGACAGACACACAGCTCATGGGGCACATACATTTGGAGAAGCAGGACCCAAGATTCAGGCTGCGAGCTTTGGGGCTGGAGTGTTGGTGCGACACAGAGCTGATGGCAGTGGCTTTTTGTGCTAGAACCGCTTTCCCCAAACCGGGATGGCACAGCACAAATTCTTCACCATGGCCAGCAAAGGCCGCCTCCTGCCAGTGGCATGAGAAAGGAGTGGGACAAAGGGATAGAACATTAGGCAGGGACGTCAGTGTCACAAAGGTCAAGCCAGTCATTACCCCGAGTGAGGGACTCGTGGGGCTCCAGGCTGCTGGTCACATTTTGTGTCCTGACCAAGGTGCTCACACAGGGGAGCCTCTTTTTACTTATTTATCAACCTGTACGTGTGCCTTGTGCCCTTTGCCTGTTACAGTTTGTGGGGGAGGTGGGGGAGGAGTCAAAGAAGAAAGAGAAAGAAGAGGGAAGGAGAGGAGGGAGGGACTGAAGGAGGGAGGGAGAGAAGGAGGGCATGGGAGGGAGGGAAAGAGGGAAGGAGAGAGGGAGGGAGGGAGGAAAGAAGGGAGGGAGGGAGTTGAAAAAGAAATTCATACCACATAGCACCTGGCAGAAAGACTAGGCTCATTTCCTGGGGTGGTCAGAGCTACAGCATATAGCTCCCGCCCTCGGTCTCCGAAAGCTAATTCCTGACACACCAAGAGCGGACGCTCTGTTCCAAGAGTAAGTTCAGCATGCTGACTTATTGATTTAGAATGGGAAATAAAAGCGGATATGGAAATCCGCCTAAGTTAATGAATGAATTCATTAAAAGGCAGGTGTATGAGGAGTTTGCAAAGGTTGTTTCAATAAGAAATTTGTAAAAATACAAGCAACACTTTTCATTATTAGACTAAATAGATTTTAAGGCAAGAAAGCATCACGATGACAAAGACCGATGTTACATACTGACAAAACAGAATAATAGATCAAGAAGATATAGTAGCTGTGAATATATATGCCCTTTAAAATATCACATCACAATGCATAAAATATCAACTGACAGAATTACGAGGGAAAATAGACACAACAAAATTTACTGTCCAGGATCTTAACAAAGCCTTCTTAGAAACTGGTAGATCACAGGGACCAAAAAAAAAAAAAAAAAAAAAAAAAAGTCAAAACTGAAAAAGCATAAATACATATAAAATTTGAATGACAAGATTAATAAAAAATACAAAGCAAAATATATGTGTGTGTACAAAGGGCAGCTTTTACGAGTGCGCATGGTGGAATAGACGGGAGACAGCACACCATCCCGGCAGCACACAGTCTGGGTATAGCCCACTCAAACTAGAAACCGGCACCAAAAGGTGGTTAAAAATAAATAAAACACCACACGTCCAAACACTAAAAACAGCATTCTGCTAAACAGACTTTAAGATAGAGAGTAAAGCATAATAGAGTTATCAAATAATGAGGCCACACTACAATGTGTTTAAATATATTTACCAGAAAGTAAGGGAAAAACAAAAGAAATGAGCTAAGCATTGAATTCCATTGAAGGAGAAGCAGAAGCAAAAGCAAACCAAATAAGTAAGAAGAAAGGAAATGCAGCCGATAAGACGGCTAAGGACAGAAATCAATGAAACAGACGATGAACAAAACCAGAAGCTGATTCTTCAGAAGATTAGTAAAATATATAAACATCTGGCAAATTTGATCAATAAAATGAGTGGAAGATGCAAATTCACTAAATACTGACTCCAACCGAGAAAATAACTACGGAAACAACAGAAAGGCATAAATCTGAAAACAGGCAACAGGGATGAATCTCTAAAAAAAACCATACACTACGCCCAATTGCCGCGAGAAGAAATAGAAAATTTCAGTTTGCAATTTGCAGTGGTAATCAAAGCTCCCCCAAGGGGAAACAAAACAAAAACAGCAGAATTAGGCCTAGAAAGCTCCACCTGAAATTTACAGCCCAGGTTTCAAGAAGTGAGCATACGCTCTACACAGCCCGGAAGTTGTTCCAAATAATGAGAGAGAGAGGATGGTTCCATGAATTTTAAACGTCTGGCATTAGATTGATTCTAAAGCTGGCAAAAAAAAAACATTGCAAAAAACCAAGTACAAGCTCATTTCATTTATGACTAGTCTTATTTACATACTTGCAAGTTGACTTTAACACTGTGTTAAAAATAACATATCATTAGCAACAGGATTTATCAAAGAAATGAAAAGAAGGTCTCCCATCAGAAAATCTATGAATATAGTTTACTACCTCAAGGTGATACGGGAGAGACCCTCACTATAGAAATTTTAAGTCTTTTCCCTAGTTTCTTAGCTCCTCAGCCCCTGGCTTTGATTACTCTTCTGCTCAGTTTCTGAATCCTACACTAAAGATTGCTCCCAGCCTGAATCACAGGATGTCACTCAGATAACTACTTAAAATCCTGTGACTTCCCAACACCCCCCCAAGCCTTTCCGGACCTGACTCTTAGATAACTCCATCCCAGAGACCAAATAGGTTTTAACATTCCCCCAGGCCAGTATACTTGTTGATTGTAATCATTGAAGCTTAATGTTCTTTCCAACCCATTCTGAGTCCAACTCTTGGACAATTGAAGCCACTCGAGAGACTGGTTGAATGGCCACAGGCTTTGTAGAGCTAACAGATTTATTTAAATCTATTTTTCCTCATTTAGGGGCCTTGGGGATACAGAGGATACCGCAGCAAGATTGCCAGTCCCAACCAAAGAAGCCAACGCCGTCTTCCAGGCAGATCTCGAGACCCCTTCCTCCCCTCTAAGGTCAGATAGGACAAGAGTTCCATGAATCCCCCAATAGGAAGCAGATGCAGAAGAACAGACCTCCGTCCCTCAACTTCCCACAGAGATTTTATGGGGATCATGTCTCTCAAGGGAAAAACAAGGCAGGCGGTTAGAGACAGGCATCGGGTCTCTGCGTTCCTGCGTAGTCCACAGAATGGACCCCCCAAAAGACCTCCCCTCTCTGCCTAAAACTTGCCCTTTTCATTTTAATTATCTACTCCTATGAGGAACAAATGGGCACAAGATTAAACCAGCCTCCTCTCACACCTGTGCAGTAAAGGACTTTCATTTCCCCTGGGCCTCATTATACCATCATTACACAATCCTCCATATGCCCGGAAGTTCATTAATTTCATTATAACAGACTGAATTCTGGGAAGGAACATGCGCAATCTAACAAGATGAGGTCATAGCATCTTGTCAATCACAGGTGTCAATCAGGTGGTCCCACACCGGAAAGGAACAGCGCATTCTGGAGAAAAAAGGATAGAAACTCCGAGTCCTTGCCAGTCAGGGCCTTTTGAGCCTCTTCTTTTGCTCGGCCTGCTCCAGCTCCAAACTCTTTGGAATGGACTTTTTCTCCTAATAATGTCCCCTTGGGCCCTTGAGCCATTCTCTACTGCTCGGGTCAGCTTCTATACCTTTGGAGTGTACTATCTCTTCTAATAAACTCCTTTTTCACCACTTTATTTCTGTGTCTTGTTCAATTCTTTGCTCGACACGTCAAGAACCTGGACACCGCGCTGAGAAGGACTCACTCTCTGGTGACAAAGGTACTAAGCTAAATAAAGAAAAAATATTAACTAAGTCAGTAGAAACAAAGAAAAAATGCACGTGGACACATACAACATAGTTTTAAGTAAAATCTCAGACGACTGGAAATAAAGAGGAACTTTCTCACCTAACAAATAACTATGTACTTATGTTCTACAGCAAACACTATATTCAGTGGGTTAATCTGAGACCTGGTTCCTTTTAGACTGGAGCAAGAAAAACTCAACCATTATCTCTCCTGGCAAGAACACCTGGGCCCAGGAATAACTAAGAGAAAGCTTAACAAGAGGTGGAAGAATATGTCAAGAAGAGTGAAAGTTACATTACCTGCAGAAAACTCATCAGAATCAATACACAAGAAAGTAGAGTTAACAAGAGTTCTACAAAATTGAGATGGTCTTCCCACGGGTAATTTGTCACCAGTCTATATCGTAATAAAACAATATAACATTTACGATAACTAGGAAAACTACAATATGTCTGAGAATAAACCTAATAAAGAATTCATGAGATCTTTATGGAGAATGTTTTGCAAATTATTCGAGGAGATTAAGAAAGATCAGGATACAGGGAAACCACACCACCGTCCATGATGGGACAGCTTAACGTTTAAAGACACGGCAGCTCTAATTGTCTGTGGAAGCCACACTTTCATGACATCGCAATAAGGTTTCCCACGAGAAATTTTTATAAGTTTCAACAATCGCATTCTAACATTTCTATGGAAGCATAAAAATCTATAAAACAATAAAATAATTTTAGAAAAAGGGAGAAGAATGAAAGGGAACCTGGCCAACACGATATGAAGAAATGCTACAAAATGCCCGTTTTGAAATGCGGTTTGGGTGTAGAAACATTAAGTCAATAAGTGGCAGAAGACAAAGGTCAACAGCAGACCCAGGGGTGTTCGGACTCGTTTTGTGGGAGAGGTGACTTCACACTTCAATAAGAACGGATTTCTGTAAGAGATGGTATGAGCTAATCAAATAAATTACTGGAGAACATGTTATCCTGAACTGAACATGCACTTCTTATGTAATACCCAAAGAAGATGACGTCTAAGGGGAAAATAAATGTATCCCACCACCACATTAAAAGTTTGTGTTTGAGGTAGCAAGGTATTATTAGAGCAAACAGGTGACATATTAGAGAAAAAAAGTTACTTCTTAAAAAAGCAACCAGAAATGGACATCTAGAATATTTATGGGGTTATTGAAAGCCAACAAGATAGAGCCACTAGATTTTGCAAATGAGTGCGGTCCGTGGACAGGCACTTCCTACAAAGGGCAAGTTGAATGACCACTGCTTGAGGAAGACGTGCTCACCTCACCAGGAGCCACCAAGGTGCAGACTGAAACAGTGATGGTTACATTGCTCGTACCTCCCTCGACTGGCAAAACTTTCAAAGAGTATAGGACAGTGGGTGACGATGTGGGGAAATGACTCCCTGGGGCGTGCTGGCGGGCACAGCCTGCCCCCCAGTCTGGATAGCAAATTGGCTCTACCTCAGGAAATTAACTGTGGTGTCCCTGTGACCCAGCACTGCCACTCCTGGGTGAAAACCCAGAGCAATCCAGCAGGGCTCAAGCAGGAGGACGCTGCAGTGCTGGGAAAAGGGGGTGAGGGCGGTGGGGGGACGTGGGGGGAACAGAGACTAGCCGGGCGTCCCCACAAGAGGAACGGAATGCGTAAGATATGCCCCAGGCATGCCATGGGCAAAGGCTAGGGACCCGTGCTGCATGTAGGCAGGTCTTTGAAACACTGTTCAGAGACAAAATTCAGAAATAGATCTACAGCACAATCAAATGTATAGAAATTTAAAGTGGATGCATAACTCTTAAAAACTCAATTTTTAAATATATGGTGATGGAAGGAGAACTGACTCCGGGTGGTGAACACACAATGGGATTTATAGATGATGTGATACAGAATTGTACACCTGAAATCTATGTAATTTTACTAACAATTGCCACCCCAATAAATTTAAAAAAAAAAAAGAAAAAAAACCCTCAATTTTTGAAGTTGCGTGACTATTCGAGGACAGGTAAAAAAAAAAAAAGCATTAGAAAGAAGAGCTCTGCCAGGTGGGAAGGGAGTGAATGGGAGTCAGGGTCTGGGATGAAGGTCTTGGAGGGAGTGATGGAGACGATGGACCAGGAAGTGGGGAGCATGGTAAACAGCTCCTCAGAACGTGCAAAGCAGAAGTACTCCTGATGACATGTACTTATAAAAGCACATACTTTGGATCGCCCGGAGGTAAGACTTTAACATGCCACTTAGTCAGTGCATAACCCTAGGACGGACAGTCACTCGCCTGCCTAAGCCTCAGTTTTCTCAAGCATGTGATAAAAATGAGGACAAAAGTCCTCCAGATTCGAGAAGAGAGGACTGCTTGCTCTTTTGCCATGTAGCTAAATGCCAGTAGCTAACTGCCCAGTGATTTTAAGCCAATCCTGATGGACTGACAACTTCCCGTCAGTAGCCACACTTCTGAGCGACAGCCACCAGCAGCAGCCTCATTCCATGAACCAGGTACCCACAGCCAAGGTGGCCCCAAGCCGGAAGCCCACCAACGCCAGAGCTCCTCGCTTCCCAGCCCACATATGATGGGCCGCCCCCTGCTCAGGGCACAGCTCTCCCTTACTTAGCAAGAACTCACTCAGCTCTTGGTTTCAGAATGTTGTTTGCCTGGTGCTCTTGCTGTGACAAGATAGTTAAGCCCAGCTTCTGGAGATCACGTGAGGATCAAATGATCCCACACATTAAGGACGAGGGGGCCTGCTCACAAAAGGAAGGTGAGAAGCAGAAGCCTCATCTGTAAGCTGCAGAAAGGGAAGGGAGGCGTGAGGAGAGCCGGGGCCGAGGTGATCTGTGCACACACGTGTACACACTGCTGCTGGCCAGACCAAGGCACGTCACGTCTTCACATGGTCGTGAAAATGGCAAAGTACTAATTTCAGATTGTCTCTCTAATGTACTAATCCGCCATGTAACCAACGAAAGAATCGTAAGGAACCTGCAATGAAAACCAAGTACAGATAGAAATGTGAACTGTGAAAATGACCTCATGATCATATGTCAGAAAGAATGAAAAGTAAAAATAAGATATAAGGAACAAATGGAACAAATAGAAAAGAAATAGTAACAGAAATTCTGATTTAAAAATATATCAGAAATTATGTTACATGTAATGGGGCGGTGTCCTCCAAATAAGCACAAAATAATCAGACAATGATAAAATCAAACTCAAATACTCGCTGCTTAGGAAAGACGTGCGAAAGAGAAAGACAGCTGTCAGTGGAATTAAAAATGTTGCGGGAAGATATACCACGCACACACTAATCCATAGACAGCTGGTATAGTTCTCGTAAGACAAAGTAGACTTTGAGATAAGAAGCATTACTGGAGAATAGAGGGGCATTTCATAACGATACTACGTTAAATCAATAGAAATACGAAACAATATGCGCAGAAGGCCGTGTGTTCATAGACTCCAATGCTGAAGGGAAAAACTGTCTGCAAAGAACCCTGTATCTGGCAAAACCGTCCTTCCAAAGTGAGAGAGAAGTAAGGCATTCCCAGAGAAACAAAAGATGAGGGGCTTGGTGATCACTGGACCTGCCCTGCCAGAAATGTTCAAGGGAGCCCTGCAGGTGATGCAAAAGGACACGAGACAGTAATCCCAAGCTGCATGGAGAAACAAAGATCTCAGGAAACGTAACTACACGGGCAATTGTGAAACCTAGTTCTCTTGTCACTTTGGTTTATAACATTTTGTGTGTGTGTGTTGTTTTGTTTTCCACATGATTTAAAATAATGCATCAAAAAACAATTATTGGTCTATGTTTTTGAACATACAATATATAAAGATATAATTTTGTGACATTAATAACTAGAAAGGGGGTGGAGCGGCTTTGGAGCAGAGATTTTGTTATTGATGATAAGCTTGTATAAATTATAATTACAATATTATTATAAATAGGGCACAAAAATACTAACTATAAAGGTCAATAAACTGGATTTTATTAAGTTTAAGGATTTCTAAGCATCAAATTAAGAGCTTCTTTCACCAAAGGATAACTTTAACAGAGTAAGATGACAACCCACAGACCAGGGAACATTTTCAGTATGTTTACAATATGTGTGGCTAATATATAAAAATAACTCTTACCATTTTCTTTATAGAAGAAGACATCCAATAAAAAATATTGGTGAGTTTCATGTATTTAAATTATATCTGAATAGAAAAAAATAAAAATGCTAATACTGTTTTTAAAAAGTGGGCAAAAGCTCTGAACAGATACTTCATAAAATATTGAAATGGCCAGCAAATAGATGACAAAGTGTCCAGTTTTATTTGTCATCGGTTAAATGTATTTTAAAGTCACAGAGAACTGCAGGTGCATTCTCACATAAATGTTTACATCTTAGAACTGGCCACATCATCTACCCAAATGCACTTATGCACCCCTACTCTTGGGTGTACACCCAACAGAAATAGTACACGTGAACCAGAGACGTGTGCCTCGGACGGCACCATTGTCATGGCCGGAAGCTAGAAACCACCCAAGTGTCCACCAGCAGTAGAACAGATACACGAGAAGACTGACTTCTTAATTGCTGGCTCCTCTTTGGGTCTTTGTGGGGGGGGGGCTGAACTGTGACCCCACCCCCACCCCAAAGATGTGCATGTCCTAATGCTGGGAACCTGTGTGTGCGACCTTACGTGGCAAAGGGTGTAAGGGTGTGAGCTGGGAGGTGATCAGGATTATCCAGGTGATTCCAGCATCATCCAGGGTCCTTACGGGAAGAAGACGGAGGGTCAGAGAAGATGTGATGATGGAACCACACATGAGAGACACAGGGAGAGCAGAAGATGTGTCCTGCTGGCTTTGAAGACGGAGGACGCGTCCAGGAGCCAAGGAGTGCCACGGCCTGCAGAAGCTGGAAAAGGCAGGACAGGAATTCCCCCACAGCCCCCGAAGGAACACAGCGCTGCTCACCCATGTTCTGGAGGACTTTCGCCTCCAGAACAGTTAAGAATCTGGGGTGTTTCGAACCACAGCATTTGTGGTGATTTCTGGAAGCAGCAGTAGAAAAGGAACAGTCTTCAGACACACTCCGTTCCCGCCTCAGCTGGCCCTCGCGTCTCAGCCCAGACACACTCCACCTTCCTTCCCTTCGGACTCACTGTTCACTGCAGCGTCCCGCCTGGGAAATCGCCTGGGTTAGTCTCCAGCCCTCCCAGTTCAGGACCATCTCCCAGCCACCAAAAGGGTTTTCCCTTCTGAAAACCCTCTCCCAACTGATGGCTCCCGCAGCGGGGCCAGAATGGACTGGTAATTAAGCTCCTGTGCGAAACCTTTACGGAAACTTCCAGCTCCAAGTGCAAGGCATTATGGAATGTTCCAATTAGAGATATTTTAATTACTGCCAGCCCCACGGGCTTGGTCTTCCAGCTTCCTGATAAGACAGCGCCAATGGGAGTCTTCGGGACAGAGGGCGTCTGGCCCACCTGAGCCCTGGGTGTCCCTCCGGAATGCGCTTTAATTAGCTCTGTTCTCACAACACCGGGAGGGAGGAGGACAGGGCACAGTCCCTTTAATGACAATTAAAAGGAGGGATTTGCCTGCAGGCCATCGGAGCATCTGCAAACACTGCCTGCCTGCTCTTGTCCTTCCTGCAGTAATCCCGTTATCTTGTTTCCTCGGGCACTTTCTTTATTACTTTCCAAACCTCATCAGGGCAGAGGAACAATCACCACCTGAGGAAGAGGCGGCCATCTCCAAGGTCCTGTGTGGGGAGGGACCCTGGGGGCACCGACCGCTCCTAGGAGCCAGGTGCCCGATGGATGGCTGACGTCCAAGGGGGCACAGACCCTCAATTCTCACAGGGGATCTGAGGCCCAGAGGAGAGGAGGACACACCGCTTCCAAGTTCAGGGCGAGATTCCATCTGTTCACTGGTGGGCAGCCTCTGCTTGGTTATGTCAGATCCAATGAAAAATTCAAAAGGAATTCGGTCACAGAGAAAGTGCAACTTTTTCGTAAGAAGACACGATAACTACAGAAGTCTCAACTCAGAAGGGGCGTGAGAAAAAGTGGGAAGAGGCCTTGCCCACGTGCTCCTCTGTTGCGCCACCCACCTCAGCGTCCCCACACGGGTGCCTTGCAAATGTGGGTGGCTACATCCCTGATCCCAGTGAGCCCACAGAGGACCCAGGCAGGGCCACGCACCCGTCTGCAGAGAGAAAGTGGGCTAAAGGGAGACCAGGCTGTTTGCAGGATCACACTTCCTTCCACAGCTGGAGTATCCTCCTTCTAACCCTTCCTGGGGACAAGGAGGGAGTGAACTCACTCGGGCAGGAGGGGCACTGGCCTGCTCAGCCCGCCTCCCGCCCAGCAGCTGGGAGCACACTGCCCTCCATCTCCAGCCTGTCTGTTATGGAGCAGCAGCCTCCAGCCCTTCCTGCAGCCATGCGTTCATTCGTCTGTAAATAAGGTCACGTTGGGACTTCCTGTGTCCCTCACACCCAGTCACTCAGGATGCAGTGCCATTTTTCAGTGCTGTCAGACTCCAACGTGGGGCTCTGCAAAGGCCTGCACACAGGTGGCGGCATGCGTGATGCCCGGCTGTCCAGTGATGGGAGTTTAGAGCTCGACGCACCGGGTTCTTGTCACCCAGTTGTCTGATTCACAGAAGAGAAAACAGGAGCCAGAGGCACCGAGGGAGCCCTGGAGGCTGTGGTCACACAGGGCAGCTTCCAGCCTGTCCCGAACTCCTCCTCGTTGACCTCACCCAGCAGCACGCTAAGCTGGACAGGACCCCACGGGGGCTTTGAGAGGCCGTCTGTGCGCTTCCTCCTCTGAAAACCCAGCTCCCGACGGCTGCACCGCTTACATCAGGTTCCAGGCATGACATGAGCAAATGAGCGAACAGGTCATTTCAGCCCCTGAAACACTCGGAGAAACACCAAAGGGGCAACCTCACCATGAGAAAAGCCTGTGGTTCTAGCCTCCTGGCCAGGGGCCCCCAAATCTCCGTGCAGGGAGCCCCGCCGTGTTTGGGGAGAGAAAAGTCCCAGAGCTCATCCTGCCAGGGTGGGAGGACACATACGCGAGATGCTGGCAACCTCACCTGTCACCGCAGCCTGAGCAAAGCCACCTGCAGACCCTGCCGGCCCAGGCAGTGAGCCCAGCTCAGGCCCCGTGCACTGGGCAGGGGGCTGTCCAGGGAAGACGGACAGTGAAGGTGGACAGGACGGAGCGATACATTCTCTCTGTGGTACAGTGTGTGTCCTAAGCTCAGAGGGCAGAGGACAAGGGCGGGAGGGGACGTGGCTGGCAAAGGGCTCCTGAGGACCGGAATGAGAGTGGAATCCCAAAGCGAAGGGATGACCTTGACCCCATGCTGGGGTGTGGCCTAGCAGCCCACACTTGCCGAATTAAGTCTTCAAGGAGGCACTTGGTTGACGTGTCCTTATTACTGAGTGGGGCCCAGGCTCCGACATTACTTGCTAACAGCACCTTCGCCCCGTGGAGATGGAATGTCTTCCACCTGCTGGAGAAGACAACCCCCAGGTCAGGATTTCATTGTTCTTCAGGACTTCATGATGTTGTCTTCGAGTCCGCGGCCTGTTTCAGCATCTTTTCCCCGTTCCCCCTCCAGCTTTGCGCCCAGAGAGGTGAGTTCATCTTTGACAGGTGCGCACACTGTGTTAACTTTATGCATCAGGCTTTGCCCTCCGCCGCTGCTGTCTGTCCTTCCTCCCTCTTGGCTCCAGCCCTATGGACACCCTGCTCCCCTGCCCACTGAGGTCTAGTTCAGCGCTGCCTCCGTCCACTTTACGCCTTCTCAGTCCGGCCTCCATCCTCTGATCATCGCTCGCAGATGGCACTTATCTCAGCTGCTCCCCGTCTTCACAAGATGTGAGCCGACAGCACAGGGACGGCAGCCCTGCTTATCACACTCCTTCCTCAAGCCAGTAGTGGTGTCCAAGGTTGTCACCTTCACTCACCCTCCCTCCTGACGTCCTTGCAACCTCGATGGAAAGAATATGGCTTCCTGCTTTCCGTTTGGGGCCATGTTCAGTCACAGGCTGACCTCTGCCAGGCTGTTTGTTGAATGAATGAATGAATGAATGAATGAATGATGGAATCATGATAGATCAGAATGCCTTGCTTGGCCCTTATTTGTGTAATACTCAAAAGCTGCAACCAAGCTTCTAGATTATCAAGCGACCTTGGACAGACCACGTCCTCACTCAGGGCCTCAGTTTCCCCATCGATTAGCTGCTGGGTGGACTGGGTGATTCCACATGTCTCTCCCAGCTCTCAGAATCTCTGATGGTATTTTTTATGCTAGAAATGGATTCACAGACACGTCTTTGAACATCCAGACACTCAATGACACCAAGTTTAGACAGAAGAAAAGTAATTAATGATGTGAAATTCAAAAACAAAGCAAAAATTCTCCCATCAGAATCAGAGTTACATTTGTCAGGAAGTCGCAGAAGCCAAAGCTGATGGGATGAAATCATCCATCGGCTCATGTTTATTCATGGGGCAACCCTGGTGACAAGGGAAGGCTCCCCTCTATCAGTGCTGACTGCAGAGGCCGGCCAGCGCAGGGAGCCTTCATGGCCCTGGACAGACGCTTCCCTCCACCTACCTCCTCCTCCCCGGAAGTGAGCTCAGCCCGCCTGGGCATCGAGCCTGGCAGGGTCAGCCCTGCAAGCAGTGGACAGGTGGGCAGGGAACGGAGCGACTGGCCGCCTGCCCCAGCAGACAATTGAAGAGAGAGGAGCTGGGAGTCTGGCATCTCCCCTTGGCTGAGTAATCTGACAGTTTGACAGAGAAGGGTGTTCTCCCTGCTCCTCAACCTGGGAACAGGGCTTCCTAAGGCCCAGGATGGCATCTCTCCCCACTTCAATGCAGACTGATTTCCAGCTGCCAGGACACCTGTGGTTCTATTCTACTGAATTTGCATCGCAATGATTGGTGACTGCAGGGGACAGGGAGCCAATTTTCAGCTGTGAGCTTGTCATTGCAAGAGTCTGCCCAAAGTTAAGTTCATCTGGTCCCAGGAAAAGCATCCCCTCTTCTGCCCCCGTTGCCGAATCTGATGCCTACTTCAAAATGAAAAGAAGCAAAGTCAATGAAACTCGGAAGGATCACTGGGCTGGATACTTATCATCACCGTGGCGATCAAAAATATGTCAGAACATCTCCGGGAAGACCGGAGCACACAGGCTCCGATTAAGGACGTCTCTCCTGGAGAGACAGGCGGCTTTCTTCTTCAAAGCGCTGGTGTTTCAAAGTCCCCTAGGGACCGAGGTGGTGGGTGGGAGATGAAAATTGGGTTTTGAAGATGCGCTAGTCTCTTCTGGGAAGACAGAAAATGCCCTCCGACGTGATAAGGCAAGCTTTTCTGTTATCGGCAGCAGCAGAAGGTCAGAACAAGAGATTGCTGGGTGCAAGCCATCACCAGGTCTCGGGTGAGGAAACTGAGGCATGACAGAGGAGGGGCTCCAGGGGCACGTGAGGCCTGGCCAGGGCTCACCAGCTGAAAACTTGCCGAGGCGTTAATTTGCTGGTGGGACAATTCAGCTGGGCGTGTACACCGTGCATGTCAACTGAGCATCAAAGCAGGAGAGAAATGAGCCCATTCAATTTGTGAAGAGCAGTCAGTTGCCGGGAGCTCTGCCAACCTGGATCCCGCAGGTAATCACAGCAGTGATAGTCAGGATTTCTACAGCATCGGGTTTAACTCCTGATGGCCCAGCCTTCAGTGGCAGCCAATGTCCGGCTTGTCAGTTAGTGAGGAAGAGATGTTTGCAGAGAAAGACAGACTAGAGATACATCTTGGTGACCTTGCCACCAGCCAGGTGACCTCGGGACTTAAAAGACCTTCTCCTCCCATCTTTCTCCATTGGTTGCCATGGGTTACCATCTCCCTGCTCGGATTAACTTGTAAGACACTCACAAAGCATTGAGGAGGCCCCCACCACTTTCTTGAGAAATAAGAAGATGAGCTTAGGTCCCCTGCTCACTCATGCTTCAAATCCAGGGGTAACAGATAGGGCTGTAGGGGGAAGGAGCCCCCAGGAGAGCATCTGGCGCCAGGTCTTAGAGGGCTGACCTTGCACTTACTCACGCTGACACGGAGGGACCTGACATGAGCAGGGCCCTGGCTCGTCCCAGCAGTGAGAAGAAGGGGACACACTCTGCCCAAGGGACCTCCTGGCAGCTGAGCACAAAAGACAAATTCTTCACAGAAGCTTCCTGACCCAGCTTCTCCTAAATTCTCCCCAAATTCATTTATGCATTTGATGTAATTCCAATCAAAATCCCATTAGAACATTTCTACAACTTGACAAAAAGATTCTCAAATTTACCCAGAAAAATAAACAGCTAAGGGTAGCCAATAAATACTGCAAAAAAAGGAGAGTAAGGGAAAAGAGATTTTCACGTCAAGTATAAGGTTTATTGTTATTCAAAACATTTAAAGGAATATGGCAGTAGGGCAAGTATAGACATAAAAAGTGATAAACCTTCTAGAAACAGATCTAAGGAAATGCATAATTTTAAGGCCAGGAGATAGCTGACTTGATAAATAGCCAAGAAAATGGGTTAGGTAAGCATTCAGATTATCAACCAAGTACAACACCACCTCACAGCATATTCCAGAGTAAATTCAGATGGTTTAAAGAGTTTAGCAGGACAAAATAAAATACAATCATGAAATTTAGGACAATATTTAGGGGCTTGTTTATCTCATCTCAAAGTAAGTCAGATCTTTAAGAGCAAAAGAAAGCAAATAAATTTATGGAAAAAGATTACATATTAGACTGCATGCAGGTATAAAAACAAATTTTGCTACAAAGACAGAATTTGTAGCAAAACAAATAGACAGAATTCAAAAAAATAACAAAAATGAAAATGTCATAACAATATATAACAGCTAATGTCCTCAATACGTAAAGCGCTCTGAAAAACCCACAAGAGAATAAATAACAACCCAAACTGGAAAATGAACAAAGAGGGTGATCTGGTCATTCAGAAAAGGAAACTTCAGAATTAGCAAAGAAACATAAAAATATCTTCAGGAGTGATCAACTGCATGATACTTGCCATAAGGAACTGATTTTTACATTTACATTTTCTTTAAAAGATCACTTGCCTCAAAGGGAGCTTCTAGAACTGTCATAACAGCAGCCTTGTGGAAGAAGAAGCAACGGAAAGCACAGTGGGCGTGCTGCAACCGTTGGGCGGTTATCCCCGACATACCCCACCATTACCGTTTAATTATGCCGCACCCTTACACTACGTGTTTGTTGCTTGTGAGAAATTCAGCTTACCTGGGTGGCCTTTGTTTAATCTGGTAACTCTACATGTAAGGTAGCTGCTCAGTTGAGGTCCCAATGGGAAACACAAAGGGGGGTGAACCACTTCTACAAACTCAGGGTTCAGGGGGTCAAGATGCTTAATCTCATCGGGTGGGATACCCTGTCGGAGTCCCTGCCTTCCCTCTCCGGTCCAACTGCAGCAAAGATGCTACCTGATCCAATGCATCCCTTCCACCTGCTTCGGATCCCTGTGCACACCTGCCAAGGACAAACGATGGCCCACCCCCCAGGCAGTGGGTCATTGTTGTCCCCTAGCTGGATATTGGTGCCAGGATCCGAATCCCCTCCTCAAACTCTGCTTCCTGGGAGGCTGCTTCAGTAAACTGAGGGCAATTAGCCAGCAAAGGGGAGCAGCTCTGGGCTGCTTGCATCCTGCTGACAGCAGTGGGGATAGTTGGAGGAGGGGTCTGGACAAACAGTCAAAAAGATCTGTGTGACATCACAGTATCATCCACAACCGGTGGCCTTTCAAGACTCCAAATAATGCACCCAAATGACACAGAGCAGACTGCCGCACAGGAGGTGGGGTGGCAGCAATGGTGATGACCATGAAGGGGCGGGGGTGGCCGGGTACACCAGCATCAGTCATGCAGCCGTGGTCCTGGAGGCCACGTGCTACCGTGTTTCCCCGAAAAGAAGACCTAGCAGGACAATCAGTTCAAATGCATCTTTTGGAGCAAAAATTAGTATAAGACCCGGTTTTATTTTACTTTAATGTAAGACCAGGTCTAATATAGTAATATAAAATCATATAATAAATAATATAATATAATATATAATATAATATAATAATATAATACCAGGTCTTATATTAATTTTTGCTCCAAGACACATTAGAGCTGATGGTCCGGCTAGGTCTTATTTTCGGGGAGACACGGTATTTTTCTCAAGTGGGACAGGGTGTACTGCTGACTAACTGAAGAACGTTATGCTTTTGTAGGTTCACCTTGTATGTGTCCATGTATCTGGCTTTAATCCTCAGGACGTCTTAGAAACTAAGCAAGGACTTCCTGGGACCAAATTCTTCCTCACCACATGCAGAAGGTGAAGGGACTCTCTACTATGCCCATATTTTCTGTAGACACACCCTTCCCACTGTACCAAGGTCCCTCCTGTGGGCTGGACCCTGGAAGCCACGCGGCCCAGACTGCCTTGTCCACAGGCTTCCAGGAGTCTGCCAATGAGAAATACTCAGGTGAGATTTGGAGAGCAGACAGCGATGCCATTACCTTCTCCGGTAGAGACAGGTGTGTGGATGGATGCACGCGCTGAAACCTGCAGCAGACTCAGGGCCATGCTGCTGTGAATTTCACCAAGGCTACAGACAGCTGAGGTCGCTGTGGTGGCTTGTGGCAATGCGACACCCCCGGAGCTGCTGTTAGCCAGCATTTTCTTCTCCTGAACTTTAGACCCCCAGCCCTTCCAGCGGCCTGAAAATCATATGATTTCCTGATTTCAACACCTGCTTGAAAACACTCCAACCACTTCTGTTTTCCTTACTGAACCCCAATAGATATGACTCCCAACAGTCCCGCCAATTCCCAGAAAGCAAAACAATTTGATGTTTAAAATGGGGAATATACTAAGAATCTTTAGCCAAACACAGTCTTGAGGGGCCAGCAACATTTATACACAGTGGGCACACACCAGGGTGGCTGGCGCTGAATCATCAACCCCTGAAATGGCTGCTTTGTGCACATGACCACGTGCCACCCCACAACAGCGACAGCCAAAGGTGGGTTGGAACGTGAACTGGGTCCACAGCAAGAAAGCGTCATCTCCATTAATGTCATCTCAGTTCTAGGCACGGAGCCAGGCAGCCGGGCGTCCCTCCCACAGGGCACCAAACAGCACATGGTCAGGACCCAAACCCCACGAAAGCAGCAAAGACAGATCCAGACTGTTTCTGATGGCCTGGGCTGTGCTAGTGTATGAGACATGATAAGACTCTCAAAAATTCTAAATCAAGTGAGGTATACGATATGTGATAGAAACCTGTGGCCAAACCCCCACCCATTAAGGCAGTGTCCCCATTAAGGGAGGACACTGCCTTCGGTCAGAGCAGACACTCGGTGGCCTGAAGGTGGGAAGGAGCAAAGGATTCAAGACAGTGCAGGGTGAGCGGGGCCCCAGGCGGTCTCTGGTTCCTGTGGACAACCTGCCTGCATTTTGGTGACACAGGAATCTGCGTTCAGGGCTATTTCAGGTGGAGGGTTCCAGATCGCAGGTCTTCAGAAAACCATGTGGTGTGGCTGGTGCTTTTCCTCAAGGCCACGACCTCCACAGTTGAACACAAAAGAAAAACAAACTAATTAACCTTTCGCAAACATTCCTCTAATCAATCACGTATTTTATGGTTTCATTAGCTGTGGGGCCAAGCCGAGGCCGGCAATCACACTGAAATCCCTGCCTGGCGATTTATAAAGGACAGCTTATGGCTGCTTGCTCACTAGCAGTGCAGGATAGGCTTCCCGCCCCAGGTCAACCCCTTTGTATAACTAAGCCACCTTAGGACACCCCGAGATAACAGGAGCCCTCGAGCCCTCTGAAGAATGGGAGGGCTGCTCACGGCTGTGACCTTGGCAGAGGTCAGCCTTTCCTTCCCCCGTGCCTGGCCAGTCACTGGACTTCATTGCGGGTGCTTTTCTTCAGCCATCTGATTTTGTCAGGCTGCAGAAGAAGACTTTTATCACACAATTCTTGGCCGTCTCCAAGATGCTGCACATTCTTGCAATTTCCACTGAGGAAAAAGCACAGCTCCAGGGTACAGATTATGACTCGAGCCCTGTCACCTTCGAGACCCTGAACGTCAGGCTCACCTTCATCTATAAGACCGACGTGTCCGCCACAACCTGTCCTCACAGCGTGGCCACCAGCAGCGTCATGGCCGCCGCCCCTCATCCAGGCCATCTCTGCTTCCCTGACCCCCTTCTTTCATATAAAAAAGCAGAATCGTAAAGTCATCCCCACTGTGGTTTAACATACAAGACAAGAAGGCAATTTAGGGCCTCGAATGCTGAGGTATTGACCCAGACTTCCTTGACTGGCCTTTTCCTGCATTCCATCTGATGCATAGCTCCCTGGGGAGAAGCAGGGATTTTTATGGCTTACATTAAAAACAAATTTTTTTAACCATAGTAAATATCAAAATCTTAAGAAAATGTCTTCTGGAGTTGTAAGAACTGGCATATTTGCAGGGCAAAACAAATCATACGGAGGCTGTTAACTTAGGAAGGGAGACCGATGCTATAGAAACAGGTGGATAGGAACCGAGGCTTCGGAACCTGTGGAGCCCTAAGGAAGGCCCCAAGCGCTCCCTGTCCCTCTAAATCACACCTAACCAGACAGCCTCGCTCACGAAGTGCTTTACCGGGGGCCAGGGAGGGTCCCCTCTGGCCCAGAACACAGCCCCGCACCTCGCTGCACACTCTCTTGCCGAGGACCGTTTGCTCCACCTCAGGCTGACCAAATTTCCCTATTTGCCCAGGACCGAGAGGCAGTCCCGAAACGTGGGGTTTCTGTGCAAATATCAGGAAAGACCCAGAGAAATCAGAATGAGTGGGTCACCTGATCCCAGTGCTGACCCCGTGTAGATGGGATGAGTTGTCACATGGGGATTTGAGTGGATGTGGGCACAGGCGAAGGGTGCAGAGAGCAAAAGGTGGATGGAGGGTGATCAGAAAAGTGTTATCATCTGGGACGCGAACATCAGAACCAGGGAACAAATGTGCGGAAACACAGAGACTCAGTCAGAGCCCCCCAGTCCCACAGGGGGCAGTGGGGCGGTGATGGCACCCAGCTGGGGACACAGAAAGGCGGTGGAAGGGAAAGATAGCATCCCTTGCTGAAATTATCGTCCCTTTGGAAGTGGTTCTTCCACAAAGCAAACAGGACGGGAAACAGGCGGACGGCACACACTGCTGAAAAAACAAAATGAAATAAAACTGAACTGTGCAAAAATAGTAAAGTTTTTAGAGGGGAAATAATAGGCAAAAATCAAAAGGGTCAGGCGGGAGCATAATCAGGGTCCCTCAGCCACAAAACCAAAGCAAAGAGAAAAAAGGACACAGACATGATTCCAGGAAATGTTTACAAAACAAAATAAAAGTTGATTCTAAAGAGCAAAGCCTCTCCATATTCCAGGGGGGAAAGGGAGGTGTGGAAAGATAGACAAACAGGAGATGGCCTAGTGAAATTACCAGAGTTGAATAATCACACAGGAATCCTGGATGCAGAAAAACATACCAACATTCTTGTAAGGGACAAGAATTCTAAGTAGCCTGAGCCTCCTAGAATTATTCAACTCCGGGAGATAAAGAACCAGGCCTATAAAATCTTCAAAGACGTTTTGTTTCCTCAACTAGACTGGCATTCAAATTTCACAGCAAGAGGTGAATACTTTTGAATATTCAAAGATTCAAGGAACATAATCCTGGTGAGAAAGGAGAGAAACCACAGCAAAAGGGTCGATGTGGCAATTGACACTGTTCACTACAGTCTTAAGAGCAAAATAAGTGTGGCAATTGTGACCGTGTAATAGCAGGCAGACGTGATCAGTCACAACAACAAATAATACACGTATAACCAGTAAGGTGGGAGGACAGGGAGGAGCTCAGAAGTAGCAAAAGCAAATCCCAATAGTTCTGTCTCATATTGTTGGAATCAAAAGGTAACATTTAAAACTAATAATAGAAGTAAAAATATGGCATTAGAGACATAAAGTAAAAGAACGACACACACACAAAAAGGCACCAGGTCCACACAGTTTCCAGACTCTCCACTCTTTAAGGAAGAAAATCACGACACAGCTCAAAGGGTAACAGAGGGCAGAGAGAAAAAGGAAGCTTCCAGGTTATTTTTATGAAGATGGAATTAGAGTGAAACCAAAATATTACAAGGAAAACACAAAGAAAGAAGATTCGAATCTCACTTATGAGTGTAACACCCGTGTACAAAACATTATAAAACTCCAAAGGATCAGGAAACGAAATCCAGTAACAAAATCAACAGCCTTACAGCCAGCGCCTCCGGGGTTGTTCCAGGAAGTCACTGATGACCCAGTATTTAGAGAATGAAATAACGTAACTCCTCATATTAATTGATCAAAAGAGACAAATCCCATGATTGACTCTAAAGATGCTGAAAACCCTCCTCAGTATATTTAATTCCGTTTCGGTGGGTAACCTCGTCATCACACCGATGTTAATAAATGCTTCTTTGCCATAATTTTGTTCCTCTCTATACGTGCTGATATGGAAGAATGTCCAGGACAAATCATTAAATGAAAAAGATACAGAAAAGCCTGTTGTATATGAGAGAGAAAAATGCAGTGACTCTGTGTGTGTGTGTGTGAGTGTGTGTACTGTCTCTGTCATTATAAGCAAGGGAGCCAGAGAACTGGGGGACAAGGGTGAAAGAACGAACGTTTTCCTATGTCCTATCAGACCTTCACAATGTGTACCTTACTGCAAATTGTTATACAGCGCAGTGGCTCTCCACCAGGACACCCCTGGCAATGCCTGCTGACACTTTTGCTTGTCACAACCGGGGAGGCGGTGCCACGGGCATCTGCTGCAAGGAGGCGCCATCCAGTCCCAGGACCGCCCACGCTGTGGGTTGAGAAGCCCTCGAACATGGTGGTCACTTCTACCGTGGAGGCAACTGGCAGGCACACCGTGCACAGGGCAGAAATGAAAACAAGGCTCCCTCGGTCATGTGTTAGCTGCTTGGCCTTGGGCAAGCCATCCCCCTACACAAAACTCCACTCTGCTCACCTGTACCCATAGGTGATCGTGTCAAGGACAAACAATGCAACACCTGGGAAAGGGTGTGCATGAGGTGGAAGGAAGAGGGACCCATCACAGCCCGGTCCCCGAGCTCACAGCCTGGGCGCAGAGGGGACAAGTAAACAGAATTTCAATGTGTACCTAAGTGATAGGACACAGGGATGGAGCTTTGGGAAGGCAGGTCAGAGGCAAAATTCAGGCACGGAGGACGTGTGCCAGTTAGGAAGACGGGCACACTGGACGAGCACAGTGCCCTCCAGAGCAGAGTCGCCAGACACACAGCCTGTCATCCATGAGCCAAGTCTGCCTTGCATCCGTGTCGGGCAGTGAACACACAGACCGTGCTCGTGTATGTGTACGTACGTAAAATTACAAAACAGTGCTTGCCATTCCTACACATCCACTCGTATGGCTTCCATTGCACTATTTTCTTTAGGACGTGCTGATCTCAAACCCTTCAAATGACCTAAACGGCCCTTCCTCTAATATGGTCACCACAGCGCAGGCGTATGTCCTTCTAAAAGGCACATGGACCCATCTTCATGGGCTCTCATCGCCCTGGGGGGCGGGGGGGCCCAGATGCCTCTCCACACCGGGTTCCTGTTCTGACCCTGAAGACCTCCCAGGCCAGCTCCCAGCTACTCCAGTCCCCCGTCCTGCAAGGACGCCACAGGACTTGGCTGGCCGTCTGAGGAGGGTGGAGCAGGAGGAATCCCCTTTCACGCCGACGTCCCTTGTTTTTCTAAAACAAAGTGGAGGAAAACAGGTTCTCGCTAGCTAAGCTTAACTGTAGTTGTGTTCTCACGACGTTAGTGACCATGCAAATATTACTCTCAAAGTCTATTCTTACGTCGATAGGTTTAGAAATAGCCTTGAAGACCCCCAAAGAATGTGTTGTATTCCTGGGAGGCAGAACCCAGAAGGAAATTTTAGGGCGCAGAAGTCTCTCTCTGCAAAGCACAGCTTTGTCACCACTATGTTGCAGTGTTAGTGCACTGGGTGTCAAGGATATGGAACATGACCTCCTCGGACATAAGAACTGGACAACCATCACTCTCACCCACGTCCAGGAGTTGCAGTTCTGTACGACTTTGCAGCAAGCCTGCAAGGCAGCCAATCTTATTTGCCTGATTGTTTTCAAATGAGCAAACTGCCTCTGAAAAAGCGAAAGGGGCTCAGCTGAGGCTGCAGGGCTCCCCTGGACCCTGGACCCTGGACCACAGCCGCCAGCATCTCATCACGCCTAAGACTGTCAGCTAAGAGCAGCCCCGGCAAGTACCTGGATGGGTGACAAAGACATTAACGTTATCATCTGTTCAACAAAGCCAGTCGAGAATATGGAGTTCCAATAGACATCATCTTCATCAGACAGTGAAATTAAATTAGATTTCCCTGATAACTAGCGTTAGGAAGCCCATTTGTGTTGCGGTGTGAGATGAGAAGGGGTGCAATTCGGTGATGAAGCTGCAGCAGAATCTCTGAGTGTGTTTGGGTTCAGTCAGTCTTCTGTTTCCCTTTTAGCTTTAACGTGGTGCAGGGACGGAGCCCCGGAGAGCAGTGTCCAGGCTCCCGGCCTCACGGGGAGGGCTGCTGGCTCGGGTGGTAGGTGGCCATCAACTGAGATTGGATGGCCATCAGCTGTGGCTAGTTGGCCGTCAGCTGTAACCAGTGAGCCATTGGCCACTAATATAACTGCCGCGGCTGCGCTGGGGAGTCGAGTGGAGGAGACGCGAGGAGAGTGGAGAAGAGTCGAGGGAAGTCAGAGAGTCAGTCGGTTGGCAGAAAAGCGGACAGCAGGTCGCACGTCGTGTGAATCCAGCCTCCAGTGAGACTATAGTGGTGTGACTCCCCTACCTATGGCTCCGTGGGTGTTCCTTTTTGGCCTCACCATACCCTGTGTTCTTGTGTGGGGAGCGGGAGCAGAGACCCCGCAGGCCGCCCCGCGTGACACGTGGACCTGGAGGTCATGTGGTCTCCACCCCTGGTTCAAGGCTAAACCACCCAACATCTCCAGCTCAGCTATCCAGCCCCCTCCCCTGTCCCAGGGATGAGGAACCCACAAAATCCCAAAGCACCCCTTTCCTGGCAGAGTCTC
The DNA here is from genome assembly GCF_004115265.2 of Rhinolophus ferrumequinum. Lineage (NCBI taxonomy): Eukaryota > Metazoa > Chordata > Mammalia > Chiroptera > Rhinolophidae > Rhinolophus > Rhinolophus ferrumequinum. The sequence continues at coordinate 2,091,466 of NC_046293.1, forward strand.
TGTGACCAAACTGTAGCCGGGCGCCTCTGAACCATCTTCTCAAGGAGGCCCTGACTGGTGGGCTTTGTGTCCTTCTCGGCAGTGTCCGGTGCTGGAAGGGGTCCTGCGAAGTCGGCTTAGACAGGACCCTCCGCCCTCAGTATCTGCTTGTCCTCAATATCTGACCCGATTCTCCGGGCAGCACCGCCCCCCACCCCCCAGGCGGTGTCCGACCTTGCTGGCCTGCCGGGGTTAGCCAGAATCCTCCCTCACCCCTGACGTCTGCTCTTAGCAATTCTCCACCCTCTGACCCCCCACTCTGCTCCTGGGCTGTCCAATTCCACTTTTCTTTGTTGTATTTGGAGTTGCGCCCGATCTCTCTCCCCTACAAAACCTCGTCGTAATGTGCATTACCAGAGAGAAAAGGGGGAAGACGAAGGTGTGATGAAGAAGGAGAAACAGGAGCAGGAGGAGAGAAAGTTATGGACGATGAAGATGAAGAAGGAGGCGGAAAAGAGGAAGAGAAAGAAGAGAAGGTGATGGAGGAGCAAGAGACGTTGGTGAGGAAGAGGAGGGAGGAAGAGAAGGAGAATTTTGGAAAAAGAGGAAGCGTCCCTTTCTGATCAATAGTTCTGCCCAATGAAACGCAGGGACACCGCGTGGCCGCAGCACACTCACTGGATATCCCGAGCGATGTCTGACGGAGCAAAGGTGGGGACAGGCCTCTGGGTCGCCTGAGAGAGGCGGTGTCCAGCCCAGACCGACGCCCACCAGGGGACCAGCTGTGCTCAGCCCCTCGGTGCTCAGTGCTCAGGGCGACTGGCTGGGTCCTGCAATGTGGGCTGAGGGCATAGGGTGAACGAGCTGATGTTGATCTTCTCTCTTCAAATAAATGCAAATTATTATCCACGAGGTGGGAAAGGCAGAGCCTTTATTTCGCCTGGAAGCCCAGATGCCAGGCTCAAGCAGAGGGACACCCCTGTAACAATGTCGGGGTTGGGAGGGGTTGGGACACTTTATCAACTAGTAGCCACTGGACTGAAGGGTGTTCTGTCCTGAAGGAGAAGATAAGAGTAGCAGTGTTTGCTGTGAGCGCTGCTGCGTTTTAAAGGCACAGTGCTCCCCGCTGAGCATTCGACCAGCCCTGCGTGGTCCCGGCCGCTGCTAACTCAGTCCAGGGAGCATGAGGACCGGGATGGTGGCTGTGAAGGCTCTTCCTGGTGTCACCTCTCCTCCATGTCCAGGGCCACGGTGGGTGCACCTGCTTGGCTGTGAAATGCCCAGAAGCACTGAGGTTTGGGGGGAGCACAGGATGAAAGGGGACGCAACTCTGAGGTTCCAAAGGGAGGACTTTCCAGACCGCGAGAAGCTATAAATATTTACTTAGGTGTAGGTTTTCGTGGCATTGTGCAGAAAACCCAAGAGCCAGGACAGAAAGGATATAACTTTTACACGTTTATAAATCTTAATAGTAATTAGCAGTACTCTTTACCATTTACCAGCACCAAAGTCCTAGGTGCTACCGCGGCGCGTGACGCTCATTGTCATACCGAGTCTCTAACCGTCGTAAAGGGGGAGCCTCACGTCTCCTGGGCTAACCGAGGGCGGAAACAACACACACAGAGAACCTATCGCGGGGCACGTCACGTAGCACACACCCAGGTAACCAGAAGTGTGCGTATAACGACACCTCACCCCCCAGACGACGAGGGAACAACGCTGGTGTATTATTACGGTTCCTGTTACCGTCGTCGTCGTCATCATGATCCTCACCGTCTACCGTCAGTTCACACATAACAAGAGCGTTTTACACTGTCTTGGTAGGACCGGGAGGAAATGACAGTGGCATCCTGTGGATAAATTAATTCCCTTTCCAGTGCTTCACTCAGAAGTCGTTATGCATCCACTGGTAGACGCATCCTTTACATAGAACCCCGTAAATATAGGTGACGTTCTCAGCGGTTATTAATAACCCAACTCTGGTTATTAAAGAAAAAAACATGAGACAGAAGAGAAAAGAAAGGGGGAGCTAAACTAGCAGAGAGATGATGTGTTCAGGTAAGTCTTGTTTATAAAATTCAGCGGGTCTCCTGAGACAGCCCTGCACCCCAGGACCCAGCCAGGACAGGGCAAGGGCCAGGCTCTCAGCAGCACTGAAACGGTGCACAGGGCCTGGCACACAGACGGTCTGAACGAGTACCCAATGGACGGCATTTCAGGACAGCGCTGCCTCTGCCCCCCCCACCCCGGCCGGTGTAGAATCGTCTGCCCACTCTCCAAACCCACAGGGATAACGCGGGGACTGTGGGGCGTGACAGGGCTAGGGAGGGACAGTCACAGGGGTGAGGCTGCTTTCCCGAATGGTAACAGGTTGGCGATGTCACCCGCTCACTGCACCGGTGTTTGAGACGCACCGCTATTGTGCTGTTTCTCACGACGCCAGCACACGCCTGACACCAAATGTGTGGCTTCTTCCCACACGCACGACTTCTCCAACCCCCCCGACAACAGCAGGGGGTTTTACAGCTCGGTTCCATTCGGACACCGACTCCCAGAGTCATGGCAAACCCTGCAGGCGAAGGGCCCAATCCCACCAGGTGGCCCTGCTCAGATGCCAGCCGCCAAGTCCCAGATTTCCATCTGCATTTTGACCGACTAGCTCTAAGCGGGCGATTCCAATCACCCCTTCCTCGTGTTTGACTATCTGCTAGAATGCCTCACAAAACGCAGGAAAACATTTACTTCCACTTCCCGGTTTATTATAAAGGATTCAACACAGGAGCCCCCAAATGGAAGCGACGCAGAGCTTCATGCCCTCTCCAGGTGCACCCCTGCCCGCCTGGCATGTCCACCAACAGGGAAGCGATCTGAACCCCACTGTTCAGAGTCTTACGGAGGCTCCGTTACCTGGGACTTCTGTAACTGACTGAATCTCTAACCGCCATCCCCGCCCTGGAGGTCGGAGGTTGGGACTGGAAGTTCTCCCCTCAGATCCACGTGTGTCCCTCTGACAAGCAGCCTCTATTTGGAAGCTACTTAGAGGCCCAACGGGAGTCACCTCACAAAGGCGGGTGTGGCTGAAGGGGTCTATGGTGAGTACTGAGGACGCCCCTCTCATCCCGTCACTCGGGAAACGCCTCCTCGGTGCAGCTGCTGTGCTGGAGACGTTTCTGTGATGTCACAGGTCACACTGCATAGGTGCTGTCTGTTTATTGTGAGTCCCTCTGGGGCAGGGCTCATCCAGGTCATCGTGTGTCCCCTGACCAGAGGTGTCGGGAGTGTGTACCCCCTGAGAAAGGTCACAGCACAATGGTCAAAAGGTCAAGAGCACAGGCCCAACGCAAACCGGAAGCACTGGCACACGTTTTGTCGCCTGCCTGTGCCTCGGTGCCCTCCTCTCTAAGGGGGGGATACTGAAGGTGCCCATCCAGGTGTTTGGGGTGCCTGGGAGGGGCAGTATGTTAAATTCCGGCCCCCCGAAAGGTATGTCCACGTCCTAGTCCCCAGAACCTGGGACTGTAACTTTATTTGGAACAAAGGACTTTGCAAACGGGATGAAGTTATGGATGCTGAGATAGAGAGAACTGGATCACCTGGGTGAGCCCTAAAGGCACCAGGTGTCCTTACAAGAAGGAGCCAGATGGAGGTTTGAGTAAAGAAGAGAAAGAGGCCGTGTGAGGACAGAAGCAGAGGAGTGGTGCGGCCACAAGCCAAGGAAGCCAGGGACCGACGGCCACCACCAGGGGCTGGGAGAGGCGGGGAGGACGCTCTCCAGAGCCTTCGGATGGAGCACGGCCCTGCTGACATCTTGATTTTGGACTTCCAGCCTCCAGACTGGGAAAGGATGAATTTCTGTTGTTTTTAAGGCCCCGGTTTGTGGTCATTTATTAGCACAAGCCCCAGGAAACTAATACCACACAAGGTTCCGTGTGTTAATAGATCCAAAGGATAGTAAGGACACACAGACTCTGACTGTTTGTAGGGTCACTTATGGGAACCGGATGCTGACACACGCAGTCCTGTCTGAAGCAATCACTAATGCCAACAGGGAGGGGTGTGGCCACCAGGAGAGGAGGGTCACCTTTGGGTGGTGGAGATGGGGTCTGTCCCACGTTCGGGTGGAGGTGTCTCACCTTATGAGGACAGGGGGGGCATGATGGATGTGAGGAGGCAGGACACCCAGGCGACCCCCACTGCCCCGCTGCCCCTCTCCCGTGTGTTCCCGTGTCCTGACCGTGAGTCTAAGCTGTCCAAGCCCAGGCCCGGCTTCCTCCCCTTCATCTCTCAGGCTCCTGGGCGGTTCAGGCCGTGAGTGTGCGTCTTTGCTGAACCAAGCAGAACCCACACCTGCCTGGGAGGCTGCGAGCACTTACGTGGCTCTGGGGCCACACTGGAAAGGAGTCTTTACTGATCTGCAGCCCCGAGACGTGCCGAATGGCTGGGCACTGACCTCCAAGCCCAGGTCAGTCTCCCGGGCCACAGGGAATCACACTAATGACCCCAGGAGGGCCCCTCACCAGACGCTTCATGGAACTGGCCGTGCGGGAGGGGAGGAATGAGCGAGAGTCACGCAGCTTTCTGGCCTGGGCCCTAGGTGGCCTGTCAAGGGCAGCCACCTTGTTCTGCTTCGAGCGCCAGGCTCCGGGCCTGGAGCCCAGGCTGGGTGGGGAGCAGGCTGGTGGCCCCTGGATCAGCCGAGAGGAGGTGAGGTCCCTGACAAATGGTGACAGGAGGCTGGAGTAAGCCTAGGACAAGATCGGCTTGGCCTCAGGGCTGGGTGTCCAGGTGAGCCAGGTAACCGGAACGCATGAAGGAGCACTGGCTCAGACCGAAGGCAGCCCTTCCAGGGCCTGGCTTCCCCTCTGGACCCTGCAGAGTGGGGTGCAGGTGACGAGGGGCCTCGGCAAAGTGGCATGGGGGACTGGGAACCCAGTGTCCTGCCGAGACGGCTTGTGCCCTTGAACCTCAGCACCTGGGTCTCCTTCGTTCCACAGACAGGGGGTGGGGGTGGGGGGGTGAACAGTGTGGTCAGGGTCCCAGCAGCGGGCTTCCGTCTGTGGACAGTGACGACCCTGACACCCACCATGGATGACACGCGCTGTGTCTGGGCAGAGGCTGAGTACGAAAGGGAGTGCAGGGCCCGCTGAGCCGCCCAGCTCCTCCCAGAACCCCTCCCGGTGCCCTGACTCTTCCGCCTCATCCTGCCAGTCCCACAGCAAGGCTGGTCTGCGGCCTCGGACTCAGGCTCCATCGGGAGGAACCGGAAGTAATGCTCCCCTGTGTCTAAATCCAGCCACACAATAATACAAAAGTGGCCCCTATAGCTCATCAATTCAGTGAGAAAAAAACCCTTTGTTTTGTGTCGAGATTAAAGCTCAAAGGACTCACAGAACAGCCGCCCATCAGGCTGTCCCCTAACGCTGGGAAGACTCACTGCAGTCGGCCAATGAGGCAGGTCCTGCTTCCCACTCTGCCGGGCCGCTCACGGCTTGCGGAGCCCTGGCCGTGGTCAGCCGGCCGCCCCGTTCCCCACTCACGCACGAGGCCTGGGTCCCCCAAGCTTCAGAGGGCTCAGTCATCTTGTGCTCAGGCTTCTGCTGGGGCCGGTCTGTGTCCACGCCCAGGCTGTGGCAGCGCATCCACTCACCGTTCTGAACACACTGGTTTTTGTTAGATGGATGAAGGTGGCGGTGGGGGTAGTGATGGGGCCGGTGACCGGATTAGCACGTAGGGAGTTTCGTCATGTGCCAAGGCCGCGCGCAGAGCTTTACTTATGGTATCTGATTCAGTACGTGAGCTTGATTTTTACTTGCACGGGTTCAAAGGGTTTTTTTAATTTGTTTTTTTTTCTGTGCAAACATTACATCAAAAAAATATGATTGCACATTTATGACAGTTCAAACAAAACGTTCTTGGAAAATTAGAAACCTCAGATTTGCCAGTTTCGAGCAATGAGTTGGGAATTTTCACTTACCTAGGAGTGTGTGTGTGTGTGTGTGTGTGTGTGTGTGTGTGTGTGTGAATGCCTAGCTGCGCACCTGTGGTCAGGTCCTCCGGCACGTGCCCCTTGCAGGTGTGTGGCTCCTGGTCAAGATCAGCCTGGAAGCCCCTCCACCCCGTTTCTCTCCTCTGTCTGCTTGGGAAGGAGGAATGGCAGGCACTGTTTGTTCCAGGAGAGACAATTTGAAGCAACGCTGGCAGAACAAAACCCCAGCCTAATACCTTTCCAAAATGCATATTGCTTTTTGTAGCTGCAGCAGCTGAGTCCAACAGCTATTCCCCAGACAGCCCAACCCCGAGCACGGTTATTTTTAGACTGTATCACACCTAAGCGTCTGTGCAGAAAAGACACTGTGCGCCAAGCAGACGCACCATCCCTTCCTCCAAAAACCATTTAGCTTGATGCAAGAGTAGCAGCCCGCCTGCATTTTTTCTTAATGTTTCAGACTCCAGCAACAATATGCCATTCTCTTTGAATGCTTTTCAAGTGTCTGGTACACATTCATACCTCTTGATAGCTATTATTACAGCACCCGAGTCAGCCCAATGCCAAATGACAGAATGAAAACTGGAAAAAATAACCATCACGTACACTTGTACTCGGTGGGCAGAATATCACTGCATCTGGTTGTCTGAGCACGTTCCGATGTTTGACTGCATTTTCAGTTTTCACTGAGATGTTTGGCATCGAGCGCAGTATTCACACCCAAAATAACATTAACATTGGTAAGTGCAAAAAACTCTTTACATTATAAAGTAAAAAGTACTGGCACTTTTGAGATGTTGGAACCAATGTACAATTTTCCTGGGGATACGATATACTTGCTGATAAATGTTCATTCCTATTAACTTCATCGTATTCATCACCATCATCACCATCACCACCATCACCACCATCACCATCATCATCACCATCACCACCACCACCATCATCACCATCATCATCACCATCACCACCATCACCACCATCACCATCATCATCACCATCACCACCACCACCATCATCACCATCATCACCATCATCACCATCACCACCATCACCATCACCACCATCACCACCATCACCATCATCACCATCATCACCATCACCATCATCATCACCATCACCACCACCACCATCATCACCATCATCACCATCACCACCATCATCACCATCACCACCACCACCATCATCACCATCATCACCATCATCACCATCACCACCATCACCATCACCACCATCACCACCATCACCATCATCACCATCATCACCATCACCATCATCATCACCATCACCACCACCACCATCATCACCATCATCACCATCACCATCATCATCACCATCACCACCACCACCATCATCACCATCATCACCATCACCACCATCATCACCATCACCACCACCACCATCATCACCATCATCACCACCACCACCATCACCATCACCATCACCACCATCACCATCACCACCATCACCATCACCACCATCACCACCATCACCATCATCACCATCATCACCATCACCATCATCATCACCATCACCACCACCACCATCATCACCATCATCACCATCACCACCATCATCACCATCACCACCACCACCATCATCACCATCATCACCATCATCACCATCACCACCATCATCACCATCACCACCATCACCATCATCACCATCACCACCATCACCACCACCACCATCACCACCACCATCACCATCATCACCATCATCACCATCACCATCATCATCACCATCACCACCACCACCATCATCACCATCATCACCATCACCACCATCATCACCATCACCACCACCACCATCATCACCATCATCACCATCATCACCATCACCACCATCATCACCATCACCACCACCACCATCACCACCATCATCACCATCATCACCATCACCATCATCATCACCACTATCACCATCACCACCATCACCACCACCACCATCATCACCATCATCACCATCAACATCATCACCATCACCACCATCACCATCATCACCATCATCACCATCATCACCACCATCACCATCACCACCATCACCATCATCACCATCATCACCATCACCACCATCATCACCATCATCACCATCACCATCATCATCACCACTATCACCATCACCACCATCACCACCACCACCATCATCACCATCAACATCATCACCACCATCACCACCATCACCATCACCACCATCACCATCATCACCATCATCACCACCATCATCACCATCACCATCACCACCATCATCACCACCACCATCACCATCACCACCATCATCACCACCACCATCACCATCATCACCATCATCACCACCATCATCACCATCACCATCACCACCATCATCACCATCATCACCATCACCATCATCATCACCACTATCACCATCACCACCATCACCACCACCACCATCATCACCATTACCACCATCACCATCATCACCATCATCACCACCATCGTCACCATCACCATCACCACCATTACCATCATCATAATCACTACTATCACCATTAAAAAATTGTTACTATCTGTGACCATTTTCTAATCAGTTAATGAATGTCCAGTTCTACGCTCAACATTTTTCACACATAATCTTCAATCTTTACAGCAACCTTACAGCATGAGCACTAGATTCTTTTTTTTTTCCATAAAGCTTGGCAAAGCTAAAGTGACTTTTCCAAGACTAAATAGCTATAAATTGTAGGATTGAACACAAATCTCTGAAACTCCCTAACCCTTTACATCACACCAGTTTACTCCTTAATGTACTCAATTGCCTTAAAATCATGGATTGCTACAATGACAGGGGACCTCAGGGCCAGCTTGCTGCCCTCTGGGGCAGCTGAGGAAATTGCTCCTGCAATGAATTCTCCCAGCCCTGTCTGTGTCTCTCCTCCTCTACGTGGCCTCCTGAGAATGACCCTGCAAACCACACCTTTTCTGGGACCTCTCTCCTTATCTGTTCTCTCTGTAGGCAGCCACCTGGGTCACATCTGGGTCTGTGCAGCTGCTCTGGAAATGTTATCGGCACAAGCACATGTTGGCTTAATCTCTGTGAAGAGATGCTTTGTATGAGGATACTGGATACGTGCTTCTGAGCTCAGAAGACCACGCGTAGGTCGTACCCACCACTACCTGGCCAGGCAGCCTGAGAGGCTTCAGGGCCCTGACATCCTGGGGATTGGTCTTGACCCCTCACTTTCCTTCATGCCCTCCCTCCAATTCCTCACCAAACCTTCCTGGCCTGACCGTTGAAGTTCTTCTCAAACGTGCCCCCTTCTCTGTCCAGGTCCCCTCGACATTGCTTTCCCAGAATGCGTATAGCACCCCCACACCTGGGCCTCACTTGGTCTCCCCACATGCAGAAATGCCCCTGCTCTGCACTGGCTAGTCCTTGGAAAACCAATAAACACGTGCATCCTTGGAGCTGTCCTTGGTCCTTCTTTTTCTCTGAACTCTGTACCCAAGTGTCAGCAGATCCCATCAGCTTCAGCGTCACCGCACAGCCTGACTGGCCACTTCTCAGCCTGTGCACCACCTCTGCAGTGCAGGGCCCCCCTGCCATTTGGACGGCTGCAGGAGACTCCTGACCAGCCTGCTGTCCTGCCCCTGCATCTCTGCCATCTGCCCTCCCCCTGGCATGTGACTCTCATGCTGAGATCTCTGCAGTGGATCCACTGCCCATCACGTCAGACCCAAAATGGCAAGTACGGCCTCCAAGGCCTAGTCCATTCCCACTTCTCTGCCCTGTTTGGCCACTCCCTTTCCCCCGGCAAACTTCATGTAAACCAACAGTTTTTTCCCCCTTAGGGCTTCGCCACTGCAGCCGTGGAGCCTTGGAAGTCTTTTATCCTGCTTAACTGGTCCCGCCTCCCCCATCCTGCCTGGCTGGTCCCTGCTCTCCCCTCCCCCAGGTCTCAGTTTAAACGTTGTTTTCCCACAGAGGGCATCCCTGCCCACCAAGCTGCCATCAGGCCTCCTCCTTGTCGGAACTCACAACATGCACCAGGGTGTATAAACATACATCCACCTATTTGTTAGTTTCTCTCTCCCCTTCCTCCAAGGAAAGGAAAAGCTCAGGCCGGGCCTTGCCTTGCTGTCTCCAGCAGCTATGGCAGCGCCAGCACACAGTAGGGCTCTGTTCATATGTGCCGGGTGGGTGAATCAATGCGAGCGGACAGCAGTCCCGGCCTGCCGTCCAGCCAGGTGGCCCGGAGGCTGCGGGCGGGGTGTCTCAGCGGCAGGTGCTCCAGGAGCGCTGAGTCACTGGGCAGACACAGGCCTGCCGGCGGGTTAAAAGGAAAGGGAACAGAAGTACTGCAGACATCACCACTCAGTCGGCACAGTTAATGCTTTCAGCTGCCTCTGAGGTGGCGTTTATTTTTACAGAAGGGACACTAAGGCTACGGTGACAATTGGCCCAAGAAGACATCGAGCGGAAAACGAAGAGGATTCACAGTGACTCGGACGGAGCCCAGCTTAGCCCCTCCCCACGGCCCCACTCAGCTGCATTGTCTCTTTTTCTGGTCCCCGTGGTCTCATAGCCCATCCCAGCCCACCCGCTCCCTGGAAACTCTTTGCCTGACAGTGGGTACCCCCCTCCTGGGCGGCCTCACTCAGACGTCACTGTGGCCTTGCAGCCACCCTGTCAAGGGCAGAGCCTGTCCCGCATGCTTGCTGGGCCTGTGTGCATCGCTGGAGCTCACAGGTCCTGCTTGAGAAGCTTCCAGAAACCTCCAGTCAGCTCCACCCTGGCTATCTGGGGGTACCCTCACCTCCCGAGAGCAGACAGTGCGAGCACCACCACCCCAGGCTCCGGACGCAGCCTGTTTGACAGTTTGCAGCCAGACTGTCCTTCCATGTGGTCGCTCCCTTGGAAACAGAGGAGACAAGCAGTCCCCATGGGGACCCACCAGGGAGCGTGATGGACAGGGCTTGTCAGCCCTGTGTGTCTTGCTCCACAGTCTGCCACTGAAGGCAGAGCAGGACCACACCAGGGAACAAGGGCGTCCCAGGGGCCTCGCCACCGGCCCAGAATTACAAATGGAGGGTTTACATGCCTGCCTCTAGCCAACCGTTTTTGGAGGCCTTTACATCAGGCATTCGGCTCAGCGACGAGGATAAGAAGCTGATGTCATCTTAACCACAATGCATTTTAGGGAGCGAGAGAGCAACCTGTCAGCAAACACCCTCTTGGTGCCGGGCGCTATGCATGGGCCGTCACAAGCAAGTACGCAGAAGCTCCGGCTTCTGAGAATGCAGCTGGTGGAGCCGGGATGGGTATCCCATTGTGCAGCGTGGACAAAGGTGGTGACACGGACGACGACAGGACGTGGATGCCCACGGCCTTGGGGTGAAGCCCCTGTGTGGAACAACAGCTGCAGCATAAGTGCACGCCTCAGGGAGGGCACAGAGGTGCACGAATGACTCACAGAGGACATTTGGAAGAAGACTTAGCCTGGAGGAAGGACTCAGCAAACGCCAGCTAGTTTCTTACTGAAGATAAGTAAGGAGAAGAAAAATTTCTTACTGAAGATGAGCCAGGACCGGAGAGCTTTCCCGCGCCCCCAGAACCACTTGGCAACCCCCTGAGCGCAGGCTGTGAATTCTCCCCCGGCGGAGCCGCCTCTTCCCCTTTCTTCACTCTTGACTGGAGACCAGCAACCAAATTATAAAATCATCTGTAGGGGATGTGTCCTATCAGAGGCCAAGATTTAAAACACAGTTTATGGGAAGAACGTAATGGGGGAAGAAACAAAAAAACACACTTTCCAAAGCATGGTCCCTCACATGGGAAGGGGCGTCCAGGCACACTGGTCAGGGCGTGGCAGAGAGGGTGGTGACGTGGGGGCTGGGGGGACAGGGAGTGGTGACCACCAGCTCTGAGCTCCCGTCCTGACCCAGCATCAGCTGGTTCTGGGGTCCAGCACTGAGCCCCCACTCTTCTGAAACAAGCAGGACTGCACTGTCGGATCTCAAACGTCCCCCCCACAACATTCTGCAGAGATCCCCCCGTTTCACGCAAACTGGCCCCTCCTGCCAGCCTGAGAGCAGCTGTGCTCCAGTGTGACCGATGGCTGACAGGCTGCTGTCCAGCACCACCGATCGTGCCCTCTGGCCAGCCTGCCCCTTGCCCGCATGGAGGAAGGAAGAACCATTCATTATTCTCCACTCCAGCTGCTCCGCCATCCTCGGGCCATGAGGAACTGGCTTTGCGTCACATTGCACCTTCCACCCGAATGTGAGGTCCAGGTGTGCAGCCATCACTTCTGCTGAGTGTCACCGTCTCCACAGGCCTCCTCGGTGCCTGCCCCGAGGTGACACCACAGCTGTCCCTGTCAGCAGGAGGTGCTCATGTGTGATGCATACAGCTGCTCCCTGAAGGGGGTTGGACTCACCAGGGTGTCTCACTGGCCAGACACTTTGCATTCCCAAGCCGGCGTCCTCTGGCAGGGAAGGAAGCACGCTCTTCTTTTGAATCCTGGACTCAATGATAGATTGAGATATAGATAGATAGATGATAGATAGATGACAGATGATAGATAGGAGAGATAATAGATGATAGATGACAGATAGATAGATATACACAGAGGCACAGAGAGAGATGATACCTAGGCAGACAGACACACACCTACATCAGCGGACGAGCCAGCAGCTCTGGGTCCTGTCCCCTGGCAGCCCCTCTGGGTGTCTGTCCTCCTGACCCACCTCCATCGTCTCCACATATTCTCGCCCAGCTCACAGGCTGTGCCCCGTCACTGCACTGCGCTCTCCATCACACGTGCCCCGTGGCCTCCGAATCTCAAATCCCAGGGTTCCTTTCAGGCTTCAAGGTGGCACGTGTATACAGATGGCATCCTGCAGGCACCCTGGCCCTGGGCTACAGGGAGTGCCACCCCATGCCATCTCCAGCCACCCCTCAGGTCCCCTGCTCCTCTGGGGGACTCGGTCATCCTACCCACCATTGCACTTCAGTGGGGTCCTGCTTCAAATGTCCAACGCACCCTTTTCCGATTTTATGTTAAATACAAGTTCTAGAAACATGTGAAAATGCGAAAACCTTTGTTACCACCCAAATATAAAAACTGACAGTCCGGTGAGTCAAGAAGAACATTAGACGAAGTCTCGCGGGAAACAAGCATGAGATGTTTGCAGACACAGAACTGGCCTGCGCACCATGAGAAGGGCCATGACCTCCAGCAGGTACCAGACACACCGTCTGTGCTGCTCTGCGCCTCATCAGCGGTCCCCTGGACTGTCCGTACCAACCCTGCCAATCAAGTACCGCCACCACTCCCACTGTCCAGGTGAGGAAACAGGCTCAGAGAGGTTGGCTGTGTCGTCCGACATCACACAGCAAGCAGGGGAGGAGCAGGATTTGATTCTGGAGACTGACCCTTAACTTCTGCGAGCTGGTATTTTCACCTTCCCTGGGTTTCCCGACTCAGAAATGCAGCCCAGCTGCCCTCAGAAGGAAGGCTGAGCCCCTGTGCTGGGCCAACCAGCACTTTCCGGGGGAAACAGAGCGTGGGTACCTTCCCTTCACCATGGGGTGAGCACATGTCCTTCTGAGGTCAGAGTTTGTTCCCAGAAGGGAGGCTGGGGTTCTGGAGCAGAGGCGCCACGGGGCAGGGACCACCTCTGCCGGACAAATGGGCTGCTCGCTTCTCTAGCTTCCTCCCTTCCTCCCTTCCTTCCTTCTTTACTTTCTTCTTTCCTTTTTCCTTCCTTTCTTTTCCTTCCTTCTTTCCTTCCTTCTTTCCTTTCCTCCTTCCTTCCTTCCTTCTTTCCTTCTTTCCTTCCTTCCTTCCTTCCTCTTTTTCTTTCTTTCTCTCTCTCTCATTCTTTCTTTCTCTCATTCTCTTTCTCTCTTTCTTTTCCATCCTTCCTTTCTTCTCTAAAGTAAACTTTAATAAATAGCATGTTTAGATTTTATCTGCAAATATTTTAGTATGCATCTCTAAGAGAAAGGACTTTTTAAGCATATCCACAACCGCATCTAATATCCAATATGTTTACATTTTGCCAGGTATTTACATTTTTTACTTTTGTTAGTTTGAATTTGAATTGAAGTAAAATCCACATTTGGAAACTGGTAGACATTTGTCTAAAACCCCTTTTATTTCTGGTGTTTTTTTTTGTTTTTTTTTTTAGTTCCAAGTTCTCCCATCTCCACCCCTTCCCTTTGTACTTTGAGGACAAAAACTGAGCCGTTTGTCCAGAGCGGTCTGGTGGCCTGGATTCTGACGGCAAACACATGCCCTTGGCCCCACAATGCCTGGAAAAAGGGACTTGGCAATGTTGACGCTTGATCAGATTGAGCTGCGGGTTTTGGCAGGAGGACTTAACAGGCGAGGCTGGGACAGCTGATGGGTGCCGGGCTTTCGTTTTTTTCCGTTAGAGTCATTGATGGTTATTGTTAGTCCGCTATTACGTCAAGGGTGGAAAATCAGGACACTCTAATTCTAACACTAATTCTTTAATTAACAGCTACAGTATTTGTATGAAAAAGAAACCCCCCATTTCAGTGCTCTCTTTACCCAGAAGTAAAGCTCTTATATACAAAGCAGGAACAAATACTCATTTCCTTCCCTTTATCAGTTTTCAACAAAATGAGTAAGTACCCTGACTCCTGAAGCTGTGACCAGTTTTCTACATTTAATACAAGCTCAAGGGTTTGAACACGTGCAGTGTTTTGTGTCCATTGGAGCGCATCGGTTCAATGATGCCCAAATCGCCCCATTTCAGGTAGGAGACCCTCTTCAAGTTTGGCTCGGAGCCCTTTGCTTTTTTCACTTTTTTTCTTGTATTAAGATTTTTAACCTTTGGTAAAATGCAGATGACATAAGATGTCCCGCTGTAACCATGTTACAGTGTTCAATTCGGTGGCATTAAGCACATTCATAGTGTCATGTAACCATCTCCACTATCCAATTCCAGAACATTCCCCTCGTCTCAAACAAAACCCCGTACATTAATGTTCGTAGCACGTCCATTCACAGTCACCGGAAGGGAGAGACAATTCGAATTGTCCATCAACAGATGCGTGAGTAAACAAAATACAGAAGAGAATGGAGTTCTGACACACGCTTCGTGGGTGACCCTTGAAAACATGCTAAGTACAAAAAGCCCACAGGGACCCGTGTCAGGATCCTCCTGATGGGACCCAACAGTCAGCAGTTTCCTTGCTTTCTGGTATAAGATGTTTCAGGCTCATCTTGGACCTTTCCTACAGAACATCCAGAACTAACCGTTTCTCCAAGAAGCCCGAGTCTCTTTCAGCCTGTGGATCTCAGGTGTTCAGTGCTACCAAGTTGTCATTCGTTTCCATGCTTTTCAAGGAAGGGTTGTTTTCTTAACTTTTTGTTGTCACATAGGCAGTCCCCTACACGTGACACTCAATAGCCTGGTTCCCGTGACCAACACAACACCCTTTTACTTCCTCCCACGATACACACAGCTGTCTCAATTGTAGCGTCTCACGCCACCAGCAAAGTGATTCCTGAAAACGCCGTGAGAGACTCATGTGGGTCCTCCTGACATACACACCTGGGGTGCAGTCCCATCACCGTCTCCCTCGTCACTCGGAGGAATGCGTCTCTGTGTGACTGTCACCAATTTGATAGATAATTAAGTTCATGTGTTTCATTTTGCTTCTGGATCCAGGGATTGCCTTTCACATTTATTTTATGGTAAATTATGCAAATGATGAGCGTGGCTCCAAAGTGAAATCTATATTCAAAGACGTCTACCTTCCGCCCTGTGCCTTCTCTCCTCGTAGTAACTTAATCTGCTTGTTTGTTTACGCAGGTATTGATTTTCGTTTATGCTTCATCAGTCTATTATTTTTAACCTAGCCATACACAGTTTATATAAATACATACAAGTATTATATGCAATGCAGTATGTTACGTGTAATACACTATGCGATATACTTAGATATATAACTATATCGTGTATAATAGGTCATAGAATGTAAATACGTGTACCCGCTGCTCTGTTAGAAGTGCGGTGAATGCCAGCCACAATTTCCCCCCCACCCCCACCCTTTGCCTTTTCCTCACAAAACCCTGGCGATGACCGGTGGTGACCGAGAATAAACGGCCTCATCCACTCCAGCACGGTCACTCATCCTGTTCTCCACTGGGATTGTTGCCGGTGCCCCTACTTCAAATGGCGTTCCCGCGAATAACCTCCTGTACAGGGACAATCCAGGTTTTGTGGGACCCAAAGATGATCCAATCTGCGGTGCCTTCTGTAAGAAAAAAAGTGTTCTTTTGAAAGCATAATGAACACGAAAGCCATGTGGCTACACTGCTGGGCCCTCCCAGGCTCAGAGGGAGCTGTCGGAGGGGGCCCTCGGAAGTTTAGCTCCTTTAGCTTCACAGGACATCCAGCTGGGCTTGTGTGATCGTGCTTCCATATGTCAGCCCCTGGATCCTGGGGACAGTCTCTAAGAAGTGGACTGGCAGGTCATGGAGGACGCGTGTGTACGCAGTTCTGCTGGACGTTGCCAGCTGCCTCTCTGCAGGGGTCAGCCACTTTGTGTTCTCAGCCACGACGCACCGATGTATATGTTTCCCCTTAGTCTTCCAGCACCGCGTCTTGTCAGACTTCTGGATTTGGCCGCGGTTGCATGGGCAATCGCATCTCGGGTGGCTCTAATTTGCATGTCTTATTTTAAGTGAGATTAAACATCTTTTCCATGTTTAAGGGACATTTTAGTTTATTTTGCATTGAATTATTCATTCATATCTTTTGCCCATGTGTGTCATTTTTCCTGTCAGTCTGTTGGTTTTTCAGTCTCTATTTGTAGTAGACATATCTTAACATTTTGTATGGCCAGCAGCCTCTTACGGTTATTCTTCTTCAAGGTTTAGCTGTTATTCTTAGCTTTCTTTGCCAATTACTTTTTCCTAATGAAATACATAATCAAGTAATTTAGATCCAGGAAGAAAATTATATTTTTATTGCCGTAATTTTAAATGTATTAAATATCTTAAGGGAGCTTAGCTTAAGCCTTCCTATCTAAGAATAAGGTATGCCTCTTCATTTGCTCAAGTTTATTTTGAGCATCTTTAAAGAGGGTTTTGTATTTATTTTTCACCCTTTAAACTGCAGTTACTTTTGCACTAACCTAATAGTTTACCTCATACAACTCTTGGACAATTTTTTTTTTAAGTTTATTCCCAGGAGATGTGTGTGTGTGTGTGAATGTGAGAGTGTGTGTGAGCGCATGTGTATGTGAGAGAGACTGACTGCGTGTAACTGTGTGTGTGAGTGTGTGAGCGTGTGTGTGAGCGTGTGAGCGTGTGTGTGTGAGCGTGTGTGTGAGAGTGTGTGAGTGTGTGTGTGAGATTGTGTGTGTAAGCGTGTGTGTGAGTGTGTGTGTGAGCGTGTGTGTGTGAGTATGTGAGCGTGTGTGTGTGTGAGCGTGTGTGTGAGAGTGTGTGTGTGTGTGAGATTGTGTGTGTGAGCGTGTATGTGTGAGTGTGTGTGTGTGAGCGTGTGTGTGAGTATGTGAGCGTGTGTGTGTGTGAGTGTGTGTGTGTGAGTGTGTGAGTGTGTGAGCATGTGTGTGTGTGTGTGTGTGTGAGATTGTGTGTGTGTACAGTGGTGGGCAACTTCCAAGATGGCTTCTGACCACACCCCGTCCTCTGCGACCTCTTTCTCTTCAACATGGGCTGGACCTAGGGACTTGCTTCTAATGAATAAAATACAGAAAACTTGATGAGCATCGCCTCCAAGATTAGGTGGCAAAAGGGCGTTGCCTTTCTTCCTGGGCACAGACCCCTTTGCTCAGCTGCTCTAACAAAAGCCAGGGGCCATGTTAGAAGCTGCCCTGTGGAGAGACCCACGTGGCACAAAATTGATAGATTACTTGCCAACAGGCAGTGAGGACGTGAGGTCGACCAGCAGCCACGCGAGTGAACTTGAAAGTGGATCCTACACCCCATTCGAGCCTTGACACGGCAGCCCGACTACAGCCTGGTGAGAGGTGTGCAGCCCAGGGGAGCCGGGGGGCCATGGCCAGGTCCTGGGCCCCCAGCAACCGCGAGACCATGTTTGTTGTGTTAAGTCGATAAGTTTTACGATTATTTTGTTACACATTGAAAGGTTTATGTCTGTAGAAATTATTGATTCTTTCCCTTTGTGTTTGTAACTGAACTTTTTATTTTGAGGTAAATATAGATTCACGTGAAGTTATAGGAAATAGTACAGCAAGGTCTCATGTTCCCTTTACTGAGTTTCCCTCCACGGCAATAGCTTGCAAAAATCTATACACAAGGTACACAACGCACAAAGTGCGCTGTGCAACGTAACCAGCCGGTGCCGGTAATGACCTTCACGAGGCGGATTATGGCCTCCACACGGCTCCCTGACACTGCCTCCTATAAGCACACTTTGTCCATTTCTGTGACTTTGGCAGTTCAATAGTGTGATGTAAAGGGGAGGACACACTATGTCACCTTGGAGACGGGCTCTTTCCACTTCAGAATTGCCCAGAGGCTCATGTAGCTTGTTGCATCGGTCGGTGGTTGGTTCCTTCTTGTTCCTGGGTAGATTTCCATGGCATGGCTGTGGGTGGACCACAGTTGGTTCACTAACTCACCCCCTGAGAGCTGCCTGTGTTGTTTCCAGTCTGGGACTATTAGGAGCAAAGCAGCTGAAACATCCAAGCACAGGTTTACATGTGCGCAGACGCTCACAGGAGTAAAACTGGTGGGTCATATATTAGTAGTTACACATTCGGTTGTTTTAAGAAACCGCCCAGCGGTCTTGCAGGGAGGCTGTACCATTTTATATGCACAGCGGCAGCTCTCCGCCTCCTCAGCAGCCCTTAGTGCTGCAGGTTTCTCCCCTTTGGCCACCCTGACGGGTGTGGTGGCATCTCACTGTGGTTCTCATTTACGTTTCTCTAATGGTGAACGGTGTTGAACGTCTTCTCATGTGTTTGCTTGCCGTCTGTAAACCCTCTTTCATGAACTAGCTCTCCATGTCTTTGGCCCATTTTCTGATTGGATTTGGTTTTTACAACTAGATTTTGAGAGTTCTTTATATATTCTAAATGTTAGTCCTTTGTCAAATATATGGTGTGCACATATTTTCTCCCACTTTGTGGTTTTTCTTTTCACATTCTCTTATCAGAGTCTTTTTGATTTGGATAAGGTCAGTTTACCTATTTTTCCTATTATGGATTGTGCTTTTAGTGTCAAGTCTAAGAACTCCTAGCCTAGCCCAAGTCCTAACGATTTCCTCCTACTTTTATTCTATAATTTTTACAGTTTTATATTTTACGTCTAAATCTGTGATTCATTTCAAGTTAATTTTTATATAAAATGTGAGAATCAAATCAGGGTTTTTTTGTTGTTGTTGTTGTTGAGTTTTGTTTGGTTTTAGTTTTTGCCTATGGATGTTCAGTTCTTCTGGCATCATTTCCTCCATTAAATTGCTTTTCCACTTTTGTAAAAAATCAGTGGATATACGAAGACAATTAAGTTCACAAACTCATCCTAGAAAAAGTGCTACATACCTCATTGCTGAATATCACTACGGTCACCTTTGAAGCACTCCCCTTGGGAAGCTATGCACTGACGCCAGCGCCTAGTCCACCCTTCAAAGTAATTTTGGAACTCTTTTTCTGGAATGGCCCTCAGAGCTGTCGTCATATTACCCTTGATGTCCTGAATGTCATCAAAATGTCTTCCTTTCAATATTTCCTTTATCTTCAGGTAAAGAAAGAAGTCATTGGGAGCCAGATCAGGTGAGTAGGGAGGGTGTTCCAATATAGTTATTTGTTTCCTGGCTAAAAACTCCCTCACAGACAGCGCTGTGGGAGCTGGTGCATTGTCGTGATGCAAGAGCCGTAAACTTTTGGCGACAAGTTCAGGTTATTTTCGTCTAACTTTTTCACGCAGACTTTTCAGCATTTCCAAATAGTAAACTTGGTTAAATATTTGTCCAGTTGGTAAAATTCATAATGAATAATCCCTCTGATACCAAAAAAGTTTAGCAACATCGTTTTGACTCTTGATTTAGACTGACGGGACTTTTTGGTCGGGGAGCCTTGGCTGACTTCCATTGTGCACTTTGACGCTTTGTTTCAGGGTTGTATTGGTACACCCATGTTTCATCACCAGTGATAACACAGCCCAAAACATCGTCTTGCCTCTCCAAACGGTCTTGGCAAACTTCAATTCTCCTTTGCTTTTGTTCATCCATTTTTGTTCGGGACCATTTTTGCACTCACCTTTCTCATGCCAAGATTTTCAGTTAAGATTTTCCTAACTGTTTCTCTATCAATGTTTACTTGGTCTGCTATGCTTCTCACAGTCAGCCAATGATTTTGACGCACAAGTCGACAAATTTTTGCAATGTTTTCATCAGTTCTGCTTGTTAGTGGCCGCTCTGACCTCTGTTCATCACTGACACATTCTCTCCTCTCAGCAAAACGTTTAATCCATTTGTTCACTGCCGTTTTCTTCACAGCATCATCCCCATAAACTTAGACTAACATGTCCCTGATTTCACTTCCACTCTTGCCAAGTTGAACAAGAAATTTATTGTTTGTTAGATGCTCTAATTCAAGCTCAGACATTCTCGCGAAGGCACACAAAAATACACAACAAAATAATGAATGTCACTCAGCAAGACACCACCACATGTTGACACAAACACAGCCGTGGGACTCTGATGGACCAAGGTTATGAAACCTTCCCAAGCTGTTTGCTCAGTGCTGCCCATGTGAGCACATGGGGGCAAGTTCACGAACTTAATTGTCAGACCCTGGGCTTATTTATGGATTCTCTGTTTTGTTCAACTGATCTGTCTCCGTGAATACCATGCATTCTATCTTAAAATCAGGTAGAATGCATCGGAGGACACAATCAACAGAGAGAAAAGGCAATCCATGGGATGGGAGAAATATTTGCAAGGCAGAGATCTCAGAAAAGGTTAACATGCAGAATATATAAAGAACTACAACTCAATAACAACAACAACAGCAAAAACCTGATTAAAAAGTGAAGCTCTGAAACTTGAATAGAGATTTCTCAAGACACACAAATGCCCAAGAAGCACATGAAAAGATGCTCAGCATCACTGATCACCAGGGAAACGCAAATCAGAACCACCGGACGATACCATCTCGTACCCAGTGGGATGGCTACCATCAGAAGCACAAAAAATAACAAGTGTTGCTGAAGATGTGGAGAAATTGGAACTCTTGTGCACTGTTGGCGGGAATATAAAATGGTGTGTCTGCCGTGGGAAAGAGTATGGCGGTTCCTCAAAAAATTAAAAAGAAATTTTCATATGATCCACTGATGCCACTTGTGGATACACACCCCAAAGAATGGAAAGCAGGGTCTTGGACAGATATTTGCACACCCATGTTCACTACAACTTATTCACAACAACGAAAAGTTGGAAGCTGCCCACATGTCCATCAACAGATGATAGATAAACAAATTGTGGTTTCCATACAATGAGATATGATTCAGCCGGAGAAAGGAAGGAATTTCTGACACATGCTACAACGCAGATGAGACTTGAGGACATCGTGCTAAGTAAACAAGCCAGTCACAAAAGGGCAAGTACTGTATGATCCCACTTTTATGGGGTTCCTAGAGGACTCAAATCCTTAGAGACAAGAGGTAGGATGGTGGGTGCCAGGGGTTGGGTGAGGGGAAGTGTGGAGACAAATTTTCGGTTTTGCAAGATGAAAAGAGTTCTGGATGGTGGTGACAGTCGCACAGCAATGTGAATGTACCTAACACGACTGAACTGCACTCTTTAAAATGGCTAAGTTGGTAAATGTTGTGTCATCTATCACCACTAAAAATAAAAAAAAATCAGGTTGACTGATTCCTCCCACTTTATTCTTCTTTTACAAAATGGTTTTTAGCAGTTTTTAATGCCTTTGCCTTTCTATATAAATTTTAGAATAATCTTGTCCATACCTACCAAAAAAAAATAAAATAGCTCACTGAGACTGACAGTCATTGCATGAAATCTGTATATTAATTAAGGTAAAATGACATCTTTACTTCATTCCAATTTTTTCTTGGGGGGCAGTTCTTATCTTCATTATTTCCCTCCTGCTTGCCACGGATGCATTTTGCTCTTCTGTTTTTAGGTATTTGAGATGGGAGCTTACATGACTGAGATGAGAGTTTTCCTCTTTTCTAGCAGTGCGTTTAGTGTTGCAAATTGCCATCTTGTCACTGTGTTAGCTGTGTTCTATAAATTATATTTTTTCCATTTGGTTCAAAGTATTACTTAATGTCCCTTGAGATTTCATCTTTGGTCCGTGGATTATGTAGAAGTATTGTTTAGTTTCCAAATGTTTGAAGAGTTTCCTGTTCTCGTTCGGTTATTTATTTCTAGTTTGACTCCACTGTGGTCCGAAAACACACTGCATGATTTCAATTTTTTTTTAATTATTCAGATTAGTCTCATGGCCAAGGATGTGTTCTACCTTGGCATATTTAAGAACATGTATTCTGCTTTTGTTGGATGGAGCATATTCTAGCAGAGTCGGTTGGGTCCTGTTGGTTGATTGTGTTGCTGGATTCTTGTCTACCTGTCTGGTTTCCTTCTAGTCATTCTACCAGTTATCAAGAGAAGGCTGTGGAAGTCTCCAGTTCCAGAGGCGATCTATTTCCCTTTTCTGGTCTACGGGTTTTTGCCTCACATAGTTTGCAGCTCTGCTGTTTGGCGCATATAAACTCAGGATTTCTATGTCTTCTTGGTGGATTGGTTCTAAGGTCATAATGTAATGTCCCTTTCTGTCTCTGATAATATTTCTCGCTTAGAAGTCTACTGTATCTGATACTAATTTAGCTACTGCTGCTTTCCTTTGATGAATCTTTTTCCATCCTTGTACTGTGAACCTGCCTAGATTCTTGCATTGGAAGTGAGTTTCTTGTAGACAACAGAGCTGGGCCATGCTTTTTAACCCACTCTGCCCCTGCCTGAACCTTAATTAGTGCATTTAAATCATTTATATCAGTGTAATCACTGACGTGTTAGGGCTTAGAAACTTAAGCTGTTTTAACGCATGTTTCCTGTTTGTTCTCTCTGGGGTTTTTTGTTTGTTTGCTTACTTTTTCTGTCTTCCTGTGGATTATTTGAACATTATATTAGAATTCCATTTTTGTTTATTTGCAGTGTTTTTAAGCGTATGTCTTACCATAACATTTTCAGTGGATTTTCTAGGTTCTACACTATGTATACATAACTCATCATAGTCTATTGGTGTTGTTATTTTATTGGTTGGAATAAAGTATAGAAACCTTACCTTTCCTTAAAACTCTTTACCTTCCCAGTTTATAATAAAATTCCCTTAAACATTTCCTCTGCATATATTTAGAATTACATCAATGTTATAATTTTTGCTTCAACCATCTAATGCAATTTATAAGACTCAAAAGGAAAAACCTGTTACATTTACCAGTATTTTTGTTGACAGTGTTCATCTTTCTTCCATCTTGATGTTTTAAGATTCCTTCCTTTATTGTTTACTTTCTGTCTAGAGAATCTTCTTTAACCACTCCTTTATGACAGGTCTGCTGGTGACAAATTATCTTGTTTTTTTTCTTCTTTTGAGGATGCCTTGATTTCCTCTTCATTCTTGAAGGACATTTTCATTCTTGAAGGAGATCTTAAAAAATATATTGTATCCTTTCTTCTGGCCTCCATGTTTCTGATAAGAAATCCACTGTCATTCAAATTGTTTTATCCTCCAGGTAAGGTACTCTTTTCTCACTGCTTTCAATTTTTAAATTTATTTTTACCTTTCAGAAGTTTAATTATGATGTATCTTGACATAGTTTTCTTTGGGTTTATCATGTCTGATGTTCTTTCAGTCTCTGGAATCTGTAGATCTATGTATCTTGCCAGTTTGTGTAGTTTTCAATCATTTCAGCTCTTCCCTCTTTCTCTTCTCC
Source organism: Rhinolophus ferrumequinum (assembly GCF_004115265.2). NCBI lineage: Eukaryota > Metazoa > Chordata > Mammalia > Chiroptera > Rhinolophidae > Rhinolophus > Rhinolophus ferrumequinum. Next base: position 2,115,381 of record NC_046293.1, read on the forward strand.
TCTGGGGAGAAAATGACACAAGTTTTAGACTTTTTGTTATACTCCCATAAGTCCCTGAGAATTTTTGTTATACTCCCACAACTCTCTGTTGTTGTGACTGGATTGTTTCTTGTTCTATCTTCCAGGTCACTGATTCTTTCTTCTGTTGTTGAATCCATTTCATCCACGGTGCTTTTTATTTTAGTTGTAGTCTTCAGTTCTGAAATTCCTTTTTTTTTCTTTGCATCTATATTTCTTTTCTAAGACTCTGTTTTTGCTTTCACTTTCTGTTTTTTTCATTTGTTTATGCATCCTCTTAATTGCTTATTGAAGCATTTTTATCATGGATGCTTCAAAATCTTTGTCAGATAATTCTAACATCTCTGTCATCCAACAATTATCTTTTCATTTAGTTTGAATCTTCCCAATTGTAGGTCTGATGAGTGATTTTCCATTGAAACCTGGATGTGCTTGTATTACACAGTCATTCTTAACGATGAGACATGTCCTAAGAAATACGTTGTTAGGCGATTTCATTGTTGTGCGAACATCACAGAAGCACTTGCACAAACTCAGGTGGTGTAGCCCCCTGCACATCTGAGTTGCTGGTACCACATGTTACTGTACTGAACACTGTAGGCACCTGGAGCACAATGGTAAGAACTTGTGTATCTACACACAGGAAAGGACAGTAACAATGCAGCATAAAGATGAAGTGTGTGTGCTCCCGTGTGCGTGGGGGGCAGGAGGAGGGCTTTGGAGAGAGGATGTGTAGGAGAGAGAGTACAAGTCAGAGGAGGGAGGGAGGAGGGGAGAGAAAGAGAGAGCGGTGATCGAAAGAGACCCAGAGAGACAAAGCTCGAGAAGAGAAATAATAAAAGGGAGGGGAAAAGAGAGAGAGAGAGAGAGAGAGAGAGAGAGAGAGAGAGAGAGAGAGAGAGAGGAACAAGACAGGAACAAGTGATGAAGGAGAGAGAAAGAGAAATGAAAGGAAGGGAAGTGAGTTTGTGTATGTGTGTGCTTTGTGTGTGCATGTGTGTGCGCATGTGTGTGTGCACATGTGTATGCGCATGTGTGTGTGCGCATGTGTGTGTGCGCATGTGTGTGCATGTGTGCAGGGGCAGGCAGGCGCAGGCAGAGGTAGGCTCCCAGGCTCCCCCCTCCCCAGCCCTCTGCCCTCGCTCCGGGCTCCAGCCCAGGGCAGGCACCTGGGCAGACAGCAGGCCGAGTCTCTTCCTCTATTTAAACCATCCAGAGCCAGCAGTAAATTGAACAGCAGAGTCGGGTCTGGCCCTTTCTTTCAGCATCACAAACAAACTGCTTATCAACCATCATCATCATACGGGACCACCGGCGACTGTGCGTCCGTCATTGATGGAAAGGTCATTCGTTATGTGGCGTATGACTATTACGAGACTGGGTCTTATTGAAGCCTGTGTGAGCTGCACAGTAGGTCTGCTGGTGACAAAGCTCAGTTGCCCTACTCACACTGCTCTGCTAGGGGAAAGAAGGGGCAACCCCCCCACCCCAGTTTCTTTTTTCATTTCTGCCAGTTGCAGGTAGTTATAGAAGTCCAGCTTCACTGGACCCCCGGAGTGGGGACGGCTCCTTGTCATTGCTGATGGAGGGGGATGCCCCACTCCCACGTGGTCTCTGCTGACACATGGGTCTGTCACCCCTGGTTGGCAGTGAGCTGCTTCTTCTTTGCTGGACCCCTCAGAAGCCAGCCCAGCGGGGAGTGGGAGGGCGGCTCCTGCCTCCCCCCGTAGGTGGGAGGGGTGTCTGCTGACATGAGTGGGGAGGGCCCACAGGTTTTCCTGTGGCGTTTTCCTGGAGTCTAAAAGGCTCTCTCTTAGGAGGCTGCCCCTTCCCTCCTCTGGCGACAGAGCAGGCGTTTTCTGGGTCACTGCTGTTATGGTTACTTGCACCCAATAACGTTTCCAGCTCGCCTATTTCTTCAATTCCAAGTCTAGGATGCATGCGGCAAAAAATAAAACAACCAGGGAACTCACCACCTGTCATGTCTTGGGTCCCCAGGTCAGCCACCTTCTCTCCACCTGGTAGAGACGTCTTGTTTATTTTACGTATAACATCCAAGGTTTTTAGTTGTAAGAATAGGTGAAATTACTCCATTTTCCCAGAAGCACAGGTCCTTACTGATTTTTAAATCCTGATTTTACAATATGTCACTTTAGTACATTCTATTGTTCTTTTTTCATAACAGTTTTCCTTTGATGTTTGGTTATTTTCCATATACATGATTTTATCATCTGCAAACAAAAGTGGTTTTATTTTTTCCTCTTCTTTTCCAGTTCCCGCACCTCTCATTTCTCTCCCATCTAATCACATGGTCTAATACTTTAACACGATTCTAAATGGTCAGAGGGAGGCAGGCGTCCCTGGTTCCTTCCTGTTTTTAGCCAGAAGGATGTTTGTCTTTGTCCTCTGAGTAGGACGCCAACTTTTAGATGCAGCAATTGCTGCTTTCTCAAGTGTTTTTAACATGAATGTGTTTAATTATGTAAAAAGTCTGTTCTGTTTTTGAAGTAATCGGATGTTTGCTTAGCTCTATCTACGTGATGGATTGCATTAATACATTTTCTAAGATTGAACCACCTCCTGTTCCTGGTAAAACAACCACTTGTCATGACGCATGATTTTGTAACATGCTGTTTGCTTCTTGTTAAAAATGTTTTACCTACGATTTTTGTGTGTCTATAGTCATAAGTGAGATGGGTCAGTATTTTGGGTTTTTAATCAAAGCTCTGTCAAGTTATGAGCGTTTTATTGGCTTGGTGGAAATTGGAAGTTTTCCATCTTTCTATATGCTCTGGAATTAAGTAGTGTTGCTATTAATTGATCAGATTAAAACTTGGTACATTTCCCTGCGGAAATGGTGTTCGGAAGAAGTTAGCACACTTTCACTACGTCCTGTATTTTTTCAGGGCTAACTGGCCTGTTGACCTTTTCTCTCTTTAATGGGTCAATTTGGGCACTTTGCATTTTTCTGGAAAATGATTTATTTCATCTTGGCACGTAACGTCATTTGCATACAATTTTACAAAGTAATCCTGCCCTTTAAAAACTAAATTCTTCTAGACTTGATGGCTGTTTGGGTCGTCTTTGCTATATCGTATCTACTTTTGTATTATGTGTGTTTTCTCTCTCCCAACCCTCACCAGCACTTTTCTGTAGCGTGCCTCATAGTTTTCCTAAGAACCCGATTTTGGCTGCATTTACTGGTTCTATTATTTTTGTTTTAACTCTTAAGTGCTTTTGTTATCCTTTTTCTGCTTTCCTTGGATTAACTTTGTTGTTTTTCTAGGTTTTTGTGTTTAATATTCATTTATTTTCATATTTTCCCATCTCTTGATATTTATTTTTATTTAAGACTAGAGTTGTTCTTTCATAACGGCTTTAACTATATGTGAAGATTCTTATATTATTTTTGGTCTTATTATCATTATTGTTATGAAATTCTGTAATTTCATAGTTTGGGTCTTATTATCATTATTATGAAATTCTGTCATTTCATTCTGTATTCTGCTTTTGTTCCAAGAGTTGTTTAATAACATGTTTGGTGAGCAGGCTTTCTGTTTGGCTAATGCTATAATTAACTTCTAGTTTTATTGCTTGTGGTAAAGGAATGCTGGGAGTTTGTTTTCTATACTTTGGAATTTAATGAGGTCCTCTTTGTAGCGTAAGATGTGCCTATTTGCGGGGGGATGTTTCATGTACTTTTAAAGAGAAGACGTGTGCTCACCAGAGTTCAGAGTTCAGAGTTCAGAGTTCAGTGCGCATCCCCTGGGTCTGCCGCCTGGCTCGTGTCACCTAAGTCTCTGTCTTCTCACTAATAGTGTGTCTACCTGATATTTCTTGCAGTGAGGGTGGCGTGGTGAATTCTTCCGTCACAAGTGTCCTTCTGTCTATTTCTCTTTCTCCCTCCTGCGATTTCCACTCTTTGAAAGTTGCTTCTGTGTTTTGGGTGCATATTTATTAATAACTGTGATATCTCCATTGTGTATTGGAGCCTCGGCATTATAAAAATGCTTCCTGTTAAATCTCTTCCGATGATTTATGGCCTAACATCAACCTTGTTAGATAGCATGGCTGTTAGACCTGCTTTCTGGCTGCATTTCTTCCCCCTGGGATATCTTTATTTGTACTTTCTTTCTAATCTTGATTTTTAAGCAACTTTCATGTATATATCCGAGTGCTGGATTTCACTTTGTTAGTCAACCTGGAAATCATCTTTATTTTGTTTGAATGACGCCCATTTCTGTGCGTTATTTATCAATGTGATCATATGGCTGTCCCCATTCTGTCCTAGTTATGTGCCGGGGACTTGCATATATATGACACTCGTATGTGTCACACACACGTGCACACGTATATTCGCCCACTGTGTACTATGTTTAATTTGCTCTTTTTCTTTGCTTTATCTCTCTTCCTCGGGAATATCTTTAGGTACTAGAAAGGCTCGTATTTTCGTTCTCATGGACACCTTGACATTAATTTCCACCATCATCTCTTCTCCTGGACACTGGTTACCGGTGCTGTCTTTTTCTTCAATCTGCTCTTCTCCCAAAGTAACGAACTTGAAGTAACACATTTTTGTGTGAACTGATCAGCCAGATTATTCTGATTTTTACACATGCCCTCCCCAGTTTCGATAGGTGCCCAGATTCTAACTGCAGAGCGTACAGCCATGGCACACCTCGCCGTCTTCTTACCGTCCTCACTGAGTGTGCACTCCATGGGCACACGGACACACATCCTTCTGCCACTCCCCTTCCAGTAAGTTCTGTTGTCCGAGGCTACTTCTCAGCTGGACACTCAGGAGGGGTCCAGACCAACAGTATTTTCCGAGTTTTTATAAATATATAAATCTGAAAGTCAGTCTGGATGGTGGGTTTCCATGGTCTTTGAGTATCTTATGTGTGTTTCTGCATTTTCTTCTGGTGTAAAGACTTGTCAAAAAGACGGATGTCAGTCTGGTTTTCTTTCCAGTTTAAAAGGAAATTCTTTGAACATCCATGCAGAACGATTCCCGCTCTTTTTGCATGAATGTTCAAAGAATTTCCTTTTAATCTGAAGCCCAGTAGTTTACTAGAATATGTTTTTGTGTTGACCATTCTGGTTCATTTTTTCCCACACGTATTTAATTTTAAGTTCTCTTATTTTAGAAAGACTGCTTTTAATATTGGTTTTAGCATTCGTTTGGTCCCACGCTTCAGTGTTCAGCCTCATCATCTCCAACTATACATACAGAGGGTGCCAAAACAATGCATACACATCACTTGTATTCATGTTCTGTTATTGGTATATGTTGACTATTACAATTTTAATACAATTTTGTCCTTTCTTAAAATGTGTATACATTTTTGGCACCGTGTGTGTGTGTGTGTGTGTGTGTGTGTGCGTATGTAATCTTCCACATATCTAACCTCTATACATATCACATACACACACACACATGCACACACATGTGCACACACACAGAACTTGATTTTAAAGAAGCGGTGCATGTGATTGTGGGTTCTGATAAGCCTGCAGGTCTGACCAGTAGGTTGGAGATTCCAGCAGGAGTGGACGTTGCTGTCTTGTGTCTGAAGGCAGGTGGAGACAGCATCCTGCTGCAGGGACCTCAGATTTTATTCTCAAGGCTTCCTTCTACTGATTGGACCAGGCCCACCCGCGTCAGGGAGGGTCATCTCCTTCCCTCAGAGTCAAATGTCCATCACGTCTGAAAAGCATCTTTACCACAACATCCAGATGTGAGTCTGACCAAACAACTGGGCCCCAAAGCCCAGCCACGTGGACACGTGAAATTAATTGTCACGGCATTTGGGCAAGGGCCGTCTGTGACGTCGGTGGCATTCTGAGGTGGGTGAATAGGAGGCAGGGGCCACTTGCCTCTTCACGTTTCACAGAGTCAGCCTTCCCCCCACTGCAGTGCAAGGTCATTTCTATAGTGACGAAGCTGACATTTGGAGAGGCCACTGATTTCATCTTTAACTGACGGGCCCTACATCACCCAGCATGGTTGCGTTGGCCGCCGCCCAGGCTCTGCCGGGAGAGTGGGGGGCCGTGTGGGAGCAGGCAACCCTCATCTCAGATGTCAAAGTGATTTATAGACTATATTTCCTGGGGAAAGTGCAAAGATTTATTTCCAGGAGACAGGCTGTTTGTAAACACATGGCTCACAGGTGTGACTCTGTGGGTGGGCGAGCCCTCAGGGCCCCGGTCTCCCGCCAGGAAGTCGGACACCAGGGGATGGGAGGCCAGGGAAGGGCGGGAGCCCAGAGAACGTGGTGCCCGCTGCCCGCCGGACACAGGCACTCCTGGCCCCTTTCCTCTAACACCCCAGGGGAGCTGGAATCACACCTACTCACTGCGCCTTGTGCCACCTGCCTGTATGAAGCGTGAGGGGATGAAACAGGAAGCATTTTACCAGGGAGATAGGAAATTCTCAATCTGGATGCCCATAGTCATGTAACTTAAAAAACTGAAAAAGCAGCTACTGGATAAAACAAATAGAAACTAAAAAGTCTACAGTCAGTCAGGGAAACAGTAACTCACCTCTCCTGGTCATTGACAGTGGGACCAGAAATCACCTCCACAAAGCCAAGACTCAGGAACGGTTACAGGAGGGGAAGGGTGAGCTGGAGGTGCAGAGGGGGCATTTGGTGGAGAGAGAAACTCCACCCCAGATCCGAGGACCCTTGGTGTCCTCCCGCAGGCTTCCGCCATCGAGATGAAGCCAGTGTGAGCCGACGACCGCACGTCACAGACGAGAGGGCCGCTGAACGCAGCTCGAGACGGAACACGGACAGAACAGACCCAGATGCAGGACGCAGGACGTGACCGCCCAGCGCCACACGCAAACCGGCAAACAGAAAGGGGAAGAAAGAGGGGATCAAAGAGGCGGGAGGATCAGAAGACCCGCCTACAACAAATAGATTGCAAAAAGCGAAATGGAACTTCAACAAAGGAAAAACAGAACCAACGACCTCTCTTATTAGTCTCCCAACTTATCTGTAGGTGGTTTGGATTCTTGTGTCGTCACAGCATCTGTGCATGAAGTCAAGTTGGGAGGGAACTCAGGGGCTCTGGGGACATGTCCTCCCAGCCCCCGGCCCCCTGGCTGCCTCTGTGCTCACACGCGTGTGCATGGCTTGAGTTCACACCACTGGCCACCTGCAGAGGTGGGAGCCACCCCTCCCCTCAGAGCCACCCACAGTGGAGCCTCTGGGATTCAGAGACCTCCCAGACTTCCAGGAGCGACAGGAGGGGCGAGGCTGTGGAGTGTGGACCCTCTGCCCCTCCAGCTCCACGCCTCCCTTCTCTCCTTCATCAGCTCCCAGGCGAGCAGCTGAGTGCCCGCTCACACCCCGCCCTTTGGGTTCCCACGTCCTGCCCCTCGCAGGCTCGTCCAGAAATTTCTTCTGAACCACAGCGTGCATCTGCCTCACCCCGCTGTAAAGAATGAGGGGATCGGGCAGAACAAAATGCCCCACCTTGCATCATGGATGCCCAGCAAATCCAGGTGCTTATGTGGTTAGAGGGCTTGTGTCCTGGCCTGGGGCCAAGTCTGTGCCATCCTCACTGCCCTGTCCTCAGGATGACACACCCCCAAGGTGGGGAGAGGAGGTCGGAGGTCACGCCTGCAAGCACCCACAGGGTCTTTCCTCAGGGGTGCAGGCTCCTGGTCTCCCTTCCCCTTTGCTACCTTCGGGCACGACCTGTGCTAACCACCAAGCGCTGCCCTGGTGCCATAAGGCTCCGCCAGCAGCAGGTAATGTCTATGTAAAGTAGTTGCTTTTAAAATCTTTTATATGCCTCTCGTATTGAAAGCAATCCTTTGGAAATTACCATACGCCACGATGAGCAGCTGCCTGCAGTTTTTATAGCCTGTCATCCTGTCTCCAGGGCGGGGCCAACCCCTCCATTTCCAAAATGACTTAGTGAGTTCGGTCCTGTGTCGGCCTCCCTGGGCTCAGGCCTCCCGGAAGTGTTTCTGCCTCCGTTTTGCCACTTGCCCCAACCTATTCAGTCTTTCCTGGCATTGCCATGGGAAATACCTTCCAAAATCAAGCCCTACTGTGTCACTCCTTGACTTAAAACCCCACAAGGCCCTCGGTGCTCCCTAAAGCTGGCCCCAGACCCCTGGCTGCATGCCTTTGTTAAGCAAACAAACAAAAGGACAGGCTCTTCTCCCAGGAGGTCCCAGCCATCTGGTGACACCATGAGCTTAAGCACCACCGGTCATCCCCAGCTCCCTCCCAAAATCTCTGGGAAACCTTGACATTTGGCCAGCAGCCTGCTGGGCACCTCCAAACTGCGGTCCTCCCAGGAGGCGCCCACATCCCATGGACAGGGGGTCACCAGGCTCCGTAATCGTCATTTCACACACGCTGTGCACCAGACTGTCACCTGCTCACACGGCCTCACACACACTCACCTCACTTCCAGCTGAGACCACACCTCACACTCCAGAGAAGTCCAGCAGAAGCCTCGTCTCAGACACACACGCCCGCTGTCCCCTGCACTGGCCCCACCAGGCTGTCCCCTCCAGCCAGCGTGCCCCACGCGGGGCCCTGCACGCCTCCTGCACCACTGTCCATTCCTGTCTTCTGATGCTCATGTTTTCCTATAGGCGTCAAGGGTGCTCTCCAGGCGTTTTAAAGCAGAACCTTCCGGAAGGCACACACTGCCCAGCTCCTCACCTCACCACGCACGTCCCCAGGTGGCCTGGGCCGCATCCCCGGACTTGTCCCTGTTGGGCCCTCACCTCAGTGTCCCGAAATCCACCGGCCGCCCCTGCTGTCACGTGGCTGCCGCGGCATGTGATGGCCGGTCCTTAAGCACCACTCTTCCTTGGTTTCCCTGTCTCCACCCTCCTGGTCCCTCCTCTATCTCAGGCCGACGCCACCAGCAGGCCTTAGTCTCCCCACCTGGACTCACCTCGCATATTCCGGAAACTCCAAAGTGCCAATGAGGGTGACATGAGTGGCCATGGCGGGTTCCCGTTACAGACAGGTTTAATCCTTGTTTCCGGTAACAAAGCAGGGCTTCTGTCCACGGCGGGCTTGGAGGCTCAGTGATCACGGGGACAGGCTGCGTCCATCCTTCTGCTCTGGAAGCTCCATCCTCCGAGTCACGGCCGGTCACCGTCTGCGTGGGTCACACTCCTGCTCCAGGCACCAGGCTGGTGGCTCTGTCACCCCGAGGTGGCTTTCCTCCCCCCCACCTCCCCTCCATGACACATCCTGTCCCTCCAGCTGCCACCTTCTGGAAGGAAGCTGGGAAATGCAGTTTTGGGTTGGCTTGTAGCTGCCTCTGCTGCTAAGGAAGCATGAGCGTGGATTCGGGCGCGCAGTGACAGTCTCCACACGGCCCCCCGGCGAACTCCTGCCTGCACGCCCCCTTCTCCTCTGGGTCGCCCACCTGTGCTCCTGGCTGCCTGGCCACAGCCCCTGCCCTTCCTGCCTCTGTAGCCCCCTACCTGGCCTGTTTCCTCCTCCTCCCTGCTGGCTGGGGACAGGCCCTGGTCGCTGATGGCAGGCCCGGTGGGCCGCAGGAGATGAGGTGAGGGCCAGTGCGTTTGCCCAGGACTGGCATGAAATATGGGGTCAGCTCCACCGCAGGACATTAGGCCACCACTGGTTGCTGCCAGGGGATGACACGGCAGAACTCGGGGCTCCAGATTCCGGCAGAAAGCTCTGCGGAAACTTTAAGATGTAACCCACGGCGGAAGGGCACTCACAGCCAATCCCACTCAATCCTTCAGAGAGAGACACCTGCCCAGGGTCACTCGGCCAGTGGGGCACGAGGGGGGAGAGACATTCCGGTTCAGAGTGACAACCCCCTATCCTAGACACTGTCGACACCCTCATCCTCAAAACAACGTTGTCTTTGATGGTGTAAGAGCCAAGTCTGTCCCCAAGTGCGGCTGACCCTGCAGCGAACACCACTCTGTGCCCCTGCCGAAGGCACGGAGGCTCTGGCTGACCCTGCAGGCAGGAGATCACGGAGGGCACAGTGGGGGAGCTACGCAAAAAGGGGCCCCGGAAGCTTGGCAGACACACACACTGTGATGGGGGCCAGAGGCCGCCCTGGGCTTGCGCAGAAGATGCCAGGAGAAGGGTCCTTCCACGTGGGGCATGAGGCTCCCCCCGGTCAGAGGGAGAGGACACAGGTGGACAGAGGGAGGTGGCTGTCAGGACGCGGCCCACCCCAGGGGTGGGGGTGCCAGCAGGCTGCCTGGGGCCCTGGGACACAGCTGTGACTTCAGCAGGGGAAGATGTGCCCTCCCCTCAGTCCTGGGGTGTGTCTGTTGGGACCGGGCTCGGGGACACCTGGGAAGATGGTGGCCTGGACTGCACAGGGAGTCTGGGCCTGGAGTCGCCCTTCACCACCTGGCACACCCAGATCCAGGCCGTGTGCAGAAGCACAGCCTGCGGCTCACTGTCCACAGGCAGGGTGCCGGTGTGGTCTCCCCGACGCGTGACACACGAGCACACACTTACGTACAACATACACGTGCCTGGGCCCCTTCGAGGCACACACATGGCCTGGCCTGCACATATGCACACACGGCACACTTGACTGTGCATGGCTACCCAGGCTCCTCACACGCTTACACACTCACACGCTTACACACTCACACTGACACATGGGCTCACACACACGGGGGCTCTCATGCTCACGCACAGATTCACATGCGGGCTCATTTGCACACTGACACACAGACTCACACACACAGACACACACACAGGCCCACACACAGGCTCACACACAGACTCACACACAGACTCATACACACACACAGACTCACACGCAGGTCCCCACACATGCTCACACACACAAAAGCCACACGGGCAGGTGGACAGTCTGTCTAATTCCCGTCAGCCTGACAGCGCTGTCAGGGTTCGACCTGACTTTCCCCAATTATGCTGCTCAGAGAAGATTTTATTACAGACGATTTGTCAGGTTCATCTCGGCTTTTATAAGAAGAAGAAGCTCCATCTTTATCACTTCCCAAGCATCTCTGACAGAAAGAATTATATTCTCTCCCTCCCCCGAGCCCGAGCTAACAGATTGTCAGTGCCCCCACCCCACCTCCAGAACAAGGATTTCATTTTTATTTATGGGTCACGTACCCTGGCACCAGGACTTGCCCAGAATTTGGGAAATCTGATGACTCATCATATTTGACAGCTCATACATATATATTTTCCAGAACATTCATGCTCATGCCCATTATAATTGGGAGCTGTATAATCAGTGTGTTCAGCTGCCAGAATAAAGTGCACAATTCACATTAACCTCTCAGACCAGGGAGAAGTCTGGCTGACGTTCCCCCCGCACAGAAAAGGGACTGTGAGGCGGGCGCCCCACATTTGCAGCAGTGTTCCCTGAACCATGCACTGGGGAGGCCGAGTGTCTCCAGGCCCATCGGAGCTGAGCTCAGTCATGGGCTCTGGGTCTGCTCTGCGGTCCCTCGCAGGGCCGGCAGGTACTCCTGGAGGGCCTCCAGAGGGAGGTGGCACTCCAGTGCAGCCAGAGTGGACAGAGTGTGGCCCCCAGAGCTGCAGGTCTAAGTGACCCGTGCCTCCTCCATGTGGGGAATGGCGCTTTCCCTGAACCTCAGAACCCGGGGTGGGGTGGGGAGGCTGCTCCCATGAAGTGAGGGTGTGTTGCAGACGAAGGCAGCCAGACGCTGAGTGGCGGGGAGGCCCCAGGCTTAGGGATGCTTTCTGTGGCACCGCGACGTGCCAGCTGGTGTTGGAGGTAGACACAGAGGGCAGAGCAAGCCTGGGTGGGCCCAGAGGGGATGGCCAGGGGCTGAGTGACCAGAGGGCAGCGAGAGTGAGCTCGGGAGGATAGGCCGAGTGTGGGAGTCGCCCAGCTGGGTGACGGGGGTGGGTGTGAGCGGTGGGGGTGCGCTGAAGGACCAGGGAACGGGCCGGCAGAGATCCACAGCCACAGACAACTCCCAGGTTCTCTCCTGGAAACAGAACGGATGGGGGGGGGGTGTCCCCTGAAGCTTGATAGGAAGGGGATCCAGGGTGTCATGGACTGTCCCCCTTCAAGTCACATGTTGTAGCCCCAACCCCCAATGTGACGGTGTCTGGAGGTGGGGCCTCTGGGACATGGCGAGGTCATGACAGTGGCCCTGGAGGCTTAGTGCCCTCACAGGAAGAGGAAGGGCCTAGCCCCTTCCTCAGCCACAGGGGGACCCCGGAGGCGGCTGCCTGCAGCTGGGAGCAGAGGCCTGAGCAGCAAAGGGCACGTCTGCTGTAAGCTGTCGGGTCTGCGGTGTGGCATCGTGTGGCCAGGCAGACTGACGCCCTGCACAGAGCAGGACGCGACCTCTGGGCTGGGCACTGCTGGCGGGCAGCATGCAGCTCAGGGCATTGGGCAGGATGGACGCTCGTCACTGAGGGTCACTGCCAGGGAGGCAGAATGACAGGTGGGCCAGTGAGCCCGCACACGGTGGGTGCGGAGAGGGACAGCGGCAGAGGGGGGCGGGCACACCCCCAGGAGGGGCTGGCAAAGCGGGCACTAGTCAGACAGGCAGCAGGAGAGGCGCAGTGTGGGAGGGCGGAAAGCAGGAGAAGGGCCCCCTGCAATGCAGGGGTCGGTCGGTGGCCGGTCAGTGGCCTGCCAGTGGCTGGAGAATATCCTCCTCTCCTCCATGCTTGTTCAAACTCAAAATCCAGGTTCTTCGGATCTCTGCCCACTCCTGCTTTGCCTGTTTGTATTTCCTGCCCGGAGCAGGCACCATTACCTGCACAGAATTGGGGCCCTGGTGGGGGAGAGACCGTGGAGCCTCTGCGGACTGTTTTTCACAGCAACAAATCATTGCTTCTGTGCCTGGAGCCACTTCTCAGGATCTTAATACCTTCGTTTATCAATCGATACTTGACTGCCGTCTACAAGGCGTGTTGGAAATCGGAGGTGAGAGCAGCTCTGGGAACGCCAGCTTTGTGGCTGGAGCAGCCTCTGGCGTGGGTCCACAGTCCACAGCCTCACGGCTGCCCGCCCATTTGCAGGTGGAAATCAGAACCTGGGCGAGTGGCTGGTCCTGCGGCTGCAGGTACAGCTGTGGACGTGCACAGGACGTTCTGCTGTCAAGCCAGGGCACCAGCCCAGACCTGCGACCTGTTTATGACGGCCATCAGCAAGTTCATCCTCCACGCTGAGCCTTGGTTTTCCAACCTGCACAATGGACTCGATAACAGCGCCATGTGGGAGGGCTGAGGCCACGAGACAGGTACTGAATTGCTTAGAGGGTGCAGCACAGCCCGGGCTCTGGGGGCCGCTGTCAATCCCGCTGTCACTGGTCCAGGTATTTGGCTCGTGACTGCCCCATGGAGGCCGGGCCGGTGACCACGTGCCTTAACGCTCTGGCCGCCAGGCTCCAGAGGGAAGGCCTGGGCCAAATCCCACAGTTGCCACCTGACACCATGTGACTTTGAGCAAGTGACTGAGGCCCTCTGTGGGGAGACGCCACGGACAGTCCAGACTTACAGATAATGTGAGCCCCAGAGAAAGTGGGGCGTGTGCCCTGGGGCATCCGGCTGCTCACCGTACAGCCGCCCTCTCCCCCGTCCCTGTGTCCCCTCACTGCCCCAGCAAGATTCTCAGCCCAGAGGGATGCCGGCCCAGGAGGACATAGTCGTCTCCTCTCAGACGACAGGTGTGTCGGGGCTGCCTGGACCAAGGCCAGTGGCCCCTCCCTGCCAGGAGGGCCCCCAGGATGGCTGGGCTGAGCGGCCGAGGGTAGAAGAGTGATGGGCTCTGGCAGGCAGGCCTGCTCTCAGCTCTCATGATTGCAAACTTCCTGGGCATCATTTGTCTCCTTGACTCGTTCCGAGCCGGGCTCTCCGGGCAGAAGCAGGCCCAGGCCCTTCCGACAGGCCCGCCCGCCCGCGGTGACTGATTGGGGATGAGGCTGTTGTCCCTGCCGTCCTGGGAGCCACCATGTTGATTGAATGGCCATCTCACTCTCTCCAACAAGCAAGTAACAGTGTAAACTGGGGTCTAATTTATCAAAAACAGGCTCTTGTATTCTGCGCGGGCCGTGCTCTCTGCTGAAATATGGCTCCTGCCCAGCTCCGGGCCCACGTGTGTACGATTTTATGATATTTCAGTTTTATGGAGGACATCTCTCTGATGAATGTCTCTTAGTGAACGATCATTCTGGAATCTATTTTGCCTTCAAAGAGGCTTCTGCTGGAATGGCCTGGGAGGGGGCGGGCAGCTTGTTGTATATAAATCCACTGCCAGTGGCACCAGGGAGGGAGGGAACACGGCCAGCAGGAGACAAGAGTGAAGCGTGTGTGGCTGCACCCGAGCCCGTCCTCTCCATCACTGTCCCACGGCTGCTGGCGTGGGTGGAGGGCAGATGTGGGCCCAGCAGCCCACGGTGAGTCTCCCAGCTCCATCGCCTGCCACACGCCAGCCCTGGGCAGTTCGCCCGCTCTGGGGGTTCTGTTACTTACAGGCAGCCTACCCCTTCCAGTACTCGACCACCACTACACCCCGGGAAGTCTCAGGTGCAAGGCTGAGCTGTGCCCAGTTACGGTGGGGAGCCCCAGGACGACGAGCGCCCGCCCCCTGTCCATGGCAAGCTTTCTGCCCCGTGTGTGGCCCTGACATCTGGGGCCACGGGGCCCGTAGAACTCAAACTCCCCCGTCTCCTCTCTCCTGGGGTACCTGCGGCTTCATTGCCCCTGGCTGTGGCCCCCACAAAGCCTCTCAATTCACAGGACCCCAGCCCTGGCCCCAGCATTGGTGTTCGGTGCCCACATCCGTCAGCGAGGCCCCTGGCGGCCCTAGTGCCAGAGGGACTGGCCGCGGCCTCAGCCGCAGCTGGTCCATGTTGTACATGGTGTGGACCCCGACAACCCACCCCAGCCAAAGAGCCAGCTCTGGACCCACGTCCTCCCCATGTCCCACCCTGCTGGTGGGGCCATGGCTCCCTCTCTGCTTTCTTTCCTTGAGGACAAAGGTTCTCCACGTGGAACCCCCCAGGCCAGCAGCAACAGCACTGGGAACAAGGGACACAGACTGGGCCCCTCTCCTGGCTGCAGAATCCGAAACCCTGCGGTCGGCCCTGCAGCCTGTGTCCCAGCAAGCTGTGTCAGTTTTCTGCTGCCACTGGGACAGATTACGGCATGCCTGGTGACTTAAAACGACACAGATTCATTGCATTACGGTCCTGTGGGCCGGAAGCCTGAGCCGGGTCGCACCTGGCGAAAATAAGGCCAGGGCCGGCGGCTGCTTTTCTCTCTGAGGCTGCAGGGCACCGTCTGTCCCTCCCATTCCCGACTCCCAGGGCGCCCACCCCCCATTGTCAGTCAGCAAATGCGTCTCTCTGAGGATCCCTCCGTTGTCACGCTGTCTCTGAAGCACTTACGAGCCCATGTGGTTAGGGCACCCGCCTGGATCACCTCCCATCTCAAGGTCCTTAACCACATTGCAAAGTCCCCTTTGCCAGGTGAGGGCATACCCCACAGGTGCAGGGCTTAGGACGCGGCCACCTCTGGAGCCCCATGTTCTGCCAACCACACGCCCTCCGGCGACCATGAAGCAGCCTGAATGTTGAGAAGCAAGTGCTGACAGACTGTTACCCTTAAACTGTAAGCTCCTCAGAGATGGGCCCTGTCCGATTCGCACAGGTGTCTCCGATCTCTATCTCTGTGCCTGCCAAGTGACAGAGCTTTTATAAATGAATGAGTTAAATTGTGAGGGAACGAATGAACGAAGAGCGAATGAATGAATGCTGACACTGCCACCCCACGCTCACACAGCCTTCCCTTTCAGGGAACTTGCAAGAGAAAGAGCTCAGAATCGGTGCCCGCCCTGCCCCTGCCGAGGCCTCAGCCTGGAACCCTCCGAGGCAGGAAGGCAGGAAGGCTGTACCACGTCGCGAGCAAAACCCAGCCACCAGCTGCCCTTGTAGGTTCTAGGAACTTGCACCAAAAAAAAAAACTATATATAGATACTAATGATGTTTCTTGATTTCATCTTTGGAGACATAAGTGGAAGAGCAGATACATAAAAGCAAACCCACTGGTACACGTGACCCACTTAGGAAGAAACGTACACATGCACCCCCAGAGCCCGGGAGCCCCCCTTCCATCCTTGGAGCCTTATTATCCTTTGATCTCCCTGATAATGTGTTTCTTTCCCGGTAATAGTTTTTCATCATCCTCACAGCCTATTGATTCGATCTCTTTTCTGGGGTTTTGAGATGTTGGCTAAAGTAAGGGACAAAATACTGCCGTGCTGGGAGGGGGTTTCAAAGGAGGTGTGTTTGCGGTGTCCTCTCTCACTCCGGAGGCCGGCTCAGCAGCACAGGCAGGAGCCCACAGGAAAGGACCTGCCGGCCATCTGCTCTTTGTCCTGCCCCATTCGTTCTTAGTGTGGTGAATGGGGGTGACAACAGGGTCCTGGCCAGTGTGACCCCCTGGGCAGACCTGGGGGCAGGCTGAAGGGAGGAGGAGGCTAGGAAGCGGGGCAGGAGCCACGTGCCTCTCTCCCAGCTGAATAGGGAGCAGTGACTCCAAGGACCTGTGCACAGAACCTCTACCTTCAAGGGGAAAACAGTGGCCCGTCACACGACAAGGGAGTGACAGTGAGGAGTCATGGCTTGCACTCCGCGAATGGCCCAGAAGTTTCTGGAAGGGCAGACAGTCATGTCCCTGATAGTGAGGAGTCATGGAGAGAGCCCTGGGGAGTGGTCTGGAAGGTCCTGGAAGGGCAGATTGGTTCCATGGAGTGCAGGGTACAAGATGGAAAGCCACAGCGGCCTGTGTGGACTGGTGTGACGTCAGATCAGGACGGCCTGGCTCGGCACCAAGGATGCCTGGCTGGAAGCTGGCCCATCTGTGAGCACAGGGGTGCTGGGGACAGTCCCCTCGGGTGTGTGCCTGTGTGAGTCAGGACAGCCCTCTGCTCAAACCAGCTCATGCACTGGGGGACACGAAGGGCAGTGAGCTCGCACTCAGGCCAGCCTGTGTGCCCTCGTCACAGCGAGCGGCCTCACTTCCTGGTCTCCAGGGCAGACACGACCACACCGCTCTTCCAATCAACACACAAATAAGTGGTTTCATAGCTAATGACTAAACGAAAAACAAGTCAACTAAAGCTGCCCCCACGGACGCCAACGCACTCCAGCCTCTAATCCCGTGATTGACGGTTCAGAACCCATGCGTCCAGGTAACGCTGGCTTTGCACCTGACTCTTGAGGATACTACACGTAAACATTTTTTTTTAAAACATGACTGTCTCAAAATGTTTGGTAGCGAGTGCGAGGGCGTGGCTTCTCGGGAGGCTTTCGCGCTGCGGGCCCATCCATCACCTTCAGGAGTTCGATGGAACCGTTGCAAATACGATCCATCATCTTTTTATTGAATTAAGACAAATGGGTGGTTATTAATAGGCTAGAACTTAATGAGGAAAATGGATGGTGCAGCACACTGAGAAAGAAAGAAACACACGCACGGGTTCTGTGCTCTGCCTGGAAAGATCTGGAAGCATCTTCAGTGAGGAGAGCCGCTGGCTGGAAGACCCCTTTGCCTCATGCTAAGAATTAACAGGCATGAGCTTAGAAATCAGGAACTCCTGGTGTGGCCCTTTCTCCACCAGCTTCTCGCTGTGTGATCCTCAGGCAGTGACTTGACCTCTCTGAGCTTCTATCTCCTTTTAGTGGACGGCACGTGGGAGGTGTTTAGCTGTGATGACCTGTGTCAGGCACGGGGTTGAAAGAAGCACCACGCTGGCCTCCGACACCTGGTTCTGCAGGAGACAGACGTGGATGGCCACCACCTACAGTCCCAAGGGGTTGCAACAGCTGTGGGGACAGGGCACCAGGAGGGGAGGCACAGGGGAGAGCCGGCCGGCACGCGCACCGCAGCCAGGGGACCCACAGGCCTCTGGGAGCCGGTTTCCAGGAATTCTTGGAAATGAACACAGGCTGGTGCAGTGTTCCAAGTGTGTGGACATGGCCTGGTTTGCCTGGCATCTGTTTATGGCAGTGCTTCTGGGGAAACAGATTGTGTTTATATCAGAGAGAAGAGACCGTGTTTGGGGGCAAGGAATGCAGCTTGTCCGGTCAAATCACGCCCCCGGCCCATCTGCCAAGCGAGGCCTCGGGCCCCTGGGTGCCAGCAGCCTGGAGCCCCACCTCGGGGTGACCCAGCCACTGGAGAAGCCCCGCGGGGTGTGTGCCTCACAGTGAGAGAGGCAGGCTGCTCTGCTGTCACTTGGGCAGCTCGGGGACAGCCCTCCTGTGGGCCCTTCCCTGAGGTTTGGGGACTCAGCGCGAGCAGGGTAGTCTGGGAGGGGACTGCAGAGCACTCGGGGGCACGGTGGTGAGGGGGCCCCCTACAGCTGGAGCCTCAGCCCAGCCTGCTGGAGGCTGTTGGAAGGGAAAGCAGAGGGCCAGTAACGAGACGTGAGGCTGAAACAGAAGGTGGAAGGAAAGGACCGTCTATGCCGACACGTGTTCACCATCATATCCAGGTGTGAGGAACCAGGGGCCTGCTCTGCTGCCCGCAGTGACCGACCCACACGCCCGTCTGGCCCACGTGGCCACTCCCTCTGTCGTGAAACCCTTTTTCCTCGGGGTCCATGTGCTGCCTCGTCTTGGGTTTCCTCTCATTTCTATGGTTTTTCCCTTTGGTGCCTTTTGATAGCTCCTCTTCCTCTGCCAAATTCTCCAAAGGTGGGGTTCTCTAAAGGTGGGGTTCGCTGAAGGTGGGGTTCTCTGGTGTGGTATAATAAAAAAATCATTTGGTCTTTGTTCCCAGTTCCCGGCACAGAGCTTCTAAAACCCCAGGAATTTCCTCCGTAATAGGGGGGTCCTTCGTTATTCATAAGGAGCCCCTTTTGAGCACACATGAGTTTTCCTTAATGAGGTGACTCAGGTGGGGTCCCCAGGTAAGCTGCAGGATGGGGCTGGTCGCAGGAGACCACATGGATAGAGAGTGGGGATCTCAGCCCCCACCCCAACCTGCAGGGAGGGGCGGGGCTGGCGACGGAGCTCTCCAAAGTCTGCTTGGTGGACACCCCAGACGCTGGGAGGGCGGTGGGCGTGGAGGCTCGGGCCCTCCCCGGCCCACGTCTTTCCCTAAGCCTGTCGTCTTCCCTTTGGCTCTTCCTGACTTGTATCCTTTACAACAAACCAGTAAACGTAAGTAAAGAATTCTCCTGAGTTCTATGTGTCATTCTAATGAAGGGTCATGGCAACCCCAAAATGTATAGCTGGTGGGCCAGAAGTACATGTGGTCTCAGAGACTTGCACCTGGCCACTGAAGTGGGGGCCGTCTGTGGGACTGAGCCCTTACCCCGCGATGATTCCAGGGGTCAGTGTCAGAAGTGAATGGAGCTGTCGAACACCCAGCTGGTGTGCGAGAGTTGGAGAAGTGCTTGGTGTGGAGACAAGCCACACACGGGTCCCTCTGCTAAGCTCTCCCTGCTCCGTCTGCTCAGCCTGACGCTCCAATCCATCCACTTATTTCCTCCACACGTCACAGATGTCCTCTCACTCAGGACAGGAAGCAGAAGCGGTCCCTGCTCTCAAGGAGGTGGCACCCTCATGGAGAGAGACTCAGCCGCAGTCCCATGGGCCTGTTCCCCTAACCCTGTGACCCCAGATCGGACCTCAAGCCCAGTTCTTACAATGCTGATGGACCACCCACCCTGCGTGCTAGAAGGCCAACTCTAACTCGTCCTCAGCTGTGCAGAAGCCCCCTCCTTACCTGCCATCCTTTTTAGGTGCAAAGAATCAGCAAAGCTCGATAGATGGGTCCTGCACGGTCATTACAGCTGCGCCCACCTGTGGCATTACGTTAGGCCGGGTGCGTCTTTAGCCATGGATTCGGCCCATGGATGCATAGTTCCTGCACTAACTGGGAAACCGAGCGCCGGAAGCCCAGAGGTGATGTATAAGCAGCAATGGAGACCCACGGCCTCTCTCTTGCCCATAAGTAAAAAATTACAGGTGAGCCCTCACGGTCCAGTGATAACCACGTTTGCTTTAAACATGAAACGTATCTGGAGCTTTGCATTACTGCCTTGTCCCATCTTGCCAGGAACCAGATTTGCTAAGACAGACCCGTGAAGGCCACGTCTCTGGGCTCCAGGGTCCTGACTGCACAGGCCACAGGCTCCACCCCACGTATTAGCACAGCTGAAGGCGGAGGTTCTGAAGGGGATGAAGGCAACAGGGCGGAATAACTGAGTCCATTGCCACCGCGAGACTCCGTGCCCCACACAACGGACAGCCGCGAAGGGAGACACAGGTGTCTGCAGGAACATTAGAGAGATAGGACATTCCCCAAGCAGCGTGGCAGAGGCATTGACCCAGCTCTGGCTGGTGGGGGGTCACCCCACACCACACTGCTTGTATGATAAGACGCAGACCCAGCCACACGGCCTGCTGGCCCATCGGGCCCCTGTCCAGACCCTCTGCCCCTCCCTTAAGCTCCGCCTCTCAGCGTTACGATCCGGAAGTGCCCTGGTAGGATACAAGGCTGCTATACAAACGTCAATTGCTTTCCTATACACCAGCAATAAACAAGTGGAATTTGAAATTATAACACAATACCGTACATATGAGCATCTCCCAAAAAATACTCAGGTACCGTTCTAACACAGTACAAACGAGACCCGTACGCAGGACGACAGTGGATCAGCAGGCTGGACAAAGATCCCCATCCTGACCGCAGAGTCAATGCCATCATGATAAGAACCCCAGAAAGTTATTTTATAGGTGTCAGCAAACCGATGGAAGGTTTAGATGGAGACGCAAAGGCCCAGAGCCGTGAACTCAGAGCTGGGGAAAAACAAAGCTGGGGGGTCAACACCACCAGCCTCGAGACTCACTATGTAGCTGTGTAATCAAGTCAGGGTGGTTTTGGGGAAAGAACAGACGGATAGATCAGTGGAACAGAACAGACAGCTCAGGTGCAGACCCACAGAAATACAGTCAACTGACCTAGGACAAAGGGGCAGAGGCCACACCATGGAGTAAAAATAGTCTTTGCAACAGATGGTGCTGGGACAAGGGGACATCCACGTGCAAAGAAATGAACCCAGACACAGAACTCACGCCCTTCACAGAAATTAACTCAAAATGAATCACAGACCTACGTGTAAAACGCAGTTCTGAAACTCGTAGAAGACAACCTGGGAGAAAATCTGGATGACCTTGGCTATGGTGATGCCCTTTTAGACACAAGACCAAACATACAATCCATGGGAAGGTAACTGATGAGCTGGGCTTCCCTGAAACTTAGGTATTCTGCGCTGTGAAAGACAGTAACATGAAGAGTATTAGAAGATAAGCCACAGACGGGGGAAAAATATTTGCAAAAGACACATCTGATCAAGAACGGTTATCCAAAATATACAATCAACACCTAAAATCAACAAGAACACAACAAACACCTCAATTTAAAAACGGACCAAAAACCTTAACAGATGCCTCAGCAAAGAAGATATAAGGATCGTAAATAATCATATGAAAACAGGCTCCACATCGTATGTCATCAAGGAAATGCAAATTAAAACAACAGTGAGATCCCACTTCACACTAGAGAGCGGCCAAAACCCAGGGCGCTGACCACACCAGATGCTGAGAGGACGTGGGCAGCAGGAACTGTCATTCTCTGCTGGTGGGGACACAAATGGTGCAGCCACGTTGGAAGACATCGGCAGCTTCTCATAAAACTAAACATATTCTTACCACACGCTCCGGCAATTGTGCTGCTTGGTATTTACCTACAAGAACTGGAAACATATCCACACAAAAACTTGCACACAGATGCCTGTGGCAGCTTTAGTCATAACGATCAAAACTTGGAAGCCACCTAAACATCTCTCAGTGGGGAACAGATCAACTGTGGCCCAACCAGACGATGCAATATAAGTCAGCACTAAAATGAGATGAGCTATGAAGCCATGAAAGGACACGGAGGGACCTCAAATGCATGTCACTAAGTGAGAGAAGCCAGTCTGACCAGGCCACACACCGTGATTCCATCCAGCTCTAGACATTCTGGAAAAGGCAGAACTATGGGGACAGTGAAAGGATCAGTGGTTGTCAGAGGTTGGGGGAGGGATGAACAGGCAGAGCTCAGAGGGTTTTTAGGGCAGTGACACTTCTCTGTGTGACACTATGATGACGGATACGTGTCATTATGCATTTGTCCAAACCCACAGAATGTCCAACACCAAGAGTGAGTGAGCCCTGATGTAAACTAAGAGCTTTGGGTGACAGTGACGTGCCCGTGTAGGTTTATCAGCTGTAGCAAATGTCCCATGTGGTGGGGGGGGTGGAGGGTGGGGGCAGGACGGTATGTGAGAAATCTCTGTATCTTCTCCTCAATTTTGTTGTAAACCTAAAACTGCTCTAAAAAGTAGTCTTTAAAAAACATTACACAAAAGAAATTATTTTAATTAAGCAGCTTCTACGCATAAGACCTTATGGCACATGTTGGAAAGAAAGGTGGACCAGACAGAGCGTCTGTGGCCTCGTACTGTGAGGGAGAGTGTCTGAGCCCCGTGTGGCCCGTTGCCCGCCTCACCTCTCCCCGGTCTCCTCGGCCCCACCGGCCCTGCACACCCCAATTTGAAAACCGCGGCTGAAGGCAGGAGCACGTCCCACCCGACCGCCTTCCGTGGTCCAGCAGCAGCAGCAGGCCCTACACCCCTGACCTCAGCCTGCCGGTGACTCTGGTCCTCGTTCTGCCAGCACCACCGCCATCGGGAAGATGGAGAGCGCTCAGGCTGACCTCCCATCGGGAGAGCACTGGCCCTAGCCGTCGGAGACAGATGGGACGCGACGTGCGCCTTCCCAATCACAGCCCACCTGGGACACATCCTTTCTCGGACACATCAGTGGCGAGATGTAAACTAGACAGGGATTAGCACTTTGGGTCGCCGCAGAATGGTTTTCCGGAGGCAAGTCATATTAAAGCAATATGTTTCCTCTAAACTCTTCCATATTCTCCCGGAAATGCGGCTGGCAATGAGCAAGTCCATATGTTTGCATTAGTGGGGCCGGCCACACTCCATCTGTGTGACAGCCTGATTTGTCAAGGCTTCCGCCAGAAAGGGGCTTATTTACGGCAGTTTTCTCTGTCCTCATTGCACGCAAACCCAAACCCTTCCTGGATGTCCATTAACAAATAGAGTGGGACCCATTGCCGACCTTGCCCCCTCCCCCGTCCAGTGTTTTGAATCTCCCTGAGGTCGCCTGTCCCAACGGCTGCTGCCACTGGCCCTTTGCAAGCTGAGTAAGTCCCCTGATAGGAGTGTCTGTGGCACAGAGAAACGGACAGAATGGTGCCCTAGTTGGCAACCTGCTCATGGCCACCCAGAGGGGTCTCCAAGGCCAGATAAATGCTCACAGCCCAAATACCCTGAGTGCTGTACAACACGACTGGTATTTAAGTAGCCTTCCTCTGTGTGGGAAGCCCGAGAAAGACGCCGTTAAAGCACAGATATACCTGGGGGGTGCGCACTCCCTCCCCAACCCACCTACCACCAGACCCCCTACCTTGTTTCCCAATTGGAATAAAACAAGTAATTTTGTGGAAGGAAATAAAGTAGGACCGGGGACAGCAAAATGGGACTGGGTCCAAGTGTGGCTGACAGACGGCAAAAGGACACGCCGCCTTGTTGAGCAGGACCGGGCACCAGGGCGGCTGGAGTTAGCCCTGCCCTGAGGACAGGGGCTGGGGGACGTGTAGGCAGTGAGGGCACCGCCCAGGCTGCCCCCAGAGGCCATGGGGAGCTGTGGGGGGACATTTCACAGGGCAGGCGGCACACTGACCTGTTCAGACGGGGTCCTCCCGAAGTCTGGCTCATTCACTCTCATTTCCTGTGCTGGGTTCACCGAGGCACCACATGACAGCAAACCTCGAAGCCTTCCCGCTCTCTCCCTGCTCCTTCCGGTCTAGCTCACAGCGCTGTCTCTCGTGGGCTCGACGGATGCAGTCAGGGAAGCCATCTCTGCGTGGACGGGGCTGGGCTGTCATCAGTGCAGACATGACTCCCATAGAAACAGCCTCAGGGAGCAGCACAGGCCACGGGAGCCGACCCGACGCGCAAACGCAGGTCCGCAAAGCCCACTCTGAGTGGTCCCCTGTGGCAGGCTCAGGCAGAGGGGCTCAGCCAGCACATCCTTTCGCCAGCAAATTTTTGGTGAGGGCGTGCTGAGAGCCAAGCACTATTTCAGGGGCTGAGGATGCAGCAGAGAGCAGGAGAGACAGACACCCGTGTCCTCGTGGCGTGCACACTCTGCTGGGAAAAGACAGATGACCAAAGGAGACAGGGAGTGAAACAGTGCATCAGAATCCCGCCTTAGTCCGTTCAGACTGTTGTAACAAAGCGCCGCAGACGGGCGGTGAAGAAATGACAAACACTGATTTCTCACAGCGCTGGAGGCTGGAAGTCCAAGACCAGGGTGCCACATGTTTGGGGTCTGGTGGCAGCCCCCTTCCAGGCTGCAGACAGCTGGCTTCTCCGCGAGTCCTCACATGGCATGGAGAGGGAGCAAGCTCTCGGGTCCCTTAAAAGGGCACTCGTCCCATCCACGAGGGTGCCACTCTCCTGACCTAAGCACCTCCCAACAGAATTTCAACATGACACCAATACTGAGTCCATTGCAAAGGTTCTATGTGGAGGCTGACCCCCGCCCCCACCCGCTCTCGGCCTCGCAGGATCCAGGCTGTGGTATCGCGGCCTCTCCGAGCCCCTTGCCAAGGCCCCGCCTGGGAGGCCCTGTCCGGCTGGGAGAACAGCTCAGTAATAGCTTTTATCTGCAGCCCGTTTCTGTCCGTAATTGGCTGTTGTGCAGGCTCCGTGATAAGGCTGCTATCTCGCCCCAGCCTGGCTCCGTCTGTCACCGCGTGCCCTGCTGGAACACGCGGCCTTCAGGGCCCTAGGGCACCCTCCAGCCGCCCCCAGGCCTCCCACTCCAGAAGGCAGTCCTCGCGGGGGCTAAACCCACACCTCCAGGCTGTGGAGGGTCATTTGCCCACATCCTTTATAGTCAGTGGTCCCCACGCCCAAGAGAGCAAGACCACCCATCACATGGGACAGAACCAGAAAGAGCAAAGCTCGTGACAGGGAGGGATGGGCTCGCCCAGCCTGCCTATTGTGGTGCTTCTAGCCTGCTTACAGAACTGGAGTTTATTGGCCCCTTCAGTCACACGTCGGGCAAGGCGGGCTTGACAAACGGACGAGTGTCCTTCCCGCGGGAGGGCGGATGTGCGCTTGTCTCCGGGCTGCAAGGGGAGAACAAGGATGCCACTAGTTTGATGAGAGCAGGCAGAGCGTTTAAAGATACTGTCAGCCAGTCCACGGGAACTACGGGGCTGTCTCTCCCTCGTGAGCCAAACAGGGATTTCTATTACAACATCCAGGCCAGTCCCCTAATGCCTGGCTCCTCACACGAAAATCTAATTACTTGAAAGTGTGATTTGTTTGGTTTATAATCACATTGCCTACCAGGGAAATTCTATTACTGCGGTTTCTTAGCTGGTTGCAATAGGACAGGAAATTATTTGCAGAGACGTGTCCTCTGTCTGCGGGCCGGGCCTCAGTGACACACAGGGATCCGTGGAGAAGCATGTCCCCCATCTGAAGGTCGCTGCTGGCTGCCTGTGGCGTCATCAGCTGCTGTGGCCCCTAAAACTGTTTCCACTCGCCTTGGTCGGTTTACAGGAAAAGAATATTACGAGTTACTTCACTAAATTCTGACCTTTCAGTCCTGAGCAGTTTTGACGTTCAGATCACGGTGCGCTCACCGCGAGGCCGGCCCTGCAGCAGGAGAGGACCTCGCAGTGGTGACCCCAGGCCTGGCTGACCGCTGGCTCCCGCCTCGGGAGAACGCGGCCATTTCTTCCCCCTCACTCTCCAGTCCTTCTGCTGGTCAATGGCTCCAGAAGTTTCCACCATGACCAGCGCTGTGAACAGGCGCCTCTTTCTTCATTTTGCTAATTTCCCTCGGTGGACATAACGCCACGGTGTTGGGACGTGGGACAGATACCCCGGGCGCTGTCGTGGCTGTGTGTGTCGTCCCTCCCGCCCTCCCCGTGGTCCCTCAGGTGCTCAGGTAAGCATGTGCATTTCAGGAGCTCGGGGGCAGCGGTGACAAGGCACGGCCCTGTCCGGGGTGCAGACAGACCCACTCCCTGCACCAACGCTCTGAGTGCCCGCGGTGCCAGGACCCCTGGGCCCTGGAGGCACACAGGCCTCAGACGGCAGAGTCCTCCCTCCCTGTCACTCAGCGCCCCCTGCCCTTCCCCCCAGCACCTCCGTTCCTGTCACCCTGGATGCCCTCTCGGATCAGACACAGGGATACTAGCCTTGCTTCTAAGTGCAGAGTGGCTCCCTCCCCACCCAGTGAGAAAAGGGACGCAGTGGCCCTTCCTTCTTGCCACCACGAGAACCAGTGGTAGGCTGACGTGGGCCCAGAGGGGAGCAGAGAAAAGGGCCGAAGGAATCAGCCCCGGGACTCAGGCCAACCCCGCTCTCCCTGCCTCCAGAAGCTCCCGCTGCCCTTCTCCTGGCAGGAGAGTGGGGTACCAAGCCCCCTGCCCAAGGTGGCCCACGGCTCTTAGGAGACAGTGCAAAGCGCCCAGTGAGGCAGATGGAGCCCGCAGCTCCGCCCCACCCCACCCAGCTCTGCCCCTGTCTCCCAAAGCTGCACCCCCACTGCCACCCGAGGGACAATCCATACTCACTCACCTATGAGCCTGCACACCTGCCGTCCTTATGCCTGGGGGTGGCCCTCGTCCCTCCCCCAGCCTGTTGCCCACTTACGTCCTGCGTGTGGCTGACCTCTGCTTAGTTCAACGTCCCTGGGGGAGGGGCTGCAGATCACGCTCCCCACCCCCACCCTGGCTGTGACACCCTCAACTCCATATCCCAGGACGGTGAGGACCACGCCGCTCCATGTCCTGTGAGCTCCTGGCGCTGGCACGTGGTGGGGCCTGGCGGGCACTCAGCAGATCTGCGGGTAATAAATCAATGAAATGAAGTGTCCGGCCGTCCAGCGGCTTTGCTTTTCATTGTGAGATGCTGCCCGTGATATCTGCACTGGGAGAGCCAGCTCTGCCAGCCTGGAGCCTGTCTCTGTTTTGTATAATGTGACTGAAGGCACGTGTGCCAAGGCCTGGGGGGGGGTCCTTGGGGGGGCCGTGCAATGGACCTGTTGGTTCTGCGAGGAGCCCTCGGTCGCTCAGGCTGACGCCGATCCCGTGACAGAGGGTTCTGAGCAAAAAGACAGATTGCACTGGCCATAGTCGCCATGGGAATATATTCCTTGGGCAAACACTTGCCTTTCGTTTCCTCCCGGTTTCATTCGGGAGAGTAGACAGGATCGTGGAATGTGTCCACGTGTAACTTGCAAGTTGAGGGATTTGACCGAAGCGACATTTTCTCAGTTTGAAGCCTGCAGCCTTTCCACCAACCCACACCCCGTTGGGGCGTTTCCTCCCTCGTCCTGGGCTTTGCTCGGCCAGCCCACCATCTCCGTCTTGTCTTCTGGTTATTCCTGAAGGAAAAAAGCCTAAAAAAAAAAATCACTAAGTCCAAAGTTAATGCCTTTACAATAACATGTATCACGTGACCTCTGCTTCTTGTTCATTTTGAAACATTCTAGAACCATGAGGAACAAGGA
Source organism: Rhinolophus ferrumequinum (assembly GCF_004115265.2). Classification (NCBI taxonomy): domain Eukaryota; kingdom Metazoa; phylum Chordata; class Mammalia; order Chiroptera; family Rhinolophidae; genus Rhinolophus; species Rhinolophus ferrumequinum. The sequence goes on from NC_046293.1 coordinate 2,143,072, forward strand.
AAATCAGCATGTCATGTGGCCTACCACCCAGAAGTAATAACAGTTAACATATTAGCAAGTCCCATATAGTGCTTTTTTCTAGATTCCTGCCTCAAAACCACCCCCAGGTCCTATGGCTGCCCTCCCCTCCCTCCCCGGCCACCGCCGTTCAGCTCTGGGCTTCTGTGAACTTGGCTATTTCAGAGTTATGTGTAAGTGAGATCGCGCGGTGTTTGTCTCGGCATTTTCTTCTTCCCCGTGTCACACACGACAGGGGCTCCTTCTTCCTGAGGGCCGAGCAGCATGCGGTGGCATGCCCACTCCACTCCCTCCTGTCTGCAGACCCTTCGGCTGTGTCCATGCCCCGGCTGTTGTGCAAGACACTGCTGGGAGCCAGGGCGCAGGGGCCTCTTCAGGACCCAGATGTCCACTACCCCCCGGCTCATCACCGTCCTGAATTGAACGACCAGCGAAGCATGTGGGAGGAAGGCGTGCGTAATGAGTCCGTTTGCACCTCGCCAAATGTGAGAGGGAGGTCTCGCCTCTGACTCCTCACGGTCCCTTGGAGACCGTGACCTCCAGGAGGCAGGGGTGCCCTGCAGGAGCTCATCACGCATTTGGCGGTGGGTCACAGGGACGGATGGCTGAGGGAGGAAGCTCCGTTCCTGTCTCTGTGGAGAATGGCAGGGGCTGGCTGTGGGCGGACAGAAGTGGGGACGATCGCTGAGCCCAGAGCCACTCTGGGCTGGTCAGACTGTCTCCGCGGTCCTGCCGTGAATGGCAAGCAGGCCCAGCTCAGGGCGCGGGAGGCAGCAGAGGCCCGATGCGTGGGATGGGGCAGCAATGTCAGCCTCCTTGTGGTCTAGCGTCTCTCTGTATCAGCCCGGAAGACAAATGACCCTCCCTGCTTCAGATGCCATTTCCAGAAGGCACTTCGGTGGCAATATGTTAAAATAGATCTTGTTAAAGGGAGGGAGTTTTTGAGGCGTTTTATGCCCTGAGGCTGCTGCCAGCGTGAGCTTGGAGTGCTTTATACTTGCATCAGCCAGTCAATCATGAAACAACCATGGGGACAAGGCAGGCAGCTCATCCAAGTGGGAATAACAGAAGTCAGCCCCTTGGGAGGGCTGGGATGAGGGCGACTGTCTGTCTGCTACCTTGACACCAACTGCACTTGCAGGCCAGGTGGGTTTCCAGCCTTCAGGGGCCCCGGGAATTACTGCTACGCTCCAGTTCAGCTGAAAGCTCTTCCCACCTAATACACTGCTTTCTAGGGGCACAGAACACTTCAGTCCAGGAGGCTCCCAGGGGGGCATAGACGCACCCTTCCAAGTACCCCCCAGGAGGGCCTCCTGTCCTGAGGCGGGGGGGGCTCATGGTGGTGACGCTTCCTCCACCAGCTGTTGTCCAGCCCACGCTGTACCTGGGCGGTACAGCCAGGTCAAGGGCTCAGCACCCAGGGGCCCAAATCCTCCGCATGAGCCCAGGGTGGCGCTGCAGGGCAGGCTGGCCTCTCCCTCATCCTCATGTCAGGGCCACCAGGGCTGTAGGGTGCCCGACTGAGTCCCCGAAGCCCCGAGTGACGTGAGGGAGACAGTGGCAGCACTGGGGCCAGATGTGCCTGCCACCCCCTGGGGTCTCCAACACGGGAGGTGAGACAGCTGTTCCACATCCCGCCAAGGTGGGGGCTCCAGACTCAAACTCAACACAACGCAGTCCCAGCCCCCACCAAGGATGTCCCTGGACAATAAATGAATGGTGTCACCATCATCCTCTGATTTTTAAAGTAATGTGTATCTTCATTATAAAGATAAAACCGTTTCGGGATAAAATAATAGAAATGCACAGAAATGTAAGTAAAAACGCACCTCTTTGAGCGGCCGCCACCATCACTGCTAGCCTCCGGCTGGGTCAAGGACCCCCGGCGAGTCCACCTCTGCGCCAGACCTGGGCAATCACATCGCTTGGAACTGCCGTCTGCACACTCGGGACGTGGACGTCCCTGGTCTCTACCCACCAGATGCCAGAAGCACCTCCCCCACGTGTGACGATCAGAAATGTACCCAAACAATGCCACATGTTCCTGGGGCCACAGACTGGCCTAAACAGAGACTAGATTTGGAAGACTCCCCAACTTTGAATGTGGAAACGGAGAGGCATCTGGGGAACAGATGCTAGAACAGTCTCAGAGGTCGAGGGTACAGGTATTCAGGAACATCTGCTGGTTACAAGGATGCAAGTCACACATCAAGGTGACCAAGGTTCAGAACCCCCTCCCCACCCCTCAACCAGGGGGAGAGCGCGCCTGCCCATGTGTGGGGGTGCAGCTGCCTGACCCACATGCCCTGAAATCCCGGTCTCCTGTGGGACAGGAGGAACGTGTTCAAGACAAGAAGAGACACACACTGGCCTGGAACCAAGGTGGCCCCGGCCCCTGGCCACCCAGGATGAACTGCCGCAGGACAACAAAGGGACCAGAGGATGCAGCTGATGGATGGAGGTGGCTCTGGCCGAGGCAGCCCCCCCGTGGTCGAGGGGGACACTGGCAGAGAGCAGGGGCCGTAGTGACCCAGGGCGAGGGGCTCACAGGGCGAGCTCCGACTGCCCAGGACACCTGTCCGTGGCCCTGGCCTGCAGTCTGGACGAGGAGGACAGTGGAGGAGCAAGGGTGGCAAACCAAAGGGAAGGGAACATAGGAGGTACGGAGCCCCCAGCCCAGCCCCCGAGCCCCTCCCCTCAGCTGCTCTGATCCTGGAGCCGCACCCATCCAGCCCGCCCCCTCGTGAGCCTTCAGCCACCCTCTGTCACTCAGAGCCCACGAGCCCTGGTTCACGGGGACACCCTGGCCTGGAGGGTTTAGGAAAGTGTCCCAGGTCCTGCCACATGAACAGGAAGTGGATGCCGAGCTCACAGGACGTGAACAGGACAGATTTAAGGAGCAGACGCTGGACCTGTTCGGACGCTGCCGGTCAGCAGCCTGCTGCACCACGAAAACACACCGAGCCCCAGGGTTTAATTAGCAAATTAGTAGTGAGTGGGCGTCCGGTGACCTGAGGAAGCTCGGTGCGTTGGAGTCGGGCGAGCTGCCCTCATCGTGCATGTGTCCACACGGTATGACCTCGGGAGGTCACTCCACCTCGGAGGACACAGGTCCTCACCTGTGAGGCGGATGACAGCTCCAGTTATCACTGCAAGTACACGAAAGGATGCCAACCAGACAGAAAAGCGCTGGGTGCACAGCAAAAATGGTCACTCTCAGCATGAGCACCAGTTAGTTAGTGTAATTCCCGGTCATTTAATGGGCCCCGGAGGGCAGTGCCAGGAACCCACGTCGCTCCCTACAGCGCACAGCTCTGCTGGCCCGTCACCGTGACCGCTGTGGGTGATCTGATGCCAGCAACTAGCTCCTGGGAACTGTCGGGTTGCCTTTAAGTCGATGAATATTCCAGGGTTTGACAATGTCTAAAAAGAAGAGGAAAAATCGTGGCGGGCAGCAGTTCCCTCGGGGGCAGCGGAGGACGTCCCACTGACGGGCCTCCATCCCCACAGCACTTTGGGAGCTGATGGCCAGGATCGGGCAATCACATCGCGTGGAATTTCCCTGGGCCGGGACACGATGGAACGCGGGGCCACCCGAAGGAGAGCATCAGTCAGGTCCGTCTGGGCAGGCGGTGGCTGCACGAAGCACGCCTGCTCGGGAAAGGCCGGAAGCAGGCACAGAAACGACCCCAAAGCAGCAAGATGGATTTCTCAGCCCCACGGAGCCCACGCAGGCCTGCGGCCTTCACCATCCTGCAGCGATGGCTGGGAGCCCGAGGCCCGAGGCCAACTGCCATCCAGACCCCAAGTGACTGGCAGCGGGTGACATGGGGGCGCAGGTGGCTCCTGGGTGGCGTGCTGAGCACATTCTGCCCCCCTAAGCTCACCCTGCCTGTCCGCAGATGTGCCAGGGTGTGAAAACTGCAGTCCAGGCCAGAGGTGAGGGCTGGAGGGCCGCCCTCGGCGTGACCGGGGTGTGTGGGGTCTGAGCAGACACCCAGGGACCTGCAGGGAGGGGGGACGTCCGGGACTGAGCCCAGAGCTTGGGGAGGTGCAGGAACACCAGTGCCGGCAGCTAAGAAGGGGCAGTGGGGGCGGTGGGAGAAAACGAGAGAGGGTGCCGTCCCAGAAGCAGATGGGACTCTGGAAGGAGCCCCTACCCGGCTAACTCAGGGGACATCTCTCTATGGTCATCACACTCATGTGCGTGGCTAAAGCCCTGGGTCTTCCTGGCCTCTGGTGACCTTGAACAAGTCACCTTGTCTCCCGCCTATGCTCATGGGCTGACCAAGCACGAGCCCTCACAACTGCCACCCAGGGTTGTCATAGAATCTGTGACCTCGCAGGCAGCCATAGTCTTTTGCTGAATGTAAAACCCTTTGCAAAGATGAGCTGTTGTTAATATTTCTTCCCTTGGTGCTGACAAGAACCTTGCATTACCCGTATGGAGTGCTAAAATAAACTAGGTTTTCATCTGTCCCTCGGTATGGGACAAGGGTAATTAGATTCCCTGACTCTCACCCAGCTGTTTTGAGTGAAAAGAATGATAGTTTCCTTTTGAGTCCCTTTCTTATTTTGGAAACACTGGAACAATAATCCTTCAAGTTTCTAGAAAAATCCTCAGAAGAAAACATCCCCACCGGCATTAGTTTGATCAGTCTCAACAATGAGTCCTTAGTGTTACCTTCAGGACAGCTAGGCTGCCGGGATGAGGGCCCTGAAGGCAGAGACGTGAGGCTGGCCTGGGGAGCTCTGGGTCTGGGGGACAGAAGACACCCCCCCAACCCCGACACCCTTGGCCCCTCCTCTGATGTCCAAGGTCAGGGTCCTCGAGGGCTGTGAGCTCGCCCGCTGAGCCCCAATGGGGAGACCCGTCTTCCCAGAGCCGGGCGTGGACAGTCAGGGGTGCCGTGCGTTGTGGGCTTCCAGCCAGGGGTGTTCTCTAGAATGCTTGTAGCTTCCAGGGTTGGTCCATGTGTGCAACAGCCTCGTGGATTAAAATCCTGACGTTTCAGAGTCAAAGGGACCCCCAGAGGTCTCCCGGGTGTAAGCTGCAACTCTCTTGTGTCAGGTGGGGCTTGAATGTCCCAGAGAGGGAACGATGGGCCTCCAGGCAGCCTCTGGAGAGAGGTGGAGGAACAGGGCGACCCTGCATGTCCTGGCATCAGCCCCCCGCCTGCTTCAGAGTGGGGAAGGTGGCCAGGGACCCCCAAAGCACATTATGGTCCATCTAAGAGAAAAGAAATCACAAAAAAGTGGGGCTCGACAAAGGCAGCCGACTCCTTCCTGCCCCGACCACTCAGTCTCCTAGGAGCTCACCTTTCCCTAGGAGCCTGGGACGGCACACAGTGGGGCCTTCCACCCTTCCTTCTACAGCCTACTTAGATTCAAGCAGAAAGACCCAGAGAAAAGCAGACCCTGTGATGGCCTGCAGTGACTCCACTTAAAGCAAATCTGCCGATGGAGCAAAACAACCAGTGGAGACCAGCTGAGGGTGGGTGGTCGAGAAACTTCTTTAAAAAATATTGCCCAGGCAAGTGGTTTGTGCCCTGTCAACATGACTTATTTTTGGGGTCGATGTCCCTTGATGGCCATTCTTCATGTGTGGAAGGGAGGAGAGGTGGCAAAAGCCCAGAGATCTTGCCCGGCATTTTCACGATTGATTCTTGGGGACTCGTTGACTAATGGAACCGTTTGGCACTAAGATCCAGGGGCATCCATGGGACTCTCAGGTCCAGTGTTGATTCGGGAGCTGAAATGTATATTCCTGGAAGGGGGCTGAGGAGGAGGCAGCCGGGTCCCGGCACCTCTCGGGCCACCGTACAGCCAGCACGTGACTCGCGGTGGCCTAGAAATGGCCCACACTGGCACTGACCACACACGAGGTCTTTGTTCCCTGGCTCCTGGCACAGAGCGCCCAGGCCCGTTCGAATGTCTGGAGTGATGGGGGCATCTTTCGTGTTTCCTAAGGAGCGCTTTGGATCAGCACCTCGGTTTATGCTAACGAAGGGCTCAGTGGGGCTCCCAGGTGCTTCAGGATGAGGCTGGTCACCAGCAGCAGGTGATTAGAGGATTGGGACTTTCAGCCCCACCCACCAAGCTCCAGGGAGGGGAGGAGGCTGCAGAAGAGCTCTGTAGAAACTCTTCAGCAATGAGATTTGATGGGCTTCTGGGCTGGGGGTGCTGGGAAAGTAACACGCTGCGAGATGCCCACCGCCCGTTCCTTGCCCTCAGCTTCCGTGCCATTTGGCTGTTCCTGGCGTGGAGTCTTTCTCCACTGGTGAATGTAAGTGGAGCGTTTTCCTGAGGTTTGTGAGTTATTCTAGTAGTTCTTGAACCTGCGGAGGGGGTCAGGGAGTCCGCCGTTTATAGCCGGCCCAGCAGAAGTGTGAGCAGCCTGGAAACCCCGTGTGCAGCCGGCATCTGGAGCGGGGGACGGCTTGTGGGACTGCACCCCATCCTGCGGGGTCTGCACAGTTAGTGTCAGAACTGAGCTGAACTGTTGGACACCAGTGGTGTTGGAGACTCGGAAAACCAGTTGGGGTCAGAAAAAAAGCCACACTTACATCTGTAGAGATAAAAGCAAATGATAATAATACAAATGATAATGACATCGTCTAAGACACATAATAGTGATGTAATCCTGGGTGCTCACCCAGAAAGGCAGGGTCAGGCTCCCCGAAAGACGGGAGCCCCGTTTCCCGCGCTGGTCAGAGCCCCCCTGGCTCTGTGTCCACTGGGGTTCATATTTGAAGATCGTTCTTAGCACATTGGGAGGCAGCACAACCTGAGAACCACGAGCTGTGAAGGAGGGGTGTGGGGGAGGCAGGTGGGTGACACGTGCACCCCGCAGAGGGCTTGGGAGAGTCGTGGCCTCCATGGTGACAGAACCCAGTCAGCACTGGGGACCCACCTCACAGTCGGTGCTACACCCAACGAACCAGCTGTCCGGGGAGAGTCCGTTCCGCTCCCAGAAGCGTTTATGGAATGCGGGAAAGAACAGTGACCAGTGTCCACGGCTTGTCTGTGACGCCTAGGCAGCGCCTCCATTTATTCAAGGGTCCCAGGACTCGGTCCACCTCCCCTCGGGGCCGGCTGCCCTCCTGCGCTGAATAAACTAGTGCCCCTGTCGCTGTGCCCTGCAGCTTTCCAGCTTCAAGCCCTGCACTCCCCTCCCTGGGCTGCAGAGGTGAGAGGGGTTGTGTGGGCTGCCCCCCAGCCACCTGTCCACAATGGGTAGCAATTTGGCTGTGACATGACATGATGAGTGGACACGCCTAAGCTCTGTGCAGCCGAGGCGGAAGTCCTGCCATCCAGCCGAGGGCGGGCGATACAGACAGGCGCCAGGTGGAGCCAATCAGCCCCGACAGCGAGAAGTGCCCAGGGCATTCAAGGGGACAGTGTGAGGACGACGCTGAGCCAGAATAAGGAAACGCTGGCACTTAGCCCCCTGGGCCCCCGCCCCACAGTGGCAGGTGGGCATTTCCATCCTGGCCACGGAGGTGGGCCGGCTGAGCACCACACAGCCCGTCCCGGCTCGTTCACGGAGGAGCAGTCACTAGAAGCTCCCTCCCCGCCACGACCAGACGTGCTGGATGCCCAAGTCAAGGACCTTAGAAATGAAACCAAAATAACACAAGAAAGAAATGTTAGCTGGGGCGTGGTCACCCAGGACAAGGGGGGGTGGTTCCAGAAGGAGGAGGAGTCAGCTCCACCCGCACACAGGTTGTCGGTGTTCGGGAGCCTGCGACGCTCCACAGGTGCCAGGGTCCTGGAAGTGAGGGTATGTCAGACGCGGGCAGCCCCAGCAAAGGTCACGAGTGGGGTGGGCCACCCCACTGGGTCAGGGACGCCCAGGAGCTCAGCGCTGCAGAGCTGAAGAGACAGGCCGACATGGAGACGGTGAGCGGGAGCCAGGCCCACCCTGCAGACCTGGAGCCATTGTAGGGCTACATGGGGAGGAAGAGTGAGCCTCACGCTCTCGTCTGGGTCTTGTTTTCCTGATGCAGCGAACGGGCTGGAGAGGCATCAGTCAGTCAGTCAGCCAACGCCAGCACCGCTGGGGAGAGCAGTGGATGGACGAGGGCAATGGCCAACCAGGCCGCGGGGTCCCACCTGGTGGGTGTGGGCCAGGAGGCTCTGTCTGGCACTCTCCCCGCCTCTCTCCAGTAACACCTCCTGGCCTGATGAAGAAACGCACCTGGGCCAGGAGGGCCCCTGGCCTGCACTGAGACTCCACCTGGGATTTCTTGAACCTTCTCGCTCTGACCCCGCTCCATCTTGCCTCACAACCTCTTGTTTCTCAGCAGCCACCGTCGATGGCTGCGTGGAGTCAGACAGCTGCTATATGTTCACCCCGGAGCGAGTGGCGCTTGGTGGTGAGCAAAGTGATTTCTTGCTGTGGCTTCTGTCATGTTATTTATTTTTATGACCAGCTTTCGATGGAAACAATCGTCCCCATGCATGTTATTGATGGCTCCTGTGAGTTTGCATTAAAAATATCTCTGATCCAGAAAATGTCATCTGTGTAGGCCCAGGCTTGCTGGGTCCCCACCACAGCCTGCATTTGCAAAGTAGCAAAAAATGTGTTTTAGCTCCATGGAGCACCAGACCCCGCCCGCGTGGGCACCGAAAGGCACCCAAGGGTGAGGAGTACATGCCCTGCACTTAAGTGGCCCCCTGGGGCCTGGAGTAGAGGAGTTTAAAGCTCTGACCAGGGCTTGAGAATGGCTTTGCAGAGGACGGGTACCTGAGCTGGTCCTACAGGATGAGTACAAGGGATAATCCCAAACTCCAGACAGTGGCCGAGAGTCAAGCGCACTGGCAAGGGACCTCTGTCCTCCAGCGTCCTGGCTGCCAGGTGGTAGCAGCAGATTCAGTTCTTGTGAAGGCGGAGCTGCACCCCAGCCCATTGGTCCTGCTACTCATGAGAGAAGAATTGAGCTCCACACACACCCGCCCTCTCCAGGGTCCCCTGCAGCCTTGATTTAACACAGTTCAACTGCAGCTTCTTTGCAGAGCAGCACCAGATGGACCCCTGAGAAAGACCAAGGAAGAGCCACAGCCACAGCTGCTCCTCAAAGCGCCCGGCCCCGCTGGGAGCTGGGACACAGGGAGGGGTGAACACTGACTTCCAGACAGAATCCCAGGGCCCAGGGCCCAGGCAGTAGCCTCACCGGTGGCTGGGCCTTCAGCACTGGAGGCGGGTTCAGCAGTCAGGAAGCAGCACAGCGGGCTTGACCGGGGAGCCTGGCCTCCAGCCCTGCCCCGACGGGGCAGTCGGAAGGAAACCCCAAAAGGCCCCGTCGCCCATGACCTGCTCAGCACAAGCTGCCCATCAGCACCAGGACAGCCACCCCCAGAGGCAGCACGGTGTCCCTCCGATGGCAGAGAAAGCCCCCTTACCCCTCGCAAGGCCAAAGACCCCCTTCCGCTCCCCCCCACCCCAGCTCAGTGACCACCCTCCACCAACTGTGTCCTTCCTCTGCTGTATCTTATCTCACCCTCTTCATTTCCCCCAAGACTTTGCAGAAAGCAGCTCACACAGAGCTACCCTCTGAGATCCAGCGGTTGGAGAAGGAACTTGGGCCCCCGAGGGCCCGGGTGGGGCTCAGGGCCCTGCCCCTGACAGTCTGAGTGGCCTGAGCACAGTAGGAGTTGCTCTCCCCCTGAGAACTGCAGCTGACAGCGCCAGGCCCGGCCTCACTGGACAGGGTGGTCACAGAAGTCACAAGTTAGTCGATGCGGGGCGCTCAGGACAGCGTGTGGCCCGCAGGCCCAGTCTGGGCTGGGATTTGTCCGATGTTTTTCTCATGATTGCACTTGGGGTATGGCTTTGGGGACAGAAGACCACAGAGGGGAGATGCCCTTCTCATCGCATCAGACCTGGTGTCCCCAACTCCCACATGGCATCGGGGTGACACAGACCTTCACCACCCGGCTGACGTCGTGTTTGCCGGGTTTCTCCACTGTAACGTCACTATGTCTTCCTTTCCACACTCCGTGCTCGGGAGGCAAGTGGCTAAGTCTAGCTCACCCTCAAGGGAGGTGGGAGAAAACGAAGGCTCCCTTCTTGGAGGAGGGGGCACCTACAAATATTACTGGGAACTGATGACTTGAATTGAGGACCTGGCGTCTGCCAAGCAAGAAGGAAATTCTACCCCAGACTTTTGAGTTACACGAGCTCACGTTTCCTTTATTTAAAAACAAAATAATTAAGCCAATCTGAATGGGTTCCTGTCACTTACAATTATGTCATTGTAAGCACACTTGGCTTTTGTGACAGCTGTCCCTAGTTTCCCGCGTTTGTTAGGCTATAGGTTGGACATTACATAACTGGCTCATAATAATGTACTTCCTATGTGAAAGCCTGGGTCGGTGGTTCCGGGCTGACAGAAGGAATCCACAGCCGTCAGTTGCAGACTCCCTCCCGTGTGGCCATCCTCAGCTTGTGGCTTCTAACTCAAGATCTCAGAAGGCTGCCATAGCTCCGGCAAATCCATGTATTCCAACCACCAGGACCGAGAACAGTACTGTCTGAAAGCTGCCCGTAAAATTTCTTCTCACATCCCACGTCCGTAAACTTGATCTTAGGGCAACGCCTGTTTCCAAGGAGGCTGACACATTGGGAGGCCACGCACCCCGCTAAAAATGTCCCTGTTAGTAAGTGCATGTGGTCCCGGCAGTGTCACCTTGAGCCCAGGGCTTGGTTCGCTCCAGATGTCATCCCTGGGAAACCAACCCCAGCTCACGACTCGAGCTACTTCCTGTTGAGCATGGCGCCTGAATCTCTATTTTAATCCTCAAAATGTCCCCGGAGCTTCAGGCTCATCTAGTTACTCAGGAGACAGATTTACCTGGATAACCCAACAGCAGTTCAACGCCACATGTCTGAAAATAAGTCCATTGTCTTCTACAAACCTGATCCCCCTCCCTCCCAGCTCCCAGAATGCTTGGCCCTCTCCCCCGCCCTGCAGCTGTGACACACACCCCAGCTCCTCGGCCCACTCCCGCGTGCAGTCAGCCCATCGTCACGCTCCCCCGACTCGGTCTCTCAGGAGCTCTTGGCTCCCTCCTGGCTGGCCCTGAAATCACGGCCTGAGTCAGCACCACAGAAGCCCGTGGTCACGTCTCCTCTGATCCCTGCCCCCTGACAGCAGCGGGAGCTGCATAAAATGGCCAGGGCAGTGGCTGGAAGTAAGCCTTCCTGGGTCTGCCCCTTACGGGCTCTGTGACTTGGGCCATTCTTTGAGCCTCAGTTTCCCCACCTGTAAATGGAGACTAATAACAAGACTTGTCACTTAGGCCGTCTAAGGGTTAAGTTAGTTAACACTCGTAACTCGTCTTGGAAACAGCCAAGAAGCAGTAGGTTTAATAATACCACCAACAATAACAATAATAGTTACTGTTAGGAACCTGTTGAGTAGCTCCCGCCGCCAACAAAGTCCACGTTCCTTCTCGTGGGTCAGTCCCTCCATAAATCTCCAGTCTCATCTCCTATTGCCTTTGAACTTCATTCTCTGCCAATAACTAGGTGCCAAAGCATCCCCGAGCATCGCGTGCTGTCTGCTAACTCTTACCTACCATTTAACACTCAGGTCACACCGACTCCACGAATCTGTTCTGGAAAGGACCCACGCACGGGCACCAGCACACACACGCACACACGCGTGGCGTTCATGGGATGGCCGAACCCCTGGAAGCGCCCGGAACGCCCACTGAGAGAGGGAGGGGTAAACGAGCTCTACTCAGTGGGGTGGTGCTGTGAATGCCCACCCACAGCTGTCGACAGAAAGGGCGACGTGCCAGGAAATGTTTAACAACCGGGACTCCCCCGAGGGTCGGCAATGACTCGTGTTTCATGACTTGTGTAGTGTAAACACTTCCACCACGACAGACTTCAAGCTACCAACACAACCTCAATCAGCTCAGAGAATTCCTGAAAATTCAACAAAGGCTCTCAGCAGCCAGTAGAGCCAGAGCCAGCTCCAGGCCACCGGGGATGGCCCTAAGGGCATGGCGACATCTCCAAGGCACGTTGTTAAGTGTAAAAAGCAAGTCAGGGAGCGATTCACTCAGCACAGGCCCCTTTGCAGACAATCCCCTCGTGGGGGAACAAATAACGTGGCTTCCTTTTGAATGGGCACATTTGTCTTGATCACATGACACCTAACAGCCAGTTCAGACAGCTTAGAAGCGCACTCAGGAAGCTCTCTGGGCTCCTGCACTCCTCCAGGGGCCGTAACTTACATTGCCCCTCTTCCCAGGGGCCTGGAAGCTTCCTAAAGAGTGGGGGCGGGGTGTTTCTGCTGAATTCCCAGAGCCTGTCCTGGGCCTGGCGCCCAGGGGCCTTCAGTAAAACGCGGGGGACTCAAGCATGGAATTTCCTCATCGTCCACCAACCACCGCAGATGCTGTGACTTCTCACACGTGGAAACCAAGGCCCGCTCAGCCAGCATCGCCCCCGAGTTGGCTCGCACTCAACAAGGCCATCTCCATAGCGCCCCCTTCCCCGACCCCCAGGTCTCGTCTCCTGGAGGAAGCGCAGTAAGGACATCAGCGACAGGCCAGACCCCTCGACAGCCAGTAGGACACCTGCCCTGCCTCTCGCACCGGCCGCTGCCCAGACACTGGCAAAGTCCCAGAGGCCACCCTGCTCAGCCTGACAGGAGGCTCCCTGGAGGGGTCCACTCCACAGAGACCGGGCCCCTCTCTTTGCTGGGTGCATTCTGAGGGGACACTTTGCTGGTTGCATTCTGGGTGGACAGGGACAGGGGACACTTTGCCAAACAGAAACATCCATCACCTTTGCAGCTTATCCATCAGACGGTCCCACACGGTCACATCCTTTTAGAACATTGCATCTAAAAAGCTGTCTGTCTGGTAAGACGGGGACTCAGACTTGGCCACAAGCAGAGCAGAGAACTGGGTCCAGGGTGCCATGCTTGTCCTCGCAGCCGCAAAGCAGGGAGAACCGTGACCGTGTGGGGTGCTTCGGACAGCGTGGGTCAGGGGCTGGGCACGTTCTCCCGTTTCACAGGTTAGGGAGCCAGTCGGTGACACAGGAGGAGGATGAAGAGCTTCCTCAGACTTCAGATTCCATGTCCGTCACAATACCTTCTATCTCCTCTTAACACCCAGCGCAGGGTTGGGTGCCGTCATTTGAAATGCTGGAAGATTTGAACTTCGTTGGATGGCTTCAGGTTGGGGAACTACTACGGCACCCAAGCTAAGTGACGTGGACACACGTTCTTTCTATCTTGACTCACTCTCCACCAAGCATCTCGTAATACTTGTCCCCACGCATGGTGCCCCACCGGTCAGCCAATGCCATGTTCCCCCGGCATGTTCCCCGGGTGCCATGTTCCCCCGGCATGTTCCCCGGGTGCCATGTTCCCCCGGCATGTTCCCCCGGCATGTTCCCCCGGCATGTTCCCCCGGCGCCATGTTCCCCCGGCATGTTCCCCCGGCATGTTCCCCCGGCATGTTCCCCCGGCATGTTCCCCCGGCGCCATGTTCCCCCGGCATGTTCCCCCGGTGCCATGTTCCCCCGGCATGTTCCCCCGGCGCCATGTTCCCCCGGCATGTTCCCCGGGTGCCATGTTCCCCGGGTGCCATGTTCCCCCGGCATGTTCCCCCGGCATGTTCCCCCGGCGCCATGTTCCCCCGGCATGTTCCCCGGGTGCCATGTTCCCCGGGTGCCATGTTCCCCCGGCATGTTCCCCCGGCATGTTCCCCCGGCATGTTCCCCCGGCATGTTCCCCCGGCGCCATGTTCCCCCGGCATGTTCCCCCGGTGCCATGTTCCCCCGGCATGTTCCCCCGGCATGTTCCCCCGGCATGTTCCCCCGGCATGTTCCCCCGGTGCCATGTTCCCCCGGCATGTTCCCCCGGTGCCATGTTCCCCCGGCATGTTCCCCCGGCATGTTCCCCCGGCATGTTCCCCCGGCATGTTCCCCCGGCATGTTCCCCCGGTGCCATGTTCCCCCGGCATGTTCCCCCGGTGCCATGTTCCCCCGGCATGTTCCCCCGGCATGTTCCCCCGGTGCCATGTTCCCCCGGCATGTTCCCCCGGCATGTTCCCCGGCATGTTCCCCCGGCATGTTCCCCCGGCATGTTCCCCCGGCATGTTCCCCCGGCATGTTCCCCCGGCATGTTCCCCCGGCATGTTCCCCCGGCATGTTCCCCCGGCATGTTCCCCCGGCATGTTCCCCCGGGCATGTTCCCCCGGCATGTTCCCCCGGCATGTTCCCCGGGTGCCATGTTCCCCCGGCATGTTCCCCCGGCATGTTCCCCCGGCATGTTCCCCCGGCATGTTCCCCGGGTGCCATGTTCCCCCGGCATGTTCCCCCGGCATGTTCCCCGGGTGCCATGTTCCCCCGGCATGTTCCCCCGGCATGTTCCCCGGGTGCCATGTTCCCCCGGCATGTTCCCCCGGCATGTTCCCCGGGTGCCATGTTCCCCCGGCATGTTCCCCCGGCGCCATGTTCCCCTGGCATGTTCCCCCGGTGCCATGTTCCCCCGGTGCCATGTTCCCCCGGCATGTTCCCCGGGTGCCATGTTCCCCCGGCATGTTCCCCCGGCGCCATGTTCCCCTGGCATGTTCCCCCGGTGCCATGTTCCCCCGGTGCCATGTTCCCCCGGCATGTTCCCCCGGTGCCATGTTCCCCTGGTGCCATGTTCCCCCGGCATGTTCCCCCGGTGCCATGTTCCCCTGGCATGTTCCCCCGGTGCCATGTTCCCCCGGTGCCATGTTCCCCCGGCATGTTCCCCCGGTGCCATGTTCCCCTGGTGCCATGTTCCCCCGGCATGTTCCCCCGGTGCCATGTTCCCCCGGCATGTTCCCCCGGTGCCATGTTCCCCCGGTGCCATGTTCCCCCGGCACAGCCGTGCCAACTGCAGATGATAGCGTAGCCTCGTGCCCACTGGCGTCCTGCAGAGGATGAGTGTATGTGGGTGGCTGCACGCCTGAACGCACGCATGCGTTCATCCCACAAGAGAATTAGCCATCATCCCTGTTGGTGCAATCACGCCATCCATCAGCGACGCCCCAGGGGCCAGCTGCGGCTGTTTCATGCAAACACCCATCCTTCCTTCTAAGAACTGTTCTATCATGATCCTGTGTCACGATTATTTTGACAGGATAATTTGAAAGATAACTTATTGAATACTTAGTCATATTTGTCAAATAAACAATTGAAAACAGTCTGTTTCCTCTCAGTCACTGAGCTCGGCAGCCTGCACACTTCAGAACTCATGACAGACAGGGCAGCTTCCTGGTTTCCTCCCTCTGAAACCCAGACGGTGGGCGAGGTCGGAACCTGGAGCTGGCCTGGGGGCAGTTCTGAGAAGGACGTTTGTCTTTCACATGCCTTGTCCGACATCGGGAGCCCCTTTTCGTAGCTGCATTTAGTGTCCTGGGGACCTCGGCGGCCACATGCTCTTCACCTCGTCCCTCAGTCGAGGCCCTGCACAAGTCACTTTCCCCACGTGACCAGCGACACACCGGCCTCCTGAGTCCCCTGCGTGTGCAGGGGGACACGTCCACCCCAGGCCCGCTCCACTCCCTGGAACCTGGGCCAGTCCTGCGGGCATCATTCCTGGCTGCATGCCACACACGTCCAGTGGGCATCCACCAGGGCAAAGGGCAGGGCCTGATCCTGGGATCCAAACAGGACAACAAGGCTTGTCCTCAGCAGCTCATGGCCTCGGAGACGTGTGAAGGTGCCACCCATAATGACGACAGCGTGCCGCGTGCACATGCTTTAGGGGTCGGGTGGAGCAGACCTGTGGTCCACGCCTGGACACACCCCTCCACAGACGGCCCACAGCTGGACACCTCTCCCCAGACAGTCCACGCCTGGACACACCCCTCCACAGACGGCCCACAGCTGGACACCTCTCCCCAGACAGTCCACGCCTGGACACACCCCTCCACAGACGGCCCACAGCTGGACACCTCTCCCCAGACAGTCCACGCCTGGACACACCCATCCACAGACGGCCCACAGCTGGACACTTCTCCCCAGACAGTCCACACCTGGACACCCCTCCAAAGACACCCCGTGGCTCCCTCCCCTCAATCCCTCCTTCAAGACTGTGCACAGTGCCATCCCTCTGTGGGGTCTTCTGTGACCCCCGTCTTTAAAACTGCCATCCTCCATACCCCAGAACTTCCCACCCTGGACGCTTTATTTTTTCCATGGAATTCATCATTCCACAAAACCCTGTAAGGTTTACATCTTCTTCTGGTACGTTATCTATCCCACACCACCAGAATGCGAGCTGCACAGAGGCTGAGTCCTTGCTGTTCTGTGCCGTGTCCGCTGTGCCTGAACGCTGCCTGGCACACAGTAGGTGTCGCACACACCTTTGCTGGATGACTGATGAATGCACAGGTGTGTGAAGCAAATGGCACGTTCCAGGGGGCTCATGTGGCCACGATGGCTGAAGCAAAGGCTGCTTGGAAGACAGGTGATGGGAGGTGACGAAAGAGAGCGAGCTAGGGTGACAAAGTGCGTGTGCCCGGAATGGGGTCTGAACTTCATCCTTAGACTCCAGGGGACCCCAACACCCCCAGACGAAGTGGACAACAGGGTTGGACACGTTAGGTGCCACTGTGTGTAGCAGGGAGAGATGACCAAAGGAGGATCAGTAACAACCATCGGTGGTGCCGGGAATGACAGAATGAGCAACAGAGGAGGAGGAGTAGAGGGAGGGGTGGCTGGGGCCGAGGGTGGAGGACGCCTGGCCCACGGCCAAGCCGTACATCAGATCCCAGCGGTGGCCCTGACCTGCTCACCTGACCTGCTGTCCCTTCACCACACCAGCTCCCATCACATCCAACCCCGGTGACATTCGCTCCCACTCTAATTCCTACTCCGCAGAATACAGGGAGCCCTGTGTTCTGAGTGTTTAGGTCTCTGCTCCCTGCCAAGCCTGATGACCCATTTCCTGCAAAGGAAACAAGATGCCATCGGGCCAGTTCCTTTGGGGCCCCTCCACTGGGTTCCCAACCCCTGCTACAGCACTCAGGGGGAACTGGCATTGATTCTGTCTCCTCCCGGGGGAGTTGGGGTGGGGGGGACTGCATCCCATTTGCTTCCATATCCCAGCGGCTCCCACAGACCCTGGGACACAGTAGAAACTCAGGGAGTGTGTACTGAATAAATGCACAAGGGAGGGAGGGAGGGGAAAGAGAGAAGGGGAGGAGGGAGGAGGAGGGAGGGGGAGGGAGGAGGGAGGAGGGAGGGGGAGGGGAGGGAGGAGGGGGAGGGGAGGGAGGAGGGAGGAGGAGGGAGGAGGAGGGAGGAGGAGGGAGGGGGAGGGAGGAGGGAGGGGGAGGGAGAGGGGGGAAGGACAGACTGTTTAGTTTGGAGAAGTTTTTTGTGTCTGCAGTTTCTGGACAATGACACCAAAAGCAATAGATGGCATGACCATCCCTGGCTACATGGAGAAGACATCTAAGTCTGCACTGATGTATTTTATAGGAAACAGGAATATGGATTACCCTGAAAGTTAATGAAACATAGACAAAAAATTAATGATATGAAAAATGGCTTATGAAAGCAGCAAATAACTTCTATTGACCATATGCTAAGCGATTCTCTGCCTCCTAAATCATAATAAACCAGTGCCTGAAACATTACCTACCTTTAGAAGGGACGGGTCTGCTGTGTCTGCTCACTGGCTTTGTCTCGGCCCCGCCAGCCAGCCAGCGGCACTTAACGCCTCCGGGCCCAGGTCCCGCTGCAGGGCCACTCCCGTGCCAGGCTCAGGGGTCATTCGGAAGATGAGATAAGCGGTACCTGTAACAAGTTAAAATGACGTAGAGATGTAAATTACAGTTTTTAGACTCGACTGATTCCATAGGTAAGCTCATTCAGAAGCGAACTTAAACCTCACTCGGCGTACGTTTATGTTTGAAAAGCTGACCCTAACGCATCAATCTGGCATAATTATAGGGGCTCTCCTTTATCCAGCTACAAAAAAAAAAAAATCCGCTATCAAGTCTTTAAAAGCAATCGTTTTGATGGAATGGGTTGATTACAGACACCCCTAACCTAGTAAGAGCGCAACACCTACTTTCTTAGAGAACTGTTGATTCGCAATATCGGTATCTAGTAATAGTAAAATTCTTATCTTAGAAAGTGACAATTCAGGCCTTCCCTGGGTCCTGACCAGCCCCTCCGGACACACATGAATCCTCAGTTCTGCTGACCCAGGTGGCCAAGCGCTGTGGGTCCCGAGATCTACCGAACAACAGTCATAATGGACGTGTGGCCTCCAGCCCCGACCGGACCCTCAGCTCCAAAGCTCAACCCCCATTCCTGACGTCACACACACTGGCTGGTACAGTCAGGGGACGCGCGGTTTGGAGCCCCGGAGAGAAAGGCGATTAGGGACAATAGTCAGTGTCAGCCTTCAGTCCACACATTCTAGGGGGCTGCTTCCTTCCTGGCGGCCAACGCTGATTCTCCAGAAAGAGTGGAATCTGCCTCCGGGGTCTTTGAGGGCAATGAGGAGCCACTGTGCAAGGTCCCACCCTCCCCCACTCCCTGCCTGGGCGGCCAGACCCCCACCTCTGCTCACTGGAGTGGACATCTCTGCTCAGAAGGAACTCTTGGGCTGCCCCTGGCCCCACTTGGGGGTCACATCCACGGATGGTACCACCAACGCTCGTGGGTGGCTCTTGGAGACATCACCGGCCTTTGCTGGTACCCACTGTGACAACCACCAGGGCCACCACGTCCCAACACAGCCTCAGCTACCTCCTCCCTGCTCTTCTCCACCTCTGGCAAAGAAGCCAGATGTTGGCTCCACAGCCCGAGCCTGAACCCTACCAGCTTTCTCTGCTTTCGGCTGCAGGACTGCGCCCACAGAGAGCCCTGCCCCACCCCCGCCAGGGCAGACCTTACAGTCTCAGCAGGACAGAGCTTGGACCCCACCAGGAGCACAGCCTAGGCAGCACCCCCAGGCTGCTCTGTGGGGCTCGGAGCACCCCAGTGACCCCGCTCCCTCACCCGGACCTCACTAGTCCCCCCCCACAATCAGCTGCAACCCTGGCCCAGCTTTCTTGTACTTTGGCAGACTTCCGGGGACCACCCCTCGGGACCCGGTTCCATGCTCTCCCTGGCCGCCTCTCCAGCGTGCCAGGTCCACGTCCCGACAGCTCTCCTTCCTGCTCTTGAAGCGAATCCTCTCCTTTGCCCCCAGCCCAGCCCCCCTTTCTGACTCTCGAATCTTCTGCTTCTCCTGGGTTCTGCAGACCACCCTCCTACACCCTTTCAGCCCCTCAGAGGGCACCCTTTCTATTTCAGACCAAGTTTCTGGGAATAGCTGTCAACACTTGCTGTCATTTTCTCCAGAACCCAGGACATGCTGTCACTGAAGTCACCACAGTTCTCATGGCCACCGGCGTTCCTGGTAGGATCCGTGCACCAGGGCGACCTCTGGCCCTCCTCACATACGTGCCCGGGAGTGTCCACACGGGATGCAGCTGTGGGTGTTATGTCCCCCATTGTGTCCCCCAAATCACATGTTGAGGTCTTCACTT
Source organism: Rhinolophus ferrumequinum (assembly GCF_004115265.2). Classification (NCBI taxonomy): domain Eukaryota; kingdom Metazoa; phylum Chordata; class Mammalia; order Chiroptera; family Rhinolophidae; genus Rhinolophus; species Rhinolophus ferrumequinum. Next base: position 2,162,644 of record NC_046293.1, read on the forward strand.
CTAGGACCTCAGAATGTGACTTATTAGGAGACCAGGTCATTAAAGAGGAGATTAAAGGAGGTCTTTGGGTGGCCCTAATTCGACGTGACTAGGGTCCCTATAAGAGGAGACGGGGACACAGACACGCACAGAGGAACGACCACGTGAGGACACAGGGCGGAGACAGCTGTACAACCGCAGGGAACCAGCCCTGCCAGAACCTGGATCCCAGCCTTCCCGCCTCCAGAAGTGTGAGAAATAAACGTCTGTAGTTTAAGCCGCCCGCTCAGTGGTGCTGTTTGTTATTCGGCCTAGCTTCCTACTCCACGAGGGCTCTTTCCTCAAGCCTTTAAGACCCGTTTCTTTTCAGACGACCGTAACAATGTCACCCCAGCCTCCTTCCAGCCGAGGTCCTCAGGTGCTCCCTCTGCCCGTGCACTGTGGCTGGGGACACCCCACCGTGCCGTTGTCCCGGGGCTCTCAGTCCCTCTGGTGTGGCACAGTATTCTGTCGGCCCAGACCCCACACTGCACATGGCCTTTCACTCTAACTTCCCACCTTTTACAACCATGGTTATGAAAGAGGATTCTGTTTCTCTTCGGAAATACACACTGAAACACGGGAAGGTACAGGAGTATCGATCTATAAGTTCCTTTCAAATATTTCAGAAAAAAGCATAACACGTCCAAAAAACATGGTAAATACACCAATGGAAAGAATTCAGAACAATTCAAAATATACGAAAATCTCCAGGACAAGTAGTAGATAAAACATAAGAGGAAAAAGAGAGGAAAAACATCTAGAGTAGAAGAAATCAGGAGACACCCCAACAAATTCACAAATTGCTTGGTTTACACCTGCATGCTTGTGGTTGCGTGGAAACTTCCTGGAAAGGTATCCACAGTCGTTATTCCAAAGACCAGCGATGAGGGAAAGGTGATTTGTTCAAATTGCTTGGTTTGGGTCATATGTCAGACACAGTAAAATAAAAATAACACTGCAAACAGGGCAATCTGAACAATGGTTGCTCTATCATCTTAAGGAATTACTGCCAAATAGTCCAGATGCAATAATAGCACTGAATCTTTTATAGACAGATACTTAGGTGTGAATGAAGGAAGGTTCCAGGGCCAGGCCGCCCTTCAGAGCGACCCTCTCAGGGTGGAGAGGAGGCTCCTATGGGAGCTGATGGCAGACATGGGACGGAGGGTCCTTATAGCACAGCTTTTCCTTATGCCTGGAAATTTCCATAACACAAAACCTAAAAAATAATGAGGGAGAGCTGTGTGCTGATGTGGAAAAGTGTGTAAGGTACACGAAAGGAAATGAACTAAGTGAATAATATATGCAAATTGACTTTCTTCTGTAGCGAGATTGATAGATGATAGATAGATGGATAGACAGATACATTTTTCCCCGAAAATAAGACCTAGCTGGACCATCAGCTTTAATGAGTCTTTTGGAGCAAAAATTAATATAAGACTCGGTCTTATTTTAATATAAGATCGGGTATAATATAATATAATATAATATAATATAATATAATTAGTATCGGGTCTTATATTAATTTTTGCTCCAAAAGACGCATTAGAGCTGATGGTACGGCGAGGTTTTATTTTCGGGGAAACACGGTAGATAGACACAGATACAGATAGATGAGTGAATAGATAAATGAATAGACAGATATAGATATGTACTATAAATCTTGAACTCCTTGAATTACAGATTCAGTAATATGTACAGACCAATATATAAATATACACCTGCAGGCTTGTGGTTGCGTGGACACTTCCTGGGAAGGTATCCACAGTCGTTGTTCCAAAGACCAGCGATGAGGGAAAGGTGATTTGTTCTTTTCGACATGCCCTTCTGCGGTGTTGCTATTTCTTCCATGACAGGTGGTAATTTAGCAATTTAAAGCCAATTTACAGCTCAAAATAATGATAATATTTTTTAAACTGGAAAAGCTTAAATATCTTACAATGGTAGACCGATGCAATAAATTAAATGACAGCAGACAGCTGAATGCTCTGACTCAGGCATATAAAGAATGATATGGGTCTAGTTTAACTGTCACCAAAGATGTGACGTGAACAGCAAGACATGTTGCACGACACGTGCGTGGCGAGGCCGCAGTCTGAACACACACCTGGGCCTGTGTCTCCGACATGACTCTTCACAGGAGGAGGCCTGTGGATGGCACCCCTCTTTCCTTTTTCCTCATCTGTAACATCAAAATGTCCCTCAGTGAACACAATTTAGTTCTGAAATAAAAGTGGAAGCTCAGCATGGTCTGATGCCCGCCCTCCGCCCCACGACTTATCTCCGAGTCCCCAACCCGGCACGTGCTTAGCAGGAGCGGGGCTTGGAGAACGCCTGCCAGCCTTGGCGGACTACTTGGCTGACATCAGTGAAGTCTGGCCGTTGTCATAGGCTGAGTGGCACACGGCGTGTTGCTAATGAGCGAGGCCATCTGCCACTTCGGAACAAGCCACACGGACCCACCCGGCCGTCCAGTGATGGGCCGGGCTGAGTTTGGGAGATAAACATGGCAGAGACAGGCCCTCCAGAAGCCGGCAGGAGGGCGAGGACTGGCACAGAGGGCACGTGAACCTCTCCTAATAAGGAACCGCTAGACCCAGAGGTGAGCATCGGGGGAGGAAGCCAGGAAGCCGACTCCATGCTCTGCAGGGAAGACAAGGGAACTTCTGTGCTAACGAGGGTTGTTAGTCAACCAACCAGGGTTCACTGCGGATCAAAAGGACGTGTGCCCGGCAGCTTGCACAGTCCGTGCTAATGATACACCGTGTGACCTCTCGGTGGCCACCATACAAATGACCACAGACTGGGGGATGGAAACACGGACCTTGATTCTTTCTCAGTCCTGGAGGCCAGAAGTCGGAAAGGAAGGTGTCAGCCTGCCACGTTCCTTCTGGAAGCCCCAGGGGAGGGGCCTGCCTGTCTCTTCCAGCTTCTGCGGGCTCCAGGCGTCCCTGGATTCGTGGCCACATCATTCCAGTCTCTGCCTGTTTTCTTTCCTAAGGATATTCTCATCGGAGTCAGGACCCACTCAAATCCAGGATGACCTCATCTCAGTTCTTAATTACATCCGCAAGGACCGTATTTCCAAATAAGGTCAGATTCCAAGGTTTCAAGTGGACATGAATTTTGTGGGGGAACACCACTCAACCCCCTACGTCAAGGCCCCGTGAGAGGGATGTGTTACCAAGCTAAGTGGTACTGAGTCAGCACAGCTGTCCAGGTGAGAAACTCTGGAGGCAGAAATGGATTCCTGGTGTGGGGATCAGAGCAGACAGGGCTGGAGACCCAGAGGAGACAAACAGACCGACCTGTGCTCTCTCCAGGAGGGTGATGAAGGCCTATCTTGGGAGGCCCAGGATTTGCATGAGGCCTGGTGTTCAATGGCTCTTGGTTTAAAGGAGCCAGTGAGGTACCAGCAGTTGGCAGAGGAGCAGCACCCAGGAGGTGGAGAAGCTGGTCTGCAGGGGACGCTGAGCCCACCGAGGCTATTCGGGGAACGCTGCCCACTGGTCTCCTTCAGACCCCAGGAGGTGCCAGTGTGCCATCGTGGAGACCCTGGGCTCTGCCCCCACGTGATGGCACGACTCCGGGCAAAGCATGTCAGGTCTTTAAGCCTCCATTTCTTCGGGCGTAAAATAGACAAAAGCGGTCTCAACGCCTCTGAGGGCTCTTGTGAGAACAGAATTATGTGGCTTTGGAAAGCTTGGGACATGTACATCACTCATCAGGCAGGAGGAGGCTTCATCACAACGGTGATTCTGTATTCTTCTCATGTCCTGGGTTGAGCATTTGTCCATCTTTCCATTCCTTGATTGGGAATTGTAACTAGTTGCTGAGACTGTAGGAAAGTGGGACCCGTTGTGCACTGCAGGCAGGAATGTAAATTGGTGCAACTACTTTGGAAAACATTTCGGCAGAGTCTGTCATGGATAAACACACAGCAACGGCGCCAGCTACCCCCCTCCCAGGCGTACACTCAGGAGGGAAGGAAACATATGTCTATACAAAATCTAGTGCACAAGTGTTCACAGCAGCATTTATTCCTAATGGCCAGAAAGTGGGCACAACCCAAATGTTCACCAGCTAATGAGTGGATAACTAATGTGGTGTATCCATACAGAGAACTATAGAAAAAAGAAGGACAAGAATTAGAACCAGTTAATGTGGATGTTCAAAGTCACTTTACCCCCTTACAGTGAGGAGCACACGTCCGAAGGTTTTACAAACCACTCGGGCTGAAGGTGAATTATTTTGTCATGGCTGGAGGAGCAGCAGGTGCTGGTCGATGTCACTGCCAGAAGCCCCGGGAGCCCCCATCCTACACCTCCAGGAAGCAAGGACATTCCAGGCAGGCAGGTGATGACGACAGAGGGACCCTGACAGTTCCACGCTGTGGTCCGGGCTGGAGTCCCCACAAAGGGACCGGGACACTGCCTTCTCTGGACCCTTCTCCACTCTCTTCCTTGAGGGAACCCTTTCCTCCTGAAGACACAACCCTCTGGGATTACAACAGGGACAGGACTGTGGCCCCCACAGCCACAGGGTGCACGCTGGCCCCCACGACCCCTTTCCCAGCCTTGGGGACGACCTCAGCAGTGGGTCCTCAGAGCTGTTACCCTGGAGGTGTCTTCGGGAGTGCGAGTGGCAGGGTAGCACCAACACCTCGTATCTGCTGCTGTGTATTTCAGTGCTTACAAGGTGTTACTGATGGGCAAATTCAAACGCATATTGTCCTTAATTTGAGGTTAATTACAGATAACATTTCAAAGGAGGTAATCTCATTAATTTTGATTTGCTTCTAACGGTATTAAAGCACGCAGTGGAAGATTGAGTCGATTTAAATGGAGCACATGGGGGCAAGTGCAGCCATTCCAGCCCTGGTACGTGCATTTTATTAGCCATGGCGAGCCAGGAAGGATGCTGACGGGACTTCCCCAAAAACAACAGAGTACTTCACTGGAGCTCCCCCACAGGCGGCTCCTCCCCAGCTCCAGGCCTGGCACAGATCGTGGGTTTCGTAAACTTTCATCGGATGAATAAATGAATGACTGGGAGAGCCCAGAGGGCAGTCACGGCAGGGCATACAATGGCGCTCAGGTGGTCTGCATCCTTCTTCATGCGTTGATTCAACCCAAGGAAAAGCACAGAGCCGGCTCTGCGTCAGGTGCCGAGGGAGGAAATGACAGCCAGTGCACAAGCCAGTGACTCCGCAGGGTGACTTCAGGGGCAGGTGACGCCCTCAAAGCGTCAATACAGCAGGAGACCCCGTGGGGACTGACAGTCAGACGGGACAAGGTCGGCCACATGGTCAGGGAAGGGTCCTGGAGGAGGAGGTGATGCCCGAGGAGGAGGGGCTGGCCTCCCGAGGGCCCCTCGGGGTCACAGCCAGCCAGGCTGGCAGAGCCCACATGCCTGACACAGACCGGGAGGCCCGAGAGCGAGCTGGGCCGGGGGTCTGATGTGAGTTCAGAGTCCTGGGGCAGCAGCTGAGCAGGGGGGGGGCATGGGGGGGCCGGCGATGCTGGCGAGGGGCCACTGGAGGCTTGAAACAGCTGTGCCTCCATCTGGTGGGCGTTCTCACTTTGGCTGTTTGTGGGAAGTGGATGGTGGGTGGATAGGAGAACAAATGCTTGTGCTGCGATCCTTTTAGCCTCCCTCAAGTGTGAGAAACGCAGAGGAAAACATTTGCAACTTTTGTTGTTCGATGTCGCGTGTACGTACCAGATCATAGCTAGGGGACTTTGTTTTCAGACTGTAGGCCCAGAATTCTCTACACAGTCAGGGCCCTGTCAGAGGAGAGGATGCGCTGTTCACAGTGTTCCTGTGGGCTTCTTTTTCCCCAATTAGATTATTTCCACAGGGTGTGACTTTTTGCAGCTCTCATTTCCTGCTGCCAAAGCGTTTTCTGAGCAAATTGTACCAATTTACGGTGCTACGAGCAACAGATGACTTCCGGTTTCCACACCGCCTCTTCCGTGAAGAATGGTTGTGCTGACGTGAGACTCACTTTCCAGTTTTGACTTCCTCCCTCATCAACTCCCTCCCTCCGTTTCCTTTCCTTCTTCCTTTCTTCCTTCTTTCCTCCTGTCTTCCTCCCATAACTAGTTACCAGCTAACCAGAGGCTCCCGTGGCTGGGGCTCGGAGAGCAGAGGGTAAGGGGGCTCCCGAAGCCTTGGGGAGGGGACCACCCAGACCTGAGCCCCCCCTGCCACATCAGACGTCACAGTCTGTAGCTGATGCATTTGACCTGGGAGGGTGTGTTGGTCCGTCTGAGTTGTCCGACCAGGACGCCATAGAGTAAGCGGTGTATAAACAACAGACATTGATTCTCACAGTCTGGAGCCTGGGAGCCCAAGAACCAGGTGCCGGCAGAGTCCGTGTCTGGGGGGACCCGCTTCCCAGTTCACAGATGGCTGCCTCTCCACGGCGTCTTCACCTGGCAGAAGGGGCAAGGGAGCTCTCTGGGGTCTCCCTTATGAGGGCACTGGTGACATTCACGGGGGCCCCACCCCATGGGCGCATCACCTCCCAAAGGCCCCGACCCCAACACCATCCCCTTGGCGCTGAGTTCAGCAGAGGGATCTGAGAGGGACACACTCAGCCCACAACAGGTGTGAGTGGATTTCACTTTGAAAGCATCCCGGTGACTTCCAGGCTTGGGGCAGATAAAGAGACCCCATGTCACCCCAGTGAGGGGGAGCTGCCAGGAGATGAGGGGGGCCTGGACTGAGCCCAGTGCTGGAAACAGAGGTGACTGTGGTTGGGAGCTAAGACGAGGTCGGGAGGACAGAGGCTGCAGGGCCCAGAATCACCTGAGACGGGAGGCCGCGGGCGCAGGTGTGCGCAGCTGGAGGACAGGCGGTGCCACAGGGACAAAGACAGGAGGGGCCTCACTGGGCTGGGGTCGGGGTGGACACGCGAACCCGGCGTGGGCCAGACGAGTGCCTAGGATGCAGATGGAGCGGGGGAACAGAGGGACGGGCGTGTGAAATCAAGTGAAATTAAAAGGTAGGTTTTCATTTCTACAGACAACAGACTTCCGGGAGAAAGGCAGAGCTCGAGTGGACGGGGGACTAGGATTTCAATAGGTTTATTAATTGCAAAGTTGTATTCACACTAAACATTAAAGCCTGTGACAAACTTACAGTGATTGTGGTGTGGTTTTAGCATCAGGATAGAAAAAAAAACTGAATAAAGATAGAAAAAGTCAGGATGGAAATTATGATAAAAGTGCTGCTTCAAATCCAAGGAAAAAGGGAAAGATTTTTCCAATCAAGAGAGTTGGTATAATTAGTTAGCTATTTGGAAAAATATTGAGACATATCTCTCACTTACACTTGCACCACAATAGACCCTAGATGAATTTAAGATCACAAATGTTTTTCAAAGCTTAATCTATAAAGCGGTATTTGCTTTTATCATCTGTGCAGCAATTATATTTTCCTAATCGCTGGGTGGGGAAAGTTTTTCTCTGCTTGTCTCCACTGGCCACCCTAGAAACAGGTCAGTGATTTGACAATGACAATAAAAACTACAGAAGGCAATGAAGACCATTAACAAAGTTAAACGGGACATGAATCTGCAGCAAGTGTTACTTTTCTTAATATTTCAAGAGTTCTTACGATCTGTTGTAACAAGGAATTTTCCAATAGAAAAGAGCGGGCCACAGATTTCAATATATGAAAATAGGCTCGGCCCCACGGGAAGTCAAATGATTACGGGGTAAAACAAAATGAGCACACTGCATGCTCTGCACCAGTCGGGATTTTAAGAGCTCCACCTTCTGGTGTTTGCGTGGGTTGGGCACACAGGTGCCAGCGGTCATGAGTGGAGGGGAGGGGGACACCCCCCCAAATTCGTATGCTGAGTCCTGACCCCAGGACCTCATTTGGGAAAGGTCACTGCAGATGTCACTGGTTAAGATGAGGTCATAGTGGAGTGGGGGCTTGGGGGGGGGACGCTGGTCTTGTATGGCCGCTGTCCTTATGAAAAGGAGAACTTTGCACCCAGGGAGCACATTGTGTAAAGATGGGGGCAGGGATCAGGATCAAGGCTACAGATTAGCAGCAAAGCCCCAGAAGCCAGGAGAGGGACCTGGAACGTTCTCCTTCACAGCTTCAGAAGGAACCAGCACTGCCTATACCCTGACCTTGGACTTCTGGCCTCGAGGCTGTGCGAGAATACAGATCTGTTGTAAGCCACCCAGCACATGGTGCCTTGTTACACAGTTGAAAAAACTCACAATAGAGAGAGGCCTGTCTGCGGGCGCAGAGAGATCTCAGTGCCCAGAATGCAGGGGCCATGTCCTCAGGTTGGGCGCAAGGACAGCTCCCGACTCACAAAGGCTAAAGGGCCCTGCCGACCGGTCCAGCTAGCCTTTGCAGGAGCCCAGCACTCTGAGAACACGTGCCTGCCCACTGCCCCTGGACTGCGTGTGGTCCAGGAAGGTCTCTAGGAGGAGGCGGCCGGCAGTAGGGCCCCCACGCTCACAGCAGAGACCCGGAGAGCGGCCTTCTGGACTCCAGCTGCCAACGTGGCTTGGGTGCCAAGCAGGCCGCCCATGGGAACAGATTTCCCCCAAGAAGGGAAAACCATGGTAGGGGCCAACTCATAGTCAGACATGTCGAGCCGTATTCACAGCCCGTGCTTCCAAAGTCCAGCCAGCGGGAGGGCTCCGGAAACCGGAATGGAGCCTCTCGTTTGTCCGGAAGTCTCCGTGACTTGCTGGGTCATTCCAAGTCACGCTGCTTCCACCAAGACAATCCTGTCAGTCCAACTGCTGTCAACTCTCCTGCTCCCCCAGCGTCTGGCAGCACAGAGGATAATGAACAGCAAACATCCTACGTCATTTTCTTCCTTCCCCTCCGCCATCCCCACCTCCCCCTCCTGCTGCCAAAATGTGTCTCTTCAAACCCATGTGAAGCCTCGTGTCTGAAGAATAATGACGCCAGGACACCTACGTCCACTGGTGGCGGGAGGAGCTGTCTGGGGACCTCATTAGAACGTGCCTCTTTTAGAGACAACGAAAGGACAGTTTAGAAAGTTCTAACTCTCTCAGGAATGCAGCAGACACTTGCGAGAAAGTGAGTGACGGCCTATCTCCTTGCCAACTCCGATTGTCCAGTTCAAACGCAGCCCCCTGGTCAATATAATTGTCAGCTTCTAAAAAGAGCCTGATTCAAAATGCCAGCTACCTGGGACCCCGAGGGGAAGTGCCCTCCCAGGCAGGGGTCCTTGGCAGTGTGGGCAGAGCTGATGGAAGGCGCTTAAAATGGAAGCGCCAAATTTGTTCATGGAAGAACAAATCAGAAAGTGAGATCAGAATTCCTCAGGCACAAGAGCGGGCGGCTCACAGCATGTCACTTAACAGGACAAGCTGGCTTCTGTTTGCACAGCCCTTCCAGGCTATGTCCACATCCGTCACCTCGTTTGGTCCCCATCGCAAGTGCTTGCGCAACCTCCATGTCACAAAGGAGGACCAAGGAAAATGCCACCTTCCATAAGGAAACCGAAATCCAGTCCCTCCAAGGTTGGCACGAGTAGAGGGTCCCCCTTCCAGGACCTCCCCCTAGGATACTGGTGCCATCTGATGGCCTCGGGAATGCTCAGTCCTCCACCAGCTGGGGACGCTTCCCACAGCCCAGCCCCACCAGGCTGTACGCGGCGGAGCAGGTCAGGAGTGACAACGAGCGAAATACCACAGGCACCACCAATCCAACACAATTTCTGCTGGAGCCTCCTCTCCCAGAGGCAATTTTTTCAGTTTACCTTGATGTCTCAGTCTTTTGAGATAAGCCTAATATATTTACATCCTTTGCAATTCTCTTATACTTGGAATTATCCTGCCATCCTATTTTGGGCTTTATTTTGGCCGTCATATTTAGTTTCTTCTTTTATCTCCTTTCTTATTCTCATAATTAGATGAAAGTTTCTTTCTTCCTATTGTTTTAGACACTCCATATTATATTTTTAAGAAGACGTGCTGAGATTTTAATATACATAATAATGAACATAATTAAATACATATGTTACTAAGAATGCTTACTGATGCTTGGTATTTCTTTCCTCTTCTTCGTTTTGCTGTGGAGTTTAGCTCAATTCCCTGTAGCTTGAATGCCCTCCCCAACTACCCTGTCCTTGTCATTGTGGGCTAGTTTTACTTTCACTTTTTTTTTAAGGAAAAGAAGTAGTGACTTGACTGTCAGTAACTAAATGTATTGACTTATTTTTACCCACTTACTTTGTGTTTATTTTTAGATGATGGACTCGGGTGCATTAATTGGACTGAGGTTTTCCTTGGCCCATGGCTGTGCCAGGTCTCATGGATGACCTGGTCACAAAGTCGGTCACATGGATGACAGCCCCTCCCAGGCCTCTTCCTACAATGTGCTGTCAGCTCCGTCCCACCCACAGGTGGGGCTCTTCATGTCCCTTGAACACACCTGTGACTGCTCCACAGTGGGAAACGGCAGCAGGGTGCTTCTGGCTCTAGGTGTTAAAAGATTGAAAGACACACACAGACTGAAAGGAAAGGGATGGAGAAAGATATTTCATAAAATGGAAACAGACAAACAAGCTGCGGTAACAATATTTATACCAGACAAAATAGACTTTAAAACAAAGGCTATAACAAGAGACAAAGAAGGACCCAGTAATCCCACTTCAGGGTATTTATCCGAACAAACCCAAAACGCTACTCTGTGGGGACATGTGCATCCATATGTTCATTGCAGCATTGTTTACAATGCCCAAGATGTGGAGGCAGCCTGGGTGTCCATCGATGGAAGAATGGATAAAGAGAAGCCAGTATATCTACACAATGGAATATTGCTCGGCCAGGGGAGGGAATGGGTTCCTGCCATGTGCTGCGGCAGGGATGGACCGGGAGGGTACTGTGCTGAGTGGAGCCTGTCAGACAGAGAGACAGATGCAGTGTGATTTTGCTTAGATGTGGGATCTAAAGACCAAATTAAACAAACAAAACAGAAGCAAACTCACGGAGAACATTTTGATGGTTGCCAGACGGGAGGGGGTTAGGTAGACGGGTGGAAAAGGGGACGGGATTACGAGGTACCAGTTGGTTGTTACGCAGCAGTCGTGGGGATGTAGGGTATAGAAAATACAGTCACTACGATGGTAACAACTCTGAATGGTGTCAGACGGGTACTCGACTGACCGGGGCATCACTTCATACGCTCCATAAATGCTTCATCACTGTGCTGTACGCCTGAGACTAATATAACATTGCATGTCAACTGTCATTGAAAAATGAAAGAATTCTTTAAAAACACAGCGCAGCCCCGCCCGTGTCGCTCGCACTCTCGCACATGTCGCTCCTGACGAGCCTGGAATTGACGTGTGAGGCTCCGGCCGCCCTGCACCCACCAAGGGCAGAGCCCACGAGAGGTGGTCCCGTCAGTGCTGTGATGAGTGCAGTGTGCCTGCCTCCAGCCGTCCGTGTCTTCCAGGGGGCTGCGAACACCGATGAACAGGGACAAATCACCCCGCTGTGTCCTGTCTGAACTCCCGGCTCGCACAATTCACGGGTATTGTAATTGTTGTTTGTGCCACCAAGTGTTGGGTAAGTTCCAGGCAGCCATTGTCACTGGAACAGTCGATGGTCCACCCGTGGCCCTGTGCTATGTAGTTCCTTAATTAGTTATTTGTAAAGATGTGGTACTGACCTGCACACCCACCTTCCAGAACAAAACGTAGTAACTAGATGTCACTACAACACATCTGTGGGTCCCCCCTGCCACTGACCCACGCCCCGTCCTTCGGGGAACCGCTCTCCCAAATCCCAAGGCTGCTGCCCCTGGTCCCCGTCTTGTTTTATTGCTTTGGTAGCTGTTTATCACGGGCTGTATTTCTCTTTCAGGTGCACTTACGCTTATAAAAGGATATTATGCTGCATGAAATACAGGGCTTTTTTCGTTTATATTGTATCATTAAGATCGCCCAGGCTGCTGTGAATTGCGGCTCATCTGTTTCAGCTGCTGTCTGATACCCCATGTCTGAATACATCACAACTTCCTAATCCACTTTCCCGTGGAAGGCAATTTGGGTTGTTTCCGGGATTTTCCTATAATGAACACGTGACTAGTCTTTCCCATTCTCTCCTATAAAACCACATACAATTTCTCTTGCATCATACGCAGGAGTCAAATTTCTGGGTTATAGGGTATGTGACTATTCATTCTATGTGTGTACTTTCTTTATATATATACATTTTATACTATGATATGTATATTTTATAAACTGATACTAACATTTTATAAATTTTGTAGATTGGGAATATCTCCCAATTTGTAAATTACTCTTCACTTTTTTTAATGGATCTTTTGATGGACAAAGTCTTGTTTTTGTTTTTGAAGGAAAATATTTAAGTGATTAAATATATTTAATAGTTATAGGACTATTTAAGCTTTTTATTTTTCTACTGAGTCAGTTCTGATAAGCTACATTTTTCTAATAATTTTTCCATTTCCTCAAAATATCGAAACTATTGATTGGCATACAGATATTGACAGTATTCTCTCTTTTCTTTTTAATCTCTCTTTATCTGTACTCATTTCTCCCTTTTCATCATAACAGTTTATTTGTATCTTCTCTCTTCTCTTGATAAGTCATACAAAAATTTTGATTGATTTTTTTTTCCCCAAGAAATGACTGCAGGATATAAATTTTCTCTAATGTTTCATTTTTTAAATTTATTGATTTACGCTCTTACTCTTGTTAGCTCTTCCTACGTTCTCTGTATTTATTCTGTTCTTTTCTTACTTCTTAATATAGATACACAGATCACGCTTTCAGAGGCTTTCTTCTCCATTATAATTATTTAAGGTGGTGAAGTGCACTGAAAGGACCATGAAATGTTTTATCATTCAGTTACAGGTACCTTTCATTCCATTATGATTTCTCCTTTTACCGATGAATTATTTAGCAGTGTATGTGTTCTTTAAATTCAATCCATATACAAACGTGTATAAATGGCTTACAGCTCAATGAATTGCTACAAAGTGAACTGACGCAAGTCACTACCGCCCAAGTAAAGAACATGAAGACTGCCCACATGTCCCTTTATTCTCCATCATAGGTTCTGAAACTCCTTTCAAAAGGAGACAATTACCTGAGTCCTAATCTCAAACTAGCTGTGACCAATTCTGAACTTGATAGGAATGAAAACATGCAGCATATATTCTCGTGGGCTCCTCATTATGTGTGTAAGACTCACATTTGTGGGAGAATGTGACAATAATTTATATATTTTCACTGCTATGTCATTCTCTGTTATATGTACATATCACAGTGTTTTTATCCATTCTACAGTCAATGAGCAATTAGGCTGTTTACTATATTTTGTGACACATATATATGTATTTCTGTAGACTATATCCGTGCAGAAATTCTGGGCATAGACTGGTGTATATTGTACCAAACAGTTCTTTAAAATGAGTTCTTCTAAGTATACTCCCACAAGCAATGAATGAGCATTCCAGTTCCTCCAAATCCTTGCCAGTACTTAATATGTTTCAAATAAATAAAGAAACAAAAACTCATAGACACAGACAACAGTTTAGTGGTTATCACAGGGGAAAGGGGGAGGGGGTGGTAGATGAGGGTAAAGGGGGTCAAATATATGGTGATGGAAGGAGAACTGACTCTGGGTGGTGAGCACACAATGTGATATATAGGTGATGTGATACAGAATTGTTCACCTGAAATCTATGTAACTTTACTAACCATTGTCACCCCAACAAATTTCATTTTTAAACAAGTAGTTTTCGTTTCTAAACACTTTAACCACTGTAGTGGGGCTGCAGTGTTAGCGTTGTCATTTTCACTCTAGTTCCCTGATAACTCATGACACTGAAACTTTTTTTAATGTGAAGTGTTTTCTCAAGCCTTTGTCCATTTTCCCATTGAGTTTGTATTTTCTCATTTATCTCCAATAGTTCTTCACATAATGTGGATACCAGCACTTTGGGGAGAACGTGTATCACAAACGTCTTTCTTCTTGGCCGCTTGTCGTTTTACAATCTCGATAATATCTTCTAATAACCAGAACCTCCCAATTTTAGTGGAGCACATTGTATCTGTCTTTTACTTTTGTGATTAGTAGTTTTGCATCTAGTTTGAGAAAACCAGCTCAAGGTCATGGTGACATGCTTCTATATTTTCCTCTATACACTTTATTGTGTTACTATTTAAATGAACAGTAAACCTACATGGTGTGTGGGGCCAGACGAATCTTCCACGTGGCTACTTAGTGCCCTTGTCCCCATTGTCCTACAGGGTCATAAATCAACCGTCACGGTACTTGTGTGCCTGTTCCTGGACTCCTTATTCTGTTCATTGGTCGACGTGTCTATCTTTGTAACAATACTCTGTTGCCTTAAGCACCACACTTTGTAACAAACCTTGAGAGTCAGTCTCTGCTTCTTATTCACTATCGCCTAGGTTATTCTTGCTTCTGTCCATCTCCACCTAAATGTTTAAACAGTTTACAAGTGTCCTCAGAAAATGTGCTGAATCTTTGATAGGGCTTACGTTAAGTCGGTAGCTGGAAGCGCATGAAGTGGACGTCTTTACAATATTTCGTTTTCCAGTTCATGAACGTGCTATAGCCACTGGTGGGCTGGGAAATGGGGAACAACAGTTTCTCCAAAAGAAAACGTGTATTTCGCAGCATTTTCTGATTTCTGAGGTGCAACTACGATCCCCATGGCTGATTTCACCTGCCGACGTGGATGGTGCTGGACAGAGACTTGAAAAGACGTACATAAAGCCGGCTCTTGCGAGAAGGTACGAATAAGCCAGTGGATACAACTCTCCGTGCACTTAGGTCTTCTTCACTCTCCCTCAATAATGCGTCCTGTCTATGTAGAGAGTCACGTGTTTATCCCTAGGCTTTGGAGGCTCTTATACATGTTAGTTTCAATGGCATTTAAAATTTTTATTTTCTAATTTGGCTGGTATATGCGTCAGGCCACCAAGTACGGAAAGACAGGCAGATACATAGTAAATGACTCGTTGATATTATACTACACTAAGAGAGAAAATGACGTTCCCTAGACTCCCAGATTTAGGGTTCATCCTAAGGAAATACAATTGATTTTTGTGTATTGACCTATTTCCCCAAACCTTGCCAAGTTCACACATTAATTCTAACAGCTTATTTGTGGCTTCATCCCACTTCTTTATGTATACCATTATTTTGTCTTCAATAATGACTGTTTTATTTACCTCCTAATTATTCCACATTCAGTTTTTTTGTCTGGTAAAAACTTCAAGTAAAATATTGACTAGAGGTGGTAATAACTGGCAGTTCTGTCTCCTTCTGTGTGATACTACAGCACTAACTATGATGTTTCCTGTGTAGCTTTTTAAAAATATATGTTACATATTATGAAGTTAGCATACTTCTCTTTCTAGTGTTCTAAGCTTTTTGTATTAGTTTTCTGTTGCATTGTATGAAATACTTCTGTTTCATCTACTGCATCATGTAGTTTTTCTCTTTTATTCTGTTTGTGCAGTACATGGCATGGAATGACCCTCAAATGTCCACTAGACCTAACACTCTTGGAAGACTACCAACGTGGCTGTGAGACATTGGCCCAGAAATGGCCCCATTCACTGCACTGCTACTTTGTTTAGTGTGTCCTGTAATTCTCTTTTCTTTTAGAGCACTTGTCAGGTTTTAGTATGAAGGTTATGCTGGCCTCATAAAATGAATTGGGAAGTAGCTCTGTCTATTTTCAATAGCTTTACCACAATAGGCCATGATGTAGTTTTCTTTTTCTTCATTCCATTAAGGGTTACTGGTACTTCTTGAATCTGTGACTCGTGTCTTTTGCCAATTCTGAAAGTTTTCCAGCTACATTGTTCCCTACAAATATTGCACTTGCCACCTTCTCTTTTTCCTCTGCTTATGGTACTACCATCCCATAGGGCAGATTTCCCACAGTGGCCCAAATGTGTCTTATAGTCTACTTGATATGTTTGATATGTTTCACATTTCTTTCAACGTACTGGGTATTTTATCTAACCTATGTTCCATTTTATTACTTTTCTTGTATTTCTATGTCTAAACTGCTGTTAAATATCTTTTGAATTCTTCATTTTAGTTATTTTTACAGCTCTGGAATTTTCATTTTAGCTTTTATAATATTTTCATGTTTCCTGCTGGCACTCTCTTTGTATTTTAATTTATTAAATACATTAATCATAGTTCTTTTAATATTTATTCTGACCAATCCAATAACTGGATTTCCTGTGAGTTTGTTTTCATTGCTTTTTTTTTTTTCTTTTAATATCTAATCAATGTCTGTTTATCTGTACTGCATGCTGGACATTGTGTATGGAACATTGTAAAGGTCATTTGAGCTTATGCATGATTATTCTACAGAGGCATTACTTTTTAATTTGGTAGGTAATTAAGATAGGAGCAGATCTCTTTAATTCAATTAGAGATCAGATGATTGAAAGCTGATCTTGAGTCTTTGTGAGGGCTAAGTTTTTGTTGTTGTTGTTGTTGTTTTTCCAATTTACCCCTCCTCCAGAGCAAAGAACTTGTGAGTTCTCCACACGGAAATAAGTTTACCAGGGTCACTTATTTTTGTAAACACAGGAACTCCAATATTTGTCCCCAAAGTTCCATGGGTCTATAAAAACTCTGGTCAAGCCTCTCAGCCTTTTAGCCGCAGCTGGCAAACCAGCAAATCCATGGAAGGAAAACGCATTTCCAAATGTTAGGCTCAGCTCCCTCTGTTTCTTTCTAAAAATTCTCTCTAGAGTTTTAGCCCAAGTCTGGTGTTTCTTTACTCCGATCCACTGACCTAATGGTCTTACCTTTTATCAACACTATACTGTCATGATCTGTAACTTCATGGTAAGTCTTAAAATCAGGTCATAAGAGACTTCCTACTTTCTTCTTTTCCAAAATTATTTTGGATATTCTACTTTCCGTGATTTTAGAATGAGCTTGATTTTTTATATATAATTGGTTTTCCATAAGGATGCTGAGGCAATTCAATGGAGAATGATAATGATTTCAAAAACTGGCGTCAGAACAGACTCCATCTGCAGAAAAATTAACCTCAAGCCATATGTTGCACCACACAGAAAAAGTACCTAGGAAAGAATCAGAGGCCTAGAAACTAAAACTATAAAACATCTAGGAGAAAAATAAAAGAAACTCTTGGGTTAGGCAAATAGTTCTTAGACAGGACACAGAAAGCACAGGTGATGAGAGAAAAACAAAATGGAAACACTAGACTTCACCAGAACTGAAAAATTCTTCCATTAAAGTAAAGGCACTACTAAAGACGTGAAAAGACAAGCCAGAGACTGAAAGAAAAGATTTGCATGTCAGGTGAAACACTGCTTTAAAATACATATAAAAAATTTCATAAAACTCAATAAGAAAATAACCCAATTTTCTAAAAAATGAAATGGACAGAAAATTTGAACAGAAACGTCACCAAAGAGGATACACAGATGTCAAATAAACACACAAAATGATGGCTGACATTGTTAGTCAGCATGGAAATGGAAATGAAAATGAAAACGAGACACCATGACACAACTCTCCGAATGGTGCAGTGAAGTAAAATTTGTAAAAATACTGATAACATCAACTGCTGCCAAGGAAGTGGAGCAACTGAAACTCTCACACGTGGCTGGTAGGATTGTA
Organism: Rhinolophus ferrumequinum; assembly: GCF_004115265.2. Taxonomy (NCBI): domain Eukaryota; kingdom Metazoa; phylum Chordata; class Mammalia; order Chiroptera; family Rhinolophidae; genus Rhinolophus; species Rhinolophus ferrumequinum. The sequence continues at coordinate 2,180,361 of NC_046293.1, forward strand.
ACATGGCACGGCCACTGTGAAAAACATTTTGGCAATATCTTGTGACATCAAATACACGATTACCACACACTCCATCAGTTCACACCTACGTGTTTATCCAAGAGAAATGAAACCACTGGTCACACAAAACTTCTGTGAATGTTTACAGAAGCTTTATCTGCAAAAAAAACTGTAAGCCAATGTCCATCACCAGGTGAAAAGATACACAAATCAGATCCATCCTTACAATGGAAGCCTCCCGGGCAATAAAAGCAAACAAAGGACCCCGAATTTCAATAATGTGGATGGGTCTCAAATGCATTATGCTAAGTTGAAAGAAGGAAGACACAAAAGGTTGCGTAATGTATGAGTCTATGTACATAACAAACTGGAAAAGGCAAAACTACAGGGACAGTAAACAGGTCAGTAGTTGCCAGAGATTATGGGGGGTAGGGGGGATTTGACTACTAAGGCCCATCGGAGAGCTTTTGGAAGGGGATAGAAATGTTCTTTATCTTGATTAAAGAATAAGTGACACAACCGGATGCTTTTGTCAAAATTCGTAGAACTGGACATTTCTCCAGGGTGAGTTTCACTTTTCTCAGCCTATGATTGATTCAGATTCAATCATATTGAATCAAATTATGATTCAATAAACCTAACGTTTCAAAGACAGTTAAACATCTCTCTTTAATATACATATACCTATTCTTTTTTTATTTGTTTTGTCATTGCCTCTTGGGCGCGGAACCTGAGTTGAATGACTCATCTTGTATGAGAGTGGTTCGCTGGGACACACCAGGGCTGGCCCTGGTCCATCTGTGTTCTCCTCCAAGTGGAGGATCCATTCTCGAAGACCGTTGACACTGAGGGGACACCGGCTAGGCCTGCAGCCCTGGGTCGGCCTCACTGAGGGACCAGCTATAAATTCGGACTGGTCTTGGGCTGTGCCAGCTTCTCCTCCTGGATGGCCTGTTACCCAGTTGGCCCATCTCTCACCTCACCTTCTCGCTTTCAGGCCTGGCCGTTTCTGACTTCATGTACCACTCACAGTTTCTTCCTGCTTACTGAGCTAATCAGGTTTTATATGTTTCCCTGAGTTCGTTTTTGGTAAAATGAACTCTTCACTTCCTTCCTTCCTAACCTCCCTTCCTTCCTTCTTGCCTGTCTTTCTTCTGTCCCTCTCTCTCTCTCTCTTTCTTTCTGCTAATAGTGAGTTAAAAGAACATTTATATTCCATCTTCCCTTAGTTTAACATCTTATTTTTCGCGTCCTGGCATGTTCAGGATATTATTTATTAAATCGGATGTATCATTTAATACATTTGAATATTGTATACAGCTCTGTCAACAGGAGTCTCATATAACGTCCAGTGTCCCCATACTTATTCTCAAATACTGGTTTTGACTCTAGTGGCATTTATTTGTGCTTCACCCTATTGTGTTGTTTATGTTTGCTGAAGTTTATCAATTTTATTGTTTTTGTTACAGAGAATAAGTTCTTGAATACATTTACCAATTCTGCCACTTTTCTATTTTCTACATCACTTGCTTCTGCTTTAATCTTTATTATTTAATAATTTTCCTGCTTCTGTAACTTTGGTTTTCTGCGTTTTAATTAAAAGTTACCGCAGCTTACTGGCAGAAGTGGCTATAATGACTGGCTGACTGTATGCCTGCCCTCCAGGGGTCCCTTCCCACCGGGCTCTGGGCTCTGCCACGTGCCTTGCTTTAGCTGCTGGGTCAACAACAAACAGGACACAAGTAGAGACCTGGAAAGTGCTTCTGGACTGGGGTTTGCTATCCTTGCTGCCCTCGGAAGCCTGAGAACATCATGTGAATAAGCCCAGGCTGGCTTGCTGGACCACGGCCACGTGCAGAACCAATGTGCCCGGCCAACAGCTGGCTGACCACCAGATGTGTAACTAACACAATTCTAGACCAGCCAACCTACCCACCAGCTGACCACGGACACATGAAAGAGGCCAACAGAGACCAGTCACACCAACCCAGGTCAGAGGAACGACCCAGCTGTTCCCAGAGCCAAGCGCAATGACTGACTTCAGTCACTAAGTTTTGAGGTGGTTTTTTATGCACCAAGGCTAATATATATAATTGTTATATTTGCAATGTTGTTTTCTGATCAAGTGATTTCTGGTTGTGAGTTTTCCTTTGAGGATTATTCTGGCTGAATGCTGTACGCTTGGGTAGATAATGTTCAACGTAGTCTGTGATGGAAATGTTGCTTTCTATTCTTCTTCCTGCCTTCCTTCTTAACCTCCCCCCTCCTTTCCTTCCTTCTTGCCTGTCTTTCTTTCCCTCCCTCTCTCTCTGTCTTTCTTTCTGCTAATAGTGAGTTAAAAGAACATTTAATTCCATCTTCCCTTAGTTTAAAATCTTATTTTTAGCTTTCTGGCATTATCATTTGCCGAATCATTATCATCATTCTGTCATCACCATCAAGAGCTAAACTAACAACCCCAACATCACCATCACCACCACCATCACCATCATCATCACCACCATCATCACCACCATCATCACCATCACCATCATCATCACCACCATCACCACCATCATCACTACCATCACCACCATCATCACCACCATCATCACCATCGTCACCATCACCACCGCAATCTCATCAGCGCCATCAATAGCTAAACTGTCCTCAGTGTTAAACTTTGCCTGAGCCCTGTGCTCTGGGAAACAGTGATGGATGGTTAAGAAACACCTGCCCACTTTTGTATTCCATGACACCTCTGACGTGCCCACGTGACTTAGGAAAGACTCATGAATGACTCTTGTTTACCTAGGATACGGCCAGACACAGACCCTCAAATTCATATCCTGTGCCTCATAAACAACTCGCTGAACTCCTTGTTTCCAGTGATTAATTGGAGCAAAGTGCTTGTTAACTGGTGTAAACAACTTGAGCTAAGCTCCTCTCCTCCCTGGAGACCTGATTGTTAGCCCACACTCAGCCTGAACCCATAGACCGACCTTCCTAAATGACCCCTCCCTCGAATGGGCTGACCCCAAGGAAAGCCATTCCCAGATCAACTGCCCCGTCACACAGCCCATGCCCCCGCAGCTCATCCTTCTTGACCGTGTTTGTCCCTCGCTGTCTGGCTGAGCTTTGGGACGCTGTAGCTGTGACCCGAGAATGTTTTCCCTGCTGAGTGCCACTCACCCTTCCACTCTCACAGTCACCCTTGCGGACAGAGGCACGCCTCACCCGTCTGGGTCTGTTTCCACCTATGCTCCTTGTCGGAGGGATGCAGACGTGTTGGGACAGTGGTATTCTGGAGAACGGCTCTGGATCACAGGTGTTCCCAGCCTGGGGGAACGATGGCCCCATACCCGCCCCCGCCCCGTGACTGACCACAGGCTGGATTTCAAAGTCCTAAGAGTTAAAAGGAAGGGGCGTCACTGGCTGTTCCTTCGTGAGGGAGGCTATGGCTCGGGTCGTCAGCGCCCAGGACGGCCACTGAGCCGCACGTGCAGTGGTCTCTGTGTTGGTACCCTGTGGTCACTATAACAACCAGGATGGACTGGCTAACAGAAATGTAGAGTTCCGCACAGTCTGGGGTCTAGGAGTCGGAGGTCACGGTGAGGCCAGAGTGAGAGACACTCTGCTCCAGGGCCCTACCCCAGGTCCTGAGCTTTGCTGGCCACCTCTGGTGTTCCTTGGCTTGTGGACACGTGATCGCCTGTCTTCATCTCTGTCCCTCATGTGTGTGTCTCTGTGTCCACATTTCTCCTGTTCATTCGGACACAGTCATATAGGATTACAAGCCCACCCTACTCCAATGTGACCTCCTCTTAACTAATTACCCTGGAAAAGACCCTATTTCCAATAAGGTGATATTCTGAAGTCCTGGGGGGCTAGACCTCCAGTGTATGAATTTGGGGGGACACAGTTCAACCCAGAACAGTCGCCACACCTTAGAAGTCAGGAGTCATCAGGAGTCAAGCTTCTGTGGGCCTCACCCACTCCTGTGTCTCCTGACTCCGTGTGAGGGGCCCAGCTGGCAGACGGGCAGAGGACATTGCTCCAGCTGCCCCCTTCAGCCCACCCAGCCAACATGGGTCTAGGACAGGCCGAAGAGGCTGTCCTGCTCCCGCTCTCAGACACCTGCTCTGGGTGGGGGGCGGGGGTGTCACCACTCATCCTCCTTCAGCTACTGTTTCCTGCACACAGCAGGCCTGGCTGTAGGGTCTGGCAAGCTCGGGCGCCCCTTATTACCAGGAAATCCCACCGACACTCCTCCAGAGCCCCTCGCGGTACTGCCTAGTTGTCACTCAACACGGCGGACGAGGAATGCCAGGCCAGTGGGACCACGGCTCACCTTCTCCCTGGACTGTTACACGGTGGTTTCCTTTACCCTTGCAGTTAAAACACTTCATTGGCCATGTCTCACTTTGAATCTAGTGCCATCGGCTCTCTGAACCTGACAAACGAGCTGTTTTTCAAGGAGAAAACTCATCTTCCACATGCCCTGTCTTTGCTCTGCATCATCAGCTCTCCTCACCGGACGCTGGCATCACCACCTGTGGTTCTCTGGACTCTGCCCCATCTGTAATGTGTGCCCACTGCTCCCGTGCTCTGCTGCCATCTCTCAGCAGCCGCCCAGGGGCCAGCTTGTCTGCGTCTCTGCCGGGCCTATGCGAGAGGGGTCACTGTCGTCGTCATTTGTAGATGGAACACATGGGAACAGACAAGTTAGGTAAAGCGCCCCAGGTTAAGCAGCCCGCTGGAGGCAGAGCCAAGGCTGGAAGAGGAAGCAACCTTCTCCCTCGGGATGAACAGGACTGTCACTGCCCTCCATCTCTACAGTGTCCGCTCCTCCAAACGTCATCTCACAGACCCTAGAGATCCAGTGTTACACCCTGACCACCTCTGCTGCGGGGTGTGACTTAGGACGGGCAGGGCCCCTCGGAGGGACGTGGGACCAGCCTGTGTCCCCAGTGTGTCCCTGCACATCCAGGGTCATGGATGCACGGGACCTCCTGCCTCCGGCTAGTCCTGGGCGCACGAATTCTGAAAACGTCCCCCAAGCACCGACACCAGACTGTGGCAGAAACAGCACACGAGCGACTACTTGGGAACAACCGCGGCCTGTGTTTCTTTGCTGAGCAGGGCTGTCCACACTTCAGCGCTTTTACAGCCTTTATTAGGAGAAGCGAGAAGTCAGTCTATTTGATTTATAATTGAAAATCATAAGCTCTAGCACTCACCTGCTGTTCGCAGGCACGGCTGGAACGAGGCACGGCTGTTTCATCACTCAGCCTCGTAATTGGCGCGAGGCCGCTGCACACTCTCCACCGAGCTCCCAGAGGCCCCCTAACAAGTTGATACAACTGCACGGGCTGAAGCACCGACATTTAGAAAAATAGGATTCCGCGCCCATGTGTTCTCTCACTCCCGCTTCGTGAAGCCACCGGGACACACAGGATACCTCCTGAGTGAGGCTGCAGGGGGCCAGGCTGCGTCTGGCGTGGGCACCCTGCCCCTCGGGCTGGCCACACACTGACCCCTGGACTCCAGTCAGCCAGTGCCTCAGGCAGCACCCTCACCACGCCTGGCATGGAGCCCCTTAGGCCCCCACCCTCAAGGACCCTTTCTGGGGTCTGGAGGTGCCTGCAGCTGCAGCAAGACTGCTCTTCTGCTGAACATGGTTCTGCCTCGTCTGGCCGGGCCGTAGAGACACGCAGGTGATTCAGACACAGACCCTGAGCGCCCCTGGGGCTCCCAGCTGGGGAGCAGGACATTGGGGGGATAAGTCACGGGCCAGAGGAAGTCAAAAGAGCAGTGCAGACAAAGAGCTGGGAGTGGGGTCAGATCACTTTGACCTTGTCACCCCTGAATCTCCATGAGAGGAGTTATGACCATTATCAGGGCCCCTCAGAAGCTGGGACACAGGAAGCCAAGGGTGAACGTCAGGGAAGCCTCCTGGTGGTGTTGGGGTGACAGCAGAGCATGGGGTGCTGCCGGGAGACTGCGTCCCCACTGCACGGCCCATCAGAAAGGCCCACTTGTCTCGTAACACTGCAGTACAACCTTTTGTCTAAGTTTTTTATTAATTAAAGGAGGAATGACACCAGCGGGTACCGAGTACACTTATGAGCCAGGCATTTTTATTACATTATATGATTAAAAAGTTTTTATTTTACAAATTAACATGCAGTAAAATAGACCTCTGTGGTTTACAGTTGTTGAGATTTAGCACATCTGGATCCACGTACCCGCCACTGTGATCAGTTTTGTCACCCCCACGTACTCCCTGGCGCTGCCCCCACCCCCAACCCCGGGCACCACTGGCCCGTTCTGTGTCCTGCTGGTTTGGCTTTTCCAGAAGATGACATAAATGGGATTGCCCTATGAGAATGGCTGCTTTCCGACCGTGTGATGCCCTGGAGCTGCACGCATGTGCGCGTGTGTCGGTAGGCGTTCCTTTTTTATCGCCAAGTAGTATTTCATTGTATGGATGTGCCGAGGTGTGTTTATCCATTCATAGCTGAAGGCCCCTTGGGTTGTTTCATTTCTAATGATTATGGATAAAGCTGCCGTAAACATCCCTGCTGGTGGAGGCTTCGTGTCTCTGAAATGAATACCTGGGAATGAGACCGCTGGCCGTAGGTAGTAAGTGTGTATCTAACTTTCTAAGAAACTGCCAGGCTGCCTTCCAGACCAGGTCTAGGTGCCATTTTGCATCCCCAGCAGCAAATGTGAGTTCCGGTTGCCCGCACCCTCCTCAGCGCTTGGTATGGTTGGGTTTTTTATTTAGCATTTTTATGTAGCGTACAGACATCTCATTGTCACTTCATTTGCATTTCCCTAATGATGTTGAGCCTCTTTTCCATGTGGTCATTTGCCATCAGCATATCTTCTTTGGGGAAGTATCAACATTTTATTTGATGCTATGTTTTTGTTGTTGTTGTTAGTCTTTTAATATACAGGATTATATTGATCAAACTTTGGCTATTGAGCACATCTTTCTATATCCTCAATTTGCTAATACTTTGTTGAAGTTTTCATCTCTCTAGTCATCAAAGTTATTGATCTTTAGTAGTATTCTTTTCTTGTACTCTCTTTTTCTAATTTTGGCCTCATAAAATGAATTGGACAGTGGTCCCTTCTTTGCAACTCTCTGGGGGGAAGGGGAACTACTATATAGAGGTGGTGCTCCTCTGTCTGTAAGTGTTTGGTAAACTCCACCACTGGAACCATCTTAGCCTGCGGATTTGTTTTCCTTTTTTTCTTTGGAAGATTTTAAACTAGGAATTCAATTTTTTGATATTGGATTCTTCAGGTTATCTATTTTTCTTGAATGAATTATGGTGGTTTGTGGCTTTGAAGGAATTGAACCATTTCATCAAAGTTCTTAAATTTATATGTGTACAGTTGTTTGTAGTATTCCCTTAATAACCTTTAAATCTCTGTGGAGTGTGGAGTGATAACCCCTCTTTTATTCAAATTGATAATGTGTGTTGTTCTCTCTCCTTCTCTCTCATCTATCTCTATCTCTCTGTCTATGTATCTCTCTCTCTCTACCTATCTCTATTTTGTTCTTTTTGGTCTGATTATAAATTTTTCCATTAATTGATCTTATCCAAAAGCAAGCTTTTGGTTTCATTCGTTTTCATGACCCAGCCAGGCCACCATTACTTTCTGATTCTATGGATTTCACATATTATATGTGGTTTTCATGACTGACCTCCAATCTCTGTCTTTTCATTGGTATGTTTAGACTACATTCTGTTTTGTTTTTTATTTTCCTATTTCCCATTTTTGATTGAATTGTTTTAATATATTTTTTCATATTTTACTTTAGTTACCGAGTTTTGAATATCTTTTGTATGAGTTTATCTTTGAGGTTGCTGTGGGAATTATATTATACATGCTTACGTATTTGTAGTCCATGTAAAATTAACATTTTGCCACGTGAAGTGAAATATATGAATCTGAGCATCACATAGTTTCCTTTCCATCCCTTCAGTGGTTTTATTCATATAAAGAGGGGGCCAAAAAATGTATACATATTTTAAGAAAGGAAAAACTGTATTAAAATTATGCTGATGGGAACCACTTTAAGCAACGCTTGTCATTGCAGAAGTCAAATGTGACTTGTATTCAATTTTTGTTACCAGTATATATTGAGTAGTACAATTTTAATGCAGTTTTTTCCTTTCTTAAAATGTATACATTTTTTGGCACCCTCTGTAAATTTCATCCACAATCATTGACAATCCCATCAGACAATGTTGTAAGTTTGCTTTTAGCGGTCTTACTGATTTTAAAGAATTAAAGAGGAGAATAGTCTATTGATCCAAATATTCATTATTTTCTTTGTTTTTCCAGCATTCACAATGTTCCAAATTTCCGTCTGGTATAATTTTCCTTATTTCTGAAAAACTTGCTTCAGCATTTCTATTAGAGCAGATCTGTAGGCAGTAAATTCTCTTAGGATTCCTTTATCTATCTTTTTTCACCTTTACTCTTGAAAAATATATTATGCTGAAAACAGAATTCTGAGTCGACAGTTCTTTTATTATTATAAAAACATTATGTCAATTCCTTCTGGTCTTCCTGGTTTCTTACGAAAATCTGCAATCATTTGAATCATTGCCTCCTTACATGTTATTTTGTGTCTTTTTCTGGCTACCTTCATTTTTTGTTGTTGTTAACTTTAGTTTTCAACTTTATTATGTGTCTAGCCAAGGATTGCTTTGCATTTATCTTCTTTGAGTTTCTTGAATCTGTAAGTTTATGTCCTTCCCCAAATTTGTGAAGTTTTCAGCCAATATTTTTTAAAATATTTTTTCTGCACCATGTTTTTTCTTCTTCTGGGACTCTGGTGATGTGACTATTGGACCTTTTGTCACCATCTCACAAGTCTGTGAGGGTCTATTCATTTTTCATCAGTTTTCTCTCTGATATCCAGAATGGATAGTTTCTATTGACTTATTTTTCAGGTCATTAACTCTTTTTTCTATCACCTCCAATCTGCTATTGACTTTATTGGTGAAATTTTAATTTCAGTTATCATAGTCTCCAGTTCTAAAACTTAGTTCTTCTTTATATCTTCCATTTCTTTGTTGAGAATTTTTTTCTTTCCATTTTTTTTTCAAGAGTGTTTGTCCTTACTTGTTAAAGCATAGTTTTTAAAGCATTTTTCTAATAATACTAACATCCATGTCATCTTGGCATAGTGTCTGTTGATTGACTTTTACCTGACAGGTTGGTATTTTCTTGGTTCTTTTATACCAACTGATTTGGAACTGTGTCTTGCTCATTTTGAGCATTACATTTTGAGACACTAGACCTCGTTTAAATCCTATATAATGTTGATGTTTTGAATTAGCAGAGAAGCAACCTGGTTACGTTCAGAGCAAAGTTCTGGTGCTCCTTTTGTGGGTTGTGGTTCCACTGTCAGTTCAGTTTTAAAGCCTTCCTAGTGCTATTCAGACCTACCTAGCGTGTGTCACCAGGGGGCTGGTGTGGGATTAGGGCAACAGTGGGTCCCATAGTTTAGTTCTCAAAGTCCGTGGAGTGCTGTCTAAGATCAAATCCATGTATGCACAGCTTGGAGACGAACCCAGGAGTTCAAACCCCACTTATAGGGTAGCTGTCTTGACGTCCTTTCTCTTCATTGCCACCCACCCCAGCGCATTTTGGTTCTCAAGCCAGAAACCTGGGGCTGCCATTTTTCCACCCCGCCAATTATTTTCCAGCAGGAAAAGGCATCTGTGTCTGGACAGAGGGGAAACAACAGGCTCGCGCGTTGGACTACCTCGAGGCGGAGGGAAGAGTCGCCCTCCCTTTGAGTTTAAGCTGGCTGTCCAGCCCACTCACTTCTGCTGCTTTCTCATGGGATTGCCTGGGGCTGCGGCAAGAGAGAAGGATAAAAGAAAAAAACCAAAGTGGTGGATTTCCCCCACTGTCTCTAAGCTCTGGCATCACTTTTCCTGTTCTTCAGGCCAACCACAGGCTGCTCCGGAGGTGCCGTGTGTCCACACCGGGGGCGTAAGCCCATGTGCCATGCTTCCTTGCGGACGAGAGGGGACTAACACGGAAACTCATCACCAGTTTGATGCTCTTCAGAGTCTGGTCTCTCTGCCCAATCTGCCTGCTGCTATATGCTGCTCCAAGTGCGCTCGGCCGTCCTGTCCAGGCTTTCTTTGCATTTACATTCAGGAGGAAGGCACGATGAGATTCTTGCTCAAAATGGGAACTCAAAATCATACCCGAGTCTTCCTAGCAATGCTGTGGTTTTTCTCTTAGAATGGGTTATACCAGTTGGTAAAAGCTTCTGGTTGCTAGGGGCAACCTGGGCAGCTGGGATGAATGACCAGCTCCACTTTCCCTTAACAACATCCCAACCCCCAGGCTATCTTGGGGCTTTGCTGTTGGAAAGGGGGGATGGATGGATTGATGTCCTTTTAACGTTAGCAGAAAACCAGTTACACCCATTTTGCGTTGGGGGAAGCCTGTGGCCACACACACATCTACACGGTTAGAGGGGGCTTTGTCCCTGTGGCCACACAGCCTGCGAGATGCGTCCTTGGCTCTCAGGGTGGGGCCTGGGACTACAGCAAGATGTGGGGCAAGAATTCCAAAGTCCTGAGAATACAGGCTGCTGTCCGAGGGGTGAAGCGTGTGAACTCTGATTTTTCACAAGACTGCAGGTCGTCAGTGCCCGGGGGCCCCCACTACCCTGCACATGGTTTGCTCTATTTGCTAGATGTTCTCGAAAAGGTGGGGTAGAGCCCCAACTTGCCTCTGCCGATTCTCCAGTGTCTCATCGCTGCCCTCCCCTGGAGCCCTCTGCCCGGGTGTCAGGCCAGGCCAGACAGGTCCCGCCCCAGCCACTGGGCTGTCCCCAGGAGGCTCGGCTCTAAAGCATCCTGCTACCCACACCGTTCTTCTTCCTAAGGTTCCGTCCGTGGTGTATTAGAGCGGGAAGATAATCCCGCCTCTTGTACTGAGCCCCACAAAGTCCGGGTGCTGAGGGCCTGGTGTCGTGAGCTCCTGCACCTCTGGCCAATTTGGGCCTGGTTCCTGCCTCTTCGGCCTCCCCCTTCTCAGCCCAGTGCGCGCTCCGGGGCATCCGGAGGGAGCAATTATGTGTTCATGAAATCCAAGCAGGCAGGAAGCTTTGTGCTCCACAAATGGGGTTTTTCTGGGTCACAGCTCAGAAGGAATAAAGGATTCTGATGGAGTTACAGAGAGAAGTGGCGGTGTTCCCGGGTCACACGCTGGCCTGATGCGATATCCGAGCCGGGGCCTTGGAGCCCATCTGCCAGGCGCTGATAAGGGGCCGGCTGGAGGACGCAAGAGGCTGCCAGCCAGGCCCGCCCACCACTACGTGGCTGTGTGACCTTGACCAGGCTGTCCACCTCTCTGGGCCCCAGCTCCTGTCTGTAAATGATGACCACCTCCTGGCCCACGGAGCACTGTCGCAGGGGAGCTCACACCACGCCCGGGAATGCCCGGGTTCAGCATCGGTTTACTCTAACTTCACAGCTTAGCAGCTACTTGTCCTCGTGACACTTGAACGCTGGGGGAAATTTGGCAGCAACACTCAGGAAATGCCAGCTGCTTTCCTCACTGGGCCACTTCACACCTGGCGAGACCAAGGCCCAGGCAGGGAACAGCAAGAGGGAGTTTGGGAAAAGACGTGAAGCTCACACCAGGGCTCTCCCCAAGCCAGACAGACAGGTCCTCAGAGGAAGGGGCCTGGACTTTGCTCCTTCTGGAAGCTTCTGAACGTTTAACTCAGGGCTACACACACTGTGGTCTTTAAAGTAAGCACCAACAGCTCTGCCTTGCAGACTTCCTCCTGCCCCTTGCCCACTCCCTTTTATTGTGCCCTGGCCACTCTCACTGTAATTAAGAAATTATTCACCAGACACATTCAAACCAGCAACACAGACTTTGAGCGTACTGCAGCAGGGAGATAGATTGGCGCCAACTCTGAACACAGCAGGGAGAGCTGGGGTTTACAACGGAGGAACAGAGTAAGGGCCAGTGGTGGAAATGACTAAGAGAGACCTAACTAGACATAAGGGGGGGGCCTCTCGCTGAAGGAGTGCATAGGACCAGGGCAACGGGACAGAGGAGGAGTGTCAGGAGCCGGGGAGGACCGAGCTGAGGACACAGAGACAAGAGCCAGCCAGGAAGCAGCGCACGCCCCGGAGGGAGAAGTCCAACGGCATCCGTGTGTCCCAGGAGCCACTCACAGACGTGACCTCAGAAACAGCATTTGGGGTGACATTGGAGTGCCCTTCAGCCTTGGCCTGGATTCAACCTTCCCAGATTTCTGGCCGCCAGGATGGCAGGCACCTTTTGGCAGAAGGAAAACCTCCTTCACTCTCAGCCTGAATAAGCAAGACCAGTGCAGCCAGGAGCTCCAAGGGGAATGGCATCTCCTGTTTGGGGGCCGTTTGACCAGAATTCCCTCCTTTTGACCGGTGGGAAGACAAGCAGCACGAAAAAGAGGGCTTGAAGCAAACATCATTGCTCCTACCCGGGGCTGCCAGCGGGGCCCACGGCTGCCTGGTGTGTGCCCCCATTTCCGCTCATGTTGGCATTTAATAAATGTGACGCTTTAGTTACCATAGCAACCACCATATCTCTTTAGCCTCTCCAGGGCAGCATCGCGGAGTCTCCATCTGCATGCCGGCCTGCCCACCTGCATGGCCACGTGTCCTCAGGGCACCCAGGTGTGGCTCCTGATTTTATTAATAACACACCCGGGAGGTGGAAGGCAGGCCATGCTTGTCAGGCAAGCGGGGTGCAAGGAGGATTCGCCAGGCTCCGCCGTGACCATCACACAGCTGTGGGGACAGTCATGGAGCAACACGTGGGCCACAAAGAGGCACAAGGACAAAGCACGGCTCAGTAGAAGGTTCCGGAGCAAAGGCTCATAGGGGGTCTGGGTCCGTCACTCAGCCGGTCCTCGCATCTTTGTGGAGCATCAGGGAATGTTCTAGAACCAGGGATGCAGGGAAGAATTAGCCAGAACAAGTCCCTGAGCCCACGGAGTGAACATCCGAGTGGGGTCCAGCCGTGTCTTTGTCACTCTGTCCATTCACCTGTACTCCTTGGAACTCTAATTCCTCAGCTGGGAAATGGAAACAACAGTGACTCAGGTGGCCCTTCCGGAACCCAGGGCTGTGTTGTCACAGTCAAGGCCCATGCAAAGCGCTCAGAGTCCCCAAGAGAGGAACCAACCCAGGTGTCCATGGGTGGAGGAACGGGGACACTGAACTGACCCATCCACCCACCAGAACGTCACCGGCCATGAAAGGAAGGAGATCCTGACATGTAAATAACAGGGACGGATCTTGCAGACATCACGCGCGGTACAATAGTCAGTCTCAAAGGACAAATGCTGTACAATTCCACTTACATGAGGGCCCTGGAGTAGACAGTTTCAGAAAACACAGAACGTAGGATGACAGGGCTGGGGAGGGGTGGGGAGGTGTCACTGAACAGGAACCCCACTGCCATCTGGGACGTGAGAAAGCTCCGGAACGAGACAGTGGCGACGGCCACACAGCACGAGGACTGTGTGGGGACTTCATGCCACGGCACTGCACCCTTAAAAATAGTTACAGTGCTAAGTTTTACGTTGTGTATATTTTACCATAATATAAAGAAACTTGAAACTTTTTTGTAGAGTTTTTAAAGTGTGGAATTATTATTAATACCACTATTATTATTTGCAAGACCGCGGTCTAGCCTATGGCTGCAAGATCCCTGCCCTGCCACTCCATCTCTCCCCAACAGTCGCGAGGGCCTAGGAAAAGTCAGGAAGTGCGCTGAGAGCCAAGACGCAGGGGTGACCCCTGCAGCCAAGGTCTGCCTTCTCGGAGCGTCACCTGCTGGGAGAGTCACACTGCTGTCAACAGACATGTACGTACAGTCACCAGTGAAGCACTGAGAAGAAGATGTGAGACGGGGTCGGGCGATCCCCCAACAGCTGAGGTGCCTGGGCTTAGAGGGTCAGGAAGGGGGGAGGGGAGGCTGAACAAGAAGACGGCCCACAGGGGCGGCAGGTATGAGTCCTGAGTGTGATCACGGAGAACGCAGGGTCTTCAGTGCTGGGCAAACGAAAAAGGCCGCAAATACATTCATGTGTGATCCTCTTTAGAGGTTGAAAAAGAACAGAGTGAGGGAGCCCAAGAAGAAAGACAGAGGGGATAAAAACGATGGTAAGTTCAAACTGATTCATGAGAAAGGAAGCCACATTAGCCAACTCAATGACTGTAAAATTGGGACACTAACTTCCTCGTGTCCCAATTTTACATGAGAAGACAGAGGCCCCGAGTGACGAATGGACGTAAAATACTAGAGAAGAGAAGACAGACTGAAAACAAGGGAACTACGTGTTCTACTTTAGAACCTGAAAAAGAAATGAGTAAACTCAAGACGGTAGAAAACACAAAATAAAGAAGATAACGAGTACAAGCTCATGAAAAGTAAGGAAATAAACAACAAACCAAGAGCTGGTTCTTTGGAAAATCTGATAATGTAGACAAACCTCATACAAGTGGGCTGGGGGTGGGGGGAGAAAAGGAGGGAAGGAGGGAGGCAGAGAGAGACAGAGAGCCAGGTGTGTACTGACCAAGGCGGGCTGCTCATGAAGCACCATTTGGAACAGCCACTTTGCAGCCCAAGTCACCCTCGGCAAAGGTGAGGGTTTCTGTATCTTATGACACAGAAATTGCTCCTCTAGGTAAATATACAAAAGAAACGCCACATATGCTCCCAAGGAGACGTGTGTAAGGATGACAGTTGGTCTTATAGAAAAAAGTGGACCCAAATTAAAAGTGTGCCAAAGACAGCACACATACGCTAACTGCAGCCAGTGTGCACAATGGAAGGCTCTGGAGTGGTTAATGAAGGAACTAGAGACGTGTGTATCCACCTCAGAATCAACGTCAAAATAACCATGAGGCCTGCAGAAAGGACGATGGATGAGATATGACTATGACATATGCAGCAAAAATATAAAATCATATCATTTAGGAGATGTTTTCATTGAGACCAGCAAAAGGTTGGTCTCCAGAATCTGTCAAGATAGCCTACAAATCAGTAAAAAAAAAAAGGGCCAAGCACCCAACAGCAAGAATACAGACACAGCACAAAGGGGCACTTTGCAGAGGACGAGACTATCAGTAAAATTGCAGATGGCGCTCCACTCCTCTAGTGACCAGGACAATGGAAATTAAACCAGAGAAAATAGAACTGAGCACAGTCTGCGTTCCAGCAACACCAAGGGTTGGCGGGGAGGTGTAGCAGTGTGGGACTCCATGCCCGGAGCACGTCCTCACAGGCCCGAGAACACGCATGCTCCGCAGGCCAGGCGCCAAGCGGAACCGCCCACGGACACCGCTATGGCACGTGGGTGTCCACAGAAGCTCTGCCTTGCGGGCAGAAAATTAAAAACACCCTAAAAGTCAATCCACAAAGACATATACCCATGCACGTTATCCAGTTACGGGACAGAACGTGGTGAAGAAGTGAGAGTGAATTTTGGGTCTCAGAATACCAGTAAAAAATGAAGCAGCAAATAAAATACGGCGACTTATCTGTAAATGTCAAAACCGGGAATCAGCTTTGGGACGTTACACTTATATGTATGGTTAATACAAAGATAAAATGTTGATTGCAAAATGCATACGAACTTCATGGTAACGGTAGATTATAGAGAGAAACAGAGAGGGCTGGCCACAGGAGAAGGAACGCTGGAGAATTCGTGTCACCTGGGATGGTCCCTGTTTTATGAGAGGGATCTGAAGGACACACAGAGGTCACCCTCTGCCCATTCTGCTGATGGGAACAAGACTGATGGCCCTCCCACCTAGTCTCTGTTCCATCTGTATTTTTGAGAGAGAAACGCACTAGACAGGAACACTAATTAAAGCAGTTGGATACCAGGCAGGCATGTGGGGAACAGAAGGAAAGGCTGGACAGCTTTGCAGATCCCAGTGGCACTGCCAGAGGGGACTGGGAAGGGGCTGCACAGCTGCCCGACTCGGGACAAATCACCAGCTTGACTCCTACTTACCCCACTGGCCCACGAAACATTTAAGTGGTCTGTGGCGTGGGGGTGGGACCAGACACCGCGAAGCCTGGAAGGAAATGGAGACAAAAGCTTCCTCCCTCAGGACAGGAGACACTTCCTACGGGAGGCACCACAGAGTGAAGAGTCAGTGTGTTACCACATGAAACACAACTTTTCATCCCGGCCTGCAAAAGCACCCTAATCAACACTTACAAGCAAATGACAAATTTTACAAGGTGGAAAAGAAGAGCTGAGATGGGGGGCGGGGACCAAGGCCTGGGGAGACAAAGGCGGTCCCTGAGGTGCCGGTGGCTCCCCCCAGTCCCTCTCCCCCTTCTCCCCCACTCCCGCCCAGAGCCCCTGGACACACCGGCAGCCTCCCTTCCTCAGACGCTGGCCAGTCACAACCCCCCCCGCAGGATAATGAAGTGACTCAGGAATGGTGAAATTTCAGACCAGGATCCTCGGGCTGGTGGCTCCACAGCCTTCCCTCTCGGATGCCCTTAGTCCTGTCTGTGGCCTTTATGCTCAGAAACGACTGTTTGCAAAACGCTTCCTGCACAGCCCGGAACTCCCCACCCTGGTACATGCGGGGGTGGTCCTTAGAACATCCGTTCATTCAGGAGAGGCCTCAGCGGTGGCCCACCCAGGCCCCTGGGCACTCGCTGTGCCCTGCGCCAGGCAGCAGGTGGCCAGCCCGCAGACAGAGCCAGCCCAGGCGGGGCTGTCCACACAGGCAGCCCTCTGTGTGCCCACAAACAGTAACGCCCAGAGGACACGGGCAAGACAGCTACAGCGCCCGCCACAGGGAGACTGCCGGGCCAACAGGGTAAGAAGCTGGCTTGGTGACCACAGGGGCCGCGGTGAGTCCCCAGGGAAGGACTGCAGCAGCAGTGGGGCCTCGGGAGGGGGCTGCACAGACAGGGATGAAGGAGAGGAGCCTGGAAGCTGAGAAGTTCATGAACAGGAGAAGAGAGCAGCAGCTTTGAGGCCGCGACCAAGAACAGAGAACCCACGTGAGACCTGTGGGCCTGGGAGCGGGGTGGCAAGCCCTTCTGGGTGGGGCAGGGGCCGAGGTGTGCTGGGCTGATGGACGACGGCGTGGCATCTGTCTGCGGTGTCCTCAGACTCCTCTGCGGTCACAGCCTCTGCCCTGCAGTGGGCGGGTGTTCTAGCTCCTTTGTTGGCTCATTCCGGGGGGGCGGGGGGTGCCAAGTCCAGAGCGGGCAGCTGGCCCGCCATAAACTCACGTGATGGAATGATGCCACCACGGGCCACAGGACGAAGGGGTGGGGACTACCAGAGCCTGCAGGGCAGTGGGCAGGACTGGCTCCTTCACAGCTGTGCCCTGCAGGGGCTGAGGGGCAGGGCCCCCTCCTGGAGGCTTGGCCCTTGCTCCGCACTGACCGACGGGCGGTGCTCCCGCAGCACTGCGGTGCCGTGAATATAAATTCACTGCTTCTCTTAATAACTGGAAGTAAAAGTTTGTGTAAACTCAATTGTGGGAACACTGATAATCCGATTTCTCTCGGCAGGGTCAGTCCTCTGGGCTCCATCTGTAAAGCAAATGTTTGTCGTCCTCCGCTAAGCACTTCTTAGGGATAAATAAATAATCAGGGAGCTAATCGAGGGTACACCTCGCCACACATTTATGTATTCTTTTCTTGGTACATCAATAACCCCATTGGAATGGGGTTTATAAATTCAAATTACCTCCCTGTGTCTGGTTTTCCGATGGCAGAACCAGCACGAGGCGAAGGGACGCTTGTCTAGAGGACGTTCACCCCTCACTCGGGGCCCCTCTCTGGCTCGTGGCACCACTTCGCTGCGCATCTTACAGGCTGTACAGGAGCCTGGTCGGCAGGAAACTCACGTGTGCAGAGCACCTACTATGTGCCAAGATCAGTCTTTGGGTCCTGGGTACTTCTTCCAGAACTAAAGAGACTCCGAAGTCCAGGAGAGAGGGAGGGAGGGAGGAAGAGATAGAGACAGAGGGAGAGACAGAGCTCGCCCTGTCTGTCATGGCCATCCGAGGGATCCTCCAGGCCAGGGGGCCGCTCATCTCCACTGGGCCCAAGAAGCACGCAGGCAGGAGTAAGGGGTGTGCATTGGGGCCCTCAAAGCGGGTGGTCAGGGAGGCCGGCCACAGTGGGATCTGAGCTGCACTTGAGACAAATGAAATTTCTCTCCGTTTCTCTTCTTCTCCCTCCCTCCAGTACCCACTTCTCCTTCCTCGCTCTCTTCCTCTTTCTTTCTCTCTGCCTCTCTCTCTCCCTCTCCTGTCGCTTTCTCTCTGCTTCTGTCTCTCTCTCTTTGTCGCTCTCTCTCTCCTCTTCTATCTCTGCCTCTGCCTCTATCTCTCTGGGAAGCCAGCTGCGGGGAGGTGCAAAGGATGCTGGGAGTGCAAAGCAGGATGGGCTAATTCTGACTAGGGTGTGAATGTATAAGGGGTGGGGGTTGGGGAAGGTTTCACCAAAAAGGGGCCAAGCAACCAGTCACTGAGGAAAGAGTAGGCCTTGGGGAGCCTGAGAAGCAAGGACAGATGGGAGCAAAGGTGGGGACATGTGGGGGAGAAGAGGGGGGGTCCCAGGCAGGGAGCAGGAGGCTCAGAGCCCATGCAGCCTTGGCTGGTAGCTGAGTCACAGCCAAGGCACAGAACATACTTGCTCAGGAGAACCATGGGACCAAACAAACGTTGGGGTGCGGGACCCAGTCAGCCCTGGGACGGTCTCAAGTGCTAGCCAGAGCCTGGCCCACACGCTCTGACTGGGCAGCACCCTCACCTGTCCACACCGGGCTCCCCTTCCCTTGGGCACAGGGGCGGTCATCCACCCAGTTCCAGGAACTCAGCGGGGCCGCCCACACCCTGCAGAGCCCACGGCCCCAACCCCCAGCCCAGGGAAGGAGCTGGGGGTCCTATCCATCCAGGCAGTGCTGGGAGGGCACCAGGCAGCACTGGTTCCCACCGCGGGGGAGGGGCCCCAGGCCTGGAGTCTAACATTTCATGGCAGGACCTCCTTTCCAATGTAAGTAAACACATGAACAAACAAGCAAAAGCCAGCTCTCCTGCTGGCCCCCTCCCGCGGACGGAAGTGGATTGCTTCCTTCGGCCTGCACCTGACACCTGCTCCGAGACGCGTGTGCGTGAAGCGGTGCGTTTCTGAATGGCCTGCACTGGTGCTGTCTGCCAGCAGCATCTCTCTTCCCTTGACCTTGGCCGGCTCCCTGCAGGGGACCACTAGGCCTTTGGATGAGCTGCGGAGGTTTTTCTTCCCTGAAATGAGGGCCTGGCCTGCGAATCTCCGCTTACTGCCTGGGCAGTGGGCGAGGTGTGCTTCCTGGACTGGCTCTGCCGCCTGGGCACCTGCCGGCACTCTGCCTCCAGCTGGGCTGCAGGGTCTGTGTGCAGGATCCTGACACGGGGGGTGAGCGTGCCCAGCCCCCACATTGGCAGGGCTGCACAGCGCGCAGGAAGGACAGGACAGGCTCTCGGGGGTCTCTCCCGTGGCCTCTCAAGTAGGACGGGGAAACTCGGGGTGTCCACCAGCCCCGCAGGGACGCCCTCCAGCAGCACCCTCACCTCCACAGGGGCAACAGGAACCGTGTGCAGAGAGTCAAGGTCGAAGCAAACCCCTGGCTACTTTGGGACACAGAGCAAGTCTAACAAATGAAAGACGCAGGTGGTCCCTCCAGGTCCTGGATTCCATTCAAAAGAACAATAGGGACAACCTATGGCAGTCCCCATGGACCTATGCCGTGCAAGGAACGGCACCGGTGTCCTTCCATCTCATTCATCAACAGCCCTAAGAAGTGACTCTATTTTGCCCATTTTATAAATGGTGGAACCAAAACCCAGAGGCGTGGGGTGGCTGCCTGAGCTCACCTGGCTAGGAAGAGTCTGAGCTGGGTGTTGTCACTAGTGTGTCGCACGAGAGCCACCAAGCCACATCTTATCTTGAAGAGCTGGCCCAAGCACGCTTCTTGCTTGTTTGCTCACCACCCCTCCCAGCCCGATGTGGGCCCTTCACAGAATAGTAGCCTGAGCTCAGAGAGGCTCTCCAGGAGTCCAGAGACACACAGCAGGGGAGGGAGGGTGGAGAAGACCCCGACCACCTGTCGTCTATCAGGGCCTCTGCTCCCCCACCCTGAGACCTGTCGCCCGCCGGTGATAAACAGCACAGTTCACAATCATTATGGCCTCGCTTCACACACACGGCCGTGAGCAGAGCCATGCGGGGGCCACAAAGCTCGGGAAGGCGTGGCACTTTAAGAATAGCTTATGAGGTAAACAGAAGAAATTTCTAGTATTCCATTCTGGGATATTGAGCAACGCTCCTACAACTGGGAAGTATTATTGAGCTGCCCTATAACGTACAGTAGACAAGATGGACTATAGTTAAAAACAATTGATTCCATCTTCTTTCCAAACCTCAGGGTGACAATACAAACGAGTCGTGATGGAGAAATGCCAGACCTGAAGTGACGTGAGCTAAGATGACCTTTGTGACAAACAGCAACCGTCAAAGTGGAGGTGAAAACACCCAACAGTGGGAATGGTGACACACACCCCATGGGGGTGATGACACTCTCACCTGGGAGTGATGACACACAATGGAGTAACTGACAATATGATCACCATTGACTCAGACAACATGTTATGAGACCTACTAAGTGCCAGGCATTGGGCTCAGACGGTAACAGAATGAAGGACAAAGCTGACATGTCACACCCCAGGGGCTACCACCTGGAAGAGACAGCCCGTGAGGCCCCTCAGGACGCCCTGAGCACTTGGAGGTGACTCCCCAGAGCAGAACCGTGGGGGCGCCCACCGACCCTTGGGGACCAAGGGGAGGGGACGGCCTGTCAGCCAGGACTCAACGCCAGCTCCACCGCATTTGGAACCGTGTGAGCATGTGCACCCAGGCAGAAGGCAGGCCTTGCATACGGGGACACCGCTGCCACCAAGTCCACGCTTGGACCCCTGAGCTCTCGGCGGCGTGTGGGAGAGCTTTTATTTTCCTAATCACTGTACCGACTGGGTGTTATCAGCCCAGTCCTGGCTCCTGCAGGGACACTTCAGATCAAATATTCCTGCCACTTTGGGGAAATAACAGCGCCCAGCCAGGCAAAGCTCAGGCCCATCAGAAACTCGCCACTTCCTCGTTCAGACGGGCTTCTCCACCAGTGGCGCCTCCTACCTTTCCCCAGATTGTCCGGGGAAAAGCAAGTGGACAAAATGAAGAGAAAGGGCCAAGACAGGGAGGCAAGCACTGAAACAAAGAGACCAGGGAGATACCAGCAGGATTCATCGTATTGAATGAGGTCAGCCATCGGCACAATGGAGGCCCCCACCCAACACACACGCACATGCACACACGCACACAAATGCACGCAGTGCACATGCACACACACATGCTCGCACATACAAAGGCACACGCATGCACACACATGGTCACATGTGCACACTCATACATACACACAAATGTGTGCAATGCACGTGCTTGCACATGCACGGGTACGCACGCACATGCACACACGTGTTCACATGTGCACACTTACATGCACACAACTGCATGCAATGCACATGCTCGCACATACACAGGCGCACATGCACACACGTGTTCACATGTGCACACTTAAATGCACACAAATGCATGTAACACACATGCACACGCTCACATACACATACACATGCACACACGTGCACACACAGAAGGAGAACTCTGAAATGTGCATGAGGCGGGGAGACCTCGGCAGCCCGAGGCGACCGCCAGAACCTTCTCGGCCTCATCGCCCAGGGCGCCCAGCACGAGCCTGCCCAGCTCTCCAGTCCCCTGAGCCTCCTCAGGCAGCTGGCCCACGCGGCCACTTCTGCGAGTGTGTGTGGTGTGAGCCTGTCTCCGGAGCGTGGGCACAGCTCATCCTGTACACTGGGCCGTGGGAGAATGTGGGGTGTGGGGCTGGGCCCCAGAGCACGGGGCTCTCCCTGTGCGCCCCTCCCATCAGCGAAGGACCTTCACTTTCAGGGACCAGCCATCTCAGACAGACGTGTGTGGCTTCATGAACTGCTCACAGTCTTTGTCTCCCCACATCTGTGCTGCTTGCCCGAGGGGCAGCCCGGCCGCTGGCAGAGTCCATTCACGCGGAAGCAGCCGAAGCTTTTCACGCTGGATTTAGAGCCAAGATGACAGAAAGGTTGATACCTGCACTCCACCCACATTGTAATTGAATCTGTTTGCTCCGAGTTGTTGGAGTTCTGACTCCAGGCTGGGAAAGGCGAGGCAAGCTCACCTCCCTTTGCACACCCCTGACTCGCACCACAGGTGTTCTAATTTACAAGTCCAAGTTAACACGAGGGTGCACACTCAGCCTCTCCATGGTCCTCTGGGCTTCTCTGCCGGCGGCAGGACACAGGACGCTGGCGTTGCGGTGCCCCCTTCAGGGTCACGGCCAGCCCCACAGGCTGCGGCCGCCTCCCCCACCCCGTGTGTCGTCCTGAGAGCCCCCAGAAGGGGTGACCAGGCCAGCGCCTCTACGGCTCCCTCCCAGGCAGGCTTGAGGAAATTACATAAAACATTAACACGTTAATTAAAATGGAAAAAGGAGAATGCTGGTTCAAAATGTATCAATAATAAAAAGGAAAACAAAGACAGTGAGGGTGGTTCATGCAAACACATCCAGTGTGCCACGGCACTCACACAGTAGGTCCTGTCAGCTGCCCCCTCCCTAGACCCACCCCCCAGCTAAGGGGCAGGTACTCGGCCACAGAGCCGCCACGCTGGGCTGGCGTCCGTGTCCGCCCACAGCCAGCCTCCGGTCCGGGCTCTGAAGACCACTTGCCCAAAAGGCTCCACATGGATGTGCCTGGGGTAGCCTGAGGCAGAGCTGGCCAGAAAGTTCTAGGGACATCTGGAAACCACCCATCTTTTGGGAGAGGAGGTCCTGAACCTGACTAATAAGTCACTCCTTTTTCCTCCGTGTTGAATGCTGAATAAATTCACTACCTCTGGAAAGAGAATCTGCATGTTTAGAGAATGGATAAGATAAATCTGAGGAAATTAATATCTACAGGTGGAAGGGGAACATGCATAGCCTGAAAATATCAACCCTGCCCAGCCTGACGACTCCCAGAAACCCTCCCCCAAGCTCTCACCCCCAAGCCTTGCCACGGGCCGCGTGCCCATCAGGAATGCCCTTTCCCACCCTCCCCTGCCTGTATCCTCCTGACAAACACCCAGAGTCTGTCATGGCTCAGGTCAAAGGGCCATCTCCTCCAGGAAGCCTTCCTGGGCCCGCCTCCCTCCCATCCTCTAACTCCCTTCCTCCCGTACATTGTAGCATGTACCAAACTGGGGCATAATTGCCCGTCTGCATGCCCCCATCCATGGCACTGGGAGCTGCCAGCACAGGGTCCAGGCCTTGCTCTGACCCCCATGGGAACAAGGGAAAGGAGAGCCCCCGGCCAGCCCCAAACATGTGCACAAACAAAGCTCTTTCAGGACAGAAAACCCTTTCTCCTCTCAGGGCGTTTTCTAACCCCTCCCAATTCTGTGAACTCCTGAGTGAGGGGGAGGGCGGAGGAGCAGAATCAGGACGGACAGAAGCCACCAGCTCCCACTGCGGGCCCCTCACCTCCTTCCTTCCAACTCCCCCTCCGTCATTCAACCGACAAACACCTGCTGGGCACCTCCCCGTCCCCAGCCGTGCTCCAGGCACCAGGAATGACAGTCCCTAGGGTGCTAGGGCCTCGTCCTCATGGGGTTTATGCCTCAGTGAGCAGACAAACAATTAAACCAGCAGAAAGAGCTGGCCCACAGCTCCCAAACCCTCCACTTCAAGTGGGAAGAAAAGCAAGGTCATGGATCATCTTTTAAAGTTACAAACATAGTCAAGCTTGAAAGAAAGGAGAGAAAACAGGGCCCTGAAATGGAGCGAGAAGTCCAGGCCAGGGCACTGCAGGGCACAGCCAGACCAGGTCTGGGCCCCAGAAGTGGAGGTCTCGGTTTTCGTGTCCCTATTGGTTAGAAGAGATGGCCCTGGGAGGAGGCAGATACTGAAACTGAGTCGCCTGCATAAGGCAGGGTCCAGAATGGGCCAAGCCACCCTGAAAGCAGAAAAGACGCTGCCCACCTAGTAGGAAACCAGTGAGGGAGGCTGTGTCGATCCCCGGCTCAGATGGAAGGAAAGGATCACATGAAAATCAAACACATAAGCCTTGGCCTTAGAGGTACGGGGTTTGAACCTATACAATCAGTATGGAAGGAGATGCCCAAGGACGGAGAGGCTCGCCAGCCGTGGCTCTCGGGGAGCGTACGCCTCGGCACGTGCACTGGGGACAAGCCTGAGATGGCCAAGCAAGGCTGCGGGGAGAACGTGGATCTCAGTTTGTCCCTAACCGTGGACAGAAGACAGACCAATACCTTCGTGTAGGAGGCAGGCAAAGGTTTCCCAGACATCCGTGAAGAAACAGACAGACTCACTGAGGGCCCTACTGAACCCCTAACCCAACAGGTCAGAGGAACCTGTGAAAGCGACGGACACAAAACCAGGTACACTGCTCTTTACGGGCAACTGAAGGGTGCTCCAGGGGTAATTCTGATTACAAGCAATTTTTGCCTTGCAGGTGACTTTAGAACCACATCTATACAAGACAGGACTCCACTGTAAACAAGTAATTGCAGAGTGATGCATGCAGTGACAACACGATGTTGGAGGACAGAAAGAAATATAAAGAGGGGCGGTTATCTCTGTTTGGGGCTTTCAAGAGAGAGGGTGAGGACTGAATAGGATTTCAAAACTGAAAAGAAGCTTTTCAGGTGTCGAAGTCGGGGGAGAAAGCACAGTGGGAGGGGGGGCAGCCATGTGAAATCACAGCCCAGCGGCAGCGTGGGCCGGCTGGGATCTGCAGGTGCGGGGTGTTCCCGGAACACGGGTGTGACCGACCGGCAACAAGGAGGCGGCACCCTTTTCAGCCTCGGACGTGACTGCGCCCCGAGGCTCACGGGGAAACGGGAGATCAGATTTGCATTTTACAGAAAGCCTTATGGCTGCCAGGTAAAGAAAGTTACGGAGAGGGTAACACTGGAAGCAAAGAAACCCACTGGAAGCTTTGATGGCCGAGGACGACAGGGTGGAGTCTGAAACAGAACGGCCACAGCGTGGGGGTAGGTGGAGAAGGGACAGTCCTAGATTCGCCAGATGGGACAGTGACAGAGGCAGGGGGTTTGGGGCAGGGAAAGGAGGAAGGATCCCCATGCCTAGTCTATATGTCTGCTGGCACACGCGGCCACTTACTAGCTGACAGGCACACGACACCCGACTTCTTTCGCTATCACAATGGTAATTGATTAAATAGCTGCAGTTTAGTGCTACTTCTTTAATCTCTGTCTTTGTCCCCGCTCCTTTTGGGCTGGAGCCACAGCGATGACATCCTCTCCCTGTGCTAACAAGGACCCAAGCTCACGCTGTGTGGCGGGCACCCAGTACACCTGTGGAATGGATGGATGCACCCAGTACACCTGTGGAATGGATGGATGCACCCAGTACACCCCTGTGGAATGGATGGATGCACCCAGTATACCCTTGCGGAATGGCGGGATGCACCCAGGACGCCCCGGTGGAAAGGATGGATGCACCCAGTACACCCCTGTGGAATGGATGGATGCACCCAGTACACCCGGGCGGAATGGCGGGATGCACCCAGTACACCTGCGGAATGGATGGACACAGGTTAGTTAAGAAGGGTACTGAGGGCTTTGGGACTCGCTGAGCTTGAAATGTACAGCCTGCCTGCAACCAACTGAGGGAGAACGCAAGCCTGGCCTGCCAGTGGCCCTGCCAGGCCCCACAGGGGCCCACAGAAGACTGCGGGCATTGCCAGCCCACTTGGGAAGGCAGGAAGGGAGTGCAGAATGAAAACCCCTATGGGCAGAGTTCCGAGCAGCACACCTCTCACTCCACTCGGAGAGGGAGAGGGCCAGAGGGCAACTCTTCCTGATGGCTGATGGTTTGACTGGCTGTCCAGGGACCCCCCGGAACAAGAGTGGGGGCTGGAAACAATGTTTGGGGGGAGGTATGCGGCCACGTAGTTGTCCAGGACACGTCAAGCCCATCATGTCCCTACCTGAACGGATCCAGGTGCCCCTCAACCTACTCTCCTCTTCAGTCAGGCCAGACAATGAATGACATCACTTCCGCTGCAAAAGTCACAGAACCCAAGGAAAGGAAGTGAGTACAATTGCCAGGAAAGATGGCCAGTGCCATCATCAAAGATGGCCAGTGCCACGGGGGTGCACAGGAGGCGTGGCCAAGGGGAGGAGACTGGGAATACGTAGGCAGAGGAGGTAAAACACTTGAGGACACGTCACCACAGAAGCCAAGTGTGCAGAAAAGAAAGGGGGGCGGGGGACAGCAGCAAATGCTACTGAACTTTCTCCAAGGGCCTTTTCTAGTGGCTGATCACCCACAGCATTTTCCCACTTAGCAAAACCGCATCCCCTTCTCATGGCCCCATGGGACGTCCCATGCCCTCCCTCTCTGGTTAGTCTCCAGACGGGATGGGTTGACTGGTTGGTTAGTTGGTTGGTTGGTTGGTTGGTTGGATGGTTGGTTGGTTAGTTTTGAGTTAGTTGGGTTTTGGTTGGTTGGTTTTGAGTGGGTTTGTTGGTTAGTTGGTTAGTTGGTTGGTTGGTTGGTTGGTTGGTTGGTTGGTTGGTTTGGTTGGTTAGTTGGTGGTTTGGTGGATGGGTGGATGAGTGAGTAGATGGATGGGTTGATGAGCTGCTTTTATCCCGAAATGACAACATTTTGATCCTCACACCCAACAGGAAACTTTCTCCCTACACGAATGTGTGGCTCTGAATTGAGCACTTACATTGGAAACACGTTATATATGAATTTGATTTCTATCACTTCAGCTCTGTTTCCCTGGCACAAAAGAGAAAGAAAATAAAAGAACTTAAGTACTGTGGTTTGTTTTCCTTCCTTCCACTCAATGAGTGGAAGACACAGAAGACAAAATAGCTTTTTCTCCCATGCACATACATCTCTCGTGGCACGAGCAACTCTTCAGCTCTGTCTGAGTCTAGTGTTGACAGTGGTTTAGCGCAGCCCTTAAACGCAAGCCAATGACTGTGGTTCTCAACCAAAGACATATCCACCCGTGAGAGCCGTGAACTGAGAGATCACACTGCAAAGATGTTTACAGGTGCTTTGAGGAATTATCAAAAGAACGCTGGCTGACTCAGGACTTCCGTCATCACAAAGAATTGAAATCCCACACGAGTTGCTCCTTGACTGTAGCAGAGAACTGATGTCCTTTCCATTGATATTTGCCGAGTGTGCGTGGTGTGTAGGAAGTGTGCTAACAAAATAATGGTGTCTGTGCACCTGGCAAAGATCTTATTGGTTTTCCCAGAGAAATATATCCTCAAGCTGGAGGCTCGAGCAGCCCGGCAGTGACTGCCGTCCCCTGTTCATTCATGCAGTAAACGCTTACTGACAGCGTGTCCCACGTCCCTTGTGAGCCCTGAACAAGATACGTGCTCACAGGAGAGCCCGGCATAGTCTAAGCGCAAACCCTGGTTAGCCCACGACACAGCATGTTTCTGGGCTCAGTTCTGTGCTATTCGTCTCAATGGCTTAGGGCTGGTATGTTTGAGAAACACCATCCCCATGTCTTAGAAACCAGGTGTTACATTTCCAGGAGAAGCCATCGGCTCCAAACTGACATTTAAACACAAGTGGCTGAGCATAGCTAACACCACAACGTGTCCTTTGCAACACAGTTCCCAAGGCATGTGCCGGAGCTTGTCCCCAGGCTCCTGGGGCGACTCGCGTGTTTCCAATGTTGCACGCAGAGTGGGTGCAAGAAGAGGCTCCCGCTATGTGTGTTCATGCTCCAGACGCAATTAGCTCAGCAGCAGCTGAGGTCCACACTCACAAGTGAAACTCAGCCCAGGAGTCTTTGAAAACGTTCCTCTCCCTGGGGGAGACTTTCTGGAGACAAAAGCAAACCCATATAACTTATTACTGAAATTGATTATCGTTCTGCAGGACTCTGCTGCAGTGTGCCTGGACAGAAGGCACAGGACCGATTATGCCCACGGGAAAGGGGCCAGAACGGGTGGGACTCTGCCAGCAGGAACCCTCTGACGAGGGGCTCACAGCCACCCTTTCACACTGCACGGAGGCGGCGGGTGGAGCTAACGCGAGGTGTGCGGGGCTCACACTAGCCCTTCTTATCAGCGCTGTCATCCCCACTGGCACCAGAGCTCCCAGACAGAGCTGGAAATGAGGACCCTGAGCTGGAATACAGAGGCAGGGGGCTGTCACCACCTTCACCCACGGGACAGGGCATGTGGGCTCCAGGCGTCTCCATCAGTCAAGGGACTGCTACTGGGCCTGGCCCCGGGAAGGAGGGGGGAGGGGTACAGCTGACCTCCCCGGAGCTGCCGACAGTCCACGAGGGACAAACCGTGATCAAGGCCAGGGTCCACGGCTGGGGGATCCCAAATGCAGAAGATTAACTCCAACTCGGGAGCAGGCTTCAACTCATCCATCTGCATGTCCCAGACTGGGGAGCAGCCCTGTGCTCTGTGGGTCCACACTGGGAGACGGCCTGGCATGCACGTTTGTACGACGGCTCACCAAAGGGAAGGTGGAGGTCCCTACACTTCCAATCCCAACCTTGGATGCAGCATTCATTTCCTTGGGCCTCTTACTTTCCCAGTGAAAGGAGGCCACGACAGTTCCTTCTCATGGCACTGCTGGGAGGGACAATGGTGAGGCCCTCAGCACTTAGCACTTGGCTCACAGCACTCAGCATGCAGCACTCAGCACTCAGTATACAGCACTCAGCACATGGCACCTGGCACTTAGTACTCAGCATGAAGCACTCAGCATACAGCACTCAGCACTCAACATGCAGCACTCAGCGTGCAGCACTCAGCACTCTGCCAGCTGAAAAACCAGAAAGGTACTTTGCTGTAGCTTGTTATCAGTGGACCCGCTGCGTGACAGGCAGTGTTCCGGGGGCCTCTGCACGGCACCCTGACACACACACTAGCAGGCCTCCATCAGCAGGGGGGCGTGAGATCCACAGGCACCAACCCCTGTGGATAGGCACAGCAGGAATGGCTCTCTGAAGGGAGAAGGGCCAAAGCCAGGCCTGGAAGGAGGAGTCGGCGAGTAAAGTGGAAGAGGGATGATGTCCTTTTCGTAATTAAATATATCAAATTAATCATGATGCCACTTTGGAAAAATCAGGTTCCCAGCAGGAACCAGGCTTCCACTCAGAGGCTGAACTGGGGAAATTGATGAGAGCGCTATTTACGGAAACCAGGGCAGGAGTGGGGGGCCACGCGGGGGCCTGGAGCCCAGAGGCTCCAGGTGGCGGCACCGGGGGGTCGTGGGCGCTGGAGCCTCAGGAGGAGCGGGAGGGATTCAGCCGAACAGCCCCGGAGGGTGGGGGGGGCTCCACAACCTCTGCCCCCATCTCCTGCCAGAACTTTCCATGGCTGCCTCAATGGGGGATGCTGCCCACAGGGCAGGGCATGGATCTGGGGGGCAGGTGGAGAGGACCCAGGTCCCCTCTCACCTGGAGAAACATCAAGAATGCCAGGACGACCCCTGGGGGACGCTGGCACCAGGAGCAGATGCCAGCAGGCTCCCAGGCCCTCGGGTCTCGTGTGACCACAGATTCCTGTCTGCCTCCCTCTCGGCCCCTCCCGAGAGCCAGGCAAGACCTGTGGACGGGCTTCCCAGGGCTGCCCACCACAGGCAGGGGAGCACGACTCTGCCAACCCACCGGAGAGTGAGAGCTGGGGAAGGGGACAGGGAGAGGCTGGCCCTGCTGAGGGCGGGACGAGTCCTCACCACAGCTGGGAGAGGCAGGCCTCACTCCCCCAGGTTTACATGAGACAAAAGGTCTTTGTTGGTAAATCAGTGTGTGACGGGGACAGATCCCAGGGTCCCCGGGAAAGGGGCCAGGACAGAGCTGTTTGGGGACAATCCTAAGGCCTCCGCTGATTCCCGAGTCTGGATTCTGGAGTCCTCAGCCAATCCCACCCCCTCTGGGGCCTGCAGCCTTGCAGCAGGTGAGAGGTTCCCTGAAACAGGAAGGGGAGGGTGTGGCAGGTGTGAGGTGGCACAAGGGCCCCCCTGGGGGTGGGGGGCTTCACCTGCTGCCAAAGCTGGCTCCACAGCTGGGCCGGTGGCCCAAGGGCACAATCCAGCGTCAGACTGGGCCCTGAGACAGCGAGCCCCCCACCTGCGGGAAGTGGCAGGAGAGGACGTGCCACGTGGTCGGCCTGCGCCCCCAGCTGTGGAAACAGTGCTCTGCTCCCACCACCGGCACAATTTAAGGCCAGTAGAGAACAGTTTAAAATAAACTCCTGGGACAGCAGTCTGTCGCCTCTGCCCTGTGGTGACGGCCCCCTCCCTGTGGCTGGGACCTGTGCTTCCTGTTTCTCTGCTCACAGCTCCTGCTTTCACTTGGACTCCCCCCACCCCACACACACACACACACAAGGACCCTTGTGAGGACAGACCCCCATAACCCAGGTTAACTCCCACTCAATCCTTAACTCAATCACATCTTTTCTTGTGATGTCACATGGTCACACCTGGGGACTGGCCCGTTTGTCTGCCGAGAATCGGAGGAGCTGTGTGTGTGTGGGGGGGTGCTCCAGCGTGGATTAAAGATGCCCGGGAGACCCCGGCAGAGATGGAGGCCGCTCTTCCAGCACTGAGCCAAGAGGCGCCTCGCTTAGTGTTCTCCCCTAGCGCCACCCACCCTCCTCATGGGCTCTTTTCCTCTCACCGCCCTCTACTTTCCGTTTAATCCGCACAAAACGCTCCTCACCCCCATGTCCTCCTTGGCAGTTCAGCCTGTGGACTGTTCCACATGCTTAAGTGTTTTCTTAGGGGCTCTTCCCTCCCCAAAGCTCCCCCATTTCTCCCCACTCCCACCCTGGCAACAGTGAGGGAGACACCTTAACATTACCGTTGCGATTTTGCGTGAAAAGGGAAAGCAAAGCAGACCCTCTGCCAAACAACATCAAACCTCCCCAGGTGTCCTGTGAGGAGGGTTCCCCAACACTGGGCTCCGCCTTGGGCAGCTGGGGAAACCCTTCTTTGGTGTGCGATACTGGAGAACGCCACTAATGACAGCCCCGAGATACACAAACGCCCACTGAAGACGGTGAATTTGGAGCTCCTCTAAGGGACCCTAGCAGTCAGGACCCACGCGGCGATGGGAAGTGTGTGCAAACCCTCGGGCTCTGTCACAGACACACGTGGGCACCAGTCACATGTCAGCTCCCTTCACCTTGATTTTCATTTCCATGGCGCCGTGTTCACCAAGACGAGGAAAGTGCAGCCACCTCCCCTGGGCCGGCCAGCTCTGCACACCCACCGACCACAGGGAGGGCAGAGGGGCCAGACGCTGGCCACCTCACCGCTCTGCCACCTGGTCCTTGGCACTTCCTGTCCCCTGGCCGCCGGCCCCACACCCTCTCTTCTCCGCGTCTGCAGTCCAGCTCAGCTGCCATCTCCTCCAGGAAGGCCTCGGATTCTCTCCTCTTTCTGCCCAGCACTGGTTTTGTCCACAGCAGGCTGGCCGGCTCATACCTCCCTGGCTCCCCCAGCAGCTTCCACACAGAAACCTGCCCCGGAAATGCAGCAAGCACCAAGCACCCCTGCCCCAGCCAGGCCAGAGGACACTGACCAAGAAGCTATGTCCGCTGCATGTCACAACCCCTGCCCTTTGGCTCTGGGTACCTACTGCTGGGTACCTACTGGGTACCCCCACCCCAACTTAGCACACAAAGCAGAACCATTCTATCTGCTCATAACTCTGGGGCGGGACCTGGAGCAGGGCGCATGGGGACAGGCCAGCTCTGCCCAGCAGGCTGGTGGCCTCAGCGGGCATTCAGCTCCCCCCTCGCAGCCTCTCCCTGTGGCTCCCAGGCTTCCTCAGAGTGTGACAGCCCCAGGCAGGCCTGACCTCTGTCACCAGGTTCAGGGTTCCAAAAGGCCGAGGGCAAACTGCCAGCACACTTACAGGCCAGGCCCAGCACACCCACTGGGCAGGGCTGCCAAGGCCAGCCCAGGATCAAGGGCAAAGGAATGAGCCCCTTCCACCCCCCAGCCCCGGCAGCGCGTCCAGGACTCCGTGGCCGTCGCCAGTGCCCAGGCCTTTGTGCTGTGTGTCGTCGGCACCCCCTCCCCAAGGTCAGGGCGTCCTTCTGCAGCAGCAGATTATTGCCCCTCCCCCGCCCGTGTTCCAGGAGGGAACAGCCAGCAGCCACTGAGTACCTGCTGCATGTGCGCCAGGCTCCGAGCCTCCAGGCCTGACTCCAGCAAGGTGGAGGAGACGCCTTGCTCGCTCTTGTGGACCAGAAAGGATCACACGGAAATGCTGCTCAGGCTGCACCCAGCGACTCCAGGCCCAGCCCACGAGCAGCCACTGGGGCGGGACGCCGCAGCCGGCACAAAAGCCCCGTTAGCCTGGCTCCCACACCTGTGCTCGTTCTCTGACACCATCACTTGGCCCAACTGCAGATGCTGTCCAAGGTGTCCCCAGAGCCCCTCCTCTGTCACGTGACTGGGGGCGGTCACGTGCCCTAAGCTGGAGAGCAGCAGTGGTGGGGCCTGTGGCACCAGGCAGCACAGAGCTGGGGTCTCGCATCACAATTGTCTCATTAACCTGTCCCCCTGGGGCCACGTGAGTCCTTGAAAGCCAGTCAGATGTTGTTGTGTGAGTAGACGGAAGAACGCATGGACACTAGATGTGGGCCAAGTCACTGCCTTTGAGGCCCGCCTCAGTTCTCCAGTGGGTCACCTGCAGTGACACGGCACCAAACCCACTCCCCACCTAGAGAAGGTGAGATGTGGGCCCCAAAGACATGTCCACGTTCCAGGACCTCTGCACACGACCTTACTTGGAAAAAGGGTCTTTGCAGATGGAATCACTAAAGGATGTCAAGATGAAGTCATCTGGATTGCCCACGCCAGCCTTCCATCCAATGACAAGTGTCCTTATGGGAGACAGGAGAAGACACAAGGGTGGGAAGAAGAGGGACCACGTGACGACAGTTACAGAGACTACATGATGGAGCACCCTGGGCCTGGAGCCACAAGCATCTGGAAGAGACAGGAAGGCACCCCCCCTCGAGTCTCCAGAGGGAGCACGGCCCTGTGACACCTTGATTCTGGATGTGTGGCTCCAGACGGTGGCAGGATGAATGTCTGCTGTTTGAAACCCCTCCCCCCCCCCCCCGTTTGCTGTACTAGGTTATGGCAGCCCCAGGAAACTGATGCACCATCTGATACACCCACAGTCACGGGGGTGGAGGAAGTCGCCTGCTGGAAACCAGCACAGACTGGGTGGGCCTTACAAGAAACCAGCGCCAGCATCCAGAACCCCGAACCCTGTGGGGTCTCGAGAGACAGGCAGGCGGACGCTGAGAGAAGCGGGCAGTGTGCGGTGTGCACGGGGCTGGCACGTAGAGGCGTTCGCATGGGCCTAAGGGACAGAAGACGCTCAGTCCAGGGCCACTGCTGTCACCAGGGCTTTCCAAACAAAACCAGGAGATGAGCGAAGCCGAGGCGAGGGCCCGGAGAACACTGGGAGAACCGCAGCCGGCTTAGAATGCTGGAGACATCTGTGACATAACAGACCCAGCGCCAGACAAGGGGTGGAAGGAGCCAGGCGGTCATCGAGTATTGATAAACGGCTCGTTAATATGAAACTTTGCTCCATTTAGCATTTCTCACTGCCAACTAGAAGTAACGTCGCCACCACACTTTCGACCATTGCAAATTACTATATTCCCGGGACAAGCATGACAGAGCGCTTCTGTGGGGTGGCTGTGAGCAGACCGTGGAACTTCCTACAACGCTGCTCAGAGGGGACAGACCCTGGGACATGCCGAAGCCATAGGTAGCAAGGCAACCGGTGCCGAAAATGTCCCCAACCCTCGTGCGCCCGGTAAGCCTCACCTTGTAGCTGTGCGGACATTCCTGAGCTCCGGGCCGCTTTTACAGCCTGACACCGACTCCCATCTCTCTCGCCAGGTGATTAATGACCACACACGCGTTTGTGTCACAAAGTAAACAATGGAATTGTGCTGCAAAGAGTTATGGAGGAAATAAAGTCATCTCTCTCCTGGCCCAAACAGATGGCAGGAGTGGTGGCAGGGCATTAAGCATCCTTTGCAGGGCAGAAATACATCGATTTGTGTTTAATGCATCAGGCTGCTTACGTGGTTGTTATTGGGAAACCTGCCCACGAAAGTGTAGTATACATTTGTACAGCTTGTCCGCAGAGGGGGTCCTGGGAATGCAGGGGCAGTCGGACCTGGGCTCCAGCTCCCGCTGCGGCCAAAGTATGCCCCTTCTCCAGCCTCGGTTTCCACATCTGTACAGGGGGCTGTAGCCGGTGCAAAGGCCACAAGTCAGATGAAAGTGTTTCCCCGCCCACAGGGAGGGGGCGCTGGAGGGCCAGCCCCGGCCCCGCCCCGATCCCGCTCCGGCCCCGCCCTGGCCCCGCCCTGGCCCCACCCACACACCCGCAAGCCTCGGACCATAGTCTGGCCGCACCCCTCGCTTCTTTCTGCCTCGAGAGACCTCGAGTAGAAAACACACTCGAGCTTTGCCGAACTTCTGACCTACAGAACTGGGAGCTGGTAAATCGGTGTTGCCGTAAGCCACGCCTGAGTCTACTTGTAACACAACCAGAGACCTGACATAACAATCTGAGCAGAGGGGTGTGTGTCAGTTAGCCTCCTACGTCTGCGCGTGGAGAAGGCGGAGTGCACGGGAGGGAGCCAAGTCCACATGTGCACGCCTGGGCTGTGCACACCTGGGCCGCGGGACCAGCCTCGGGAGCTGCAGAACCAAGGTCAGCCTTAGCCCCGCCCCCACCCCTCCCGGTGGCCTGTCTCTGCCCACCCGGGGCAATGCCCGGCCCTAGGGTCCTGTGAACTGTCCTGAGAGCAGCATGAGACGGCCCTCTGGAGAGCCCCGAGGCCACCAAGAGCACGCCTGACCAGCTAGGCCACCAGGTACTGACACCCCCACTGCCCTTCAGTTGTTCCTCAACCCCAGGTCCCTGGAAGAGTCTGGAAAAGGCCACCACTGTCATCAGGGGACACACACAGCCCAGTCCGCCCCTTGCCTGCCATCACCAGCTCTTTGCAAAGCTGCCTGGCCAGGGCGAGCACATGTTGACGACACTTTGGGGTCTGGCATCAGAGCCGGGCACAGGTCCTGGCACAGTCCCACGGGCCACAGGGCCTTGGGCGGAGCTGCGTCACCGGGAGGAGGAGATAGCCCGGTGGAGCCTCGGCTGGGCCGGCAGCGGGACATGCTCAGTACTAGGGACGCCATCGTTGTGATAGTTCAGACCCAAGGCACGGACTGCTGGGCCCCAGAACGCAGGGCACTCGGCAGCTCATGTCTGCTGTGACTCACATCACAGGAGGGGCTGTGGCGTCAACTGATTCAGCCTCTCAGCGACCTAGGCCGAGGGAGAGGAGCCGCTCGCACCCCACTTTCCGAATGAGCGCGCTGAGCCTGAAACGTTCACCATGACTTTCCGAGATCACACTCATGACGAGTGCAGACCCCAGGCGCCACACGGCTTTCACTGGCAATCCCGTGTCCTGCGCCGGTGCAGCTTGGTGGACTGTGCCTGGGACGTGGGCGTACAGGGTGTGGGATCAAGTCCACACCACCTTTGCCGTGGCCTTGCCCCTCCTGGCCGGGCTCAGTCCTCATTCACCCTAGGGTCCAGCCTCGGCCGTGTGGGGAGGAAACTCCCTGCTCCCTGAGCCCTGGATTCTCTGGCGCTCCTCACTCAGTGTGATGCTGCCATGGTGCCTGCCTCCACCATCGGACTGTGAGATGCTAAGAGCAAGCCCCTCCTCTCTGGCCTCTGTGTTCCCAGAGCACGGAGCTGTCAATGAGTCGGTATCAGCAACACTGGCTGCATGCCCAGGACCAATCCCGTGCTCACTGAGCGCAGTTTGAACCACAGGTGTCTTCCCCAGACGGGTGGGCGGCCTCAGAAAGCACCTAGTGCAAGCACCTCATGCGAGGTCTGGAGCGTGGTGCTCACCTCATGCTCAGTGCATCTGCTTCTGTCCTGTAACAGCGCCCTGGGCGGGAAGCTCAGCCCTGCAGCCCAGCTTGCCCAAGCCAAGTATGGCCTCGCGATGGGGGAGAAGGGACAGTAGGGCCCACCCTGCTTGGGGAGCCTCAGAATGACCGCAGCTGACACCAGCCTTGGTGGCCTCACCAGAAGCCCTCCAGAGTGGCTTCTGAACAAGGTGGATGGGAGCAAAAGAACATGATCAAACCCAGCCGCCAGCGTGTCCCCAGCAGCCCAGCTGACATGGGACAGGCGCCTTGGACGCAGGCCCAGGGCAGGGACATGTGGCTCACATGCAGATCTCAGCCCATCAGGTGCCAGCTCTGCCTGCACCCATTAGGCCGGGCAGACTGTGGACTCCGTCAAAACCAGAAAACGAAGCCTTTCTGGTCTGGCTGGTCTCCCTGGCCACCTAAGCTTCCAGCCCAGACCCCTCCTCCATCCAAGAATGAAATTGGTACCCTGGGCATGTCCTCTGCTCCTGTCATCCCCACTCCCCCACAGGCCCTTCATCCAGGTGAGCAGAGCAGCCTGGCAGGGCAGGGGAGGGCCAGGACAGAGGAAGCAGCGTTAGCGGGGGGTTAGACTCTGCACCCACCAATTTTGTTGGCAGACTCAGCTAAAAGCTGCCCCCAGACATTCCATCCAATTATTCAAATCCCAGCCTCTCCACTTGCTGTAAAGATTGGACAGGATTGGACATTTATTAGCTAACTGAATGGCTGTAATAAGATAGCAAATCCAAAGGAGCAGAAAATTAAATGTTCTTGAGTTATCTTATTGAAATTTCCCTTCTACGGCTTTTATTGGAGGCGACAGCGCCAGAATTTCAAAGATGCATTTTAAGAGACTTCTTTATGGGGTTACCCTGCGAAAGTTGAAGCCATCAACTTGCAAGCAGCCAGCCAGCCGTCAGGTGGGAGTCCCCCTGGGCAAGGCGGGGCACCAGCTCGGCACCGCCTGGCACTGGCAGCACCCCCCCCCCCCGTGCCAGTGCCCCCCCCCTCGGATTCAGAGGAAACGCCAGTGCCGTATGCCTGGCTGATGGTTCTGCTGACGCAGACGGTGCATTTTATTAGGAGAGTTCACTATGTGATTCTCTGAATTTTGATTCCTTATTATCATAAGGAGATTCAGTGATTTCATAAGCGAGGCAGGAAGAGGGACGCGCACAGTGAAGCCGCCATCGGGTGTCGGGCCAGGCCGCCTTCCAGAAAACACGCACTCAGCTCACGCACAGATGCTCATGCTGATGGAGTTTTAGGGGCAGCTCTGGGCCCCTGCGCTGCAAGGAGCGTGCCAGGAGCAGAGCCCAGCGTGCAGCGGATGGGTGAGCCCGCAGGGGCAGACTCCTGCGCAGGACTCAGGGGCGCTGCCAGGCTGCCCCACCCCTAGGCCAGCCTTTCCAGGAAACGTAACCCTGTGCTTTTATTTCCCCTGCAGACCATGCGGTGTTAAGAAGAACAATAACACGTGATTTGGGCCCAGGTGGAATTGGTAAAGGTGACTGACTGATGACATGGCCGTTGACAGACGAGTGCAGTGGTACTCACGGTTCCCCTGAAAATGAGAGGCGTGCCGCCAGGGCTGCAGGGAGAGCAGGGGTCCTTCAGGAGACAGACGGGAGCAGGGGAAGCCTCGGCCCTGCCTTTATAAAGGAAGGAGTGAGGCATGGGGAGCCGGCTTAGGATGGCGAGTCTGAATGCTGGCCCTGGGTGATTCAGGGCAGGGGTCCTGGCTGGCTGTGACAGAGAAGGAGCTGGTTCGGAGTGTGGATGCCCACTGGTTGGTTTGCATATGAAGGACCTGTCAGCAAACATGTTTACTGTCTCTAGGAGTTGGCTAGCCCTGGAGGAGCCGTCTCTCCCCAGCCAGCAAGCCTCCCCAGAGGTCAAACCATTATAAAATACAGCAGACAAGAAGCACGATCAATGCACAGCGCACCCTCTGTGCTCCCACAACAAAGGAATCTAGATACTGTGGATGAAAAAGCAGCCACCTTCTGGACCTGACAAGCTCAGGAGCCAGCATGGCAGGCCCTGCAAACTCAGAGACCAAAAGTAACCACACAGGAGGGTGTGAACAGAGAAATTCCTAACTAAAAGCAGGTCGTGGCCGGTAGTCACCTCCTAGGCCTGTAGCTTCCTTGACAAAGGCCAACCTTTACCTTAAGCGAGCCCGTCTATTGTCTTTTTGCATCGAAGATAACACACCCTTGGAATGTCAGTCATCCCTTTTTTCCGGACCGCTCAGGGCACAGGGGTCCCCTCACCCCACACCAGAGCAGGAGACCTCAGAACCGCTGGGTGTGATCTTGTTCCCCGCATACCATCGCCAGGGGCTGTAATAACTGTCCTCACCCACCCGTGTAAGTCTGTCTCTCTGTCTTACTTTTTGTCCAATCCCAGAGATTTCCCCGCTTTGCTTCCTCCTGCCCCCTTAACCTACCACCAATGGATTCCACGGAATCCCCTTTACGGCTCCTTTGATTCTAATGTATAAAAGAAAACTGCCATTCTCCGGAGCATTTTCTTAATCCGTTGAGATTTTGCTTCCCAGCAGTTATCGTCAGTGTGTCTCAAATAAACTCATTAAAATTCTCTACAGGTTTGAACGTTTCTCACGTAGACAATACTCAATTAAGAGAAAAGATTCCACAGCTGAAAGCACAGTACTGATTGAGGGCGCGGACAGAACGTGTGTCCAGAGGGCTGCCCGGGATCCTGGGCTGTTAGCACGACAGGACACAGGGGTCCTGGTGGCTCTGGGCCTGAAGTTTTCCTGGACCAGCAGGGAGCTGCTGTCCAGGTCGGGGAGCGAGGACAGATGGACAGGCTCTGTGAGAGCCCCCTGGTGGCAGGTACCACTCCTGCAAATGTGCAGACAGCCCCCTGGTCCAAGCCCTGCAGGAGGTAGGGGGTCAGGGTTGAGCAAATGCAGAGTTCTGCCCTGGTGACCTGTCTGTCCACCAGGAGAGACAGAGACACACAGACTCACAGTGTGGCATGTGGTTACAAACGGCAACAAAGAAGGCCCTACACAGTGGGTCCTCAGCTCTGAGCGGTCCCAGGAGGGCTCTGTCCCTTTGCAGAGTTCACCTGTCCCCTTATGGACAAGGAGTCTTCCCCAGGAGATGGCATTCAAGCTGAGACTGAGCTGAATGGAGTACAAATGGGGTACCCCTGCACAGACCTGGGCTAGGCGTGTCCGGCAGAGAGGTCCCTGAGAGGGGAAGGACCTGCTGACTCAGCCCAGTGGGAGGGAGCAGGTGGCACCAGGTGATCTCAGAGAAGCAGGCCCCCATCTGGAGGGAGATCTGACTTGGTGCCCAGCCTCTGATGGGTTGCCAGCAGCCTTAGCCATGACGCCAGGTAGACAAGGTGAGATGGGGACGCTGAACCACACAGCACCAAGAGCCTAGTGTAACCAGGAAAGGACAGGCTATTGTCTGCCCCCCCCCCAGTTTATTCCAGAAAAGGCTGAGAGTCACTGCGGTGGGGGAGGGGTGGGGGAGGGGGCAACACCAGCCCAAAACCTGTGCCCCCGGAAGTTAAGTGCGCGAGTTTCCCAGAGAACTTTTATGAAGTTGCATCCATCTGATACCCGTTCCGGAGTTCTGTTGACGCTGCTAAATCTGTGCACACGGGGGCCAGGAAGACTCATTCTAGCTCCGTGCATTACACAAGACATCTGTAAATTGGATCCTCTTTTCCTCCCTTTAAAAAATAATTTCCCTCACCCGCGATACACAGGCAATTTTAGACCGAGGAGTCCCGGCCGCAAGGCTGGAAACGCTGAGCGTGAGTGGAAAAGGCAGATGTGAGATGATCCCCCAGCCACCGAGGTGCTTTCTGGAAAATGCGACCAAATGCTCGATCACTTGCTAATAGTATTCGTATTAAACAGGCTGCCGCCAACCTTCCCAAAGAGCAAGAAAATGTACAAGAATTTGCAACACAATGGAAAATGGGAGATTGTAAAACCAGGCTTCTTTATGTCCCTGTTTACATCACTTTACATTTCTAAGGGGTTCGTGATCCTTTTGGACTTTCCTTCGCCTCCCCCCCCCCCACAAAGCCTCAGCCAAGAGCTGGAAAGCCGAGACTCCTTGGACAGAAGACCGGCCCCCTCCCCTCACCCCTGCCAGCCCCTTTCCAGGCAGCGCAGTCCTGGGAGCCTCGGGTCAGGGACACTCACAGACCTGTCCTCAAGCTGACCCCAGCCGGCTGGGTAGCCTCCTGACCCCCAGCTAGGTACTTAGCCTCTGTGTGCCTCAGTTTGCCCATCCTTGAATGGGAATGAAACTTGTGTCATCTCCTGAAGTTGTGGTGAAGCCATGAGACCATAAAACCGGAAAGTGCTCAGACGAGTCCCTGCCATGCGCTGGGTCTCAATGCCAGCAGGGAACTTAGTGGTCAAGGGTGGGAGGGCCAACCATCACCACGGGGTGAGACCGCCTCTTGGGGTACAGAAAACTGTGCTGCCTGTCAGAGGACTGGACGGCGGGACTGGAAGGAGCCGCGTGCCAAAGGGAGGCGCTGGGCAACCATTACCCATCAGATAATCAGCTGAGATTTCAAAATTCACTCACTCATTCATTCATTCATCCATCCAGCAGAACAATCTGGGCACTTTGCTAGACATGGGACACTAGTGTTTGAGGAGCTCTGGTGCTTCAGCTGATCCAGTGCCCCTCCCCCACAGCCAGCATGATACAGATAAGTAAATTGAGGCTCACAGAAGCACGTGACTGTCTGGGCAGGTCACACAGCCAGTCCCTGGCAGGGTGGGCACAAAAATCCTGCTCTCTTGCACTCTGCTTTCTGCACCCAGCGCCACTCCAAAAGCAAGCCTCCAGTTCCACTCGCCACAGATGGAGGCTTTCTCTCGGGGTTGGTGTAAGCAAATTCCCTGGCACCTTCCTGCCCACTCACCTGCCGCGCCCCACCCCTAAGGCACACACCTATCCCCTCAAAGAAAAAGCTATGTGCCAAGGGGCGTCGGATGCCCGCAGGACCAGCACGTACTGAGGCAGGCGATGTCTACCGGATTGAGACGAGAAGCCTCTTTCCAGTACTTTCCTCTTTACTGGGATATTCTGAGCCATGGTGTCATGAAGCTGCTTCACTCTAACCCCGTTCCTGCCAGTGACCCATGGGCTACAGTCCTCACTCAAGGTCAGTCCCCCACAGCAGCCACCCTCAGGATCTCCACAGCAACCTTTGCTGTCACAGAGGTGTCACTGACACAGCTGGAAGTTGTTGTCTAGGTTTTATAGATGAGGAGACTGAAACTCAGCCAGACCCCTGGTTTTCTGGGCTCACACACCTGCAGCCCAACTCAGTCCTGGGTCTGCTGCCTGGGTGCCCTGCTCTCTAAGGCAATGGCTCCCTGTCCTGCTAAGACACCCCAGCCCTCACCGAAGGACCCAGACACTCCCTAAGTAATCTGATACCTTCCATTTTGTTTAAGATGATTCTCTAAAATTCACACGAAAGTTTAGAAGGGAGTCCAGATGTGGAAAGATGGGAGGGACTAAAACCTGGTGGTTTTGCATGGGGATTGCAGGTGTTGTTGTGAACTCATGGTTTTCCATGTATACAGCCGTGCTAACAAAAATGCAAATCCATATCTATATAAAAAGCTCTAAGCTTTTATCCACTGAGAGTATCTGACAGCAGTGACATCCAGTAGCAATGAGCACAATTCATGCCCAGTCTTACCTGAATACCATTCTCCACTGAAGGAACCAGGGTCCTTGGAGAAATTGTTGATTCCAGGGCTGGGACAGAGAAAGTACAAGTTGAGGCTGAAATATTCCGATGGCTTAGAACATAAGAAAGTATGGGGACATGTAAAAAAGACACAGAAATGACTTCTGCTACCAGGGGCTGAATTTATACTCCTCCCCAAAATAATCCCCCAAAATGGACGATATATATGAAACAATACTTTGCAAGACACTAGGCATCAAGCAACAGAAGAGAGGGTTGGTGAGAGGAGGACAACAAATGAGGGAACCCTATCATGGCCCCTGTTTACAACTTTGAGAGAGTTTCTATGCCACAATTCTGGAGGGTGCACCCAGGCACAGCCTGGGGACCCTCTGAGTGGAGTAGACAAAGCAGAGTCTGGGAGAAAACAAGGTGGCTGGGGTTCGTTGGCAGAGCTGCAGAGACAGGGAATTCCAGAGGTCTACAGTGTGTCCCTTCCATTATTCAGCTGCAGACTTATCAGCACGTGAATGTGAGAAAGTGATCCAAGGCCAGAGGAAGAGCATTAAAGGTGACAATGACCAAAGAGTGCACACACACACACACACACACACACACACACCTGGGAGCAGTGCCTGCCCCACCAGCCAGAATGGAGAATCTTTTCACCAGACACTGCGTTGATGTTAAGAAAATGCTCATCTCAGGAGTGGAAA
Source organism: Rhinolophus ferrumequinum (assembly GCF_004115265.2). Lineage (NCBI taxonomy): Eukaryota > Metazoa > Chordata > Mammalia > Chiroptera > Rhinolophidae > Rhinolophus > Rhinolophus ferrumequinum. The sequence goes on from NC_046293.1 coordinate 2,223,003, forward strand.
ATAATCAGCTCTGGACAGAGCACTGTTCAAATTCCCATGTAACAAATCTGAAAAGCAGGACATGAAAGAGTCAAACGGTTTCAAGTACCTTAACTTCATCCCAGAAAGAAAACCCAAGGATATTTCTAAGAATGCCAAATATCCAGCATCATACAAGGTAAAATTCGTAATGCTTGGCATCCAACCAAAAATTACCAAGCATGCAAAGAAGTAGAAAATAGGACCCAGGATAAAGAAATAATTGATTGACACTAACCCCAAACTGACGCATGTAATAGAATCAGCAGAGAAGGACATGAAAATAGTTTTTACAACTGCGTTCCATATGCTCAAGAAAGGCGGAAAACAAAATGTCCCAAATTGAACATCAAGAGACAAAACTACAAAGTGTGAGATGAAAAATACACTGGATAATATTAAAGGAAGAAGGGAAGATTAGTAAACTTGATGACAGAGCAATAGAAACTATCCAAATAAACACAGAAGGAAAAAAGGATTTTTAGAAAATGAACAGAGCATCAGCAACCTATGAGACGGATTCAACCAGCCTCATGTAAGTGTAATGTGGGCACCTGAAGAAAAGGAAGGTGGGGGAGGGAGGGAGAAAGAAAAAAATGTTTGAAGAAATATTCCAAATTTGATGGTAACTATAAACCCAACAGATCCAAGAAGCTCAATGAACACCAAGTTGAAGAAAGATGAAGAAAACAACATGAAGGCCCATCACAAATAATTTGCTCAAAACCAGTATTAAATAGAACATCTTAAAAGCAGCCAGAGATAAAAGATAAGCTACATATAAAGAAACAAAGGTGAATATGATAGCAAATTTATCCTTACAAAAGATGCAAGCAAGAAATTTCACATCAAAAATGGTGGAAGAAATAAATGCTCTACTCTCAGTCCACCAAAAAAAATTAAATTAAATTAAATTAAATTAAATTAAATTAAATTAAATTAAAAATGATGCAAGAAGACAGAGCAGCAACATTTTTAAAGTACTGAAAGTAGGACCTACCAATCCAGGATTCTACACCCACCAGTGTGGCCTTAATACAAGGATTTCTGCTCTCACTGCTTCTAGTCAACATTTTACTGGAGTTACTAGCTACTAGTGAAATAAGACAAGTAATCGAAACGAAAGTCCTCCCAGATTAGAAAAGAAGATGTAAATCACCTTCATTCACAGACAGCATGCCAATTTGTATAGAAAATTGGATAAAACATGCAAAGAAATAGTGGAATTAATAAGTGAGTTTAGCAAGGCTTCAGGAAATAAGATCAACACACAAAGGTCAATTGTATATCTATATACTAGTAACAATCACATTTTGAAATTTAAAAAAATCCTAACATTTGCAATAGCATAAAAATATGAAATACTTGGGATAAATCTGACAAAAGATGTGAAATATCTATAAAGTGAAAACTACAAAACATCACCAAGAGAAATTAAAGACAAATACATACAGATATACCCTGTTGCTTCATTGAAAGATTCAGTATTGTTACCATACCCAAATTGATGTATAGATTAAATATAATATCAGTAAAAAAACAGCACTTTTTTTTTTGTAGAAGCAGACAAACTGATCTAAAATTTCTACAGGGATGCAAAGGACCTAGAATAACTAAAACAACTTTGTAAAACAATAACAAAGTAGGACAACTAGAATTTTCTGATTTCAAGACTAACAACAAAGCTGCACTAATTAAGACAATGTGGTATTGACAAGTTAGACAAAAGATCAATAGAATAGAATACAGAGTCCAGAAATAGACCCACACATATGTGTACAACAGTTTTAGGTAACTCAGTAAAGAAGGAATAATCTTTTTCACAAATGGTGCTAGAAAAAATGGTATATATTTGCAAAGAAATGTACTTCAAGCCACACTCCACCATGTACAAAGCTAACTCATTGTACAACTAAAACCTATTAAACTCCTAGAAGGAAAACAACCTTTGTGACCTTTAGTTAGGCTAGGTTTGCTTAGATATGACACCAAGAGAAAAACATAAAAAATAAAAAAATTAAATTACAATTCCTGCTTCTTGAAAAACACTCTTAGGTGGATGAAAAGGCAAGCCACAGACTTGGAAAAAATATTTGCAAATCATATATTAGACAAAAGACACGTATCCAGAATGTGTAAAGAACTCTCAAAACTCAACAAAATGAACAACCTAATTTAAAAGAAGGGTGAAAAATGTCACTATCAGACACTTCCTGGAAGAAAATGTACAGATGGTGACTAAGCTCATGAAGAGAAGCTCAGCATTATTGTCACGAGGAAAATGCACCTGAGAAACTGCAATGAGTCACCACTGCACATACTAGAATGGCTAAAATGAAAAAGACTGACTTGCCTGAGTGCTGAGGGTGCTGGTGAATCAGGGACGCTAGAGACGGGACCTGGAAAGATCTTGGCAGTTTCCGAAAATGTTGAACTCATATCGATGTTATGAGCCTGTCATTCCACCCCCAGGTATTTGCTCAGGAGAGAGTGCAAGCGCGTGTCCATGGAAAGATGTGTACACGGATGTTCAGAGCATCTTTATTTTGTGATTTTTTATGATACTTCCATCACACTGTTTTTTTAAAAAAAAAAGCCAGCTTGAAAGGGTACCCACTGATCAAATTTAGGACCATATCAACATCAAAGTAATTTTTGATAGTGACATACTATAGTCCTTTGAATAGCACTGAGACCTCTGAGCCCACATCCTCGTATACGGTATACCAAGTGTTTGTCAGTATCTATTATATGATATTCACTAATTAATTACCTAATAAGGAGCAGAGTGATTCCTTTCTTACAGAAAGATGCTAAATACTAAGTATAGAAGGAATGATAAAATAAGAAAATCGCTACTTATCAAGCTACATAGTAATAAGTATAATAACTCATGCAAGAAATATCAATGCTAAAACGAACGGTGAAAATGGAATAGGAATAATATTTCATATAGAATCTCCCCATAGAACACTTGTAAATTTCAAAAACAAAGAAGAAACCAGTAACTTGACAGAAAAGAAACCTGGCAGATAATGTCTTAACCAAATAATAGGGGTGGATTACATTTTCCAAAGATGTCTGTAACAATACCTCCCATCCTACATGCTCTTCTTATGTGCTTCTTACGTCACCCTCCTCCCATTAAATAGCAAGGTCTACCCTCCCTTTGAGCATGGATTGGTCTATGTGTCCACCTTGCCCAACAGAGTATGGTGGAAGTGACACCTGAGGCTAGGTCATGAACATGTCATGCACATCCATCTGGTTTTCTTAGAACATGCACTCAGGGGACGTGAGTCCCCACGCCAGGAGTCCAGCAGCCCCAGAAGGCATGCTCGGGAAAGCCCATGCTGCCCTGTGTGGACAGGTCCTAAGACTACAAGGAGAGAGAGAGAGAGGGAAATGTCCAGCCAGCAGTTCCAGCCACCATGTCACGGCCACTACATTAGAACACATCTGAACTCCTAGCTGAGTCTTTCCTGACTTCCTGATACACAGAAACCATCAAGGTTATAAAATGGTTGTTTTATGCTGCTAAGTGTCGGGTGGTTTGTTACTCATCGATAGCTTCCCAAAATGCTAGTGAGAGCTGACTTCGTTACTGATGGGGGAATCAACCTCACGTGACACCTGATCAGGTGTGATGTGGTGTACACAGCACTACAGGTGTGATTTCCTGGACAAGGAAACACAACCTGGCTGTAATCATGAGTAAATATCAGACAATCCCAAATTAATAGTCATTCTACACAATGGCTGGCTTATACACTTGAAAAATGTCAAGGTCACAGAAGTCAAGGAAAGACTGAGACAGTATTCCAGAAAGGTGCTACAGAGACATGACAAGAGGCTGCCCTGGTTCTGGGTTGGTTTTGTTCGGAAGGACATCATGGGGACAATTAGTGAAACTAAAATGGGGTCTCTGAGTGAAGGGTAGTACTTTTGCAACAAGTTTGAAGTTGTTTCAAAATCAAAAGGAAAAGGGAAATAAAAGAAATAGCCTTAATTGTGCTGAATGCTGATGAAAAGACCTGTGTGTGTTCAAGGCTCACAAAGGAAGGTCATTTCCACTTCATCCAGGCTTTCTTCTCCCCGCCCCTGGGATCCTCGGGCAACCAGGCTCCACTTAGACACCTGGACCAAAAAAATGCTACAGCTCCATTAGGAGGCTGACTGGGCCACAGAGGTCAAAGGTGAGTCATCGGGGAAGAAGGCATTTGTGGAGGGAAAGAGCCTTCTGAGGTCATTATTTTGCATATGGTTGTTAATAATGCAACACTGAGTCTATTAAACAGAGGAAGAGGTAAGTTTGGCCTGTGGGAAAGGACCATTATGCAAATTCAGGCAGAAGGAAGCTTTTAAAAATGCACATATTTAACTAAAGGATCCAGAGTCTGGGGGCATTACTTTCTTTTAAAAGTATTCCCAAGAAAGCATTGTTTCCACCAAACACCACGGTACAGAGGCCTCAAAGGAACCAGGGCAGCCGTTCTGTGTTGTTGCTTTACCATCTGTGCGGCTTCGAGGATGAAGCTCCTGGAACTCTCTGAGGCCCAGGGTCCTCACCCATTTTGGGTTTTCTGTGCATCCTTTTCAGACCACCTGGTCAACATCCTTCTGGAATCCTGAGAGCGGCAGAATCCTCAGGGTGGCGCTGTCCAGACACTTGTGGTGCTGAAGCTGGTTGTTGCCACGCCCGGACATAATGGGCCCTCCCTAAATACATCTCTGGGACCCACCTGTACCACCCTATCTGTGGGTGGCAGAATGTCTGCTCTGCAGCCATGGAAACAGCTCTCAGAAAAGCAATTAGTGCACAGGTGTGTACTTTAGCTCTGTGATAGTTGGAATTTATTTATAACTGTAAAAGCAATTAGTCTACATAATGAACTAATCACTTTACTGGAATTTGGAGCTCTTTTGGATCTGCATGTAACACACATGTATCGAGCAAAATTTAGTTTTCTAACTGCCAATAATTAAATCAACTTCAATTTCATTGCAATTAGATTGAGCACAACTATCATAGCAGATTTGGAAATTGCCTTGTGTTTCTTTCTCTCCCTCCTACCTGCCGGCTAAAAAAAACAGTGAAGTTAAGTGTGAATATACTAAGATAAATAACATCTTTGGAAAACTTAGAGATAATACATGGGAACAGGTATTATCCCTAATTTATAAACAAGAAAAGGTTTTAGAAAGGTTGGGGCTAACTTTAAAAATTACTGAATGCCTCTTGTGAACCAGTAAATATGTAGTATATTATCTAATTTAGTTCATATGACAGCCCAAATATATATTATATATGAACAGCCCATACATTCACGGATGAATAAACCTGGTCCCAAACAGGGAGGTAAAAGCTAACAACAGCAACAACAAAAGGTTACTGGTCACCGAATAGACGTACATATTATTCTCTAACATCTGTAACAAACCTACGAGGGAAGATTTAGTTACCAGTTTCCCACAGGAAAGCAGAAGGTCAGAGATGTTAAGTAACTCCCTCAGATTTATCTGAGGTGCTAAATCTGGGCTTTACACCCAAGCTGACTGGCTCCAAAGCTCAGAACCTTCCCCAGACCCACCAGCAAGTTCACCAGGCAGCCCCAGGGAGCTGGCGTTTGTGAGAATCTCCTCCAGGACTCAGTCCCCATCATGTCCTGGTTCCTCTGTCCTTTCGCACAGGGAACGTGCAGCTGAGCCCGGAGGTGAGGCAGGTGTTGTCCGTCCCAGTCCTTCTGCTATCTGTCCAACCTCCCTCCCTTCTCCATTAAATACACATGTTGGGAATTTCACGTATCAGACTACCCCACCTACCACCCCACCCCCGTTGAAGCCATCTGTCCCCCCCACCTCCCTGATCACGCCCCTTATTCCTCAGACATCTGGGCCCCTGTCTCATTACCTACACAGCTCGTACTTCATGGTTTGGTCATAGCCGTTCCCTTCAGTCTACCCTCAGCTGTCTGGCCCCTCCGTCACTTTCTCATGCTCAGCTGGGCCAAGCCACACGTCTGACTACCTCCAACTGCCCTCCTTCTCATGCGTGCACCTGCTCAGAGCAGTGCAGCTGGAGAAAAATGGGGGGCCATGCTGACAGGTCTCACCTTAAATTCCTGACCCCTGAGTTTAAGTGGGGTCATCCTGCTGCGCACAAATGTCTACCATATTTGCCCAGTTCTTTCTCTCTCCTACTTTCCTAGATGATGTTCACCTCCTTCTCTCTCCTCCCCACAACCCCTCCTAGTCCTCCCTCTTGTCTGGTGGTCTGGCTCGGAATCTCACTGAGAAACCAGAAGCTTCAGAAATACCCTGCCACGGCCCACCTCCTCATCTGTTTCCTTCATCCTGTGTGTGAAATCTCCCTGCTCCCAGCTGTGGCGACGTCCCCACCCACCCACTGGAATCCATACGCTCTTACCTAAAAGACGCAGTTCCAACACTCCTGCCTCTTAGTCCTGGGTCACCACGTTTTCTGGCTCTCCCGGGGGAGATCGTTTCCATCAGCCCACAAACATGCGACCATGTCTCCCATTTTAAAAGTTTCTCTTGACTCCACTTCACCCACCAGCTTCTGCCCTTTGCAGTGAAACCCCTTGAAATAGTTTCTCCTGGCTGCGTCTGCTGTCCCTCCTCCTGTGTGCACCCTCCCCCGACGACACTTTCTGTTCCCATCACTCCAACCTAACCACCTTTATCAGAGGCTCTGAGGACCCCAGGTGGCTGCATGCACAGGACACCCCTCCGTCCTCGTGGCGTGTCCCCTCAGCAGCATCTATGACTGTGACCCATGTTTCCTTCATTGCTTTCCTTCCACAATCACTTGATTTTCCTCCCTCTTCTCTAATTGCTCCCGTGCTGCATCCTGACCTCTGTGAACTCTCAATGTCGGGAGCCCCGGGCTCAGTCCTTGGAAATCTCCTCTTCTTGGCCACATTCACTACTGGGGTGATCTCATCCAGTCCCACGGCTTTATCTTCTGCCCACATGCTGGGTCCACACCCATTTGTTTGGCTGTGTAGACCCGCTGGCCCTCGTAATGCCACACTTAGCATAGCCTGGGAAACACGTCCACACCCTGATACCCACCAGCCGCCACCCTGCGCCATCTTCACAAATGATCACTCCAATCCCTCGTGCTAACACACAGACACATCCTTTTTTCTTTCAATCTTTCAAACTCCATAGGAAATCCATCAGCCCACCCTGTAACACTGTACCAAAATAAATATTAAGAATCCAACCACGGTCACACTGGTCCAAGCCGCAGCCATCTCTTGCTAGGATGTTTGCGATACCCTGCTAGGAGGTCCCATAAGTTTATTTTTTCCCTAATCAGGGTGATCCTTGAAAAATGCTGTCACATGACATTATTCTTCTGCTGAAAGCCATCCATGGCTTCAAAAGCACTTACTTAGAACCCCAAACTCCTTACCCTGCCTCAAAAATCCCCCATGGGACCTGGCCCTTCTTCACCTCTGCAACCTCAGCTCTTCCTATCCTGCCCCTCACTCACTCAGTTCAGGCACACTGGTCTCCTCGGGGTCCTCAAATCCACAGGTACACGCCCACCTCAGGACCTTGGTGTTGCTGTTCCCTCTGCCTGGAACACTTGTCCCCCAAATATCCCCATGTGTCGCTCCCTCACTTCCTTGAGATCTTTACTCACAGATCAGAGGCTACCCCAGCCACCTACCTAAAAGCCACCCAGCTCCTGTCCCTCTTCCTTACTTTAGCCTTCTCCTAAGGCTCAACCTCCTGTATTTTCATTTCTTTACTGGCCTGTAAACTTCCTGAGGGCAGGAATTTGTGTCCGTTTCCTTCATCACTCAGCTCCAGTCTCCAGCACACAGGAGGTGCTCAATAAGTATCGAAATAAAAACTCCTCCCTTTGTGCCCACGTCACTAGCCCCCGAGTATAACTGGTTTAGAACAGTCGGCACATTTTATTTAAATTAGTTGTCACTGTCACCCATGGTTAGTCACCTTTGTACCTATGGGCCAGGAAGAGGAAGGACCCAGCGAGCACTTGTTAAATGAACGAACACACGCTGAAAACTGCTATGTAACTTGCCACAACAGATCAGGTGTTCAGGAAGCGGGCCTCTTGTACTTCTCGGGCACTAGTGTGAGCTTGGGCACGAGCAAGCTGTCTCAGCGTGAAACGTCTGCAACGAGACAAGCACTAGAGGCGCAGAAAACCTGCGCAGTAAAGAGGTGCAGATAATGAAGTCATCTGCTGCTCTCCACCAGCGCAAAGGGGAATCCAAGAGGACTGCAGGCGGCAGGATGGCAGAGCAGGTGTCATCAGCATAACGACTTCAAACTGGGGTGCTTCCAAACAAAGGAGCAAAGCAGACAACGGCAAAGCAGGCATCACTTCACACCCTTTATTTTTCATCTAGGCGCCGTGCACGGCTTCCCTGAACGCCGCAGGGCTGTCTTCTTCAGTCTACTCAACAAGTTAGGATTGATAAGAAAAGTGATAAAACGATGTTTTAAATAGTAGTTGACATTTGTATGATTTTTTTCGCTGTCAAGGCCATTTTATATTCATTAACCCATCGACCTGTCACAACACGTCTGTGGGACAGGTAATAGCCTTATTCCCACCCCACTGATATATTGAAGGGATTTGCCCCAAGTCACACAGTCATCGGGGTTAGAACCCAAAGTGCTGACACACAACCCGCACTCAGTCCCCTGCCATCTGCGTGAGCACGAGCACCACTCTGCACCATCAGGAAGGAACGGGGCTTCCACCGTGGGGAGCAGGCTCTGCCCACAGCACCCCGGCCCCCAGCAGCAGCTCCGGGCCAGCGTGCAGCTTCCTTACGCTGATGCTGCATTTGCAGAAGTTACTCAATTAAAGGAAAGGGCAGATAAATGCCAGGCTCTGACACGGCGCCATCCTCCTTCTCCCACTGGCTCTTGGCTCGCTGCTCCCCCACGAGGACTCCAAATGCCTTTACTGCTTCATAATCACCCTACATTGTCTCCACGCGCACCTTGTTATTTAAACTCCAATAAAAGGTACGATAAAAAAAAGTTAATGGTCTAAAACTTGCTTTTTTGAACAACTGAAGAGGACATTTTACTCATAAACATAAGAGAGGATACAGGCCTCCATTTCTACAGTTATGAGACAAATAAACATCTTCCCAGACCCCAGGCAGAGTATTGAGGGGCGCCCCCAGCAGGACCCAGCCGTGGCGGTCCTGGGAGAAGCAGTCCTGCCTCTCCTCGGGACTCCAGGCTCTTCACACCCCAGAAGCTGCTCCTCAAAGGGTGAGGACACATAATGGGGCAGGTACCCCTTTCAGCAGCCCCACCTGCTGCCCTCTGACTAGGGCACAGTGCCCATTCTCCCGCCTCAGTCACCGAGCGCGGACGGAGGACCCACCACACATCAGGCCCCAGGGACAGAAGCCTAGAGCTAGGCACAGTTCCCAGCCTCCAGAATCCCACAGGTGGGGACACAGGTGCACAGGAAAACACGCCAAACACAGTCACACGCAGCCACTGCTGTGGAAGGAGGGCGGCGGTCAGTGGGGATCAGAGAAAGACACCCCATCCAGCTGGAGCATCGATAGGCTTCCTGCATGACGCTGGAATCTCTCTCAAAAAATGACCAGGATTTTGCCAGGTAAGGAAAAAGGAGAGAATTCCAGACCAAGAGTTGGAGCAAGACGGAGAAGCGGGGAGGCACAGCGTGCTCAGGGAGTGGAGCAGGGAGGAGTGGCCTGGATGGAGCCGGCCGGCCGGAGGGTGGTCCACCGCACAGAGCCTTGGCTGCCTGGCGGGCACGCAGGGGTCCCAACTCCTCGTTGTATAAACGGGGCTCAGGCATGGAGTGGCTCTGAGCTTGAAGAGCCCAGCGAAAGACACGCTGATCACAGTCCAAATGTTCCCTCCACACGTCTTCCCCACAATGTGGGGATGGACAGGTGCCAAGGGGTAATGGGGGAGGAGTGGCTCCTTGGTCCCCAGGACCCCAGCTCCTGCCACGTCACAACGCCGGCAGTGTGCAGAAAAGGGCCGGAGGGGACGCTGGGCACCAGAGGCAGACGAGGGCCTGACTACCTCCCGCTATGTGCTCCCACACCTGTGCCAGGTGAGCATCTGCACAGACTGCGCCCAGCACTGCGTGGACCATGGACCAGGTAACAGGTGTGGGGGGGAGGGGTGTAAGCTGGCTTAGCAGCTGGAAGGTCAGTTTGTTCTAAAAAACTCTGTGCACGTATTTAACAAAATGCCGCGACTCACACCTCAAGCAAGCCCTGGAGGGCCCTCTGGAGGCGTGGACCCTGCTCTGAGGGGCCTCGCTCTGCAGACAGGACAAGGACACAGGGGCCTTGAGATGCCCCAATGCACCCCACGTCACTCACTGCTCACAGCACATCAGCTTCGAGCGTCACCCACCCACGACGAGCGCCACCCGTTCCCGACCAGCGTTGCTGGCATCCAGGAAGGGGATGGCTGATTTTGTGTGTCAACTTGGCCCAGCTAGATATTTGGTCAAACGTTATTGTGGGTGTGTCTCTGAGGGTGTGTTTTGGGTGAGATTAATACTTAAATCAGTGGACTTTGAGTAAAGCAGACTGTTCTCCGCAGTGTGGGTGGGCTTCGTCCAATCAGCTGAAGGCCAGACTACAACAAAGACTGAGTCCCCAACCGAGAGAGCATTCTGCCAGAAGATGGCCCACGGACTTGAACTACAACAGCGGTTCTTCCCTGGGTCTTCAGCGTGCCCTGCAAATTTTGGATCTCTCAGCCTCCATAATCACATAAGCCAATTCTTTAAATCTCTCTCTCTCTCTGTCTGTCTATCTCTATCGATCATCTATCATCTACCTACCTACCTACCTCCCAGTCTATCATCTATGTTATATATCTCCCATTGGTTGGGTTTCTCTGGAGAACCCCCACTGATACACTGACTGAGGGTGAGCTGCCCCTAGGCGGGCCTGTTCTTCAAACCCCCACCCTCTCCTCCAGTTTCCCTTACAGACTGTCCCCACAGAGGTACAGCCCCCCGTCCACATCAGCCGTCACCGGGACTTCACCGCAGAGCAGTATCTTATGAAGTGACGGCAGGACTGGCCCTGGTTCCCAGTCCCCTGGGGGCACATGCAGCACTGGTGCCCAGGCTCCCAGCACTAGAGGCTCCTTGCTAGGGCTCCTTCTGCCCTTTGGGGGTCACACTGTACCCGACCTTTGTGGGAAGCCCCCCCAACTGCTCACGGCCCCGCTCCTTATCCCTGGGGAGGTCTCTGTCTTTGCACCTCTGTGGTAGGTTGCATCATGTCCTCCATGTCAGACGGCCATGCCATCCTCCCCATCACTGTGCCACCTGTGGTGTCTCCACTCCATCCACGGGCCATGTGACTTGCTTAACCAATAAAACATGAGCAGGGGGCGTTAGGGACACTGTGTGTTTCCATCAGCTCTGCTGGGCCTTTCCTCTGTTTTAAGAATGGAAAACCCCCGTTAAGCTTCTCCTTCTACCTGGTTCCCAGAATGAAGAAGATACTTGAAGCACAGCCACAAATAATCCACAGCCAACATACAACATGAAGTAAACCTCTCTGTCGTTGCAAACTCCTGAGATGTGAGGGTTATGCGTTACCACAGCACAAGTTAGCGAAAGCTAACCAACAGGGGCCCTGCCGCCCTCCTGCCAAGCTGACGTCTGACCCCGCATACCCCGTCCCCGCAACGCCGTCCCCGCACACAATGGCCCTGCTGGGTCCAGCAGCCCATCAGCCCTGCCTCCCCGTGCCCTGTGCAGTGAGCGTGTGGCTTCTGCTCCCTCTCAGGGCATCTTCCGGTCCCCTGGCAGTCAGTGAATGTAAACGGATGAGGCAGGAGAAGCAGCACCTTCTCCATGTCGGGGATTCCTTGGGGCTGGCGCCTCAACTAGACCTTGACGCAGAGCGCTCGGTGCCGCAGGAGACAGACAGCTGAGGTGCATGGTGTTTGCACACCGGAGGAAGCTCCCGTCAGAGCTGCTCGCTCACTCAACCATCCCAGAACTCAACCAGCAATTAACAATGCTGATTTCATGCACCTGAGTCTAGGATCCCTGTTTCAGGCCCAGCCCACCCACACCAACTTCCAATCGGCCGCCAAAGAACAGGTGAAAATGCCCGTCTGACACTTTCACTGTCTGGCCAGGGGCCCCTCTGTGGGGATGGGTGCGTGATGGGTGATGGCTGCTCCTTGTGGAGTCCCATGTGGTGACGACAAGAAATGAGCTAGAGGCTCACTGGGCAGGCACAGGTCTTCAGACCAGAGTGGGCAGGAGGGGGGCGTATAGAACGATACTTATAGCACAGTGGGTCCTTCTGCAAAGTTAAAGTGATATTGCAACCACTTCGAAAGTTTTGCACAGAACTTACCATATGCAAAGGCATACAAATCTACTGTGTTTCCCCAAAAATAGGACCTCGCCGGACCATCAGCTCTAATGTGCCTTTTGGAGCAAAAATTAATATAAGACCCGGTCTTATTTGGGTCTTATACAAGACCAGGTCTTATATAACATAATATAACATAACAACATAAAATAAAATAATACTGGGTCTTACATTAATTTTTGCTCCAAAAGACACATTAGAGCTGATGGTCCGGCTAGGTCTTATTTTCGGGGAAACACGGTTGGATAGTTTGTGCTTATGAGGCTCAGAGGCAGAATGGAATTGGAGATAGAGGAAGAAGGAGAAACGGTGATAAAACAAAGGAAACACCGTTATAAAAACACACCGGGTGTGTCAAAACCACGTACACACATTTTAGAGATGGTATCTATGCTCAAGGAGCAGTTCGCCATCATCAGAAGTGTCTGGACGCTGATGGGAACCACTTTGAGCACCTCTTGTAATTGCAGATGTCACATGTGACTTGTATTCATCTTTTGTTATCAATATATATTAAGCATTACAATTTTAATACAGTTTTCCTTTCTTAAAATGTGTGTACATTTTTGGGGCACCGTCTGTATGTAAAATGAACAATCTTCTGATAACGACCAAACATGCCTAATAAAGTGTTGTTCTAAAAACCTCTTTTGAAATGCCTTGCTGGGTGGTCAAGAGAGAGAACAAACCCTCAGAGACCAAACAGCACGTGAACGTGGGGCTGCAGAGAGGGAACAGAATCCGGGGCTCACTTTGTGCTCCACGTCTGCTAGCTCCCAAAGGTCTTCACCTTCTGGTCTGACAGCTGCCCAGGCCCGGATTACTGGGAACAAGGCCAAGTCAGCACAACAGAGATGTCTCGTAAGAGGACCCCCGTGAAACTGGACCACCGAGGGCTGCCTGGAAAGAACTCAGAAAAAGACAGAAAAGAACCCATCTGGGCTCAAATTTGGTGCTGAATGCATGGAAAACAACAAACTCCCCTGATCTTACGGAACCCCACACTGTCCTCATGTGGTTTTGCCACCTGAGCTCATACCAGCTGTTAAGAAAAAAAAAAAAAAAACCTCCAGTGAGAGATTACTTTAAAGTTGTCCTGTCCTGAGCTGGTAGCAACCCCAGGTCCCTAACAGAACCGAATACAAATTGTCTTCAGGGGTCTCCACCTCTAACACAGGCTTCAAATCCTCTCCACATATAAAGTTATGAGAAAAATGAGCCCTTGTCAAAAAAGTCAGAAAATAAACAAAGAGGCAGGCAGCGTGCATGAAAGCCAGCAGAATCACGCCACAAAGACCTCAGCAACTGCATTTTCATGTGCTGGGCTATAAAAGAAAAGTGTGAAATATGCTTGAAGAAATAACATTTTTAAATATGCATAAAGTACAGATTATTGGAAAGAATGGTATGGATCTGAAATATAACTAAGTAGAAGTTCTAAAAATAAAAGATATAATAATTGGAATAAAACCTCAATGGACAGGTTATAGCAGATTATACACAGCTGATGAAACAATTATTGAACTGGAAGATAGAATGTAGCACAAACTCGAACAGATGTGACAGATATAGAAGACAGGTTAAGAGGGAAACAGAGTGGAGAAGGTACATCTAATCGGAATTCTAAAAGGAATTAATAGGATGAAGCAGAGGCAATATTCATTAGATGTTGGACAAGAATCTTCAGAAGCGGAAAAAAGGCACTAATAATCCTGATTCAGGCAGTCTAACAAAACATAATGAGAAGCCATTTTTTAAAAAAAGAAAGCTACATTCAAATACATTACAGTTAAACTACAAAACAAGCAAGGAGAACATCAGATAGATGTATCAGAAGATAACTAAAAGCAGCAAGAAAGAAACCAAATGTTACCTACAAAGTAACCACAGAGACTAAGGGTTGATTTCACAACAGCAAAGAGGGCCCCGAAATAAGGACGTAATATCTTGACTGTGTTTCAGAGAAAAATCAGAGCTGAGTCTCAGAAAAATGACCATTTAACAACGAAGGCAAAATAAGAACATTTTCTGATATAGAATCACTTAAGATAACTTGCCATCAATTCACCTTTTAATGGAAAATTCTAAAGAATCTGCTCCCAACAGAAGTAAAACCATGTCCGGGAAAAAAACCAGGAGATACTGGAAGGGATATGAGAAGGGACACTGACAAATATGGAATAACTCCAAACAAAGCAAAGCCACTTAACATCTAAACAACAGAAGCACCAACAACGGCACCAACAGAACCCAATTTGGGGGACTTAAACATTATATATAAAATCTAAAAATGTTAAAATGGAGAGGGGGAGTCTGGAAGTTAAAGTGTTCTAAGATCCTTGAGTTGGTGGAGAGGGGGATAAATATGTTGGCTATTTTTCCACTTTGCTCGGTACAAAGATAAAGGTTTGTAGGTAACAACTCAAAATAAAGAAAAGTGCAAAAACCTCCATAGCAGCAGTGGGGAAAAGCGGAACGGGCAAAACAAACTCAAGCGATACATAGAAAGAAACAGAAACGGGAGGAGAAATAGAAAGGACAGAGATGATGGAAATGAAGCAAGATGTACTACTAACTACACTAAATATAGATAGTCCAAACTCATTAGCTATAGGACAAAGATGGTAAAACTAGATTTGAAAAAGACGGTAGCTCTATGTACCCTATGCTACTTGCAAGAAATCTTGTAAAACTTCAGAATGCAGGAAGGATGGAAGAAAAGGATGGGGAATATATATAGTAGCCAAATATTAACCAAAAGAAAACTGGAATGGAGGTGATACATATAAATATATCTCTTTATCTACATATAATTACTCTATATATTTATTTATATTTGTATTGTGTATACATATGTAGTAGTCAAACAAATTAGCATTTAAAGCAAAATACATAGAGATAGAAAAAGTCACTACAAAATGACAGTTAAATATGCCAATATATATGACAACTCTAAGTAAGAGTAACATAGCTTCAAACTATATAAACCTAACATTGACAGAATTATATTCTGTCATAAAGGGAGATTCTATTATATCTTATGCAGCTATTAATAAACAGATAAAAATCAATAAATACACAAAATACTTGCATAGTACAACTAATGAACTTGTTCTAATGGAAACAACTGGAGAACACCCATTATTCGCAAACACACATGGAACATTCACAAAAATTGGCAGATACAAGACCATAAAGCAGTCTTAACAAATTTCAAAGGTTTAAGATTAAACAGACTAATATTCCAGATGAAAATGTAATTAAATTAGAAATAGCAAAAATATTAGACTACATACATTTGAAAACCTCCACTAAAAAGCACACTTTTAAATTAATCTTGAATAGAAGAGAAAGATTAGAATGGAAATTAGAAATGACAAAATAATGAAATTTCAAACCATGTAGGGTGCAGGTAAATCAGTACCTAAAAGGAACTTTATTAGTTACTTATATTAATTAGTTATGTTAGAAAAGAAGAAAAGTTGGAAGTTAACGAGACAAGCATCCAACAGAAGAAGTTAGGAAAAGGACGACAGAATACTCCAAAGAAAATGCCAGGAAGAAAATTATTTCTTGAAAAGATAATCATAAATAGAAAGTAAATGAACAGTAGACAAGATGAATAAAGCTTTGAAATCTTAATTAAGTGACAAAACTCTAGCCAGAAAGGAATGGGACAGAGGGTGAGGGCAACCTCTGGACGCCATCTGGGGGTGGTCCCAGCAGAGGGGACACACTCCCCGTGGTACCTTCTTCACGAGGCTTCCTGACAGCAACACCGAAAAGTGCCACCAACACCTCCATGCCTCTCCCTCCTTTACTTTTCTCAAGAACACTTCTGATATAATTAGGAGGCACACACATATGTAATTATAACGTGCCTGATATAATGAGAACACTCAATTTTCTAACATACTGTGTATTTGAACCATTGTCTGTCTCTCTCCAGGAGAGTTTAAGCTCAGAACGGTGGAGGTTATTGTGACTTTCGTTCACTGCCACACCTCCGAGACCGGGACAGGATTTGGCACCACGTAGATGGTGCCAATAAAGAATTCTGGATGAATCCATCTGCCCATCGATATGAAAAAAGTCACAGACTGATCGAAAATGGGCTCAGGCTGGGCTGGCCCTTTACAGACAAAAAGACGTCAGTGACCCGGAAGCATGACAAGATGCTGTCCTCGTTAGTAATCAAGGAACGGCGGACGAAACCCTCTGAGGTGCCACTCCAGGCCCATGGGGTCTGCCAAGACCAAGAGGCCAGACAAGGGGGGGCTTGTCACGTGGCTGGGGAGCAGCCATGCTCCTAAAGTGGTGACACCTCCTAGGGATCGTTTCACTGCCTAGGAGAGCTGACAGAGTGTGTGCTGGTGTTTCTTATTTTCCTTCCACTCCCAAGACCCATCTCAGCCACCTCTCCCTGCTCGGTGCTGCTGGGGACAACCTCTGTCTCCCGGGCTCCTGGCCCTTGGGACGCCAGGTGGGCTGAGCCAATGGGAGGCACTGGCAGGTGGTGGGGGTGGGGGAGGAGATCAGGGTGTCCCAGCTCCCAACTTGCCCCATGGCCTGGCACCACGTTACGTTACCAGGCACCTCCTGGTGCTCAGGGGTGAGAACAGACTGCTTGGGGGTTCACACAGCACGACTCCCCTCAATAGAGCCTGAAGCGTGTAGAGACAAGCCACACATTATTCATACAGCGAAGAACTCACAAAGGGATGAGCAGTGCCTTCTTCCAGGTAACGGTGACACCTGCTGGGGTAAGGGGACAGGCAGCAGGCGTGACCCATGGCACCCGAGTGCTCCCAGCCCACGATGGAGGCCGTGGGACGTAGAGTGGCTTCCTGAGCTTTGACTCTTTCCATGCTCTTCGTATATTCCATGTGTTTCCTGTATATTTTTAGTTAATAAAAACTAGTTCTAAAGTGATAATCAACGTTTTTCTAGAGCAAAAAATCCTACTATTTAAATGAAAAAATATCCAAATTATGTTTTTGCAGGACTTCCAGCAATCACAAACAGCAAGCAAAAATACCCAAAAATCTGGGTCGAAACATTGGAAAGGACTCCATTCGGTAGAGTAACATTTACAAAAACAGGAAAAAAACCAATATATTAGAAAATTTTAAACAATGTCTCATGAATGCGTATATATCTCAGTACCCAATAAAAGCATTAAATCTTTATATCTGTTTTTAGAAAACAGGGTTTTCGTATTTTCTATCGAGAAACTAGAGAATGATTAACCCAACTCTGCAACCGAAGTCAGAAAGGAAGTCAGACAGGAATTGAGAAGGAAGGGGAGAGAGGGAAGGACAGGGAGAGGGGATGAGAGGGGCAGGCCAGGAGGGTCACCGGGTCTTCCCGCGGTTGCACGAGGGAGGACGCCTGGTGATGGGATGTCCTCATGGAGACCCGAAGGGTAACTGGGTGGACCAGCATACATGGGGAGTGCCCAAAGGGTCAAAATCAGAAACAAGGTACGGGGCAGCCGAGAGCACACTGCCCGTGGCCGGAAGCACAACCGTATTTGGAGAAGCGACTGTCTAGAGGGTCAGTGACAGAAGAAGAGGAGTGAAGATAAGCATGAAAACGCGACCGCCCAGGGCTCTGCGATCGTTAGCTGCGTGTCCTGTGAGAGTTATGTTTTTACTCAGCGAACAATTTTAAGTGAATGAAACTCTGGGTCTGCATCTCCTCCTGCCGGGGGCATGTTTGCGCTGAGGATTGAAGGAACAGGCGTGTGCTTGCTGCAAATGCCCGGGTGTCTGAGGAGACCAATAAATGCTTGCTATTTTTGCAAACTGGTGCTGGACACAGAAGCTGGAACCAGGCGCTGCAGAGCCCCATGTGTCACTGAAAGGTGTTTTGATGTTATCCTGCACGTGAGAAGAGTCCCCATAAGACTTCTGAGAAGGTCGGCTGTGCAGTCTAGACAGGGCCCTCTGGCAGGGGCAGGGAGGGGACGAGGCACGTTTGTAGCCCGTTTGTAGCCCAGTTAGAAGACCACTGGCAGCAGTCAGACAAGAGAGGGACGGAAGGCAAGACGGGTGACAGCAGAAGCCCAGCAGCTGTGGGGATCTGGCTGGTAAGTGCAGGCTGACTCCCTGTTTCTGACTTGGGGGACGGCTACACCTACTAACGTCTCTCCTGTCTCTCTGTCCTGGGTTCAGCTGTGTCCACCCAAATGACGGGTTGAATTCCTAGCCCCTGGTACCTCAGAATGTGACCTCATTTGGACACTGGGCCCTTGCATATGCCATTCATGAAGGTGAGGTCACCGGAGCCGGGTGAGCTCACATCCCAGCAGACTGGTGTCCTCGCAGGGCCAGGAGGAAGACACACAAGAGGACATGGCCTATGACAGTGGAGGCAGCGAGTACAGTGCTGGGTCTGCAAGCCAAGGGAGGCAGGCAGGCACCAGAGCTGGGGGAGGCGGGGAGGGGTCACCCCTAGGCTCCAGAGTGCACGCGGCCCTGTGGATACCTCGGTTTCCACCTTCTACCCTCCAGGACTGTGAGAGAAGCAATTCCCCTTGTTCTCAGCCCCAGTCAGTGGTGCTTTGCTAGGGCAGCCCCAGCAAACGGGAGTGCCCTCCAGCTCCAGCTCAGACGCCACGGCTTCTGTGAAGGCCTTCCTTCGTGAAATCCAGACCACCTTAGCAGTAGCCTTTCCCAAACTTGATTCGAACCCCACTCTTCACTTCTCTTCTGCCCCACCACAGGGTGGAGCCCATGAGCACGAGTGCGAGACCCCAACCCTCTCTGAGACCCCACATCTCAGCAGGGATGAGGGACTGAGGAAGCTTGAGGGACCGCCCAGCCCAGGGGCACTGTCCCCAGTTGCCCATGCCCCCTGCTTCTCTGGCCCACTCACAAGCCTCCATTCTCCTTCTGCTTTGTCACCCTATCTTGGACGAGCGGACCTGGGGCATCACTCGGTACTTTACCAGGCACTTGGGTGATTCAAAATGAGAAACTACGCAGGGCTCCCGTGCTCCCACGATGACTGATTTCCATGCTTCACTGGCAGACAGAGGACTGCATTTTGCAGCGCTTTCCACGGAGGACATGCTGTGTTCCGACCTGGGTCCTCGAGGGGACTGCCGCTCGTCACAATGCCTGCTGCAGGGATGGTCTCTGTCAGATGCTCCCTCTCGCTCCTGTAATGCAGCTTTTCCAGCCAGCTGTCTGCTCATGGGCCCCGTCCTGTCACAGTGACCAGAAGCTGCTGCGGTGCTGTTTCTGCCTCATTTTGAAATGCGGTTCCTGTCAAAATCCGCGTGCATGTAAGTGAGCCGTGTTTATTGCACGCTGGTGCCATGGGTTATGGTGTAATTCAGCAACATCTGGAAAGGGCTCCCTGAGCCCCCAGTTCCCAGACCCCACATGTGCAGACTTTCTCACTCTCCAGGCAGAGAGGAGGGCCAGGCAGCGGCTCACGTCTCCTTCTCTGGTCTTCCCGCTCCATCCTCGGCCATCGTGGAGGACTGGCAGCCACCAGGACCGCCTACGACCTACTCCCTGGGACAGCATTTCCACCCAAACAAGAACTCCCACAGCCCCCACAGGGCGCCGCCCACCACATCACCACCACTGGCCTCTGCAGAATGTCCTTTTGATGTTGAGTCCAAATTTTCCTCCTTGTGACTTCCCATTGGATTTTCTGGGATAGTCTGAGCCGTGCTCTCCAATGCAATGTCTGCACTGATGGAATGTTCTGGGTCTACGCCGTCCAGTACAGAAGCCACTGACCATGTGTGTGTGGCTACCGAGCACTTTCCGAGGAACTGAACTTTGCATTATCTTTCATGTTAATTCACTGAAGTTTGAACGTACACAGTCTCATGTGACGGGCAGCTACTGCATCGGACGGTGAAACCCCAGTGTTTCTACAAGGAACCTGCAGTTAAAAAGGGCTGAATGGAGCACAAGGCCCTGTCCCTACTCCAAACATACAGCATGCAAACTAGGTCCTAACAGGGAAAAGCATTTTATGAAACAAAGCCAAACTCAATACAAGAAAGAGAACCCTCGTCCGCCAGAACACAACAGAAATGCAAAGTCAGAGCATTCGCATGAGGCGGAGGGTGAAGGGAATTACAGAATTACGCATAAACTTGTCACTGAGAGTCATGGAAGAGCGGAGGTCAGGGAGAGGGCAGAGGTCAAGGGCAGAGGTCAAGAGCAGAGGGCAGCCGGTGGCAGTGGCGTCGTCCCCTAGTTCCTCACATGTCTTCCTAGCTGCGTTCTGGGTCGTCTGTGTCATGTGTTCCTTCCAACGCTCTATTTCTCTCTATGGAGGGGTAACGCCTGTCATATAAGTATCTATTGAGAGATTTTTGGATTGTTATTATTTGGCTGGATTTTCCAGTGCTGTTATTTCAACTTAGTTTCATTTTTAACCGTGCCCTTTTGTTTCAAATAAAGCCCTCTTGTCATTTATGAATCCTATCTCTTTCTTTATCTCTTTGAGCATCTTAAATCGTGCTTGTGTTGAATTCCTGTTAGGATGCTCTATAACTTCTAGTTCCTCGGGGGAGAATCCTCCACTGTTTTCTGCTGACTGCCCCTCATCAGCATGGATTTTCTTTGTGCCTTGCACATTCTTTTTATCAGCTCATCTTCCATCAGAGTTTTCCCCTGTCGTAGTTCCACTGGTTCCTTGGACATGAAGAGGTTTCTAGGGGACAGTCTTTTAGCTTCATAAGTTTACTGCTTTTAGATCAGGTTGGACCTTACCTTCTCACTTCAGGGTTTTGCTCTGTAGAACTGGTGGATTTAGAGTCTGAAACAGTTGGAGTGTGTGTCTCCCACCTGGGAGACACTCTCAGCCCAGGGAGGCTTGTTTCCAGGCTGCTTCTCCAGCCTAATGGGCAGAATTGATCTAGTTCTTGTCATAAATCATATGGGTCCTTCTCCGCTCTGAGCTTTTGACAGAGCTCACGTCTAACATCCCTTTTAAACACCGGCTGCTCTAGTCTTCACTCAAGCCCCAGCGAGGGCATTAAAACCGCAGCTCCTAAGGCACGTGTCTGGTTCTAAGGCTCTGAGGCCCAGGAGCCTGAATCAGCCTTCCCTGCCAAGCTATACGTTCTCTTATTATCCAGAACCGGCAGGTTTCCCAGGGCTGCTGTTAAATCTGACTGTGTATGCTTTTTCAAAAATGATTCATTTATTAAATAAACACATAATAAATGTTGCTTCTTTGTTTATATTTAACACATTTATGTGTGTTTGGACAGAAAAGGAATTTCCCACGTGGCCCATTTCACTATCTTTCTAATCATCTTTTGCTGCATAACAACCCACCACAACATTTAGTGGTTGAAACCACCAATCAACTTTTCCCTTGCTTACAAATCCATCATTTGGTCAGTGTGCTACAGCAATGGCTTATCTGCTGGGTGTGGTCAGTTAGGTCAAGTTGAGAGGCTGGCAGATCCGCTTCCAACACAGCTCACTCACATGACTGGCGAATTTGTGCCACCTGGACGCAGGCGCTCAGCGGTTCTGCCCACCGGGGCCTCAGGGTCCCTCCATATGGTTTCACTGGGCTTCCTCACAACATGGTGGGTGGGTGCCGAAAGCCAGGACCGGAAGAAACAGGACCTGAAAGCTACCAGTCTCTTATGGACGGAGCCTGAAAACCAGCACGGGGTCACTTACACTGTATATTGTCCGGCATCGCAGGGCCTGCACAGCTCCAATGGGAGGCCCCTGCCTGTAAGTGGGAGGTTAGTGAAGAGCGTGCAGCTGCCTTGAATCCACCACAGCCATGGTGGAGGAGGTCTCCAACCTTCTTTTCTTCCACATGCTAGATTTTTAAAGCATGTCTCACTGGGAAGGGAGACCCTGCCCTCCTCTACACTCCAAATTATCTCTTTCCTCTTTAAAATAAGGTGCCCAGCATGGCTGGAACGGGAACCTGTCACTTTATCTAAAATCACCAAACGTCAAGCAATCTGCAATGATCAACTAACTGCCTAATTCTCAGCAGACTTGAACTTCATGACCCTTTATATCAGATACACCTGCATCCGCAAAGCCTATCCTTTTGTCTCCCTTTGGTGGGGAGGGGGTTGGACTTTGAGATATTTTAAGGACATTTCCACTATTCTTCCAAAAGCACATCTAAAAAAAAAGATCTACTTCTGATAATTAATTATGTGTTAAATGTGAAGCCTTTAAAGACAGTTGGACCTGTTTTGTTTCCTTATAGGTGTCTTTTTGAATTAAACGTGACTCCTTGAAGGGCTTCTTGGTCATTACTTACAATTAACTCCATCAGCCGCTGTGCCCGCGCAGCCTCGATCTGCTCCCTGAAGCCTAATCAATCTGTATAACGGATGCCTCCCACAGGCACATCACCAGGTCTTGGTGGCACACAAGTCACGGAGTCATGGGAGCACCAGGCGACCACCAGCAGCTGCTGCCAGACCTGAGTGATGGTCCTCGACGTTGCCCGTGGGAATGCAAGTTCTCACTGGAAAGCACGCACGGCACCCAAACAGGGAGCTTCGAGATAGAGGCAATGCCTGCTAAACATGGTCAAGTGCAAGGCTGAGCAGGGGAGGTCAGACAGTCCGGAGAATGGAATGTGTGCAAAAACAAAGGCCTCCATCAAAGTTTGGGACGAAATGACCTCGCGCCTTTGGCGACCCAGCTGCACAGGCAGACCCCGTGGTGGTCAGAGCCACGGCTGTCTGTGCTGGCTGGCGCCCGTGTGCGGCCACTGCAGACAAGTCTCTGCCCTGCGTCCACAGCCCTGGGTCTCAGCACCACCCACGCACGCTGTGGGACGGCACTTGCTAGCCCCCCCGAGCCTCAGCCCTTCCCCAGGGAATGAGCAGACCTCCTGGGAGGGCGGCCGTCAGAACTAGCTGAGGCGACACCCCTCATACACTGAGACCCCTGCCCGCACAGGGAGTCAAAGCGCCCTCTTACTTTTATTCTCTACCTCCCTCAGCAGATTATAAATTCACGACGGAGATGGCAGATGGGAACCTTGTCCCGTCTGTCACTTCTGTATCATGTTTCTGAAAACCGGAAGCAGCCAAACCTGTAGGTGCTGAAGACAATTGCCTTAGGATGGGAACAGAGGCTGTAAAACTCTCTTCTTTCAGCCACTATAGTCTCCATTTCCAGCGGTTTTCCCTCCGGGCCTTTCTTCTGAACAGTCTGCTTGTTTTCTTCACAAAGTCCTACTTTGGCCCCGGTAGTCAGTCCTACATCTCGCTGAAAACCTTACATATACTTACTTTAAAAACCGTCTTCAGATCACTCTATCGCCTGTCCTTCTAGAACGCAAGTGTTCTTGTGTGCAGTGGGCCCTGTGCTTTCTTCCTCGGGGTGCTTCGTCCATGAGAATTGTTTCCTGTGGGCGCCCTGAACACCTTGGGTGATGGACGTGTCCCCGAGCGGTGGTTTCGCATTTGCATCTGATGGAGACAAGTGGCTTCAACCCACTCCAGGCACAATTGTCCCAGACCTAAGGCAGACTTCTCACTCGGGGATTCGGGGGTACGAATACAAACTATATGCATCGCGGGGCTGGCATTCCAAAATCAGGCCCCCGCAGCTTGGAGCAGGCCCCTCTTGGCTGTCCCATTCATGGGAGTGACCCCTTGCTCAGACCTGGACTTCAGGAAGGGACCTCGATTCCAGCGCCCCAGCCCTAACTCCAACACTGTACTTCAGCTCACACTCCCCACTCGAGTTTTGAGCCCCATCTACTTCTGGCATCTCAGGCTACCCTTTGCTTTCAAGTTCTACAAGTATTTACAATTTGGGGTTATATTTTATCCATCATTTCTGCATGTGTGAAGCAGGGGAGCCTCGCATATGAATTCAGTTTGCCATATTGACTACAAGACATAAAACACACAATGCATGTGGCATGGTGACATGTGGCATGGTGACGTGGCACGGTGCCAGCACTGACGGAGACAACGTCCTCATCACGTTTGCTCTTCTCCTGGGTGTTACACAGTTTGATCCTTACCACCCACCATTCTGTGGGTGAGGCATTCTTATCCTGATTTCATAGATAAGGAATCGAGTTTCATAAGGTAAAACCAGAATGCAGGATTAATATTTTCCTGCTTTTCCAAAAGGAATTGGCTCTGTTCCACCCAGAACTATGGAGAATCTTCTGGAACTCAGGGCTTGCAGGACAACCAGCAATGGTGAGCTGCAGTCCTTATGCCCAGGTCACAAAAGGCGGGATGGTTATGGAAGGGAGGCCATGCACAGAGCATGGCTGACGGAAGTACGACTGGCCCCCACTTCTAGCAGCCGTCCAGTTAAATAAATAGTCCTGGGGAAATCAGAAGTACTACCGCAAGTGAAGTCCTGCTGAAAGCAATCTGGGGCCATTAAAAGCCAACATGCAGAGCTGACGTCGTTTTGAGAAGGTTACTGCCAGTCCTCGCCCACGTAAAAAGAGGTAAGGAAATACAATTACAACCCTGTTCAAATCTGCCCATTTATCAGGCCATTTAAGGAAATACGGAAGCCCTATAAGCAGGGTAGACACAGCCTGAGTCACCCAGACACTGTCTGCTCCCAGTGCCCCTGAAAGGCCAGCCAGCCAGGTCACTGAAGTGCCCAGGGAGGACTGGGAACTCAGTGACTCAGTGCAGGCTGTTTTCTCGGCCTTCCCAGAATCTTCCGGAAGCAGACAGACCTAGAGCTGCCTGGGCTCAAGCATGAGGCCCTGAGATGCTCTCCTACTTGGTTTCATTCCATTCTCTTCCCTCGTCCTCAAGATTGAAGCAGACAAATGTTTCTTTTAAAAACTCAAGACACAAATGGATACAGAGCATATCATCCGAGCTGTCCTCCTCACTGGGGACCGTCCGTGCTTTCTCTGCGTCCCCATAAGTCCCTGATCACACTCTCTCTGCGCACTCTGACCCCGGGTAATTCATAGGGCAGGAGCATATTCCAGTGCTGCTGGCACCAGCAATTAAGAACGATCAACGTGGTAACGGCTCTGGGACAGCCTGTCCTGAGAGGCTGGCCTGAGTTATTTCACGGAAGCCTGGTGTTGCCACCACTAGGTAGCTGTGACCATCCAAAATCTCACTAGTAAGGAAACAAGTTCAGAGGGCTCCATAACTCGTCCAAAGTCACTCCAGGGGGAAGAGGCAGAGGTCAGAGCTGACCCCAGGTGACTATGATGGCAAAGCCAGAGGCTGTGGTTCCCGGGAGCTCACCTGAGCAGGGAGCACCAGGCTGAGGCCGAGCCCACCTCTAGGGGTGCTTCAGGATCCCAAGTCACGGCCAAATGAGGAAGGGGCTTACCCAGGGCTGAGCAGGGGGACAGCCAGAGGTAGAGCTGCAACGACTGGGAGAAGCAAGGCTCTGGTCACAGCTCCCAACTTTAGAGCGAGTCCAGCAAACCACGGCCCACGGGCCAAACCTGTCCCCAGGCTGTTTCCATACAGCTCATGAGCTGAGAATGGCTCTTACCTTTTTACAGGGTTGGGGGGAGAAGGGGTAGAAAAAAGAGAGGGAGAGGGAGGAAGAGGGGAAGGAGTGACAGAGGCCATGTGTGGCGTGCAAAGGTGAAAATCTTTACTGTCTGGTCCCCTACAAAACCCGCCATAGAGGTAGGAGGAGGCTGCAAATGCCGACTGTCGGAGCCGGGTTTAGAGGCTGGAGAGCAGGGAGCCTGTGGCCCAGCCCTGAGTCAGCCCACGGCAGGATGAGCTGGCGTGGAGCACGACACTGGGGTGAGGCACAGGGCAGCCCCTTTCACTCATCCCGGGGGAACGGCCCGGGCAGCCCACGCCTAGCTCATGGTCGAGGTGCAAACTCAAGAGCAGGTGTCCAGGGAACCTCCCGCAATGATGGACAAGACCCGGATCTGGGGTGTCCAGCACGGCAGCCACCAGCCTCACGTGGCTTCTGTGCACTGGAAACATGGCACGTGCACCCGAGAAACTGAGCCGGAGGCTGGGACGTCAGGCCCCAGCGCAGCACCTGCTCATCTACGCGGATGAACCTCGCTGTGCCTCAGTTTCCCCTCCTGTGGAATGGAGATAATAACAGTACCCCCCCCGGGGGTTGCTTGGCCAACTGGGTGAGGCTCTCAGAACAGGACTGGCACCTGGCGGCACTCTGGTGGCGTCACAGTCCTGATGGCTGTGCCATCGCTGCCCTCAACCCTGGACACACACGGGCGAAACAGACCAGTGAGCCAGGTCCCTGTCCTCATGGCACTTCACAGTCTAGGACGGGAAGGGATGCCAGTCAGATAGTCATGCAAATGAATGTCAATCAGGACCGAGACACTGCCCTGGGAAGGTCTGTTGGGAACGTGGCCAAGCCAGGGAGGTAAAGGAAAGCATCCCCAAGGAAGTAACCCTTGAGTGGAGACCAGGGAGTGGGACAGGGGAAGGAGTCCCTCAGACTAAAGGAGGGAACATGGCTGCCAGGAGACAAACGGCATGTGCAAAGGTCCTGTGGTGTGAGGGACCCACCCAGTCCTGGGAGGCCACTGATGCTCGAGAGCAGAGAACATGGGGTGGGGGCGGGGGGTGGACGCACCCTGCAGGGTCTCAGGGCCACGCATGGGTGCTCTCTTCATCCTGAGGGCCGTGAGGAGACACTGAAGGGGTCTCAGACCAGGGCTCCCAACCCAAGCCCTTTCATTAATGCGTCAGGAATCCCTTCGCCTGGCGGAAGACCTAAGGACACCCAGGTGCCTCTGTCCCTTCCCCAGATGTCACGTCTTCTCCTGGCACTGACAGGCTGAGAACCCACGGAGAGCAGAGAGGGTGGACACCCAGCAGGAGCCCCCAGACCACAGCCTCAGGCCCCTGCGGACCAGCATCGCCGGGCACTGCCCAGCCCTGCATCCGGGGCCAGGGCTTGAAGGCTCCTGTGTGGGAGGCCTGAATGAGACTCAGGACCACGTAAGCAGAGCGGACACCCCAGTCTAGTCACAGGGAAACATTTGCAGGCCCCACGCTGGTGCCTACAGCCCCTCTGCCAGGAAGCACGCCCTGCCCTGTTCACTGGGCAAAGCCTGGCCTCCCTCTGCTGCTCACCTGCCTCCATGGGGCTCATCCCCTGGCACCTGCTGGCCTTTCCTAGAGGACAGAAGGCTTCTGAGGAAGGGCTCGTTCTGCATGCTGGCTCCTGACGCTGCAGCCACCAAGAGTGTCACATCAGCGGTTACCAACAGGTTCCGGGATCAGACGTGGACATCCTTGGGGGGTGCCACTCTGCTGACCACAGCAACATGCATCCTTTCCATGCAGGACACTGCTCTTTGGACCCATTAGCGTTAAAAAGGGCTTCAGAGAAGAGCTGTTCCCTCGAGAGCTTCAGTCCGGTGGCACAGACCTGCACTGAGCACGGATCCCTGAGGCACAGGAGAAGGAGTGACCCCGCCCACCCTCAGCGACCCTGCCACTGGCGGCGGCCACCCACACGCGTCCGTCCTCCCATAAAGCTGGTGGGTGGAGACTGTGGGCTGTCCCAGCTCCAACGTGAGACCTGCGGGGCGAGGAGGTGAGAATTTCATAGAGGCGGGGAGATCTTGCGCATTTTGGGTTAGGACGCGGACAGACAGAACCCACGCTCTGAGCAGCTTCCCCGCAGCCGCTCCTCCCCTGTCAGCTGCATTTCCAGGGCTTGTCTGAGACACAGAATCACAGCACACTATTTGCAGGAGCTGAAAGGTACAGCGAGGCCGTGAAGGGATCAGTGCCTTGATGTGGACACGAGATGCAGCTAAGCCGCAGACTGGCCCGGGGCTGACAGCCCTGTGAGAAAGGCCCCGGGCTCGTAGGGCCGGGCGGAGCTTTGCCCAAGGATCTCTAATGCCCTCATCAAGGCTGAAATCCAGGGCTCAGCTTCAGGTCTGGCTGAGTCTCATGGGAGGTATTCTGGACACTTGAATCCCAGCTGCATCCCCGTGTCCCAAAATAACCATCAGCACCCACTCCTGAAAGCACTCACTGTTCCGTTTCCAGTCAAGTCGCCACCGCCTGACAGGGGTGCTAAAAGGCGCGGGAGCGGGGGCTGCGGGAGAGCTTGGCATGTGGGGGACCCAGGTTCACATCCAGGTTTGGCCACTTGCCAGCAAACCCCTGGTTGCCTCTGAGCCCCACTTTCCTCGTCAGTCATGTAAGGACCCCAGTGGTTTCATGTGGTTTGCAAAGATACGATTACATAAAATATGCAAGACCATGTTCAGAGCTTGCTGCTTAAAGCTTCTGATGACTGGTGTACAGTGATGGGGGCAGGTCAGTTCACCTGTGAAGAACAGGCCTGACCCGGCTTCAGAAAGAACTTTCCAGCCGTCTGCCAAGTGCATCTGGGCACCGGGCTGGGCCTGACGTGGGATGTCCCTTTCCTCCCACCTGCCCCATCCCCTTCATGGGGCCAACTCCAAGACCAGCTTCAGCCGTCAACGCCAGCCACACTCCATGGGGTTTTTCCCCCCAGACGGACGCTGTGTTCCACGCACCCCAAAGGTCAGCTGCACAGAGGGTACTGCTGTGGGGAATGAGGTCTGGGAGGTTCTGGCAAGTTGCTCCCCCACGGCCACTCCCCTGGGCCCTGCCTGCTCTCCCCTGCCCTCAGTGTCACCCTCCAGCTCAGTCCCACTGTCTGCATCCGAGGCCGACCAGAGCCTCCCTCTGAGGCTCAGCAAAAAGCAGCGTTAATCCTTCTGTTCATTCCCCAGAACTACTGCTAACAAGCCAGGGAACCAGCTCTGCTGTAGCTCATTCTGCGAGATGGGCAAGCGCTTTGCCCTCGCTGGGCCTCAGTTTACCCATTTTTAAATAAGAAGTTTGGTTAAGGAGGCGGCTGTCACCCTGGCTGCAAATTAGCGTCAACTGAGAAGCTTCAAGAAACAGGAAACCAAATGTGGCCACCTCATCCTAACTGGGACCTAGGTTGGTGCAAAAGTAATTGCGGTTTAAAAGATTAAAAATAATTGCAAAAACTGCAATTACTTTTGCACCAACCTAATACTTTATTATTCAACGTCAAGGAGTCTCATTTGTTAAATTCAGTATTAATCTCATCAGAGAAACACTGGGCATTGGCAAGATGGTGGTAGCAGATGCAAGTGTTACCAAATTTTCATTTTCTTTTGGAAATTCAAAATTTATCAATATTATCACAATTATATTGTCAGTTGTTTTCCTTGAAGTGGCAGGCTCACTTCTTTCATTTTTGAGGAAATGTTTGCTGAACACCCAAATTTGAATAACCATAGTTTGTCAGTTGTCCTTTCAAGTAAAAACAGTGTTCCATGAAAACAGTGGCTAGTTTAGCTTGCAACTCAAGTACCACTGTATTCAATACGGAGCCAAAGTGTTCTGTACATGCGTCCCAATTGGTCACACAGGATATTAGCACAATGTATACCCAAGGGTTGAGATTTTAAAAAACTAGTAGTTTTTACTGCTTCATTAAGGACATTCCTGAGTGAAACTGAAAGTTTTGTTTTACTGTGAGTGTTTGGAGGCACAGAATACAACAACTAACTAGATTTTAGAGTCACTGTCACAATTAATTTGAGGGCACTGGCAGTTTTACTCACCACTGTTTTTGTTTTTCAAGCAAATACAGTACAATGAACAAGGCAAATAATACCTTAACAGATGGACCCTCTAAAAAACGTTTCAGGTCTCTAGGAGTCTGCCGACCAGAATTAGAGGATCACTGCTGGAGTGGGCTGTGATGGCTCAACATGTGAAAGTCAATCAATGTAATACACAACACTAACAGAACGAAGGGGGAATAACTACACAATCATCTTATTTGATACAGAAAAAGCACCTGACAAAATTGAACACCGTTTTGTGATTTAAAAAAAAAAACACTCAACAAACTAGGAATAGAAGGAAACCACCCCACTCAACATAATAAAATTCAAATATGAAAAACCCACAGTAAACTTCCTACTCAAGGGTGAAAGACTGAAAGATTTTCCTCTCAGATCAGGGACAAGGTACAGATGCCCACTTCCATTGCTTATGTTCGACATAGTACTGACAGTTCTAGCCAGATCAATTAGGTAAGAAAAAAAATAGATGACATCTAAATTGGAAAGAAAGAAGTAAAATTATCTCTTAGCAGATTATATGGTCTTATATGTAGAAAACCCTAAGGATTCCACACACAAAAACTCTTAGAACAAATAAGTGAACTCAGTAAAGTAGCAGGGTAGGAAGCCAGACCACAAAAATTAGTTGCACTTCTATACACTAACAATGAACAATCTGAAAAGGTAACTATGAAACCAGTGCCACTTAACAATAGCATCACAAAGAATAAAATACTTAGGAATTAACCAAAGAAGTGAAGGACTTGTACAATGAAAACTATAAAACATTGCCAAAAGGAATGAAAGAGGCTATAAATTAATGGAAACACATGCCATGTTAATGGACTGGAAGATTCACGTTTTAAAGATGCCAATTCTGTCCAAAGTGATCTCACATTGGATGCAATCCCGATCAAAACCCCAACGAAGTTTCACGCAGAAATAGGAAAAATCACCCTATCACTCTCTCAAGGGACTCCAAGTAGCATTAAAAATCTTGAAAAAGAAAACCAAAGCTGGAAGACTCACAGTTCATCATTTCAAAACTTATCACAAAGCTACAGGAAAACAGTATGGTACTGGCATAAAGACTGACAAATAGACATATGGAATAGAATAGAGAGCTCAGAAATAAACCCTCACATATATGGTCAAATGATTTTTGACAAGGATGTCAAAATCATTCAAAGGGGAAAGGACAGTTTTTTCAACAAATGGTTCTGGGAAAACTGGATACCCACATGTGAAAGAGTAAAATTAGACCCTTACCTAACACATTTTTAAAACTAACTCAAAATGGATCAAGGACCTAAACTTAAGCCCTAAAACCATAAAAATTCTTAGAAGAAACCATAGGATAAAAGATTCATGACATTGAATCTGGCAATGATTTTTTGGGAATAAGACTAAAGATATAGGCAACAAAAACAACAAAAAAAGGAAAACTTTTCAGACCTGAAAAAAATTCTGTGCATCAAAGACACTATCACATGAGGGATTAATATCCAGAATAGAGAGAGAACTCCTAAAATTCAACAACAAGAAAAAAACTCAGTTAAAAAATGAGCAAAGGACTTAAATTGACATTTCTCCAAAGATGATAAACAAATGGTGAATGAGGACAAGATACTCAACGTCACTGATCATTAGGGAAATGCAAATCACAACTACAGTGAGATACAACTTCACACCCATCAGGATAACCACTACCAGGAAAACAGAAAACAGCAAGTATTGGAGAAACCGGAACCCTGTACATCATTGGTGGGAATGTAAAATGGTGCATCCACTGTAGAAAAATGGCAGTTCCTCAAAAAATTAAAAGTAGAGCTGTCATATGATCCAGCAATCCCACTTCTGGGTATATATATCCAAAAACAAGTGAAAGGATGGTCTCAAAGAGACATTTGCACACCCATGTTCACAGCAGCATGAGTCACAAAAGCTAAAGCATGGAATCAACCCAAGTATCCACTGACAGAGGAAGGGATAAACAAAATGTGGCATATGTGTGTGTACAAAAAAATGGAATGTTATTCAGCCTTAAAAAGGAAGGAAACTCTGACACATGCTATACAACATAGATGAACCTGGAGGACATGAAACTAAATGAAACAAACCAATCCCCAAAAGACAACTGTTATATGATTCCACTTAAATGAGATACTTAGAGTAGTCACAATCAAGAGCCAGAAGATAGAAGGGTGGTTTGGGGGGCTGGGGCGACGGGGGAGTGGGGGGTTATCATTTAATGGGGACACAGTTTCAGTTTTTCAAGATGAGAGGAGTTCTGGAAATGGGCAGTAGTGATGCTTGCACGACACTATGAATGTATGTAATACCACTGAGCTACACGTTTTAAAAATGGGTAAGATGATAAATTGTAAGCTACATGTATTTTATAACTTATAGAAAAAACAAAATCAAACAAAAACCATTAGAAAATTAAGAAGATCGTGAAAACCAGCAGGCAGGAAAATGGAAGCCAAGCCTTGCGTTCATGGCTGCTTCACTCCTGGAGGCACTTCGCTGTTTTTAAAGCTAAAGGACTAAGCTGGGACTTCACACCCTGGTGGATCTGGACAATAGGAAGGGGTCCCTGTGAAGCCTCTCTGGCTTTGGTTGGACACAGAGTGCTGAATACTAAGAGTAACAGTGAACTGGAAGTAGACTGGTTTCCTCAGGGAAGATTGATTATGTTTTATCATCTCAACACCTGGAGTTGAACTGAAGCGATCCCAGAACGCCAGGGCTGAGAAGCAACAGATGGAAATGTAAATCGTCTCTGAAAGAAGATATCATCTAAGCCCCGGCTGATTTCTTCAAACAAGTTTAGAAAGACCACATCTGGCACACAACTATACACAAGAGTCATCAAGACAACAGGAACAAAACCAGAAGAAACAACAGAAAATAGAAACAGAATCCCAGGGGCTCTAGATATTGGAGTTGTCAGACACATACTTTTAAATAACTGTGTTTATAATGATCAAGGAGACAAAGGACACAACTGAAAATTTCAGAAGTAGAAACTCTTTAAAAAAAAAAAAGGAAATTCTAAAATTGAAAAATCAAACTATAAAAATAAAATTATGTGGGTGGGTTTAAGAGCAGGCTAAGCACAGTTGAAGAGAGAATTAGTGAAATAGAAGATAGGTCAAAATAACATTTCCAGAATAAAGAATAGAAGTACAAAAAGACAGGACATATGGAAGAACAGTACAAAACAGAAAGAACACAGTTTGAAGTTTTCACATACATGTAATTGGATTCCTAAAAGAAGGTAAGAGAGTGAATTAGTCAGAAAAAACCTTTTTGAAAAGATAATGGCTGAGCATTTTCCAAAGTTCAAGAAAGACATCAAGCCACAGAACTACAAAGCCCTACAGAGCCGAAGCAGGAAAACAATAAAACAAAATCCCCACCAAAACATATCATAGCCAAACGACTTATAACCGTCCACAAAGAGGAAATTTTTAAATGAGAAATGAAGACGGATTTCCTTACAATGACATCCGAGTTTTCAACAGAAATAACAAAAACTAAAAAAATAACAAATGATATCTATAAAGTGCTAAAAAGAAAACAAATGCCAACCAAGAATGCCACATCCAGTGAAAACAGTCCTCAAAAACGCAGGTGAAACCGTCACGTGTGCAATGCAGTGTTGTTGACTGTAGAGCGGACCTCTAGAAGGAGTCATCCTGCACAACGGAACCTTTATACCAACCGAACAACTCCCCATTTCCCCTCCATCCAACTCCTCCAGCGCTGTTTTATTCTCTGCTTCTGAGTCTGACTCTTTTAGGGACCTCATAGAAGTGGAATCCTGCAGTATTTGTCGGTGACTCACTTATTTCACTTTGCGTAGTGTCCGCAAGCTTCATCCATGTTAGAGCATTAAATGCGATGGCACTAGCCTGCCCGGTTAAAGACTGACATGCGGGGTAAAAGAATAATCAAGACCTATGACACCCATGCGCTGCTGAAAAAAGACCTAGCGAGAGCAAATTTCCTTATACCTGTACAAGGAGATACATCTATACCTGCCAAAGGTGAGAAACTATATCCATGAAAGCAGACCTCAAGGTGAAAAGGAGAACTGAAGTGGAAGAGGAACACTTCATAATAAAATTCTCAATGCAGCAGGAAAGTTAAATTTATGTGCACCTGGTAACAAAACTGCAAGAAACAAGAAAAAAGAAAAATTGACAGAACTTCAAGAAAAAATAGACAAACGCACCACGAAATGGGATGTGGTAACACATGTCTCAGCAACTAAGAGAAGAAGCAGGAAAATGTCAGTAAACATCGAGAAAATCTGAGGAACACGAATGACAAAACTGAACTAAGGGAAGCCTGCATCTCACAAACACAGAATACACTCGATTTCCAAGCACGCAAAGCAAAGCCTTGCAAAACGGGATGATAGGTTGGAGCACCAACCAAGTCTCAACAAATCCTGAAGGAATGAAAGACATCTAGTCTCTTTCGTTACGACAGCTCTGGAAAGTGAGAGCAGACTGCCCACCTGTGGCAGTGGGGCAGGGAGAGGTGGCCGCTGTAAGGGGACCAGAAGAAGTCAGCTGAAGGCTGCCCGCGCGTGGGCTGGGGTGCCAGCTTCGCATCGTGGGAGCTCCGTACACAGGGAGTCAGCACGCTCTGATGAGCAATTCTTCACTGCCGCTGTGTGTCTGCCAGGAAGACGGGCTGGCATGGCCCGCGATGGCGCAGGAACGCGCGAGGTGACCAGTGGCCATAGGGAACGAGCCCGAAACGCAGCCCATGAATCAGAAGCCTCGCGCCCGTCCGCAAGGTAAAAGAAAGGCCCCTGATCTGGGACAAGGGGAGAAGCAAGACCTCGTGCTGCTGCAGGAAGGACAAGAAACCCCGGGGCCGGCACCCACGCCCAGCAGAGCTTCCGTGCAGCTGTGGAGCGGAGGCCACTGTCCTTCTGAAGACCTGTGCAGATTCCCCGCAGGGTTGGGCACCATGGGGGAGGGGCCGCAGGGGCAGGACACTGAGAAGGCGCCACCCCAGTGCTCCCTCATGGCCCCCGGGGATGACCCGAGCAGATGGCCCATGGAGTGGTGGCAACCCAGCGCCAGGGGCCGAGGTTTAAGCACCACCCCACAGAGGTGGACAGCTCCCTACCTCCTCAGCCCGCTCACTAGCGTCCCTACACAACGGGATACCATCTTGGCTGTTTGCCCGCGGCTCATATGCAGCCCATGGCCCTGAGGCTGTGCTCCGAAGTCACCTGCTGAATGAAGGACCGGAACTGCCGCTACTGATGACAACAGGGGGCCATCTATTCAGTGCCTCCTGTGTGGCAGGTGTCGGGCTTGGCCCCAGGCCTGCACGGTGCCCCTGAGATAGGTGTCACTGGGACTTACAGAGGAAAACGGGGCTCGGGGAGGCAGCGTGGCACGGCTGCTGGTGGAGGGCTGGGGCTGGCACTCAGCTCTGTCTGACTCGGGGGACCTCCGGGAGTCCCCCTGGCCTCACTGCCTAGCGGAGGGGAACTGGGGTTCCTCACCACCCCACAGAGAGTCGCTGAGATGGGCCCAGCCAGCCCTGTGGCGCAGCTCTGGGCCTGTGCGGTGACGGGCATCCCGGGGGGGCCGGCCCCCCCAATGCCAGCACCCCTCACCGTGTTCTGGGCTCCTTCCCCACTCGACCACTCACGGAGGGGCTGCTTCCCGCGCGAGCAGACAAGGCCCCTCTGTTCCCTTTAGAAGCCCCGGACCGTCCTCTCCTGGTGGTCCCGCCTCTGACGTGACGTAGCCTTAGGCACAGCCACTGTCAGGCTGTAATAATAAGTAGCCCCCCTCCGTGACGTGTGGGGCCCAACTAGCACCCCAGCATTTACAGCCCCAGTGAACCCCTCTTCAGTGAGAAGACTTCTCCTTTCATTGTTTTATAGGCAGCATTTAGAATAGCCACAGGGCACAGCGGCTGGTGGGGGGTTGTACCTGTGGGCAAAGCACACCTTGGTGGGCAGCCTGGAGAAAAGGCTAGCACACAGCGGCCCTGGGGGGGGGGGCCTAAAACCAAAGGTGTCAGCAGGGCACAGCTCAGAGAGACACGGGGACGGCATGGGGGACCAGCTGATGCCAGGTCCAGCCGGGGAGAGAGGCCCCGGAGGGGAGACACCGAAAGTCCCCATCAGAGCTAAGACCAGGGAGAGGTGGGAAGGAGGAGCCAGGGAGCAGACAGGGCCCCGTGGCAGGGCCCCGTGAGTCATGATGCTGGTGATGGCACTCGGGAGCCCTGACATGGTAACCATGACAATGACCCGCTGGAGATGAGCGGGCACCATCCTCTGACCAGGCTGTGCTGTGAGCTCCATGTGGGAGCCCTCAGACAGTGGCCACACCCACCCTTTAGGGGGTGCTTTGAAGATGTCCATCTTACATGGGAGGAAACTGAGGCACAGGGAAGCCCAGGGTGAAGTCTGAAGTCTGCCCCAAAGGATGTTAAGGTGTACAGAGGATTTGAACCTCTAAGTCCTATCCCACCTGTCTCCACACCACCCTGAGGACCCCAGAGAGACCACGCTGCCAGCAACAGCACACTGGGCAAAGCTGGGAGCCGAGGCCCCAAGTTCCACGTGATCTTACGTGGAGCTGGTCCTTTGTCAGCTGGGCACAGACTGTCAGATGGCTAGCATTGGCTCTTGGCTCCAGACCCTGCTGACCTGGCCCACTCCACGCCCCAGCCCCAAGGACAGGATCGGGGAAAGGGGCTTTCAGAGAGCGTGAGCAGTCGCCAGGCAGCACGGGGGCCTGGCATGGGTAGGTGGGTGCCCAGCCAAGGAGGAAGAGCTGCAGCACATGGGACGGGAGACCCAGGCCCACCCCTGGCCCAGCTACCACTCCTCACTGCCCCCGCTGTCCTCAGGCCACAGAACCCCCACTGGAAAGCACGCCCCTCAAAGTGTAAGCCGGCAAGGGGGCAGGCGAACTGGTCCACGCTGAAGTGGGCTGGCCGCAGAAAGCTTCAGTCACTTTCATGCTGAAGGAAGAGGGCTCTGCCCAGTACAGGAGGAACCAGGTGTCACCAGGCAGGTGTCACTGGACAGAGGGTGACTCCAGAGCAAAGACAGCACGCAAGCACGTCAAACACTAGAGCTCCTGGGCGTGAAAGCACCTGTGAGACATCCTGGCAGAAATCACTCAAAAAATGCTCCCAGCTAGGAGTGGAGAAGCCAGAGTAGTGAGGGCACGTAGCACACACATATACACCTGAAATAACGGTTCTGAATCCATCTGAACACAGAGCTAAGACTTGTCAGCAACGCACGGAACCACGATTATACTAGAACGTCCACGTCCTAAAGGCTGACAAAGAAAACAGTACAAGCAACACAACTTGAGCGAGGGACCGAGGAAGAGTGGACGAAGGTGTGGAAACTAGAGTCACTGCCTTTTTCCAGGCAGGGAGTTAGTCCTGTCTAAATCAGAAAAAAAAAAAAAAAAAAAAGACGTATCTTAAAAAATAATGACTGCTTTTAATGGTTTTGGTAATTTATTTCCTTATTCTTCGAGAGATCATTTAGGAACGAATATTTCTTGTGGTTAAAAAAAAAATCATCTGCAGTTTGGCAAGTTTTTACATCAGTTTTTTTCTTCTGTTAAATTCAAGTAGAGTTAAATTTATTAAGTCGTATTTTTCAGAGCATGATGAAATAACTCCATTCTTACAAAAGTATTTCTGGCTATGAATCTACCATTGTAGATTGCACATCTATTGCTGACGCTACCCGCTACCGCTCATTTGCATGCATGCCTGAAGAGTCTTCTGGAAACAGTCCCTTGGAAAGAGCATATTTTTCTAAGATGGCCACAGTCCCCGCCCTCGCCTTGGATATAGCTGGTCAGTGACTCACATGTAATGGAAGAAAACAGTGTGACCCAAGAGGGTCAGAGAAGCCTGCCGCCTCCGCCCTGGTCTCTCCAGACACCCTGGTCCAGACCTTCCATCTCTAAATGAGCTGCCATGCTGTGAGAGCCCACGCATCATGGAGAGACGCCCTGGTTGACTGATATGATAGTCTCAGTCCTCACAGCCCACACACCAAACATCTGAGGAAAGGCACATCCGGAAGATTCCAGCACCCAGCCAGTCAAGCCAACCCCAGCCAACTGTGGCCCTAGACATCACAGAGTAGACACAGCGACACCCAGTCCAAATTCCTGCGTGGGAGACTCCGTCAGCGTGAAACACGCTGGTTGTTTCATGGCACTACGCGAGGGGCGGTTCGTCACACGGGACAGATAACCAACAAAGGCGCCGGAGCAGCGAGTGTCTGAGTGGTAGGACTGGACGTCATTTGTGCTTGCTTCTTTACTTCCATTTTTTAAATGCGTAGCGATTGTTTTTTATGAAAACAACATCATTACTTCTTGAAAATGCTCTTTCTGGTTTCACCTTGAGAGATGTCTCTGCAAAATCTGTGTCCCCATATCCTGACTTTATTTAAAACTGGCTCAGTGGTATGGCATTGCCACTTCCTCGGGGACTGTCTGTCTGGGGCCGAGGCGAGTACCCCATGGAGTCAGACCCATCGTAGACCCCACTGCCGATGACGAGGACAAGGGCCCTAGACTGGAAATGCACGTGGCCTGGTCCTCCCGATAATTTCTGAACCACTTGCTCTGTACTCAGTGGACAAATGCCCCATGTCTCTGCCAGTTTGGGTAAAGGGCTTAATTCCCTAAAAGACCAGCTTGGCAGGCTGCTTATGTCTGGGCCCTTCCCAGGGAAAGCTGCCCTGGCCTCCGTAATTCAAGAAGTGCTGTCACTCAGCCCTGGACTATCACCCTAATTAAAATCCTCTCTGCTCCAAATAGCTCCCTTTACTTAAGGCTGTTTCTTTCCCTGGTCACGGAAAAGCTGTTATAAAGTCACTTTTTTAATCTAAGACCCGTATATCTGCACTTTAGCCTGCTAATGGGACCAACCCAAAAGCAAACCAGAAAGAAACATAAGTGGCACATATCTGAGAGTTCTCAGAATGGAGAAAAACACCATCAAAGTAGGTTTACAAATGTGTTTATTCGTGGGTCAGGCGCATTAAAGAGATGCACACTAATATCGGGAAATTTGATAAATGAATTCAAAATAAAGGAACCACGTGGAAACGGGCTTCGCTTGATGTTTGAAGGCATTTTTCTGCAGGCTGAAAAAAGGATCCGAAGAGGAAGCACCGAGGCTGAAATCCAGGGCTGGCTATTCGCCTCAAAGCAGGGGCCGTGAGTCAGCCATCGGAGTGTACTGAGACTGTACCTCCTCCTGGCTGCGCGAGCTGCGGCGGGGACGCAGCCATCGGTGCCGAGGGACTGCGTGTGCCCTAGGACTGTGTTGCTGAGCCCCTGAGACAGCCGGCGCCCAGCCCTGAGCACAGAGCCCGGGTCACAGAAAGCTCGCA
Organism: Rhinolophus ferrumequinum; assembly: GCF_004115265.2. NCBI lineage: Eukaryota > Metazoa > Chordata > Mammalia > Chiroptera > Rhinolophidae > Rhinolophus > Rhinolophus ferrumequinum. Next base: position 2,262,459 of record NC_046293.1, read on the forward strand.
GGACTACTACTAGCTCAGGTTCCCCGGTCCAGTTCCGCACTCGGCCGGCAGGGGGCGCCCCTTCACTGGAAGACGCCTAACCAGATGGGCGGGAGCCCGCGTGCACCAGCTCACCTTTGTGCGATCTCTTCCCGACGCAGCATCCTGTGGGTCGCTTGAAATAGGCCGTGGTAGGAGCATTTACACCACGGAAATGGGCAAACTCCATAAAGCAAGGATTTTTTTTTCATTGAGTTGCCATGAAATACTTACCCTCACACCTCGGACCTAACAGAATTAAGATGAATGCGAAGGATGTAGAGAACCCCGAAGAACTGGGTGGGAGGGGACTGTTGGGGGCCAGACCAGTCATGTTGAAGAGTCACTCAGTCTCTCTTCAAACATGGCGGGTGTCACGTAGTGCAGCAGACGGGGAGGGACTGCAGGGTCAGAGCTGGATTTGAACACTCCCATTTTACAGACGGGAGCGCCGAGGCTCCTGCTGGGGGTGGGACCTGCTTACACTGAGAGAAGTATAAATGGCAGAGCTAGACTCACTCGGCAGCTCTGACTGCCCAGGCTGCCTCTGTCACTCATCAAAGGGCCCTCCTCCCCTACCTGCCTGGACCCAGAAGGCGACCGAGAGGCCCTGAACACGTGTGAACAGTGACGTGACCCTGTGAGGGGTGTGCCTGGGACACAAGCAGAACAGGCTATAGTGTCTCCGTGGAGCTTCTGGCCCTGAAGTGCGTGCTTTCCCACAAGAACGATAAGAACCAAAACCAAACAAAGAAGCACTTGAAACCCCAGATGAACCGGGTTGTTAAACCCCATCCGAAAACAGTTTAAAAAGAAAAAAACAAAAGCCTATATTGGTTTCCCTATTTATTTGCACAGTCTGTAGAGCTCACTTCTTTTCTTTTTATTGGAGAATAACTTGAAACAGCCCTCCAAATTAAGGAAATAACTTTACAAACTCAAGTTCTTTGTTTTCTTATTTTAGAAATATGTATTGCCTCGCTATTCTCTCCTATGCACTTAAATAAAAGATTTTTTCTCTCCCATTTGGCAATTTTTAATGATTTCATTTCAAATTAATTAAGTTTTCATTAAAATGTATTATTGTAAACTCCCAGACCCTGAATAGTGATTTTGTTTCCGCGACAGCAAGCCTGTAAGAACACAATAAATTTTGCAAGTAGGCAATTTCCACCCAGTTCCTTCCTCCAGCATCTAGCACAGGGAATCGGCACACAGTAGGCTCCAAATAAATGCTCGGGAGAAGAATGACTAGCAATAATAACTATCAGCATCCTTAATAAAGAAAATGCATGTATAGAGGGTTTTCAAAAGTGCGCAGCTGTTTTGCATATGTTATTTCATTTTGTTCTAAGCATCCTCTGATGCAGACATGAATACATCCTTTTTAACTGTTTAATGAGAGAACCCAGACCCAGAACGTGAGGTCATTCACCAAAGAACATGCAGAATGAGGCAGAGTTGTCCCTTGAACCTGGGTCTTCCCAATGCCAAGGACACGAGTATGAAGTGTGAAGGGGGATGGAACCTTGGTTCCGGGAGAAGCTCAGGGGTCTCCTGGATCGATGGATCTTCTCACACTCCCAGACTGAGCTAGTTCACACTTCGGAACACAGTTATTTTATTTTCAAAACCAATGAGCTTGATTCAAAATCAGAGTCATTTTAATGTTTCAAGAATATCAAGGAGCTTAGAAAATTTGACCCATGGAGAAAAAAAAAAAAATCCAAATAACTTGGAAAGGAGAAAATTGCCTTTGCGTCTGAGGGTCATTAAACCTTCTGGCATTTTCTCCATTTTAGTAAGGCTGCTTGAGCCGTCCTGCTGGGGGCCAGGTGCCATCATGGGAAATGGAGAGTTGAGTGAAGCCTCCAGATGTTCTCCAGACACTTGGTTTCATGGTGGGAGAAAAGCTCACCGGTCGGTTGACAAGGGAACGTAAATATTCTTGGCTTGGCATCGTGTAGACGTGGCCTTCAACCCTCCTGGCTGAGAAATCTGGGTCCTGGGAGCCGTCATGTGACAAGCAACACAGCGGCCTGGTCAGCAGGACAGACGGAGGAAGCCAATTTGGGTTCTTTGGTACAAATTAGTTATTTTGTTCACTATTGAATGCTATGACTTGGTCTGGATGGCTGTCTGTTTTCCATGGGGAAGTGCCTGACCTGGCCTGCTGTGCCAGCCTGTCTGTCCCTGGCCCTTTGCTTGTGCCAAGTCCTCCAACTAGAATACAGAGCAGCACAGTGAGATGGGCAGCATGGCAGCGAGACCATGCCACGGGGACCCAGCAGCTGTGGATTCAGGTCCCGCTGGGGTATAACATGTTGTCTCACGTTGGGCACGGCAATTAGTTCTCCGGCCCTCACTGGTAACACCCATCAGAAAGCCAGTCTACAGGTGCGGATAACGCAGTGAAAAGATACCCCTGCAGTGGACACTGTAAGAACCCGCTCATAGGACAGCTGGTCCACACCAAAGGGATAAAGGCAGTCATTGTGTAGATGCGACACTGTCACGATTGTTCTGGGGTGGCCTGACCCTTCTCCAGGAACATGGAGTTGGGCCCAAGAACGAGACATGGAGCCGCAGGGAGTGGGGCCCACAGCTTCAGAGACAAGGACGGAGGCCAGCATGTGCAGGGAGAGCAGGAGAAAGTGGGGGGACCCCGGACATTTCTCCCGACTTGACCACAGCCACTTCCCAAGGTCAGGTCAACCTGCCTGCCCCATAGCACGGGGCGACCCAGGAACCCCCATAACCAGCTCCTACTTCTCGGGCTCACCCACCCGAGTTTGTTTCTGTTACTTGCAAGTAAACAGCGTTAGTTAATGTCAAAAAGAAGACAGCCTGTGGAGCTCCTGTCTCACGACTGGGCAAAACAAGTATCACCTCCTTCTCCCCACCGCCTCTGGACTCAGACCCACTCAGGAAGTGAGCGCTCGGCCCTGAAGGGAGCTATAGCCCTGAGCAAGACTCTGTGGGCTCCTGAACCCACACACCTACTGGGCTTTGGGAGAAACTGAATTCTCATTAGAACGGGCTCCAAGGGCCGTGCACACATGTGCAATTACTCCAGGAGAAGCTGCTGCCTGAGCAGGAACGAGCAGAGAGGACGGGAGAGGAGCCCGAGCACCAGCAGGACACATGGTGGCCTGAACCTTCATGAGCTGCAGGTCCCCTGGAGGGGCCCCCTCCTCCCCGGGGTCAGGGCCGTCCCCTAGCACCAGCCCTGCCTCTTCTGTGCCCTGAACACGGTCAGGGCTCCAGGCACCCGCCAGTGTCAGGCCTGCCCCTCCCCCAGAGACACCCCACACCGCCTGAAGCAACGGCTCATTGGCCAGGATGACACCCACAGAATTTATGCTCTTCGGTTCCTAATGACGTTATTTAAATTGCCTCTGAGTTATCGCTAACTCAATATGCATTGTCATTTTAGAGTAATTACAGAAAACATCGTAATCTAAGTGCTATTACATCAGGAGCACAACTCCAAATAAATAATGCCTCCGCCTGCACTCCGCTCCGTGATACGAAGCGATACCCCCTGGTTTTCTTGAACGTGAACACGGTGAGGGTCCATTACTGCAGTGGGAGCCTAAATCCTCCTTCGTCAGAGAATGAGGGTCTCCCGGGTCAGCCTTTGGGCCGACACCTCCTGAGGTGAGCAGGGGTGAGGGTCTGCAGGGGTGAGGGTCTGCAGGGGTGAGGGTCTGCAGGGGTGAGGGTCTGCAGGGTGGGTTCAGCCACAGCCCCTGCCCACAGAGTCAGCTTTCTCCCAGGCGCCTCCATCAAACATCCTTTATATAAATACATCACGTGCCCAGGCATGTGCCCATCCAATGAGGGACCCCAGGAACAAAGGTGTGACCCATGCCAAGCAATGGCCTAAGCCTGTCTGAAGAACCTGATGCAGTGTTTACACCACAAGACAGTCTGAGGTGTGGGGCTCTGTCTGCTTCTGCTGCCGGTGGCCCTGGGCCAGGACTAACTAAGCTCTCCGAGTCGCAGGCTACCTTTTGTAAAACAGCACTGATATCTGTCCCATCTGCGTCACACTGCGGCTGACAGACGTGCTAAGCCAGCATCTGAAGGTTGTGAAACACTGCACAGGAATGAGAAACTGAGAGTATTACAAAGGCCGGTGGCTTACAGAAAACAGTTATCCATCAACCGTCAGAAGAGCAAGAAGAACACATCTTCGTCACAGGAAGATGCACCATTCCACCGACCTTCTTGTAAATGAGTCATGAAACTATTTAAGTAATAAATACAGTATGATCCATTTCCCTAAAGCAGATCGTTAAAAGAAGCAAACCAAAGATGAGAAGGAGCTTGGTACATAGTAGGTTTTCAAAACTATTTGGTGCATGAATAAATGAGAAAAGAAACACAGAGAGGGGAGAATCTATGAGCTCAGGAAGAAGCGGATGTGAAAACCAGGAAGAACCAGAGAAAGACCCACAATGAGGGAGAGAGAGCCACACAGGACTGGGGTGGGATGGGCAGCCCTGGGATGACTGGGGATGAGAAAAGCTGCTCTAGGAGGAGGGAAAACACAGAAGAAAAAACGGGGTAGGGGATGAGAAGCAAACCCCCCACACACAACACAGGGATGTTGTAGAGTTCAGAAAGGTAGGTGACAATAAAATCAGTAACCAGAACATGAAGTGACCAGAGATGAAACTAATTGTCTACGACTATAAATACTATGTTTAATGTGCTTAAAGAAGAAGTGAATGAGAATGTACTTTTAAAAGCAAGAGAAACTATAGAAAAAATAAAACAGGCATATGAGCAATAACAGCAGATATTTACCAAACAACAATTTGAAAACTAAGAAAAATATTTAAAGTTCTTGAAATAAAATATGTGATAAAAGGAACACATTCTCAGCAGAGCAGAATTAAAGAGAGAATTAGGGAATTGGAGAGAATGTTGAGGAACTCACCCAGAATACCCACACAGAGTCAAATGACTTATGTAGACATACAGATGTGGGTGTGCGCACACACACACACACACACGCACACACACACACACACTGCGTCTCGTCGGTTCCACATGCATTTCCACACTTAGCGTATCTGGAATCGGAGTACATGTTCGAGTTGAAGGGAACGCACACCCACTCGTATTCTAGACTGGAGGCCACGCCCAGAGAGGACTCAGGTGCGCCACCAGGCACCTGAAAGTGCTGCTAACCTACGACCACTTGAACTGAAACCCATGGTTAAGACTCGATTTCAAACGGTAAACCTGAGCGTGTATAGACTTGGGGTTTAAAATCTCAGGGGAGAGCGCCAGTTTTCCCTGCTCGATCTTTCTACATGGTGGGATCCTTTCTACTGCATTCTTACAGCAAGGCTGCAGCCCTTTGGGGTCCCCGCTTTACACGGGGGTCTCTGACTGGACTCTTTACCTTCGACACGTTCCTTTCACAGTGGCTCGTCAGGAAACAGGCGCCCCTTCCCCCAGTGGCATCTTAGGGCCGCTGAGGAGTGTTTATCTGCACGTCCACACACTCACACAGCAGGTCAGAGATGGAGAGAGTCAAGGAGAGCCTGTATCTATCTAATAACCGTTCCAGAAGAGGAAAAGAGAGACGTACTTGCTGAACAACTAATAGTCTAATTTCTTCCAGAATTAGAGAAAAGCAGGCATCCTCAGTTCAAAACTGCAGTGTAAGCACAAGGCAGGACAAAGCAAAGTCCCCTTGTAGACACGTAGGAGTGTAACTAAGCGACCGGAGGATAAAAAGAAATCCTAAAAGGTGCCGGAGAGAAAAGACAGAGAAGCATGAACTAGACTAACTACACTTATCAACAGCAGCAGGGAGAAGAAAATGGGGTAATGGCCTCAAAATAGTCGGGGAAAATACTCACTAGTCTACATCTTTTACCGAGACAAACAATTATTGAAGAAAAAGGGAAAATAAAAACTTGCAAGCACTAAAAGGCTTTACCACTGAAGACTTACTAGAACAACTCTAAAAGAATTATTTCAAGACAAAACATGCATCCAGGAATATAAGCAAGCTGAGATGTTGATGGCGTACAGACGGATGAATATAAGTGTTGTCTTGTGAAATAACGCCACCAGGCTGTGGGCTTTCACTTAAAAACAACATTAAGAACAGAAAGGGTGACAGCAGCATGGGCCGCAGGCTGGTCCAGGGCACCGAGCCCCAGGTCGCGATGGGAAAAAGCAGGACTGTGAGCAGCCCCGTGGTGAGGATGCTTTCCCAGGAGGACACTTCTTGGGTTTCATGCACTAACTTTGTGGAACAGCTCTTAGGGTGGTATCTTCAGCAATTATTTATGTGGGAAACACTTGTATTTATGTCCCTGAAGTTCAATTCAGCATTTTCAACAAAACAATACACAGGAGGCTTCCAGTCATGTTCCAAACACAGTGGCAGGATGCCGGGATCTTGTGTGTAAACATTTGAAAGCCCACAAAGTGCCAAGGGACACACATCTGGGCTGTCGCTGGTCCTGAGCAGGACCTCGCTCTGGGAGGGCCATGCTGACGCAGCGTTAAGTACTGACCCTGAATTTCACTGTCACATGATGGGAAGATTCAAAGGAAGGAGGCAAATGCAGCCTGATGTCCCTAAAGCCCCATGTAGACGAGTGTACAAAAGCAATCATCAGACGAGAAGCAAGACAACATTCTGCAATTATCTCACCCAAAGTGCTGCCCAACTTCCCGAAGGGTGGTCGTGCCCCCTCCTTGGGAGTGTCTACAGCAGCCCCTGAAGGGTGGAGAATGCTCGCGGGTCTCCTGGGTCTGAACACATGCTCCCAACAACCCTCTGTCCTTAGCTCCTCCGCCTGCCCCTTCCACAGCCAGAAACACATAACTGCTCCCCACCTCTTCTCCTCAGCTGACTTTGAGCTTCAAGGAATTTGCCTGGAGTTTTATTTAAAAAATGTAATCTGCATTTTTCTGAGAAGCATATTTATTTCTGTGTGTTATTTGCTATGCTATGTGGCAAACATGACGTTTGGGGAACGCTTGTAACCAGATCCAGTCCTGCCTGCGGAACAACGGTTGTCAACAGCTGTAACCAGTGTGAGTGAGCCGGAGTGACGCCTAAACGTTTCTACCCAAACATGTTAGGTTTGGGCGTCACACAGACGCCTTTCTGTGTTTTAGGTGCAGTCTAGGAAACCGGCCGAGAGCGTGGGATGGACGTGTAATGCATCATCAATTTTTTTCTTTTCAGATAATGGGAAATCAACTCCTGGTTAGCAATTTACCGAGAACTGATTTCAAGTTCATGGATGACTGGCATGAAGAAAGAGACACCTGTGCTGCATATGTGTGCTTCGCCAGAAAAAGAAAATGGGCAGCTAAACATTTATGCTTTAAAATGTCAAGAAAAACTATTAAAATCACATAATTACAATATATAAGGTGCAAACCAACAAAGAAAAAAATTTTAGGAAGTACAATTAATCTAATAGAAGGAAAAAAGAAAAGAAATGATGACAAACTAAAAACAGAGTAAGCTGAAGACAAGTCTAACATGTAAGTAATCACAGTAAATGCAAAAGGGTTAAAATCATGGAGTAAAAGCCCAAAAATACTATATTGCATTTTTAAATGTAGCAAATTCCTGATATCAAGAAACGTATCTGAAAGCAAATCACACAGAAAGGTTGAAAATAAAGGAACAAAAAATATAAATAGGTAAATATTGCATAAAAGAAAGGGATGTGGCAAGACAGAGGGAACAGAATTTAAGGCAAAAAGCTTTAATAGCGAATAAAAAGAAACATTACACGGTAAAAAGAAAAATAACCAAAAACTAATAAAAACCATGAACTTATAGAATTTCCCAAATCCACAATTGTATACATGCTTTTATAATTTATGAGAAATTAATATACCAAATAAATGTCAATAAGAATTTGAAATTTATATGAAACAGCATAGAAACTAGAATAATCAAAACAACTGTAGGGAAAAGAGCAAAGTTGAAGGATCGTCACTGATTTTATGACTTACTGTAAAATTACAGTGATCGAAGTAATGTGATATTGGCAAAGGACTGACGCGTAGATTAATGGAGCGGAATAGGGTCCCAACACAGACCCACGTGAACATGGTGAACTGACTTTTGACAAAGATGCAAAGGCAATTCAACGGATCAAGGATGTCAAGGATGGCCTTTCCAACATTAAACATGCAAGTGCCAGAGGGGGGAGGGAGAGGGAGGGGGAAGAGGAGGGGAAGGGAGGGAGGGGGAGGCAAGGAGGGGGAAGGGAGGGGTAAGGGAGGGGGGGAGGGAGGGGGGAAGGAGGGAGGGAGGGAGGGAGGGAGGGAGAGAGGACTTGACCCACACCTTGCACCTTTTACAAAATTTACTCAAAATGGATCACAGACTTAAATGTAAAATGCAAATTATAAAACTTCCCGAAGAAAGCAGAGGAGAAAATCTTTGTGACCCTGGGTTAGGCAAAGAAGTTTTAGAAACAACACCAAGACCACCACCCATAACAACAACATAAAAAATACCTAAATCACACTTCACAAAAATCAAAAACTTTTGCTCCGGGCAAGACACAGTTAGGAATGAAAAGATAAGCCACAGACTTGGAGAAAATATTTGCAAATCACATAACCCACAAAAGACTTGAATCTGCCAATATATGAAGAACTATCAAGACTCGGCAATAAGAAAACAACACCCCAATTTGAGAATTGGCAAAACAGACTGAGCAGACATTTCACCAAAGAAGATGTCTGGACAGCAAATGAGCGAAGGAAAGAGTCTTCAGGGAAATGCACACCGGAGCCGCAAGGACAGACAGTTCACACCCACGAGAATGGCTGAAATTAAAACAAAACCATCACCACCAACAATAAAACTACAACACCAAGTGGCCGTTAGTATGTGGACCAAGCAAGTGAGCTTCTCGTTTGTCACTTGTGGGAATGCAAACGGCACAGCCTCTGCGGAAAGAGGCTGTTTCTTATACTATAAAAAAGCAGTTTCTTATAAAGTCAAATAAACAGTTGCCAAGTGACCCAGCCATCTCACTGCTTGGTGTAAGAAGAAATTACCAATTTACGGTCACACAAAAATCTTCGGGTACGTAAGTATTCGGTTGGTGCAAAAGTTATTGCAGTTTTTGCAATTATTTTTAATCTTTTAAACTGCAATTACTTTTGCAACCAACCTAATATTGATGGCAGCCCTAATATTGATGGCAGCCCCAAATTGGAAACACCCCCAATAGCCAACAGGTGAACAGACCAAGAAATAGACAAAGGCTACTTCTTTACTGTGATCAAGACTCTTCAGAAACCCACAACACACTTGAGAAGCCACATCACTGATCAGCAATTATCTGCACGATGGGATACAACTCAGAAATGAAAGTAACGAGTTCTTGATTCACACCAACGACAGGGAGACTCTCGAGTACATTCCGCTACGTCAACAATGCCCCCCTCAAGAGGCCACATACACCACTCCACGTCTAGGAGATTCTGAAACAGCAGAAGGCTGGGCATGGAGAACAGGCCAGGCGTGGTGGAGGTGAAGCTCGGGAGAGGGTTGATCACAAAAGGGCAGTGGACAGAACGTGGGAGGTGTCACGACTCTTGGATGTCTTCATTGTAACGCTTACATGACTGTCCACTTGTCAAAACACATAGTTCTATGCCATGAAAAGTTAATTTTATTGTATGTCATACTTTTATTTAAAAAAGAACAAGGTATATCCAACTGGGACACCCAAGCTGGACAAGACAGAGGAAGAGGAAATTATAAAGCAGTCTTACATAAAAATATACACAGAAATATAAAAAAGGAGACACTGGCGATCCCTGCGCAGCACTGTATCTCATTACCACGTATGGTTTTCGTGGGAATTCAAAAATAATTCAACACAAGAAAATCTATTATCTAGGACACCGACTGCACGGTATGCCTTTCTCTCTGTTAGCAGCAAGACAGATCTGGGTTTTCTTTATCTCCCTATTCTGCAGGAGAACCCTTACAATCGGGGTGAATAGAGAAAGTGGATCACCCATACCAGTCTAACTGATAAAACTGTGGACTCGAAATTTGTCATTACACGAGACATACCAGCTGAGTATTAAAAGATAATACAAATTAATCAAGCCTGTAAAAAATAGAAAACCTATTATTGTGATACACAAAAGCAACAGAATAAAAAAGAATATTTCTACTCACCTAAATAGATACAAAAATGGCATTTGATAAAATTCATTACCCAGTCAGGATAAAAAACCTTAGCAAAGAAAAGCAGGCCATCTCTTTAAGGAGAGCAAGACTTTCAAAGACGACAGCCAACTTTAGAAGCCATTTCATTATAGTCAGCAACCAGACAAGGGTGCCATTTCTCACTGCTTCATTCTATCTTGTTCTAGAAGTCTCGACAAGCAAGATGTGTGTGAGAGAGAGAGAGAGAACTAAGGAAACAGAAGCATTAGATTAGGAAGGAGGATCAGAAGTCTTCACAATTTAAGAATCGCACATGTATTTTACACGATAGCTCTGTTGACAGTCACACACGTCTCTACGATTCCTACAGCGCACGCTCACTTTGGAGACGTGTGCGATCCCATGGCTGTTGGTATATTCAGTTGGACAATCAGCAGCAGTCACCGTTAGGACATTTTTATCACGACGAAAAGAAGCCCAGCACCTGAGCAGCCCCTGCCCTGCACCCCAACACCTTTCCCCTCCCACCCGCAGCTCCTGCCCTGCACCCCAACGTCTCTCCCCTCCCACCCGCAGCTCCTGCCCTGCACCCCAACGTCTCTCCCCTCCCACCCGCAGCTCCTGCCCTGCACCCCAACGTCTCTCCCCTCCCACCCGCAGCTCCTGCCCTGCACCCCAACGTCTCTCCCCGCCCCCCCGCAGCTCCTGCCCTGCACCCCAACGTCTCTCCCCTCCCACCCGCAGCTCCTGCCCTGCACCCCAATGTCTCTCCCCTCCCCCCCGCAGCTCCTGCCCTGCACCCCAACGTCTCTCCCCTCCCACCCACAGCTCCTGCCCTGCACCCCAACGTCTCTCCCCTCCCACCCGCAGCTCCTGCCCTGCACCCCAACGTCTCTCCCCTCCCACCCGCAGCTCCTGCCCTGCACCCCAATGTCTCTCCCCTCCCACCCGCAGCTCCTGCCCTGCACCCCAACACCTCTCCCCTCCCACCCGCAGCTCCTGCCGTCCTAGGCAAACACTAGCCTACAGTCTGTCTCTACAGATTTGCCTGTTCTGGACATTTCGTTGAAACAGAATCACACAATATGGGGCCTGTGCGTCTGGCTTCTTTCACTTAGCATAATGTTTTCAAGTTCATCATGTGGTGACAAGTGTCACCGCGTCATTCCTTTCATTGCCAGACAATATTCTGTCTTCTGGACAAATTACATTTATCCAGTCCTCAGTGAATGGACATTTAAGTTGCTTCTACTTGGGGCTGTGAGAACTATGCTGCCATCCCCATCTGTGTACGGGGTGCTGTGTGCACACGACTTCATTGCTCTCGCATATATGCCCGCACGTGGACTTGTGGGTTCATATGGCAATTCTGTTTATCCTCTGAGAGAGTGCCTAGCTTCGTCAGTTCCGCTGCTCTAACAAAACACCAGAAGGTACCTCTCAGAGGGCTGCAGGCTGGGGAGCCCCGGGCCAGGCTGCCAGGAGCACCAGGCTCTGATGAGGACCCGCGTCCTGGTTTGTGGGCGGCCACCTTCTCATGTCTCTCTCTCATGTTCTTCTTCTCAGGGCACTAATCCCATCTCAAGAGCTCCCCCCTCACGACCTCCCGCCTCCCACAGTCCCCACCTCCTGACCCCCACGTCGGAGGTGAGGGCGTCTACATGTGAGTGTTCACGACAGAGGCGGCCCATTGTGGAATCCCACTAGCCGCGGATGGGGCTTCCAACGCCTCCACAGTCTCTCCCACACTTGTTAGCACCCTTTTTCTTTTACTATAACCACCCCCGTGGGGTAACGGGGCAGCTGTGATTCTGACGTGCGTTTTCCTCACGGCTCATGAGGTTGAGCGGCTTTCCGTGCACTCACGGGCCATCTGTCACCTTTGGAGAAACGTCTACTCAAATACTTGCCCATTTTTAATTGGGCCATTTATCTTAGTGCTGTTAACAGTTCTTTATACATTCTAGACACAAATCCCTGATCAGATGTATGATTTTCAATTACTTTCTCCCCCTCTGTGGGGCGTCTTTCCCTTTCTTGGTGGTGTCCTTTGTAGCACAAAGGTTTTAATTTTGATGAAGTCCAACTAATGATTTTTGGCTGCTTGTGCTTTGATGACACATCTCAGAAACCATTGCCTGTCTAGTCTAAGACCATGAAGTTTTACACCTGGTTTTTCCCAAGAGTTTCTTCGTTTTAGAGCTTACATTTTTAAGAGTTAATTTTGGTGTATGTTCCATTTTGAGGTAAGTTTTACATAAGTTGTGAGGTAGGGGGTTCCACTTCATTCTTTCGCATGTGGGTATCCATCAGTTAGCACCAGTTGTTGAAAGATGATCCTTTTCCCCCATCGAACGGTCTTGGCAGCCTCTTCGGAGTCAGTGGACCACAGACAGGGCTTTACTCCTGAACTCTCCATCTGTCTACCCATATGCCAGCACTACTGCCTCGGTTATGGTAACACTGTAGCAAGGTTTGAAACTGTAGAGGGTGAGTCCTACTACTTTGTTGTTCGTTTTAAAGACAGTTTTGGCTATTCTGAGTTTCTGGGTGTTACACATGCGTTTTAGTTGCAGCTCGTCTATAGCTGCAAGAAAGGCAGTAGAGAGTATCACGGTGCCTGTCCATGAATTTGTGCGTTTCACCCTCTTAACCATACTGACGCTTCCAACCCGGGAACACAGGATGTCTTGCCAGTGATTCAGGTTTAACGTTTCAGCAGTGCTCTGTAGTTTTCAGGATATGCATTTTTCACTTAATTGTTAAAATTATCTTTTTAATATTTTATTATTTTGGAAGCTATCGTCAGCGGAATGATTTTCTCAGTTTCGTGTTTGGTTCATTCTTTGCAAGAGTATAGAAATAAAATAATTTGATGCATTGGCCTTGCCTCCTGCAACCTTGGTGAGCGTGTCCATTACTTTAATGGGGTTTTTTTGGGGGGTGGGGGGGTTTCTTACAGTGCTCTGGGCACAAGTTCATGCCATCTGTGCATAGAGAGAGTTTTGATTCTTCCTTTCCCGTCCGGATGCCTTTTATCTATTTGGTTTACCTAACTGCCCTGCCAAGAACTTCCAGTACAATATACTGAGTAGAAGTGGTGAGGGCAGATGTTCTTGACTGGTCCCTAAAGTTAGACGGAAAGCATTCCATCTTCCACTGCCAAGTGCGATGACGGCTGTGGCTTTTCCACGGATGCCTTTCAGCAGGCTGAGGAATTCCTCTTCTAACTCTAGTCTGTTGAGCTTTTTTTTTTTTAATTACACAAGGGTGCTGAATTTTGTCAAAGGCTTTTCTTATGTCTACTGAGATCATGTAGTTTTTGCTTTTTACATTTTATTCTATGAACATAGCGTATGACATTAAGTGACTTTCAGATGTTAAATCAACTGTTCATTCTTGGGAAAAATCCCATTTGGTCACAGTCTCTATTTCTTTGTATATGTTGTTGAACTTGACATCCTAGTATTTTGTTAGGATTTATGCATTTATAGTTGTAACATAGATTAGATCGTAATATATATTTTCTTTTAATGTCTTTGTCTGGTTTTTGTGTAAGGGTAACACTAGCCTCATGAAATCATTTGGAAAGTATTCCCTCCTCATATTTTTGGAATATCCAGATTAACATAAAATCTCACACTAAAAGCCAAATTACCTCAGTTTCTACCTGATACAACATGTCTGGCTTTGAACAAAAAATTAAAGCCATGCTAAAAGGCAAGGAAAAAACACAGAAAAGATTAGATATTATAGAGATTTTTGAATAATAAAATCAAGAATTTAAAATAACTATGATCAATTAGTTAAGCGCTCTAATAAAAAGTAGGCAAATTGCAAGAATAGATGGGTAAAGTGAGTGGAGAGACGGAAATTCAAAGAATGAATTAAAAGGAAATGGTAGATAGCAAATGCACTGGAACAGAATACCTTTGATGGGCTTATCAGTAGACTGGACAGAGCTGAGGGAAGAATCAGTGACCTTGAAGATATGTAAATGGAAACAAACTGAAAGGCAAGGAGAAAAAATAATGAAAAAAAAGAAAGAAAAAGAAAAAAACAGAAAACACAAGAAGTGTAGGGACAATGTCAAAAGGTGTAATATACATGTAATGGGAATACAAAAAGGAAAAGGAAGGAAGGAAGGAAGGAAGGAAGGAAGGAAGGAAGGAAGGAAGGAAGGAAGGAAGGAAGGAAAGAAGGAAGGAGAGAAATATTTGAAATAATAATGGTTGAGGATTTTCTAAAATTAAGCAGACACCAAACCACAGATCCAGGAATGTCAGAGAACACCAAGCAGGATAAATAACAAAAAATCTGCACCAAATTATACCATATTTAAAATACAAAACAAAGAAAATTTTGAAATGAGCCAGAGAATAAACATAAATAAGAATGACATTGAACTTCTCATTAGAAACCATGCAAGCAAAGAGTGAGATGAGTGAGAGAGGAGTGAAATATTTTAAATGGTGAAAGAAACAAACATTAACCTAGAAATCTATATACAGAGAAATTATCCTTTAAAAGTGAAGGGAAGACAAAGACTTTTTCAAACAAACAAAAACTTGGAGAACTTGTTGTCAATCGACCTACCTTGTATGAAATACGAATAGAAGTTCTTTGCAGAGAAAGAAAATGGTATGTGCCATATACCCAGATCAAAAGAGAGAAAAAGCTACAGAGGAGGAATAAATGAAGGTTAAAATACTCTTTCATTTCTTAAATCTTACCTGATCTAATAAATAACTGTTTAAAGCAATAATAGCAACAATGTATTGGGCGATAGTGAAATGAAGGACTGTCACTTTGTAAGAGAGGGGAGGAATTGGAAATATTCTGTTAAAAGCTACCTGCATTAGCCTTGAAGTGGTTTGGTGTGACTGAAAATAGACTTAGATTAGTTGTATATGTGTATTGTAAACTCTAAGGCCACTACATCAGAAGTTTAAAAAAGAAGCATAGTTGCTACATAAAGAGAGGAGAGGAAATAGAATCACATAAAATGCTCCATTAAAAAGAGAGGAAAAAGAACAACAAAGTACAAATGCAACTGATTGAAAACAGTTACAAATGGTAAATATTAATCCAACTATATCACTAATCACTTCAGATGTGAATTGGTTCTAATACACCAATTAAAAGACAGACATTCAGAGTGTTAAACAAAAAACTGACTATATTTTTGCCTACAAGAAATCCACACAGGTAGATTATAAGTAAAGAGGTGGAAAAAGATATCCCATGAAAACACTATTTTTTTAAAAAACTGGAGAAACTATACAAATATCAGACAAAGCCGACTTCAGCACAAGGAAGATAGCAGGGCTGACGTGGGCCATTACAGAACGGTCAGAGTCAACTTCCAAGAAGACACATCAATGGTCACCATGTAGGTGTCTAACAGAACAGCTTTAAAACATGTGAAGCAAAAACTGACAGAACTGAGAGAAGAAATGGAGAAACCCACTATCTCAGCCGGCGCATCCAACACCCCTCTATCCGCAATGGACAGATCCAGCGGGCAGAAAACCAGTAAGGACAATGTTGAACAGCTCCCTCCATCAACTGGGCGGAATGGACATTAATAGAATAGGTCATTCAATGACAACGGAACACACATTCTACTCAACCTCACAAGAAACAGTCACCAAGACAGACGCCATGCTGGGCCATGAAACACACACAGTAAGAGATTTTAAAAAACAGAAATCATATAAAGTTCGCTCTCAAGCCACAATGGACCAAATTAGAAGTTAATAACAGAAAGATGACCGAAAATCTCAAAGTAGTTGGCGATTAAACAACTTTTATATTACACCTGGGTCATCTTCTTGACAGACGTCTTGAGAGAAATTATTAAATATTCTGAACTAAATGAAAACAAAAATACAACTTATCAAAATGTGTGGGATATAATGAAAGCTGTGCTGAGAGGAAGAATTATAACACTGAATACATATATTAGAAAAGAAAGACCTAAAATCAATAATCTAAGCTTCCACCTAAGGAAAGAATGAAGAACAATATAATCATAAACCGAGGAAAAGAAAATTAATAATAATAATAATAATGACAATAAAATTTAGAGCACATAATGCAACTGGAAATAAAACATCAATAGGAAAAGTCAATAAAATCAAAAGCTGGTTCTTTAAAAATATCAGTAAAATTGATAAACCTCTAGCCCGGCTAACAAAGAGAAAAAGAGAAGACACTACTTACTAACATCAAGTATGAAAGAGGAGTCATCATTACTGACCCCATGGACATAAAAGAATATTATGAACAGTTCTACGTCCATACTTGACAACATAGATGAAACAGACCAATTCCTTGAAAGGTAAAATCTAGCAAAACCCACACAAAGGAGAAGAGACAACCTGAATCTAAATCTATTAAATAAATTGAATCAATGACTAATAACATTCAAAAAAAGAAAGCACGGGGTCCAGATGGTCTCACTAGTGAATTCTACCAAACATATAACAAGAAATGGTAAGAATTCTCTTCAATTTCTTCCATAAAATAGAAGCAGAAGGACAATTTCCAAACTCATTCTATGAGATTACCACTGCACTAATGCTAAAACCAGATAAAGTTAATGTATTTTAAAAAAGGGAAACTACAGGCCAATATTTATCATGAACAAAGATGCAACATCCTCAACAAAATATTAGCAAATTGAATCCAACAATGTAAAAAGAATACACCGCAATCAAGTGGACTTATTTTGGAAAGACATTCAACTAATGTCAGCCATCATGTCAACAGGTTAAACAAGAGAGATCACGTGATCGTGTCCATAGATACAGAAAATACTTTTGACGAAATCCAGCTCCTGTTCATGATAAAAACTCATGGCGCACTAAGAATAGAAGGAAATGTTGTCAGCTTGATAAAATAGCTACAAAAACACTTACAGCTGATCGATATCACACTAATGCTGAGAAACCAGATGGCTGCCCCCTGAGACCTGGAACTAGGCAAGGATGTTCCCTTGCCCCGCTCCTATGCAACGGTGCACTAGAAATACTAACTAACGCAATAGGACAAGAAAGAAGCCAACCTGAAAATGCTACGGCACTATGATTCCAACATAGGACATTCTGGAAAAAGGCAAAAGTAAACAGACAGTTAAAAAAAAAATCAGGGGTTGCCAGGGGTTGCGGAGACGGAGAAAGGAGGAAACGGCAGAAGCAGAACAGAGAGGATTTTTAGGGCAGTGAAACTAGCCTGTGGACACCAACGGTAGACACGTGACATTGCACATTTGTCAAAATCCATAGAATGTACAACACAGAGTAAACCTTTGTGTAAACCATGGACTTCAGTTAATTATAATGTATCCATACTTCAGTCAGCAAGTGTAACAAATGTACCCCACTAATCAATAAGATAAAAATAGGGAAAATGAGGAAGAGGTAGATAGGAACTCTTCATACGGTCTGCTCAATTTTTCTGCAAAGCTAGAATGGGTCTAAAAGGTAAAGTCTATTAGTTTGGGGTTTTCTTTTTTTGTTTTGTTTTGTTTTTTGTTTTTTTTTTTTAAAGAACACATGCAGGACACGTAGACACCACGATTAAACAGAGAAGTGTACCATGCTCCTTGAGGAGAGGGTCGACATCAGGAAGATGTCATTTCTCCAACGTCAATGCCTCTTTGTCACAGCTCCAGGCAAACCTGAGCAGGGTGCTTGCAGGAGCCGGACAAGCTCGCCCGAGAATTCATCTGGAAGAGCAAAGGCTCAGGCCTGGCTGAGAAAACCCTGAAGTAGAAACAAGGGGGTGGGATTTGTTCTGCCAAATGGCAGAGCTATTACAGCAGAGTGACAGGAAAATAAGCCAGTGGAAGAGGGCAGAGAGCACAGAAGCAGACCCACATGTCGATGGAAACCTGACATTACCAGAGTGACATTAAATAGTAGGCAGGCCCCACTCCTGCCCCAATACCCGGGGGTACAGAAAGAGCCGAGTCCTCCCAGGGGAGGAGCCACCTCTGAACCCCTCCGTGCCCGAGAGTGGAACAAGGCATCAACCTGAGTGGCCCTAGTTCCCACGAGAAACTCAGGAAACCTGCTCCAGAGGCAGATAGCAAGACGCTAGGCTTGAGACTATTTCTACAGTTTTCCATACAGAGCGGCCCACATCCAATCCTTGTCAGCCATGCACCCAGCAGGGCAACGCACAAATCAGTGGGGACGAATGAATTATTCTGTAACTGTCCCTGGAATGAGTGTTCATATACAAAAGATAAAATAAAATTTGGACCCTGATGTAGTCCCACAGAGCGCAGGGCTGGAGGCTTGGCTAAAATAATTCACGGCGGTAATAGGATGTTTTAAGTTCAAACGATCTGTTCTCAGCCGGTGCTGCTGGCAACTGAGGCTGGAATGTATGCGCTGAGCGTGAGGCTCGGGCCCCCTGTGTCCTCCCCGGGGCCACGCGGGGCAGCAGTGATGGGGGCCGATTCCTGCGCTGGTGCCAGGGTGACAGCTGCTGCATTCAGTGCCAGTCTGCTAACGGCCCTCAGATCTCTAATCACGTCACCGCACAAATACTTCGTGGGGTGAAGAAATCTCCCTAAAGGAGCCACGTTCCAGAACCTAGTATCCTCTTCTGGGTGGTTTTCCTGTATCACCAACACCCGCCCCCCCGGCCTGCGCGCCCCACAGAATGTGGGGGTCTGACTAGAAACGCAGGGCGTGCCACCTCCGTGCAGGGATGAGCTCCGACCCGGGCTACGAGTTGTCGGGGACACCTGAGGGGCTGCCCCCCACAAGCCCTGCCGCACGTGACACACACACACCCATTTCTACGCGGTAAAAGGGAAGCGTCGGAACTTGGAAATAAAATGGGGGGGAAGGTCTTTAGGATCTCAAGGCAGAACTTTCTTAACAACACACACACACGCACACACACACTATAAAGGGAGAGAATTCATGAAAAAGATTCCAACTAACATACCCGTCCAGCTATCAGCACTCGGGACCCACGGAAGCCGGGAGCTCCTCAGCCTCGTCCTGCTTTCCCGGCGTGGACACATGGCGACCTCACGACCCCGTGCTGTGGCCCACGCTGCCCAGGGGTCCAGGTGCCTCTCTCTCCAGGGACCTTCCCCAGGGCCCTCACCTCAGCACAGCCTCGACTTACCCATGAGCCATAAGCCTCTCTGTCCTTCTCCAGGCTCCCGACTCAGGGAACGCCGCCACCACCCACCCACTGCACAAGCCAGGAGTCTCCCACACCCCCGCGTGCCACCTGTCTCTTTCCCCGTCTATCTCCTTCTCTGGGTCTCTGCTCACAGCACTTCCCAGGGTTTCTCAATGGGGAGCCCACACTATTGGAGCAGAAAGCGCTGCACGTCTCGGACATCTCCAGCCCCGCCACCCCCGTCAGGTGCCCCATCACTGTGCCCCCTTTCCACATGCCCCCTCGGGGGTTGGTTCTGCCCCAGTACAGGGCGACTGTGGCCTGGTTCTTCCTGCCTTCCTTCTCTCCTGAGCAACAGCCCTCAGTCTAGCCTGCCTGGGCCCCTTCCAGGCAGTTCTGAAGGCCTGCAAATCCCATTATGGGCTTCCCTCCTAGAACCTTCCAAAGCTCGGGGGCTCTCAGGGTGCGGACGTAACCTGTACCCTGGCAGCTGGCCCCACATGGTCAAACCCGTCAGCCTTTCCTGCCCCACGCTGCCCTGTCTGTGGTGGGCCATTCCCACCACCACTCAGTTCCTAATGCCACCCCACGGCTCAGCCTCAGGGCCTTGGCACATACCATGCCTTTGGCCTAGAATATTCTTCTCCCAGCCATGGGCCTCCTCAGGTTCCCGGACAATGCCCCGCTCCCCAACAGTTCCAGTCCCTTCTCACGGCCCTGGGTAAAATTACTCCAGGGTGAATCTTACATTTGCACGTGCTTGCATCAGACGGCGGCACCCACATGAGGCCCGGAACCCACCTGTGGCTCCCCACGGCTGGGCGGGACTACCCTGTCCTGGCTGGGCTGCCCCAGGCTTTTCCATGAGCAGGAGCCAGGGACTGAAGGCCCCACTCTCTCTCTGCGGCACTGACTGCATGCGGAGAGCAGAGAACCCAAGCTGTCCTGACCTGCCTGAGGTGCAATTTCACATCGCCAATGCTGCTTTTCCTCCCACTGTGACACAGGCAGCAGTATGGTTTCCAGAATTTTCCAAGCGCCACCGAGTTGTGTTCACACAAGCAGATGGGGGGTTGGCCCTGACAGGGACAAGGGACCTCAGAGAAATGTGGCCCCAGCCTCCACGTGCGGTGAGACCCAAGGGTAAACCATCTGGGTTCAGAGGGACACTTCCTCCCTCGTGATCTATGATCATGTGTGTATCAAAAGGAGTCTGAAGCAGGAACCTCAGAGCACTGGGCTGAGCCAGGAAAGTGCTGAGCCTCGGTCATTCTCAGGACTCAGCGCCTGTTCCCCTAGGAAGGAGCCACCGCACGGCCAGTGGGAAGGGCTTTATTCTGAGTCTTCTCTACAGCACAGACGTCGGGAAACCGGTGAATAAACAAGGGGGAGAACTGAGTCCATGTAACACACTGTCCCAGTGACACCCAGGCACAGACGACGTGAAGCACCAGGACCGGAATGAGTTGGCTGAGTCCTGGCCGGTTCCAGCCGGGCTGGGAGGACAGGATGGGGCCCTGCAGGTGTGGGCGCCCCCGGGGCAGACGTGGGGCAGGGGGCGGGGCTGCTACCTTCCCTCCTCAGCTCCAGATGCTGGCTGCTCCCGCCGAGGCTTAAATCATACAAATCATACGCGCACTAATGCATTCCCTCTAATTGTACTAAATTAATTTGAAAGCTCTGCAGGATAGAAAAACAGTGTTCTTTTCCTTCAAGAGCTCTGTTGATGTGTTCCCAACACCCCCCCGCCCCCATCGTCAGTAACAGCGAGGCCCACAAGGCCTCTCTCAAATCCCTCCTGCACCCCATCTCCGGGTGGGGGGCTGGGGACGAGGGTCTGAGCGGAGAGGGGACATTTCTAATGTCAAGGAGAGATGCTTCAAGGTTGTTCTGTCAGCTCGTTGCCAGCTCAGGGTCACTGGGAGTCATCGGGGAGTGTGTGAAGTTATGGACGTTTCTGCACGCACACCACCCTGGTCCAGAGAAGCCCAGAGGGGGCTGCTGGCCCCCGACCTGTCTGTCACCCAAAGCCAGACGTCGGGAGCAGAGTGAAGGAATCGGTCCCATGCATGGACCCCTGACCTGCATGAGGCCTGCTGACTGCCCGCCCCCTTGCCCCCCGCCTCCCTGAGCCTCTACACCCGATTCAGCCCTTCCTGCAAACACTTCTGGACACCGGTGCCCCCATCCACTCCTGCACCCCCCCAGTCCATCCTCCAACAAGCCTGATTGTGTCGGCACAGGTGCCAGCAGCCTCATCACCCACCCTCAGCCTGAAAGTCTGTGACAGAGCCACTGAATGTGGCCAATCCACTGTGACATCGCAGAGCGTGGGAGAGGGACCAGCGTAGGATTTGGAATCGGGATGGGGAAAGGGAACCAGGACAAAGATGCAGAAGTTCCCCGAGTGTCTGCAATTCCTCAGCAAGGAGATGAGGGCAGCGTGTGGACCAGCCTCAGGGTTGTCACATATGTAACGATGTTAAGTTGCTGCTAGAAAACTGTAGTTAATTCATTCAAGGGAGGTCCTGTCACTGTGACAACTCCTTTTGTTGCTGTCTTTATAAAAGCAGCATCAAAGAGCCCTTTGCTGTTTGCGCACGGACGTGGTCTGAGGAGAACCACTAGAACTGTGTGTCCCCGCGTGGGGACGTCACAGCTTCAAGACTTGCAGGAAGGACATAAATGAAGTCAATGCTATCTGGCTGGATGGGGCGTCACACGGATTTGCTGCAAATTCTAATTTAGAATACACTTCAGCATTCTGCTTCACTAATGATCAACGAAATGCAAATTTAAATAACAAAGCAGTTTTTAAATGGAAAAGGGAAAGACAATGGTTCTCCCGCCTCCTGTTAGACAGTAACCAAAAGTACAAAAGAAAATAAGAAACACACATCTACAAGTCTGAACCTCAGTGTATGAGGGAGGCTACCATAAGCAATAAAAGTCAAGCATAAGCAAGAGAGGGGCCGAGAAACGTGTCAGTGGGTGCGGGGAGCCAAACCCACAGTGAAAACTTACCACCCAGGTTCAGACAAGGGGTACGGGCCACACACTTGTGACAAGCACTTATAGTCCAAGTTTGCAGTTTGCAGGTATCCTGAAAGTAGGGAAGGTAGGACACAACCAGGAATTCCACTGAGAAGCCGCATTTGCAGAAAGCTGTTTCTTAAAGCACTGGACAGAGGAGACAATTCAGTGGTGACCTCGTGTGGCTAGGGAGAAGTAAATCCAAAATAACACGACTACAAGCACAACCTGTGTCACCAGGGAAACCTGCTGGATTGTATGGCACACCATGCATCCATGATTAGGAAAAGTGTAAAGCTTAATAGAGGAATTGGTTCTATAAGTAAGAGCTCAAAGCAGAGATAAAAACATCGCGAGAAAACAAAGAGATGGAGCACAAAGTGACGGAGCTCAGGAAAAAGTATGAGGAAACTATAAAGACATCCCTGAGATGTAGACCCAACAGGATGCAGTGCAAAGATAAATACAAAGACTGATGAAAACTCCAACCGGATGTGGTACAAAAATAAATACAAACACTGATGGAAACAATAATAAAAATGAGAGACAGGACTGAGGAAAGCAAGCAAAATGAGAAGGAAATCCACAAAGGACTGAAGAGCATGAGAAAGAAAAGCACAGACGTGGCTGACAGACAAAGGAAATCCAAAACATACAGAATTGGTGTCTCTGGGTAAGACAACAAAATTAATGTAATGGAAAGGAAATTTAATATCATTCAAGAACAACTTTCACGAGTAAAAAAGACTTGAGTCTACAAATTGAAAGGTACATGTCTTGGGGTGGGGATGGCAAAAGATGCAAGCAATTTTGCTGGATTTTAAAGATAAAGAAAGAATTATTTCAGCAGCCAAGGCGGGGGGGGAAAAAATCAAGGCACAAAAAAAGGAAAACCTTTACTCTGGCCTCCGATGCTACCATGACAGCACGCAAACCGGAATCCAGAAGATTCATGCCTACAAATTCCTCAAAAAGGAAATTGTAACCCAGGTTTTATAGCCAACCAATCTTTCCAATATAAAGGCAACAGACAAAACTATCTTTCAAAAATTTAAAATCTAGAAAAAAGGCCTTCAAATGAGTGAGCTCATCCTGCAAAAAACTACCAGAAGACAACTCGGCTGAACTAAGAGACGAGGGGAGAAATTGCCAAAGAAAGAACCGGAGTGAGCATGTTAATACATTTAACTATGAAACAAAGACAAAACGAGGTGAGCATGTTAATACATTTAACTATGAAACAAAGACCAAAACAAATATGTGTTTTTTAGTTACCAGAGAAAATACAAATGTTAAATATGAGAACCATTTAGAAATACGTTAACAATAAAATGCTGGGGGAAGGGGGACAAGGACCTTCAAAAGGTGGCATAAGGATACAGGTCTTCTAACCTGTCATAACTGAAGACAAAAACATATTTCAATCTGGCCAATCAATTTCTAGATGTAGAAGAATATGTAAAAGTATCAAGGTAAGTGCTGAGAGGGAAAAGGAGAGGGAGAGGGAGATGGAAATTGAGATGGAGATAGCAAAGAAGAAGGAGAAAGATGAAGATGGAGGAGGAGGAGATGGATTTCTTACAGGGATATGGCCTCACACAATTATGGGAGCTGGTACGCAGTCTCCCAAGAGAGCTTCCCGTTCCCAGGGCTGGCAGCGTGGGGAATAATGGCCATCAGGAGGGGAGCAAGAATGAGCTGGACCCCACATGGATGGACTGAACCCACACCCTCTGGTTGCCTCTGAGCTTGGCGCTGTGGGTGTCCACAGCAGCCACGCCCTTTGTCAAGGACTGGAACACACACACACACCCTGACCGGGCATGGGAGGAGCTGGGGGAGGACCCAGGGGGACAAAGAGCTGTCCTAGGCCTGTGCCCCATGCCTGAGACAGGCCAGAAGATAAGTGACAACACGCATGAGCCACCAAAGGCTGCTGCTCCAAGTCTCCTGCCACGCTCAGTAAACCCTCCTGTGGCAGCTTGTGACCGGAAACCACGGGGAAGGGAATTCTGGGAAGTGTAGTTTGCTTAGCCTACTTGACCCATCAGGAAACCAACACACTTTGACATGACGTGGTAGCATTTTATACCCACTCTAAAAATACCGAGAAGTGTCGTAATCCTGGTGAGAGTTCAATAAAATTGATGCCGTCATATGTCATTGGTGACAATATAAATTGGTGCAGACTTATTTATGAACAGCAATTTGGTCACACAAGTCAAGAAGTAGGGGAGCCCGCTCGCCCCCTCTGGGATTGGACAAACAATAATCAGAATCCAAAATCAGCGGGTGGGGGTGGCTCCACTGGAACATTAGCTCTCACAAGAAACCATTAGAAGCAAGCTGAACAGGAGAAATACTAGCTGTGTGTCTAGTCTCGCTGTGCACAGTATTAGGCATTTTAATTTTGCAAGCTCTCCAGCCACATGAAAAAACGCCTGCAATATTAGTGAAATAAAGCAGGACACCAAAACGCCTACACGCTTTGCTTGAATCTACGCACAAGACAAGTTCCAGGAACCAAAAGCCAGCATGCCACACACACACCCCCTCCCCCAGCCAAGGGGCCCTGCAGGCTCCCCAGATACCAGCCCCTCCCCCAGGAAGGAGGGCCTGTGGCTGCCGTGCATCGATTCCCTCTCTATGTGAAGGCTTTGCACACAGCATCGCTAATGCTTCCAGCTGCCCTGCGAGGCGGGCGTTCTCACCCTGCAGCCAGCCCCGGGAAAACAGAGCATCGGGCCACAGGAGGCACGGGGACCACGTTTCATGCCGCGGAGGTGGCAGACCCAGGCCTCCATGCCCAAGCCCTGCTCTCACACCAAGCACAAATTCTTCAGTCCCCGGGAACCGAGAACCAGCGCCTGCTGACTGCTTTTTTCAGATTAATCTAATTTTTCATCCTGTTCAAGGTAGGGGTTTCGCGGGGATTTCTAAGCCTTCACCATGTCCATTCACATTACACGGAAGTGATTTCCAAATGGATTTCAGAGCTCGACTCCCAGGCGCTGGGTCCCAGCAGGCTGACACGCCTGCGGCCTGGCTTCTGATTCCGATTTCCCTGAGAAGGGAACTGACTGCAGGAAGGAGCTTCTCAGCGGAGCCTGTGGAGACCCGGCTCTCAGAAGGACGAGGATTGATCGGCCAGCGAAAAGTAAAAGAAGTTCGGCCCACATTTCCGTTCTGTCGTGGAAATGATGCCAAGATTTAATGAGAAGGAGTTGAAAGTTAGCGCCCCACTGTCCTGCAGAGGCTGTCCCCCCTTGTATTCTCCTCCCGCCCACAAGGAAAGCCAGGGGGCTGGTCTGATGGGTCACATGCTGATGCAGACGGGGCAGCCAGAGGAGCTACCTGCCGCCCCCATCTCCGGGCTCCTTGGCAATGCGACCGCAGCCCCTGTCGCAGGAAGTGCCCTGTGTCTCTCTGCCTCCAAGGCGGGCTGCGCTCCTGACGCCCTTGGACCAGTAGAAACAGTGCGCCAGCCTGGGCCGGGGCCTCCAGGGGTCGCTGGCTCTCTTGGAAAGCCCGGCACACAGCTGGCGCCAGCTGCCAGGTAAAGCCAGACAGGTGGCCAGGCATCCACTGCTCCCACCGACAGCCTGCCATCCCCCATGAGCCATGCCACCCAGGTGACATCACGGAAGGAGTCCCGTCAAGGCCGGAAGAGCCTCCCAGCAGAGCCCCGCCCACAGAATCAGGCGCTAACTGTCTGGCTGTTGTTCTCAGCCACTGAGTCCCAGGTGGTTCCAGACCAGCCAAAGCTGACTGACTGGCGCAGGTTTCCTGGGGGGCGGGGGCCCTTTCCCACTCTCCCTGTGCCTCTCCCGCCCTCCCCAGGCAGGGCTGTCAGGCAGGCCATCTGCCGCCGCTGTCTGTCCCTCTGCCTCTTCCTCCGTGTCCCAGCGTGCTGTGCCCCGGGCGGAGCCCCAGCACATGCGACCGTGCGCAGCAGGTCACTGCCCCACATTCACCACCACCCAGCAACCAGACGGTCGGTGACAGGCTCCCAAGATTCAACCCTGAGGGGAGGGGGTGCCCGTGTAAGCCCCGAGCCTAGGCTTGGCGCTCCAGCCAACGCGGGACACGCTGGCCCGGTACCGGCCTGGACGCCGTCAGCCACGTCTCAGGCTGGGCTGGCGCTCCAGGGTCATCTCAGAGTGGAGCGTGGTGGGCACCCCGGGGTTCCTGGCCGTGACCACGCTGCCAAACTCCCGACTTAACCCCCGGGAAACATTCCATCCTGCTCACACGTGTCTGGGTGCCTTCTAAGGGAAGAATCCAAGATCAGTATTCAGGGGTGTCCCTGCAGCCTTACTGCCGTGGGAACGAGACGGGCAGGTTGTATGATGAACGTCAGTGCCGTCAGGACGGGACGTCACTGAGACACCAGGCGTCATCTCGCAGACTGTTCTCATCACAGAGCGTGGTCCTCGGCCGCACACACCACCGGGGCCAGCCATGGGACGGGGTCCGAGCCAGGAGCCCTGGACTCAGGGACTTGTTCGTCCAGTCACAGCCCGAGCCCCTTGTGTGCCAGACACCTGCTGGGCGCTGGGTGGCCTTGCTTGTTCTCAGACGGACGGCTTAGAGCCAGAGCAGGGAAGTGCCCAGGGACAGAGAGCGCGAGGGTGGCTCAGGGGATGGGGTCTGCCCTGTCCCCTGGACACCCACCCACCCACCACCGGCCCTGCCTCCAGAGGCGTCCCTGAGCCCCCATCTCTCCTGTCCATGGAGCAGGGCTGCCTGGCGCCCCCTGGGACTGGGCACTGCTCTGCCTGCTGCTGCAGGAGATTTTTTAATCAGGAAACAATTTTCTTCCTTAAATACAAGGAGGATATAAAGCAGTTTTACTTTAGTTTCAAATCCTTATTTTCAACTCTTACATTGAAAATGTTTTCATTATCGGACTGAATGTGGGATTTGTTGGAAAAAAACCAATTTGATAGCATCTTCCTTCCAGGATTTCTCTTTGAAACCAGCCAATAAGTCATTTCTGATGGCGCTGACATACATTAACCAACAAAGACAGGCAGGTCAGGCTTACTTAGCTTCTTGGAAGGACAGATTTTCAACACTCAGCTTTCAGAAAGGAACAGGTTGCCAGCCGTGGTGCAGCCGGGTCTTTACAAACACCTGCATGAGGTCAGGTGGCCTGTCCCTGGGTGTCCTAACCCCCTACGTGAAGCCAGAGTCAGGAGTCAGCCGCCACCACCGTCAGGGCGCCCTTCTCCTGATGTCTGGGGAAGAGGAGGGAAAGCAAGGGAGGAGGAAAAGTGGAGGGACGGGTGGAGGAAACCAAGGCGGAGTGTCAGAGCCCAGGCAAGTCCACCAGTGCGCCTGCCCCCCAGGCTGGTGCGGGCGCCACACGACGGAGACCAGGCTGGTGCCACCACCGGCTGCCTGGTCCCAAGGCTCCAGCTCCAGCATTGCCAATGAAGGGACTCTAACACCTTGTCACACACACCACACAGAAACACACACACCAGCTATACACACACACCCAACAGCACCACACACACACACCACACACACCAGATATTCACATAAACACCCGCCACACACACACACACACACACACTCGGACATGAGTGCCCAGCAACCTCAGCACAGCTCCCTTTGTAAGAACTGGGGTTTTCACTCGTGGAGAAGCCTCTGCAAACAGTGAACTCCATACTCTTTCTGGAAGCCTGGCCGTGGCCTCAGCATGGCGAGGTGCCAGGGGGCACTGCCCTGAGGTGGCCAGGCACTGCCCCGTGGACGTCCCTCAGTCACGTGGCCAAGGGGAAGACTCGTGGAAGTTCTCCACCCCCCCCCCCCCCACACAGGAGAAGACTGAGTAAAAGCCTGTAACTACAAGCTGTGGCCACTCCACCCCATCACCACCAGCCAGCAGACGGGCCAGGACTGTACGCAAAGGCCCTGAACCTCACACACTGGAGGCCAGAGAGAGACACAGAAGGTTCTGCAGCGAGCGTCCCATGGCTGACTCTGTCTGATACAAGCAAGGCTCCAGCCATACGCCGAATCAGGCAAACAATGGAGAGCCCAGGGTCCCCCACTGAGCAGGGCACCCCACCTCCACCTGCCCCGGTGCTGACTTTAGAGAAAACCTCAGGGGAGAGCCCCCGACCCCGCAGCACCCTCAGGCTGCACCAGTACCCACACCTCACACCCAGCTCAGGCAGCAACAGCCGGGTCTCAGTGTGTGGGGAAGAAGTCACGAAGTCACGGCCTTACGTGGGATCTGCCAGACGTAAACAAAGCCCCCGATGAGAACGCAGCCAGGCTAACATGCTCCAGAAGGAGCCCGACCACAGAACACTAATCGTACACCTCGGAAGAGGAAGACATCCTCGCATCGCTGCGTGCTCCAGAACACGTTCAATTAGACCAGGACTCAAATAAAATGAGTTTGAAGGAAATTAAAAGGGAGATGCTAGCACTAAGAAAAGCAACTGAGGACCAACGCAACAGCACTGCAGTGCTGATGATGACACTTGACGTGACAAGGCATGAAATAGAGAAGGAAGGAAGGAAGGAAGGAAGGAAGGAAGGAAGGAAGGAAGGAAGGAAGGAAGGAAGGAAGGAAGGGGAGAGGATGGGGAAGGAGGGCAGGGGGAGGGACAGAAAGAGAAATGGTTTTCATCAGCTGGGTAGGGTCCCTGAAGTGATGGGAAAAGCTCCCAGAAGAGCGGAGATCAGCCCGTCGCAGGGAGAGAACAACTGGTTCAGGCACCTCAACAGAGAGGCTCACGGGCTGTGTCCACACGGACCAATCACAACCACCTGGAAACGTTTTTTTATTGTGCCCAAACACGCTGCACATAAAATGTAGCCCTGGAATGACCGTTAAGTGCGTACGTAGTTCAGGGGTGTTCAGCACATTCTCGCTGTTGTGCAACCGCCCCCACCGTCATCTCCAGAACTTTCTCACCGTCCCAAACTGACACTCTGTCCCCATTGAACACTAGCCCCCATCCCCCACCCCAGCCCCTGGAGACCTCCTACTACTTTCTGTCTCTACAGTCTGACTGCTCTAGGGACCTAGTATATAAGATCGGACAATTAAGTTCACGAACTCATCCTAGAAAAAGCGCTACACACCTCATTGCTGAAAATCACTACGGTCACCTTTGAAGTACCCCCCCTTGGGAAGCTATGCACCTAGTCCACCCTTCAAAGCCATTTTGGAACTCTTTTTCTGGAATGGCCATCAGAGCCGTCGTCATATTACCCCTGATGTCCTGAATGTCATCAAAATGTCTCCCTTTCAATATTTCCTTTATCTTTGGGTAAAGAAAGCAGTCATTGGGGGCCAGGTCAGGTGAGTAGGGAGGGTGTTCCAATACAGTTATTTGTTTGCTGGCTAAAAACTCCCTCACAGACGTGCCCTGTGAGCTGGTGCTTTGTCGTGATGCAAGAGCCATGAATTGTTGGCAAAAAGTTCAGGTCTTTTTCACGCAGCCTTTTCACACTTTCAAATAGTAAACTTAGTTAACTGTCCAGTTGGTACAAATTCATAATGAATAATCCTTCTGGTATCAAAAAAGGTTAGCAACATCATTGCAAGAAGTTCGTGAACTTGTCACAACTCGTAAGAGGAATCACACCATATTTGTCTTTTTGTGACTAACTTATTTCATTTACCATAATGTACTTCCAAGCTCCCCCATGTTGTAGCGTGTGTCAGCATCCCCTTCTTCCTAAAGCAGAATAATATTCATTACATACATAGATCACATTTTGCTTATCCATTCATCCATCAACAGACACATGGGTTGTTTCCACTTCTTGGCTACTGTGAATAGTGCTGCTATGAACATGGGAGCGAGGCCCTGTTTTCAATTATTTGGGGGTGTATATCCTGAAGTGGGGTGGCTGGACCATATGGTAGTTCTATTTTTAATTTTTTGAGGCACCACCCTACTGTTTTCCATAGCAACTCACCTGGAAACTTCTAACCACATCCCTAACTGACCAGAATATGCAGGTCACTGCACTAGACTCTCACCTGACATAGCTTTGTTCCAATGACTGAGACGTCATGTAAATTCAGAAACACCTCGAGGTTCTAAGCGGCCCAGCTTAGGTCAGTCGACCATCCCCAGACCAACCAGCTCCACCCACAGGCCAGAGTTGCGAAGTGGAAGCATGGCTGCCAGGAGCCACACCCGCAAACAGCCAGGAAGTCCCGTAAAAGGGGGCCCACAAGTGTCTACTCATGAGCAGATAGTCTTTCAACCTCTGAAAGCCTCAGGGAGTCACTGAAGTGGCTCAAGCAAGGGACTGGGG
Organism: Rhinolophus ferrumequinum; assembly: GCF_004115265.2. Taxonomy (NCBI): domain Eukaryota; kingdom Metazoa; phylum Chordata; class Mammalia; order Chiroptera; family Rhinolophidae; genus Rhinolophus; species Rhinolophus ferrumequinum. The sequence continues at coordinate 2,293,159 of NC_046293.1, forward strand.
AGGAGGCTAAGGACCAGATTCTAGTTCTCTGGGGACAGGTTGCTAGAGCTGCTGTGGTCCCCAAACTTCATCTAGAAGACAGAACAGTGAGGCACATTTCCCAAGGCGGGGGTGGTACGGTGCTTTAATGAGAGGGCTTCATCTGCCAGGAACTGTGACTGCCTGCAAGAACCTGAGAACAGTGGTTCCGGAGCGCAGACGCCCCCAGGTCGACTGTCTAGAGCTGGCTGAGTGGCTTTCCAATGGCATTAGGGACCCTGCCTCCTTCTACCTTTCTGCTCAGCCATCCTGAGTGGTGCAGGTTGAACGGTGACCCGCACAAAGGTATGTTGAACTCCTCGCTCCCAGTACCGTGGAATGTGACTTTACATGGAAAAAGGGCCATTACAGAAGGTGACTGTGGAGGAGGGTGGGACCTAATCCAACATGACTCGGGACCTTAGACCGAGAGGAGAAGAGAAACAGACTCGAAGAGAAAAGGCCATGTGAGGACAGAGGCAGAGCCTGGAGTGACGCAGCCATGAGCCAAGGAAGCCAAGGGTTCCCGGTGGCACCAGAAGCTACGAGAAAGGCATGGGACAGACTCTCCCCAAGAGCTTCACGGGGACGTGGTCCTGCCAACACCTTGACGGCAGACTTCTGGTCCCCAGAACTATGAGACAATAGTGCCTGTTCTTTGAAGCCACTCAGTTTGTGGCACTTTGTTACGGTGGCCTCAGGTCACAAAATGACCGCATCACACCTGCTTTCAAAGTAAGGAGAAGGGGATGTGAAGGGCAAACGGCATCTGCCTGCTACGTGTGCCTTCCTCTTGCAAAGCCTTCCAGAAAACCCCACCCAGCAGCAGCTTCTCCTCACATCTCATCAGAGCTAACCTGGGTCACCTGACCTGTTGCTGGTGGTGTTTTCAGGCTGGGCACGTTCCCACCCCGACAGCTTCAGAATTCTGTTGGTAAGAAAGTGGGATAAAGTGCATAAATCGAAGCAACTCGCAGTAGCGTCAGAACAGGTAAGTGACATCCTCATCTTGAGTCAGGCCCTCCGTCTAGTATCTCAGTGATTCCTGAAGGACACAAATCATTTCTCAAAATATACATATAATACTTATCATTTACATAATGCTTTCTGTGTGCCAGGTACTATCCTAGGAACTTTACCTACACAACCCATGTAACCCTCACAACACACCTAGGAGAGGTCACCTTTCATCCCATTTTATAGATGAGGACACTGAGGCAAAGAGAGATTAAGAAACTTTCTCAAGGTCACACAGCTAGAGAGCGAAGGAGCTGGAATTTGAACCAAAGCTCCATTGTCTCTCCACAGTGTTTAACCAGCGCTGCTAACATCGTAACTTCTCAAAAGAATCCATTTATTTTATTAACTGGATGAACTAGGAGGAAAAGTGAACTCAGGAAGGTCTACTTTGAATCACTAGTTAAAAATGCACGAATGCACGTGATCTGCTCTAACACTCAGCAAGCTGTGAGCCAGGCGGGCAGGATTCGTTCCCACAAGAAACGCTCCCAAGCCTGGCACTTCCTGAGTGTGCCAAGTCCCTTGTGATGCAGGTTGAACACTAATTTCTGGAAATTATAGAAACAGGTATTTATGTGATCATCAAGGAGCGCTTCTAGCAAGCTCTTCCTGGTCACGAATCAGAAACAAACACACTCATCTGCTGTGTCAGTCACCACAGCACAGGGCGGAAGCCCCTCGAGCTTTGATTGGACAACCTGCATTGTGACGTGTCTTGCCCACCCACCAAGCGTCTGTCAATTCCCCTCTCCGAGTAGCCTCTGGCTTCGTTCTGGTTTCCCGTAAGGCTGTCACAGACTTCTCTTCATCGACAGGGTTTTCCATTGTCTTTAATGAACTTTTCCATGCCGGATTCATTTCTGCCTGCTGAGCTACGGTGATGGCAGCCCGAGAGCTCTGCACGTGGACTCGACATCAAAGACAACAGCTCAGCTTTCCTGCAACGGTCACTGGTGTCTGGACCACCTCACCCTCGGCTACCCCTTCAGTGCCAAACAGCGCTGGGGCCTCCAACCCCTCGCTCACAGCTGCACCCTGACCCCTCTCAGCTCCTCATCCTGCCTGCAGCTCCAGGACCCTTTGGCCCAGATCCCCCCCAGGCTCCCAGAAAACCTTCCATCTATTTTTCCCACAGATAATCATGGAACGCCTTCTCTGAGGCACACGCTGTTCCAGGCACCAGAGTCAGCACGGGAGACAAGGCCCAGGTTTCTCAGAGCAAATATTCGGATGCGTGAGCCAGACAACAGGTAAGAAACAGACCAATGAATAATAACATTGGGGTTGGTACAGAGCTAATAAACTAAATAAAGCAGGGTCAAGTCCAAAGAGATACTGGTGCGGTAGCCAGTCTCCAAGATGGCCCCCAAGGACCATGTGTGCCTGTGTACCGCGCTCTCCCAGCAGTAGGGATGGCACGTGTGACCCACAGCCGAATGACAAAGAAATGACAGGCTAGGTCATAAATGACATTGCCGCTTCCATCTTGCCCTCTTGTACCACTCACTCTTGGGGAGCTGGCTGCCATATCATAGGGGCACTAAAGCGTCCCATGGAGAGGGTGCCTGCCGACAACCAGCCACCCGAGAATGCCATCTTGGAAGTGGTCCTTCAGCTCAAGTCTTTGGGTGACAACAGCCTTGGCTGTTGTCTTCAGCAGTTTCATAAAGTATCTTGAGTTGAAGCCAAGCCACTCCAACTTCCTGACCCACAGAAACTGTGATATAATCACTGCTTGTTGTTGTTTAAGCCTTGGGGTCATTTGTTCTGCAATAACAGATAATACTCTGAGGACGCTCTATTCACTAGGTGCTGAAGACCACCCTCTGTACAGAGCTGACTTTTTAGCAGAGATGTGAATGGAGTGAGAGAGAAAACCATGAGGAAATGTGGAGGAGAGTGTCCCAGGAGGAGGGAAGTGACACGCAGGCACTGAGATGACATAACCTGGCCTTTTGAATCAATAGCAAGGATGCCAGTGGATGGGAGAACAGCAGACAAGGCTGAAAAGATAGAGGCCAAATCAGGTGGGACGTTGTGAGCCACATGGGGAGTTTGGATTTTATCTTCGGCATAAGTAGGAGTTGTTGGAGCATCTTGGAAAGAGGAGTGGCTGCTGGCTAGGGGCACAGATGAGTATGGGGGCCACTTAGAAAGCCCCGGCACCAGTCCAGTAGGAGGTGATGGTGGCTGGACTTGGTGAGTGCTCTGAGGGTAGAACCGACAGCAGTACCGTTAGAACAGACGTGGGTGAGCGAGGAAGAGGAGTTGAGGCTGGCTGCCACGTGTCGGCCGGAACACGAGGACGTGGGGACAAGTGGGTCAGTAGTGTGGTGAGCTATCAGGTCAGTGTCTGACGTTTTTGGTTGGAGATGACTTTTAGACATCCGAGAGGAGACATGCAAAAGTAAGATGAGTACACGAGTCTGGACCTCCACGCTGAGGTCCGGGCTGGGGAGTGTAAGTGCCACGCGTACAGCCAGTTATTTGAAGCCATGGCAGTAGGGGAGGTGACCGCGGGCAGGGGCACAGGTGACAAAGGCAGGGGCAGGGAATGGTCCTGGAGCACATTTAGAGGGTGAAACACGACAAAGGAGTGTGTAGGCTCCTTGCAGGAGCCGAGAAGGAAATATATAATTCCTCTCTGGGAGAAGATATCATTTTATGGTCCCAAATAATTTCCAGAAAGGTTTTTGTTCAATGACAGTGACCAGAAAACAAACAAGGATAACCAGGCACATAAAAAGACAAGCTACCATGAGTAAAAATCAGCAGAAACAAGTTTATAGCAGAAAAAAGTCTACATCAAATCCAGATGTTAGAACTATTAGTCATACAATGTAAAAAAAAAACTATGCTGTTTACATTTAAGAAGACAAAAGCCAAGCATGAAAATTTCATCACAGAACTGGAGACCAAAACAAAACAAAACAAATACAAATAAGTATATATTGTGAAAGAACAAAATTGAATTTTAGACTTTAAAAGCAAACAAAATTAAGAACTCAATGACTCAATAGAAGGATTTAACAGCAAAATAGACACAGATTTTTAAAAATAGTGAACTTGAAGATAGGTCAATAGAACCTATTCAAAAAGAAAGGGGGGCTCGGGGTGGCTGGTTAGCTCAGTTAATCAGAATGTGGTGCTAGTGGCACCAAGGTTGCCAGTTCAATCCCACGTGGGCTACTGTGAGCTGTGCCCTCCTTAAAAAATGGGGGAGGGGGTGGGATGTGCTATGCCCAGTAGAAGGTAAGAACACAGATACCAGGGAGAAGATCTAATTCATGTTTAACTGGAGTGCCAGGAGACGGAACCGACTGTGTGGAACAGAGGCAAAGACTGAGAATTTTCTAGAACTGATGAAAGCCATTGGCACAAAATTCTGGAAATCCATCCAGTTCCAAGCAGAACAAATTTTAAAAATGCACTTAGGTATTTCATAGTGAAACTGCAGAATTCCAAATAAAAATAAAATCTTACAATGAACAGATGGGTAAGTAAGAGATAGCTTCCCTTCAAAGGAGCAATCGTAGGCTGCAGGCTGCCTCCTCTGGAGCAAGTGTGGAAGCCCAAAGACACGGACAGACATCCGCGTGCCCAAGCTAACTGCCCTTCTCGAGATCCATAGCCAGCTAAGACATCCTACAGGAAGGGAGTGGGAAGAAAAAGAAGTTCTCAAGCAAAAACAGAGATTTCACCAACAGCAAACCCACACAAACAGAAATTCTAAAGGGTGTTCAACAGACAGGAGAAACATGATGAAGATCAAGTTAGCAGTAAACAGGGAAATAAACCGAAATACACACTGACTACATAAAACAATAGTACAGACCAACCATCTTGCTGTAACAATGATAAATGTTGGGCGCAATGAAGAAACCGCCTTCTGAAGTCACAGGTGAGCAAACAGAATTAGAAAGAGACTGGAAGGGGATGCCACGCGTGCAAGCAGGCGGCCACACAGTGTGGCCCCTACGTCTGCCCAGCTTTTCCCAGCAGTGTGGCGCTCGGGGAAAGGAGCTCGCCCCGGAAGGAGCAGCGTCACTGGGGTCGGTGTCAGGTAAACATCAGAGCCTCTGGAAATTGAGAGTGAAAATACCAGAAAAAGAAAAACAACTAATATGGATTTGGGGTCCCAGAAAGAGAAAGCAAGGACATGAGGGATACAAAATACATATATTTGAAAATACTGGTTGAAAAAATTTTAAATTAAACCAAAAGCATCAGCCTACAGCTGCAAGAATCGAACAAATCTCAATCAAGATAAACACAAAGAAAACTACCCCAGGCACCTCCTGATCAAAATGATGAAAAGAAGAGAAAAAATTTAAATCAGCCAAAGAGGCCTCTTCATTTGGGCATGAAAAGAGCAGTAAGAAATTTGCCTTCTCAGCTTAACCTGCTTGGAAACTGCTCAAAATGCATAAAACAACCATTTCCTCATATGCTGGGGCAAAAGACAGCACAGGACTGTGGTCCCTGAGACAGGAGGGAAATGTGGGGAGTTCTGGCATCGCCCCGGCTTTCACAGACATCTGGATGAAGGGAGGAGAGCATGTGGCGAGGCTGCAGCAGCGGGATTTTGCAGGTAGAGAGAGAGGAGGGAGCCAGGCAGGCAGAGGAAAAGCTCCAGAAGAGACTGGGTTGGGTGCCAATCTCCGTGTGAGGAAGGAACCCAAAGCCAATCTTCTGGGGAGACACCAAGGACAACTCCCCAGACTCACGCAGGGGTGGAGGGTCGTCTAATGGCATCCTTCCAGAGTGGGGCACCTGCGGTGATCAGTGGAGCCCTGCGAAGGTTAGAGAGCTGTAATGACGAGCGCGGAAAGCGCGGAACAGGAAGGGGAGGGACATGCTAGAGAGGGGCTAACTGATTTATTTAGCAATATCTAATCACTGTTTATCAATAAGCAATCGAAAAAGACAAAGGCACTTAAAAGAATGTGCTAATGACAGAAAGTAAAAGTGGTTAAGACTAAACTACATACATGATGACAATGTCATGTCAAAGGAGTGCACATACATGTAATTTAAGAGATCTCAACACATGTTTACTATTGATCAAAAATCCCTGGGCTAAATACACAAATACGAACAACAAGGAGTATCCGAAAGCAGTAATAAGCTCTATAGGAGAGCATCTGTTATAGTAGATGCCAAAAGCTCACCAAACCGTAGGGAAAACAACACTGGGAAGGTCAGGAATCCAAACCTTGCCAGGTCTGCAGCAGGGAAAGCTGAGGCGTCTCCCGCCGCTGTTTGCTAGTTCCCAAGAATGTTGCTGCTGTTGCCGTTGCTATTGTTGCTGTTATTGTTGGAAGTTAGAGCGTCTTCTGATGTTGTAAGCTGCAAGCTGCACGCAAGTTTCCTAAATGCTAACCAGTTCTCAAGGCTAACTGTGGGGAACAACACTGAAGAGGCCGGGAACCAGCCAGACCTCCCCAGGTCCGCGGCTGGAAGTCGGGGCTTCTCCTGGTGTTGTAAGCTGCATGTTGCTGGAAGTTCCCAAAATGTTAGAATGCTGAAGAATCACCAATAACAAAAGACAAAATCTGCAACTGCCAACTGAGGTCTGTCTTATATTTCCTTTTTTCTTTGTTTCACATGTAACTTAGAGCCAAGCTCCTTGTTCCTGCCTCCCGCTCTGGGAATGGCCAGTTCCGGGAGGCTCTGGCAGTCACTGTGATGAGAATATTGCTCACCCGGCTGAGGGGCCAGTCATTCAGACACACAACACCTGCTGTTCTCACCTGGGACCATCGGCCCAAGGCCTTTCAAAGCCTGGCAGCGTGCCTGTCACGTCGTCCTGATATAACTTAGTTACTTCTCCACCTCATCTGCTGATGTGGGCAAAACAGACAGAAAGCAACATCCTCCTATATCTCTCCTGCTGGGAACAAGATGAAGGAGAAATTTTCTTAACCCTAAGCTAACCAGTACCTCCTGTGCCATCTCTCATGGGAGAGAACGCCACGTCTACCCTCTCACGTGGGGGAACAAAAAGCTGACAGACAAAAGCTAACTATTACCTCACATGCAGTTTCTCACAGGAGGGCACCCCACATGCAGTCTCTCATGGAGGGAAACAAAGGAACAAAAACTAACAGACAAAAGCTCACACCAGCCAATGAAGGCAAAGTTTCCTCAACTTCTTCCCTGCACGTGCCTGAGGCAAGTCTGCTGCAGACTCTATCGACAAGCTTACAACAACCCTCAAAGAGATCGGCTGATCCAGAAGAAACGTAACTGCCTGTTGAAACAAACATTAAGACTCTTTAAAGGAAAACAACAGAGCTGAACCATCCACAATATAAACTACAAATTGCCTGCTATCCAACCAAAAAAAGCAAACTATAAACAGAAAAAAAAAGTCATTCAGACAAGAACTTAAAAACAGCTATTGTCAGTGTTTAAATTGCTCAAATATATAAAGGAAAACATGAACATAAAGAAAAATGGGAAACATCAAAAAGAGCCAACAGCAACATCTAAATCAAAAAATGCAATCTCTCCAAAAACAAACGTCACTAGATGGGGTTAGTAGTGTATGAGACCCTGGAGAACAAACGATTGAATAATTCAAACATGTAGCAATAGAAACTATATAATAGGAAGCAAGGAGGGGAAAAAGACTTAAAAAAAAAAAAAAAAAAAAAAACGCAAACCCTGAGAGAGCCCCTGTAATCCACAGGACATATCAAGCAGGTTCAAATACAAGCAAGAAAGAGCAGACAGAGGGAATGGGAAAGATTAGTTAAAGAACTCAGTTTTCAAATTTTCCAAATTGGATGAAAACTATAAATTCACAAATGCAAACAGCTCAAGATAAAAAACAAGAAAACCACCCAAAGGCACAACCGAACCAAAATTGCTGAAAGCCAGTGATAAAGAGAAAATCTTAAAAGCAGCCAGAGGGGGGAAAGGTACCTGTGTATGCAGGAATAAAGAGAAAGTCCCAGGCAGACACATCATCTGAAACTCCACAGGTAGGAAGACAGGAATGACAGATTTAAAGCGCTGCCAGAAAAAAAAAAAAAAAAGTCCACCTAAAATCCTATATCCAGCAATAAAAACCTGCAAGAATGAAATTTAAAGAAAAACTTTCTCAGATAAATAAAAACAGAGAGAAATTGTTGCCAGGAGAACTAGACCTACATTTTAAAAACAAAACAAAACCAAAAAAAAAAAAAATTTACAAAGAGGTTTTTAGGTAAAATAAGGATGTCAGGTCAAGACACGGATCCACATAAAAGGTGAAAAGCAGTGAAAATGATAAATATGTGGGTAAAGATAAAAGCTTTTTTCCCCTAATTTTCATAAAAAAGGATGAAACCTCACCATTTGCAACCACATGGATGGACCTAGAGAGCATTATGCTGAGTGAAACAAGTGAGACAGAGAAAGACAAATACCATATGACCTCACTTATATGTGGAATCTAAAGAACAAATAATGAACAAACACAACAGAAACAGACTCATACAGAGAACAAACTGATGGCTGCCAGGTGGGAGGGAGTTTGGGGAGCTGGGTGAAAAAGGGGAAGGGATTAAGAAGTACAAGCTCGTAGTTACAAAATGGTCACAGGGATGTAAAGTACAGCACAGGAATACAGTCATAATATTGTAACAACTATGTATAGTACCACATGGGTACTAGACTTATTGGGGAAATCACTTCCTAAAATGTATAGATGTTTAACCATCATGCTGTACACCTGAAACTAATGTAATAGTGTATGTCAGCTATAATTGAAAAATAAAAGTTTTTTAAATAAAATTGACTCTTTAAAGGAAAAGCACATACAGAAAAGGAACTGTGTAGGACACTGTTGTAAAAAAAAAAAAAAACAGACGGAGTGACAATGTCATACGGTTCTTGCACTACAGGTGAAGTGGTCTGACATGATTTAAAAACAGAGACTGATGAGTTCAAGACACATGCTGTAAACCCAAAAGTCACCGTGAAAAAATATAAAAACAAATTTGAGTCAAAAAGCCAACAATGCAGATAAAATGGGATCATGAAAAACAAGTAATCCAAACGAAGGCAGGAAAAGTGTGGTAACGGAGAGAGGCTCAACAGAACAAATAGAAAACAAGCAGGAAGGTGGTAGATTTAAACCAAGCATACTGACAGTTACATTTCATCTATGGATGGATCAGTAAGAGTCAACAACATTCTGTCTACAACAACCTACTTTAAATATAAAGAGACACAAGAAAAAGATTAAAAGTCAAAGGGTGGAAAACATAGGCCACGCAAAACACTAAGCGTAAGAAAGGTGGATGTCGCCAGGGATAAAAGGAGACATTTCATAATGCTGAATGACGAAGGTACAACACTCTTAAATGTACCTTGTAAGTGACCTAATAACAGAACTTCGAAATACATAAAGCGAAGACAGACAGAACTGAAAAAAAAGACAGCCACAGTCATTCTTTGTCACGGCGTGCACAACCAGGAGGGCTCTGCCTGAGGGGGACGGGTGAGGAGATTGAGAAAAAGACACAGAGACAGGAAAGCTGGGATCAGGAGGTCCACCATCCACGGATGGCGGAGCAGTCGCCTATGAGTCTTATATATAAGGCCAGAAAAATAGATTTAAACTAAATTACCTAGTCTGATAAATAGTCATGAATGTAACAGTGATTGCTGTATGTACCTCTCCAGGGGACAAAACCCATGTTTGTACTTACTGAAAGGAATAGATGGAGAACTGATGTTAAACTCAAATCATGGAATACAGTCAATTAGATGACCCATGCGACTGTGTCTGTCTTAGGTTGTTCCTTCCTTGAGGAATCTTACCCGTCCTTGACTAGCCAGCCATCTTTTGGGGTCGAGTTCTCCAAATGGCCCCTACGCGGCTGTGCCTGGCTTAGGTTATTTTTACCCGTCATTGACTAACCAGCCATCTTTTGGGGTCGAGTTCTCCACATGGCCCCTATGCGGCTGTGTCTGGCTAGGTCGTTCCTCCCTTGAGGAATCTTACCCGTCATTGACTAACCAGCCATCTTTTGGGGTCGAGTTCTCCAAATGGCCCCTATGCGGCTGTGTCTGGCTTAGGTCGTTCCTCCCTTGAGGAATCTTACCCGTCATTGACTAACCAGCCATCTTTTGGGGCCCACAGGGAGACATGAGGTGTAAGCACAAAGACGAGGTAAAGTCCCTGAAAGGATCAGTCTCACAGACTCTTTTGTGTCATCTAATTTTTCTGGGTGAGATGTTGGGGCGAGGCTTCAGGCCCAAAGCCTCAGGCACCCGTCAGCCTACAGCCTGCTCTCTACATCTCCCCCTTCTCTTTTTGCTTTGAGCCATAACTGGTGTTGATTAAGGAGGTCTACGAGTCGGTGTGAATGACTCATTAGCCTACTGAAAAAATACAAAACAGAATAAATACCAGAACAAAGATACTACATAGAAACCAGAATGAATGTCAGAGAAGGTTAAAAGGATTAAACCCCTTGAGCTGGGTAAGCAATTGTTGAGCTATATTGGCCGGGTTGAGAATGGGTTTGTGTGTATGTTGAATGTTAAAAATTGCTCGATGGAGATTACTAAGATCAAGGCTAAGATTGTTATGGCTCCAGATACCTTGTATGTGATTACGGATTTTGTCCCATTGCCATCGTGCCCCGTTGTAGGAAGCAGGGGTAACAACAGATCTTTTGGAAATCGGCATGGCAATGTAGGCTTAGTCTTAAGTGTAAAGTTTCTACCTCGTTACCAAGAGCCATTATAGTTGTTTCTAATGCATTTATCTTATATTCTATCTTTAAATCTATTTTTTCTTGTGTTTTTAGCACAAAGGATGTGTTTTGGGCTAAAGTATGACAAAGTGGGCGGTATGTGGGGAGCGGGCTGTGAGCTGACAAAGGCCTTGCAGCCTGCAAGGTCATTCTCATGGGAAGCCTCGCCTCAGCAATCTTCCCAGGAAGAACAAGATAACACTGATGCAGCTACAGACATACAAACTGGCCAATGTAGAGAATGGAATGTTCTATTGATACCTGTTCTGCTAATACTCACTTGTGTGGACTATTGTTCTAAGACAGTATGAAACTGTGTGAATAATAAAAACTGTGCCACTGCTCTGCCATCCGTGGACGGTGGACCTCCCGATCCCAGCTTTCCTGTCTCTGTGTCTTTTCTCAATCTCCTCACCCTTCCCCCTCTGGCAGAGCCCACCTGGTCGCACGGGCTGCGACAAGTGGCACCCGAACAGAGACGCCTGTTCGGGAAGAAGAGAAACTTCACCTGAGTACGGGAAGAAAGAACGGGTAAGTGAGGAGCCTCCCCTCGAAGTTTAAGTGAGAGCTCTCAGAAAAAATGTGAGGAGGAGGACGGGAGCACAGGCTAAGTGAAATCGGGAGTAAAACATGGGACAGCACGGGTCCAAGGACAGGGACCTCTTTGCGCAAATGCTGAAGGCTGTGCTTAACGCTCGCGGCTGTAATATTCGCTCAAGCCAGGTAACAGAATTCCTGTCTTTTGTACAGGAGACATGCCCTTGGTTCCCCGAGGAGGGCACGCTCAGTCCCGCTACTTGGGAGAGTTGGGCAACAAGCTCCGTGACCGCTTCACGGCTGAAGGCCCCTCTAAGCTTCCCATCCCCACCTTTACGCTTTGGAATTCAGTGAAGGAGTCACTTAACCCCTCACCGGAGGTTTCGAGAATACCGCCCCCTCATCACAGGGAGAACTCAGGTCTTAGATCACGTGGTGGACGGGAATAAAGCGCTGCTGTGCTCTGGCGCTCCCTCGGAGCTGCCAGTACAGGATAAACCTCCACCCCGACTGTGACAGGGAACTTCAGGATGAGGGACAAAGATATCATAATCCCCCAATGCCTCGGACCTCAGGACTCTGATACGGTGATGAGTCTTCTCCTTCGGCCGACCTCCGGCGGCCTTTGCTAAGTTCTCTTGTGGAGCAGCGCCACAGGCGACCCCTTCTAGCCCCTGCCGCCCCACCTTCCCCACCGCCGCTGCACTGCCTGTGCCCAGGGCTTGGGAGGGGGCCGCGGAGAAGCCCATCCCCACAATTCTTGGAGACTCTTCTCGCAGCAATTAATAGAATACATTAGACCAACTACCAGTAAGGATGGAGAACAATGTTATCAACCACGGACCCACGTGATACATGCAAGACTCCACCCCATGACAACAGAACACACATTCTGTTCACATACACATAAGACACTCACCAAGATACACCATGTGCTGGACCATAAAAGGAGTCTCAACGTGTTTGAAATAAATTACGTTAAAGCAGAAATTTTGCAAAAACAGAATTAAATTAGAAAGCAATAACAGAAAAAGATACTTTGAAAATCCTCAATCATTTGAAAATTAAACAATACACATCCAAATAATCCATGGGTCAAAGAAATAAAGCAATCCCAAGGGAAATTAGAAACTAATTTCTGCTGAATAAGAATAAAAAGGAATGTAAATTTTTGTGGGATGCAGCTGATGTAGTATGTATAGGGAAATTAAGAACTTTAAATGTTTATATTAGAAAATTAGGTCTAATCAATCTTATTTTACACCTTAAGAAGCTAGAGAAAAGAGTATACAAAATGCAAAGTTATTAAAAGGAAGGAAAGTATAAAGTTCACAGCAGAAATAAATTAAGTGGGGGGAAAAAAGACAAACAGAGGAAATCAATGAAACCAAATGCTGGTTCTTAGAAACAATCAACTAAGTTGATAAACATCTTTAGAGCTGATGAAAATTCTAAGACAGAAGTCATAAATTTGGCATATCAGGAATGAAAGATGTGACATCTCACAATCATTGAAAGGATAATATGAAAGCATTATGAAAAAACTTTATGCCAATAAATTCAGCTACTTGGATGAAATAGACAACTTTTTTTGAAAGACTCAAATTACTAAAACTGACTCAAAAAGAAATGGAAAACCTGAATAGCCCTGTAAATACAAAAGAAAATACATTCACGATTGAAATTTACCCACAAAAATAACTACAGGTCTAGATGGCTTCACTGATGAATTGTATTACACATTAGGAAAAAGTAAAACCAATTCTACACAATTACTTTCACAAAATGCAGGAAGAAAGAATACTTCATAATTCATTTTATGAAGCCAGCATTACCAGTTACTAAAACCCAATAATGATATTACAAGAAAACTATCAACCCAGCTTTCTCATGTATATAAATGCAAAACCTTAACAAAATCTCAGCAAATCAAATCCACCAATATACAAAAATTGGTGTATTCTAGGAATGCAAGTTTTAGTGTTCAAAAGAATCAAGGTAATTCACCATTCTAACAGAATATAGAGGAAAAACTATATGCTCTTCTCAATAGATGTGGGAAAATCTGATAGCACAGTTTAACACCCGTCTGCGTTAATAATTCTCCACCAACTAGCAATAGAAAGGAACTTCCTCAAAATAATAAACACCACCTACCAAATACCCCCAGTTCACATACTATTTAACAATGGAGGACCAAACACTTTCTCCCTAAGAGTGAGAACAGAGCATGATGTCTGCTTCCATCATTACAGCTCACACTGTACTGGAAGCCCTTAGCCAGCCAGTGCCAGGAGGCCAGAAATCGAAACAACCAGCATCCAGATTGGACAAGAAGTAGTACGACTGTTTCCGTGCACAGACAATGGGCTCGTGTCTGGTACAACTAACTGAAATGAATCAGGGAGTTACTACAAAAAGTGCTACAACTGTGGAAGCTCTCGTAAAATATTTTACAGCTTTGAGGTAGCAAAGATGTGTTTGCTAGGAATAAAAAGCCCCAACATCAAAGGAGATGCTGATACATTAGACTCCATAAAACTCCAAACTTCTGCTCCTCCAACCCATGAAAGAGAAAACGAAAAGGCAAGCCACAGACTCTACGATGATATTTGCAACCACATATCTTAACAAAAAACTGGCATGCAGAACACATGAAGAATTCCTACAAGTCAGTTATAAGAAGACAGGCAAAGGGGAAGAAAGGTTTGAGAAGGTCCTTCATGAAAGAAGATTTGGAACAGTCAGAACTTGAGCAGATGCTCCCTTTCACTGGTCAGCAGGGAAATACGACTCAAAACCGTAATCAGATACCACTACCCGGCCAGTGCAACAGGAAAACAATACGAGATGGAGAGAATGTGGACTCTCACACCATGAAGTGGCACAAAACTACCATCGCCCGAAATTTCTTAGTTAATCATAAGCAGACGCAGACCTTTCACTCCTGGTAGTTTCCTGAGATAAGTGAAAACATTTGTTAAGACTTGTATATAAATGCTCATAACAGCCAAACACTGAGAACAACTCTAATAACCATCAGAGCAGGTGAGTGAGGAAACAAATTGTGGTAAAAACACACAGTGAAATAGTATAAAAATGAAGACACAAATATCACCCAAAGCCCCGGAATGAACAAACGTACACTACGTTTAGACACACAGGCAATAGGATGGTGAGTCTAAAATCATCACACAGACACAGAAGAGTGCCTGCTGTCTGATTCCGTTTATATAAAATTCTGGAACAAGCCCAAGGACTCTCTAGTGATGGAAAGTGGGTGAATCAGCAGGCTGGAGGTGAGGGTGGGGAAGGACCGAAAAGAGGCAGGAGCAGGTCTGGGGTGATGGAAATATTCTGCCTCTTGATGGTGGTGGTGGCCACACTCATTTGTACGTTTGTCCAAGTTCATCAAACTGTACCCTTTAAGACCATAATTTATTGTACGTACAGGATCCTTTTCATACAGTTGGCTTCCAAATGAATAAAAGACTTGACCAGACACGTCACAAAGAAGATATATGAGTGGCCGCTAAGCATATGAGAAATGCCCACTTCATTAGTCATCAGGGAAATACACATTAAAATCACAAGGAGTCACTCCACACTCACTCAGAGGCTAAGCTGTAAACGGCAGACAACAAATGTAAGGATCCGCGTGCTGGCACATCCTCTCAGACACGGGCTTATGTGGGTGCAGAGGGGTACAACCACCCTGACGACCTTTCCTATTTTCTCATAAGTTAAACATATCCCCATCCTTTGAACCAGATATTCCACTTCTAGATATTTACCCAAGAAAATGTACACACCCACACAAAGACGTGACCAAAATGTGTATAGCACCTTTGTTCATCATTGCCAAAAACTGAAAACAACCCAAATAACCATCAACAGGTGGATGATAAATTATGTTCATCCAATGAAAAAACATTCTCAATAAACAGAATGACTACGATATACAAAACAACATGGATAAATCTCACAAACATTATGTTGAATGAAAGAAGCCAGACACCAAAGGGTAAATACCGTCTAATTCATTTTATATAGCGTTCTAAAACAGGCAAATCTAATCTACGTGACAGAAACCAAAATAGTGGTTGCCTCAGCTAGAGGGATGGAACCATTGCCCAGAAAGAGGCACTAGGGAACTCTCCTGATTGAGAGCTTGTCACTTGACTGTATGAATATGTCAAAACTCATTGAACTGTACCCTAAATGCTGTGTGATTTACTGTATGCAAATTACACCTTAATGAGAAAAGCTCAGGAAAAAAATTTACAATACTATCTAAAAATACGAAGAAAGAATACATCTCACAAAGATGTAGAAGTTCTTGATTCAGGAAACGATAAGGCATTACAGAGACGTTTTACAGAAGCACTTACAAACGAGAACACAATTTGCACTGATGGAGGACACAGTATTTCACAGATGTTACTGCTCCCCACACTTACAGATTTGATGTCATCAGAATCCCCAAAAGAATGTCTGTGACACGTGGTATGCAAGTTCTAGAACAATTGGAGCTGCAAAGGGCAAGAATAGCCAGCCAACACCTGGTTGGCAAGCCATGTGAGACGTGAGGGCATCTGGTCTACCAGACACCAAAGCTCCTTATAAAGTTCCTGGAATTAACCCAGAAACACACTCCGGGTCTGCAGACACTGGAGTGGAACAAAGACACTTCTGAAGAACACGGAAGGAGAAAAAAGGTTCCAGGACAACTGGCTATCCATCTACACAGGGAAAAATGACACTTGACTCCCGTGCCCCCATGACACAAAAACATGAATTCCATGCGGAATGGGATCCGAGAAAAACACTTCATAAAGCTTTTGAAAGATGACAGAAGAGAACATCTTCATGACCTCCAGATGGGGAAGGGTTTTGAACAGGATTCGAAATGCAATAAGCATAAAGAAAAAGTTGGATAAATTTGTCCACATAACAATTAAATGTTTGTGCTCATTTGAAAACACCAGTCAAAGAATGAAAAGGCAGGACAAGTAGTGGCAGAAACTGCAGCACGTGTACCTGACAAGGCTCGTATCGAAGCCACACAGAAAGGACGCGTGCAGCTCCGAAGTCTGCACATCCAGTTGAAAACGGCCCCGACACCTGGACAAGGCCATCACAAAGCAGATCTCCAACGAGTCGTCACACAGATAACCATGGCCCCTTGGTCACGAGGGAAACGCACGTTTGAAACCTTGGTGCGAAATCACCACAAACCCTCCGAGAGCTACAGTGAAAAGGACCATTGAGCTCACAGAGCGACGGGGACCCCGTGTGACCTGGAACAGCAGGGAAGCGTCAGAACTCTCAGAGGAGTTTCCAGATGCACTTCCTCTGTGACAGGACGTCACTCCCAGGTACATGTCAGCAGAAGACGGTCACACATGTACCAGGATTCAGAGTTCTTCACCAGCAAGGTGGATGGTGACTTTCGGTGCCGGCAACAAGAAGGGACATGCGGCCACAACCATGCCACATCGGGATTCCTCTTTACAGCCTAAGGTGGGGCCACACATAGAAGTACGTACTCGATCGTTTCACTGACGTGAATGTTTAGACCAGGATTTGGGGACACCCACCAGCCTCGTTGAGGATGGCAATGCAATAGAATAAGGCAAGGGAGTGGACCTCATAAAGGTCGGGGACCAGGGCTGGGAATGGGAAGTGTCACTTTGGGTGGGGAGTCTGGTGACTGGCTGCAAGTGGGAAAGTGGGTGTCAGTCGGAGTCGCTTCAGATTCAAGGCAGGGTTTCATTTTCCGTGGTGGCTGGTGTGACCCATCTGTCTGCTGGCCACCCTGGTCCCACGGAGCAAGTGGAGAGGGGGATGCAGGAGGCAAGAGGGACATGACGGTGGCAGTTGTGCATAGAGAGGGCAGGGGTGGGCCTCGGGCACCTGGGGCGCAAGACAGGAGGCTGACAGGTATGAGGAGGGAGCTGAGGGGACTTCCCGTCTGGTCCCTTCTCCTTTCTCAGAGAAATAAGAAACAGGATCAGGGCTACCTCGTGCCGGGAAACAGCCCTGCTGGTTTCTCAGCACCCCTGGGCGGGGCCCAAAGCCAGGGCAGCCAAGTCCTGCCCGCCAAGGTGCTAATGGCCTCCACGTCTCACCTGGACACTACAGGAGACATCTAACCCCCACACTGCCCTCGGTGTCAAAGAAAGGGACTTGGGACTGTCACCTGAAACTGCAGAAGTCAATTTCTAAGAAAAATGCTTAAAACATCATCATCTGTGTTGCAAATAAAAAAATAAAAAAGACCCAAACAACCTGGGCGAATGAAGTTCTCCAAGTGGTCAACACCATCGGAAATGCCGGGTACATCTCATCGGACCATGTGACAGCTGCAGTGACAGGAAGGAGGAAAGAGCTTATTCTGAAAACCCCAAAATTCAAGTTCTTAGAGGCAAACTTTGCCTGTAGATCTGAAATGATAAAATTGAGGACCCTGGTAAATCCCAGCTGTTTTCAGCCCAGAAACGGGGTTGGCAGCTGCGAGGGGGCGGGGGCTTGACCTGGCGTCAGCTGCGAGGGGGGCGGGGGCTTGACCTGGCGTCTGGACAGAGGATCCCTGCTCTGCAGACGTTTCAAAGAAAAGTCACTGGCTTCAAAATGGCTAACTTACTCTGCTGGCATTTTTGAGCACTGAAATGAACTTGTTTGGAAATAGCAAGAACCACGTGAAAATATGGCTACATCTCATGATAAAGGGTATGGATTCAAAGCAAAAACGTCGACTTTGGAAAAGTGAACCCACAATGGCTCACCCACGGCGTTTGGCAGGGTGATCATTTGAACCCTAAAGAAGAATTATTAAAACTCTGGGAGCAACAGCTGTGGATGCTGAGCCAAATGTCACCGTTATTTTGAAATATTTGATACAAAAAGTTCAATTAGATTTAAAATCCATCTGCATTATCACAAAAAATTCTAACATGATATTGTCAACGAAAGAAAAGACAATGGGTGACTGCATGGGAGGGATGAGAGTCCCTTGGAGCTCAGTGCACAAAACGGGGGGTCCGAGCTGTCGGGGGGTGGCGGGAAAGACACCCCCACGTATGTGCACACACACGCACACATGTAAACACACACGTGCACACTATACAACACACACACATATAAACAACACACAACACATACACTATATATAACACACAACACATACTATATAACACACACTATATACAACACACATATAAACAACATATGCACTACACATCACACACATGATACGTAACACACAACACACATACCACATACACACACGCTATACCACACACACACACACACACACACACACACACACACACACCATCTGCTCGTATTTCATTGGCCGAGCAGGTCACGTGGCCATGCCTACCTTTAGAGGGCTGTGCCCTGTGCCACACGTCCCACCACGGAATGAACTAGAAACATGGGCTGGACAGCACAGCTAACCCTGCGAGGTGGGCAGGGACAGCTCTCCCCGTGAGGGGCAGGCAATGCAGCCTCGTCTTTCTCCTACCTCCTGGAGGGCCTGGCACCTGCGCTGTGCTCCCTGCTGGGACCTAGATGTGCGTCACCCGGTGGCCACAGTAGCCCTCCAGGGAAGGACCATTTTCCCCATCGCACACACGAAGAGGCTGAGCTTTCGTGACCTCCGGCCGGGCCTGAGGCCACACACGGTGCCTGGGTTTGGCCTGCAGCGCCCCCAAATGGCCTGGGACTGGGAAATTGTCCCTCCCCAGCCCAGCCACACCTGGGCCATGGAAAGGGGGGAAGCTACGACCCTCCCTCACGGCCGCGTTTAACTGTTTAAAGACGCGATCTCCCGTGTAGTCACCTTCTGAGCTTACATGTCTTGACAGCCTCAGCTTGCTCGTCTGCAGGATGGACACACAGACACGCCCATCCCCCAGGGTGAGGACAAACATCAGGATGCTTCGTGCGTGAGCACCTGGCACCAGGGGCTCCACAGGGCTCCCCACCTCGATGTACGTGGGAGGAGACGAAACCGGCATTGCTGTGGGGGCCCGCCTCGCCCTCTGTAAGACAACCCTCTGCACAGACTGTGCCCCCAGCAGCAGCCCAGCTCAGCCCTCTGAGGGGGAGAAGCTCTCCTGCCTCCATCAGGGCCCACGAGGAACCTACTGACACACCTGCTTCTCTCAGCAGGAGGTGTCCCGAGACGCCCCACCCAACAGTGATAACAGTACATCTCCTCCGTGTGGGCTTCTCCTCCGGGTTAAGAGCCTGCTAGGTTCTCACGTCACCTCATAACAGCACCGAAGGTGGGCAATGTGATGATCCCCAGTTTTCAGATGAAAAAACAGAGGCACAGAGAGATCAACCCACTCGCCCAACGTCACACAGCAACGGCGGGGCCCAAGCGGGTGGGCTTGGCGCCCACTCGGCCACGCTGCCCATCAACAGGGTTAATTTTTATGGCAAATATTAAAACAAACTTTATTATCAACAAAAGCAAGGTGCTTCCTGTTGAGTTGAACTCCTGCGAAGCCCAGGGCTCCAGAGGTCTACTGCGGCTGACTGAGGCCCGGCTCTCCACTCCCAACCTGGGATGGCAGAGGCCAGGGAAGTGTGACCCCGAGCCAGCAAGGGACGGAGCTGGGGGCATGTGCTGGCAGAACAGGGCCCGCCGTGGGGTCTCAGCGTGCAGGGGGGCGTGCACAGCATCTACCCACACCATGGCACGAGTGACCACGCCCAGCTGGGGGGAGCAGTGAGGAGCCCCTGGGGCAGACATGGCAACACCGCGTGGGCTGCCGGCCAGCGCCCCTGCCGCGGCTGGCGGGGTGCAGGACGGGGGATCCACACAGCCCACCGCGGCTTCCGGAGGCCCGCTGAGCAATTTGTAACGAAAGGATTTTAAATGTGCGTACTTCTTATCCCAACGGATCCCCGTGTAAGGATATACCCTGGAGAGACGCTCGTGGATTTGCACAAAAATCCACCTGGGAGGGCGGTAGCTCAGCAATCTCCTCAAGAGGAAAGGAAAAGGGATTGACATGGCACCTCCCTGACGGCCGGCGAGGCCGCCAAAACGGCTGCAGGCCCGTGCTGGGGGCATGAGGGTCTGGGAAACAAGGTGACAAATGTAACCTTGAATCGTCTATAACTGAGTTTTCTATATAAGTGTGTTGTGTGCGCACACACATGGGCATTTAAGGAAAAAATAACCCAGAGAAGGCGCTCGGCAAAATGTCAGAGGTGGTCACTGGGCGCTGACAATGCAAGTGACCTTTGTCTCTTTCGGCTGCTCGCTATCCTCCGGGTATCGTAGAACGAGCACGCATCACCTTGGCACCCAAAGCACAAGTATTCTAAGAAATGAGTAAGACCTCGTTTGTGCAACACACCACAACTTCTGCTCCGGTGTCTGAAGGGTGTGTGCATGCCACCGTGTGCGGAAAACACAGGGTGACGAACACACAACAGTTACGCAACAGCCCACACGTCACGCGCGCTCGCGGCGCTGTGCTCAGCACGGCTCACGCACTAGTTCACTTCTCCCAGCACCACTGAGCGGACGCCCCTCTGATCCCACTTTGCAGATGAGCGGCCTGGAGCGCAGAGGTGAGTAACGGCCTGGTGACACAGGCTGTGGGTCCCCCTTTCCCGGTCCGCACAAGGGGTACACCAGGCAGTGTGGGACACGCCAGCCCAAGGTGGTGGCAATGACCTGGGTCCCGGCCACTCCTCTGGGGCTCGGAGCAGGCAGAGGGCAGAAAGGACCCTGGGGAAGGAGCCAGGGTGACTGCCTCCCTCCCTGCAAGGCCGGCGAGGGCGTGTGGCAGGTCCCCGGGGCTAAGGACATGAGAAGCGGCAGTCCCGGTGGCCTGGAACCTTCCTGCCAGGACTGCGTCCCTTCTCACGCCCACATGAAGACAGGAAGGCAGGCCTGGGCTACAGCACTGGCTACCCTGCGCCCTCACAGGAATGGAGGTCACGAGAGCCCAGGTCAGGAGAGCAGACGAGGGGGCTCATGGGAGAGTGCCACCCTGTGCCTTCTCACGTGCCCAGGCCATGGTGGGCAGCCCCATCTGTGACATGAGGAGGAGCAGGTAGAGGATAAAGATGGACAACAGGGGAGGTGGCGGAGACCCATGACCTCAGGCCGGGGGACCCTTGGGGCAGAGACACCTCCTTGCACTGTCAGCACCACAGGTAGCTGTGATTATCACGCGCCCCCTGGCAGGTAAGGAAACAGGATGAGAGAGACGGTGGACAGGCGTGGGCTCAGTGCAGATGGGCAGGGACAGGTCTGTGCACAGTGAGAACAGAAGTGAGGGGACGTGTCATTTGTCAAAGCCTATCGGGCGCCAGGCTCATGGACAGGCCTCAGCGAGGGCAGCGCCTCCCCAGCTACCAGGTGCAACAGTTCCCATTTCCACATGAGACAGCTCAGGCTCAGAGAGGGTGAGTGACTGGCCCTTAGTCACACAGCTAGGGGAGAGCAGATGTCAGACCCAGGGAGGTGACAAGCCCAGTTCCTGCCAGCTCAGGCCCCGGTTGCATTCACTTGGGTTTTGGGTGCAGGATTTCGTGAGCACAACAAGGAACAGGAGACATCAGCAAGCATCAGCGTGAGATGAGAGGCCTCCACTGAACCTGTGACGAGCCAGACACAGACACCACAGAGAAAGCAGTAACAATCCAGCAGGACAAGGGCCAGGATGGGGAGCACACAGGGTGCACCCAACCCTGACTTCCTAGAGGAGGTGACGTGTCATGCAAGCTAGAAAGAATGAATGGGTGGAGCCAGGTGTGTCAGTCAGCTTTTGCTGTATAACAAATGCCTCCACAATTCAGACACATCTAACCAGAGACATTTCTTCTCATGTACACAGGTCTATACATCACTTGCAGACAGGCTGGGCTCAGAAGAGCTGGTCCTGCTATGGTTGCCTGGGCTCCTCACTACAGGCTGGGTCCAGGCCTGTCCCTCCAAGCACCTGGCAATGGAGCCATGAGCACAGAGGGCAAGTGCTACCATATGAACACCTGTCAGCTCTGCTGGCCTGCCTGCCGTTCCTGGGGTGAGAGAAGCAGGGAGGGACTAGGAAGAATGTTCCAGAATGTTCCAGAGTGTTCCAGCCTGCTCTGAGCAACAGAATCAGCCAGGATACAAATCTTAGACTGGAGAGAAGACAGAAGTGGGTGAAGGAGTGGCCCAGAGAGGTCAGGGGGGCCAGCCCTCCTTGAGTGACGTGTCCCTGCTCTCGGCCTGTTTCCTAAGCACAGGGAGAGCCACCCTGGAGGCAGGACTTGGGAGCAAGGAGCTCTGTGGATTGTCCCACATGGTATCTGGGCCAGAGACACTGAAACAGCAGAAAGACCCTGCAATCTCTGTATGAGCCCAGGACCCCAGCGTCACCTCAGTGCACTTAGAAACCCCTTCAGCACCCTGCTCTGTCCCAGAGGGGCTGCGAGGGGCTCGGGGGCCTGTTCCTTGAGCCCCAGTTTCCAGGGCAACGCCATGAAAAATTGACACTGGAGGTATGAGGAACCTGGCACAAAGCACCTCCTCTCATCACTAGACCTGAGTCTAGTGGCTGGACCACAACTGACAAAATCAGTACTGGCACGTACATTTCACTGCGTCTTCCCAGCAAATTCCCAGCCCTCCCCACTTCAAAAATCTCACACAACCCATCGTGCCAGAGTACAAACCCGTAATTAACTCCCAAACCTCCCGTGGAAACCAGTCTTCTTTGATTCTTGTCAAATTCCTTAATTATGAATTTGCAATTGGCCTGCTCATAAACGCATCTGAGATGTGAGACATCCTGCCTTCTGCCATGTCGGGTTAAAAAAAATGTTTAATGAGCCTCGAATTTCAGCAAAGAAATGAACTTCATGAACTACACTGGTACTGCTTACAGGTTGGAGTCCCACCTCCTCCAGGAAGCCCTCCCTGACCAGCCACACCCTACCTGATGGTCCCCTTCTCTGGTCTTCGAGAGAACCAATAGCCTACAGACTAGCACAATGTCCCACCCGCACCCCCACCGCACGCACAGACCCCTTGCAATGTAACCCGGCAGTGTGACCCGGAAGAGGTGGCATCTGACCTCCCTCTTGAATATAGGCAAGCCTGGTGACTTGCTTTGGCCAAAGCATTCAGCAAAAGTGACATCAGCCCATTCTGAGCCTGACCTCATGGGGACCTGTGCCTCCACTGCCTGCCAGCGGCCGAACAGAGCCCAGACCAGCTGCTGGAGAACAAGAGAGCAAATGAGGCAGAAGCAAGCTGTCCCAGACCTCAGCCGCCCACCGCTGGCCCGATGCAGGAGCGGCCACCCATGTGAAGGACGCGTTGGCAGGGAGGTGGCACACAGCTGACAAGAGGAGGACAATCGCGGAGACTCAGAGTCCACATCCCTACACACCCCCCTCCCCGACCTCCGTCGGCTTAGGAGTTCCGCACAAACCACGAGTTTCTATGTGGGGCCCAAAAGGAAGTGTCTGAGGCTGTCCCGTCCACCATGGGACTGGACTGGGGGACCCTGGGGGGCCTCAGCCATCACCCACTCGGCCCCATCGACCGGCCCCAGCAGGCCGGCGGCTTCACTTCCCACCACTGCCACCCTCCACCCCATCCTTGCAATGTAGTTACTCCGTGACCCTGCAATGTCTGCTCTTTGAAATTCATCCTGGACTCTCACAACCCGCTGGGCTTCCTTTCAAACGCCGTGATCTTTCATTTTGGAGCTGCCTTCATTAATTCTCACACCCGAGCTGGGCCCCGGCCTGCGGCGTCTCCTCCCAGGCCCTGCCGCCTGCACCCCCTCCTCGCTGGCATTTGCACAACGGGAGACGGTCTGTGTGTCTATTACCAATGGGGTCTCCTTTCCCTTCGATTTGCAGGAAGCGTGGGCTCTGCAGCGACGGGAGGGGAGGGGAGATTAATTGGAAGAACCAGACGCGGTCCGTTCTGCCCCCAAAGTGGGCGAGAGGCCGGGAGACGTCGCCGTTTAATTGGTGGCAGGTGACCCTCTCCTTCTGTTTTTTATTCAATTCTAACTTTCACCATTTGAAGCTGCATCAATATTAATCACCGCTGCCTCTTCCCGAGTCCCCCTCACCCAGCACAGGGCAGGTCCGTTTCTCAGGGGGGCAGGCAGCTGCGGAGCGGAGTGGCCAAAGCACCCGGGGAGCTTCTGCGAGTCTCGAAGCCCAGTCTGGGCTCGTGGTCGTGGGGAAACTGAGGCCCAGAGAGATGACGCCTCGATCAGGGCCTCACGCCCAGCGGGTCTAGGCAGAGCCCTGATTCCAGCCGCACCCTCTCCACTGCCCCGTGCATTTCACAGGAGGGAAGAACCCGAGAAAAGGTGGAGGACAAGTGGACGGGGCACAGGCAGCTGTTTTCATTTCTAAACCTGACCACATTCCTCGGGACTCCTGCAAGGACGTTTCTGAAGGACCATAACTCAGAATTGCCACCAAGGGCACCGAGCCGTCATGTTACCCCTTCAGTAGGAGGACGGAGAGGTGACCACGACCCCTGAGGCCAGGCCTGGACAGAGAGTCTCAGGAGCTGAGCCCCGCTCGCCAGTCGCCCTTCAGCGGGAACGCAGAGACCCTGTGTGGACTCTCCACGCCCAAGTAAGCGGCTGGATGGGCACTCGAGCCGCTGCCATGCTCCCTGCCGCCAGCCAGCGTGGCCTCCTGGAGAGTCCCCTGCCACTCTGGGGCACAGCAGAGAGGATGTGAATGCAGAAAAGGCCCGACGGTGACTCGTCATCAGCTCTGGCTGCTGTAAGGCCGCACACTGGGGGCCAGAACAACGAGCGCTGATTTCTCACCATCTTGGAGGCTACAAGGTCCGAGCCCAAGGTGCCTGCACACTCGGTGCCTGGCGGGGACTCACCCCCTCACTGCGTTTGCAGGGGCCTCTGCCCCCCATGTCTTCTCAGGACAGACATCATCGCTCACAGTCCCTTCTTAAGGACACTGAGCCCCTCCTGGGGGCTGCACCCTCATCACTGCCCACAGCCCCAGCGCCCTGACACTGGCACCTGGCTAGAGACACAAGCATTCAGCCATGGCAGCGACATAAACGCAGGCAAGTCGGCACAGAGCGCGGCTGATAGATCTCTCCAAGGCCACGGCCAAAGCTAACTCAGGCTGACCACACTCACCCTCACCTGTGAGGGGCTGGGAAAGGGGAACCCTCCGTGTTGTGCAGGGGCGCTGGCCCCGAGCTCGCCCTTCTCCCACGGGGGCTCTGGGAAACCCACCCCCACTGTGAAGGGAGGCCCAGCTCCTCGCCTCTGCTCAGCCTTCACGGATTCTCGCCTGTAACTAACCCTTGCTTCTCCAGCTCCCGTGTCCAGACTCTGGGTACATGGGGGTCTCCTCTCCTAGAGATCCACCAGGGGTCTGATTAAGCCACCAGAAACTGACGCTGGCTTAAGAGAAAATGCACTGAAGGTTGGGGGGTGTCTCAGGACTAAGCAAAGCTGAAGAAGGGGGTCTGGGCAGATGAGGGGTGTTGCAGTCAGGTCCCCCACTGAGATCAGTCACTTGGTGATTCCGTACCTGCTCACCCGATCCTGCCTGTTCCAAGCTCATCCCCAGGCCCAGGGGATTCAGCAGGAAGTGAGTGAAAGACAAAGCCCCCCTATTTCGGCCACGGCGGCTCCCAGCCTCTCCAGATGCGAAGTGCTGGTGGAGAGAATGATAGGCCAAGTTTGGGGCGCCTGCTCCACGGGGGCTCAGGCCAGGACGACTGGTGGACACACACTCACCTTAATCAGACGCGTACCTGGGCCTCGAGTCTGAACTCAGCCTGTCGCTGGATCTCCCTTCCCAACAGGCCCCACGGCCCCCTGCCTAAAGTTTCAAGTCTTACTTTTCCAGAAGCCCCCATCCCTGGCCACAAATACGGTCCTTGGAGATGCCTGCTCTAATTGTAGGCAGCGATTACTGCCACAGTTTCAGGGCCAACAGCTGGGCTAAGTGGCCGTCCCCAAAACCCATTTCCTGCCTGGCTGGGTACGGAATGTTCTTTCCTTTCCTTCTAAGTAAAATAAACAGGTCTAAACTCATTGGGCTTTTCTATTTGCCGTCCACGAAAGCCTCCTAGCCCCTGGCTTTTAATACAACGAAGATTTATAGGACCTGTTCTCACCAGTGCAGAGTCCTCAGATAATGGCAATAGATGGCCGGTTTTGCCAATAAATCCCTCCGCGCCGGAGAGAAATATCTATTTGAGACGAGTTCTCCCGAGCTACACCACATTCCGGGCAGTGAAGGGTACTTAGGCTGAAACGACCGCACTCAGCAGGCAAGAGCACGCCTGCAGGGTCCAGCGCCCCCCTGTCCCCGCACCCTGGGACCTGGACAGACACCAGGGCCAGGGTGGGGCAGCCACCTTGGCGAAATGCCCCCGACATGGGTAGATCAGAGGGCTGCCCCTTGAGGAGTCCGGAGCGTCTCAGGGGTGCCTGCCCAGAGGAGGAACTCGATGAAGACTCCTCAGCGGGGCAGCTGGTCGTCCGAACACAGCAGCCTGTCACTGTTACCTTCCCCACCAGCCTCAGGGTCACGCAGGCAGCAACCTAGAAACAGCAGGGACCCCGGTCTCCTTCTGGATGCCCACGCCCAGGTGATCAGCCCCCTCAGCTCCCAGCCTCCTGCCGTCCCCTGGGTGCTGACAGGGTCCCCTAGCAGGCCTCACACCCTCCCCACCACCCACGTGCCCTGCAGCCATCAGTCACCGAAGAATTGACCTTTCTTTCTAAGCAAAAACCCTCGTCCACTCCAGGTTTCCCACTCAAAACAAGAATGGTGATTGACCAAAGTTATTTGCGGGGACTCTCCTGTGGCTTTCAGGCCTCTGAAGTAGGGACGTAAGCCACCTTTCCCTAGACCCCAGCCAGTTCCTTTACTCACCACACCTGGGCCAAACGGGACCCTCTGCCTTGGACACGCCCAGAACCCCCATTGGCGCCTGCTCCCGCCCCCTTCCCTCACCTCCCCCCCCCCCCCCCCGCCGTGAGCGGCCCAGCACAGATGCCAGGTCATCTGGTTGGCCAAGTGTCAACCGTACTGTGTGTGTTGTCCCTGCGTTGGGAAGAGGGCGGTGGACGGACCGCCTGCCACCTCCCCTGGAGCTCCCTGCCCACGTGCATTCTCCACCTGGCGGCTCGGGGCATGTTGGCCCCGCCATCAGGACCCAGCCGAGCTCCTGGCCTGGGGAGCTGACTGTGCCCGCCTGGCAGTATCTGGGCGAGGGCTGCCCTGTCCCAGGGCCGCACGTGAGTCTAGCAGAGCTGGCAGGAACAACAGCAGTCAACCCGCATCTCGCATTTGAGAGAAAAACACAGCATGTTTCACAGCTGTTTGCTCTGTGTGATCGCAAAGACAAATAAAAACATACGTGGCCACAATGGAAGCTCACACGTGTCAAGCCTGGTTCTGGGCCAGGTACTGCGCCATGCCCTCACCCCTATTCTCATGTGATCCCCAAGGGACCCCCCGAGGCAGGTCCTGGCACGCAACACACTGACAAATGAAGTCACCAGCTGAGAACATAGCAGGTCTCCCACCAAGGCCACCGGCCAGACCCGGGCAGGTGCTGGGAGCGGGGGAGGCGGGGAACCCCCTCCCCGAGCTGGGAAGAGGCTCTCCCGGGAGCACGCAGCCACTGGTGCGGCAGGCGGTGGCGCAGTCCCCTCCATGCGCACACAAGTCAGGCTTCTGCCGGCGTCGTGCATGGGTGTGCACGCTGCCTCCACCAGGGACCACATCTGCAACCTGGGAAAGCTATTAAATTCCTCTGAACCTTCGCTTTCTTGTCTGCAAATTGGGGCGACAATAGTAACCGCTGGTTAACACGTGATTGATATGAAGAGTATTGTGAGACAGGCACCGGCCTTGGTGTAACCCGCTCTGACATAAACACTCAATGACATGTGAACCCTCATGGCTACACTTCTCTTCACTGAACAGTCTCGTCTGGGGGAGGAAATCTGAACTCAATAATTGGAAAATATCTCCTGAAGAAAACAGCTTCTAGGCAAGTCTGGAGCTAGAGAGGTGCAGCTTAGCTGATATTTATCCATAATAAGAATTATGCCCTGCAGCCCGGGCTGTCGCTTCTGCCCCTCACAGACCCTCTGGCCACTCCTAGCGCAGGGAACTGGGAGCGCTCAGGGCCCGCGGCCTCTGCCCCGCAGCCCTGCTTCAGTGGGAGCCCACGCAGGGCCGCCCTCAGGCCGGGAGGGGCCTGCAGCCTCAGCCTCACCAGGAAGCCGTGGAGAGCTGACCTGCTTGCCATGGGACAAGGCCTGGACGTGCTCAGGCCAGGGGGCAGTCGGCCGCCCTTGCCCAGGGCCTCTCAGGTGGCAGACGGGAGGAAGGCGTTCACTGCCTCCATGAACGCTCACACAGCACCCGGAGTTAAGTCCAAGCCCACAGCACGAGCAGCGGGGCCACGGAATCCCCGTGCTGTTCCCAGATCCCCGAGCGAAAATCACAGATCCAGGTACCCTTTCTGGACACGCCAGAGCCTCCCCTCCCCTCCTCTCCGATTATTCTCACGGCCCCTGCCCCCTGTGGAAGCTTCTGGGCGCTCACGTTCCCCTTGTGTGTCCGTCGCCCTCCTCACGTAGAGTGTGCCCCTCCTCCAGCAGAGTCTCCTGGAATGAGTCAGGGCTGTCACAGCAGCAGAAATCAGGGCCAAGTCGGGCAAAGAAGGGGGACACTGGAGGACACTGGGCTGGTCCCAGAATCCAAGGGTGAGCTGGAGCAGCTCAGACAGAAAGGACCACACAGGGCAGCTCTGGGCCGGGACAGAGCCCATCTCGGCACGGCCTCCAGGTGACCCAGCTCCACCCTCCTTCACCTGAGCCGCACAGAAGACAGAGCCTGGCTGACTTAACTAGCACCCCAGTTCCCCCTTCTCCGCCCTGTGGTCAGGAGTGTGTACACTGTCAGGGCAGGGGGTGCTGGGAAGATGCTCTGACAGACAGAAATCACAACAATCACAACAAGTGGAATATCTGGAATTCTATTTCCAGTCATTCTGAACCCTAGACCCATGTTCTTTCCGTTCATATGCTGGGGTAGAAGGATGAGTAGGTTGGATGGATGGACAATGGACAGGTGGACAGTTGGATGGGCAGATGGATGGATAGATGGGCAGACAGACATTCAGATGGATGGATGGAGGATGGATGGATGATGGATGGATGGGTGATAGATGGATGGATGATGTCTGGATGATGGATGAGTGGTGGATGGATATATACTGATTAGATGGACAGATGAATAGATTGAAGAGATGGCTAGATGAGAAGATGGATGGATGAAAAGCGTGGGCGAGTGCCTGGGTGGGTGGAGGAAGGTGCTTGGCCCTGGATGGAGTTAACCAAGGTGTCAGTTGTAGACCTGAGACTTGATTACATAAGTCAAGTAAAGAGCTAATGGAGCAGGAGGTTTTACAAAGAGGTGCTAGAGGTCAGCACGGAACTGTGGCTCCTGGAGAGGAACTCTCTGTTTCTTGTATGCCAAGTCTTACAAAACGAGAGAGAGAGAGAGAGAGAGAGAGGAGAGAGAGGAGAAGAGAGAGAGAGAGAGAGAGGAGAGAGAGAGAGAGAGAGAGAGAGAGAGAGAGAAACATGGTTACTCAGATGCCAGAGCAGAAGGGGACCTTCATGCTTGAAGAGCATCAAGCCCCCAGACCCTCATGTTCTAGTTAGAAAACCCACGGCCCAGAGAGGGGAAGGAGTTGCCGCAGATCCCACAGCTGGATGGAGACAAAGCCAGGTTGCGGACTTCCCGTCTAGGTCTTCCCACCCCATCATGCTGCCCCCCACCCCCCAAGAGCTTCCAAATTGAATGAGATGGAGCACATTCCACAGGCAGATGGACGGCCCTCTTTAATACATACACATCTGCACCTTCCAAAATATGAGACATTAAATATTGGTGCACAGAACGCAACAACCGAAATGGGGAGGCCGGGAGACGCAAACATCTGGCTCTCCAGAACAAACAAGCTCGGGTCCACACGCGCACCAGCTGAGGGCCGTCGCCACTGAGGTGAGAGACTGAGGCCTCCCACTGCCCTGCTCCACAGCTGTCACCTTGTCAAGGCGCTACAGGCAGAGGGGCAGCACTGGGGCCACCAAGACCCCCTCACTACCCCAGCGAGTTTCGGCGAGTCAAGCCTGTACACAGACCCAGTGCGACAATGTAGACGTGCCCTCCTTTGGGTGACAGGGGACGCCCCGTGCAGGATCAGGGGTGCAGTTCCAGCCGCCCTGCTGAGCCACTGTGTGACCCTGACCGGGGACCACACTGCAGAACGGGATCGTTAGCCACACTCTTCCCACAGCCCTGGGAGGCACAGGGTCCGAGCTGAGGGGTCAGTCACTGCAGGAAGCACACGTGGCCCCGTCTTCGTGGGCTGCCCCTCTCAGGAGCCTCCCGGGGCCCCCACGCCGGCTGACCTCGGGCCCCGCTGAATCCTTCCTATTCCAGCCACCCCACCATGGCAGCGCCACCCACCAGCCTGCCTTCCCCCCTTGTACCCACCCTCCTCCAGGCCTGAACCCAAGGCCACCTGGGAGCACCCCGGCCACCTCACAGACATGCACGACCCCTGCGTGGTCCTTCCCCGTCCCGCCCCCACCCCCAGCCTATGGCTCCAGGCCGGCACTGCTGCTGTCCTTGCCTGTCCCAGGTATAGCCCCCAGGACACTGGCAGGGCTCCGACAGGGGTCTGACCTCCCCACCCCCACCCCCATGACAACAGGGAGCCTTGCTGATGGAGCCCGGGGCCCCGGGATGCAGAGCTGGGCCCAACGTCCAGTCTCTACATTGATTTGCCCCTGTGACCACCAGGCCACCATCCGGGAGCCCAGTGCTCACTCTCCTTGGAAGTCCGGCCACCAGTGTCAGGCCGCTGGTCTCTCTCCTGACTGTGGTCAGCCAGAACCGGGAAGGTCACAGACCCCGCAGAAGTGGAACCCCCTCCCCCGGGCCTCGTGCTCCGATGGAGGGGCCGCTCAGCGCTGACACACACCTCCCGGGACTATTCGTCAGTGGGCACTGCCACGGCCGACAGCCACGGCAGGGCAGACGGGGTTGTGGGGCTCCAGGCTCTGCTCCCCACGGGCCGCCTGGGCTGACAGGTCTCACCACCCGTGTCCACGACACACCGAGTCCCAGAAAGGAATGCGAGGCCCTCGTCCCCTTGGGGCAACCGGCATGAGTCACGGAGAGCGGGTTCCGGGGCACCTCTGGGGACATGGTCCCCTCGGCCCTCAGGTTAGCACTGGTCCTCCTCCTTGACAAAATGAACAGGAAACGCTTCCAGAGCAGTAACTCTCCAAACCTGCAGAAACAGCCCAGTTATCCCAAGGGTGATTCGTGCCAGAACTCAGCAAAAGTTTCCATCAGGTAGAAGTGAAACCTGGTGGAAACTAAAGCCCATCAAAGCCTTGCTGGAGCATTAGGAAAATCAAACGGGAAGGAAAGAGGGCGGGGGGCGGGTAAAGGAGAGAGTGACCAGCCTGGGACACACGCACTGCCCCCTCCTGTGCGCTGGGCTCAGAGCCAGGCCCCAGGGCACCCCTGAGTGTGAGGTCAGGGCCCAGCAACACGGCCCCCCACAACGGGAACCGTGGCCCTCTGGTCTGTCCCACTCAAGGAGCTCCCACAGCAGGGGACACACCTCTGTGTCCTCGAGGACTCGGGTCACTGGGCTGTGCGATGAACCCGCCCACTTATCTCCTCTGCCCACAGCTATCTGCCTCCCTCGCTGAGTAGTGATGAGACCAGTCAGCCACCATTCCTCTGAGCCGTGCCCGAGCCGGCACTGGGGACTCACAGACCAGCCAGACAAGACTTGGACTGGGTCGCAGATCTGGTGGAAGCAGGGCCGGTGGCACCCATTGTGGTCAGAGTCCTGGGCTGGTCCCAGGAGGGCCAGGGGACACCAGGTGGGTGAGCCCCCCAAGACTGCCAATTTGTCCATGTGCCCCAAGCGCAGCCCTCGGTGAGCCCAGGCAGGGGAGGGGAGCCCATTTCCGGACTGGACGCTGGGCCTCCTTGAGGAGCCCTGAGCATCCAGCTCGGCCTGAGGGACCATCTGGGCAACAGTATCTGAGGCTCAACCTCCATGGCCCAGGCCCTGGGGCAGTGTGGGGACAGCGAGGGCCTGGCACAGCTGACCCGCTGTCCTGCCCACAGACAACCTTCCTGCCCGGAGCCCAGGCTGCGTCTCCAGAACGCACCCATTCTGGACAGGCCTCGGCTTCCCTCGCAGAACACATGTGTATTTCTCTTTTCCAGGACTTGGAGGGACGCCTCCCACTCTCTTCCAAATGCCTCGGCCCGGCTGTGAGCACTGGGTCACGCTGCAGTCACTTCCCCAGCCAGTGCTGCCCATCCTGGAGGGGACATCTGCACGGGGGGCTCAGTTGGGAGCAACGCGCCCAGAGGTGCCCTTCTCTGGCCTCAGGGGCTCCTGGCTCCAAAGCCGCGCCACCATGGCCAGCTCCTGGGGGCGTGCCCTCCCCCGCAGGGCCCCCAGCACTGTCCCCACCCGGCTGCGCTCACTGTATGAGATTCAGGGGTCGCGGCTCACGCATGTGCCCAGGGCTGGAGCCAGCCCAGCTGCACCAAGGCACCGAAGCTGGCCAAGCCCTAGGGGCCTCAGATGAAAAGCAAGACCAAAGTGCTGCGATGTATCGTTTAAAGGAGGAGACATTCTGCAGAAGACTAAGCGCAATCAGTCCATCCAAACGGACGGCCTCACTTCCCTGGGTTCCCGGCAGAGAAAAACACAAAAGGATGGGTCCCCTATGTCCCCACGGATGGGAGCCACTTTTGTCTTGATGTTTATCTCAGCTTCCTCATTACAGGAGTGAGAAGAACCAAACCTTCTGCCTGACAACTCTGGAAGACAAACCAAACCCTGGAGTGGAGAAGGGACTGAGCAGGGGTGGAGAAGGGGAGGGAAACGTCGTCACACTCTCCAAAGTGCCATCTGAGTTCTCATCTGTGCCGTCTTGCCTATTGAGACCAACCAACCATTTTAAATACCTCTTTGAGGACAGGGTTGGTGATGTTGAGATTTGAGAGCTCTCACAGAGGCAGTGAGACCCCAGTGACCAGCCAGGGGAGGCCTGAGGCCACACAGCCTTGTCCTGCTCCCGGAATGAGCTGCCCCTGAGAGCAGGAGGCGGGCACCGAGGGCCCCCGTGCCAGGCATGGCCCTGTCCAATGCCACAGCCACAGGACCTGACCAAGGAGAGACCAGGCGCAGGGACCGCCCGCACCAGGCCCTGACCTTTCCATCCGTCCATCCGGTGCGGCCTCCTGAGCTCAGCCCCTGGCCAGGCCCCTTTCGAGGCCCCTTTCTTCCAGTGTAACGACCGCTCAACATTCTCCCGTGTTCCTCAGGAATCAGTTGTCCACGACACAGCGACACAGCGGAGGCAATGTGCCTTCGAGATAAACTGACCCCCTTCAGCCTGTGGAGTCCTGGGGGCACGGGCTTGGGGGGACCCTGGAGGGCATGGGGTGGACACCATGAAAGAACATTTCCAGCCCTTCCCAGGGGCTCAAACCCTCCCCGCCCCGGAGGCACTGGGTTTAATGCTGGTTTATCGGCTTTCCCTCCACAGGGGCCGCCTTGATCCAGGAGCTAATTGTATTGACCTTAACCTGCTTTAACAGGACTAAAGTATCAATAAATCACTTTTTAGTAGCTCTTCTTATTACAGCACTTTGTTAATGCATTACACTCGAAGTGACAAATAGCCCGAGAAATCATTGCTTTCCTGTTAATATCCTTTGTCTCCTTAAGTCTTTTCTCTCCTCCTGGTCGTTCTGATGCTCCTCAAGTGGATTTTGAGGTAAATTAAAATGAAGGGAAGGCTAATCTGCATGCTGGGCCATCCCCTCCGCCGTCCCCCAGGCTCCACTGCACCCCAACAACGGCCGCCCCCCAGGCTCCACTGCACCCCAACAACGGCCGTCCCCCAGGCTCCACTGCACCCCAACAACGGCCGTCCCCCAGGCTCCACTGCACCCCAACAACGGCCGTCCCCCAGGCTCCACTGCACCCCAACAACGGCCGTCCCCCAGGCTCCACTGCACCCCAACAACGGCCGTCCCCCAGGCTCCACTGCACCCCAACAACGGCCGTCCCCCAGGCTCCACTGCACCCCAACAACGGCCGTCCCCCAGGCTCCACTGCACCCCAACGGCCATCCCTCAGGCTCCACTGCACCCCAACAACGGCCGTTCCCACATCTGTGTTCCCACATCCCAACAAACAACCAGAACTTGAATAGGTGCATGTGACTTGCTTGTTCCTATGTAAGAAGGATCTGGAAATCAAGGACGTCTGAGAAGAGCTTCAGGCTGAGAACCATAAAGAACAATCTTCATTTAAACTTTTTTAAAATATCAAAATCCATAGGTGAGTAAAGAAATAAAAAATGCAAAAAAGGTCAGCTAACTAAACTTTGTCGAAAATCTAGCTCTGAGCTTACTGGCAGCCAGGGCAAAAAGAGAAATCATTTTTGTATTTAATTCGTATTTGGAATAAAAATGAAGCTGTCTGATTTTTCGGAACCAGCCAGCTCTTTCATGGCTCGGAATTCTCAGAGGAGTTTACAGAGCAGGTCCGTAGGCAAGGCATGCCCTGGAGACAACGTCCCAGCCACCGCCCAGCCCGAGCACTTGTCAGCCCCTGGAGTAACCACAGGAGTTATTCCAAGGGGTGTGACGGCCCCAACATCCTGAGACAGAACTCACACCACCCCTGCAGGTAGATGAGAAGCCGAAGCACGGAGAGGGGAAGGAGCTAGGCTTACAGTCTGGGGGGTGACAAGACTGGGCCGCAACCCCCAGTCCAGAGCTGCAGTCCTGCTCGCACCCACCACTAAGGGAGCAGACCCCGGCCCGGCAGTAACTCGGACATTCAGGAACATACCTGAATATACTGAAATGGGTAAATCAACGGCAGGGCTGAATGCGTGTTGCGTATGGTTTGGGTTTTCTTTGTCTCCAAGATACCTCCTTCCACTTCCTAAAAGGTCTAAATACCTTTAGATTCCTGAAGAAAAAACACGGTTATGAGCTTGAGCTTTGCATCAAACAGAAATGAGTTGAAAACCTGGTTGTGACACCCCCTTTGTGCCTTGGGCAAGTCACGACCCGCCTCTGAGGCTGTCCACAGCTCTCTAACACAGGACGATAAGGGCCGGCATTACATTCGGTTCGGGTTAAGGCAGGAAATACATGCGAAGTACTTGGCACACAGCTGTCCGCCATCCGCAGCTGTGGCCAAGGTGCGAGGGCTGGTGCCACCCCTTCCCCAGGGCGGACAAGTCTGGCCCCCCTCCAACCACAGAGGTCGTAGTTCGGATCAGACCTGAGGCCGGGGTTGGAGTGCCGACCCAGGCATGAGCGCTCCACAGGCCCACTCAAACCCTAAGTCTTATCTGTGGGTCCTTGTCTGCTCAGGGAACAAACACCTTTTTTCCAACAGCTTCCAGCTGTGCCTGTGTTCCAGTTCTCATAGGAGGGTGGCTCCTTTCGAGAACTGGCTACAGAAGCCCAGCCGATTACAGAAAGATGCTCGTTGCTGCTCAAGAAGCCGTCACGTCTGTATTTCCTGATATGAGTCAAACAGACAAGCTACTTGCCACGCCACTGTTGGCTCTTGCCGTAAATAAGTCACAGAAGAAACGTCTCAAAAACTAAGTCCTCAGAAGCCCTGCTCAGAGGGGGCTGCCCACTGCAGACCATGGACACCCCCCTCGGCCATGTGGCTGCAAAGAATTCAGCATGTGTGCGTCAGCTGCCCCAGGGCCGCCCCAGGCCACACCCCAGAGACCCAGCTGGAAGATGGCACGAGGCAGAGGGGACCACAGGCGGGCGGGAGGGAGGGAGGGAGGAAGGAAGGACAGAGGGGGAGGGACATGAATCCGTCCTCGCTCCCTCCCACTGGCCTCTTTTCTTGAATAACCTCGGGGGTCTTAACCATCCCACATGTGCCAGGTGCAGGCTTCATGCAGTGTCCCCACGGGCCTCCCAGGGCACAGGGTGTAGCCGAACATCCACCTCTGGAGGAGGTGACAGGACAGTCACGTGAGCTCAGCAATACCCCAACCCTCAGCGGCCTTCCTGAGCGCGCCCTGGGCCGGCTCTGTGCCTCGCCACACCCAGGCCACCCTGGGGCCAGAGACGCCATCACTGTCACCGGCACCCTCAGCTGTACT
Organism: Rhinolophus ferrumequinum; assembly: GCF_004115265.2. Lineage (NCBI taxonomy): Eukaryota > Metazoa > Chordata > Mammalia > Chiroptera > Rhinolophidae > Rhinolophus > Rhinolophus ferrumequinum. The sequence continues at coordinate 2,329,763 of NC_046293.1, forward strand.
GACAAGAGAGACGCTGCACTAGGTCCCCCTAGTACTGAGGTACAGTCCCTCCTATTACGTCATCCAACCCCAGCGGCTCCACCAGTGACTGCTCCGTTTCCTGATTATAGGCCCTGAAGGTCAGAGAGGTGTGGAGCGTGCCCGAGAGCACTCAGCCTGCAAGGACAGAGACCAGCCGGGCCCGGGAGGCCATAGGGTGACATTTGATGGAGGAGTTCCAGGCTAAGCCATCCTCTGGCCTGGGACACAAGGAAACGTGTGGGCCCAATATCCACCCGTCAGAATACCCTGTCATATGTGGCACCAACTGGGGAAGGTGAGCCAAAGCCACAAAGAACACGGCTACACACAGAACCCCACGTGGCCCAGGCTACTCGCACGTCACTGTCAACCCTCATAACACAGGGTGACGGTGACCACAACCGCCCGCGGGGAAGGACTTCCGAAGACTGAGGTGCAACCGACATACAAAACCCTGCACATAATCCGTGTAGACAATTCGATGAGTTCGCACACGGCCCTGAAGCCACCACCACAGTCAAGGTCATAGACACACACGTCACCCCCAAGTTTCCTCATGTCCCTTGCTTTCCGCTTTTTCTGTTTGGTTGGTTTGGTTTTTTGTGGTAAGAAACCTTAGCATGAGATCTACCCGCTAACAAATTTTGAGGTTCACAGTACATGTGTGTTAACAGCCGGCGCTATGTGTTACCCCAGATCTCTGGGGCCTGTTCATCTCGTGGGACTGGAACTTTGTCCCCATTTCCCCTCCCCCACCCCCGACAACCGGCATTGTACTTTCTGCATCTGTAAGTCTGTGTTTCAGACACATCTTAGAAGAGGCAGCACAGAGCATCCGTCAAGTGACTGGCTCGTCTCATTCCGTGTCATGCCCCCCGGGTCCATCCACGTTGTCACAAATCGCGGGAATTCCCTCTTTCTTAAGGCTGAATACTATCCCATTGGATGTACCGACCCCATTTTGTTTGTTCATCAGTAGCCGGGTGCGTAGGTTGTGACCACGTCCTGGCTATTGTGAACGGTGCTGCTGTGAACATGGGGTGCAGGGTCGCTTTGAGATCCTGGTTTCAGTTCTTTGGGGCAAATACCCACAAGTGGGAATCCTGGTCACACGGAAGTCCTATTTTTAACCCTTTGAGGAACCTCCACACCGTTTTCCATCGCGGCGGCACCAGATCACCTCCCCACAGTGCACAAGAGTTCCAATGTCTCCACATTCTCGCCAACACTTGCCAAAATATTGTATTGAAATATGATTTATCTTGATGACTCAATTTTGCAACCCCCTTAAGTTTTTTATCCTAAGTGTCTGCCCGTCTGTCCCGAACCCCGGCCCCGGGGCCTGGTGGAGCTCTCCTCCCTTCCAGCTCCATGCTGTGTGAGGTCCCCCAGTGGTGGGTCTCCAGCCTGGAGGCCTCCGCCTAGAGGTCAGGGCTCCCAGCGAGCAGGGAAGGCCCAGCCTCCCGGGGGCCGTGTTCCCCAATTCTAGTTGAGACTTGATTCTCTGCCAGGTGGTGAGGACTCCCAGCCTCCACCAGCTGACAGAGTGGTTTGAAATTCACCTTGGCCATTTAGTGTGGAGCTGGTAACACGCTTTTCCTGGACTGGGGCCACCTGGGTCTATTAAAATCCTGTCCCTCCACTACCGTGAGTTAAGGAGACCCACTTCTCTCAGTTCCCACCTCCTGATTTCAAACCAGAGAGAATAATTACTTCTGCTGATCCCTAATTGACTTCAGGTGGCTCCAATACCAAACCTGACACCATTCCCTTCATGAGTAATTTCTTCCCTTAAACTGGTTTCAGTCTTATTTGGAAGAAAAGAATAAGAAAATTAAAGCCGCGGGAAGATAACACAGCAAAGCATATTTACATATGCAATCAGGCACCCCTCCTGCTCTGTGAAAAGGGAGAGAGCTGGAAACAGAGACAGAACAATATATGCTGAGGGGAACTATTAATAAATTGCAGCAAATGCTGTGGGCCTCAGGGGGTGCTTATAAAGTGTGGGGAGTGGGCAGGGGGTCCACACCACCAAGGGCCCAGGGCCGGCAGGACGCCCAGGCATCCAGGCCACACTGAGTCATGGCTTCAGGCATCTAAAACCTTCCGTGGCTGGTGGGAAGGCAGTGGAGACCCTAAATTCTCTTTAGCTGCCACCAGGGAACCCCTGCCTGGTCTTTTGGAAGGGCCATTCTCAGACGGGACTAGCAGACATAGCCTCTGTCATGCAGGGGACCCTGCTTGCTGTGCCATTTGTCATGCAGGGTGTCATGCGGGGTCTCTGGTCCTGCTCCTCACATAAGAAGGCAGGACATGGTGAGGCCAAAAAGGAACACCCACGGAGCCACAGATAGGGAAGTCACACCACTATATTCTCGCTGGCGGCTGCGTTGGAGACACAGGAAGCAGGAGCCACACTATCCCCAACGTGCCGTCTACTTCTCTCTGTCAACCAACCTCACCTGTTAACTGCAACGCGCCGTGCTAACTGCAACCTGCTCTTGCTAGCTCAGCCACCATCTTCTTGCTAGCCCCCATTTGCTGCTAGCGTAGCCACGGCAGTTATATTAGTTAGTGGCCAATGGCTCACTGGTTACAGCTGACGGCCAACTAGCCACAGCTGACGGCCATCCAATCACAGTTGATGGCCATTTACTACCTGAGCCAGCACCTTTCCACGTGAGGCCGAGAGTCTGGAAACTGCACTCCTGGCTCTGTCCCCACAGCCTCTAGCACAGAATAGACACCAAAAGCAAACACTGAAAGGTCAGCCAGGAGGAAGCCAGGTGCTGAGGGAGGAAAGAATTTCCAAAAACACTCTTAATATCCTTAGAGAAAGAGTATGTTGTATCCCTGAAACAAAATAGGAGTTCCAAAGAAAATGGAAGGGAGGGTATCATTTAAAAGGCATGAAAATTTCCCAGGAGGATCCAGAGACCCAAGATGGCGGAGTAGATAAACACTGAGCTTGCATCCTTCCGTGAACACACTAAAATTACAATTAAATTAGAGAACACTCAACCTGGAGAACCAGGTGAGGTCTAGCTGAACAGAAGTGTTATAACCAAGGATAAAAATAAGAAGCCACGTGGAGACTGGTAGGAGGGGCAGAGACACGGAACGGGCCGCGACCCTCCGTGTGGGGGTTGAGAACCCGCAGGGATAGCTCGGCCGTGGGGTCTCCCCAGAGGAGCGAGGAACCCCAGCCCCACACCGGCCTCCACAGCCCAGAGCACTGCTGCCTGGAAGAGGCGGCCCCACAACATTTGCCTGTGAAAAACAGTGGGGATTCTGACCATCCAGGGGGACAGAATGTGGCAGAAAACCTAGACGTCCTCTCAACCGGCCCGCGCACAGACTCACTCACTCGCAGGCACTCACCTTGGGCTCCAGCGACGGGACGGTGACTCGGGGGAGGTCAGAGACATACGGGGGAGCAGGCTGAGAAGTGTGGCTTTGAGGCGAGGGCTGGAGGACAGTCGCCATTGCCCTGTGAGGACGTCCTCCTCCCACGTAGCCGGCAGGCAGGCGCCATCTTTCCCGCATTGAGCCCGCCCCCTACGCTTGCGGCCAAATCTGAATCTGATTGGTCTGGTGAGCTCCAGGGCTCCACCCTGCTGGGACCCCGCCCCACCCAACTCCCCCAACGCTGGAGGCACTTTCTCATCACAGGCAGACATTAACTTCAGGTGGAGTGGGTTTGAGAGGAGGAAGCACAGGGTGAGACAAAGGCTAAGCAATTGTCAGGTGCTCCTCAAACCACACGGATGCATAGATTCTTGTGTGAGCACCATTTTCTCCATTTTATCCACTTTCATTGTTAGGGAGGCTCCTTTCCCAGCAGAGCTGAGGGTCCATGTTCTGGCTTCTCGGGCAGAAGGTCCTGAAGGTCCTCGCCCCGCAGGAGGCAGATAACAGTTGCACATGGAAGTTGGGAAACATTTTGCAATGTTAGATCACTCTTCTCTTTTTTAATCTTTAAAAAAAAGTCGAAAAATTAATTAATTAATGTTTTTTAAAAGTCAGGTTTAATTTTTTTAATTTTATTTTTTAAACTAAAAAATTATAAAAGATTATTCTTATATTTACATAGAATAAGGTATAACAGAATATATCAATTCTTTGCATTGTTGTGGGAATCTTGATACCGACAATGAAAATGGTGACATAGGATAGTGATTTTACACAATGAAATTAAAATATTTTAGGATTTTTCTTGTCTTAATGATAATGTATAACATGCAACCCCATTACAATGATAAAACATTGTTTAAGTAAAACTTCAAAGAAATTGGGCTCATTTCCAAATCAATACATTCCTTTCAGAATTGTATTGACTGTCCCAGCTGCTATTGCCTCAGCAGACCAAAGTTTCTCCAAACTGAAATTCATTTTTAAAAACCATCTAAGCCCTACAATGACTCAAGAAAGGGGGTTAGTTTGTCATTACTGTCAATTAAATTCAAATTACATGAAAATCTTAATTATAACACCATAATTAGTGATACTGCTTAAATGAAGGCAAGAAAATAAATTTTATAGGATACGCGTACAATAATTTATAAATTATGCATGTTTTTGTTTTATTACTCATCTAGGCATTATCGGTCCATCAACAGAACACCCAGACATATGCAAGAATCATTAAATTCACTTCTCTTTGATATTTTGCCAGCTTTCAGTTATCAAAACATAACCCATAATTTTATACATCTTTTCTATTTTGTTATTATGAAGGTACATTTGTCAAAGCAGGCGGCTAGAATATTTTTTATTTAGCACTTCGTTAACTTGATTTATAATTTATAAATATTTCAACATATGGTATGTGGGGTTGTGTGTGTACTCTTGCTCTGAGCCCACAAATGTTAGGGGAGGGCTGGGGTGGAGAAAGAGGGAGGGAGAATTAGGAAGGGCCCCCAAGGCTCTGGAGTATTCCATCATAGGGGTTGGACATAGTGTTGGTCTTGTTTCTTTTCTGTAAACTGTATATTGCATTCATTTGAAGGTATAACATGCACAACAGTACCAAATAAAATAAAAATAATGGTGAGAAAAAGAACTTTCCCCGTTCACCACAGAGGTCATCTGTTTACCAGACAAGGTCACATATAGGAAAGCACATTGTAAACTGAGAAAGCCTTGCTCCAGTGCAAACTGTCCTTATTGTTTGTCTGACTTTGGCCTGGGAGTTGGACATGAGCCGCTAGGTTGTGAATTGAAATCCTGTTGACATTTTTCTCACCAGAATTTGAATAACATGTTTTCTTTTGTGCTGGCTCTAAACACAATAAGTTGTCCATTTTGGAAAATTTGAAAACAGAATAAAAAACAAGCATATATCTCACTACTCAGAGAAAAGCACTGCAGAAACATCAGCATATGTCAATCTATTTTTTAAAAAATGTATTTTATCTTTCAATTTGTAATTTTATATGGTTGGGATCAGCCTCCAAATATAATTTTTTTACCTTGTTGTTTTCTTACTTAATATGCCAGACATTTCCCCGTGTTATTACAAACCCATTGTAAGATCTTTGGCTGCATAATTTACTTAATCATTTCCTCATTACAGGACATTTAGGCGGGTTTTAATTTCTCACTCTCACAAATTACTCTGTGATGATAAACAGTGCTCTTCCTAAGCCTTTGTGTGGACTTCCAATTTTTTTCTTAGGATCAATACCTAGAAATGACCTTCTGGGTTTTTTAAATTTCTGATGTGGATATTGAAGACATTTATTTTATACATACGTACCACTGACCTTTCTCACTCGGGCATTGACATGCTGTCACCCGGGAGCGCAGCATTAGTTACTGAGTGAGTCTAAGCCATGTGGAGACAGACAGGCTTGGAATTGTACCCCAGCTTTGCAAAACAGGGTCGCCTGACCTCAGGACAGTCACAACCTCCCTGAGCCTCAATTTCCTCATCCATGACAAAGATAGAATCATGATGACCAGGTACAGTACTTGTAAGGATTACAAACAATGGGGGTAAACATCTAGCCCAATGCTTGGCACATAATAGGTGCTCAAGAAATTGTGACTAACACTAACAAATTTTAACATGCCTCTCTCCTAATTATTACATAAAAAGGTGCCAGGGCAGACTCTGATTGGCCAGCCTGGAGTCATGTACCCTTCTCTGAGCCAGTTACTGTGGGCTCTGATTGGCCAGCCCTGTGTCATGCTCATCCTGAGACGGGAGGTGGACCATGAAGACAGAATCATGGGTCCCCAAGGAAGGGAATCTGCTAGCAGAGGGGGAAAGGGACTGGACAACAGGTGTCCAGGGCATCTAAACGATGCTTCCTGTGCTGCTTTTTGGGAAAGGCTGGCGTCCTGGAGAACCACCCCCCAGGACCAGGTGGGCATGGAGGAATAATCTCCATCCCCATTGTGTTTATTTACATGGGAAGAAAAAACAACAGAACAAAGATGGAGATTACTGCTGGTACCATGGAGGGGTCTCAAGACCTGGAGGGTATTTGAAGCCAAAGAGCTTGAAACCCTTTCCAACCTTGAAAGACTGAAACTACAGGTACGTCCAGAAAAGGGGTGAGTTCACCAACCTGCGGAGGCAAGGGCTTCACTGACCACGTTAGGGAGCCATGGACAGAGCCCTCACTGCTGGAGCGTGAATATGGGCCTGGACCTCCAGCCACAGACCAGTCCACAGCCCTCGTCTGAGAGGTCGCCCGAAACCCCATCTGAGGGAGACAGTGCCAGGCAGTAGTTGAAGGCACTGAAAACAGATTTTATTCCGTCTGTTGCAACAGGGAGGAGAGTCCATCTGGGTTTGCTGACCAGCCCTTATCCAGTTTAGGCTCCTAGCGTCCCACAGAGGAGGGAGGCCGGGGCCTTGTCCTCAGGTGTTGGCTGGAACAAACAGTAAATTCCCTGACAGCGGAGCTTTCCCAGGCAGGCCCTGAGAGGCCTTGGGCTGTTAGAAACAATGCCACTGCTTGTTCAAATCCCATAGTGGGGAGGAGGGTGGATGAAATGGTTCGTGCTAAGGGTCTGCAGTCCTCCCGGGCCAAGGTCAAGGTCTGGTTGTGAGCAGAGCTCAGAGGAGCTTGTGGGGAAGAATCTGACAACCTCCATGTTCCCGGCCACCTTGGGGTGCCACGTCCTTGGACTCAGGTCAGGGTTTGGAGGCCAGTAGATGAAGGGATGCCCTCGGCCAGGCTGGCTCGAGACTGCCTGGTCTTCTAAGGCGAGCTCCCCTGCCGATGCCCCCTTTCTCACTGTCTCCTCCCTCCCGGGGCAAGGTTATTCCCAGTCATTCTTGGAGAACCCCGTTATAACACAATCGGACACAACTCCTTCTCCAGGAGCGACAAAGCTTATGAGGTTAGGGCAGGGAAGGCCGTGAGGTCATCTCACTCACCATCAACTTTGACAGACGGGGAAACTGAGGCCGGGCGGCACTGGCCTTTCACCCAGGGCTAGTTCAGGACAGCAGGTCCCGTCGCTTCTCTCTCAAACCATCTCCCAGCCCTGTTTCCTTCATTCCCCTACAGTTTGGGCACGACCGCCTGGCATGATATTCTTCTGAAGGTTGCACCCTTTGTGGTGACAATAGTTTTGTCACCTCATGAGGACAACTGAAGTTCACCTTCCCTTTAAGAGTTTGGTTTAGAAAAACTGTAGAAAGGGATGTTGAAATTTGCCCATTTTGCCGATTCCTTGGCAGCATCTCAAGGTCAAATTCAGAACTGTGCTAACTTTAAAAACAGAAAGAAAAAGTTGGAGGAAGGGTGGGGACAGCGACCGTGGGCGTTGCCAAGACTGGCTCTGGTGGGTGGACGGAGGAGCGGGCGGACTCAGGCAGGTGGGGGCAAAGCTCAGTCCGTTTCCTTGGTGACATGGGGACGGAGAACCAGCTGGTCAGGCGCTGTCAGTGGACCTGAGTGTGAGGTTCACGGATGGCAGAGGGGCCCGCGGCCAGGGAACCACCCACGGCTACAAACGTGGCAACCTTTACTGATTGCTGGCTTTTAAATGACTGTGTTGAAACGAAACCTTGACAGTAACCAGATTTGGAGCCGGCAGATTAATTTGATCATAAATCTTTAGCCAGTGGAAACATATGAAAATGTAGCTTTAACAAGAAGACACAGCGACGAGACAGATGTTGTATTTGGCCAGCGCCAGCAGAGGCCCTGCTGTGGCCACGTGGGCCCTGGCAATCCAGCCACACGTTAGCAAGAAGGCACTGTGAGGGCCGCAGCTTGGGTCACGGCTGGGTCTCAGGTGCATAGAACAGTCCCCAGCCCAAAGCAGGCACTTGCCAAGTACATAAGGAATAAACAACTTACCCTACGCATGCACCCATAGCACCTACTATGTGCTGGCCTCGGCCTTGGCCTTGGCAGGGGGGACACGATGGCAGGCGGCAAAGTGGGAGGTAGAGAACATGATGCCAGAGGGGAGTGTGACGTGTGCCCTCCTAAAGAAGCGTCAGAGGCATCGTGTGGTTCCAACTTTCTGTCCCTCTGCCTTGACACCAGCAGTGTCCCACTTACTGGCTGCCCCTCAGCTGGGGTCCCAGAGTGAAGAGCCAAGGCCCCTCGTCACGGCCATGGCATGTGAGCAAGAATTCAGAGGATAGCTGTTACTGCACCAGAACTCGGCCTAAGCTGACTGGCAGACATGGGAGCCGAGGTTGGGTGACGGGCCCAGTGAGTTGGTGGCAGAGCCCAGAGTGGAGCCCAGGTATCCCAACCCTTCTCCTGGCCCCGTCTGCTTCTCCAGGGGACTCCCAGAGAGCCAAAAAGGGATTGCAGAGGTAATCCAACGGGGCCAGGAGCCAGCGCCTCTGAGGCCGTGACAAGGAGAGCAACGCTGCAGCTCATAGGGGATTATCGAGCGTTTTCTGTGTCTGATTCTGTGTCAGATGCTTTCCTATCTGCTCGCCATAGTGAGCCTGTGAAGAAGTTCGAACCCTCATTTGACAGGTGAGAAGGGCGCCTGTTATTTCGTTTCTTCTTCTTCGTAACATCTGCGTAATAGTCCACAATATGAGTGCAGCTGAGGTTATGTACTCATCCCACCGTTCACAGACATCTCAGTTGCTTCTGCTACTTTGTAATCTCAAACAATGCCGTCATTACCGTCCTGTTACATATATAGATCCATATATGAAGCTTTCTTCAGCCACTGTTTCTGTGGGGTAGAGTCTCAGCAGTGGGGTCATGCAAAGAACATACGTACATGATGAATCTGAACAGAAACTAAAATGTTATCCATTGAGAAAGAAAAGCAGGACCTACATGATGACTTTCCAGTCTCGCCGACAGTTTGACGTTCCAGTATGTATAACACCTCGTAATCTCAGCGCGGGACAAAATAACCCGTTGTGTTTTCATGTGGATTCTTACTTATTCGTGAGGATGTGCGTCTTTTTAATGTCCATTGGGCATTCGGTTTTGTCTTCTGTGAAGAGCTGGTGTGTGTGTGTGTGTGTGTGTGTGTGTGTGTGTGTGTGGCAGGAGGGAGGGGGAGAGCAAGCACTTCCTACTGGCAGAGGGGTGTTCCTGAGGTCTTGCACCACCATCCGGATCCATACGCTCTGGAGGCGGGCTGTGTGTGTGTGGTGACGACCCCCAGCAGGGTTGACATGGAGGGCGCCCCATCCCTGTGGGGGGTGGGGGGGTGCAGGTGACTCTACTGAAAACTTGCTTGGTGCCCAACGCTCTGCTCAGTCGTTTGCCCCCGGGGTGTCATTTAACCCTCACAAGAAACTGCTGAGTCTAACATCCAACTGTTTCACCCCCAAATCCCAAAGTCCAAAGAACTCTAAAATCCAAAAGATTTTTTTATAATTCTTTTGGTGACAAAATCTGAACCGAATTCTCACGAGACCGTCTGTCGTCTCTGCTGACCACCTCAGTTTGAGGAGTCACGTTTTGCTATTTAAATAATAAATTTGATTTGAGGGTTTGCTCTGGACCCTGCTGGCGAAGTTAGTAATATGTGACACATGCTGTAGTACCTTTCCAAAATCCAGAACGATTTTAACGTGTGAAACCTACCTGGCCCTGGGTTTGGGCTAAGGAACTGCAGACCTACCTGCATTGTCATCCCAAGCGACCCAGGAAGACCCTGTGGCTGAGACTGGCACCTTTCCCCAGGGGGCGGGTTGCTGCACGACAAGCCAGAAATCCAACTCTGACCCCAAATCTGTGCTCTGAACTGAGGCCTTTTCTGCCCGTGGCGGCTCTCAAGGCCACACGATGGTCCCTTATCTTGTGAATTCTAATTCTGGCAATAGACGGCTTTTCTTCTGAAAGGATGGGACAGAATGACGATGCTGACTTGTCACCCTGGGATCTCAGCCCCAGCATGTTATCCCGCCTCGTCAGTGCCAGGCAGGGTCTCGGCCCCACAGCCTATGTCCAGGGAGCCCAAGCACTCCGCCCCGGGTGCAGCAGGAGTTGGCCGAGCGGGAGGCAGGCTGGCTCCGCTCTAACAGATTAGTTTAATTAAAAGCAGGATGGATGCCTGGCTCATGTTGGAGGCAATCATTAGACAATCAAAACGCTTGGGTACAAGGAAGTAATTGCATTTCACAGAGACCCTTGGCCATCAAGACAGAATCAATCAATAATTAAATTAGAAGTGAAAATGAGTCGCTCCGGCCCGACGCACCGACGAGGCAGACACTTAGTGAACCCCACTACGTGCCGAGGGCATGGAGGCGGGGGAGCCTCAGCCGCCAAGGTCCCGAGTCCAACCCAGCAGCAAGCGGACGGAGTGGAAGGGACTGTGACACATTTGATTCTAAAATACTGTCATAGAATAATGTCTTCTCAGTTTAACGAAAATGAGAAAATGGGAAAGGGGAATGTCGAGGTTCGCTACCGTGACACAGGAAACAGCCCCCAAACTCAGCAGGGAGTGAACAATGAGTGTCAACACCTGGGCAGGGGCAGGTGGGCTGGGTGGCCCGCTGGTCTCAGCTGGGTTTGCTCACGGGTCTGCAGGTCAGCTAGGATTGTCTGGCTCTGGCTGGGGCTTCTGTGCAAAGAGCTGCTCCCCTTTCCTCTCACGCACCTGGGCCCAGGAGGCCGGCCAGCCCACCTCTACGAGGGGTGATGGTGGAGGCCCAAGGGGGCACACCCTCATCCACACACACACGTCACCTGGCCAAGTCCCAAGTCAGGCTGGGGAGCACACCTGTGACAAGGTGTGGTAAGGGTATCCGTGCAGGAAGAGTGAAGGAATGCGACTGATCGTTCAGATTCCCACCGGGAACTCAGTTCACTGAGCCCCTTCTGTAAACCAGTCACTCTGTACATATTATCTCAAGGAAGCTATGTAACTGTTCTGCAAGTTGTGCATTGTTACCCCCATTTTAGAGATGGGGAAGCTGAGACTCAGAAGCAACCTGGCCAAGGTCATCAGTTAATAGTGGCTGGACACAGATCAGCCTGTTACCAGCATGTTCCACCATCCAACTTCACATTGACCTGAAGTCAGGGCAGCTGGATCTAGTCCAAACCCTCCCCCACCGGCAGTGGGCTCCCACCCTCCCCCACCGGCAGTGGGAGGCCTGGGACAAGTCCCTCCCACCTGACATGAGGCTCTCCCACTTCTGGCCGGATTTTCTTCACTAGTAAATAAGGAAGCTGCCCAAGGCCTGGGAGGCCCCTGGCAGCTCTGAGAGCCTGGGGTTTAAGGCTGATTGACGGCTAAGCCAGCAGGCTTCTGTCATGCTTCTCGAACATGGCTGCCAGGGCAGGAGGCAGCGTGGAGTCCAAGCACAGAGGTCTGCTGTGGTGCGCTTTGTTTCTCGTGCCACAAGCGGAGAAGACGGAGCTCTGGACCTGAAAGGATTTTCAAGGTCAACTGGCCCAGTGACTTCCAGACATTTTTGGCCGTGACTCGTAGGCTGAATAGTGGTCCCCATCCTAATCCCTGAACTCGCTCCAGCAGAATCTAAGCATCAAGTGGAGATGCTGGAAGCTCCGAGCCAGTGAGGCACAGAAACCGGCAGAAACAGCGAGGCAGGATCTGGACTGAGAGCTGTGAAAGTGGGTTCAGGGCAAGTGTGGCCCACACTCCGAGGGCCCTGCTGGCATCTGGGGAGATCAGACCAGAGGCATCGGACACACCTGCCCAAGAGGCACAAGGACACAGGCAAACAGCTGGAAGACAAACGCTCTGTAGGGGGATGAGCAAGGAACCATGGGAACCCAGGAGAGGGACAATTAACCTTCCTGGGTGTCGGGTTTCGAGGAGGGCATTTCAGCCACGCCTCAGAGGATTTCCCTGTCTGCACATGGGACGGTCCAGAGCTCAGGGAGGTGGAACCAACTAGCCCTGGTCCCACCCCAGCCCCCAAGAATCAGAATCTCAGACTGAGGGCCAGGGAAGCTGCATCGGCTCACATCTCCCCATCACCTGAGGCTCATCCAGGTCAAGGACCCACCAGCCTGGAAGCTTGGCCCCACCTGCGGGCGGAGCCTCCCGCCTGCTCCCTCCCTGGCAAGGCCGGATGGTGTGTGTGGCTGGTGCCTGAGCTGGGGGCTGGGATGCATTCTCGCCTCACCAGGCCCCACCCCCTCGTCAGGGCTCGTCCTTGTCACAGATTGGTGGGGGCTTGTGGGGTGCAGGGACTCAGAGGTCATGTGCACCTCCCCCCTCCGCCCTCCTCCCTGCTTCCCCACACTTCCAAGGCCATGACACGCTGAGCCTGGGTTTCGCTTGTTGGCGGCCTGTGAAGCATCTCCCTTCACGCCGGCGGCCTGCACATCCATCCCCCGTGAGGACAGGCTCCATTTGCGCCACAAATGGAAATGAGCCTTCTGAGACCATTAGAATTTTTCAATAAGATGGGAGCTGACGTGGAAGGGGCATGACAAAACACCATCTCTCTGGAACGCCAGGGTTGCGCTTGCTTTCTGCCCTCTCGGGAGCTGGTGGTGTGATCTGGGGGCTGTTACCGGGCTCAGCTCAGCAATTCCTCCAGGCCCCACAGGTGGGTGCGAGAAGGAGGGAGCCTGGGCGGTCCCTGATCGCTGTGCCTGCAAAGGGGCCCTGCGGGAAGCTCAGTGAACTCTGAGGGTGCTCAGGAAAGGGGGCTCGGGCGGAGAGAACATTCATGTACCCACCCCGCACCCCACTCCTCCACCAGGGGCGCTGTGATGGAACTCCCTCTCCGGGCTTCATTCCACCCCCAGCTGGGGCATCCTTCCAGGTGTGTCAAGGTCACCTCCTGTGTTAGGATCAGCCAGGTCTGAGAGCTGCTGCTCCAGGTGAAGGTGGGCAGAGAGAGCACATCTGACTCATCTCTACACCACCAAGGTCGGGGGCTTCTGTCCACCTGGCAGTGCCTCCCGTGTGCCCGGTGCCAGGAAGCTATCGGGACAGGTGTGACCGAGAGGGGCATAGTTCTTCCTCAGGGAAGCCTAGCAGGGATGGCCTGAGCCAGGAAGCCAGAGAGGAGCTGGACACAGCCCCCGAGAACTTGGGGCACCCGGGGCTCGCAGGACTGGGCAATGAGCTCAGGGAGCTGTGATTCCAGCAGCTCAGCAGGTCCATCATCCTACAGGAAGTCCCCACAAGTGACCACGAACATTCAGTTGGCGACAGGAAACCAAACCAAACGAGCCGAGAGTCACCATCGACAGGACAGTAGGCACATTGCATTTTGTTAGGGTCACACGGCGGGACCGGGTTCATGAGCGAAAATGAAGGCAGCTGGGCGAGCACATGTGACTGCCCTACGGCCACCTGGCAGCTTTCAGACAGCCCTGCGTGCCTGTGCCTCATTTATGCACAGCCCCAAACACCCAGGATGCACTGGAGACAGACACACACTTGAGGTCAAGCGGAAGAGCAAAAGGAGAGAGTGATAAACACAAAACTCCCTTACGTGGCTGCAGCCGGGAGTCCAGTGAAGGCTGCCTCTGGGTGCTCGGCTGGCCCCTGCGAAGAATCATCTGATTTTACTCTGTATTTCATTCCGAACAGCAACAACAGACAAAAAAAAATATGAAAAAAAAGACAAGTTTTGCAAGGGTGGAGAAAAGAATCTGAATCTTTAACTGCATTCGTCAAACAAACAAAACACGCATAAAACACTGCCCGTGTGCACACTTGATGAGACTGGACACACGCGTACCCCTGCAACTGCACCCCACAGTCAGGGGAGTCAACACTTACCTGGCACCTCCACCGGCTTCCTGGCGCCCCTTTGTGGGTTTTCTGTTCGCTAGTTGCTTGTTTGGGGTTTTGGAGTGAGGGATGGTGAACACACGTGTGAGATTTATGCTCTTAACTTTTCAAGAGCTCAGCTCCGCCCGTTGGCTGCGGGGACGGTGATGTGCAGCAAACCCCTCCCAAGCGTCTCCATCTCCCCTCACCGAAACCCGGGAGTTGTTGCTCCACGGGCAAAAGACTACATTGTTAAAATTTTACTAATAATGTTTTTAGAAGATTTAATAATACAAAAAATATACACAACAAAATACTGCTCACCCACCCACCACCACGTGGCCAGACAAGCTGCTTCATGTCCTGGGAACTCGGTTTCCCTACGTGGCAGCCACACCTTTAAGTGCTATTGGAAGTTCAATTATATCCACACACACACACACACACACACACACACACACAAGGTCTGACAATTAAGTTCACAAACTTGTTGCAATGATGTTGCTAACATTTTCTGATATAATATGCATTATGAATTTGTACCAACTGGACAGTTAACCAAGTTTACTATTTGGAAGTGCTGAAAAGGCTGCGTGAAAAAGTTATACCTGAACTTTTCTCCAACAATTCATGGCTCTTGCATCACGACAATGCACCAGCTCACACAGCACTGTCTGTGAGGGAGTTTTTAGCCAGCAAACAAATAACTGTATTGAACAACCTCCCTACTCACCTGACCTGGCCCCCAGTGACTTCCTTCTTTACCCAAAAATAAAGGAAATACTGAAAGGAAGACATTTGGATGACATTCAGGACATCAAGGGTAATACGACGACAGCTCTGATGGCCATTCCAGAAAAAGAGTTCCAAAATGGCTTTGAAGGATGGACTAGGTGCTCGCATCGGTGCATAGCTTCCCAAGGGGAGGACTTTGAAGGTGAAAGGTAGTGATATTCAGCAATGAGGTGTGTAGCACCTTTTCTAGGATGAGTTTGTGAAGTTAATTGTCAGAGCTTGTACCTATATGTTAAGTGCTTCATACATGTACATATGCGTACACATTTACATAATGCAAATGACGTGTGTGTTTATTGACCAATACATTGGCTTTCTTATGATGGTGGGCCCACAATCGTTGTATTCAAAAGTTATCAAAAATATTTTTTAAGAAAAATGAAAATATTACATTCATGTACATTACAGCAAAATTCTTCATATCATTTAAACATTAAAAATTTATGAAAATAAAATCATTATCCTTGGTACAGTTCTACATGCTTCAGTCATTCCCTTCCTACATGTATCTGAGTACTGTGTCAGTGGCATTTTTCAGAAGAATGTGTTTTTCATATGATTACACGAGTGTAAATTTGTCCTACCGTCGCACGTAATGTCTTCCAATTGCATTTTTTAATTGTTAACAGTCCCGCTGACTCTTCTCAATAGGGCATGATATTTTAAATTTAGAAAACATTATCTCTGCAGGAATTGAAGTACCTGGTAAGCTCAGAGTAAATTCTGTGAAGTGGAGAGTATTTTCAATGCTAATATTTTTACATTGAAATGTGGAAAGAGCTCAGCAGAAATATTGTCACAGATACTGCCTTTCACCTCCATTCTGGGTGCCTTTTTCGGATACATTTTTTCATAACAAAACATGTCAGACCCATCATGATTCTCTTGAATGTTTCACCAAACGTGGAGGCTACAAAATCCCAGCCCTTCTCCACTTGTTTCCACGCCGGGCCGCCTCCTAAATTTCTCCAATTAAACCTGGGAGCTTCGTTTAAACATTCTTCCCTGATGGCAAGAAATGCCAACGTTTAAATAAGAATTCTAAACAAAAGCTCGTGTACATAGCTTCCCCAGACAATATGTCCAGTCCCCACCCCCTCGCTTTTGTAGGGATAAACTTCATTGTCTTCCTACTTTGTTTCCAATAATTACAATTTGCAAAAATGTTAGTAACTGACATTTGCGGTTTCCATTCACTGAATGCTCCAATGAAAGATTTCCAACTGACTTCCGACAACGGCACCCCAAATTTAGAGGATTTGTGTACAAAAAGTTCAGTGTCATCACAGGATACGTGAGTTGATTTGCCAAGTAACTGGGCACAAGCTCAAACAATCCTCAAATCTGACTGATGAGGAGGAAAGTGAGAGAAAGGACTATGATGCCAAAATCATTCAGCTGCCGGTTCTTTCCAATTTAACATTCACCTCACAGAGGCGTTTGTTTCAGGTTATTCTGGGTGCTCACGTAACACTTGCGTGTTATGACAACGACAGCTCCTGTGTGGGCGGCCGGGCGGTCAAAGCTCGCTTGAATGCCCCAATGGAACCCAGGTACCGAGAACGCTGTTTTCGCCATGACGCTCGCTGCGCCCAGATCACAGAGCTGTTCCACCAGCCCCAGGAGGAACCTCCAAAGCTGCGCTTTCATCCCATAAATTAGACGAAAATGATCAAACGGTCATTGGAACGAACTGATTTTCTTTTTAAAGCATCTGGTAAAAATGACATAGAACTGGAATAACTGAGTCGACTCCCCATTCTGCTGATGGGGTTACCAACAGTTATCACCTCAAGGAAAGGTCTGCCCGCTGCAGGGAGCGAGGCCCAGTGCAGACCGGGACCCAGCGGCACCCTCCCTGCAGCCACGAGGATGACCGAGGGGGTGGGGGTACAAAGGCCTGGTCACCGCGGGACGCACACGGCGTCTAGCAAACCCCTACACTAATGCAGTCGTGACAGTGCTTCGTTGAACAGGTGAAACATTAGGACGGATGCTGAGAGAAACCAGGATGTGCGTCATCCCCTCATCTGCAAAGTGGGGACCGTCAGGACGCCGGGCTCCTCAGGCTGTGTGAGGACCACGGAGGTTCACGTCTACCCAGCCAGCTCCGCGGCAGCCCTACTGCGTACGCTCATCACTTTCATTATTGAGTGGCCTTGGGGACAGTGGAGAGGAGATCATTTTAACGTCCTACAGAGTCAGGGGTGGGGTTGGTTTCAGCAGGTGACGGTACATCACACGACTGGCCAGCCACAGGCCCACACCTGGACCTCGGGACCCCACCACGAGCAGCATTTACGCAGCATGTCTACCTGCACGTGCACCCTCCATCCCTGGGACACGGGCCCAGGGACCAGAAGAGATCTGCTGAGGCCACAAACACACAGAGTCAGGGTTCACCCAGGTTCACAGGGACTCTTGTGACCCCAGGCTACTCGGGGAGTGGGGTGCAAAGGTTCCCAGGCCAGAAAGAGCAGGAAGGGAAAAGGTAAGACTGCAAACTTGGTCGAGAACCAGGGCCTCGCAGCCCTGGGCCTGCAGGCTTCGCCCACCGGCCTGTCCGTGCCAGGCAGCATGTCCCCCAACCCCCAGCCTCTGGCCACGAGGGAGGGACAGCTCAGCTAGACCCAGGGAAGTCTGGGCTCAAGCCGAGGCTCAGCCACCAAGGGGGCACTGAGCTTGGATGTGACCGTCCTGCAGGTGGGACGCGGTGGTCCCCAGGCCCCTCACAGACACCCTACGCTGCAGATGGAGGAGGCCGCTGTCCCTCAGGAGAAGGAGGTTCCACAGGGTCCCTATGTCAGCAGCACCCGCCTGGATGGGATACGGGGAAGCTCCAAGGCTGGAGGCTGCTGTCCCGGCTGCTGTGTGCTGCAGGGAACCTCTCTGGTCCGTCTGTACCAGACCACGAGCCATTCTGTACCCCGTGCCACAGTAACACCCACGCCATATCCCAGAGCAGCTTTCCCAGCAGCACTCACACCCGTGCGGTACCCACACCCGGTCCCCGGACATGCAGCAGCACGGCTCAGTGCTGTGGCCTTTGGTGACAAAGCACCAGCTGGGAGACCGGGGGCCGTTCATGCAGCCGCCCAAATGTTCCCTGTTCATTGTGGAGGTTCCTCCTGAACTGCTGCTGGGGTGACTGAAGACGATGCCCAGTTTCCCTCATGTGCCAGCCTGTGCCAGGTCCCCGATGGCACCCTGGACCCTCAGACCCCGAGCTTTGGAGCGAGTCTGCTGGATGACCTGTCTGACCGCCACGTCTTAGGGAACCCGACCCCCGCGCTGCTCCCTGGCCCCCCCTGTCTCCCGCTAAGTGGAATCTCGGCGCAGAAGGCAGCCCTGCAGCCAACACACTGCGAACCTGCAGGGGCCGGGGCGGGGGCGTGGGGGGGGAGCGCTCCTCCTGACGGGTGCCCATCAAGGCGCCGGGCCTTTCATCCACGTGCACACACTCCACACCCGCTGC
Organism: Rhinolophus ferrumequinum; assembly: GCF_004115265.2. Lineage (NCBI taxonomy): Eukaryota > Metazoa > Chordata > Mammalia > Chiroptera > Rhinolophidae > Rhinolophus > Rhinolophus ferrumequinum. The sequence goes on from NC_046293.1 coordinate 2,348,223, forward strand.
TCCCATACACTGCAGCCAACGCCGGGATGGCCGATCAGGAGCGACACCGTTCACCTGCACACATGTCCACTGTGCACAGATCTCCCCGCGTGGGGCCTGGACAGACATCAGGGAACAGCGGTGTGGACGCTGCCGAGGCAGCCATGGGGCGGGGCTGGGGGTGCCGCAGCGGCAGAGGGTCTGGGGTGCTGAGGACCCCACTTGTGCTGCGCAGGCCTCCTGCCGCTGGGCCGGGCCTCGGCTCTTCCCCTCCCACGCCAGGCCGCAGTCCTTGCAAAAATACATGGCCTTCACGCTCACTGCGGCCTCTGGGGGACGGCCAGCTCCCCTGCCAGGCCTGCAGCCCATGGCACGCTGGGCTCATCATCCACGGCCACACACGGCGGGTACAGAACACGCCACACGGTCACTTACCCCCACCCCGGGCCTTGGCTTGTGCGGTTTCCTCCAACTCAGGCCCTCCCGGCTCTTCCCACCCGGTTCTAGGAACTTCCAACCTCAGCTCAAAGGTGTCCCCTGCCCCCAAAGGCTTCTGATGTGATGCCCAGCTCTCTGCTCCCATAGAACCTGGGCCTGCCTTTCCACACTGCCTGCATCCGTCCGTGCGTCCACCATCCATCCCAGTGCACATCACCTGCAGGTGCCTGCTGCGCTGGTCCAGTGAGACCGTCCCCTGGAGCCACTGGAGGGAACATGGCCCTGCTCACAGACTGGCAGAGAATCGATTCCTGTGATTTTGAGCCCGCAGTCTGTGGTGCAGTTAGTATGGCAGCCCTAGGAGGCCACGGCAGCAGGGACTTTTAAGCCAGCGGTGACCAAGTACCAACACTGTTCCAAGGGCTGTGCCTCAAATGTCATGCAATGTTTGCAACCTCTTGTAAGGAGAGGGCCGTAGAACCCCATGGTACAGATGAGGAAACTGAGGCACAGAGATGCTAAGTAACTGGGGAGAAGTCAGAGCCCTAGTGAGTGGTGCTGGGTCAGAGCTGCCTCCATCTGTTTCTGTGCCTCTGACTGAGGCCACCCTGGCCTGGCCCCGCCATGAGGACGGTGGCAGACACCACAGGACACACTCTGGAAAACAAGGAGAGTGCCAGGCAGCGTGGAGCCAGGTGGCTGGCAGTGGTCGGACTGCACCTCAATGAGCCCAGCGCCTGGAGCCACAGGGAGGGTGAGGGGAGGGGCTCCCCTGAGAGCAGCCAGCCAGGCCGGGATGGGCTGCGTGAGTCCTCCCGGAAGACCGGTCATCATCGTCCTAACCTCAGAAGGACACTCACAAGTGTCACTCTGAGATGGTTCTCCTCCTTCCGATCAGAAAAGGGAAAAAAACCTCACTGCTGCGAGGGCATGACAGGTCGACGGGAGGAAGGGGGCCCTATGCCTGAGAAGCCCCTGGAAGATGGGGTCCCAGGAAGTGGAGATGAGCAGGGCAGGCCTGAGGGCCCATCGTCACAGCCCTCAATGGGGGTTGTAGGCCAGTGAAAATGAATGCTCAATAAACCCTGTCCCTGGTCCCAGGGCAGAGCTCATGGAACTGCGGACACCCCAGGGTGCCAAACAGCCATCAAAAGACCAGATGGCCAGGCAGGTGCATTGTTGCTCAAAATGAATAATGAGATTGACCCACGCTAAGCTAACGAGAAATATGGCAAGTGGCTTTGCAATCTGTCCTTGTCACCTCAAACAGGAACCCTCTCCTCGGAAGAGTTAGAGCTGCAGAGACATCGGCGAGAACAGAGCCCACTGCTGAGCTGGGAGCTTGACCTGATTGTGGAATGAATGAATGAATGAATGAATGAATGAATGAATATATCATCCAATCCACCCACCTTAGTTTACAGAGGAGGAAACTGGGGTCTAGAACTGGAAAGTCTCACCCCGAGTTAAAGGAATTTTCACAAGGGTTGGGTCCAGGACGTCTTCAGCCCCAAACCAGGCGAGGTCCTTTGGGCCAACGGAGCCCACGCTGCAGGGGACAGATGCCGTCTAACAGAATCTGAGAAAGCACAGGCTCAGCCCGGACGCCCTGGATACCTGGTCTGCGGTAACGCACCCATCCTGGCCCCCTTCCCGGGGCAGCCCTGCCTGGAGCAGCCGCCTGGACACTGAACCCAGCCCTGTGGGCGACCCCATCTGCAGGGGTCCTGGAGCGCCCTCTGCAGGTCAGGGCGTGCAGCAGGTTCTCGAGGGCGGGGGTGGCTGTACCCACCATGAGTCACCCGAGCAGCTCTGCCAACCTCGCCACTGCCATCGCGGGGACTGGAGTTGGCTGTGCTTGTGAACTCTCCCCTGCCTGATGAGCACTTTTTTAAGTTTAAACAACCATAATTTTCCTTTTATGCCCTTGCATTTGTTTTCCAAGAAGATGATTACGCATTCATGGAGGATTAATGATCTATTAACATGGAAAGGCTGGGGAGAGAGCTGGGTGGTGAAAGAACACACATTTGTATTCAAATAAATTACATGGATTTTCGATTAAAATGCTGCACTTAGAATGGGCACTGGGTCACAGGCCTTTCTGCGCATCTGCTGCCAAGTCCCCTCCTTCCTTATGGTCACGCCGAACAAAAGGACTTTTCAGAGCAGGCTATTTGCAAGTCCAGGACGGCACCCCGTCTCTGCACCCCCCTTGCTTGTTCAGTTGGTACATCTCGTCCCTCGAAGGCGTTTCTGCAGAAATAAATCAGACTCAGGCTGGTGCAGAGGGAGGAGGAAAGTCCTGCCTCTCCAGACTCTCCTGCGGCCCGGCCGGGCTCCTGCCTCCCGCCGGCTCTGTCTGAGCTCCCTCCCCGTGGCCGAGGACGGCTGCTGACAGGAGGAGGCTGACCAGCGGCCCAAGGCCTCCGCCTTACACAGGGACGCAGCCCCACGTGGACCTCTGACCGCCAGGACAAGCCGACTCCCGAGGGCCCTGCCTCGGTCTCTCTCATTCTCCTCATCCCTGTGCAATGACGGCCGCTGCAGCTGGCACGACCCCAGAGTCCCCCATCTGCCCCCAAGTGAGTTCACAGGTCCCAACAGAACCTGGACTGGACGTGGCGGCCCAGACAAGGTGCCTCGGCAGCTCCCCTGGGGATCTTCCTGTCTGCGCGGCTCAGAGGCAACGCCAGCCTCTGGGGCCTGCAGCTGGCTTTCTCTCTGGTGCTGCCTCCAAGAATCCAGGACTCTACGACGGGACTGCCCCAAGTGCACGCATGTGTACACGCACGCATGTGCGCACACACACACACACCGCTCCCTAGAGGAAAGAGGCAGCACCAGGACCCAAGGACTCTGGGTTTTCACGTCGTTCTCTGCGCCTCAGTGTTCTCATCTGTAAAGCGGACAACTGACCTTAGCTATGCTCTCTTCACAAGGAACAGTGAGGATTGAATAACATAATAAGTAACACAGTATTGTTGTTATTATTGTTACGGGAACAACAGTATCAGGGCCAGATTCTGCGAGCTGCGTTAGAGACCTTCCTTCTGACGCACCCCAGGACAAAAGGCGTGATTTCCCTTTGACGGGGGAGGGACTGACTGCACAGGAATCGCACGAGTCGCCCAAGATTAATGCTGAAAAGATGGCAGAGCCGAATTTCCCACACTCTGCGTCATATTGACTTCCCTCCTGCCGGGAAATGTCCTCAGTTTTCTGGGGTTTGAGGACCCTTCTCACTCCCTCTGTGGCCCCTAAACCTTCCTAGACAAGTATTTGCATTGGATTTGCTGAAATTCTGGCTTGGCTAATATCACGTGTGTTTATACCCGAACCCACAACACCATCTGACAATCTCAGAAGTAAACCTGCCCGGTGCTGGGCCAGCTGGGAGTTCGCTGGAGGTGGCACAGGGGCAGACCTGCCAGGACCGTGGGCCTCAGAACGCCGTCCGGGGCCTCCTGCTGAAGAGCCAGAAGCAACTGAAGACTTGTGTTTCTGAAGCCTCTTCCCTTGAGCACCTGCAGCACGCGGCATCATGGGAGCCCCTGGTTCTGGAGCACTGCTCTCCTATCAGACCCTGCACTGGTCACTGTCGTGTCACAGAAAGCAGGACAGCTCTGCAGCCAGGGCACCTGCGTGCAAGTCCTGCTTCCACTGGCAAGGCGGCAGGTGGAGGTTTACAGAATTTCCCCAAGGACAACACCCTAAAATGAAGCCCCCACTTTGTGGGAGTGTCAGAGGCATTGGCAGTACCTTGCATGTGGGTATAAAGGCTGTGACCATCGTCCTGTAGAGGACGACACAGTCCCCAAAGCCTATCTGCAGCCCCAGAATGCAGGGTCTCCCATGGGTGTAATCAGGGCTGTAGCCTGCTGAGCCTCGAGCAGCCGCAGGCCAGGTGAGGAGCTCTGCCCGGGAACAGGAAGCCCCCAGGGCTTGCGTGGGCTCCTCATGTCTCCCCAAAATCTCAGTCTCCAAGAGCACAAAGTGTGGCCCAGGGCACACAGCCCGAGCGTCTCTCTGAAGGCCTGGCCACGACCTCTGCTGATATGTAGAGATTTTAGTTGGAATCGTGTCCATTGGTATCCTCACCTGTCTGTCCCCTGTCCCTGTCCCCTGAGAAAGGTCACCAACCTGACTAGTAACTGCCAGGAGACAAGAGTGAACGTCTCTGGGCCTCAGCGGCCGGCACGGGGTGCACGGCGGGCCTCCTTCAGGTGTGTTCGCCCGTCTATCACGGAGCCTGCTCACACCCGCTGTGCTCTCGGCCACTCAGCACTCATGTCCAACACGTGGGACGTGTCGTCGCCATGGGAGACGAGGCCCGAGGGAGCAAAACGTAAGGAGGTTCTGCCCCTCGGGGCTGAGCAAGCACTGACCTGCGTGACCTTGACAGAGCACCACCTTGCACCCGGCACCGTGGGTTCCTGGCTCACCTCACCTAGTCCTAGCCCTGCTCAAATGGCCACCAGGAAGGCCATCTCTCTGCCCAGGGGACAGGAGCTTCCTGGCTGGCCCCTGCCATAATCTGCTTCAGAGCCAGCCTGGCCAAGCGCTCATGAATCATGGTCAAAGCCTGGGCTGGCCAGCTAAGACTGTCCCAAGCAGACAGTGTCACACAGCAGACACTGTCACACAGCAGACCCTAGCCAAGCGTACAGACCCTCTGTCCCTTCTCCTAACAGTTCCTTAAGAAGAGCCTGGAAGCCTGCGCCTGCCTCACTGTGACGGGCGGAGGGAGGGAGGAGCCCTGGCTGGGACCCCCACCCGCTGGGACTCGGGCGCCTGTCTGTGCTTTGCAGAGCCACGGCAGCCCTCGCGGGGCCGATCCCCGTGGCCACGTGAAATGATGGAGCTGACTGATTTATATGTCACCAAGGCTTAGGGGTCTCCAAACAGGACGTGACACCCCCAGGGACATCACTGCTTCCCTTATTTAACACACCCGCGACGAGGGGTTCTCCCTGGGCTCCAGGCAGATGAGGGGAGGCACCATGGACTTCGGGGTATTGAACAAATGGTCAGTGACCCCGCGTGTGACGGGACCTGCGGTAGGTGAGCGTGGGCTGGTGGGGCCTGACAGGCAGCCTGACCCCATCTACAGGGTCGCAAGCAGTCCCTGAATTTCAGCGGTAAATTCTGCCTCAGCCTCCCTGGAGCTAAAACGAAGGGGAAAGATGAGAAGGGACAAGACATGCCGTCCTTATACCAACAACACGCTCGGCCCTCTGTCAGCACCTGGCCTGGAACTCAGACACCTAAGAAAACTTTCACAAGGACCCTGAGACCTGCCGAGGCAACGACCTCAATCTGACCTCTAATGACCTTGGCCCACAGCCCCAGTCGGTTCCACAACTGCGACCATTTCAGCCGACGCTGCTCCTGTGACCTGCGGAGCCTCGGCCCACCCTGGTCAGAATTTGTCTGGGGACCGAGCCGGGCGGGGGCCTCACGCCCCCAAAAGAGCAGAGTCCACTACCTGCTGTCCAGCGTCACCTGTCCAGTAACGTCGCCTTGGCTCGGGGCCTTTCCTAGGCCTGGGACCATGAGTAATTTTTTTCTTTGGAGAAAATGAATTTAAATTTAATTGCTGCTTGAAAGAGAAGGGGTGGGGTGGCGCAGCTGGGGAGGAGGGACTGGAACAAAGGGAGGAAAACAAAGGCCTGATCCATCGTTTCAATTTAAAGAGGCTGCGGCAAAATGGTTGGAAGACAGAGTTATGTGCCTCCCGAAAAATGTGTCAATAAATAAGGAAATCAGCCAGAACAAATAGCACCAGCTGTTTCGATGAACAGAGGAGCTGGGAAATGTGAAAGACGGATGATTGCCACTGAAACCCATGACGGCGCCCGCGGGGCAGGGACCCTCCCGCAGGTGCCCGTCCCAGGACGCGCCGGGCGCTTGGACGCTGCAGCCCCTCCGCCTGGGGTGCCCTTGGGGGCCTCGAGGGGCAGGAGGTCCTGGGGGAAACGCCCCCCAGGGCACTGCAGTACAGACTCATCTCCGTGGCTTCACTTATTCATTCAACTAGCACCCCCGGAGCTCCCACAGCCAGGGCCCCCCCGCAGGACAGCTGCGCTTTGCAGGTGGGGAAGCCAGGCTCAGGGCAGGCAGCTGGTCTACCCACGGCCACACAGCATCTGACCCCGAGGGTTGTGCCCTTCCTACCCCATGACGTGCCTGGATGCCCTCTCTGATGACACCCTTGGTCCCTGGGATCCTGGCAGCGGCCGAGCCAGGCTGAGCGAGCCCCTAAGACCTGGTGGGTTGCGTTTGCAGAGTCATCATTCCCTCTCCCTACCTGGGTCCAGGAGTGTTACGTAAAAGGATGTCCTCCACATGGAAACGTGAGGGGTGGGGAAGAAGAGTTCCCACCTACCAGCTCTGAGCATGATGACTAAACGGAAAGTACCCTGGATATGGCATTCATCCGTTACTGTCTCTGCGTCCATGGACAAGTCACCTCATTGAGCCTCAGTTTCCCCATCTGAAACGGGAACAAGAGAATCCCAAAGTTGAAATGGGACACAGAAGCTGCTAAGTCCAACCCTAGACCAGGAGCATTTGCACATCTCTAAAGATAAGAAGCTCATTGTGTCCCCAAGTCATTCACCCCAGATCTGTAGGGGAGGAGGTTTCCTTTGCACTGAGTCAAAAGCCCCCTCTCTCCCTAGAACCACCCAGAAGGCATGTGGTTTGTGCCATCCTCATGGCCTCTCCCTCCCACCTTCCATTCCATTCCATTTCTGCAAAATCACCAGTCACTTAGAATCACACCGGCTCTCCTTCCTTCCTGCTGGCTAACAATTTTTCTGAAATGTTTCCTACCTTTCCCATAAACTGCTGGTTAGGGTCCAGCCCCAGCTCTTCCCTCCATACGCTGTCACATTAGACCTTCTGTGCCTTGGGTTCCCCGCATGTAAAGTAAGAATGACAATATTTCCTCATAGGGCCTTAGTGAGGATTAAGTAAGTTAATTTAGGTGAAGTGTTTACAACAGTGACTAGCAAACTGTAGGCAGAGTACAAATGTTAGCAATCATCACCGTCACCCTCGTCACCGTCTCCCTCATCACCGTCACCCTCATCCCGTCACCCTCGTCACCATCACCCTCGTCACCATCACCCTCATCACTGTCACCCTCATCCCGTCACCCTCGTCACCGTCACCCTCATCCCGTCACCCTCGTCACCATCACCCTCGTCACCATCACCCTCATCACTGTCACCCTCATCCCGTCACCCTCGTCACCATCACCCTCATCACTGTCACCCTCATCCCGTCACCCTCGTCACCGTCACCCTCATCACCGTCACCCTCATCACGTCACCCTCGTCACCATCACCCTCATCACCGTCACCATCACCACCGTCACCACCATCATCACTGTCACTATCACCAATACCATCACGGTGATAAATTGTTTAAAATTATTTTGTTGTTGTCACAGTTTTGTCACCCATTAAATGAGGTTGCATTAGGTGCTCTGAAAGGGATCCTGCTGACTGTGACTGAAGTCTCTTCCACTTTCCATCTCTGTCACACATTTCTGCTGCCAAGTGACAGCTGCATTGTAGTCCTACGTGAGGTCATTTGTCCCATTGGTGTAATTGAGCCAAACAGCCCTAATGGACTCAGTGCCTTCGCATCCCGCCCTCAGGATAAAGAGGGCTGCTCCATCTCTGCTCAGCCCTGACACGGGGCCTTCTCTGTGTCACACAGAGGAGAGTGGTGACACATATCTCACTGGCGATATTCACTTAGGGCAGCCCGGATCCACCTTCGTACCTGTAAAGCCGAAGGGAATTGTTGGTCTGTTCCGCGTGCACCCTGTTCAGATAGGGGGGAAACTCTGATGTTTCCATAGCAACCACCTGACCCACATGTTCACAGGCTTTGCCGGATGTGTCTTCCTAACATGCTGAGGATTTGGGACCCCCACTCCATGCCATGACCTAGGCCCCACCATCTCTCACCTGGGCCACTGCAAGACCCTCCTCCCTGACTCCTAGAGTCCAGTCCCTTCTCCACACTGCCACCGTCCCAGAGACATTATAAAAGACATGTGTGATCAGGTCACTCCGTGTTTGAAGACTTCAGAGCCCCCCACTGCCCACAAGATAAAGCCTAACCACTCACCCTGAAACCCAGTGACCCCGGGTTTTCCCAGCAGACGTGCTCTCCGTTAGACCCCACCACACTGACTACATCCTGTTAATACGTCTACTTACAGGTGGTCTTCACCAAGTACACGCCAAACGACTCAAGGATAAGAACCACAATAGAACCATCTCTGAATCCCGGGGGCTGGTACAGAGGGATGCTCGGGAAGTATTGGACGGATGGATAGATGGATGGATGGACAAATGGACAGATGGTGGATGGACAAACAGAGGGTAGGCGTGTGGGTGGATGGATGGATGGATGGATGGACGATGTATAGACTGATTGATGCATGGATACATCAGTGAATAGGTAGGTGGGTCGATAGGTAGGTAAATATTTCTAAACTCAATTTGATAGTTTTTTTCTTAGTAAAGACATTAAGCCTATCTATTTCCTTACGTCCTAAATGGATATGTTTGATCTGCTCTATTTTTGTTTTATGCTTTTTGTGCTTATTTCTTGTGTTCTTTCTTTTGTTTAAAAAATTGCATATATCAATATGGTCGTTTGGGGCTTTTATTTCTTAACCAGTGATTTTGAAATTATCAATCCTGTTTTGAATTCCGTAAGAGCTTGCCTTTATGTTGTCAGAAATATTCTTTAGTCTCCAAGTCTCTGTAGGTCAAAGACAAGCATGAGTCTTTATCTTGTGACTCCTTCCTTTTAAGAAAAGTATTGAATGCACCCTCTTTTCAGGGCCCCCTCTGTGGGGACCAGTGGAAGTGGGGGGCAGTGAAGCTTCAAGGAAGACTAACTGCCCAGTGTGCATTTCTGGGAGGCAGCTGGGAGAGGGGAGGCTGGGGTTCTGAAACCCAGTGCCTCGGGTCCACTTCTCCTGCAGCCCTAAATGTGCCTGCCTGCGGGGCCTCTTGGGTCAGCTCGGGCCCTGGCTCCAAGCAGTCCCGGTGGGTCTGTCATCGTGTCCTGGGAGAGGCTGATGTCCAGCACGTGTGCCCAAGCTCTGGGTCGCTGAACTTTGCTGCAGCAACCATGCACCTTGAATGGAAATGTGCTGAGTAATTGAAGGCTATTTTTCTCGCTGCTAAAGCAAGAAAATGCCATGCCTGCTGTCATTCACATGCAGGGTGCTCAGATCCTGGAGCGGAAGGCCGTGTCCTAAGAGAACATCCAAAGCTGGGACGGCCCCGTGCTACATCCCCGCCCCACCGGCCGCGGGCCGGCCACTTCACTCACAGCGTGCCCTTCCTTCCCACAGCCCCACCTCACGGGGCAGGGACAGGAGAGACGGCCCTCGCCCCAATCGGCAGCCACCAACCAGCGGGATGGGAGCCCCCAGGGGTGACTCCCCGGTCACACTCTTTGGATGCTCCAGGGTCTATCCTTCAGTGGCCCTTCTGCCCCTGTGCCCCTGCCACGAGGCCATTTCCTGGGTCATAGCCCTCTGTCCTGATCCACATGGCAGGCCCCAGGGCTCACCCCTGAGCAGAACGGGTCCCCTCCCCAGGCACGCTCCGCCTTGCCTGCCTCCACTACGGCATTTCCTTGGCCTAGAATGTTCTCCAGCTTTGCCCCTTTCCAGCTGGGGGAGCAGGAGTAAATTCCCTAACCCCTGGGACCCCAGTCCCTAGCTCTGCAGAGATGGGGACCTGCCAAGAGGACTGTGGGGAGAGCACAGGGCTGCCCCCCCACAGCGATGGCACGTGAGGACGACAGGTGGCCGCTGCTATCCCAGCCCTGTCCCCTCCGACAGGGAGCTGTGCCCTAAGGGACGCCCTCCTCCCTGCAGACGGTCCTCATCTCCGGCTGGATGTTGGAGTCCACGAGGAGAGATGTGACTGGTTTCTCTGCGGCCACTCAGCAGGCTCCAATCAGAGGGAGGCTGACAGCTTGGGAGGAGTGTGGGAAGGAGGAGAAGGCCGGCGCTTGAGGAGGACCTACGGCTGGGGTGGGAGGACGGAGGCGGCTGAGCCCCATGGCAAAGACAGAAGACACCAGGGCGTCAGGTGTCACCCCCTCGGGGAGGAGGGGGCTTCCAATGGAGCGTGTCCTAAGCCCCGCGGAGCTGCAGAAAGGCCAAGTAAGCGAGAAGGCTGCAGGGACAACACTGGCTGTGGAGATGGGGCCACCAGAGGCCCAAGGAGGGTGTTGGTATGGCGGGCGCAGAAGGCGGGACACCAGGGTCGCTGGGCCTGGGTTCCCGCTGGATGATGAGTCTCCTCCACAGGATCCCAGCCTACTATTGTCCAGTCAAAGCTTGATTACCTCTGATGACGGGCAGGTCAGCCCTCCCAAGGACGCCCGCCCTATTGCACACGTCTAATCAGTTCTTACAAGGATTTTCCTTTTTCCTTAACTCAAACCTGTTTCTCTTTATGGTCTATTTTGCAATCATATTTTAATTGTTTCGAAAAGTTTCCAAAATTTTATCAACATATTATTTTAGAATTTAATAATATTTTATTTTAAAATTAAAATGTATTTATATTTTTAAATTTTTATTCAATTTATTTAAACTAAAAAAGTTCACCCATTTCTCCCATCCCTCCCCCACCCCCACATCCTGCAACCACCAATCTATTCTGTTTCTATAAGCTTGGTTTTTATTGTGGGTTTTGTTTTGTTTTGTTCTAGACACCACCTATAAGTGAGATCCTACAGTATTTGTCTTTCTCTTTCTGACTTACTTTACTTAGCATAATGCACTCAAAGCCCATCCACATTATTGCCAAAGGCAAGATTTCATTCTTTTTAGGCTGAATCATATTCCATTGTGTGTATGTACCACGTCTTCTTTATCCACTCATCCATCAATGGACTCTTAGGCTGTTTCCCTGTCTTGGCTACTGTGAATAATGCTGCAGTGAGCAGGGAGGTGCCGATATCTTTTGAAATAACTGTTTTTGTTTACTTTGGTAGTATGGACATCTTAGCAATATTAATTCTTCCATTTTTTCATATATTCAAGAAATTGCTGGTTTAACAAGGAAGATCAGGAAATTCACTTTCTCGAGCCCCATCTGCACCATCAATGTCTAAAAAGGCTGAAAATGATGAAGGAGAAGAAATGGCTGAAAGTGTATGTAAGAAGCAAACATATGACAAGAGCTATTTCCTCAGCTTTTGAGAGTTTTGTGTTTAGCGTGGCTCATGCAACACAACATGTTCAAACAGTATTATGGCTTCGGTTAAGTGGCAGCGTCACTTTGAGACCAATCATTCAAAGTTTAAAGAAAAAAGAATAGAATGAATGCTTTAAATGTAAAGGTAAGGAGAGCTTTAAAAGCCAAAACTTGTTATAGCTTTTCAAGTGGAAATGGCAAAGCCACTGAAGGGTCTCGCAGAGTTATCCTACCCTACTGGCCGGAGGAGCTCAGACGACAGCCGAGAGACTAATAAAGCCGTGAACAGTTGGTAGCACTGAACGGACGCGGGGTAAGAAGTCAGAGAAACAAATCATGGCATGGCCACTTCCAACGATCCGGTGACTTGTCGCATAAATATTTGACCGTGAACGTGAAGACCTCGTTGGCCCCTCGGCAGAACTGGCCTCCTGCCTGCGTGGGGCAGGCTACAGCATCGCCGGGCTCACTCCTGGCTCACACGGGTCCCCTACGGGCTTCACCTTCCCATAGAAGACCTTTCATGTGACTTCTTGACAGCAAACAAGCGGTACTGAAATATTCAGACTGTAGAATAACTTGGTGAGTCTCATCATTCATTCTGGAACAACCGCGCTGACATTTGCACTGCTGGTGCAAGAGCAGTGGCAGGCCCCACTGGCACAGCTGGGGGAGTGCTATGATACCACACTGTACCAGCCGTGTGCGTGTCATTCACTGCCACGTGCTTGCAGGGGAAAGAACTGTCCATGGTGAGCCTTCCAAATTATTAATGCTTGAATACATGCTTTGCGTTCTATGTGCTATTGTTTGAATGTTGGTGCCCCCCAAAAAAACTCACATGCTGCCATTGTAACCCCTGAAAGGGACGGTGTTAGCAGGTGGGCCCCTGGGAGGTGACGAGGTCGTGAGGGTGGAGGACACAGTGAGAAGACACAGGCGAAGGACCAAGAAGAGCGCTTTCCCCAGAATGTGACCCTGATCTGGGACTTCCCGCCTCCAGAACTGTGAGGAATGAACGTCTGCTGCTTATAAGCCGCGCGGCCTGTGGTATTTGTTACAGCAGCTGGAACGGACTGACATTGTGACAAAACGCTTAGTACCCAGAAAGCACTTCTTGTGCAGACCAATGTACATTTGTCTTCAGGAAAAGCTCTTGTATAAATGTGTGACTTAGGAGCTCCTTTTACAGGGAACGCAATTGTTACTTAAAAGGACAACTGACACGATACGGTTGTCCACATATGAGTATTTGTCAGAGATTTTCTTTGCGCAACAAATAAAGCTGTCATTCAAAGAAAACAACTGCCAGTATTTGTTGCCAATAATAAAATTTGAAGTTTGTGTGAAAATTCGAATTTTGGAAAACTGGAAACCATCAGTATGAACTGACAGCTTCTTGATACTTAAAGAATTTCTGATGATATCAGTGGTGGTATTAACAAATGTAATTATTTGTGGTTGAGGTAGAAAACACGTGACATTTACCATCTTAACACACTGTGGTGAAACATCTCCAGAACTCTACGTCTTGCAAATCTGAGCCTCTACACCCATCAGCAACACCCCCCTTATCCTCCTCTCCCCAGCCCCTGGCAACCACCCACCTATTTTCCGTCTCTATGAATGTGACTACTTTAGATACCTCATGTCATTGGAATCACACAGGATTTGTCTTTTCTAATCGGGTTATTTCCCTCAGCATGATGTCTTCAAGGTTCATCCATGTTGTAGCCTGGGTCAGAATTTCCTTCATTTTTAAGGCTGAATAATATTCCACTATATGTATGGATCCCATTTTGTTTATCGGTTCATCTATGGACATTTGGGTTGTTTGTCAAAAGGGCAGCTATGAACATGAAAGTGCAAATACGTCTTTGAGCCCTTGCTTTCAGTTCTTTTGGATATAAACCCAGAAGTGGGGTTGCAGGATCAGTGGTCATTCTCTTTTTACTGATTTGAGGAACTGACATACTGTTTTCATAGCATCGGCACTACTTCGCAATCCCACCAACAGTGCACACAGGTTCTAATTGCTCTACATCCTCCCCAGCACTTTCTTTTCCTGTTGTTGTTGGGTGTTTTTTAATAGTAGGCCTTCTAATGGGTGTGCGCTGATATCTCTGTTGTTGCACTTTGCATTTCTCTGATGATTAATGATACTGATTTATATGCCTGCTGGCCATTTCTGTATTATCTTTGGAGAAATGTCTATTCAAGTCCTTTGCCCATTTTCCACTTGGGTTATTTGATCTTTTGTTGTTGGGTTGTAGGAGTTCTTTATATATTCTGGACATTAACCCTTTATCAGAATGATAATTCGCAAATATTTTCTGTCATTCTACAGGGTGTTATTTTTTTTTTCTCTTTTGAGTGTGTCCTTTGATGCACAAAAGGTTTTTAAGTTTAATGTATCTCTGTCTATTTTTGCTTTAGTTGTCTGTGCTTTTGATGTCATATCCAAGAAATCATTGCCAAGTCCAATGTCATAAAGCCTTTCCCCCATGTTTTCTTCTAGGAGTTGTGTTGTTTTAGGTCTTATGTTCAGATCTTTAACTTGTTTTGAGTTCATTTCTGTATGTGGTGTAAGATAAAGGTCCAGCTTCATTCTTTTGCATGTGGATATTCAGTTTCCCCGATGTCATTTGTTGAAGAGACGTTCTTTTCTCCATTGAGTGGTCCTGGCGCCCTTCAACTGACTGTAAACACAAGGGCTTATTTCTGGGCTCTTTATTCTATTATAGTGGTCTGTTTATCTGTCTTTATGCCAGTACCACACTGTTTTGATTACTGTAGTTTTATAGTATGTTTTGAAATCAGGAAGTATGAGTCCTCCAACTTTGTTCTTCTTTTTCAAAGTTATTTTTGGCTATTCGGGGTCTCTTTAGATTCCATGAATTTTAAAATGAACTTTTCTATTTGTGCAAAAAAAAAAAAGCCATTGACATTTTGATAGAGATTTCATTGAATCTGTAGCTTACTTTGGGTAGTACTGACATCTTAACAATATTCAGTTTTCCAATCCATGAACACTGGCTGTCTGTCCACTTATTCACGTTTTCTTTAATTTCTTTCAACAATGTTTTGTAGTTTTTATTGTGTAAATCTTCATCTCCTTCATTAGATTTAACAAATGTGATTTTTAAAAATATCTGCAAAAGTCAGGGCCATTTTCAAAATGACCAAGGCATGATGTTACCAAATCAGAAAGGGGTAAAAGATCCCACCCAAATGTAGTAGAGATTTATAGATTTTAGGGTAACCACGTACAAAACGGTCATTGATGTAGTTTCAGATTCGACAATGCAACTAACCTTTAAAAAACTACCACTTGCCAAAGAAGAATATCCATAGTTACCTGAAAAGACTGTTAAAATACGCCTCCCTTTCCCACTTACATATCTGTGTTAAGGTGAGTTTTCTTCAAAATTCAAAACAAACAACACATTACCAGAGATTGGACGCAGAAGCAGACATAAGAACCCATCTGTCTGCTTAAGTCAGACAGGAAAGAGATTTGCAAAAATGCAAAACAATGCCATTCTTCTTACTAATTTTTTCTTTGTTTTAGAAACGTAGCTATATTTTATTAAACTATGTTATCTATGTTAACATGTAATGGATTTATCATTGTGACTTTATATAAAACAATTTTCAGAATTTCTCCATTTTTGTTTCTAATACAGTAATAATCAATAGACATAGCAGACATAAACTGAAGATCTCAGAGGTCCCTTAATGGTTTTTTAAGAGTGTAAAGGGACCCCCAAATTTTAGAACTGCTGGTCTAAAGCAAATGAACAATGACTTTAAATAATTCATAAATGTATAGTTAAAAATTATAACTGCCACCGAGTTATACACTTTAAATGGTTAATGGTTAACTTTATGCTAGGTGAATTTTACCTCAATAAAGAAGAAATGTAACCACTCAAATAATACACATTCTAAATTATCAAAAGTAGTAGGGATACAAAACAAAGAAAACATGGACCATGTAGCAAAAAGTATTTAAGGTTTGAACAGAAGGCAAGACTAAAATATCATGACAGAATTAAAGACAAACTATCTTATTAATATGTCTATATATCTATATATTGGTACTTACATCAGCTAAACTTACGTAATAAAATAAAGTTACGAAAAAACATTGGATAGAAACTCTATGTGTGGTCACCCCTGGGGAACTGCCCCCTCCAGGAAGTGGTGGGGGGCTGCCGGCACCCTTTGCTATTACTCCTGGCCTGTCTCTAAGGGTGTGCTTTCCATTCATAAAAAGAAGACAAAATGAGTCTCAGATTAGATCCCAAACAAAATCCGTATCTATGCTACATGCAAGAAACACACCTAAAACAAAATCATTCCGAAAGTTGGAGGTCAAAATTAAAATGCAAAAAATAAAACCGGGATCTCAACCTTAATATCTTAGCATCAGATAAGATTGAACTCAGGACAAAAACCATTAGAGAAAGAAAAACGGAGCCCATTATTCAAAATTCAAAGGGTGCCATCCAGTCAGGACGGAGTATCTGGGGACACCTGCTCAGCAAACAACAAAGCATCCACACTCATAAAGCAAAAGCTTTAGGAAATTCAAGGAAAAAACAAAGAGAAACACATTCACCTCTGTCCTGAAATGCCTGTTTCAATATTAGGAAATTTATTAATATAATTCATCAGAGTGCTAGATCAAAATACAATCATACGATCCTCTTTGTTGGTTGACGGGAAAGCATTAGTATAACTCAACATCCATATTTCATTTTTCAAACCTCTCAAAAATGACTAGATTGACACTCAGTGTGATAAAATATATTTGTCTCATCTCAGAGGTCAACAGCATGTTTAATTGGAGAATACTCATAAAGTCTTCCCATTAAAGTTAAGGCAAGACAAAGATCTCTACTGTTGCCACTATTACTGAATGGTATCCTAGAAATACCCACCAATACAATTAAAGGAGAGAAAGAAATAAGATATATAAAAATTGAGAAGAGATAAAATTATTATGATGATGATTTGCAGATGCTAGGATTAAATCTAAAAATTCAAAGAACACTAACTGAAAAACTCTTACAAGTAAAGGTGTTAACATAAAAGCAGCATGTAGCAGTCAATAGCTTCTATGCATTACAACAAAATTGTTCAGAAGTTACAATGAAAGGAAGATTAAAATGCCTCCAAACAATCCTAAACGTGCGCAAGCTCTTTTAAAAAGGAAAACCTAAAATAGAACTGAACACAAAAGAAGACTGAAATATCCGTGTGCACCGGCCATGCTTTTGGGTGGGAAGGCCAGAAAAACATGAGATGTCAATTGTCCTCCTGAGAAACATCAACTGGGTGTTTCCAAGAACCAGAGAAGCTGAGTCTAAAGTTCTCGTAGAAAAGAGTAATGAGTGACTAGCCCTATCGGACAGGGGATTTGACAGCACCCACTGTGATGTCTTAGGTCCGAGGAGGGCTGAGAACACCAGGGGCTGTGGAGACCCAAGTGGGGGATCTGTGGGGGAGGGGGGTCGGGGCCCAGGTACAGAGAGTGAGGGGGTGAGGGGAGGTGTGGGCTGGATACAGTGCAGGAGAGAGGGAGGAGAGGCAACAAAAGGACCTGAGAAGGTGAACCAGGTGGGACCCTCCTATGTGTTGCAAGGGAAGAAACGTCAGCCAGCTGAACTAAGGACTGGTGACACGGGGAAGTGCCACAACCAAGGGGCTCCTCTCAAGTACGGATGCTTTCCAAACAGGAAACCGATCAGGGTACCAATCACATCGATGGTCCAAGAAGGATCCTGTCTGCCTGCCCCACGCCCCCCACCCCACAGACGCCCCTGAAGCAGTTGCGACGAGGCCTAGAATGTCCTTGGGACACTAAGACTCTCCAGAGGTGCCGACATTCAATCCCTTTCTTCCCAGTGAGGCACCAGAATCGGTCCCATTAACGACTAGTGCAAACCAAGGGCGCCACTGTCACCACCATTCCATTATTTTGCCATTTTCTGAAGCTGTAGTGGACGCTTCAAGGCATAAAACAGACCTAGTGGGTATAATGACTGGAAAGGAGGCATTAACAGTTTCAGGTTTTACCGAGAATACATAGATAAACACCCAGGAAACCCAAGAGAAGTAAGTTACAAAAAATGCATAAAACAACCTACAATTGATGATAGTTTAGCAAGTTGGCTAGATGCTAAAGGAATATTAATAAATCTATAGTTTTCCTATAGAGTAGCAACAACCAGCTAGTACCTATAATGGGAAGAAAAGATTCCACTCAAAACAGCCACAGAGACAAAAACACATGTAACAACTAGAATTAACTGGGGAAAAAATCAGTGCTTGGGTGAAGAGAAAACTACAAGCTGTACTGAGTAAATATTTAAGTGTATGGAAGGACAGCCTATGCTGACGGCAAGTCTGAACACGTAAATACGCCAGCGCTCCCAGGACCGTTCAAGCATTTGGCCCAATCCCAACTGAAGTCCTGTCATTAAAAACAATGACAACAAAACTCGGCAACTTGTTCCAAAGTGTCATCTGAAGTACTAGCAAATGAGAATTGTAAAGGAAATTTATAAATAAGGGGAATGAGGAATAAACTTCCCTGTCAGCTAAGGGGATACCTATCTAAAGCAACAGTAATTAACATGTTGTGTTTGATCACAAAGACAACGGCTGGATCAATGAGCCAAAATATGTAACCTAAACAGTCCTGAGTGTATCTAAAGACTTGGTGCACGATAGAGAAACTATCAAAAATGACTTCAGGAGGTGAGGAAACCGTTCAGAAACTGATTTACGGTGATGGCTGCACGACTTGGTAAAACAACTTACATCACTGGATCATACCCTGGACGGGGTGGGTTGCCTGATATGCCAAATATGCCTCCGTGATGCTACTTTTTTAAGTAGAAAAAGAAGCAGTTCCAGGAGACTTCCAGATCAAGATGGCGGTCTGAACCCATAGTCTCAGCTCATTTTCCTCCCCAAATTCCATATAAATGATTTAAAAATATAAATATAAATAGCAGCACTGGAAAACAGAAAGAAGATAAATCAGTGAACCAGAAATCCGGGGGAAATCCTGAACTACAAGATGGATGCGAGGGACCAAGGCAGAACTAGGTGCTAAGAGGCGCGCGTGGAGGGATCCCCTGAAGACGTGCACACCGACCTCCCAATAAGTCACCCTCAAAACCCCAAAACCCCAAGAACGTGGTGGGCAAAAGCTGGCAGAGAAGGAGGCCACGGAACAGAAGGAAGATAAGTGAGAACGCTGTGGGAGCTGTGTCTTTCCCACGCCCGTGGCATCGAGTCTGGGCCGTACATGGCAGGTGAAAACAGTGACTCCCGGAAAGCTGGGACATGCCCCCAAAGGGGCTTCCACCACGACTGGGGCCGCGATTGGCAATCCATGATCAGAGCCAGTGTCTGCAGTGATGTTGGCATACAGCCACACCCACTTGTGCCCATACCATCTGGCTGCTTTCCGGCTACGACAGCAGAGCAGAGTGGTTGGGACAGAGACTAGATGGCCCCCTGAGCCGAAAACACTTCCAGAAAAATTTGCCAACCCCCGCATTGGAAAGCCAAGCCTGGTCGCAGCAACCAGCGCCACTGCAGGCCTCTTCATCAGAAACGGATAAAAATATACTTATCTATGGAAAAAGTGGTTCCACGGGGCACCATTAAATCCTGTAAATCACGTCTCCAAAATGACCCCGGTGGTCAGCTAATCCATGATAAAACAGGATTAATGCAGAAAACAGAAGAGAATTTTAAATTTCTAATTAGCATCCGCAGAGAGACCCAAAAAGATATTGCATTCATAAACTCAGAACTGGCCACAGGTTTTCTAATGGGGAATTAAAGGACAAGAAAGAGACCTTTGAAATTAAAAACATGATTACTAAAATAATAAAACTCAAAAGAAGCTGTGGGTAACATGGCTGAAACCCAGGCCGGGGTGAATTAGAAGAAAAAGCCACTGAAGCCTCTTGGAACATAAAAAGAAAGAGATGGAAATTGTAAGGATTAGGTAAGGATTAGACATGGACTAGAGACCCAGGAGAGAAATTCTCGTGCCCATGGGGTCCCAAAGGAAACAGGGTGGGGGAGATATAATTAAAGAAATGAGAGAAGAAAATTTTCACTGAAATGGAAAAAGGCTGGGGCGTGCTAAGAAGAAGTAATGGGCAAATGGCACCCTCCATATATCTATGTATCCTGGTGAAGAAGTTTCTGACTCAAAGGATTAAAAAGATTAAGCTTCCAGAGGAGAAAACAGAATAGATTGCTCAAAGAACGATGCATGTCCACTCCCCTGGTCCTTCTCATCTGCGATACAGAAACTCAAGAAGCCAGTATTTGTGCACTAGCGACACGGGTCCGAGGAAACAGAACTTCCAAACTAGAATTCGATGTCCAGACACAACAGAGTTCATTTGGGAGGGGAACATAAACATATTTACCTATTTTTAAGGACTTGGAGAGTATTCCGCAAGCTGTCCTCTCCAGGGGGAAAAATAATGATGAGGTGTCGTTCAGTGAATGGAAGGGAAAACGGGACGGGGCCTAAGAAACGATGCTGAGCAAACAGGTCGTTACAATTTAGTTATATCCAAATCATGGCTGAGAAAATGAGTTTTAATGACATTGTTCAAAACTGATTCCCCAAATAGATAGGACACAATGTTCCTGAAGTAACTGACATGCGGTGAGAGAAACTTAATAACATTCTGGAACTAAAAACCTCAATGATTGTCATAAAAATGTGCCAAATGCCTTACAGTCATGTGATAATTTATGGATGGTGATTAATCCTTAGAGTTAGGAAATCCGTATTTTGATATTTTATTGATCAGGACTCTCTTGGTTGCACGGGACAGAACCCCAACTGAACCGGCTTAAGACCTATGACGTCACTGACAGGACACTGGGATGTGGCACAGGACCCGAGGAGAAGATGGTGGTGGGACCTCGGCACCCCGTGGGACCAGGAATTCCAGTGTTCAGTGTCGTCTCCGTGCCACATCACCCACGTGTCACCTCTGCACCTGTGCGCCCTTCTCCCTAGCTGGGCGGCTCCCTCTGCTTTGAGGTCCCCACGGCCACCGACAGGCAGCACGTGGACTTGGTGTCTTCCCCAACAGCACGCCACAAAGTGTGGGATTCTTTTTCTCCGTTCCAGTTCCAAAACCTCTCGGAGAGACTCTAATTGGGTCAAGGGCCCACTCGAGAATCCACGCGCGGGACCCCCGGGCCAAGGTCGCGTCGTCTACGTGGCCGGCCCAGATGCACAGTGAGGTCAGAGGGAGGTGGAGTCCCAGGAAACGGCGCGGGGGCATGCGAGCCACTGGTGACCACTGCGGTTCGCCGCGCTGCCCGGCACCCACGAGCTCCCTCCCAGCCACACATGCGTGTAATTCTTGCCTGTGTACAGGTCAACCTTTACTCTCCGGTGACAGTTCTGCCACAAGGACAAGCCCAAAATCAGGTCCAGGCATTTGGTGCCTTCGGGCCTCTGGGCAGTGGCAGGAAGGGGAGGCCCTGCGAGGGGCCTTGAGCGTCCCCAGCGGCCAGCTCCTTGGGCCAGAGCCAGGGGCATCACGGGTAAGCCGCGGTGAAACCCACATTCCTGCGCCCGGAGGTGAGCAGGAGAGGGAGGCATCAAAGTCACTCTGAGTAAATATGTGGGGTCGAGGTGATGTCCCCAACCCCCCGGTGGCGGCGAGCCAGTGAGGACACGTGTCTGAAAGTCCTGGCACTTGGCCAGCACTGCACCCCGCGTCCACCGTGGGCGTGGCTGTCTTGTCCTTGCTCTCCTGGCGAACTATCTGGCGATGTCCCTCTGTTTAAAGCCTGTGATTACTCCATCGTCCTCCATACTCCGCCTGCACCACGGTCCCCTCCGCTCAGGATGCCCTTCCCTGCGTGTCACCTCTGGTTACCGACAGCTGCATAACCACCCTTTTGTCGTCTCAGTGCTGCTGCTGGACTGGGCTCTGAGGGCAGGTCTGCTGATTGAACTGGGGGCCTCGGGCACTGCAGTCATGCAAGAGTCCGCTGGGCCCGTCCCGCCCCACGTGGTCTCCATGTGTCCACGCCAGCCGGGCTTTCATGTGCCTGGAACTGGCACGGCACACTGGTCACTCCACAGCGTTCTAGCCGCGAAAGGAAGACACAGGCCCGGCGCAGAATCAGTGTGTCCAGGACGCGAGGGGGGAAGCTGTGATCCGTGGGGGCTCATCTTCAGAGACTGGCCTCACCCACTCACACTTTTAACCCGCAGAGTCACCTGGGAAGCCTTCCCTGACCACCAGGCTGGGCCACGCCGTCCCCAGTACTCTTCAGCCAGCACTCTCCACCTGTCCTCACAGCCCGCTTGCAGAGCTGTCCCCACTAAGCGACGAGCTCCCCCGTGACAATGACTCATCCCCACAGACCAGCCCGGAGCCTGGCCCGAGTGGCCTCCCACTGGTTCCTGGCTAAATGAGTGACTTTATCCCCGAATGTCATTTAATGCTAGGTCCCGATCCTCTCTGAGGGCACAACAGGGAAACTAAGGCAGAGAGAGGCCAATGCCGGAGCCGCAGCCCGCTCTGCTCATCTGTGAAATGGGTAAAGCACCCACTCCGGGGTGTGCCGACACGCAGGTGTGACTGTGCGCCAGCCAGTAACGGAGGGCTATGGGACAGGGACAGAGCACTCAGCCCCAGGGGAACGGGCCCAGGCGGAGAGCTCCAAGGGAGCTGGTGTCCTTGGGGGAGGGGCCTCCTGGCTGGCCGTGCTCCCAGGACAGCCCTGCCACCGCTGAAAGCTAACTCAGGATGCACTCTGGGGTCATGGGGGCTGGGCAGCCACACAGGAACACCACCCACCCTCCACTAAGGGGTCGGTGCCTCCAGCAGCCCCCACGGCAGGCCCTGGGCAGGTCTCCCGTGGGACTTCTATCTCTATGGGTGACCTGGACCTGCCACAGCATTGGTCTACCTCTGCGAGCTGACAGCTTTGGGCTCACCCCCACTGACAGACATCCTCCTGCAGACAACCCCACTCAGGGCCCTGGCTCAGATCCAGACGGGGACTGAGGGACACCTGAGTGGAGACTCAGGGTCATGGGTACATCATCTTCCCAACACAAGTGAGAAGAGGCCCCAAGGCCCCACCTTCCTGGATGAGCTGGGGCAGATGGAAGGGTCTGGGCCTCACCTGTGGGCAAGGAGGGGGCGGGACCTCCCTGGGCCTCACCTGTGGGCAAGGAGGGGGCGGGACCTCCCTGGGCCTCACCTGTGGGCAAGGAGGGGGCGAGATCTCCCTGGGCCTCCGGTCCCCTGCCCTCATGCTCCAGAAAGTTCCAGAGAAGGGACACACAGGAGAGCGACTTACTCTCCCTCATGCCTTGAACGAGCGGAGACCATTTCCACAGGCGAGATGGTGCCAAACGAACCGCCCGGCTTGATGGCAGGGAACGTCCCTGTCTGCCCAAGTGCAGTTCACACAGCCGGCCACCCATGGACCCCAGCCCCTTGACAAACAGTTTCCTCCCTGGGAGGAAAAATGCATCCAGGTGATTACTCAGCCCCAGGAGCCAGGTCGTCGCAGGGGAGGCTGGAGCAGAGCCGTGTCTGGCTCACTTAATGGGGGTTCCGAGGGAAATATCTTGGGGAGAGTGAGGAGGCATTTTAGAAGCACAGAGATAAACACATCAAATCATGCAGAACAAACAGAAGCACCTGCTTTGCAGACAAACACTTCAGCCCTGAAACTTGCCGGAAGAGGCGGCTGCCCGGAATAGAGCCCGGTGCACAGACGGCGGTGCTGGTGGGAGGGCGTGGGCTGGGCTGGGCACTGCCTCCCGCCTCGTGGCATCTCCCCATGTGTCTGTTCCCACGATGTGGGATCCTTCCTGCAGGAGACCACACTGCCTTCGGCTGTAAGACAATGTGCCAGTTGTGACCTGCTGGTTTATTCTGTTGTCAAGCTGCCGTCTATTTGTCACGTGCCGGGTCTCGAGAAATGAATCTATTTTCAGGGAAGCGATTGAGAGACCAAGATAAGCTGGTCTCAGGCCAGGCTCGGACCTCGAGGCTGGGCGGGCTTTGTGTCGGCACCCTCCCCAATCCATCCGTCAGCTCATCACTTCATTTGGTTTTCAAAGGCTCCCTGTGGGGAAGCCTCAACCCTGATTCCCGGTCCCATCTTACAGATGGTAAAACTGAGGCCCTGAAACCACTGACTGACCAAGCGGGGGACACAGGTCTGGTTCCAAACGCAGTAACTCTTCCTCCTGAGGCCGGCCTGTGCATGTGGCCCTGGGAGGGGCATGGCCACAGCCTGTGCCCAGCACCCCTGCCCTCAGCAGAGGCGATCACCCAGCTCCCACCTGGAAAATGGAAGGCAGACCTGGGTTTTGAGGAAGGCCAGGTGGGAATGGGAGGCTAGGCACAGAATTAGGCATCGATAATGAAAGGTGGGATCACATGTCGGTTTTAACGAAGGCTCTGGCATTGGACAAACCTGGGTCCGAAAGTCAGCCCCACTGCTATTGGCTGTGTGACCTGGAGAGATTTCTTAACCTCTCTGTGCCTGAATTGCTTCATCTGAAAAAAATAATAATGAAAGTATCTGCTCCCTATGGGGCCATTGGGAAGATTAAAGGAGACGTTTAGCCCCATACCCAGCACACAGAAAATGCTAGATTAAGAATATGTAGGGGGATTATGTTCCCCAAACTGTCTTTCGTATCCCCGTGGCAATCTTGTGGTTATCAATTTGGGCTTTCTAATCCCACTTTATTCCTCATCCCCACCCCCCTACCATCTAGCAACCCTCAGTTTTTTCTCTATATCTCTGAGACGGTTTCTAATTAGTTTGCTCATTTACTCTATTCTTTAGATTCCACATACAAGTGAGATCATATGATACCATGTTTCCCCAATAATAAGACTGAGTCTTATATTAATTTTTGCTCCAAAAGATGCATTAGGGCTTATGTTCAAGGGATGTCCTAAAAAGTCATGCTAAGGCTTATTTTCCAGTTAGGTCTTATTTTCGGGGAAACAGTATTTGTCTTTCTCTGTCTGACTTCTTTCACTTAGCATTATGTTCTCTCGGTCTATCCAAATCGTTGCAAAGGGTTAAGATTTCATTCTTCTTTATGGCCAAGTAATACTCCATTGTACAAATGTACCAGTTTCTTTATCCAATCCTCTACCAATGGGCATTTTGGTTGTTTCCAGGTCTTCGCTATTGTGAATAGCACTGCCATAAACATAGGGGTGCATAGATTTTTTCAAATTAGAAGTACAGCATAGGGAATAGAGTCAGTGGAATTGTAACAGCTCTATACGATGTCAGAGGGGTAGTAGATTGGGGGAGGGGGGTTATCACTTTGTGAGGGGGTGTAAATGTCTATTACATTGTTTTGTTTCAGGTGTCCCACCTGAAATTAAAAAAAAAAAAGCATGTGCAAAAAAGAAAAAAGAATATGCAGGGGGAGGGGTGGGAGTAAGGGGGAGGGACGGGGAGGAGGTGGCAGGTGTCACTTCCACTGTGGACTGCAGCGCCTCAGCCTCCCCAGGGAGAGACCTAGTCAGATGTGACAAGTACAACAAGGGATGGGGGCATTTTGATCACAAGTGCATTCTGAATGTGGGTTTGCATCCCCTCGGTGAACGTGACCCCTCAGCCTGCGGTGTGTCCTGTCCTAGCGCAGGTAGCGGCCACCAGAAAATGAACGAAACCCTTACAGTCCCTCATCAGTGTTCAAAGTCGCGCATGATGCCTGCCCATAGAGTAAAACACCACAAACTTTGTGATCAATAGCCTAACACCCCTTTGGAGGTTTCTCTGGCAGCTCGGGAAAATCCGAGGTCCTGCTGTCCAGGTAAGGAGGCTGAGATGCCAGAAGGACACACAGTGACAAAGCAGAAGTCACTGCTTTGTCAGCAACCGCTGGTGGGTGCAGGGGACCTGGTGGGAGCTGTGAGAAGGCGGCAGCAAGCGTGGGGCGCATCCAGGGAGCAGGACGGAGCCCGTGTGCCACGGCCCGGCAGGCACGGGGCAGTCAGTTTCCACACTGACCAGAACACAGCTGTTGTGGACGCCGCTGGAGGACAGACAAGGCGGGAAAGACATGTTCTCAGAGTAAAGGGCTTTTTAACAAAAAACAATGTTTTGTCAAAAAAATAACTCTGGACAGTTATGCTCTGACGGGAAGGCTGTTTGACAGGAAGTTCCAGAAGTTGTCAGGGACAGGGTGGCAGCGACAGGGTGGCCCATACGGGGCGTCATCTGCTTCATCCACAGCGAGCTAAGCCTTGCCCAAAAGAGCCAGACAACCGGCGCAGGGATCAGGTGTGGTGGGATCCAGAGAGACGCAAGACTGCGGATAAACACGGTGCCTGCGTCCTCCCATGAACAAGTTAAAATTACAACTAAATTACAGAGCAATCAACCTGGAGAACCATCTGAAGTCCAGCTGAACAGAAGTTTTATAACTAAGGACGTAAAGAAGCCACGACTGGTCGGAGGGGCGGAGACGCAGAACGAGCCCCAAACATCTGCGTGGTGGTTGGGAACCGGCAGGGTATCTCAGCCATGAAGCTTCCCCCTGGGGGAGGGAGGGACCCAGCCCCACGCCGGCCTCCGCAGCCCAGAGTTCTCGTGCCAGGAAGAGGAGACTGCACAGCATCTGCCTGTGAAAAACAGTGGGGATTCCAACCATCGAGGGGACGGCAAGGGGCGGGAAAGCCAGGCGTCCTCTCCAGGGCCCGCACTCGCTCGCAGGCACTCACCTTGGCCTCCAGCGGAGGGACGGAGACTCGGGGGTGTCAGAAGCACGTGGGTGTGGGGCAGACTGACATGTGTGGCTTCACTCGAGAGGTGGAGGACAGTCGCCATTTCCCTGTGAGGACGTCCTCCTCCCCTGTAGCCGGCAGGCAGGCGCCATCTTTCCTGCATTGAGCCCGCCCCCTACGCTTGCGGCCAAATCTGAATCTGATTGGTCTGGTGAGCTCCAGGGCTCCACCCTGCTGACTCACTGGGACCCCGCCCCACCCAACTCCCCCAACGCTGGAGGCACTTTCTCTGTGAGCAGCCAGCCCCGCCCATCCGCATTGCACTGTTTCTTGGAAAACTATTGGAGTCTCCTGGCCCTAGGCAGGTGGCGACTGGCCTCCGTGTGCTCTGAGACTTTTGCTGAGTCATTCCAGGCTCAGCACTGGCACCAAACCAGAGTCTATGTTAATCTGGTGACCACAACGATTCTCACTGTAGTGATTCCTCGAGACCCTGCTCACCCAACTTGCACACTGCACGAGGCTTTATCTGCAGCTGAACCTTAAGGGAGCTGGCAGGTGGCAGCAGGCCTCTGGGTGTCCTGGCTTTTTGCAGAGCTACCTCAGGCCCGGGACTGGTGGCAGACATCCTCAGTTTGCAGTGTGGCCTCTCCCATGAGCCTCCAGGTTTAGCGCAGGCAGCAAAGAACCATGCATCACCTTGTACTTCCTACCAGGTAGACCCTGCTAGTCACAGGCAGTGGGTGACCTGGGCCTGCACCAGAGCCCCTCCCAAAAGGCCCCAGAACCAACACACTTGGAGGTTGGCTTCAGACCACAGCAGAGCACTGCCCAATGATCCCCACAAGTGGCACACACAAAGGGTGGTCTCAACAGGCACCAAAGACCCTGGGAGTGAATTCCACTCAGTGGGATAAATTCTCCACACAGCAGGCCATAAGCTATGATGTGGCCAAACCCCATAGCCAGTTACCCTGAGGGCCAATCCCACCTACTGACATGCCAACAGCAACCAAGGCAACTATAACAGGAGGGCACACACAACCCACACGAGGGACACACTTGGAGCACCAAGCTCAGGTGACCAGGGAGACTGTGCCAGGGCCCCACAGGGCACCTACTGCATAAGGCCACCTGGCCAAGACTGGGGGACATAGCAGGTCTACCTAATACATAGAAACAAACAGACAGGCAGCTAGAATGAGGAAACAAAGAAATACATCCCAAATGAAAGACCAGGAGAAAACTCCAGAAACAGAACTAAACAAAAGGGAGGTTAGCAACCTACCAGAGACAGAGCTCAAAACAATGGTTATAAGGATGCTCAAGGAACTTAGTGAGAATTTCAACAAAGAGATGGCAAGCATAGAAAAGGACAGAAACCATAAAAAAGAACGAGTCAGAAGTGAAGAATACAATAATTGAAATGTAGAATGCACTAGCAGGAATCACCAGCAGACTAGATGAAGCAGAGGATTGAATGAACACTTTGGAAAACAAGGCAGCAGAAAACATCTAATTGAAACAAAAAGAAAAAAGAATCCAGAAAAATGAGGATAGTTTAAGAGACCTCTGGGACAACATCAAGCGTAACAACATTCGCATCATAGGAGTACCAGAGGAGAAGAGAGAAAGCAAGGCACTGAGAAACTATTTGAAGAAATAATGACTGAAAACTTCCCTAACCTGGTGAAGGAAATAGACATACAAGTCCAGGAAGCACAGAAAGACCCAAACAAGATGAAGCCAAAGAGGCCCACACCAAGGCACATTATAATTAAAATGGCAAAGGTTAAAGACAAAGAGAGAATCCTAAAAGCAGCAAGAGAAAGACAACTAGTAACTTATAAGGGAGCCCCCATAAGATTGTCAGCTGATTTCTCAACAGAAACTTAGCAGGCCATAAGGGATTTACATAAAATATTCAACATGATGAAAAGTAAGGACCTACAACCAAGATTACTCTACTCTGCAAAGCTATCATTTAGAATTAAAGGACAGATAAAGAACTTCCCAGACAAGAAAAAGCTGAAGGAGTTCATCACCATCAAATCAGTACAAGAAGGAATCTTAGAGGGACTTCTTTAAGACAGAAAAAAAGAAAAAAAGACCAAAATTATGAATAATAAAATGGTAATAGCTACATATCTATAAGCAATTCCTTTAAAAGTAAATAGATTAAATGCTCCACTCAAAAGACATAGGAGGGCTAAATGGATAAGAAAACAAAATCCTTACATATGCTGCCTACAAAAGACTCACTTCAGATTGAAAGACACACACAGACAGAAAGTAAAGGGATGGAAAAAGTTATATCATGAAAATGGAAACAAAAAAGAAACAAAAAAAATCTGGAGCAGCAATACTTATACCAGACAAAATAGACTTTAAAGCAAAGACTATAACAAGAGACAAAGAAGAACCCAGTTATCCCGCTTCTGGGTATTTATCTGAAGAAACCCAAAATGCTACTTTGAGGGAACATGTGTATTCCTATGTTCACTGCAGCATTGTTTACAACGGCCAAGATGTGGGGGCAGCCTGGGTGTCCATTGATGGATGAATGGATAAAGAGGAGGAGGTACATATATACAATGGAATATTACTCAGCCAGGGAAGGGAATGGGTTCTGCCATCTATGGTGGCATAGATGGACCTGGAGGGTACTGTGCTGAGTGGAGTATGTCAGACAGAGAAAGACAGATGCAACGTGATTTTGCAGATCTGTGGAATCTAAAGAACAACTTAAACAAACAAACAGAAACAAACTCATAGATACAGAGAACATTTTGATGGTTGCCAGACGGGAGAGGGGTTGGAGGTGTGGGTGAAAATAAGGGGAAGGGATTAAGAAGTACAAATTGGTTGTTACAAATTAGTTACGGACATATAGGGTATCACATAAGGATATAGTCAATAATATTGTAATAACTATGTATGGGTCAGATGGGTGCTAGATTTGTTGGGATGACAGATGGGAGGGGGTTGGGGAACAGGGTAAAAAAGGTGAAGGAATTAAGACGTACAAATGGTAGTTACAATATAGTCATGGGGATGTAAAGTACAGCATAGGGAACAATATGGTAATAACTATGTATAGTGCCAGGTGGTACTAGACTAGTCAGGGGGTCACTTCTTAAATCATACAAATGTCTAACCACCATGGTGTACACCTGAAATTAATATAAAATAATATCGAATGTCAACTGTAATAGAAAATTTAAAAAAGGGGGAAAGGGGAAGGTGAAAGGGAATAAGAGATCCAAATTTCAAGGCATAAAACAAGTCATGGGATGTAATGTACAGCATAGGGAATATAGTCAATAATACTGTGACAGTGTGGTACAGTGTCAGACGGTTGCTGGACTTACCGTGGTGATCACTTCTTTAGGTATGTAAGTGTTGAATAACTGTGGTGTACCCCTAAAACTGATATAATGTTGTATGTTAGCTATATTTTAATAAAAATCGTAAAATAAATTGAAAGAAAAATTTTTTTAATTTAAAAAAAAAAAAAGTGTGGTGGGACCCCAGGTATTTGGCACCTGGAGAAGGAGTGAGTGTCATCTCTTGCCTTGATGGTTAAACCAGCACCTTGCAGAGAGCCACCGCTGTCCTCTCCAGGAAGAAACGGCTGACCTTCCCCACGACTACAGGGGGCTGCCACACTGGCCACTCAGCAGCCATTAAAACAAAGTATAAACTCATTCAGTGTGTCCCTTCAAAGTAGGGTGACAGTCTCGATAATGATAGAGATACTGTCACCAGACTGTAGGGTGACAGTCTCGACAATGACAGAGGGAGATACTGCTCTTCTAAGTGACAGAGACATATTTTGAAAATGGCGTGGGCCTTTGGGGAATGTATGCATCCTTATGTTTCTCGTCTATAAAAATTCATAACTGCCCACTTCAAACACTTGAAAATACTTTCTAACCAGTGTAAAAATCTTTTATGCGAAAAGTTTTGGTGTGTCTGGACACACTGGTGTGTGTGTGTGTGCGTGTGTATAAGACGCCTTGGATTAGCTTGCAAGGACAAGGGAGGGGCCTCTCAGGAAGGCAAGTGTGTCAGCCAGGTTCCCTCGCGGGCCTGTGGGTGGCGGGCACTGGAAGGCCAGGCAGATGTGAGTCGGCCCCTCACCGCCCCCCTGGGTCCCAGGTACACCAGGAAGGTTCTCCCTCATCGGGGATCAGAAGGCCACGGACGGAAACCACAGCACCAGAGCCAGACCTTCAGATCTCAGGGTCACAAAATTCTCCGCCGAGACTCCCCAAACAGGGAAGCGCAATCAGATCAGACGGCACCCACGAAAAGAATCTATTTAATAATATTGCAGTGAAAACAAATGGTTTTAGTACTATTGATAGAACGCAGTGTTAACGTTGTATTCGCAATATGTTACTTCATCTTTATTTCAACGTTTCTCACTTCCATTATAAATATTGCATGTGCACTTGCTTGTGTATAATTTATAAATGAATAAACACTTAAATTGGCGGATCGACTCAAACTTACTTTTCACTGAGGTTTTTGGAATTCCAGACTTTGGAGGCCAGCAGTGAGCGGGGCAGCAGTGCACGTCCGGGGAGGTGCCTTAGTTCATGGCCTGGGCTACTGGGCCTCACGTCCTCCTGGGGGGTTGGGTGGGGCGGGCAGGCCTCAGGGGATGACGCAAGACGAGAGGGCACGCCAGCTGTCCCCAGCCCAGGACCAGGGAGCAGCTAGTGCCCCCACACCACACACACACACCACACATCACAGACACACACACACCACACATCACAGACACACACACACCACACACCACAGACACAAATGCCCCCCACACACCACACACCACAAATACACACCCCTACACACACCACATACCACACACACTACACACACACACACACACACACACACACACACACACGCAAGCCCCGTACCCACACATAATGACCCAGTTAGTATTCCTTTCAGCTTGAATCCTGGTGACAAACCACATTAGGACTGATCTGACAGACATGGCCACTGTCACCAACTCTGAGAATTTACCTTTTGACAAACCTTTTCCGTTTACCCACAATCCCGCAAACGGGGTATTCCCCATTTTATAGGGGAGGACGTTTAGGCCCCGAGAGGTGATGTGAGCGGCCGAAAGCCACGCAGCTGGTTGGTGGGGACACCACCATCTGACCTTTACTGTCTGTCCCCAAAGCCTGTGTCTTTGCCAACTGCTAATCCTGCAGCTGTCCCCACATTTACAAATCAGCCCAAGCTTCAGGAGACCTCCCCCCAAGAAAGGTGATCCTATTAGATCCTTTATATGTATAATTCAATTTCTCTTTTAGAAATTCCTGTGATGCTCTTAGATTCTTTGTGTGAATAAATCAGCAAACCCTGCGAGGCTCATGCTTCCCAAACAGCCTCATGCTCCCCAAACACGTGCCCCACCCTCAGGGGGCCATTGTCCCTGGGTCAGCAGTGTCCCCGAAATGGGCTCAGGCAATACCAGGTGTCCAGATGACTCCACAGGCAGCATGGAGACTACTGGGCACTAATGAGGAAGGAACTGTCCTCCTTACAGACAAGTCCCCAAATAATGACCCGATGCCTAATGAATTCTATAGCAAAGAATTTAGCCTGATGGCTGACGAGAAAATAAACAGGTAGGGGGGCAAGCGCTTCCTCCAGTCCCCACTCACAAGTAAACGGCTGACACTTGTATCACCTCCCTAAGTATACGGCCTCATTAGGAAAAGCTGAATTCGGGCGCTCCATGGGTGGCAGTGACCCTGACAGGCCCAGGAGAGGGTCCTGGGCCAAACAGCCACCAGCAGGACACACACAGAAGGGGTCTCCCCACGGTCCAGGTCAGGAGGACACAGGAGGCGGAAGGCCTGGAACGAAAAGCACAGGCGGAGCCGAGGGTGGCCTGTCCTTGGGGACCCAAGTAGGGTCACTGGGGATGGGGCAGGACGAGCCTGAAAAAGAGGGGACTCGCGGGGCAGGGTCCCAGCCTGCAAACATGCGAGCAGGAGGAACAGGGCACTCTCTGGCCTCGTGGGAGCTGACTCCCCCAAGGTCAGCTCAGGGGTTGTCAGGAGCAGAGAGCCTGGCAGAATTCCTCGGGAACTGGGGTGATCGTGCCCCACCCCACGGAACGATTGTGAGCAGCTTCAGGACCTGGTAACGCTGGCCAGCCCAGGGGACGCTCTGTGACTGACCCCACCCCAAAGAGGCGGTCCTGCTCCCTCAGCCACGCCCACTAGCCATGACTCTGACTCCCTCCACCTCCACTTCTCTCCAGATCATTCCATGTCTAACCCTGCTGCCAACCGCCTCCCTGCTCACATCTCTGGTTGAAATTGCCACATGAGAGACTCCAATCCAGTCGGATAACACATAGTGAGTGCCTACTGTGCGCCAGGCACGGGGATGGGACAGTGAATGCAATGGAGCTAACACTCCAGTGGGGACAGAGACTCAGGAGCCAACAGATGACATGTCAGGTGGCTGCAGGTCATGGGGAGAACCAGGGTGCTGGACAGACAGAGGGGGGCTCCTTGACGTGGGGCAGTCCCAGGACAGAAAAGGTGGCGCTGAGCAAAGAACTTAAGAGATGAAAGGGTGACCCCTGCAGGCTTTCCCACAAGGGCTGTTTCCTGTGTTTGGATGCTGACGGGGAGGGCCCAGGAGAGGAGGAAGTACCCAGGGGGCAGGACACTGGTGGCCTGAATCGAGTTGTATTTCTCACCTGACCCTTGTCAGAACCAGCAAGACAGAATCTACTGGAGAGAGACTCAGCCAGCACTGAGCTCAGGTCTGAACGGAGCAAAGATAGCTGGGGGTTTGTGGCTGAGCCGAGGGGCCGGGGTGGGACTTGCTCAGACGTGGCAGGGAGGGGCTTCTGGCTCAAGTGGCCCCACCGGGTCCTTGCTAAGGGCAGGACCTTGCTAAGCTGTTGAGGGACATCTAACATCTGAGGGGAGCCTGTTCATCAGGCCAGGTGGGGTTCTGTACCCAGCGGGCAGGGCCACCGTGGCACCACCCAGCCCGTGCACTGTGACAGCAGGTGAGGTGGGGCGGCTCAGAGCACACGGGGGGGGGGGGTCACATTAGTTACCACTGGCCCTGGGGACAGAGCTGCCGCTCCAACCCCGCAGACAGGGGCTGTGCCCTGATGGCTGCCCCGCCAGGTCCAGCCTCGCCTCATGAGGTACACGGACCACCCTGAGCCTCTCCTCCCCAGGGTCACAGGCTTTGGTGCGTCGCGTTCCCAGGGCTTTGAGCTGGGCTGTGAGACGTCAGGGCAGGCAGACGCCCTCCGCACGCCCAGGGGACATGGGCCCTTAGGCCCCTGACTCTGCTCCTGGTCACCCTGCAGGTAGACAGCGCCTGACGGGAACTCCGTGTGGAATGGGAGTGGCAGGGGGAAGGGCCCGGGTGGGTGCAGGCCACCTGCCGCACGTCGGCCTCAAGCCCAGACGCGTGCACGGGTGTGGGGAGGCGGCCGGGCCACCGCGTGCCAAGCACAGGGCTTCAGCCCAGACTCAAGTCGCTTCTCAGAACCAAGGCTTCGGGGACCCCAGACGACTCAGCAAATCTCAGCACGGCCCAGCGCGTTCAGCAGCCATCTCCAGACTGTGTGCATTTCTCTGTGACTAGGGGGTGTCCTCATGGGGACCCTGACAGCAGAGGCCCATGTCGCAGTGTAACCCTCTCGGTGGGGGCTTGGGGACCCTGGCCCGGACTGTCGATGTCGGGGGTGCAGGGGGATGGCAGTTGTCAGGGAGGAGCAGGCTCCTGTGACGAGAGCCCCTCAGGCTCTCGCCCCCAGGGAGTCACAGGGTCCCAAGAGCAAGAGGGCAGCTGGGGGAGGGGCTGCGGGGACAGACAGCCATGAACTTCCTGTGTGAGATGACACGCCAGGGGGAGATCACGGCGATGTGTCCACGAGTGATGGGGTGGCCATGCTGTGGTCTGAAGGACGAGGAGGACCCCTCCCCGAAGTCTGGGAGCAGAACGTTCCAAACAAAGGGAAAAGTGGGCGCTAAGACCCTGAGGCGGGAGAAAGTTGTGGGCTCCAGGGACACGGGGCCCACGTGGCCAGGGGCTGTGGCTGGGGCTGAGCAGAGAGGCCACAGGGGCCTGGTCTTCCAGACCCTGCAGCCACGTAAGGAGTGGCGTTTCTCCCAAGTGCAACGCAGCGTTGACAGGGGGCTGACTGGTGTGACAGCTGCCTCTGGCTGCTGTGTGAAGACTGTGTTCTAAGGAGGTAATCACACCAACGCCACTGCCACCGAGCGTGAGCTGCCCAGGCCCTCACCGGTCAGTCAGCTCTTTCTACATGGTGACTCACTGGTCCTTACGGCACCCCAGGAGAAACTGAGGCACAGAGCAGGCAGGTAAGCTGCCCAAGGTCACACAGAGAGTAGGACTCAAACCCAAGCTGACTGTTGGCAGCTGTCCAGGTGCGAGAGGACCCCAGCTGGGCCAGGTGAGGTCCCTGGAGACGGAGAGAAGTGGAAGATGGAGACGCGCTGGACACAGAGCCAAGGGGACATGCTGGTGACTGGACAGTGGGAGGCGGGCGAGGAGAAGTCAGGAACGAGTTTCCCGACAGACGTGCCCACGGCCCATGCACACACACACCCCAGGGGGTTGCCGTGGACCCGAGGCACGTGCTCCAGCTGGTACAGAGCCCGACACATGGCCTCTGCTCTCTCCTCACTTCCCCGACGGCTGCCTGGCGGTGCCCGCTTCCCCTCAGGTCCCCTGAGAAGGGACATGCACAGCAGTGACACAGGAGGCACATTTCATAACACTTGCCCTGAGGGGCCATCACGTGATGGAGCAGCGGGGAGGCTTTGGCTAGACCCCCGGAACCCAGAACATCTGGCACCAGCGGAGTGGGCAGGGCGGGGCGGGCGGGTCCCACACCCCCACTGTGGGATGAGACCCACACGGAGGGACCCCAGGCCCCAGATGAGAGCAGCCAGAAGCAAACGGTGTCCCCTTCACAGAGACCATGCCCTCTGACAAACAAGCGGCCTGACGTGCACAGCTGTGCTCAGGGCAAGCCGCCGGGGCAGGGGGTGGCCTGGGGACACTGCACGACGAGGAGCCCACAAACCTCACACACGCCCACGCCCACCCTCGAACCACTGGTCCTTCCCAGGTGAGCACGGGCACGTCCAGGGGAGGGGAGCTGCGTGCGGGGCCCTCACACCCTGCAACGGGCGACAGCCAGTGGTGGCGACTGCGAGGAAATAGCTCCCTGGTTCTGCTATTTCACCATCTCAGTATCGCCGGTAAGTTCTCCAGGCTGCTTTGCACACACAGGGTCAATGTGCTGTACGTTTTTTAAAAGGAATGATTCCCGGAGCCAAATATGAACTGTCACCAACCCTAAACAGACCAGCTAATTCACATGGATTAACACATCCTGAAGTGAGTGGCCCTTTAAGAGCCGAAACCGCTATTTTATTGTCATGTTAACGGTAATAATTTACTGTTTCGCCACAATTACTGGGGATACAGAGCCCGTGTGAAATTCTCGGCACCCTCATCCCAAGGCCTCTGGGCAGAGCGTGTGGATTCACGGCAGATGTGGTTTAACTGGTACCACGCCACTGCCAGCCCAGGGTGCCAGCCCAGGGTTCGAGAATGGACAGCCCCGGCCCGCCCGCACATCTCCCAGGCCCAGGGAAAGACTGACGACGTCACCCACGAGAAGGGACTGCCCAGCCGGCCGCTCCCCGCCAGGCCTTGTCGGCTGCGACCGCCTGGCTTCCCCACAATGCACACAGGACACTCGCCCAGCCTCCCCAGGAGGGAAAGAAAGCCACATTCAGGGAACTACCTGGGGACCCGCCGTGGCCCTCAGCACCCCACCCGAAAACGTAGCTCCTCTGTAAGCTGGCTGGGAGGAGGGGGTGCTCGGAGAAGAGGTGACAGAGGGGAAGCTCCCCACACGCTCGGCTTCCCTTCCCCATGTGCTGTGCTGTCATCCACCTGCTTTAACCGCCAGGCTGGGGTTAGCGGACGTGTGTTCTCCGGGGAAGCAGACCGAGGCTCACCTTCCTACTCAGAGAACAAGGTGTCCACTGGCCTGACTCCCTGACGTGAGGGACCACTCATGTCACCGGAAAGGCCGACCCTCGTGACCTGAGTCAAAGGATGGGGGGAGGGCCTCCCCACCTTGGTGTCCACCTTGAAATAAGGGCCTGGCCACCACAGCCTCCGGCCCAGGTGCAGACACGCCATGCCCCACCCCCACCCCGCCCACCAAGCTCAGAGGCGCTGGTCCTTCCCCCGCCCACCATCCTCTCTCCCAAGGAGGTCTCGCCCAGGCATATGGTGGGAACACTGTAGGTGCTGGGACCCCCAAATGTGCAAGTCTCCCCTGGCCCCTCTTCAGACTGCAGTCCTCTTTATCCGAAGCCTGTTACCTTCACCCGACAGCCATCTCCAAGGCCACCTGTGTCCACAACCTAACCTCGATCCCACCCCACCTGAGAGCAGGTCCTCCCAGGGTATCTGCATCTGAGGTCAGGGCCAGGGCAGGCCCGCCCTCAGCCAGACAGACCCCTGAACGTAGCACGAGGACCGGCTCACGTCCCTGTTTGCACTCTCACTACAGGACGGACTCCCGAGCTTGGTTCAGGAAGGCCCCCCAGGCGCTGGGCCCAACCTGTTTGCAGCCTTCTCTCCTGCTCCCCCGCTCACGCCCACACTTTCCTCCACGCTCTGCTCCAGGCTGGATGCCCCGTCCGCCCCTCCTTCAATTTTGCTCTCTTCCCAAAATGTCCTCTTCTATCCAACGAACTCCTACTCGTCCTTCAAGGCCCAGCTGAAATGGCCCATTCTCCGTGAAGATGCTGTTGACCCTCGCAGGGGGGGTGAGCCCCCAGGGCACCTTCTCGAAGGGCTCATTAAACTCCTGGGCTGGGAGCTGGACAGACCCCAAGTCATGGCAAGTCCCTGTGGCTCCCTCAGGGCTGGCACAGGGGGTCCATGAGCAAGCTCTGGTCAGGAAGCCCACAGGAAGCTGTGACCCAGGAACCCAGGGATGGGCTCTGCCCCACCCCGCACTCCGGGCTGATCCAAATCACTGACCCCTTTGGTCCCATGGCAAGGAGCCTGCCCACTGCCCTCCCACAAGACTCGGGGAGCGTGGGGGCGAAAGGGGATGGAACAGGAGAAAGCGCCCTGACCTTTCCAGGGGGGATTACTACCCCGGACCCTTGAACCGCACGTCTTCATTAGGTTACTAAATAAATTATGACATTTTAAGTTGACAAGTAAACCTTATTCTAAAAGTGTAATGACACTATAAAAAGTCATTTCATCCATCCGTTTAGTTCCCTCATTCCCGCTGACACCTCATTATAGCTCCCGCGAGATGGAGAACTAAGACATTAATTTGGCAAATCGAGGGCAATCTTTCAGGAGCAGTTTCCTAGTTCTGCCCCTGCAGCTGGGGGCGTGAGACCAGACCCCAAAGGTGTGGGCATGGCCTCCCCAGCGGGGTGGGGCCCTCTGCGTGGACAGCTCAGGCTGGGCTCACTCGGGGCACCAGAGGACCAGGTGACCCTGGAGGCCGGCCCAGCTGGTCCCGAGGCCCACACCGGGTCCAGCCGGCTACTCCCACCCAACCTGCTGGATGGTCCTTTAGCAAAGCTGGCTGTGTGACCTTGCGTGAGTCACTGAGCAACTCTCCCCCACCGTCTTTAAATGGGAGACAGTGAAGGTAGCCCCCCATTGGCCATTGATGACAAAATGGCCATTGGGGCCATTGAGGACGACTCTGGGCTAGCTCTGTGAGCTCGCAGGAGCTGCCTGACCTCCCTTGCCTCAGTTTCCTTATCTGTAAAATGGGGTACATGCAGAGCAGAGCAATTAGCCTAAAAGGGGACGTGCTGTTGCTCCGCTGTACCCCTGGGCCCAAGGCAAGATGAGGGAGGGAGGGAGGTGACACGGCACCTGTCCGTGGGGACCCCCTTCTGGATGAAGAGCTGGCTGGGGCAGAGGCATACATCCTGCCACAGGTGAGAGGGCCCCTCAGGTGGCCCAAAGCTTTGCAAAGACCCGAGAGGGTGACGCTCAGAGGCAGCCCCGGGGGAGACTCGCTCAGCACCCCCCCACTTCCTCTACTTCCTAATTCTTTGATGGCCCCACAACTCTCATCGTGGGAAAACCACATGTAAATCCAGAGATGGAGAGACGGCTGGAAGTCACATGCAAAACACACATGGGGCCCTCAGCCTGTAAGGTCGCCCAGGACACACGCGTGCCACCTGGGGCCACAGGCAGGCCCTCCTCTCCCTCCCCCACCCTCTCCAAATTTCAGTGATTGATGTATTTCTTCGTACCAGCCTCTAATTTGCAAACTATGCTGTTTCAAACAGCTCAATTTAAAGTGGTGATTTTTGAGGTCGATCATTTGTCCCTTGTTTCTACCACTGTTAGCAGACTGTCAGAGACACCTCCAAGCAAATTCTTTAAAACTGGATAAAAACAGTAAATGGTGCCCACAGAGCTGTGAGGAGACGAGGAAGTGGGTGAGGGTGGCCCCTGGGAAGGCGCAGGTGTGACACCTGGGTCCCTCCACCTGTCCCTCCCCCCCCCTCACTCTCCTGCTTCTCTGCGGAGCTCACAGGGTCATCATTGGGCTCCCAAAACTAAGTATCTGAAAGACGTTGAAAACTTATCTTGGTTCCTATGGCAACGTGAAAATAACTCACATTTCCCAGCCAAACTGAAGGAGAACACATTTTTCCCGCATTGTGGGCGGCCAATTATTTTCAATAGCAGCGTCAGGTGTCGGTGCCTGGGTCTCCTCTCCCCATCAGCAACCCCAGGCACGGCCTGAGGACAGTGACCACTGACAGTTTAGTAGAGATCCAGCCTTGGGTGGAGCAGGGACGCTTCCTGCCACCTGTCACTTGGGAGACCAAGATGGCCCAAACATGACCAGGACCCACTGTGGAAGTACAGACTTTGGGGTCAGGTCTCCCTGGGTCAGGCACCATCGTCCTCACTTACTGGGTGACCTTGAGCATCCTTTCAAGGTCATTCCAGTGGGCTCCTAATAGCTGCCTGATGGGTGTCAGTCTCTCCTGCATCACAGTGCCTGGGACACAGCAGGTGTTCAGTAAATACCTGCTAAAGGAAAGGCCCAACCACTTAGCCCCGCATCACCAAGCCAGCCACTTGTTGGGTACAACGCTTCCTCCGGGGACGCCTGCGGTGGCCCTGGGGTCTAGGTCAGCCCAGGCCCCATCGGCTGTCGGGTCCTGGCCACGAGCCTCGGGCTTCCTTCATTTCCTCCCGGAATATTATCAAGGCGTAGCCAGAGTCCTCGTGAGGGACCCTGAACTCATCAATGACTGTGCACGAGCTGGTGGACCGGCTCTGAAGAAAACAAACAAGCAGGCAGGGAGAAGTCGGCAGGCCGGGCAGGAAGGCCTGGGGGCCACCAGCTCCCACGGTGTCCTCCCGTGGACGGCGCTGGGACCTGGGAGCTGTGTGGGCAGGCCCTGGGGCTGTCTGTCCTCAAAACCCAGGAGGGAGAGGACAGTGGTGGGGAATCCCTGCTGAGGACCGTCACCTTCCTGTCCAAGCCAGCCTCTGCTTTCCCAGGCTGACAGCAGTGGCCCCTCACGGTGGCCACCTCCGGCGAATGCTGTCCTATGTCAGGGACAGATGGTGGGCAGCTGCTGGGGTGGCCGTCGTCGTCCGAGCCTTGCTCCATTTTCTCCCCACGCGGGCTCCGTGGTGGCCCTGAGGGGGCACGCGTGTCCCCTGGCCCTGGTGAGGACCTCGGCTCCTCTGCCCGCGGGGTCTCTGGTCCTGACCGGATGCCCCCTCGCTGACGCGCAGTCTGGCTGCATCGCCACGTCACGGTTCCACGTTGGCTCCCAGGCGTGTCTCCGGCGCAGGCAGCACCGGGCTCCTGTGGGAAGCCCCTCCCACTGCCTTCACTTCGTCTTCAGCCTGTTGCTCTCGCCGAGCCCAACACCCCCATTTCCTCCGCAAGCTGACCTGCGCCTGGCCTTCAGGTGGTGACAGTTCTGCTGACTTGTTTCCCTGCCTCCATCCAAGATGCCATATTCTCTTGACTGTAAGCCCCCACCCCAATTTTTGTTTGTTTTTAAATACAATTTAACAGAACCATGAGGGTCACAGGACGAAAGGCCGGTCCCAGCTTTTGAATTAAGCAGAACAACGTGAAGTCCACGTCAGTGCCCCCCTTGTTTCCTTCCTCGAACTCTGAGTCCACTGAAGACCAGCAATGGGGGGCGGCCGGCACTAAGGAGTTCCTGCTGAAAGCTGCGCAGTGAGCCCCAAAGCACACAGGGCCCGGGGCCTGTGGACTCAGCCTGCAGACTTGACGGACCAAGTCAAGAAAACCGGAAAAGCAGTCACTAAGCCCCCCCCGCAGCTGCATTCTGCCTCAGCTCCCGCCGGCCACATCCCTGCTGGTTGTGGGCCAAGGTCATTGTCCCGATGCAGCCGGCAGCTGTCCCAGGACCACTGCTCGGGGTGCCATCCCGGCTGCGCCTGTTTTTCCTCTAAGTTCTGACCCTGGGGTTTGGTCAAACATGCACGCTGCCTTCAGAAAGCGGCCTGTGACCACCTGTCCACATGGTTAGTGGTGATCGATCCACTTAGTTTTTATTTCCTCCTTGAGTCAATTTTAGTCATTTGTACATTTTTTCTAGAAAACTGTCCGTTTTATCCAGGTTTTCAATTTCATAGGTACAAAGCTGCTCACAGGATGCACTTAATTTTAAAAAAAAAAAGTTAACAGGCTATGTGTTTTACAGAAGTTTTGGAGTCACAGCAGCAAAATGCAGTGGGAAGTACAGGTGTCCCGTGCCCCTCCCCCCACAGAGCTTCCCCCACCAACAGCCCCCAGCAGGTGGGATACTTGTCACAGCTGATAAACCTACACGCCACGTCACGTCATTGTCACCCAAAGCCCACAGTTTACATCAGGGCTCACTCACTCTTGGTGTTAGACATTCTGTGGGTTTGGACAAATGTATAACGACATCTATACACCATTATAGTGTCACACAGAAAAGTGTCACTGCCGTAAAAACCCTCTGAGCTCTGCCTGTTCATCCCTCCCCCAACCCCTGACAACCACGGATCCTTTTCCTGTCCCCATAGTTCTGCCTTTTCCAGAATGTCTCGAGCTGGATGGAATCACGGTGTGTGGCCTGGTCAGACTGGCTTCTCTCACTTACTGACATGCATTTGAGGTTCTTCCATGCGTTTTCATGGCTGTTAGCACTGAATGATATTCCATCGTCTGGATGGACCACAGTTTGTTTATCCATCTACTGAAGGACACATTAGTTGCCTCCAAGTTTTGGCAAGTATGAAAAAACACTTGTCTGTAAGTGTCTGTGTGAATACGAGTTTTCAACTCCCTTGGGTGAACACCAAGGAGCACGACCGCGGGAGCATATGGTAAGAGTATGTTTAGTTTTGTAAAAACCACCAAACTGTCTTCCAACGTGGCTTCACCATTTGCATCCCCACCAGCAGAGAGTGACAGTTCCTGCTGCCCACGTCCTCTCGGCATCCGGGGTGGTCAGTGCTCTGGGTTTTGGCCACTCTGGTAGGTGAGAGCTAAGGGCTGCCCTGAGGGGTCCCCAGTGTGGAGGGAAGTGCAGACATGGGGTGCCCAGGGGTACGTGGGGCACTGTGAAAGCAGCCGTGAGGACCAGGGGCTGTCAGGGACTTGTGTCAATGACACCAGGAGAATGGGAGTGGGGGGGTGAGATGGGGGACTGGACACCCAGGACTGGGAGAGGCAGGGCGGGGCGTGTCCAGGGTCCCAGGAGCACAGCGGAGTGGGCCCTGGTGCCTGCCCCAAACAGGCCTTTGACAGTGCGTAGCCTGAGGGGGAGGCCCTTCCTGTCCCGGGCCTGGCAGAGGGCCACGCGAGGGCCGGCCTGGGTCTGGTCTCAGCCACGGGTGGGAGTCCACCCCCACCTCGCACCTCCAGCTCCCCTCAAGGTCCTCTGGGGCTTTGGCAAGACCATGGGTGCTGGGCCCAGCGCCAGCCCTGGCACTCTGCAGATAGCCTGTACGGGAAGGTCCAGGACTCCGACTGCCCAGCAGCTGCTGTAGGGCTGGGACAGTGTCCCCAGCTCTGGGCTGTCATCTGGCCTCAGACCAGGGAGCCAAAAATCAAGGCCGCCTGGGACAGGACAGGGCACCCTGTCCCTTAGGAGAGTCCTTGAATCAAGGGCCGAGGGGGGTGGGGGCGGGTATACTGCATCTTTACTGCCCGTTTGGGCACCCG
The DNA here is from genome assembly GCF_004115265.2 of Rhinolophus ferrumequinum. Classification (NCBI taxonomy): domain Eukaryota; kingdom Metazoa; phylum Chordata; class Mammalia; order Chiroptera; family Rhinolophidae; genus Rhinolophus; species Rhinolophus ferrumequinum. The sequence goes on from NC_046293.1 coordinate 2,391,005, forward strand.
GCACTCCAGACAGAACGCCCTCAATCACTTCACACCCATCCGCTCATCCTCCGAGGACACGCGGCTCTGCAGTCAGCTTCAGGTTTCCATCCTGCGCAGACACGCACAGAACCTCACTTAACTCGGTAGATGCTTCCTCTCTGAAAACAAACTGCCTCACGGGGCAGGCCCTGCGTGTCTCCGACATTGTGGCCACGCAGGGATCGGGGCTGTGGTGACGGGCAGACCCGGGTGGATCTTGGCCAAGCATGGGGGCGTCCTGCACACATGAACCCCGACCCCGACCCCGGTGCGGGGGGGCGTGCCCTCCATCTGGTCTGAGGCAGGCAGGTCCCTCTGCTGACTTGGGAGCATATGACATTTGCACAGTATTTTGTGCTGATTTCCATGCCACCTGTAATAACCCCAGGATCTTTTGAAAAAATAAATGGCACACACGTCACATGTGTGTCCCTATCGTCTGCTGGGACGTCCCTCCCGGCAGCGTCCTCGCACCTGAGCTGTGCAGACAGGCCTGTGGCATGGCTGCTCCAGGACCGGCGCGTGGCTGGGAAGACACGCCTGTAAACAGGAGTCTACACGCACCAGGGCATGCGGAAGACGGGAACCTGTCCTGGGCCCCGGGGTGACCATGTCACACGGGCCCCACGCCCGTGACAGATGCTTCTGCGTGCAGGCGGGGAGCGTGTGGGAAGCCTGGGTCCTCCGGGACCTGCTGCACGCAGGCTCGCTGCCCCAGTGCCCAATGAACAGCAGGAAGCCATCGCGTGTCCATCACACGGGGGACCTGGGGAGGGGGGCAGGGCTGTGGGTGCCCCAGCCCCAGTGCTGGGAGGAGCACAGCTGGTTCACAGCTGCCACCACGGGGACTGAACCCCATGTGCCCATCTGTCTGAGCGGCAGCTCTGCGGCCTGAGCCGGGGCTCCTCCTCACTTCCCGCAGAACAGCTCCCGCCCGTGGGTTACCTGAGGAGGGCCAGCAGGCTCAGCTTCTCTCTTACGAGGCTGGAGAGGGAAAGCGAGGCAGTTTGGAGGCCTCGCTGCTCCCCGCCGACGGCAGCCGGAGCCCCAGGCGCTAGGCCTGGCTCACGGAGGAGCCGGTCTGCTTCTAGCCCCGCTTAAAGCAAGAAAGTGCAGAGCAAAATTAAAGTGCCAAATGGTGACAGCTGCTGTGAGGCCCCGTGGGAGAAGCTTCCCAGGCTAGTGCGAGTCTCCTCACTGCTTTGTCTTTATTCTCTTTCACTCAACAGAACAGAACTTTCGCATTTCAAAGTAGGTACAGATGGCTACCACCTCCCCTGCCCCGGCCCCACCAGCAGGCCTCTGCAGGGAGGTCTGCTTCCCAGGTGGCCACGGGCTGGGGGCTGCAGGAGGTGGTCATTTGGCAAGGATGCTCCAGGACAGGGGAGGGCCTGCCCCTCGCTGGCCCCACACGGCCGGGACCCCATGGCTCTCTTTGGTATCTCAGAAAACAGATGCAGTCCCGCCTTCGCCAGGCCCCGTACCGCGCCTGGCACCGTCCTGCACGCTCCCCGGAGGACCAGGCCGTCCAGCAAGGCCTCTCCTTGGCCGCAGGCCTGCATCCGGCCGGCAGGTAGGCACCTGCCCCGGGGCAGTGGCCTGCTGCCTGCGAGGGCCCCATGCTCACTTCTTGTAGTGATTGGGGGCGTCGGCAAAGGCGAACTTCAGGCGGTAGGCCTCAGCCAGCAGCAGGCTGACGTCCCCGTCACCCCAGTGGGCTGTGGGCAGGTTCTGCAGGAAGAGCAGCAGCTCCTGGAGGAGAGAGACAGGCCAAGTCAGAGGAAGCGACAGCGGCGGGCTGCGGGGCTGCAGACCAGGGCGCACCTGGCCAGCGGGGTGGGGTGGGGGGGGTGTGACGAGCTGAGGGGGCGCCTTGCTTCTCCAGCCCCACCCTCCAGCAGCCCAGCAGTGGGGTCCCCTCTCGTCCTCCCAACAGGCCCCGGGCCAGCAGCCAGGAGGATGCCCAGACTTAGGAGACGCACGGCTGGGGTGCTGGAGGCAGTGCCGCCCCAGCATTTCACAGCCGTGACTCCTTTAACCGACACTCCAGCACCGAGGGCCCAGGCACTGGCGGGGCCGGGCCTGGCAGAGGTGCGCAGCCGCGGTCCAGGCACCTCGGCCCGGTCCACTCACCGGAGGCTCTACAGACCGGAAGGAAGCTGCCATCCCAGGGCATCTCCAGGCACAGATTTCTGTGCATCTGGTGACACTGCAGCAGTGACATTGGGCAGGCGCACACAAGCCACAGACCAGGCAGGGAAACACGGGGCACGTGGGCACGGGCAGCCCTCGCTGCTGTCACTCACTCGATTCTCAGGGTCTCCAGGGGAGACCGTGTGGGAGCCCCTCAGCTGCCCCAGCCCCACCACCCTGCAGTGGCCCGGGTCCCAGCTCGGCGGGCTGGCGCTGAGGCCCCGCCACAGGACATGGCTGTCTTAGGAGCTCACAGGTTAGAAGCCAGGGCAAGACCTTGAAGAGACGGTGACCTACTAAACTGCCACCGAGGCAGGTGCCAGAAGGAAAGGTACGGGGTCCACGCAGCCCCCACACTGACCATCGTGCCCGCAGACGGTCCTCCTGACAGGCTGCCCCATGTCCAGAGTGGCCGGTGGTCCCACCAACGATGGGGTAGGTTTCAGGGGAGCACAGGCCCTGGCAAAGTTTCCTGTTCCTGCAAGCCCGGCAGAGGGGGGCACGGCGGGGGAAGTGGGGCTCAGTGTTCACCTCCCGCCCCTGGCCCCCTCTTATGTGAGGCCCCGGACCTCCCCAGGCTCCTTTATCTCCAGACGGACATTGCTGAGCCATCAGCACAGCCCGGCTGCTATGGGCACGCAGGATGTGGACACGGACCCCAGGCCTGGGCTCAGACGCTGGCTGCGCCACCACTGACGCCCTTGGGGCTTTGGGTTCTTCCTCTGTAATGAGGGTCCCAGCTCCCGCCTGGGGCTGCCTGTGCCAGGCGAGTGGCAAAGCGGCCCTGCGTCAGGTCTGGAGCCCTCGCCCCACTGCCGAATCACAAGCCGCACGCCGGACTCTCCTGCAATGTTTCACCGTTGCTGCTTTTTTCCCCTTCCTCAATCCCATTTCCTTTTGCACTTTACATACTTTCTGGGGGCCTTTAAATTGAATTCACAGAGCAAATTTCACTGGCAGAATGTCCCCGGGGACAGATCAACATCAATCTGCTGTCTTTCACCATTAGATGCAACTTACACGGGTGCCAATCCAATTCGGAGCAGGTCGTAAATAAATACCTTTGGTTTTATTTTTAATCCACTTCGCTTCATATTATCATGACCTCGCTACTTGCAAGGTGAGAAGCAATACCCTCCCATTACGGTAACTCACCAACTCGGCTGCACACTCAATTTCAGAATCTAATTTAGTCCCCCAGGTTCACCGGATGGAGAGAGAATAGAAATGCCCAGTGCTTCGCGGCCTGCAATGCTAAAGAAGGAAAAATCTATCTGGATGACCTTTACGGGAGGCAAAGAACACAGCCAAACACGTCCTTAAATACAGATTTCTTTTTTAAAAAGGGCTGTCTTATTTACGCACTGGGCAGCAATGTTTCCGACCTGGGAATCGCGGCACATTTCTCAGCCGTGAGCTGCTCTGCATTACCCACATCGTTCTGGTAAACAACCACGGCTCAGGAGGCTGTCGCTGGGTCACACCACAGGGGACCTGCTCTCCTGGGAGGGAGAGGCTGGGACAGGGGCCCATCGACGGCCAGTCCAGCAAACTGTAGGGGGCAATTCAGTTTTCGGTCCTAATTTTTCCACACGCGATGCTGCAGTCACATTAAGGGATGTGACAATTCAAGGAAGGCTTGCTCACAACGCTGACATCGTCAGAAATCAAAGATGAGTCAGGTTACAGTCATTCTCTTCCTCCCCTTGTCCATGAGATGCCACCATGTCAACAAGCCACAGCAGGCATGCACCTCGGCCCCCGTGCCCTTCCTTTCACCGTCAGCCTGAGTTACGTGCATTCCACGTTGACATGGACTGTCCGCAGTGGGCAGTGAAGGACGTAGGCGATGGAACTGTGTCCGCCTACACGGCCTGGAGTCTGCGGTTCTCGGTCCTGACCACACAGCAGGGTCACTCAGGGAGTTCTGGGACCCAGCTGGCACCCCGGCGCCACCACAGGGCAGCCAGCCCAGAACGTTGGGGTGGGGCCTGGGCAGCGTACCGTCCTGGTACTCGGTGAGACCAGCAGCTGTGATTGTACCCTGGGCACTGTGGATGTTCCATCATGAGCGTGTGGGTCACAGGTGGTCTTCCTGGTTACCAGGTGACTCCCGGTGGAGGCCCCACCAGCGCCACCAGACAACAGTGGAGCTCAGGGTCGCTCGGCCTCGTTCGGCCTCGGTGCAGGCGTAGTGGGATGCGAAGTGAACGTCAGAAGCCTGGCTGTTCCCGGTGGATTCCGACCACAAACAGGGTAGCTGGACATTCTGTAGACAGAAACCTTCCTGCTGCTGCTTTTTGTCTCTGGGTAGGTTCCAAGAGGTGAGCCATCTAACGTCAAAGAGCAAATAACGTGATGGCTTTGGGTACTTCTTGCCAAAGGGTTTCATTTTTCCAGAAAGTCGGACGAATTACAGTCATTGGCAAAGCATGATTATCTTTCTGAGTGTACGCCATTCCATGAAGGACAAAATGGTGACACACTGGCGTCCCTGGGCTCTAGGAAAGTGGGCAAGGGTCCCCTCCCAGGGCCCCAGCGTTCTGTTTGGCGCCTTACAGAGACCAGGTGGGCACGGGCAGCAGTGAGCGGGCGCAGAGACCCCAGCTCAGACGTCACAGGCACTGGTCCAAGCCCCGGCCCTCCTGCCATCATGACCCACAAGCTTCTCAGGGACGTCCTTGGACAACTATTAGCTACGCAAGCCTCACAACTCCCTGTGCCTCAGCTTCCTCACCTGTAAATGGGGACAGTAACATCCCTCCCTCACGGGGTTGTTAATATGTATAAAGTGTCCCCCTCGGTGCCAGAATAGAAAAGCACAAGGTAAGTGTCACCTGCCACTACTATTACTCAAGTGTTATGACTGCGATCACTATTAGTGGTACGTAGCAATGGCAATCGTAGCAGCAGCATTTTAGCTGAATAAATTGTCACCCGTGGGAAATGACAGTTGAGCAAACAAGTTTAACAAGACATTGTGTTCTCACTGACAGCACGCCCAGAGGCAGAGACAACATCTTACTCTCCTCCCGAGGTACCTGGCAGGCGGCACATGAGAGACAAATGTCCGAGGAATAAATGCACCACATGCGTCGACCCGCGGGCTGTGGCTAGGACTCCCAGAAGCCCGAGAGGACACCACTTCTTAACGTCCCTGGACTGGATCTTTAAATCCTAACGTCTGATACAAGACGAACTGTATTTAAAATACTCCCAAAGAACGGAGGGACCATGAGCTGCTCGGTGCATAAAACAGGCCACCATCATCCTGTCTCTGCGTCAGGAGCAGTGTCAGGGTATGTGCTCCTGTCACAGGGCCACCACTCACCCGGATCCCTGAACCTCACGACTGACCTCTCCGGCCACTCAGAGGCGGGCAGCCCACCTGGTCCAGGGATCCTGAGCCCAGGCTCTCAGAACACACCTCTTTTTCACTGAAGGTTCAGCACCGCGCCCCGGCCCCACCGGACAACAGGAAGCAGGTCTGTCTGCCGAGGAAATGAAGTGACTTGGACAACACGCTGTGGTGTAACCAGGTTCATCCACCAGAAGGCGAGTCAGGACCCACAGGACCGATGTGGAAAGAAGCAAGCCCAGCGGGGCTGATACTGTTTCCTGGTCTTCGTTCATTTGTTCTTTCACTAGGCGACCATATCCTGAGGACGGCCCGAGTCGGCCAACGCAGCAGGAACAGGGCTCACCTGCAGGGTGTCGTGTGCAGGTGTGGGGAGGTGGGATCAGGTCACAGACAGACACACACGAAGCCGAGACAGACAGTATTTACTCCTGCGTGTGGGCCTTCCTGTCTGCTGTCCACTCGGGGGCTCCGTGCACACACATGTCCGTGTACAGGACACTCCGGACCTCGAATACTCAGTCTGAACAAGATCATAAAATGTTTCTTAATTTTCATATTGCTCATGGGTTGAAAGACAGTATTTTGGACGTACCGGGTTAAGTAAAATATTAATTTCACCTTTTTATTCTTTCCCTATCACTACAAGGGCAGCAGAAAATTGCCCATTTCCCACGTGACAAGCTTGCACCACTGGATAGCACGGCTTTAAGTAACACAGAGATTCCTGCCTCCCCAACTGGCCCTGAACTGGGGTGCCCACCTGGAGCAGCAGGACCAGTGCCCCTTCTTGGGCCCCTGGGTGAGCAGGGCCCGGCAGGCTCCCCTGGGCACTGGGAGGGCGTGAACGGCACAGGCACGGCCCAGACACAGAAGGCGGCTTAAAAGCTGCTCCAGTCAGGAGTTTGCAAATTGCCAACATGCAGAGGTGAATAAATTAGTCATGACGGGGCTAAAGGGTCCATTTGCCAACTCTCATTTTCTCCCCTGAACTGAGAAAGAAGAAACAGGAGTCAGGACGCTGACACAAAAGTCAGGTAGCAGCCTAATTGGTTTAATTCACTTTCGCACCGTCCTCCAACGCTCAATTTGTGCAGCTTGGCTAGAAACCTAAGTGCTCGGGGCGCTCCGGCCGCCTGTGCAAGGAAGGCCCTGGTGTCCAGCACCTGGGGAGGCTGCAGGGACACTCAGGGTCTGGAGAACAGGCCAGCAGCACGGGGGCTCCCGGAGGACGGCCTGGGGCACGGCGGCCACCTCCTCAGGCTTTCAGGTGGAGGCCGAGGCCCTGGCCGGCTCAGCTCCTGCAAGCCACACACGCCACACACGCCCGACCCCGGAGCACTGGGTGGCCAGCCGGCCGGAGCCCTGGACGTCAGGCCCCCGTGCGAGGCGGAGACAGTGACAGGAGCGGCCTCCAGGCCGGGAGGCCGGAGGGTCAGTAACAGCTGCTCAGGGCAGAGGAGCGCTCCAGCAGGAGCCCTGTTTCATCACCGTCGTCACATCGTCCTACTGCCACCTGTGGGGCCCCGGGTGCATGACGGACACCTCGGAGGCGACTCCAGGGCTGTGCTGAGGACTGACGGGGCTGGCACACGTGGGCCTCACACGACGCCTGGCGCACGGGGCTTGGAGCCACCACTGCCGTGCCCACCGTGGCCGGAACCTGTGCCGGGCCCACCTGCGCTCTGCTGGGCACCCACGCTCACCTTCCACGAGGAAAGGCTGGTCTGGCCCGCCCTGCTGCCTCCCGCCCGACTCCGGCCCCACCGGCCCCGCCGTGGGCAGCTCATCTGCCCGCCCGAGCGAGTGTCCAGGGACGGAGCGCTCCGCAGGGCGAGGGTCCTGGTGCCCCCAAAACCACGGCCCCTGACGGCCAGCGGATGGACAGGTCATTTGTATTCCTGCCTGTGCAGGATCTGCTGGGGTTTGAATCCATATTCAACGTAAAATACCTGTTCTTGGTAAGTACACGTGTAAAATGGAAAATAAAAAAGAGGCCGAGATTAAATTACACCGAACAGGGTTTGAGGCGCCTGCTGGCAGGACTGACGGCACAGGGGGAATGCTCATGGTTCGGGTGCCCCAGGCCGGGCCTTGTGGGCGCCCCAGGGCTGGGGCCAGGGGTGATGCGTGGTGGGCGCGGAAGCCGGGTGCACTGGCCGCTTTTTCTGGAGTTGTGCTGCTGCTCTCTGGCTGTGGCTCACTCATTTCTGCACCCACCTCCCTGCTGGCTGCTCCCTGTCAGACGTCACAGTCAGGGTTCGGCTGCCTGGCCCCAGGGCAGACTTCACCCTGGGGGGGCACATGTGGGAGCAGGCCCAGTCCTGTTCCCTGGCTGGTGACACGGCCACAGAAAAAGACCTTGGAGTCTCACCACTCAAGAGCATGAGGCCATCTTCCCGGGAGGTCTGGTCTGTGAGTGACCGCACGTCGTGGTCCTAATGCCGTGCGGCTGGCCACACCCTCGGTCACACACTCGCGCCCAGCGTGTGACTGCACGGGGCAGGGCGGGGCCGCAGGAGCCCGAGGGGACGGCTGTGCAGGCTCCTGTGCCCACCGCTGTCCCGGCCTGGGGCCAACCCCTCCTTCTCGGCTTTGGGCAACTCCAATCCATCTTTTAAGACTCAGCGAGAGGTTAGTAAAACTTACCAACGCTACCACCTTTAGACGCCCCAGCCCATCACTGATACTGAATCCTGGGGCCTTCTGCTTGTTTCCTAAGCATGACTTTTAAAGGTCCAGAGACTGGCTGTGTGAACAGGAATTGACTTGGAAAAGGCTGAGAGAGCAGCGGCGGCCCCGTGGTCCCTTCTCCAACGCAGAAGGGCGTGAGGACGAGCCAGCTGCTCCTGGGGCCGTCCATGTCGGATCCCACAGCCCGTGGGGCCCTGGAGGGGAGGAGAGTGGGTGCTGGGGATTTTTCTGCCTGGAGTCTTGTGATCATTTTGGGGCCAAGGCCCTGATTTTCCTGTGGGACCCGCCTTCCCTTTATGCCCCCAGTCCCAACGGTGGGCCACTGGGGTCATGGAAGAATCAGGAAGGGAGCCAGTCAGGATGTCACTCATTAAAGGATTCAGGTTTCAGGCACTAACGCAAACACCAATAGAAAATCCTACATTTTGATACTTAACATGGCGGCTCAGGGCTGCCAAGGACGTCAGCTCACGGATCACAGCCCCAGGCAGACCTAGACAAAAGTGTCCCCTTCTCCAGGGCATGGCTGTGCAGCCCGGCTGCGGGAATCCTGAAGGGACAGCAGAGCAAGGGCTCTGCCGAGGGACATGCTGCCAACCAAGGGTCCCCTCCCCAGGGCCCAGCAGCCAGGAATTAGGTCCCACTAAGTGACAAACAAGTGCAGACTTCGGGAGGCTCTGACGGGGGACAGAGTCAACTGGAAATCAAGACCCTGCCACGTGCTCACCCTCCGGCTCCTAACTGGCTGCTCCAGCGGCCCCAGGCCCAGGTCTGGGTTCAGGCGGCTTGCCTCCTGCTCACGGCGGCGCTCACGGCCCACAAGCACTGAGTGTGTGAGTGGAGGGGACGCCTCTGGGCCGACCGAAGGGGGAGAAGCTACGCAAACTACGCCGAGGGGCCAGCCCTGCTCCGCCTGGATGTGTGGAGTGTGTCTGCACCGTGAAGCGTGTGTGGTGTGCGGGGCGGGCAGGGCACCGCAGCCACGTGGCGGTCCTTCGAGGCGGTTCCCAGCTGGCCTAGCTGAGGCCTTGTGCTGGCAGGAGGGCGACAGGGGCTGGCTCCTCCCAGCACTGCTGCCTGGGCACTACTCTCAGCTTCCCGACCCACCTCCGCCCCACATCCACGAACTGGAGGCCGGGGCCTGCTGCCCAGTGGGCAGGGCCAGCTGTAAGCTCCGGTGGGAAGAAGCCAGCTGGGGCCTCCCCGCTCCCCCACGGGGCTGCAGCTGCCCTCCCCCGCTCCTGCCTCTCTTCCTTTTTCTTCTTCCTTTCTGTTTTCCTGACAAGGAGGCCCCACTCTGATCCAGACACAAATGAGGGTGACCTGTCTTTTCACAAGCAAGGACTTGTCCCCGGACAAACCTTCACCCGGGCTTCCTGCGGCATCTGTGTTGCATGCACATCGACGGGCTGAAGAGAGCCTGGGTCACACGGAGCCGATGGCTCTCGGATTCCAGGGACGGCCACGACAAGCCAGCAAACACAAGCACAGGGCTGTGACCCATCCCGAGTCGGGCCGGGCGCCGGGCGCCAGCACTCGGCCCTGGTCCTTCTGGCGCTCACCAGAGGGCAAGCCGGTGGGAGGCTCCGGGGTCGGGGACAGTGGAAAGCTCAGCCCCGCCCCGTCACACGGAGGGAAGGTGAGGGGGACCCGGGAAAGGAGCCACAGCTGCAGGGCTGAGACGCTACCTGACGGAGGGATGTTGGGGTGCACTTGACGGACCACCTGTCTGTCCCTCTCCTCGGTGTCGGGGTACCAGCCACAGCCCGGAGAGGCCCGGAGGCCCCAGTAAGAAAATTGCTTATGCAAAGTTCATCCTTATTTATCTCGTTTTTAAGCTTTCTGTCACCCTCGATGCCCTATTAACCAGCACATCAAAGAATCCAGAACACAGCCTCACGCACAGCAGGCAGGAGAGGAGCCGCACACAAAGGCCAGTCCAAGCCGGCACACCGCTCTCTCCCGGCAACACTCACTCGGGGGTCTGACTCGCGAGGTCCACCCTGCGTCCCCACCAGGCTCTGACCCCAGCGACACGACCCTGCGCCCAGGACGCGAGACCTCCTGCTCATCAAGTGTGGCCGCGGTGCCCTGATGCCCTAAGGGTCATGGCCCCGCTGGCCCTAACGCCCTCCAGGAGGGGGTGGAGGGCCGGGCGACCCCTGGTGGCCAGCGCCGGGCTGGGCTGCTCTGGGGCTGTCCCACGCCTCCCGCCCACCTCCCACCCCCAGACCGTCCTGGGACAGCTGACTTCTTTTGACAATCCAGTTATTAGTCTGACAATCTTGTCAGGTTCTGGACCAAACCAGAGCTAAAAGTAGAAGGATGGTGACAGCCGGCTGGGACACAGCCAGCTGCCGGACTGGCCAACTCGCTGGTGACAGCGCTTTGGAACGTGGAAAATAGATGGGGACACCGCAATACAGCAGTGTTCTACGGAGCCTGATGGCTGGGGGAGGGACACCGTCCTGGGAATTAATTCCGTATTTCCTTCCGAAAGAGGAATTCAAAGGAGACAGACACCTCTGGGTACCGAAAACCCAAGCCTGGTGCGAGCGCTCCATCCAGGGCCCTTCTGTTTATCTCTGTGCCTGCGGTGAGGGACAGGCTCCAGCACACACAGGACGGTTTAATCCTGGCAGGGCAATTAGTCGGCTTCAACCTGGAAAGACCTTCCTGCTTTGTGGGGCCGGGAAGCTGGTCACAGATGGGACGCTGCGGAGACACTGTCCTGAGAAGGGCTGGGCGGGAGACACCCACTCATGGGAGGGAGGCTGGTCCCACTCGTCTCTCTACAAGGTGCAGAGACGGTCCTTTCCAAAGGGCCTGAGTGAGGGACCGTGGGGACAGGGTGGGGAGTCTGGGGGCCGCTCCTGCTTCTCACCTCGGAGAAATCAGCGGGAGGTCCTCAGAGAGGAGCGGGGAGGGGGCCAGTGGCCGCTGTGGTTGTGGTCCTGGCGACCTGTACGCTGGGACTTAAGACCCAGCAGCAGTCCTCGCTCCCCATGTCTAAAGGGGATGCAGGTGGAACCAGCCCTACAACTCTGGGGTGCTGCCCACAGGCCCACAGCAGTGCCCACACTGTGGGTGGACACAGGGGGATGGGGCACCCCCCAGGTCTCCCGGGCTCTGGGGCAGAGACAGCCAGTGTTGGCCGGGGGTGGGCGTGCCCTGGCTCCCCACATCTGGTCCTGCCCACCACATCCAATGGGTCCCCAGGGCCAGTTCTCCCTGTTGACCCTCCCCCCTCCTAAAGCCCCTCCTACCTTCCCCACCTTTCCAGTTTCCTTGGCAACCCTTCCCTCTGCCAGGTGTCTCAACACTGAGTGCCCAGGCCCTCCCAGCCCCTGCACACCTCCCCAGGGGACGTCCTCTGAAGCCAGGGCTGTACACGCCCTGTGTCCCCATCCCCACAGGACCTCGCCCTGAACGCCAGCCTTGCCCGTGCCATGGCCGCCGCCGCACCTCCAGCCTGAAGGCCTGTCACACTGAACACGCCCCCACTGCCCTCTCGCCGACCCCCACCTCGGGGCACGCACCACCGCCCACCTGTGCTCAGGTGAAAACAACACAGAAGCACCCACGCTGCCACGCATGCCTGCCCCGTCCCTCTCCTGTGTGCAGCCTATTCCATCCTGTCTGTGCCACCTCCACTGTGCCATGCCAGCGGGCACACCCCAGCCCAGCCCCCTGCCACCCTACCCCCTACCCCCGATTTCTCACCCCTGCCCGGCAATCGATCACCCTCAGGAACACTGGCTGCCTCTTGGCAAAGGAGCACCCCGCTTTACGCTGCTCTCTAAAGGCCACCAATGGTCCTGTCGTGTGGGGACAGCACCCAACACGCCAGCTGAGGCTCTCTGCGGTTTGGCTGCGTGACTGACCCCTCTCCCACCCTCTGCCCTGAACAGCACAGCACTGAGCTCCTCCTCTGCTTGGCCCGCAGCGGTCACCTGCTTGGCCGGGACCCTTCAGATCTGAAGGGACACCTCCGGGAACACCCCCTCCCACCACCTGGCCTGAGCATCGGGTCAGAGTCCTTCCTCGGAGAGCTTATTTTCCATCCAGAGGAGGACTGTAAGTAAGTTATCTTGCAGATTCATAGATGAACTGCTGGATTTTAGCAGGGCCCCTGGAAGATAACAGAATCCGGGTGATGACAAGACACCCTCCACAATCGCCAGGACACAGTAAAATCTCTTGGAAGTCAAAGGCACAAACAGGAAAACGCCACCCACAGTCGGTCACGGGCCTGCCTGGGGCAGGGGGACAACGGTGTCCCTCAAGGGGGGGCTGCCTCAGAGGCTTCCTGGGCCAACCTGATGGGGACCGTTGGGGCCCCACCTGCTACTCAGCCGTCCCCCAAACAGCGGTGGGAGCCAGAAGGAACCCTAACACGTAACTGCCTGCTGCCTGCCACCCCTGGGGAACAAGTGACAGACTGGAGGCCAGCAATGGCACTGAGCGTTCCTTCCAGACTGCACAGCACCAAGCACGTTAGCCCTGGAAGGCAGCTCCCACCCCCACCCCATGGTTATTACTCTCACTACCAAGCCACATGGGAGGAAGCTCGGCTCAGAGAGGTCAAGTCGCTTGCCCTCGGCCACACAGCCTGCCAAACAGATCAGCAGGATTTGCGCCCAAACCACAAGACTGCCAAGCTTGTGCCTGGAGCCGCGTGCGCTGTGATGCCCACTGTACAGGGACCTTCCCTGGGGTGGGGACGGCCAGTCGGAGATGCTGCTCTCTCCTTCTGCAAGTGGTGGGGTTCAGAATGACCGCTAGGAATGGTTCACACGGTGGCTGTGTCTTGTGAGCTCGGGTCCTGAGCAGCCTGAGGGCCGGTGGGGACGGAGCCTTCTAGAGTGAGTGAGGCCACAAGGGACACGGGTCCCAAGGGCCCCCAGCCCACGAGGAAGGTCTCTGCCTGACACCCCGGGACACAGGCTTCCCCACAGGACACGTCACGCCGCGGACCTCACTTTCACAGGCCACATGTAAGCGGTGGTAACGCAGATGCCCGCAGCGGATTCACAGACTCAGCAGCACAATGGTTTTCCTTGTCACACACACTGTGAAAGCTGTGGCACTTCCCGACCTGCTCACTGTGTGCCCTCACACTGACCTTCCCGCTGCCCGGGAGGTGGGAAGATCGACGCGCAGTGTGGCTTCTGCAGGCACTTACGGGGCCACTGACCTGCGCTGTGCTGGTGCGACGTAGAGAGAGCAGGGGACGACAGGAGCACCAGAGAGCGAGGGCCATGTGTCACACAGAACCAGCACCGAGCGTTTTAACGCAGGGCCAGAGTGATGGCATGCGAGAGGTGCCAGGCGCTCAGGCCTGGGCTCGTGGGCAGGAGTCTATGAGTGCGACGTGTCCCACACCTGCCCGACGCCACTCACAGCCCCCCACGGTGTGGCCTCTGCAGGCCAGCCCTGGGGTGACCCTACAGGACACCCCCATGCCGTGTAACCATGGGGGGGAGCCTCCGTTTTTATGTGGACATAAGTTTCAACTCCCTTGGGTGAACGCCAAGGGGCATGTATGCTAAGAGTAGGTTTAGTTTTGTGAAAACCACCAACTGTCTACCAACGTGGCTGCACCATTTGCATCCCCACCAGCGGTGAGTGAGAGGTCCTACTGCCCACGTTCTCGCCGTTACCTGGCGTGGCCAGTGTCCTGGGTTTGGGGCACTCTATAGTGTGGCGTGGGATCTCTTTAATTTGCATTAGAGACATATGAAGTGGGTGACATACGATGACATGTGAAGTGGGGCACCTTTTCACATTCTTATTTGCCATATGAACACGTCCTCTCAGGTGTCTATTCAGGTCTTTGCCCATTTTTCAATTGGGTTGTTTGTTTTCTTGTTGTTGAGTTTTAAGAGCTCTTTATATATTGTGGTCACCAGCCCTTCCTCAGATGCGTTTTGCAAAGATTTTCTCCCCATCGGTGGCTTGTCTTCTCATTCTCTTAACATCGTCTTTCACAGAGCAGAAGTTTTAATTTTAGTGAAGTCCAGCTTATTAACTATTTCTTTCATGGGTCATGTCTCTGGTGTTGTGTCTAAAAGGTCCCCATTCTCAAGGTCATCTAGATTTTCTCCTATGTTGTTTTCTAGGAGTTTTAGGTTTTGTGTTGCACAGTGAGGTCTGTGATCCACTTTGTGTTACTTTTGGTGACGGGTGTGAGTTCTGTGTCTTGGTTCATTTCTTTGCACGTGGATGTCCCCTTGTCCCAGCACCATCTGTTGCAAGGACTATTTTTACTCCATGGTGTGGCCTCTGCCCCTTTGTCCTAGGTCAGTTGACTGTATTTCTGTGGGTCTCCACCCGGACTATCTGTTCTGTTCCACTGATCTATCCGTCTGTTCTTTCCCCAAAACCTCCCTGACTTGACTACGCAACTGCATAGCAAGTCTCGAGGCTGGTGGTGTTGACCCTCCAGCTTTGTTCTTCCCCAGCTCTGAGTTCACGGCTCTGAGCCTTTACGTCTCCATCTAAACCTCCGATTGGTTTGCTGATATCGAATAGCTTGCTGAGATATTTGCTGACTTCTGAGATTCTGAAAAGCTGAACTCAGAGCCGAGGCACAGGCTGGCCGGAGGCCAGGCCCCGACTGCCCCGTCACCCTCAATCCAAGCTCGGCCAGGGCGGCCCAGGGCCGTGCAGGGCTGCAGGAGCATAGTTAAGCCAGAGGGGCCGGGCTGCCCAGCGTCACTCTGTCCTGTTCATTTCCTGCTCCGTGTGTTTGGGGCAAGCACGGTGGTCCTGCAATGAGGGCTGTGCCAACGCTGGTCTCCAGTGTTTGCAGAAGAACCACTCTGTGTCCCCACCTTTTCATATGACCTACCAGACTTAGAGAAACGTCTTACACCCATTCTGCAGATGAGATACACGAGGCAGAGACCTCAAATGGCTTGTTCACTGCCATGTTAAAGCCAGTGACAGAGCCAGGAGGCCGAGGCTCCACTAAGGGGCCCCACTCAGCTGCCCTCAGTCAGCCGGCCCCAGGTACACAGTTCTCAGGACAACAGGCGCCGAAGTAGAGCACAGGGTCGGACAGGCTGGGCCCACGGGGCGGTGTCCACCAGGCGGAGCCGTGGGCGCAGCTCTGAGCCACGCAGGCGGGCGGGCGGGCAGGTGGGCACCGCTGCTCTCTGCTGCTGCACAGACCCAGCCCTCACGACTTCTGAGCATGAGGCAGGCAGTGGAAACACAAATGTGGGTGTCTACTGCGTGTAGCGCAGGAGACTGGGGCCCCACTTCTGAAGGGGATCATCTGAGGCTGAGGAGGAGATTCATGAAGTGGACACAGACGGCGCTGGGCCAAAGCACCGAGATGCCCCTTGAGCCGGAGACTGTTGGCGTCCAGGGTTCACAAGCATCAGGAAAACTTCCCAGGAGACCCAGCAAATCTTTGAAAGAACAAACGTCTACAAGCCTGAGGGCCCTTAGCCACACAGACCTTCTCAGCAGCCTTAGCTCCAGAATCAGCCCTTCCAGAACCTTCCTCCTTAACCCTGATCTCTGGTCTGTTGGGAGCTCCTGAGATACCCACGGCAGGTCTGTCTTTGCTCCCGGCCTCTGCATCCCTGAGGGACAGGGCTGGTCGGCTACCCTGCCCAGCCATCTGCTGAATGAATGAACCACTGACAAACCAGCCAATAGCAAGCGTCCCACCTGGGGACAGAGTGGCCCGACCCAAGGTCTGTGCCCAGCTCTGCCCGTCTCCAGAAGGCCCCACGGACCAGCCAGGCACATCCTTGCCTTCTGAAGTGCTGTGGCATTTTGTTAAAAATCTAATTCAGTTCTTAAACTTTTTGAAAACCATTTGAAGGAAATACACGGTGACGACACACGATGCCACCAAGCAGGTGGAACGAGGTCCAGGCCATGAAGCCACCTCCCCAGGCTGCCAGCCCTTCTGAGTTTCACGTCATGAGATCTATCTAGTGAGTCTGTCCCCATAGGTCACTGGTGTGTCACTCAGCACAGCAGACACTGGACACCTCCATTACTACCAACCCCTCCATCCCCGAGAGTGGCATCCCCTCTGGGCCTCGGGACCCCACCCTCCAGAGGACTGGTCACTGATCAGCCAGCCAGTGACAGGCGAGCCCTCCATCCTGTACCCGCCCTGCCCCCATTCTGCCGGTTCCCAGCAGGCCTTCAGGGGAACACGGCCCTTCCCGTGGGACACCCCCCTCCTCTGGCTGAGGCTGTGCCCAGTGGAGTGTGTTGTCGGACCCAGGAGAGGCCCTCCAGCACCGAGCCAGCTCACATACTTCCTTCTCTGTCTCACTGTTTTTAACCCAGCTGTTCTTTTCAGGCCACATGGTTTCTCCTTTCACATGGATTTGCTCTTAAACTCTTCTGGTTGTGCTGTGAGTCCTCGTCGGCGGTGCAAAGATCCCATGTGTGGTGTGGCCTTGCTTCCTGGCAGGTTTTCCAGTCTGTCACCGCGGCGAGCGCATCTTCAGGGGGTCTGTCTCCAGGAGTCCCCCTGCCTGAGGGTGGGAGGCATTTCAGGGCAGTGTCTGTCCGTCTGCTGAGACATCTGAGATTTCACCAGTTCAGGCCAGGTTTTGTTTTCCAGCTTTGAATCTGGCCTCCTCATGAGCAGAGGCTCCCAGAGGACTCCCGGGCTGCCAGGTCCCAGGAGGCAGGAAGCTGTGGCTGCAGCATCAGCTGGGTGGGTGGAGTGGGGGAGCCCACCTCACGGGGAGCCCATCTCAGGCAGGTAGAGGCCAACGTTGGGGAACGAAGTCGGTGGGAAGACCCCTCCCCACCCCGGGTCTGAGCCAAGGCCCAGGGATCAGGAAGAAAAGTCCCGCTGCCTGTTCTACCCCACGGTCCCACTCCTGCTGCACGTCACCCGAGTGGGTCCTCTGAGCGGCCACAGAAAGGCACCGGTGTCAGCAGCCCGGGCCGGACGGCAGGACGCCCAGCTGTGGGACACACTTCTGAAGGCAGCAGTCCTGTGTGGGCCGGGCCCGTCCTGCCTGTGGGAACGGAGCTCCTGCATTTGTCCTCATGTCACTTTGACTGCTTCTTCGTCAAGTCTATCTGGCAACTGGATCAAAAGGCTTCCACTTGGTCGCCAGGAATCTGAGCTGGAGAGACGGAGAGCGAATCACTCCCTTTCACAATTCCACCCCCCGGGCTGAGAGAAGGGGCTTTGTGGGTTCCAGGCAGCTAAGGACAGAACGCTGGCTTCCCGGAGCAAGGCCCCCCCCCCGCCCCGTGCCTCCACCAGAAAGTTCTCTCCCCTCCCGTCAGTCTCTGCTTCTCAGAGGACCCACTCGGATGAATGTCAAACGGGCTGATGTGGCCCGGGGCTGAGGCCCTGAATGTTATTCGACTGGGGTGGGAGTGCGGGGGGAGGACATGCTTCCAGATGCCTCCTGAACACCTGATACCTGAGTGAAAACCACGGATGGAGGGTCACTTTAAAATCAAAACTTCCAGAAACATAACCTGTTTATTAAGTGTCTAACACACCTCTTAGAGCCCTTTCCCTAAATTGTAGCTGCACGTTCTTCGATGGCCTCTTCATACGACAATGCTTTCATAACATCGTGTTTTACGGAGAGACTGAAAAGATCATTGTTGGCGAACTATTGGCGCCAAAGAACTGGTGGCGACCCTAAACCAACAGTTCTCGCTCGGGGTTCCCGCTGGGGCATGAGCTCCCAGGGGGCAGCTGCTCTGGCTGTCTCAACACGCCAGCACAGGAGGCAAAACGCGCCAGCCGAGCCTCGGGGCTGAGGGTGCCCCTTCAGCAGGCCCTCCTTCCAGAGCGGCTGCCCTCCCCACCTCCCTGGGGTACCTCCTGCGCAGCCCCTGGCGCTCATCTGGGGCACCACAGGTGACACTGAGCCCTCAGCAGAGGGGTGCACACCTCACCAGTCCGCCTGAGCCCCAGTTCAGCAGGCGGGGGCTCTGGGGCCAGGCCCCCACCTACTGACGACCAACGCTGCCCCTCACTCCAGAGCACCTTCACCTGGTGCCTGCCCAGCCTGGCTGTAAATGGTTATAAATGGGCATAGAAGCAGGGCACAGCCACTAAGCCCAAGGCTGGCATGCCGGTGCACTTCCCAGCATCTGCCACCCTCCCTGCGGTGGTTCCAGTCACACTCACTGTGGGCACAGCTGGGGTTCAGCTGCTCCAGGCTCTCGGACCAGGATATGAGCCACTAGAGTGGTGTGTGGCCCAGGACCTTCACAGGCCTGCACCCCAGCCCCCTGTGATGACCCAGGTGACAGCAACACTGCCAGATGGCGCGTGTGCCCGAGGGCACACTGAGTGGGACAAGGGGCCACTGCAGGGCGGGTCTGTTCACCGCCCACGGGACCAGTGAAGGAGAAGGGCCTAAGGTGGCATGAGGTGCCAGCACCAGTGGGTCACCTTCCTGGGGTCTCCTCCCGGCTGGTCTCGTTTCCTGAGGCCCCCGCAATGCCTGGAAGGTGGGGTAGTGGGTTCTAGATGTGGAGTCCAAGCCACCTCAGCCCGGTGTCAGAAGAGGGCCCTCTCCCCAGCGGAAAAGGTCCCGCTGGCCTGGTCCCGACAACAAGCCTTCTCGGAATCACACACACTGTGGAGGGGAGCGTGCAGCCCACTGAGGCCTCGGGCAGCACTGGCGCAGCGAGGGGCACACAGAACAGAAGACCCGGTCACGGCGAGGGTCAGGCTCTCTTTCTACAGAGCCAAAGGCAGGGATGCTGCCGAACACCCCTAACCTGGGTGTGTTGGGGCTCCTCTGTCTCCAAGTACTCGGCGCCGGGACACCGCCTGTGCAGGGGCACCGGGCTGTACCAGGAGAAGACTGTGGCACTGGACACGGAGGGCAGGAGGCAGATACGTGCAATCCCACGAGCTGCAGAGCCCCCAGTCCCCAGGACGCCGCAGGCCCTGGACTCTGCCACCAGCAGCTGCACAGGCTCCTCCTGGGGGGCGGGCTGGGGTAGGGGGCGTTGTCTTAGCCACTTGGCTGGACCCGCATTGCAGACACAGGTCCACAGCACCCATCAGAGCACACGGGGCACCGAGGGACAGTGGCAGCAGGTGGCCGGGAGGTGCCTGTGCTTCCCTAGGGACGAGCTCACACTCAAGCCCTTGCTCGTCACACAGGGGCCATAGCAGACACATCCTGCTGCCGAAGGTGTAGGACGGCTGTACCGACGGGAGATTTAAAAAGCAAGCTTATTCCCTGAAACTATTCAACACTAATTAACCAGCCTGCACACAGCTTTCCCTCCCGAGTCCAGTAACACTGGCTGTAAACTGTGTGCCGTTAGGGCACTTTCCTTGTGTTTTCAGGAATGTGAAAGGGTCATTGCCAAGCACCATGAAATAAACATGCAGATTCAGAGAAACACAGAATGAATGTACAGCCAGATCTGACACACATGCACTGCTGGGGGCAAAGTTCCTTTTAGATCTTCACCAACTCACGGAGGTTTTAAAAGAGGAGATTCTGCCCGTCCCCAGATCCTGGGTGACAGAGGGGACATGGCCGGGCTCGAGCTGGCCAGCTGGGACAGGGTGGGGGCGGGCACAGAGGTGGCTCCTGGGTCCTGAGCCACCTGCAAGGGGCCCTCTGGTGACAGAGCGGGGGCTCCTGGAGAAGAGGTCCTCCCAGGGGCTTAGGGCGGGGCTCTTCCCCGGGCCTCCTTCTGGGGAGTCCTGGGTTCCTTAAAGCGTCTCCACAGGGCGTCACCCTCAGGGCTGAGTAGGGTTCTACCAGGACCCTGACCTCGTGACTCTGAGGCCCTTCCAGGCAAAGGCTCCGACAGACTAGGCCTAACGGCCTGCAGCCTCACAGGGCTCGAGAGCAGGAGGGCACGCGTCCAAGTAAATGTGGAGTTGTGGGCAGGCGGACAGGCAAACGGGCAGGCGGGCAAGCGGGCAGGCAGATGGGCGGATAGACGGAGGGAGGGATGGATGGGAAGAGGGGTGGACGGGCAGGGGAGTGGGTGAGTGGATGGGTGGATGGATAGATGGGAAAGGAAACAAACCTGAGGCGGGCCTGGAAGTCGGCCCCCTGGCTCTGTTCTTCCCACTGGACACCTGGAGGCTAGCGACTTCTATGGGCAGCCGGCACCAGCATGAGGTCTGTGGGCCACAGCTGGGGCAGACTCGGGCAGACAGACCCGCACACTCCTACCTACTGTGCCCAGCAGAGGGCCTGGCACACAGGAGGCTTACGCTGCTTATACTCAATTGGCACCACTGCCGATGAAACCAGGGCACAGAAACCCGAACACATTACGTGCCAGGTAACCATTTCCTAAAACAGGAATTTCAGTCACAGTCAAAGAGTATTTAATACCCAGTTGAGTTATGTTTGGGATCTGACACTTAAAACTGTAGTCTTTTTTTTTCATATTAACATTTTTTTCCAATTACAGTTGACATTCACAATTATTTTATATTAGTTTCAGGTGTGCAACATGGTGGTTAGACATTTATGTAATTTACGCAGCGATCCCCTGGTAAGTCTATAGGCCCCACCTGGCACTATACGTAGTTATTACCATATTGGTGACTCTATTCCCTGTGCTGTACTTTACGTTCCTGTGACTATTTTGTAACTGCCAAGTTGTACTTCTTAATCCCTTCACCTTTTTCACCCAGTTCCCCAACTCCCTACCATCTGGCAACCATCAAATGTTCTCTGTAACTATGAGTTTGTTTCTGTTTTCTGTGTTCATTTATTTTGTTCTTTAGATTCCACATATAAGTGAGATCATATGGTGTTTGCCTTTCTCAGTCTGACTTACCCTGTTTCCCCGAAAATAAGACCTAGCTGGACAATCAGCTCTAATGCGTCTTTTGGAGCAAAAATTAATATAAGACCCGGTCTTATTTTACTATAAAATAAGACTAGGTCTATAATATAATTATACTATAGAATAGTATAGTATGGTATAATATAACATAATATAACATAATATAATATAATATATAATATAATAATATCACCGGGTCTTATATTAATTTTTGCTCCAAAAGACGCATTAGAGCTGATTGTCTGGCTAGGTCTTATTTTCAGGGAAACACGGTATGTACCACCTCTTCTTTATCCAATCGCCTATTGATGGGCATTTCGCTTTCCATACCTTGGTTATTATGAATAATGCTGCAATGAACATAGGGGTGCAGATATCTTTTCAAATTAGTGTTTTGAATTTCTTGAGATAAATACCCAGAAGGGGAATTGCTGGGTCATAACGTAGTTCTATTTTAAAGTTTTGGAGGAACCTCCATACTGTTTTCCGTAGTGGCTGCACCAGTGCACGAGGGTTCCCTTTTCTCCACATCCTCTCCACAACGATACTTGTTGTTTGTTCATCTATTGATGATGGCCATCCTGACAGGTATGAGGTGGCATCTCATGGTTTTATTTGCATTTCTCTGATGATTAGTGATGTTGTGCATCTTTTCACGTGTCTATTGGCCACCGCATGTCCTCTTTGGAGAAATGTCTATGCAGGTCCTCCGCCGATTGTTTTAATCAGATTGTTCGGTTTTTTGGTGTTCAGTTGCATGAGTTCTTTATATATTTTGGATATTAACCCCTTATCAGATGTTGTCACTGGCGAATATCTTCTCCCGTGTGGTAGACTGTCTTTTCGTTTTGTTGTTTCCTTTGCTGTGCAAAAGCCTTTTTAGTTTGATGCAGTCCCATCTGTTTATTTTTTCTTCTGTTTCCCTTGCCCGAGGAGATATATCAGTAAAAATATTACTAAGGGTAATGTCAGAGTTTACTGCCTATGTTTTCTTCTACGAGTTTTACGGTTGTGGGTCTTACATTTAAGTCTTTAATTCATTTTGAGTTTATTCTTGTATATGGTACAAGAAGGTGGTTCAGTTTCATTTTTTTTTGCATGTGTCCAGTTTTCCCAACACCATTTATTGAATACACTGTTTTTACCCCATTGTGTATTCTTGCCTCCTTTTTCAAAGGTTAAGTGACCATATAGGCGAGGGTTTATTTCTAGGCTCTCTATTCTGTTCCATTGAAAACTGTAGTCTTAGTAAACTAAGATTTCCATAGTCACTCCCTCCCCTCTGTTCCTAGGAAAACACCACCAAAAAAAAATCCAACTTTGAAAGAAATCCTCACAACTAAACATGAAAACAAAGGGAAAATCAAGCCCCTAGAAACAGGCTTTTGGTACAAATCCCACTGGGCCCCATTTCTTCTTGCAGAACTGGGGTGCCCACGTCCGACAGGGACGGCTGGACGGACTTCCAGAGACATTTGTCCAGGGAGTTGGGCCAGGGCTGGGGCCCGGAGCCCGAGTACAGAGCTGGACACCCTCGGCCTCAGGCTCAGTTGTGCGAGCCTGGCCAGGCTGATCTCTTTGAACCCCAAATGTGGGGACACGCCCAGCCACTGGCAGAGCTGTTTCAAGGACAACAACGTGTGTGCACAGAGCACAGCGCCCGCAGAGGATGCTGGGCCGCTCGCAGGACGGCTGGCGGCTGAGACCGAACCTCTGGCTTTGGAGACGGGACACTGAGGACAAGGTGATTTGATCAAGGCCGCAGGCTAACAAGGGACAGAGTAGGCCCAACCCCAGCGCTGAGTCTGAAAGCCAGGCACCTCCAGCTCAACGCCAAGACTGCCTGTTGGCCAGCAAGTGTGGGGGGACGTGTTTTTCAGGGGAGTTGACCTGTCACCGACTGGTGAGGCACCTCAGCACAGAGAACCACGGAGCGAGCAGCCCGCCCCCAGGCTTGGGCGCAGAGCAGCAAGGGACAGCCCCCAGCACGGGCCCAGGGCCGCCACCACCCATAGGCCGCCTGCGAGGACTGCAGGTGGGAACGCCAGGAGGGAGCCGCCCCCAGGCCTGGCCAGCTGTCACGCTCTCACAAATGGGGGACCCATCTTGAAATAAGTGGAACCAACTGGGCTGCCAGGAAGGGACAGACCATTCAGCACCACCATTCAGAGCCTGGTGGTTGGATGTTTTCAATTGATTTCTAAATACATACAGCTCAATTTCTGCTCAAAACTATGTCCACTGGTCCCAATGAGGGGAAATGCGTTAGAAATTGCTGGGCTGCATCTGGGGCGTCACCACGGCTTCTAGCTACCCATCTCCAAAGTGACAGAGGTGTCATCCGATAATGGGTGCCGACAGACATGAATGTGGCATGGAGTGCAAGCATCACAGCTTGGTATTGAGAGGTTCTAATCAACAGAGATAATGCAACAGGAGATGTCACGTTATCTGACTTTGTGACAGGTTCACAGGCCGGTGTGCACGTTCCGGCAGGAGTCAAGTTTATTACAACTCAGCATCGAGAGCGCAGCGCCACCCCACCCACCCGCAGCCCTGGCTGAACACAAACACGCACGTCCCCAAACGTGCGACTGGTATGGCGCCCCAGCACAGTGACACCCTGCCAGGAAGCTGAGCTCCTCCAAGGGGGTCGCAGAGCAGGTGAGGAGCTCTGAGACCCCTGGGAGGGGTCGGCATGCAGGAGGTGGGCCCTCCAGGGCTACTCACATCCCCTAAGGTACAAGGATGGGGCCCCCAGCCCGGAGCGCCCCAGGATTCACACCTGGGTAAACTCCTGCCCAGACACGTGCACCTGGAAAGGGTGTGGGAGGTGCGGCCGTGCGCAGTACCCACCTGAGGCTTGGGCCAGTGGTGTCCTCAGGTGCTTCCCCAGGTGACCTCTGCCCCACACACAACCCAGCAGTGGAACTGGGGGACCAGCTCTGGGAAGCCTCAGAGGCCTGCTGCCTAACTGGTCACTGCATACGCCCAGTGGTGACTCAAGCGTGTACACACACCAATAAAACACATGAGGTCAATTTCTGGCAAACACTAGGTGTGAAACTCCTGAGGGCTTTGGCCAGGCCTACGGGCCCAAAGCCAGGCTAGGCCAGCAGCTGGGACGGCCACAGACCGAGGAGCTAGCCCAACAAGGCAGCGGGAAGCACAGGGCCATCCACTAACACAAGGCCATCCGACGAGTGCCCCGGAAGTGCCAACGCGGACAAGGGAGGAGGCACCTATAGCCGCCCCAAACGGACAGCGTGGCCGGCAGGGGTCCAGGGGGCCCGCAGCTTTGCCAGGAAAACATGCTCACACCACAACCCAGCTGCGGGCAGCCGCTGCCTGACCCACTGCTCGCGTGGCTGAGCACACAGGGGTGGGGCCCGGTGTCCTTAGCTGGAGCACACAGCACACACTGAAGCAGGGGGCTGGGACGTGACCCCGAGATGCTCTACCTTTGTGATGTTGACTCGGACGGTGGGTTCACATGTGATATCTCTGGGGTTCCCAAGCCTCTGAATGACAGGAAACTAGGAATCCTATTAGGTGACAGTGACATTGATAATGACACTCCATGGAGCACCTGTGTTGCCCCTGCATCAGTGACAACCCTGAGAGGGGGTGTTGGTACCCCATGCTACAGGAGGAGACACTGAGCCAGAGAGGAAACAATCTGGTCTGGGCTGTGAAGTTTGCTGAGGGCTGAGGGTGCTCAGCAGGAGGGGTCCCTGCTGGGGGGCGCAGAGCATGAGGGTTGGGGTGGAGACACCCCAGCTCCTTCCGAAGTCAGATGCAGCCCTGGGAAAGGCTGCCCCGGGGGAGAAGGACAGGTGGGGTGCGGCGGGGGTCCTTGGCTCCCTAATAAGGGGCAGCAAGCGTCCCAGGTGTTGGGAGGGATGACACGGTGATGACAGGCTCCGCAGCAGCCGGCCCAGTCGCAATGTCCGCAGCACCCACCATCCTGCTGGCTGGGCCCCGCCCCCACCCCCAGATGACAATCAGACACACTAAATAAGAGAAGAGCAAATATTTTTTTTCTTCGCATGAGGAACTAAAAGATCAATGCAACTTCTTTTGTGTGCTTTATCTCAAAAAACAAATATCCCAACATTGAATTAAGAAATCCTATCGTGTTTGCCATGAAAATCTTCAAACTAATTTAACAAAATGAATGTTCCGTCCATACAGATCGAGGGACTTTTGGGTTGAAAGCGGATTGCAGGGTGGCCCAGAAAATTCCTCAAGCACTTCCACCTCATTTCATTTTACCTACTTGATTTTGTTTTCTGTGCCAGCACGAGGGGTGGGAACTTGGCGAGGATCCTGTGGCCAGTTTGTTCACTACGTGCTGGACCCCTGCAGGGGCACAGGCTCAGTAAGAGCTTATCTGCAGTGACACCAGGCTGGCTGGCACGCCCTGACCGGGGAGCCAGGTCTGGGGGGCTCTGGAGGGAGGGTCCCATTTGTTGTAGCACCCCCGCCGAGGACCCAAGGTGTGCTGGACGCCAGGAGCAAGGCCTAGATCTACCTGCTCACAGACCTATTTGAGCTCCTCGCAAGCCCTGGTACTGGGAGGTGGGGGGGAGGCAACTAAGTGTCCCCACAGGGACATACGGGGGGTGGTGGCCACAGGTTCCAGCTCAGGACTCCTGAGTGGCCCTGAGTCTTTTTGCCTGTGGCCCAAGGCTCTGGGTATGAAGAGGCATGTTACATCCTCAGCAGCACACCCCCAAGTCTCCTGCCACCGAACCGAGTCTCCACAGGAAGGATTCAGGACAGGGCCGTGGGGACCCAGGGCAGGGGCTGTGGCTTCCAAGGCAGGCTGGAGAAGCGCAGGGGGGCAGTGGGAGGCTGCAGGACACTGGGAGGAGTGTCGGCCCTGTTGAGCCCCCAATGGCATCGCGCTTTATGGTTGGTTCACTTTGCTAAGCCGCATTTTCACCTGCAAGTGGGGATCCGAGAATCTCAGGGCCACTCACTGCTCCCTTTCCCACTGCCCGCACTCTGCCAACTCCCACCTGGCCGACCAGCGTGCTTCCCCAGAGGGTCTCCTGGCCGATCTATTCAGGTTTAGATGGTGTGGGCACTCAGTGCTCGCTCAGCGCCCTCGCACTGAAGGGGGACAGGTCAGAGTTCCACTTTGTGGGGTGCCCGTCCCAAGGAGAGAGCCCTGGAGGCTCGGGGTGCTCAGAAACCCCGGACATAGTTAAATAAACAGAGGACATAGGAGTGGGCGGAACCACCGTGGGGCGTTAGGGGTTCTCTCCACAACGAAGGTCCAGGAGCTCACACTACATTCCAGCCAATGCCGGGTTCGGCTGCAGGACAGCCTGGGGACACGGCTCTGCGAGCCATCCGCTCCCATCTCATCTCTTTTTTCCCAGGTTTACATACAACGTCTCAGCCTTCGCAGCCTGTGTAAGTGACTGTAAGCCTGTCAGGGTGACTCCACCCCTCCAAGGGTCACCACCAGGCAACACCCTTGCGTCTCGTCCTAAATTATACTCACCACATGAGGACAGTGTCTAGGAAGGCAGGTGTGTGAGGAGGCGGGGGCGCGGGGGAGGGGGCGCGGGGGAGGAGGGGGCGCTGGGGGAGGGGGCGCGGGGGGGAAGGGGGCGCTGGGGGAGGGGGCGCGGGGGAGGAGGGGGGGTGCGGGGGGAGGGGGCGAGGGGGCGCGGGGAGGCGGGGGTGTGGGGAGGACTGTGTCTTAGGAGGACGGTGTCTAGGAAACGGTGTCTAAGGAGGAGTGGGACCATCTATCTCCCAGAAGCCCGAGGGACTGCTAATCCCCAGAGTTAGGGGCACACTTTCCTCAAAACCCCTGGCCAAATGCATTTCACACGGAGCGCTGGGCCCACCCCTCAGGCCGGTATAATTTTATTTCCAGACTAGATTCATTTGGGTGTCCACAAAAGGCTGCAAAACGGAACGTGTGACAGCTGACAGGGAGACGTTTTAATAAGGCCCAAGATGTAATTACATTTCTTTGGGGAATGAACAGATGAGCCTCCCCAAGTTTATCTGCCTTAGATATCAAACACCATTAATGAGATAATGAGGGCCTTTCAATTAACGATCTGAATGGTGGCTGTAATTTTTTTCTTTAATGGCAAAACTAATTCACGGGCAGAGCAAGGGGGAGAGATGCTGGCAAAACCCGGAGCTCTCAGCTGCCCTCCACCTCACCTGCAGGCAGGTTGATTCTGATGGGGGAGGCTCGGCCCAGAAACCTCTGGAAGAACTGAGCTGTGCCCTGGGAGACGTTCTAGGCCCAAAGGGGAGGGGTCGAGTCATGGGGTTAAAGTGTCATGTTCTACTAAGCAAGAGAAATTCCTCTTTTATAAAGGAAAGGAGGAAGAAGAGATGAGAAGGAGGGAGGGTCAGAAGGAGCAAGGGAATGAGGGGAGGAGGGAGGAGGGAGGAGGGAGGAGGGAGGAGGGAGGAGGGAGGAGGGAAGGGTTAGGGAGGCAGAAAGCACGTGTCCTTCGGGTGGCCAGACCACCCAGGAAGGACATCTGAGCCCAGGATGGTGCCCACGGGGCACGTCCACGTGGCCGGCCGGAAGCTACAGCCGACCACTGACCTATCGGGGCGTGATTCACGGGCGGCTGTCACGACTGTCATGCAGGCGTGGAGGACACACTGCAGATGGCCCTGCCTCCACTCACTGCCCTTGCGTTTCCTGCCAGCCAGCAGGGAGCTGCTGGCGGAGGCCCCGGAACTGGAGGAGTGCCCTAAAACACCCCCCTGCAGAACCAGCGGCGGCCGAGTGAGCAGTATTCCCACTTTGATTTACAGCTGGAATGACCTGGAATTTCACAGAGGCATCCAGTAGTGAAAAATCGCACCCTGGACTGCAGGTGGTCCTTCCTAGCCGCCACCCGAGTCCCCGGAGCAGGCCGGCTCACTCACTGTGCTGTCCTGTCCCAAGCACGTTCACAGGCTGCCCGCCACACAACGCACGTATGAGAATGCGGCCGTGCTCCACGTCAAATATGTTTTTTCTTATAGAAACATGGAAGGATTTTTATAGTTTTGCTTTGAAATTATTTAGCTGTAAGTTAATTTGCTTAATTTAAAAGTCGCTACGATTTCTACGTCCTTGTGCATGCTTGGGACCTGCTGCAAAGTGACAAATTCTACCCCACAATTTATGCTCAAAATCATGAAATTTATATGAACACGACGTTCAACAGCTAATGAAGTGGACAGGAAGTTCCATTTTACAGACACCACCTGAACATCTGCTAGTTTCCCTTTTTGGAGCCCTTTGCTTTTCCCCAGTGAGCACACACAGCGGCCTGAGGCCACGTGGCCATCCTGTCCCACACTCACGCACTGGGCCTGCGTGAGGCCGAAATCTCCAAGGGAACTCAATGTCCACCCAGGGAGCCACGGTCTTGATTCAGACTCACACACATCACTTGGTTCGCGTTCCCTTCAAATGTGTCATTTGCAAAAAACCCTGTCCCCAGACACTGAGTGTCCTGAATGTCTGCACTTTACAGCACCCAGGTCCCACCTGCCAAGGACAGTCCCCTGCAGGGATCTGAGGTTACAGCAACATGCTAAACGCACACACACTTCCCGGGTGCTCGGGTAAGCAGGATCAGGATGCCAGGGCCAGGGGGAGCTGAGTGGGCACGTCACTGGGGCGCCCACCCATGGCACCTGGATCAGGACTTCTGGGGCTGAGGGCCGGGGACCTGTGTTTTCAAAAGCTCACAGTTTGTTTGAATCTCGGCCATGATGGAACAGATGGAAATAGGACAGAGAGAACAGGAAAGGTCAGAAATGAAGGGCCACCCTGAACCCCCTTCTAATAGGCGTTCTAGAAAGAGAAATACGGTAGTAGCGCATAATTTAGGAAAGCTCCCGGAGATGAGAACCTGGAGTTTTCCAGACTCAATGGCCCACTGACCGCTCGCTGCTCGGGGCGATGAAGACACGTCAACAGGCCTAAAGCAGGGGGACAGAGGCAAGCCCCCTGACGCAGGGCAGTGGCAGACAGTGGACGGAAAGGGCTGGAGTCGGGTGGCACAGCGTCTCTCAGCAGCAGCACCAGATGAGAGGACAGAGTGGAGCCGCCCATGCCAAGGCCCAAGGGAGCGGGTCTCCAACAGAACACGCGTCCTCAGCACCCCACACCTCAGCCTCCCTGCTGTGGCCCTCCACCTGGAGGCCCTGGAGGGCCGCCTTGCCAAAGGGGGACAAACAAGAGGACACGGGTGGCAGGACCGCTGCTCAGCGCAGGGGAAGGACCCGGGCAGCGATGGTCCAAGAGGCCGCCAGGTGTGGACACCTGCTGCCACATCTGGGAAACTGGCGGGGTGTTAGTGAGTGGTTCACAGCGAGCTGAGACCACTGGTAACACCACGGCCGGCAGAGGTGTGCAAGGCGGGATTATGGTCACAGCACAATAGGCAACTCCCGCCTGGGTGCTGCAAACCCAGCCAGGTCATCACCTGACCCAGGTGAGCCCGGCATGGGGGCAGTGGCAGGTCAGAGCGAAATTTCACCTTCCCTTTCCGCTGCAGAAAGGCATTATTTAAAGCTGAGAAATCAAGGGACAACTATTTAGAAAGACATAAATACGGAAAACAAAACCAAAGACAGTAAGTTAAAAGGAGAAAGTGGTTGCCTCTTGAGGCTGGGGGAAGGTGGAAAGAAAAAAACACCTCTTTTTGGCAAAAAGCCTTATAGAACTTTTTGTCTTTTTAAAAAATATATTTGTACATGAATAACTTTATGATTTGTTTTAACTTTTATATAAGTATGGGCTTGGGCAAGAATACTCGGGGACAGTCCCAATCCCAATGTCTCCTCCTCCAGCTCCAAATCCTCTCTGCTAAGAGATTTTCTATGAATTTACGGAAACGCCACGTTAAAAGGAAAGCCTGGATCAATAAGCAGTAATGCTCAGGCTCCCGGGACCTCTATTCAATGAGGGTCACGCAACTAAACAGTTGCCGCTCTCTCACCTGCGCTTTTTCGGACATTACGCTAGAACACCTAGAACACCGACAACACATGGTTCTCAGGAAGCACGCTGACGTCCCTCAATGACAGGGGACTGGACAAAACGTCTGAGAGCCCCTTCCTAAGAGGTGATGGCACTCATTGCGGTCTAATCTCAAAAGGAAGAGAGAGAAGAGAATAACGCTTCCCCCGGACACCCGGGGGCAGGTGTGGGCACATCCCAGTTCTGCTTAGCGGGCAGGCGTGTGGGCAGTGCAGGCTGGCACTAAAGGGTGTGAATTTTCACCACTCAGGCGACAGCCCTGTTTCTTTGCCTGTCACTCACATTGCCAGGTGTGACCTGGTGAAGCGCTAGGTGTTTCCTTGGCACTGGAGCCCACTGTGCCTAGGAGCTCAGAACCCAGAGGGGCAGGTGGGCTGGCACTCGCCCAGTCCCCAGGAGGCTGAGGCGCAGCCCCGTGGCCACCAGGCCAGCAGGGCCACACGGGCTCAGGTTCCAGCTGCTCGTCCACTGGAGACTGAAACCCATCACAGAGAGAGATAATTTAATAAAAATACAGATTTGTCTGAGGACAGTAATGGGACAAAATCGATTTTCTGCAGCCTTGTGCAGACTTTCATTCCTTTTCTTGAAAAACCACCTGGTGAGTTCAGTTCTTGAAGGGAAATGATGACAGCAAATGGCAGAGGACGGGACTCTGAGGGCCTGTGTCAGGGCGGATGAAACTGGAACCGTCAAAGGGACAGAGCAGCCAGCTCCTCCCTCCTCCCTCCCAGCACAGGCCACAAAGCCCACAGGTACCCCACAGGGGCACCCCTCGGGGAAGAGGCCAGGAACTGGGGCTCCTGGAGTGGATGGTGGGGGGAGGTAGGCAGGCAGGTGGGCAAGGAGAGTCCAGGCCGGTGCAGCTCGGGCGACAATGAAGGCCGCCTGCCCTGAAGAGAACAAATGCCACACCACACACGGCCATGCAGACCTCTCAACACCCCACACAAAACCCACACGAACATGTAGCAGCCCACAGGAGCACAATATTCCACTTAAAGATTCGTTTTCAATTGACCCAATTTTGTCTTTAAAATGTCTTGAAATGATAAAGAGACAATTGATCTTTACTTTGGCATTTCGTGACATTTCCTGCTTCAGATGAATACAGGATGAGACACAAACCTCTAAGAACCACGAGCCCAGTGAAGGCCACTCAGCGTTACAGTCGGTCCAGCTTGACCAAGACAAGCTGCGCCCGGGGCCATTTCTGTGACCCAGTGGGCAGGATGACGCCCGTGAACGCGTGCGCCCGTGAACGCGTGCACCCGTGAACCAGGACAGCAGTGGGCCTGTCCGAAAGGAGGCTGGCCCCCCAGATGTGGGCAGCAGGGCGGTGACACCCTGTGCCCAAGACTCTGCGGGCAGCACGCACCTGTTCCTTCATTTCCTCCACGCCTCAGCCACGGTGCCGAAAGGAGGGCCATGGCCCACGCTTAAGGGGAGAGCTGGGGTGGCCCAAGGAAAGCACAGATGCTCCCCGTCCTCCCGGAGGTCCTGGGGACGCTCCTTAGCCTCCTGGAGCAGCTGAGACTTTGGGTCGTCAATGCCCTGCTTTCTGAGGGGGAGAACCTGGGAGGTGGCAGGTCCCCCCACGCTGTGTGAGTGCTGTCTTCTGTCTGCCCCTTCCATGTAGTTCTAAAGCCGCCTCAGATCTTCAGAGGCCCGAGTCCAAGCAGACAGAAGCCCTCCAAGGAGCATTTGTTTGGAGGCATCTCTACAGGCTCAGCTGTGACGCTGTGGTCCCTCCTCCTGTCTTTGTAAATCGGAGAAACCGAGATTCCTTTAATATCCTGTTTCTTTACCAAGGATCCCTGAAGGCGGCAGTGAGGCCTGCGGAGGGCAGGGCTGGGGCTGTGGGGGTGGGGGGCAGGGGCCCCTCCCCAGAAGGCGTGTGGGCCCAGGGATGGGGCGGCCCGCCAGGCACTGGATCCGGCCCAGTCTGCCCACAGATCCCACAGTTACTCAAAAATGACCTCATCTAACCCTCCTCACAGACGGGGAAACTGATGACACGGAGGAAAGAAGCTCGGTCCAATTAACAAGATGCAGGCGTGAGAGTGACCTTTGGGCTGGACCAAGCAGGAGGAGACACCTCCATGGGGCAGCAGCTTGGCCAAGGGAAGGGACGGTCTCAAAGTCTCAACAGCACCGTACGGCTTCGGAGCCGGGGTGGGTGTGTGTGTGTGTGTGTATGTGTGTGCACGTGTGCTCCAGAGCGCACTCACCTCCCTTTCCAGGAGACCCTGAGCCCTCTCACCTGTCCCCCACCTGCTGCCTGCATTCAGGAAGAACCTATTCAGTCCCACTAAGAGGCACCTGTGGCCGCTGACGGTCCTCAGTAAGTAGGACATGCTTCTCGCCTCTGAGGACCACTCGGGGTGTGTGTGTGTGCGCGCTAGGGGCACGTGAGAGCATACAGGGACCCAGCACAGTGGGACACCTGCCGTGGCATCCAGAGGGAGGTGAGTGGTCGTGAGCCCCGTGTCACTGAGCGCCAGCTGCGAGCCAGGCACCTGCCACAGGGTCTCACCTCCTTCGAGTGGGAATCATCGGAGCGAAAACGCCATGTTTTCCACATACTGAGAGGACGTGGAAAATGTAAAAATCATTCCAACAAGAAAACAAAAATGTCCACGATCTTGCTACCAAAATGAAATAATGCTAACACGGTGGTACATTTCTGTTCAGCCTCTTTTCCGTGCATGTAACACAAGGAAAATGGGATCATGTTTGTATGTATATACACGTGTACTGTGTGTACACAGAAGTGTACGGGGAGCACTCTCATGCATCTGTAACCATAATTTGCAGATATGACTCCTGATCCTTAGAAAGCACTCCGACCAGCGGCTCTGCCCTCTGCGGCGCTGCCCTCTGGGAGCTGCTCTCCTCACACTGGACTGGTTACATACAAGTGGAGTCCTACGGAATCAAACACAAGGCTCTGGACGTAACTGTTACTAGCTCTCCAAAAAGGTTACATAGTATCACAGCTGCGGGGATGAAGGAATGGACCTGCTTTACATCAACTTGATCGACTTGAAGGAAGTGCCTTTTTACCAGCACTGTTAATTTGAGAGGTAGCGCCTGTTTGGATTTTCAGTTCTGTACGACTGACTGACGATGGATTTACATTGACTAAACCGCTGTATGAGTTCTTCTGAGGACTGTCTGACTCTTCCAATTGTTGTCATCCGTTTTCCAAGAGGATGTTTTCTTTTCATCAGTCATTTGTGTGACTTCTTTGTATGTTAAAGATTTAAGATATGTTTTGATCCTGTTTGTGAGGGAGAATTTTTTTTCTGTTTTTCACCTGCCTTTTGAGTTTGTGATGTTTCAGACATACATTCACAGCCTCAGAGCAGTGTTTAAAATGTTTCATTTCCTTGGGTTAGGCCCCTGGGGTTCTGGCCATTTTAAATCAACGTTTCAGTGTGGGTGTTTCCATCACAAAAGTAATCTAAACCTTTTGTGAAGCCCCAAATGAGTGGGAGGGTGAGCCTGTGGTCGGGCATTGTCAGGGGATGCTTTCTTTCATTTCTGCTCCATTCAGAGCTAAGTCTCACAAGCAGGAGCCCACACACCCACGTCTGTCTGCCTGCTTTGGTTTGCTCGTATGGGTTCAGGGGTCCAGGCTTATGCAAAGGGTGTCTGACCCAAGCCACCCCTGCTCAGCTTTTCTCCTCCGCCCCATGCTAGGTGCCTGGCTGGTCACACACGGGCTCACACATGGGGTCAGTCCCCAAGTAGGAACCAGCAGATACCTCAGGGCAAGTACTAGTTCAAGTGCTAGCTTACTTCACTGCAGGGTCCAAGCATTTAGAAAATCTATTTTAAAATCCAGGTGTGTGATTGTGTGGTGTGGTGTCTGCATGTGTGTGTGGCGTGCGTGTATAGTATGTAGGGTGTGTGTAGTGTGTGGGATGTGTGTGTGGCGTGTGAGGTACGTATGTGGTGTGTGTGTGGTCCATGTGTAATATGTGGTGTGTATGTATGTGTGGTCTGTGTGGTATGTGCGGTGTGTGTGTGTGCATGTGTGTGGTGTGTAATATGTGGTATATGGTGTGTGTGTGGTATGTGCTGCGTGTGTGTGCCGTATGTGTGTGTGGGGTGTGTGATGTGTGTGTGGTATGTGGGTATGTATGTGGTATGTGTGTGTGCATGTGTGTGGTGTGTGTGTAATATGTGCTGTGTGGTGTGTGTGGTATGTGCTGTGTGTGTGTAGTGTGGTGTGTGTGGTAAGTGGGTATGTATGTGGTACGTGTGCATGTGTAATATGTGGTGTGTGTGTGTGTGTGTGTGTGTGTACTGGATGGGTGAGGACGAGAAAGCCTTCAACGAGCGTCTGTTCACCCCGTTGCAGAAGCAGCAGCACACTGTGGACAGAAATGGAACCGTCTCGTTTCCCTAGTACTGGTGGCGGTTGGTGTGAGATGTTCTTTAGCACGTTCAGAGAAGTATTCTTTCATTTCTACTTATGAAGAGCAGAGCTGTTTTTGTCTCCCTAGTAAACTAAGGAAAGCGACTCTCTGGAGGCATCACGGGACCTAGGGCCATGGGTTTATTGCTGGGGAGTCCCGTCCGTCGTGAACAGGGAGAGTTACCACCACAGACGATTTTCCGGGGACCCGGCTGCAGGGCTGACCCTTGGCTGGCACCTGGAACTTGGCTCTTGGGATGGTCCCTAAGTGATAAAGCTGAACCTCCTTGCCAGCCTGCCCAGACAGCTCGTACCAACAGAGGGATTCGCGGGACCACCAGCTTTCCGTCCGGGATCTGGAACTTGGTGGGCAGAAGGTGCCCCCGTGACCTGCCCCCAGTAAAACCTTTGGGCTCCAGGTATGTCCCGGGCTTCCCAGGGCAGACGCGTGGCACTACACGTGCTGCTGGAGGGAGCACGCTCTGCGTGGCCCCGAGGGGGGACCTGAGGAACCTGGGCCCAGATTCCCCACACTCCTGGGCATCTGCCTCTCACTCACCCTGACAAATCTCAGCCCCAAGCATGACTGCACGCCGAGGCCCAGGAGCCCTTTTAATGAAGCCCTGCAAAGGTGGGACCCTGACACTTACAGATTTATAAATAATAAACCAATTCAGAGTTCCTGGGGTAAAAAATATTTGTCTGGAACCTTTTAATTTAAATTTGCTGGTATTTTATTAAGAACATCTGTATTTATACTGCAAGTGAAATTAGATTCCAATTCCATTTTTATGGGTGCCATCTTTTATATTAATAAATACTCCTTTACTCAACCTGTTCCCATCCGGGGCTTTCCGGGTCAGGCTGTGCCAGGGGCTAAGGGGCCCTCTGAGCACGGCTGCCTCCCAGCCTCTCCTCTCCATGTGCAGAGCAGCAGAGCAGCAGACAGACAGACAGACAGACACACACACACACGAAGAGTAATCATAGTTATTAAATCACTAGTGATTAATTGAGATAGTCTGATAGGAAGTTAAGAGCCTAAGCATCTAGCTCCATGCAACAGAGGGCCGACTTCTCCATTTCTCTCTGTAGTTGCCAAGGCTACATAGCAAAATATTTGTGAAAGAAGCCATTGGAAAAATGTTTTCTGGCCTTAGAACCATATTTAAAAGTAAGACTTCTGACAATGTTGGAATTTCTCCCAAAATTATGGGTCCGTTCAGGTTATTTTTCTAACCTCATCTTGAGGCAATTTTGGCATTTTACATTCTGCCCAAATCTATAAATTTCTCCTTGCCAATATGGAGGAGGACTGTTGTTTTCACTCCTTATCTTGGTTCTGCTTTGTAAAGGATGGACTGTTTTACTGACGTTTTTGAAGGGCCCTTTGAGATGTACTTACTTAACTCAGTTTTCTAATCCGTTCATTTATTTTCACTGATTAATTCCTTTATTGGCTTTATTGTAAATTCACTGTATTTTTCCATATCTAACTTCTTCAGTTAAACGGTTAGTTTATATTTTAATGTTAAATAAATAAAAGCATTTTGGTTGTGAATTTGTTGACAGGCCCAGCACTGGCCACGTACGTTTTTAAATACCATTCTATTAGGTTGGTGCCAAAGTAACTGCGGTTTAAAAGGTTAAAAAAATTGCAAAAACCGCAATTACTTTGGCACCAACCTAATATATTTACAGGTCACTGTCATCTTGACCCACGTTACTCTGAAGAGGGCTCTTTATTTTCAAATGCTTGATTCTTCAGTTTCAACTTTATCATTATCTAGTTTTAAAGGACTGTGCTCAGCAAATATATTAGTCCAGTTTTTGGAATAATATGGAGCCCGGGTTACTCCAGTTTTTCAGATTTTGACAATTTTTATGGCGTGGCTCAGATGACTAATTTTGCAAATATCCCACAAATACTTTCGACAAAAGATGCAGCCTCCATATGTACTGTTCAACCCCCACCCCCAGACCTCTCAAGCCACCCTGTTTTTTGTGATTCAGCTTCACAATAACCGTATTTTTATCCTGATTAATATGCTGAAAGTCTCCTACAATTGCTTAATCCAATTTTGTTCTGTCTGTTTTGTAAAGTCTTAAATTCAAGTTTAATACGCTGATGGAAAAGTGCACAAATCGAGACTTTCCGACATATTGGGAGCACCGTGTCTCCATTCCCAGAAGCCTCTGCCCCGATTCTAACTGCAAAGCCTGAGAGCTGTGGCCCCAGGAGATGTGCACGGCTCCCTGAACGCCTGAGAGCACAGCCAGCTGCCGCCGCCCTAGCCGGGGCGCCCACCTCACGTTTTAGGGCTCCTTCCATTCCAGGTGTGTCTCCCCACTGCTCGCCTCTGAATCTGCTCCCTCCATCCCCCCTTCAGGCCCCTGCCGCCTCTCCCACAGGGCTCCACCTTACTGTCACCACCTCCCTGAAGTCACTATCCTACTACATCCAGTCCTCCCCCCCGCGCCCATCCCATCCAGGGCTCCGCTGTCCTGGGGAGGACACCTCCTGGCTCTGTTCCTTCTCAGCTCGCCTCCTGCCGCACCCCCTCCCCCGCCGTGTACTCTCAGCACCAACGTTACTGAATCACCCCGTCTGCAGAGCGCGCCCCAGCTCATCGCTCAGTGATCCGGATGCCACCCCTGCCCTCTCCTTGCTCTCTCGCCCCCCTGCGCCCCTCACCTGATTTATCACTATACATCCTCCAGCCAGAGGCCTGCTGGCCCAGGCCTCACGTTGAGTGAGACCCACCCCTCACTCATGTCCCCCCCTGGCCAGCATAGCCCCTCGTGGGGGAACCCAGTCTCCTGAAAGACAGCACAGGGCCTGGCCCAGAGGGAAGGCGAGGGGAGTGCCGGACCAGCACTGATGACCGTCCCACAGGAGGACAACAGGGCAGACCGAGGCCCTCCCACAGGGCACGACACTCACCCGGTCCTGCCTAGTCCACTGAGCAGCCACCTGCAAGCCCCAGAGACAAGGGGACGGCGCCTGGGCCACCACAGCAGGCGGGCACCGCGCAGGGGGTGAGTGCTCACCGGGATGCGGGCGCGGGGCCAGGTGCCCCCTGTGGACGGATGGGGCTTCCCTGCGCTCACCGGCCTCCGAGGCTGGCAGCACCACACACGCACCCACACGACACACACGCATGGGGCCGGGGGGGAGTCGGCGGGGGATTCCCTCCTGAGGAGGCTGCTCACTCCTCAACTGCAGATATTAACAGACTCCTGAGGTCACCACAGAGAAGGTCCACGCTGTCACTGCAAGTCCCACGCTCCCTTCACCATAAATTACTGTCTCTACTCTGAAAAAGCAAACACTGCATGCTGCCAGCTCCTGTGCGTCTAAGGCACTTGCCCTCTTCAAAACCAAAGGCAGCAGTGCCAAGTCCTACCCGGCGAGACCCTCCCAATTTCACAGAGCGTCTCTGAGTCCCCACGGCTTCTGGGTCACAGCCCAGGTCGGAGGGCAGGGACCATCCCGCTGGGCACTGCCCTCAACAGGGCGAGGTGACACAGACCACTGCCATCGAGGACCAGAGGGGCGGGGGCAGCAAAGGGTGCTGCTGTCACACCCCTGGTGCTGGGATGCCAAATGAAAAAGCGTAGATAAATGCTTTTGGGGATAAAACCGACATAATGCTTTCCAGGATGGCTTATTTTCACCTATTTTGTTAATGCTGTGCTTACAAATCGGCCAAAGAGCCCAGGAACACCATCGCCTGGAGCTGAGGCTGTGGCCAGGCGGGAGGCGGAGCATGCTGGGAGGACACACAGACGCCTCACAGACGCTCTGAGTTCTGGGGCAGCACAAGCCCCACCAACAGGGGCCGAGAAGGGTTCTGACCGCTGAACAGGCTGGGGCCGGCCCCTCAAAGGCTGGTTCGGCCTCCACGTGTGCCTGGGGGGGGGGGGCGTCCTGCTCACTGCACGGGTCCCGCCCCCTCTGTGCGCCCCAGTGCTCTTGTTATAAACCCCACAGAGGTGGAGCGTGCCCCCAGGGGAGGTAAGACTGAGCACAAGGAGCTCCTGCCACCCGGGACCCCACAAAATCTGGTTAGAAAAGGCCGATGAAGAGCAGAGTCCAGGCTGTGGGCGCTGAGGCTCGGACCTGGTGGGTCAGCACTGGGAATCAGTCATCGCTGGGGGGTCGGGGGGGGGGGTCGGCAAATCCTCAGGGGAAGCACAAAGCTCCCGGGCACCAGAGCTCAGGACAGGCGCTAGCGCCCACGGCAGAAGGCGCCCCCTCCATGCCGACGGCCCAGCAGGCCCTCACGGACGCTCACAGAACTGGGCGCAAGCAGACCATCGGCCTCGGCGAGCCTCCGACACCAAGGCCCACAGGAAAGCAGCGGCACCCCAACTTCTGCCTGGGCGCGTCCTTGGGGAAGGAGCAAAGCCACCGCCTTCGCCGGCCATGTTAACACCAGGAGAGTCTCGGCCTCCCTCCTGGGAGACTCACTCCTCTGAAAACTGTTCTGTCCCTATGGAAATGACGCAGAAAGACACCTTATTTCCCACGGGGCAGATTACAATTCCGTGAAGACCGAGGGCTTTTAAAGCTGTTTCCCCGAATGTTCTACTGCTGGAGACGCCAGCTTTGGGCCTGAGCCACTCAGGCTGTCTTCCACGGGGGCAGAGTCATTCTCCTGAAATGTCACAACTGCACACGCAGTTCCCTCGCGCTCCCCAGGACGCCAAAGGTTCTTAATTTGTATTTTCTCTTCTTATTTCCTTTCCCATTTAGTTCAATTCTCCACCACACACTGCGGAGTTCATAACACGCTCTCTGTCCAGCGCCCCCCGACCCGGCCGCTCGGCCACGCCTGCCCCCTGCCCCCTGACCGCTGGGCCTGCCCTCGCCCCGGCCACTGGGCTGTACCTGCCCCCTCCGCCCCCCGGCCTCTGCCAGTTTCAACATAAGTGAGCAGGGCTGAGAAGGCTGGTAAATTGCTGCCCAAGTCGTACCCTCCAATTACAGCAGGGCAATGTCTCCACTCAAACAGCAAACACATGGTGTCTCTTACAAAGCATGATGAAATACGGCGGGCTGACTAAGAGTGGGCTCGTCACCGCACTTCCAAGGCGGTGGACACGCTGCCACAGGGCGGTCACATCTGCCACGCTGCAGAGCCCTGGGCAGCCCACCACAGGGGCTCTGCGTGAGGGGCAGCAAGATGGGTGGCCCACATGGGGCCGGGGCCAGAGGGGCCAGCACCGACCTCCCAGCCGGGCACGTCCCCAGACCCAGTTGGGGGACCCTTGTGCCCAGGCCGCTCCCTCCTGTCCTCCAGCCCCGGGGTCATGGCCCTACTGCGGCCCCTTTGCTGCCCACCATGGCCAGTGTGTGTCTGGTCTGATGTGAGCCACCTTGTGGGAAGGGGACCCTGGCAGCACTGTCCCTATTTGGGGAGCAGGTGGAAGAAAGGGGCGAGGCAGATGGCAAACCCCCTGCACAAGCCGGCCGGGGCAGGCTGGGGCCTTGTACCCACTTTACAGACAGTGATGGGAAGCAGGGGTGACAGCCGACCCGGGACCTGGAGCCGGCACCGATATCCCACAGGGCCGTGCAAGCCCTGCAGGGCCAGCTGGACAGCAGCAACACCCTCACCTTCCCGGCCACCCAGGACACCACTGGACAGTGAGGCAGGACGCCCCCGCTGCTCCCTTGGCCCTCAGTGGGCAGAGCAGGTCCTCAGAGCCGTCGGACACATGGAGCTGAGGCACCACGAGCGAGGCCAGGCACGCTGCCCAGAGCCCCCACACCACGACCTGGGAGCCCGAGCCTCCCAGCCTGGGCCTCCCAGCCTGGGCGTCGCCTGAAAGGTGAGGGGCCCGAGGAGGTGAAGTGGCGGACAGTGACCTCAGCCGGTCAGTGGCAGAGCCGGTCCCTGTCCCCACTCTGGTGCTGTCATGACACCACAGGCACCCACTCCCCCGATGGGGGGTGGGGGACGCACTGGGCAGCAGGACGGCCCACCCAGCACCTCAGGTGCCGGGGGTGTCACCCCGTGAAGGCAGCAACACCCCCCGGGTATCGGGCGACTGCACACAGGCACACGGGGTGGGGGGGCTGCGGACTCGCCCGCACGGAACCCCGAGGTCAGGCCCAGGGCCTCTGACACATGCGTGCGCGTGTGGCTCTCCCACCACATCACTGAGGACACCGCACGTGGACGCGAGCGACACGCCGTGTCAGCAGCGACCAGTGGCAGGCACCGTCTCCAGAACCTTCCCTAGAGCATCACAGCCCAGCTGCTGTCACCAGGCTGCTGCTCATGCACGGGACCTCCAGGCCACACTACTGGGGACACACACAGGCTGGAGCCTGTGAAACAGCCACCCGGATGACACCTGGGGCTGAGTGTGGCCTCAGTGTGACAGTTTTCAAACAGCAGGAGGTCGGTGAACTCAGAGTCTCAAAGCTCTTTCCAGTAGCTCTTCCCACGCGCTGGGCTGTGGGAAGCTGTTCTCCATGTAGAAAACCAAACTTGGAGTCTTTTTAAGGCGTTTGTTTA
The DNA here is from genome assembly GCF_004115265.2 of Rhinolophus ferrumequinum. Classification (NCBI taxonomy): domain Eukaryota; kingdom Metazoa; phylum Chordata; class Mammalia; order Chiroptera; family Rhinolophidae; genus Rhinolophus; species Rhinolophus ferrumequinum. The sequence continues at coordinate 2,432,053 of NC_046293.1, forward strand.
CTTACTTGGAAATCTCTTTCTTCTAGGATTTCTTTCCTCCATCTCACGAGAAACGCAGCGCAAACGTAGAGGTGGAAATGAGAAAAGCCCTCGGGCTCAGACTGCAAGAGAGAAGACGGGAGGCATTAGTGTGCGGGGTGCCGGGGCTCGTCGGTTCGAGCAGACCACAGCCGGGGTGCAGGCTCACCTATACTTAACGCCACAGTTTCCACAGTCTCCTCTCATCAAAACAGACACGTTTTTCTGTTTAAGTCCCAGCCGCCTGGGAAATTAGACGAGAATAGCAGACCAGGTTTTAGGCAAGTTCAACAGCTGTCCACTTTCTTTCCCACACAGATGACAGCCAACAGTAATAAAAGGCCAATCCAGGGGCGCTGACTCCACACGACTGGAGGGGCGGGGGTTATGCCACACAGGGACACAGCCCACAGGGGCCGAGTCCCCTGCCCCCCACCCAGGGCCTTGCTCTTCCTGGACAGCAGTGCTGGGAGGGGAGGACAGGTCGCCCCTCAAGTCCTGCCCCCACCCCCCTCCACCACCTCAGATTGCCCCTCGGGGCTCACACCTCACTGGCTTCAGAGCCCCTCCGGTCAGGCACACACCCGTGAACTCGGACCTGCCACCTTCACAACCCTGCCACGTCTGTGATACTGTGTGGCCACTGGTAACAGTTCACTAGTAAATAAATAAAACACAGTGTGTAAAACGCTGTGGGAAAAGAAGGCCAGGAAGCGGGATGGGAAATTGCCAGGGCGTTTGGGGAGGGGGGTGGCTTGCAATGTATATGGTGTTCAGTCATCTAAAGTGCCATTTAAACAAAGACCGAAGGAGGGGGAACCATGCAGCTATGTGGGGGAAACACAAAGACCCTGAGGTTTGAGATGCCCTGGCGCGTTCCAGAAACAGCGAGATCTGTGTGGCTGCAGACAGTGGGCTGGGGAGCGGAGCTGGAGACGAAGGTCCAGGTCCCCAGGGTCTCCCCGGTGGCGGGCTCGTTGCAGGGACCGGCAGCTCTGAGCAGAAGACGGACGTGCTTCCAGAGGGCGCCTCTGGCTGGCACGCTGATGACAGACATGGCATGGGGTCGGGGGGGACAGGCAGACCCGGGAGATGGGCTAGGAGACCACGGAAATCGTAAAACCAAGAGGTGTCACTGAGTCAGGCCAGGGGGAGTAGTGCAGCGTGTGAGAAGAGGGCCGAGTCTAGATAGATTCTGAAGTTGAGCAAACAAGCTATGCTGAGGAACAGAAGATGAAGGAATGAGGCAGTGTTTTGCTGGGAAGGTGGTGACAGTCTGCTCTGTGGCCATGCCAAGCTGAAGACGCCTGTGAGGCATCCAAGTGGAGACGTCAGGTAGGCAGTGGACAGGTGAGTCCAAGACTGCAAGACAGTGGCCCCTGATCCAGGCCAGGAGGACACACTGAGGGTGAAGGGAGCCGGGAGGAGACGCAGGAATAGGGGACGCAGCAGAAGGGTCAAGTTCAGGTGAGCAGGGGAGTGGCCTTGGGTCCGGCCACACGGAGGTCACTGGCAGGCAGGAGGGCTGACAAGTGTGTCAGGAGGACAAGCAGAGGAACAAGAGACGGATTGTGTTCCTGCCTCTGATGTCCCAGCGCCAGCTGACGCTGTCATTCATACGCTGAGGTCCCAACACTGTGTCAGCCTTGTGTTCTGCGTCCTGATTTCACAGGGACCCTGCTTTGCACACTTCACTCCAGATAATAACATTTGTTTTGCTGGGGGCCTTTCCTGTAGATACAGCTAGCAGGTTGGAAGAGCTGCTTCTCTTTCTGATTTACTGGAGTTCTTCCCATGGATGGCTGCAGAATTTCATCACACGCTTTTCCTGCATCAACTGAGACGACAAGGTTGTTTTCCTTTAATTGCTAATGTGGTGAGTTACATCCGTATGATAGCTTCTTTAATGTCGTACCCGCCTTGCGTTCCGGGATAAACTCAATTTGGTCACAAGGTATTACACGTTTAAATGGCCAGGTCCTGAGCGCTAATCTTTCATTTAGGATGTCTGCGTTCACGGTGCTAGCACCGGCCGCCGTTTCCTTTCTGAAACCGCCCGGCCTAGCTTCAGCAGGAATGTGTGTTTGCCTCTCTCCTCATTTCCATTCTCAGAGTCTGTACAAGACTGGGTGTCTCTCCTTGAAGGTTTGCTGGACGCCCTCTGTAATGGGCGGGGCCTAGCATTTTCTTCGTGGAAAGATTTGTACTCTTGATTCAATTTCTATGTGGCTATAAAACACTTCACACTTCTTCCAATTTTTAGAACCTTATTCCAAATTTGTTCATAAGACTCTTTTTTCCTTGACTCCCTGTTGCATCTGCAGTAATATCCTAGGCTGGGAATCTTAATTCCACTTCTCTACGCTGCCCTCATTTTCGTTACCGATCATGCTTGAAGTGTGTTTAATTCACCAGCCTTTTCAAAGGACTAACTTTTGATTTTGTTTCCGATCTGCTGAGCTTTTGTATTTCATTTATTTCTGCTGTTGTCTTTATTATATTCTTTCTTCTGCTGACTTTGTTTCTCTTTTTGCTGTGGATATATTCTAACACACACAAATGTGAAGTGGCTTTGACTTATTCTGAAACCAGTTCTTTTTCTAACATAAGATAGATGGTTGGCTCATTAATATTTGGCTTTTCTTCATTTCTGACATGAATAAGCATTTGAGGCTATACATTTCCTTTGGGTAAGTCCCACTGTAGCTGCATTCCACAGTTTTAATGAATTGTATTTTTATTATTCTAAGATTTTTCTACTTTGTGATTTCCTAGTTCGAATCAAGGTTTACTTGTGTTTTTTTAAATCTATGAACATGTGTGGTTTGCTTTTGTTTTGTTTTGTCTCTAGGATTTTTGGTTATTGATTTCTAACTTAATTGTGTTGTAAGAGAACGTGACGTATATGATGCCGACATTTTTGCAGGTTTACATTTGCCTTTTGGAATAAGCCATGATCAGCTTTCCCAAACGCCCCCTAAGGCAGCACAGCCAGAGACCCTGGAGCCACAGTGTGACTGGGACGGGGGGTGGGGGGGGCTCTCTGTGCCTCAGTTTCCTCATCTGTAAAACATTAGGAAGATTCAATCAATTAACCATGGAAAGCCCTCAGGACAACGCCTGGAGCACAGTCAATAACACGTAACCCACTGTGACCCATTATAGCTGGTTTACTGCAGTGTGACCTGCCTTGCAGATGTGATCGTTTCCTTCTGTCATTCAAAATGTCCCTTTATCATCCCACGCATATTACACTCGCCTATCTCGGATACATCTCTTCCCGTAGCCTGTTTTCTCTGCTTATTCTTGTTCTCGGTAGCCTGCTTCCTCGGATTTCAGCGACTGCTCCCCTCTGGGAGTTTATGTTCCTTAGAACGTTGATCTGTTGGAATTCCTGGAGGCTTGTATCACAAATGGTTTTCTTTGGGGGAAAAACTGTATTTGTTTCTGCCAAAGCCCAAGGGCACTCTTACCCTGAGACTGCTTTACGCTACATTTTTTCAGCTTGGTGTTTTTCAGGACTAACGAGTCATGTGAACTGGAGCTCCACGCCCACGTGAATGCAGGACTGGTGGGAAATTCTGAGGGTTTTGTTTCTTTCCCTTATCTTTAATCTCTACCGCCAAGGCCAGGAAAGGCGAACCCTAGCTCCTGTGACCTGTGTAGTCGGAAGGGTCTCCAGATGCATTAAAATCAGGCTATGGGCCCTAAAAACGAAGGGGCAGATACCAGCTCTGCTTTTCCTCCTTAATCTCTGCAGACATGCATTCTCTCATGTTTTCTGCTCTATGATGGTCTCTCTTCCTTTGCCATTATGCTTTGTTTTGTTTTTTAACTACACCGACATCCTTCGGAGCGTTGTGACAGGAAGGGCCTTCTGGACACCAGGTTCTCCTCCAGCCCCTTATTTGTCTTTAAATCAACTCACGTCCTTAAAAACTTAAATGGATTACTACTGTAGCTTTGTAGAACAGACCTGATGTGCTAGATACAGTTTTGCTAATACGCATTAAAATATACATAACCATTAAAATTTAAAATGTGTGTCTATGCTGGAACTAAAATCAACGAACAATTCAAACTCAGTGAAACGGCAGGAAGGCCTCAGGAACACGGCCCCCGATTTCTGTCTGCACACCGGCCCCTCCAGCCAGTCCTCATGCCGAAACTAGGTCACTCTTTCTCACTAAGCGAACTCCGTCTCGTCCCAGAGCTAGTTCAAAGCGGCACTGCCGTTAGGACAACATCCAAACTCCTGAACCAGACACGCAATCCCGACATCCCAGCCCGCCCCCCGTCCCACCTGACATCGGACCTGCTCCATTTTATCTAACACCAGACCCGTTCAGCCTCTCCTCCACTTTGCACCTGCTGCCACCCTAGGGGTCTGGGCCAGATCCACCCCATTCATCCCTCCAGGTCCCTCCCGTTCCTCCCAGGCAGTCAGCTGGCCAGCCCTCGTCCCAGGAGCCCGCTGGTCTCTGTAACCTTTGCCACCTGGTGCTCTTCAAGGCCCACAGGTCCTTGTTGCACCGGCCTGGGAGCCTCTTCTGCCCCGAGCACCGCAACAGGGTCAGAGATGGGATGCAATGACACACACACCCAAATCCACGGATCTGCGTGCCGGCAGCTCAGGCAAACTCCCAGGCTGAATTAGTGGAAGCTTGACTCAGAGAACAGAGCTAAAGAAACATGCTTCTCCCTTTCCAATACGTAAAGTGTCTGAATAACATACGACAAACCTCAGACCTTAAGGCCTCAGGGGAACCAGCCCTGAGAAATTCGTGATTGGTACCTGACACTGCAAATGCTGAGGGCAAAGGTCTCCAGCAGAACTCAGAGACATTCCAGCATGAGAACCTCTGTAGGAATCCCGTTCGCACTGTTAATTTGCTTCACAGCTTTTATTTAACCAGAGAGGGCAGAGTCAGCATGCCAGCCCTGGGCCCCCATCACTCGGATCCGAGGCTGGCCGGGACGCTGCAGCCCCACAGCCGCCTCCAGCTGGAGCAGAAGGCAGTCCCGGCCGCTTTCCTACGGGCACAACATTAGGGACAAATGGAGCTTTCCAGCTTCGCCTAAGTGGATGATTTGTCTTTGGTGACTTGGTGAATATTAAAATCGCAATTTAATAAATAAAAAATTTGTATCATAATGGAAAACAGCCTTGTGCTGTAATGAAGCTTAACCTGGACAATAACTATCACCTGATCGGGACAGGGCCGGAGGCGGGGGTCCCACAGGCAGCCCCCGGACAATGCCAGCTCAGAACAGGGGTGCCCACTGTCTCCAGGGTTGGCAAGTTCCATCAGGGCCTTCCCAACTGGGCCAAAGTCAGCCGAGAGGACCAGGCATTTCCAGACCGGCAGGACACCAGTTCTCCCAGGAAAGAGGATGTGACTTTGAGAAACCCCCGCTCAGGGGTCGAGGTGGGGGGCTGCTGGATGACGGGGGTGTCAGTCCCCCAGGAAGCACAGCGCTGGGGCAGGCAGGCTCACAGTGGGTGTGCTGGGCCCTGCCCCCAGGACAGGCTCTGGGGAGGCAGCGGAACCTGGCTCCAGGCCTTCCAACCCCTTCCGCACCCGGCTGGCCTGCAGTCCAGGGCATCCAGATTGGGAGGGTGGGTGGACAGTGGCCTTGCCTACTGAGCGAGACCATGCAGCTTCCGGGTATCTCTAGAGCAGGATGGCTCTATTCGGGAAACCCGGAGTTGTCAGAATGCAGCAGACAAAGCCAGAGAGAGTCCTGCACCCATGGAAACTGCCCAGCCCTCAGAGATTCAGCCCAAACGCGGCAGCCAGGGGCCCACCCCACCCAGCCAGCGTCCTCCGCAAGTGACTCTGCCCCAAATGACCCTTCACAAGGGCCTGTCCTGCTCGCCTTCTGTGCACACAGCCACAGCCCTGGGGTCAGAAGCAGCGCTGGCAGTCAGACCCAGAACTGAGGGCTTCGGGGACCCGGAGTGCGCGGCCAAGGCCCCACTCTCCTCCTGGCACCAGGGCTCCCTCACCCACAGGCAGGGCCGGCAGTGGCAGCTGGCACCGCACGGAGCAGAGATCTGCCAGAGGGACGGGGCAGGACGTCCAGGTGGGCCGAGGGCAGCAACAGGGCCCAGAGCCCACAGCCCACCTGCACCCCCACCCCTCTCTGCGGCTGGGGGCGGTCAATCTGCAGGGGAAACGCTCACGCCACTCGGCGAGGGTCAGGGATATTGTCGTCAAGATTCTCATGGGTGATACAAACGGCTCTAGCACAATAGAAGGGGACGTCTGGCGCACTTCATTTCAGATCGTTTCACCGTTCCCTGTCTTACTAATTAAAGGAACAGAGTAGCGCTGGCTGACGACCCAACAGTGACTCCGCCTGGGCCACACCCACTGCCCAGAGCTCCTGTGGGCACCATGCACATCGTGTCCTCCGTGCTTCGGACAGTTAGACACACACTGTGCAGTGGGCCCTGGCACGCGCGTGGCATCTCACAGAAGTGCAGAGATAATTCTGCAAGTGTTCTAACCGTCTAAGCATAGACGAAGTGACCAGTCTGCAGCCGCTGGCTCGGGGAGGAAGGGAGGGATGGAGGGAGGGAAGGCCGCGGCACCCCTGCTGCCCGGGGCGTGGTGGGTCTACTGCATCTTCGGGGAACACGGCCCTTCCACTGCGGCCCCTCTGCCCGTCAGCGTGAGCCCCACACCCCCAGCCCACATTCTCAGGGTCGCACGCTGTGCACCCGCCTGGAGCCCCCACGCCTGGAGCCCCCACGCCTGGAGCCCCCACTCCAGGCCCGCGCTGGAAGGCCCAGGGATCTGACCACCGCCCATCTTCCTACAGATCAGAAGACAGGCAGACAGCCTCAACGGCTGCCCCGTCACACCTGGCGGCTGCGGGATGGCGCCCTGTTGGTGTGGGCACAGGACTGAGCCAGCTGTGCGTGTGGCCCTGCCTGGGCGTTGGCCTTGTCTCCTAACACAGGGATGGTGCTTACATTGTTCCCCGGGCCCTGCTCACACACCTGGCAGCTAAGATGCCCTCTGCCACCCGAGCCCTGCTCTTCTCCCTGCTCTTCCTCCACTCCCGCTCACTGGGTCTCCAGCCCAGGGTTTCTCGCACCTTCTGAGAACACGCACACTTCCCACAACACCTCTCAGCTGGAAGTGGGCACTTACAGGAACTTGGGGGGCCGCCACCTCCCCATGGCTTAGGTCCCAGCTGCCTCCCGAGCTCCCAGGGCTGGCTCACACCCCACACACTACAAAGAGTCACTCCTAGCTTTCCTAGGGTCAACTGCCAATTCTGCAGCGCCTCAGCAATGTCACCAGGGTGAGTCCTCAGTGAGCAGGGGTTCGTCCTAGAACATTCCACCAATGGGGGTGGGAACTGAAGAAAGAAGTCCCATTGGGAAGCTACCAGCACAGGTGCTGGCCCCTGGCACGGCCTCGACAAGCCAAGGGCTGGCACCTGACCACTTACTCACTGTGCCCGTGGGCTTCTTGCCAGCATGGTCAAGGAACGCTCACCCCGGTGTTCTCCTTCCAGAACCTTCTGGCCTGAACTCACAGAAAGCCCTAGCTTGAGCTCAGAGCCTAGCTATCAGCAGAGACAGCCTGTCATCCAAGGCTGCAAAGCTCTCTGGGGTCTGTTTTCACCCCAATCAGGGCAGGACGGCCAATGAAGGTGCTGGGCCCCAGGTGGGGCCCCCCAGGACCTCTGGTCACCTCCATGAGTGTCCCCGGACGCCTCCTGAGGGCCGCATGATAGGCCTGGGGGTGAAGGTCAGGCTCCTGCCACACAATGAGCAGTGCCTGCACCGCGGCCCCACAGAGCGCCAGGCGACATCAGGCCATCACAAAAGCCCCAGGAGGTCAGGGCAGGGTCTGCACATGCTTCCCACTGGCCCATCGCCTCTCTGAAGACCAGGCTCCTAAAATGCTCCCTCGAGAAAAAGGTCAGCGTCTGAGGACAGGGGCTGTGGGGTCAGGGAGAGACACTGTCCCTGTAACTGACACCAGTTCTAAAAGCCACAAGTCTGTGTAGCTGAGGGGAGACACTTCACCCAGGAGCCCGGCTGCACTTGGAAGTGACCGTAAAACAGCCCAAGCCCGTTCCCATTGGATCCGACGGCTGAAAGCTGCAGGCCCTGATTTTTATTTTCTCCAGTAAACCATCCATAAACCAGGCAGCATCCGTACATGGTGCCCCAGAAGACGGCGGGGGGATGGGGATGGGGGCGCAGTGGAAGCCCACCTGGCTCCTGGGGACCCTGGGTGCCCAGTGCCCCTCCCCCTGCAGGGGCACTCTGACAGGCCGAGCCGAGGCAGGCAGGCAGGCAGGCGCCTGGGGTGTGTGGCCCCACGCCTGCCCAGTTTTCACTGGGGGGAAGGGGGGGCCGAGAATCCCTTCCACCAAGTGTGTGTGAGACGCTCGTGCACAAGATGTAAAAGCTCTCCAACAGACATACAAGAAACCAAATTAAATACAGAGGTACCAACTTAACGAACAAAAAGATTCGATATTGAAGAGATGTCAACTGCCTTCCATTTCAATTTATAAATTCAGTGTATTTCTGATAAAAGCTCCAACGGCGGTGCTCTGTGGAACACGAGCTTACCCTGAAGCTGGTGCTGAAGAGCGAAGGGCAAGGAGAGCAAGGCAGCCGTGAAGCTGGGACGACGGAGTGAAGACTGACGTCTGCTTTCAGGACATCTGTGAGGCTACTGATGGCCGTGTGACCCTGCCCGGGACAGACCGGTCTGCGAGTGGGACAGAGGTCAGACACACACCGTGCTGACGTGGGTCAGTGAATGGCAGACAATTGGCTGTCCATGGGGACAAAATAAAGCCTGATCCCTCCTTCACGCCACACACAAAGCCAAATCCAAGGCGAATCCGAAAGCAACACAGAAAAACAAACCATAAAAGCATGAATTTTAAAAATCACTACATTTAACTACACAAAAATTTCAAATTTATGTATGACAGATGACACGATTCTTAAGGTGCATATACAAGTGACAGACGAGTAAAAGACGTTTGCAGCACATACATGACTGACAGAGGTATATATGCGCATTTTTAAATCCCCCTAATACTCCATTAGAACAAGACAAACTGGGCAAAAGAGGTGAACAGCCCCGAGTGCTGAGGACAAACGGGAAAAGTCACTCAGATGGACTGTTGACGGGACCAGCAGAGAGAAACGAGATTCCGCTTGCAGTTCTCTGACGGGCCAAACCCAGAACTTCCAAGGAACACGGAATATAGGAGATGACACGGGCCAAAGGAAATTCTGCGCAGGCTGGTGGTGGAGGGCAGTTTGGAGATTTGGTGCTACCCAGAGGCTCGCATGCTGCAGCCCAGAAAAGTCTTTCTCAATCAGAGCACCTGCTACCTGGGTGTAAGGAGACACGCACAGGAATGTTTGACTGAACACTGCAATTTCAGAAAAGTTAGAAACGGGTTAAATGTCCTTCAATGGAAGAATGGATTTATAAATTCTAGCATATTTATACAACGTAAAACTACAAAGTGTGAAAACAAATGACGTATACATCCATCAATGTGAATACCTGTTAAAACTATAAACCTGAGTTTTAAAAAGCGTGTTGCAAGCAATGTTGAAGTATGATGCCGCTTGTAAAAAGTTTCGGAATATTCATTATGACACTATATACTGTTTATGGACACATACCTGTGAGGCAAAAATACTAAAGCATGTTTCAAAACGACAAAAATGAAATTCAAGGTCGGGGTTACCGCTGGAAAGGGAGGAGGAAGCTTTAATGGTACACTTAAAATTTAATTTCTAAGTAAGAAAAGATCTGAAGCAAAAATGAAAAAAAAAACTCTTAGATTTCACAATGCTGGGCAGTAAGTACACAGGCATTCATCAGATTATTATCTACCCTTTCCTGTAGATTTAAGATTTTTCATAGTTAAAAGAAAAAGACTGGAGACTAACTTGAAATGGTCTTTTCCAGAGTCACCAAGAGACCACTACGTGGAGGGACCGCTGTTCTCCGTGGCTCTGGCGCCCTTCTGTGGCCTCAGCGAGGCCCCGTCCTCAGAGTCTGACCTCTACGACCTTGGGCGAGCCCTGCGCAGCGTCCTCTCCCAGGTCCACCGACAGGCGTGAGGCAGCCCTCCTGTCCTGCTACTACCTTCCCACTGGCCTTCCTTCAGCTCCACCGAGCGGGGCCATTCTCACGTTTGCTCTCTTGGCCTAGAGTTTTGAGAAGCTGGAGAATGAGCAACATGACGCAGAAGAGGTCCCACCCGGCCCCCCCCCGCCCCTCCCGTCCTTCAGTTACTGGTTGGTGGCTGGGGAAATCCAGATGTCCTTAACGCTACGAGTTTAAACCCGCATGCAGGTTCCACAGTGGTGGAGCTAGTTTTGCTTATGACATGAAAACATTCCAGTTCAAAATGACTACAGATTAAATGCAAATTACTTACGTATGACATACAGTTTTAGAAAATGTAGGGCATAAGGCAAAGAAACAGTTTTCCTTGTATTTTTATAATAGAGAAACTGTAATAAAAGGAACGATTTTTCACCTTTAATTGCATCATTAAGCTTTCCTTATTATCTTTGGCACCGAAATAACAACGAATGGCCTTGGATCTGTGTTTATGTAGATGGAGCTCTGAGGCCATGCAAATGACAGAAACGGTTCCCGGTCTTTGCTTGGATCCAAGTGCAGCAACTTGGCTGTGCAAGCAAAATCTTTGCTATGATTTCCTTTGAAATATTCATCGCCAGGCCACTGCACTAGACAATTACGTAGCGGGAATGCAGGGCACGGCCGTTTTAACATTCACACAGACACCCCCACGTCTGGGGCAAGGGCTAGGGCTGGAACTGTAAATCACAGCTCACTATGCAGCCCAACCCTGACGCTCAGATGAGCCTGGTGCCCATCCAGTGGCCTCAGAGTGACTGGTGACTGATCTATTATCTCTGCGCCAATCTCTATTAGCTTTCGCCGGACATTTATTGGCATGTGTCTGTCCACGTCGGAGAACATTCCAAATGGTTAAATGACAAAGGTCACAGCCAATCTACCTCATCCTGAGAGTCACTGGGGGACGCTTGTCACTGCAGCCTTGGGGGGATCATCTGAAAAAGGGAGGTGACCCGCAGTCTCCTCCCAGCTCTGGAATTTGGGGTGTCTCTCTAATGTATCAACAATTCTCAACTGAAATGAACATTTTAAAGCTACGTAGTAAAGAAAAAAACAATAAAAAAATACTAACATATTTAAAAATTCCTAATAAATGTTTATTCTTTGGTTGATGTATAAGTCAGGGTTCTCTGGAGAAACAGAACCAACGGAATGTGTGTGTGTGTGTACAGTAAGTCCTCGCTTAGCCTCACTCACACAGGTTCTATAACGTGAAGCAAAACAGTGTATGATGAAACCAATTTTACCACAGGCCACTGATACAAACAAGAGTTATGTTCCTACAGTGTCTCATCAACGTTACAATGAAACGGTGTGGAACAAAACAATGTTATCCAAGCACCTGTTCACAGAGACACTGGCTGGTTGACTAAAGGGACTGGTTCATGTGATTGCAGAGCCTGGGAGAATCCAAAATCTGGCGGGCGGGCTGCAGACCCGGGGCAGGGCTGACGGATGCTGCAGGTGAAGCACACAGGCCGTCTGGAGGCAGAGTCCTTCTTGCTCAGGGAGGCCACTCTTTGTCCTATTCAGGCCTTCAGCTGATCAGACAAGGCCCACCCACACCAGGGAGGGTAATCTGCTTTACTCAAAGGCCACTGATTTTCATGTTAATCTCCTCCAAGGACACCTTCACAGAAACATCAAGAGCAACGTTTAACCAAGTATCTGGGTTCCGTGGCCCAGACAGACCGACCCATAAAAGGAACCATCACAGTTGGATGACCGTGCAGACCATGATCCGTCTTCAGTTGTGAGCGGTGTCCCCCAGAGCCGCGTACCTAAGCCCTTTCAAATGCCACATGACTGGTTTCACTACTCAAATAATGTGCAAAACCTCCACATTCCCCGAGGACTGAAAACTCCCATGGCTCTGAGATGAGAAAGGCCCCCAGAAGTCTCCCAGGAAGGTCTCGGAGAGTTCTGGAAATTGCACAAAGCAGGGCACCTCTCTGCCCCTCTTCCGCACCTGCACCCTGTGGTCGCCCTGCCTCTGGCCCTTACGGGAGGCGTCCGTCCTTCAATGCAAACAATGCAGACCGTGAAAGCCGGTGAAGACGCCAGCCATGACCTTGATCTCAGGACTTTGGCCAGCGGGTCTCAGGGCAGAGCGCTGCTAGCACAGGCACTGGAAGCCGCCTGTGTGAGTCCCACAGCCGCTGGAGCATGGGCCGCCAGTCACCACCCAGTGACGTGTAGGGGGTAGGGGACGCGCGAAGGCAAGTTCACCTCACAACTATGCATATGGTGCTGCTGGCCTGCAAATGCCTGGCTCCTTTATCGTGAAAGCAGACGTTTTAGTGCTGCTGTCACAACTTCAGGAACGACACAAGTCCTGGGAGACTGTGGAGCCAGCGCCAGGGCTGAGCTGTAAGAGGGTTTAACTCTGTCACCAGCATCAGCTGCCCTTGTGATGGCCTCTCCCGTTTCCCAAACTTCACCTCTGCCTGGCTGACGACCTGGCGGTTACGGAAAACTGCATGACTGTCTGATCTGTGAGACCACTCTCGAGGCGTCTGCGCTACCCCGTCCAATCTGATAAACTCTACCATTTTTTAAAATTTTGTCAAGGATATTCCTGGCAAACTGAAAAGAAAAAAATCCTGCTGTGGGTCTGATTATTTTTCCTTTGAAGCAAGAAATGACATCACGCCACTTAATAACTCAAAGCCTCACTTCTCTCCGTAGACGGAACTTAGCCAAAAGACACAAAAGTCAGACAATGGGGAGTGAGCTGCAGCGCTCCAGGGAGAAGCCAACCTTCCGCTCACTGCCCTGCGATGACTCGGTGGCACTCTGGAAGCTGGGCAGGACGCAGGAGTGGCAAGCTCAGGTGGCAGAAGGCAGAACTGCCTGTGGTGAGTGTGACGGGGCGTCCGCCCCCTTACCCCGCCCCACTCCAGTTCCCACTCCCAGCCCCCGCCCCACTCCAGTTCCCACTCCCAGCCCCCGCCCCACTCCAGTTCCCACTCCCAGCCCCCGCCCCACTCCAGTTCCCACTCCCAGCGCCCGCCCCACTCTCCTGAGGCCCCTTCCTGACCACGGGCCTCCACCCCCTCCAGGCCCCAGTCTTCAGAGGCCCCTAGTCCCTGAGACCGGGCTGCTGCAGCCCCCACGCTGTAGCCCCTCCCCCGACACAGCACACGCGTGTGCAGCCCTCCGAGCTCACGCACTGTCCCCACAAGGAGAACGTCTCCTGCACCTTCCGTGTGCAGTGCGAGTCCTGACAAGCTCCCGAGCCCCGTCACACATGCTAAAGCCTGAGGAGCCGGAGGTGACGCTGCCACGGCCCTTAGCCAGGGTCGCCCCAGCACTTTGCGAGCGCACACAGCGGGTCTTCAGGAAGTGAAGGAAATACGGCGTGCCTGTGTGCTGTGCCCAAGGCCCCAGGGACTGGCCTCAGGGGGGCTGCCACTCGGCCGCTCTGAGCCTTTGCTCGTCATCAATGAGCGGACGGACCCCCGAGCTGGAGCCAGTACGTAACCCTGTGCTCTCGTAAACTAGGCTGTGACCAAGACTCTGTTTTCAAACTAATCTGAACCAAAAAAATCCACTTTCACCTCACGGCCATACTCTAGGGAGTTCCAGATATAGCCGAAAGTAGAACAGAGAAAAGAATTTATGAGCTAAAAGAAGGAAAATTACAAGGCATCGCCACACACTGAGAAATAAGGACAGAGCTTTCTACAGCCCAGCTGCCCCGTGTCGTGTCCAGCTGTCCAGCCCCCCGACCACTGTCACTACTGGACATCCTTTCAAGCCTTGGTCCTTCTCAACTCCCTCCCCCAGGCCAGGCCTTCAGAGAGAGACAGTGTGTGTATATCGTGAGTGAGGTCACTTGTTCTGTGGATGTTTCACCCCTGGGCTCCGGCCGCCTCCTTTCCCATGGCAGGTACACCACTGTCCCCTCTCCCAGTTATGCCCTGCAGCTCGAACTTCGACCTGGGGGCTCCCTCCGAGTTGGATGTGACGGGTTTTCACAAGAACTGGTGGAGAAGTATCCCGCGTGTCTCACATCAGGAGGACGCGATGTCCGAGGTCTCCTCTGTGATCCCATGTCTGATCAGCGGTCCGGGAGCTGCCAGATGATGGATAATCCATCCATTATCACATTCCCTGCGAGCCAAGGCTAATGGCTGTGGAAGCCACTGGTCGGTCCTGCCCTAACCTGTCAATTTCATTAGGGTGACAGTGCAGTTCCATCATTCCCTCTGCGTTTGTAGCTGCATTTCTTCTGCAAGGACTGACTTTGCCTCAGAAACCACTGGATCACCAGAAAAGCACAAAACTTGCTTGAGTCTGTCCCTTCGTTTACCCACTGATGCCCTAGCAACCCTCAAAGGCCAGCCAGCGAGGGATTCCTTTAGAAATCACTCTGAATTCATGCACTTCAACACATCTGATAGGTGCCAATCTGCGGCTGTGATAATTCTTCTGATGCTGTGTTCCCATCTCCAGCAGCTGGGAACCCCTTGAAAGCGGGCTTTAGGGGTGACCCCAGGAGTTTCCGAGAGGCCCCGCTGGCTCTACGATTCCACGTTGCAGGCTCACCTGGGACACCTGCTGCCCCAGACCTGGGATCAAGTTCCTTGTAACAGGAAACTGTGTGGGGACTGTGGGCCTGAGCATGGCCCCACCGTCTCAGTGTGCGTACCTACAAGATACGATCCCGTTTCTTTAAAGAGAAAAATACACCACAGCTTCATACTGAGTCTTAATTCACATTTAAGATTATAGGGTTTTTACTTCTTTGATTTTATGCTTGATTCTCTTTTATGTTAAAAATCTTAATTCCTATATTATCGTAATTACTTATTTGCTTTACCCTAATGTATGTATTTATGTGTAATATAAGTATTTCGGTACGTGTGTAAGTAATAGTTTCAAGACAGCACTCATATTACTAAACAGAGTTTACTGAACAGAGTTTTAAAATATTTTTGCAATTCTTTTCGTGGTTGAGGTATATCCTAGTAGGGCTGTACATTCGAATTGTTTGGAAGTCTATTTGAAGTAATTTTTCTCTGTGGGATTAAGGCACCAATTGATATGCAGTTTGGCTCATTTTTTAAACGTTAACTTTGTCCTTGCTTTGACAAGACAGCTTTCTTATTTAGGTTTGGTTTGGTTTTGTAATTATGGGAAGCGATACGTGATTCCAAAGTGAAAAGCTGAACCACAGTGCGTTTCGTCAAGTTCGGCTGCGTCCCTGCCCCCACCGTGCCCCACCCCCCACAAAGACCGGACCCTTTCACCGGCTTCTGGGTTATCATTTCATTGATGTTTTCCTTTTGTTTGTAATATAAGCAAATGTGTGCTCAGGGAAAGAGGTGTGTGTGTGTGTGTGTGTGTGTGTGTGTGTGTGTGTGTGTCTACACGCATGCGCACACTCATACTTTCCCAACCAACCAGTCGATGGGTGACAGCATACCACACGCTGTTGGCACCTGTCTTCCCAGGAAACAGCACCTGTGTCCCTTACCACCCCTGCACAGTGCGCCAGCCTGTGCCTTTGTCACAGTTTACTCTACCAGCCCCGTACAGATGGACGTCAGTGGTGCTGTTACAAACAGTGGCACCACGAACAGGCCTGTGGACACAGCATTGGTATTTTTTCCAGTGTATCTTCTGATAGGTTCCTGGGCCAACAGGTAAAAGCACGTGTTACCTGCTCGAGAGCCCCCGACAACCCTGTGTGTTCACTCCGCTGGGTCCTGCTCTCCACCTGCTGAGGCTCTGTTCTCACCTCACAGCCATCGGCCCATCTTCCTGATTGGCTGACAGGGCCGTCGCCACGGCTGATGGCTTGGCTTGCTTTGGTGACTGTTGCGTGGTCTGACCCCTCACACAAATATTACGGCAAATACTACTGGACTGCAGCAACAAGGGACTACGGCGTTTTCTTCTAACTTTTCATTCTGAGATCACGGTGGATTCACGTTCTGTTGTAGGACATGATACAAAGAGGCCCCATGGACCCTTTCCTGAGTTCGGGGCTACATTTCTCCTTAAAGGAAAGGGAATAATGACAGGTCCTTGTGGGGTCAGGGCCTCACGTGACTCAGAAGAGCACTGGCTAAAGGGCTCGAGTGACCTCTCACAGGTGGTTACACACTACATGCCGCTAAGGCCGGGCACGCGTGGGCATCTCAGTGGGCACTGCTGAGCTGAGGAATCTTAATCGGGGTGAACGAGCCCAACTTGACTGTTTAAATAGAATGTTCACTTGGTTTGCGTCGCACATTGGCCAGAGGGCATGAACGCACGCGTGCCGTGTGCACAGCTATGGGTGTCCCCGGCACTGCTTCTGAACAAAGCCCTGTGGGGAGCCATGATTTCTTGTTTATTCTGTAACCTTGCAGACTGGCTCAGTTTTAGCTCTTAAGGCGTTGTCTCTGCTTACACCTGGAGGGTGCTTGCAAGCTGCTGAGGAATGAGGTGGGAACGGCCAGTTCCCGGACACAGATCACTGATGATTATCAGGGTAATTGGTGGGCTTTGTCATTGAGATAATGACTTTGGGAGAGTTTCAGTGAGTCTGTAGTTCATATGTAAAAGTTGCAAATTTTACTTTCAATGAGAAAATGCTCACTCGTGATTGTTAAGCTGCACGTACACAGGTGGTATATATTGGTAAAGAAAAGTAAACTCCGTGCTTCAGTATCACTGGAGACCGGCCGCATCATCATCATTGTGAGTGTCTTTTCATTCCCACTCCCCCTTTCAGGATCCGCGTTGATTCGTGGCTGCTGGTCGGCCGCAAAGCCCAGCTATTCTCCCATCTCTGGATTCATGGTGAATAAACATTAATTCAACCATAAAAATTACATTGTTCAGACCTTTGGCCATTATTTTTCCTACTTGACGACTTTTACACTGATAAGAAAGAATTCCATTACAACTGTCATCTTCCTATCAGATTGTGGCTTTATGTTTTCTTATCTCCATGACTTAGGACATATATGTTTAACATGGTTTAGCTACAATAAAATTGCTGTCTTTAATTAACTTAATAAAATTTCCTCAGCCTTTTTAAATCTACATATGATCACTATTTTGCTTCTGCTCAAAACTGGTAAAGCTTTGCCCAGCATTTTATTTCTAATCCTTCTGTGTCCCAAAAAGAATAAATACTAAGATGGAAACTCCAAGCAAAATTTGACAAATATACTTTAAGATAACACGAATGAAACATTCACCTAATCTGTGGGTATTTAAAATAACATTTTTGGTGCTCTGTTTTACTTTTTGGAAATTTACTTTTTTAATTCACGATCAACCAAACAACCACTTTGATATTCTATTATTTTTAAATTGTTTAACTAAATATAGAGTTAATACAAAAATATTATATATATACATACATGTGTGTGTGTGTGTGTGTGTATATATATATATATATATATATATATATATATATATGAAAGTAAAAGAAGTCCAACAGAACAAATATTCTTAGTCTTGCCATCCCTGGTGTAAGAAGAAGAAAACTAACCACTTACTGGGTAACTTTCCCCAAAGCCAGCCTTTCTTTGAGTTTCCAACCCTGTGAAGGCAAACACTATCGAAATACATGTTTATCATTTCCTTGTTCTTTATCTTTGTACCCGAGTTGTTTCCTCCAGATCTGAATTTCAGATAAACGTAGCAGAAGGGATGTGTGAATTAAGGACTTTTTTCCATTCAGCATCGTGTTCCTGAAATACACTCCCATTCCACACAGCTGTAGACAATTCTTAGTTTTCACTGTCTCACCAACACTCCAGTTTGTCTACTACTACTGACCGGGATTGAGCTTCTTCTCCAGTTTTTGCTATTAGAATCAGGGCCCCTGGGAGCTTGTGCACATTTGTAGGAGTCTCTCTAGAGCTGTGCTTCTCAAACTCGCGGCTCCACAGTCACCTGGAGGACCCACCCAGCGTTTCTGATCCAAAGGCGGCTGGGATGGGGCCCAGGAATTCCCAGCAAGTCCCCGGTGGTGCTGGTGGTGCTGATGCTGCTGGCCCAGCATCACACCTTGGAGCCACTGTCTAAAGCAGCACCTGAAGCAGAACTCTGCAGCGACGGAGACAGCAGGTCAGCTCGCCCAGTTGGCGCCACTCGCCACCAGGGCCCAAGGACTTGAAACGTGGCTGGTGAGACTGAGGAACTGAATGTTTTAATTCTTTGAAATCTAATTTAATATTCATAAATAGCCACATGTGGCTAGTGGACGGCGCAGCTGAGTACCTATAACCCAGGAGTGGAATACCTGGGTCAAGGAGAACGCATCCTCAGCTCGCCCAGGTAAAGCCCATGCTATATGAAGTGGCTTTACACTCCCACCAGTGGGTACCACGGTTCCTACTGCTCTACATCCTCCGTCCTCCCTAAATGTGATATTTTATTTTTCACACCTAAACGGGAGGCCCGCAAACCTTCCTGGTAAAGACGACACACAGCTCAGCCGAGGCCTTGGGGCTAACCAGCTGACTCTGAGGACAGAACCCTTTTTGGTGACTACTGTATGCAGAGGGCTGACCCCTGAGGCTCACTGCCTGGGGTGGGCCTTTCCTTCTGTTCCAAAGAAATTGGAGGCCTGGAAATTTAAAGTTCAACAGATTTGAGAAATGTGACTTCAGTGATCCACTTACTGTGGGTTCGTGTTTTGACTCCGTTTTTTCTTTTTCTTTTTTGGGTTTTGGGGATTCTGAGTATTTCTAGCCAGTGTTTTTAAATTTTTTAAATTAACTTTTTGATGTATAATTTCCATAAGGTGAAATGCAGACATCTAAGCACACTGATTAGCTCGGAATCACCACCCTAACAAGACAGGCTCATCCTTCCCCAGGAGCCCTGCACGGCCAGAGAAAAGCAGAGGAAACGCCAGCTGTGCTTCCTGTCACTCCTAGTTAATTCAAGAACCTCACAGAAGTGAGCTCTGCAGTATGTGCTCTTGTGGTTGACACAACGTGCCTGAGACTCACCCACGTGGTCTCTGATCAGTAACCCACTATATGAACTTGTCCGTCCATCCTCCTGCTGACAGATACATGTTTCCAGTTTGGGCTAATGGCAGTAAGGCTGCCACGGTCACCCTTGTACCCTTCCTGCTGTTGTTATTTGTTTTGGGGACATAAATGAACATTTCTCTTGTATAAATACCTAGGAACGGCGCTCCTGGCCAGAAAGCACACACGTTTAGCTTCATAAAAAGCTGCCAGTTCTCCACGGTGGTGGTGGCACCATTTAACATTCCCACCACTCGTGCGGAAGACTTCACACTCCCCAACATGCAGAGTTGTCAAATCTTTTAATGTTAGCTATTCTGGGGGGTGTGCAGTGGCAGCTGACTGTGGCGCAGTCTGCATCCCCCTGATGACTAATGATGTTGAATACCTTGCTAGTGTTTACTGGTTTAGTCACAACATCTTCTACTGTGAAATGTCTGTCTGAGTCATGTGTCCACTTTTTAATTGGGCCTCCTATAGGTCTTTGTAATACGGAGCTACAGAAATGTTTATGTATCCTGAATATGAGTCCTTTGCCAGCTATGTGCATGAGAAGTATTTCTTCCCAGTGAGTCTCAGTTACTCTGGACTCTGCTGGCCCCATTATTCTATCATCTGTCCTCATGCCAACACCATGCTGTCTTGGTTACTGTAGCTTTACAGTCCCTCTCAAAGCCAAGAGATTGAGTTTTCCAACTTAGTTCTTCATTTACAACACCGTGTAAATTTTGCTCTCCTAGGTCCTTTGCATTTCCATATAAATTTTAGAATAAACTTGTTAGTTTCTACAAAGAGTTTGGCAGGAATCTGATAGGAAATGCACTGACTCTCAAAATCAATTTGGGGAGAATATTTTAATATTAAGTCTTTCGATTCATAAATGAAAAATATATGGTACATCTCACCATATATTTATTTCTTCAACTTCTCTCAGCAATGTTTTGCAATTTTTTGGTGGAAAAGTCTCGGGTATGTTTAGTTAAATTTACCCATAAGTACTTCTATGAATTTCATGTATTATAAAATGGTATTGGCCTCTAAATTTAATCTTCTGATTGGTCATTGCTAATCTCGAGAAATATAACTGATTTGTGCATATTGGCCTTGTATCCAGCATCTTTATTATTATTTTGGTAGACTCTTTATGGTTTTCTACATACGCAATCCAAGAGGGAGGTTTATTTAGCTTTCCCTTCCCGGTCATTACACACTGTATCTCCTTTTCACTCCCAATTGCCCTGGCTAGGCCTGCAAGTACCGCACTGACGAGAAACATTCTTGCCTTCAACCTAGGCGGACAGCGTTTGATAGCTCCACCATCCAGTGCAACGTCAGCTGTAGGATTCCGTAGATGGCTCTATTACTGAGGACGCTTCCCTGTTTCTAGTTTAATGAGAGTTCTTTTCATGAGTGGCTTTTGAGTTCTGTCTGCATCTTTTAACACGATCGTATAGTTTTCTCTCTTTTTCTGTTAACGTGATTGATTTTGTAATGAACGTCAAACCAACCTTGCACACTTGGGATAAATGCCACTTAGTCATGACGTACTGGCATTTTTATATATTACTTCATTCAATTTGTGAATGCTTTCTCAAGGGCTTTGCATCTTTATTAGTGAGAGATATTGGTTTATCTTTTTTCTTTTCCTTATAGTGTCCTTGTCTCACTCTGGTTTTTCAGTTACGCTGACTAATAAAAACTGCTGAGATGTGTCCTTGACGCTCTGAAAGAACCTGTTTAAGATTGGTGTTACTTCTTCTTAGACGTGTGAGATTTCACCCGTACAGTCATCTGGGCTTCCCAGGTGTCTTTGTAGGAAGGTTCTTAATTACAAGTGCCATTTACTTGATGGATACAGGGCTTTTCCAGCTTCTTATTTCTTCTTGTGCAAAGTTTGATCATTTGTATCCTTCAAGAAATCTGTCCATTTCATCTACCTTGTTTGCCCATTTTCTATTTCAATGATCATTTTCTGTCTCACTGACTTTTTCCCATTTCCTTCCTTCGACTTCCTTGGGGAATAATTTCCTCTTCTTTTTGTAGCTTCTGAAGTTATTGATTTGAAATCTTTCTTCTTTTCTGATATATACACTTACAAGATTATCCAAGCACTGCTTTAGCTGCATCCCACAAATTCAGATAGGTTACTTTTTATTATTCATTCAGTTCAAAGTAGTACCTGCTTTCCCTTTGACTCAAAGTTTCTTGAGAGGTGTGCTGCTTAATTTTCAAAAACTTGGAGATTTTCAAAAACTTGTCTAAACATCATTCTTATTGATTTCGAACTGCATTCTATTATGGTTAGATAAATACACTCTGCATGATTTCCATCTTTTTCAATTTTCAGGTTTGTTTTATGGCCCAGGAAATACACCACCTAGAGTACTGGTGGCTGTGCACATGAAAACAAAGCTGTTGGGCATCTCTCATTGCTGGACTGTCAGTGAGATCGAGCAAGCTGCGTGATGATGGTGTAACGTACAGCTCCTCTATATTGGGTGTTGGTGTGTTCCTTTCATCAGTTGCTGGGACAGAAGAATTAAAACCTGCAGTTACAGTTGTGCAGGTGCAGTGCCGTCAACAGCGTTTAACATCTTTTATGTTAACTGCTCAGTTTGCAGCTTCCCAGACTGCGCCTTTCTCACCCACTGGAATGCTAAACGTGGCTCTGGGTGGAAAGGGAAGAGGGAAAAGCACCCCTCCGCAGCCCCCGCTGAGAGCCCAGCCAGCCGTCGCCCAGGCTAGCAAGTGGGTTTTTCCTTCTGTTCACGCTGCACCCAAGGGAGCAGCAATTCAGTGGCCTGGCTTCACTTCAGAGCCTAGTCCCGCACGCCCCACCTCTGAGGAGCACAGGTCTCTCTCGTGTCCCACGTGTGTGTTCAAACCCGAGGCTGCCCCCCGCCCCCCCACCCATTTTCACTCGGGCCTGGTGACAACTCTGCTTTCCTACAGGCTTTCCTGCCCATACAAGCCGGTTTCTGGTAGCCCATCAGCACTACTGGGTGTTAACTCTGTGGGGTTTGCACTATGCATATTTAAAGCTCAGCTGGCCAGGAGGCCGCCCCCCACCCACAGGAAGTGACGTGGGATCTGAGTCCCACGGGCTAGCACTGGGGCTCTGGACGGGAGGCTCTGTTCAGTCTGATTTCCCCAGGAGGCCATGAGCTCTAGGGCGGCAGGGACTGTGTCCTCCTGGCCTCTGAGCTCCCACCCACTGGCCTAGGTCTTCGGGGTAGGTGCTCACAGAGGCTGCAAGGTGCAGCATGGACTGGGTGGTAGCAGAAAGGAAGTGGGACAGCTGCCTGGTGGCGTGCAGCTTCTGTGCCCCGGGGGTCCCACAGGAAAGCAGCACTGAGGAGGCACCATTTACAGGGCCCTGCCTCTTCCGAGAAGCCGGCTCTCACAGAGCACGGCGAGGAGATCCCATTAAATGCGTAAAGAGCAGGTATTAGACAGATTGTGTGCATGTGTGTTTCTAAACCTATACAAAAAAGGAGATGACTCACTCGAGGGGACGTAGCTTAGGAACAATGAGAGACGAGCCTATCTCTCTCCAGAGAAAAGGTCTCCAAGTTGCCTGGGAAGGGTTAAGACGCAGAATTAACAAAGTACCTGCTTCCAGCACCTCCTGAGTTGTCATGGTGACATTTCCAACTGGAAACTGCTGACACTGGCCAGTCTCTTCTCCTAAGTTCTCTTAATACCCTGTTTCCCCGAAAATAAGACCTAGCTGGACAATCAGCTCTAATGCGTCTTTTGGAGCCAAAATTAGTATAAGATCCGGTCTTATATCATATCATATTATATTATATTATATTATATCATATTATATAAGACCTGGTTTTATATTACAGTAAAATAAGACCAGGTCTTATAATAATTTTTGCTCCAAAAGATGCATTAGAGCTGATGGTCCAGCTAGGTCTTTATTTGGGGGGAAACAATAGATGAGGCGACACATCACAGGAAAACAAATGAGACCAGCAGGGCCAGTCAGGGCCATCTCACCGAGCCGCCACATCAGCTGCACAGAAGCCGCAGCCTGGCCTGGATCACTGCAGGAACGGGGAACCAGCACCATCACCTCTACTGCTCTGGACTGAAAACAACAGTCAGGATGTCAAACCTGAATCCGTTCCTTTTTATTTGATGTTTTTTACAGACCCACCATGGCATGAGTCCCCACGGCCCCCCAGGAATATGGGGCGCGTGGCCCTGCACCACCTGGCCTAGGGCTGCTGTGGGATGAGTGCCAGGTCTCATCTGTACACATCGTTCCTCCCTCTCGCCAGCCTGGGGTCTGGCTGTCAGGTGTCCTTCCTGCCACGGTCACTGTCCAGCTGGGGTGGTCCGAGGCCCAGCCAAGGGCGGTTCTGACGACAGCCTCACACGGCTCAGAACGCTGTGGATGGAGCTCCGTGGGAAGATGCAAGAAGGGGATGCCCATGTCACACAGACCCTCCCGACATCGATGCTGGGGGAGGCTTTCCGCTTCCTGGCTGGGGTCTGCAGCGACCGCAGAACGGAGGGCTGCGCAGTGGATCCCAGGAAGGCGCCACGTTCCTGCGCTAACGAAGGTGCCCACACCACGGCACAGACTGGGTACTTCAATACCTTGAACAGAACTGCTGTTTCCTACAGCCTGGGAGGACATATGAGCTTGTGGTTTTCCAGAGTACACGGTTCCCTATTTCCTTGTGAGTTTTCGGGGTCACATGTATTTCTTTGCCCAGTCTATGCTTCCGCTTCAACAGTTAGAAGAGTCTTTCAGTTATCATTTTTCCTGGAATAATTTGTTATCCATCATTTTTATGGCAGCGTTAAATTTTAAGAGAGAATTGAGAGGGATAGAAAATCTATTGCCTATTCCAGTCCCAAAAGAAAGACTTTAATAAATGCACAACTTTCATTTTACATTCAAATCTGATCCCAGGGCCAGAAAGCTCTCTTCCTGGCTAGGAGCCATCTGTCCTTCAAGCTGGAGTGGGGGGCGGGTCGCCCAGTTGTAGAACTGGGGGAAAGCTCTCCACAGGCCCCCAGCTTATTGGGCAGACCACGACACATATGGCCAAGAGGCATGGCCGCGATGGTTGGAGGACAGGGCCACACTGTCGCCCCACAAACAAGGTCTGGGAGGTGTTCCTGAGTGCTCCCTACAGGACACCAGATAATTCAGATTGTGCTGCCAGGCACCCGTCATCTACCAGTGCAGCCCTTGGCAGATGCCAGCCTGCCGGACCTGCCCAGGGCCAGGCCCAAAGGCGGGTCAGGGAGCCCCTCCCCAGGAGGGCCTGCAGGCCCAGCGCTTGCAGCCAGAGCACTCATGGCGTCCAGTAACATGCTGCAGGCGCAGAGAAGTGGGGGCCCGCCCATCTGAAACACGGTGAAAAGGCCACTCTGCTGATGTGACTTGGTATGCCACTTTCAGCCAAATGTGGGACAAGGTGATACACTGCTGAAAGCCACAAGTGCTACCATGAAAGCCCAAAGGGCTTCTTTTCAGAGTCACACACCTGCCTCATGCTAGCGAGCAGTGAAGGAGGCAGAGGCCTGGGCCTCGGTCAGGGTCCTGTGCGCGGCCGAGCAGCCTCTGTCCCCTGCCCCAGGAGGGCAGCCTCTCTTCAAACCTGCTAATTCCCAGCAAAGCTCGGCAGGCGCCCCACCATCCCTCTGCCTCGCTGGGCCCTCCGCGGGCGCCCCACCGTCCCTCTGCCTCGCTGGGCCCTCCGCGGGCGCCCCACCATCACTATGACTCGCTGGGCCCTCCCTGTGAATACATTTCTGCGCACACTCAAAGGGCTAATGGTGAAAACCAGCTCCCTGCACCCACGCTGACAGGTACATTTTAGACAATAATACTCTTAAAGCCCCAGGGAACACAGGGCTGTCCCAGCACGCAGCCCAGCGCATCATTTGCAATCCAAGGCAGTGGTTTCAGGGGAGGGTGGCCAGCAGGTTGCACGGTGACAAAGCCCCTCCCGTCCCAGAACAGAACGATGGTGTCTGCGTCATAACACCTCCCTAGGCTCAGAAAGTCCCACAAGGAAATGACGCTGTTTATTTAGTGGGATGTGCTGACGACTCCTTCTCCTTTCCCAGAACTTCCACAAACCACAGCTTTGGAGCAGGAGCAAGAGTTTCCAGGACGACTGACGGGCAGAGGTCCGTTCAGAGGAAAGAATGGAAAGGGCAGGGGTGGAGCCTTGTCCCCTGACTCTGAGCTAAGGGGTCCCCATTTCAATTCGGGCTATAAAAGCGAAGATTAGAAATGGGTGCAGCCGACACCCCAGCAGGACGGGCCTGGGGAAGACCAAGAGCGCCTCAGGTTGGGGGTGGGTGGGCTGTGCTGCCACCAAAAGGCAGCTAAGGACCAACAGGGACACCAACCGCGGGCCACACAAAAGCAACATGTGGACTCACCAGGACCCAGTGGGAAGCCCAGGGTGCTGAAGGCTGACCCATGTCCCCAGCTTCCTGACGGAGTGTCCCTTCATGCCTTCACAGAGCCGCAGAGCACAAGGTGGAGACGGGGCCTCCTCCTGGACTGGTGACGGCCACACGAGTGACAGTAACTGGCTTGTGTGGGTTCTTCATTAAGTGGGTTTTCATTATTATTGTTATCACGGCTTTTATCCATTACTCCAACAGTTCAGGGGACTGATTTCTAAAATGAGTTTTAGGGTACCCATTAAAAACAAAAACAAACCCTAAGGATGAAGTTCAAATTTAAAACCAATAACCTCTAGAAATATTTATACTCCAAGACTCCCCGAAATGGAAGTGCTGGGCCATCTTCAGTGTATAATTCTAAATAATGGGAGTCACAGGTGACCAGCCCTGGGACAGTTGGGGAGACTCTGCTTCCTCCGAAGGGGGGGCTCTCACACAGGGGGACAAAGCTCACCAGTTTGGGCCATGGGATTCAAACGTGTTCGTGCCACACGGAGACGATGGAGCGGGACGGGCACGAAGGGCCCCTGGGTCAGGAGAGCGGAATGGAGCAGTCGGAGTCACCTGCCGGGAGAGCCATGAAGGCAGCGCTGGGGGGGTGGGGGGGCGGGGGCTTGTATCAACAGTAGGTTGGTGCCGAGGGTCATCTTCTGAATCAAACTGGCAACAAAAATAATGTCCACCTGTAGAATCTATGCTGGAACTCTTTCAATTAGGTGTAAACTCCCAAAATTTCACTTGGTAATTTAGTCAAATTAGAGCCTTTAAAAACTTGCTTTTGCAACTTTTGTTGTATTATTAGATTTTGCAAGAAGAGTTATTTTAACAATGTACAATATAATTAGCCACTTAATATCATTAAGAAAATTTATGAGCCTTTATGAGTTGAAAAACAGCCCCAAATGGTATTTATTAGCTATCGGAGACTAAAAATAGGACCCCACTGCCTCAGTGAACTACGTTTAAAAAAATGTAGTCACAAATAATATGTCTAATTATGTATTAAACTAATTCTTCCCTTCACCTTTTGAATTTCTAAACTCCTTACCTCATGTATCATTTTAATTATTTTTCCAGTTCATTCCCAGGGAAACTGGCTGATGGAGAATTAATTAATGGGTTCAATGAAGAGGCTGCACCATTGTTCCTGCCACAGTCTGAGCCCTGGCCTCATTTGCATGTCTCCTTTTATTCTAAACAATAGCACTGCTGAGATTTCGGCATGAAATTGTTAGCTCGTTAAAGAAAACACAATCATATCCATTTCCACAGATACTCATCAATTATCACATTTTACTGTGAACACGACCCATGAATAGAGCAGACACTGGAGCTCCTGGCCCCAGGGTTTGACAGACCTGACAGGCATTTAAATACCCGCCAGGAAAGACCCCCTGGATGGTGGACACTCGGTATGGAGGGGAGGATGCGGGGCGCAATATGGTGTCCTGCGCAGCTGTGTGCAGGCGGCAGATGGAGAAACACACGTCCCCAGGTGAGCTGGCCTCCTGACTGCCCAGCGTCCAGCGCAGGGACGGCCGCTCTACCCCAGTGATGCTGACAGAGGGGGAGGAAGGGTACTGGGGTGGCAGGTCCTCTCCCCAATGATGGGCCGCGCGGAGGGGCCGCCGAGCCCGACACCAGCCTAGCTGGAGACGGTGATGCCACACAGCAGGTGTCCTGAGGAACAAGCCAGGACACCAGAGCCTGCCTGTGTCCTGGACAGTAGACACACACACACACACACACACACACACACACACACACACGCAAACCGGCTGTCCCTCCCCAACATGTCTTACTGACTACTCAAGGGGCACCTACTCTCTGTCACCCACTCAACAGGAGACAGTTCTCCTTGTCTTTCAACGTCCATCCTGGAGCAGTAGGTCTGGTCCAAACATGCAAACAGGTGCTCAAAGCATCACACGTAAATGGGTGGCCAGAAAGATGGACAGGTGGACAAGTGCACCAGAGCGGTGAGGCTGGCAGTCGCGCCTCCATGTGTGAGGGCAGACCCACAAGAGCGTACGAGGGCCCCTCTTCGGACAAATGCTGAGCAAAGCTCGGCTGGGCGTGTGGAGCCTTAACCTATTTCTTCCAAGTTACTGAATGAACGGGTTCTTCAAAAGGCCCGGTACCCGGCCAGGCAACCCAGGCCCACGACGACCTGCAGGAATCACCACTTTTCATTAATAGCGCTGCCCCAAATCAGAAAACCCGAACAAGGTTTTGCAATTTCCTATCCAAATACAAGCATTAAACCTGGGCAAAAACAAGCAGATGAAGGAACAGGTGGGGTCACAGCAGGGATGCTGAGGTCAAGTGCTATCCAGGGCCCCGGGGTTTCCTCCCCACCCAAAGGGACACCTGTCCATGCAAGAGTCACCGGTGGGTGAGCTGCAGAGAAGCCAGCTGCCCAGGCGAGCTCGGCCCTCTGAGATTCTGCGTGCCAATTTGCAGGTGCTGAGACGGGGATGTGTCTCGCTCTGCCACAACGTACTCCTCCCTTCCCGGCAATGCCTAGCGCCAGGCGCAGGGCTGGCCAGCACCTCCCAGCCTTCCTGTGCAGCAGGCATGGCAGGGCGTTCTTCACCAAAGGAACGTGACCGAAGGATGGGGCCACCTTACTGCGTTTCCCTTCTGCTGAGCTGCGCCATCACACGTTGGGGCTTTGGGGCGCAGCAGGTCAGCATCCCCAACGTCCCCGCTTGGCCCCTGCACGATCTCCTGAGGTATCATACCCTGCATGTCCCAGCACCCGTGGCCCCCCAAGGAACCACACCCAGGGAGCGCAGGTCCCCTCTGCTGCCTGTCCACTCGGGGATTCAGTGGCATCACACTTCCCTGCACTGACAGCGAGGGGGCCTGGCGGTTGTTTTCATGCATTTGGGGTGTTTTCTCTTCTCAACAAAACCACCAATTCTTTGAGAAGGGGCCTGTGCTTTACACGCACGCCCGGGCTTATTTAGTCCCCAAAGCGGAGGCATATCACAGCGACAGCCCTTCCTGATGGAGCCCATCACCTTTCCTACCTGTCAGCACATTTCTGAGGCTTACTCAAAGTCCCCTTTGCATGTCCCACGCCTCCCATGGCAGCGGCCTGCGTCCAGCTGTCCCCTGGGCATGGTCCCCGGGATGCGTCCAGGGTCCTCCAACTCCGGGTCCAAAACGGGGCACCCACCATCCCACACCGCACACCAGACAGCGGGCTTGCCGAGGACGTGCGGGCGGGATTGAGAGAGTGAGCAGGACTCCAGGAGTCTCCTTGCATCAGGACGTGGAGACGTTTGCTGAGGGCAAAACGAAACACTCAAATCTAGCGGCCTCCTGGCATGAGGAACAAGGGCACGACTGGGCACCAGACGGCCTGGGTTCCCAGCAGGGAGAGGCCGCCGGGCAGAGCAGCGGGGGCATTTTCCCCTTCCGTCTGCTCAGCTGGAGTCAGAGATCCAGAAAAGCTCGAGACTGAAAGACCTTTAACCTCTCTCTCAGCCCGAATCTAGAAAACTCGAGAGAAAATCTGAGGCTATGATCCCTCGGGTCTCCCCAGCCATCCACTCAATGAGTTCCAACGCCAAGTCTTTGCTAAGTCTCCCGGACAACCACAGCCGTAAAAAGAAATCGTCACAGCATTCATTTCGCACCCCTCCCACCACACTCCCCACCCCTTGCAGGTCCAGGTGAGCCCAGCTGGGGACCGAAGCCCCTGTGCAGGTCTGAGGTCACCTGCTCTGTAGAGAAGGCCATCACCTGGGCAGAAACCACATCGGTGCAGACACAACTTAGAAAATGGAGCTGGAACACTTTAACTTTTCACCAATGCTAGTGAGGAGCCAAAAACAGACTCAAAAATAATCCCACTTTATCATCGCGATTCCTCTCATTTAAGAAAACATGGATACATCCTCCAGAAATCGCTTCTTCATAATGACGGAGATTAGAGTGTACAGTACATTTCTCAAAAGACACTGTCAGCTGCAGAGAAGAAATTAAAGACACTTCTAGAGTTAACATTTATTCTTTGTGAAATTTAATTAAAAGCAGCTCATTTTTGACACCTTAACGCACCAGAGACCCTGAGTATATCGAAAGACAAAAGGCCCTCGTAGTAACTACTTCTCAGAGTGTGTGAATACCCAGATGCTCCCAGGATTCCACGTTTTGGGGACAGTGACAGTAGCACGGGGGCCCAGCTCTGCCCCACCCAGGCCCAGGCTGCCCCCCAAGCCACAGTGGTTTACAAATGACAGTGCATTCACAGCAGTAAGAAAAGGAAATGTTTTTCCTGAAAGCAAACTACCATTTCTATACTTAAAATAAAATGCCACCAGGTGAAATGGATCACACAGAACCATTTAATCCTCCCTGACATTAAGCATATTGAGCCAAACAGCTCAATCTGTGCAGACATTCAGCAGGGACATCAGTGGCCCCGACCCCATGTTTCCTGAAGCACACGTGGCCTCCGCGGGCTCAGCTGCCCGCACAGAGCAGCAGGACCATGCCGTGCCGCACAGCTGCCCGGGGACCCAGCAGCAGCGCTGGCCTGTTCTGCATGCCAACCAGGCTGACGCTAACGAGACCCCAGGTGCCAGTGGCTATCCTGGTCCCGCCCATGGTATCTTCAATTCTAACCCCAGGGGGCCTGTGAACGTGACCTTAGTGGGAAGCAGGGTCTCTACAGATGTAAAGGCGGAATGCTAGGTGACAACAGAGGCAGGCACTGGCGTGCTGTCTATGAGTCAAAGATCACCAGGGACTATGGTGATACCGGAAGCTCGGAGAGGCAGGGACAGATCTTCCCTCGGCCTCCAGCAGGAACCAGCCCTGCTGACACCTTGATTACAGACCTCTGGCCTCCAGGACTGTGAGAGAAGAAAGGTCGGCAGGTTCAAGCCCTACCCCCCGACCTCCGTTTGTGGCACTTGGTCCCTGGGCTCTAGGAAACAAGCACCACAAGTAAGAGCCGGTCCCGTCCTTTGCCTCCTCAGGCTTGACCAGAAGGGAACCCAGGCTTTTCCCTGACACTGTGCTCCCCTCTATTTCCAGGGTCCCAAGAAGACTCGTCACATAGGCCGAGTAACCCTGCAGGCTGGTTTCTCTCCATCTGTCAGATGAGGTCTCACTTTCACTCTCAGGGCTCCAGGGACCTGGCTGGGCCCATGCTACATGTCCCCAAGCTTTCCAGGAGCATTCCGGAGGCTTTGTCAGCCTAGTGCAGGCCACCCTCTTGTGGGCAGCAGGCAGGGACGCTGCACGAGTCCACGTGCCTACCTGGCCGAGAGCGAGTTCCAGGTACAGCACGTGGAAGGTTCTCAAAGCAGACTCGCCGGAGGTCAGGGGACAGGCCCCAACGTGGGAAACACTGACGGGGAACACTGCCAGCCCTGCGATCTCTTAGAGTCGTGGCATCTGAGGACCAGAGAGGGGAACCCACAGACCAAGGCCCCACACTAGGCAAGGGGGCTGCGAGCTGGCCGCTGGCCCACACCACCTCCTAAGGAAGACACGCAAGGCTCGCGGGTCACACTGCATGGGACACCACCGCCCATCTTACACCCCTCGAGGACCCGCGGCTCAGGCAGGGCCACAGACACCCAGGGCCAGCCGGATGAGTCGGGACCTCAGCCCAGGTCTGGAAAAGGTAAGCCCCCGGCCCATCTGCACCACGTACCTCTGACAAACACCTGACACAGCTGAACAGTGAGGATTCATACAGCGGCCTGGGAAAGGCACAGGCACACAAGCTGAACAATCAGAAACTCGTCTCCGTGGTGGAACAAAGCCTGGCCCTGAGGTCACATGGGGAGACGGTGCCCCCAGGGGCCCCCCCAGCCCCAGAAGGAAGCCTGCCACCAAACCACTTAGCAGCTGAATGCTGAAAGGTTAGAACGGGCTGATCAAATTGCATTTGCATATGTATTCCCATTTTTGAATACGCAAGAAATAAAAACTTGCAATACTTTTTAATAATTTGGACTTAATGCATATTTAGGTATTTCTTTGTGTGGAGCTGCTTGCTTTGTTAGCTGCCGGAGCAGACAGGCGCCTCTGGAAGGGGCTCCTGAGCACTATGCAGATTACCTGCCCCACGCCACTCACGGGCTGCTCCCGGGGCCGGCAGGACACAGGCTTCCCAGGCTCCTCAGGGCCGGCAATGCCTGGCAGTGAGGGTCCCGTGCATCGGGGCACGTTGATCAACCGAAAGGAACACTCACATCTGAAAACCACTCTGAGGAAAAGCACCAACCTTATCTTGAACTCTCCTTCAAGGAGATCAGAGTAAACCCACAGCCCCCGGCAGGCCACAGAGAGGAGGCCCTGGGGACGCCACGCCCTGCCGTGTGACAAGGAGTGTCCTGCACACCACAGCCCACACAGCGCATGAGTGGGCAGGGCCACCTCCTCCTGGGGCTGGAGACAGAGCACAGGAGCAGCAGCAGCTGACACCTGCAGGATCCAGATGTCCGAGTCGGAAACGCTTCACAGCGGCAGCAAAGCTTAGGGGACTGCCACCCAGGGCCACTCCGAGGCCTGAGCTTTGAGGAGAAGAGCTGTCTCCAAAGAGATGCAGTGCCGACCCCAAGGGCTCCCACAACCACACAGCGTGTCCTGTTTGCCCTCTTGCAAAGGTAGCGATGGCAGAGTGTGACTTCAGGGGACCAGGAAAGCGGCAGCCCCTCCCCACACCCCTGCCGCCTGTGCAGCCCTCAGCCCAGCCAACCACCTGAGAAGAGAGCAGGGCATCATCTGTAACCTGGGCAGGTGCCGGCCCGCTGGCCCCGCTACTTGACTTCAATCAGTGGCAAAGAGCCTTTATTCTGTGATCACAGAGCGAGGGGAGACGAATGCCGGCTTCCACAGTCCTGCCGCGGAAGTGGGGCCGCGCCGGCGGAATAGCAATGAGCGCGCCCGCCGCCTCTGTGAGAGGCTCTTGGCCGCGCTGCCAAAGGACACAGCAGATGCTACGAGGCCGACCTCTGGGGTATAAATAATGCGGCTGGGGACACTCGGCATAGGGGGGACATCTGGGGGCTGGCCTGGACCACGGCGCCATGCCAGGGTCACACAGGCGGCCTTGTGACTCCAGGGGTGTGCCGGGGACGGAGAGAAGTGAGGCGGAGGGTGGCTGCTCCCCGTCCCATCAGTGCTCCAATGGGAAGCCCCGGCAGACCCACTCGCTGCCCCCCAGCCCCCACCCCTGCCCCGAAGCCCTCCCTGAGCCCTCTGCCGGGTGCTGACCCTCCTGGCCCTAGGAACTGTCTCTCGGGGCTCCTCCGTACTCTGGACAGACTGTGACCGCCAGAAGCAAAAGCCACAGGGCGTCTGCAGAGGCTGCTCAGCGCCCAGAGCCCTGCAGGTCACACTGGGGTTCCAGACAACGCAGGCGACAACAGAGGCTCCACGTAACTCAGCCCCTAGCGTTTAAAACTGTCCCACCAAGAACCTGCACAAAGTACAAGGGTGTCGTAAAATGTCGTGCGGCCAGTTCCACACACGTGAGAAACTGTCGCAATTCAACAGTACCCATGGGAATGAAGACAGAATCCGGGTGTTACCACCTGTGTCTGAGTGGAATTAAGAAAAATAATGTCAATTAACGTGCCTCATGATGACAAGGGTACCGCAAAACACCGCTGTCACACACCACCCATCACAATCGACATAAAGAATCCCGCAGAGCAATTCACCAGCTGCCTCAAGTGCGTGGGTTACTGAAGACAAAGGCGAGAAGAGACACCACTGGCTCGATGGCGGTGATTTATGCTGGGGCAGTGATGTCCGAGGGAGGGGCTTTCTTTTCTCTAAAGATTCTGCAAGTCTCTCATGGCGAATGAATAGAATATTTTAGAAAGTAAGCGGAGGTGGAGGAGGCCCGCAGGAAGTGGGCTCGGGGTCTAGGGTTTATCCAGGCCCAGCGCCCTCGCTCAAGGCCTGTGCTTCTTTTACTGGCCTCTGTGAGCTCAGCAATTAAGTACAAGAAAGTCTGCCAGAGTAGGGACATTAAGCTTCGAAAGTCTCAGTCCTCACACAGGCACACAAGGCCCCTGGCTGGCGCAGGACAAAGCCTGGTCCCCGAAAACTGGCATGATCACGCCAGGGGCCCAGGCAGACCCATCTTCCCCTCGTGGGCACTAGCAAAAGGTCACTGGAAATAGGCCTGGAAACCTTGGAACCACTGTGCACACTTGTGACGCCCCAGGCCAAGCTCCTGAAAGCAGTTTGAGGTGAACTCGTACTTTCTCACTTTCTTCCAGAGCAAATAAAAGGGAAGGTAGTTACTGGGCGGTGCCAGACCTTAGAGGAGTCTATGAATGTAGAGCACAGTTAGTAAGGGGCAGAGTGCCACCGGGCACTGCCAGGTACTGCAGCCGGTCGCCAGCACTGCCAGGCACTACGAACGTCCCGCCGCTCAGGGCAGGCAGGGACACAGCTACTCCAGGCACCGTGCCTGTGCATGCGTGGGTGCTGCAGGGGATGGGCTGGGGACAGCCGTGGGTAGGGCTGGGGTACAGGGACGTGTTTCGGGGTGCACTGTGACCCCACCGGCCCCCATCCCTCCTCTGGCCTAGCAGCCACCATCATGAATGCCTGGTCTGCCCTGTGCCTCTGTCTGTTAAGGAGGTCTCTGTCACCGGGGACACAGGTCGAGACTGTGTCAGACACGGAATAACCGGCTGCCCTGGGGACAAGGCCAGGCCTCCCACTCCCAGCCCCTCGGCCCCTCGCTGGTCTGCGGGAGCACAGAGGGACCACACCCACATTTGTTCTGTGACTGAGGAACAGCAAAGGGCCAAGGTCACCGTGTCCTCAGATGTCGTCTGTTCTTGGGCCAGGACCGACCTCAGGAAGTGCTCACCCACAAAACGGCCCACGTGTGCCCTCTCTCACCTATGGGAGGGGCTGGCTCCCAGACAAAGTCCTGCCAGAGCAGTGGGGCAGGTGGGGGTGGCCTCACTAGGACCTTCTCCGGTTGTTTCCTTGTTCTTACTTTTGTCCTTTCGGCTGACAGCCACCACAGGCCACCTGCCCCGACTGTCCCAGAGCGAGCTCCAGTCCTGGCCCAGCTGCCCTTGGCCACCCCGGGTCCAACAGGCATTTCAAACACAGGACGCCTGATAGAATGAATGCCTCCTTTCCACTCCCTCTCCGCTTTCTCCTGCCCAGTCCTGCCCAACTCAGTAAGTGCCACCTAAACCATCTACTGACACCAAAAGTCTAGTGTGTCAATTATCTACTGTTGTATAACAATCACACACAGCTTAGCGGTGTAAGATTCCTTATCTCGCCATTTCTGTGGGTCAGGGTCTCTCCAGGCTGTATGGAGTCCAGGGGTCAGCTGGGCTGCAGTTATCACAAGACTCAAAGGGAGGACCTGTTCCCAAGCTCGCCCATGTGGCTCACGGCGACCTTGGGTCCTCACTGGCGGATGCCAGAGACATGGAAGGGCCCGCGGCGCGGCTCACAACGTGGCAGCAGCTTCCCTCAGAGAGAGCCAGGGCCAGAGCCAGCAAGACAGAAGTCACAGTGGGAGGGGTGAGAGCCCATCCCTTCCGCCACGTTCCACTTGTTGGAAGTGACCTGCATCTCCGGAGCACGCTCAGGCGTGGCCGCAGGAGGGCGTGACCCAGGCATCAGGTGTCGTTCTGGCCCTTCCAGAAGCGTCCACCACACCCAAACCCACCTTTCCTTCTTCAGCACGTACCTCTGACTCCACCTCAAAATCCAAGGTGAACATAAAGCCTGGAAACGTAGATACTTTCTTTTCCACCGGATTTCACAGACGGAAGACATCCTTGGCATCAGGCTACGACGTCAGTGGTGCCTGGTTATTGCAAACCCAGCCTTTCCGTGTCGTCTCCACAGCCTGCTTCTGACCGGGCCACGGCCGTGTCTCAGCGCAGCGCTGCAGAACCCCCAGGCCTTTCCAGCACACCCTGCACGGTCACTGCCCCCCTGCCCCTGGGCCGTTCACAGCGGCCCTCCTCCTGCTCCCCACACCCCCTTCTGTCGCACTGGATGTGGCTGTCTGAGCTCAGGGCCCGTGTCCTCCGTGGCCACGTGCAGTGCTGAGAATAGGGCCAGGCCCTTAGTGCGTGCCCACTAAATGGCCCAGGGGCTCCCCACAGGCGACCAATGGATCCATTTCCCGAGGCGCTGGAATGTGCTCAAGGGCCTGGCAGCCCCACCCCCAGCCGTCTCCAACTCAGCTTCTCCAGGGGCGGTGAAGACTGGCCACACAGCAGGAAAATGAAAAAAGGGGGGGAATTTCACCCCACACGTGGGAAAGGACTGGGTGCCATGGGAGCCAGCGCAGGAGATGGGTGTCGGGGCGGGCAGCAGTCTGTGGCAGCCCCTCAGGGGTCCGTGCAGCAGGGGTAGCTGGCCTTTGAAGGGCCGGAGCCCCTGGCCCTGACCTCTTCCCCGCGTCCCAGTGGCACGGCCAGGTGCTGTGGAACGCGGGCCTGTGTCTCAGAAGGGCCAGGCCCACAGAAGCCTGGAGCTCTTCCACGGTGTGGAAAGCAGAATGCTGCGACTCCGAGCCCCACTGTCCCTGCTTCACGATCTGTCTCCCCGTGGCTCGGCGGCTGCAGGGTGCCAGCTCAGCAGGCCACAGCCCCACACCCACCGCAACCTGCAGGACCTTGTTCCAGAGCCGAGGAGATGTGGAGAAATGGTGGCAGCCCCTGGCGGCTGGACCTGCTCCGGCCGTGCAGTGCCCGGAGTGACAGACCTGGGCCAGCCTCACCGCGGTCTGATGCCGGGCCCTGGGCACAGTGTCCTGCAGGAGGTGGGTGCGTAAGGAATGAGCACAGCGTGGAAGGGAGTAGCACATTGCGCAAGTCCCTTGATCGTTGAGACCCCCAGGTGCAATTTCTATAAAAACTGGGTAACGATGAGAGCCTGGCGATAATACCAGGATGCGTGCAGCTCCACGGTTTACAAAATACCAGGGCTACAGAAGAAACACGACCTTATCTAGTGCCCACTGTGTGCCCAGTACTTCCCGTGCCAGAGCAAGGAAGTGCCCGGTATGGCCCCAGCGGCCCTCTCTGTAGGGAAAGTCTTACTGGCACATAGCCACCCTGCGTGCGCCTGGGCCACAACAGCAGGGCAGCACACGGCCCCTGTGGCCCACGGGCCTGAAACACTGACTGCCGGGCCCTTCCCAGGAGACGCTGCCAACCCCTGTGCTGAACACACGTCACTGACGCCCACAGCAATCCCACAGGCGAGCCCGAGAGAGGGGACCTGCCCACGGCCCCATGGGCAGCGCTGAACTAGGACGAGATTCAGTTCCTACAACTCCGAAAGGTCGTGGAGGAGAGTCCACTGGGGCCTCCGTGAAATGTCCCAGCAAGTCCTTTCCTTGTGGCCCCTGGGTCAGTTTGACTGGAAATTTACTGGGATAAAACGCCCTCCAGGCTGATGGCCCTCATGCCACGTCCCTCCCATGGCGTGTGCCAGGGGCCTGGGGCCAGAGGCCTTGCCAATAGCAGTGCGCTTGGAGCCTCGTGTACGGGGGCCCTGCCTGAGGAGGTGGCACCCCAGACATATGGTGCGTGATCCACAGCGGAGGGGACCGGGCTCCACACTTCCTGTCCTGTGATTGACAGCCCGCCCTATAGCTGTGGTAACAACAGATGCCCTTTGGGATATGGGCAGTGGAAGTGTCTTAATCAGAATTCAAGTGGCCTTTGGATCCCACCAGGAAGGGATTTAATAAATGCCTTCAGCCAAATGAAGGCATCTTGCAATATTCACGGGGGGAAGGAAAGTCTTCCTTTCCTTGAAAGAAAATCACCAGGCCGTGGGCAATGTATAAACTCTGCAGGCCCCCCCACTAGCACACAGGCCCCCCTGCCCCGTCTCAGAGTGCCACACCCATTCACAGCCACGGGCCACGTGGGCCTGTTCATTTATCCTGTCATCCACTGACGGACACTAGGTTATTTCCACATCTTGGTTTTTGTAAATAATGCCACCGTGAACATGAGGGTGCAGGTACCTCCATGAGACAATAATTTCATTTACTTTGGATAAATTCAGAGTTGCAGGATAAAAAAAATCAATATTCAAAAATCAGTTGCATTTTACACACTAACAACGAACCATCATAAAAAGAAAGTTAAGAAAACAATTCCATTTACAATAGCAGCAAAAAGAATAAAATACTTAGGAATAAATTTAACCCAGGAGGTGAAAAATCTGTATACTGAAAACTACAACACACAGATAAAAGAAACTGAAGAAGATACAAATTACACGACATTCCGCGTTTGCAAATTCGAAGAATGTATACTGCGAACACATCCCACCTACCCGAAGTCATCTTCAGGCTCTCTGCGGTCCTATCAGAATTCCAGGGGCATTTTCACAGAACGAGAAAAACAAACTTAAACCTCATCTGGAACCACAACAGACCCCAAGTAGCTAAGCAGTCTTGAGCTGGCTGACAGTCTCATGTCATTTAATAAAACTGAACGCTTCGGTCTCCTGCCTTTCAGGAAATCTGCATGGCAACCCCTCAGGCCCGTCTCCTTCCCAGCAAGGTCCCCCCGTGGACGTCCCATTCAGAGGGGAACAAAGCAGCAGCACCCAGACACTGGGAGACAGTCCCGTGGCTCCCCCCATGCCTGCAGCACCAGAGCCCACCCCAGCAAGCACCTGGGAGGCCAGGGACCCTTGTCCAGGCACAAGCCACACCCACTTCCATCCTCTCGGGAGCAGGCTGAGCAGACAGAAAGGCGGCTACTATCCCAGGACCTGTGGGTAACAGGCTGTGGGGGTCTGTGGGCCCTGCAGGCACCAGTGCCCAGGCCTCTGGAGCTAAAGGGCAACCAGGCACATGGGGTGCCAGCGTGGCCGTCACTCACGTCTACGCTCTCCCAGGACTCTGGGGGCTGCAGGGACAGGCTGGGGAGCAGGCTCTGGGCTTCGGACAGCAGAACCCCGTGAGCCCTGAGCCAGGGCACCACCCGGGGTCTGTGGTGTGGAGATGAGACAGAAGCCTCACTGTGGCCGTTTTTCCAGAGAATGTGCATGAATCCCAAGATGGCAGATGCTGCTGAGGCCACAATACTGCAGGGCTCCCTGGCCCGGAGCAGCTCTGCGTGAGGAGAGGGCGTGGGGCGTGGCAGCGCAGGGCGGGTGAGGTACTACATGCACCAACTGCAGCACCCCTGGTGCCACCAGCCAGGCAGAACCCCTGGAGTCAGAGCTCCTCCAAAGCACGGCCAAGCTGACTTCCTGCCACAAGCTCGCACACGGCGGGTGACTGGCTGGGTCGCAGCCTCTCGGCCTGCGGGTCCACAGAGTGAGTCCAACAGGGAGACGGCACCTGGTCACAGGTCACACGACACAGGTCCGCCCAGGCTGTTCCAGACACCCCCCAAAGGGCACCTGTTATGACTGAACCACGTTCCCCCCAAATTCATAGGTTGAAGCCCTAACCCCCAAAGGGACCGTATTTAGAGAAGGGGCCTCTAAGGGTGGGGTAAGCAGGTCCTAAGGTGGGGCCCTGATGCCACAGCACTGCGGTCCCTGTAAGAGCAGGGAGACTCCTGGGATCTCTCCATGCGAGCACAGAGGACAGGCCACATGAGGACACAGTGAGAAGGCAGGTGTCTACAAGCCAAAAAGAGAGTCCTCACCAGGACCCAACTTTGTGGACACTTTGATCTTGGACTTTAAGCTCCCTCCCTCCATTCTCCTAGGTCCCAGCTCAAACCTCCAGGAAGAGGCCATCTCCTGACCTCCGACCTCCTACCTCTGACCTCTGCATCACAAATGGTAACTCCAGCATCCTCCATCCCTTCATGAGAGTTTGCATGTTCACACCCTGCCACTGTCACCACCTCAGTTTCTTCAGCACCAGGAGGTTTGCAAAAGCAGTTCACCTCCCTCTTGGACTCTAGAATGTTCCCTCTCCTGTCCATCCTGCATGACTAATTCTAAAATGCCACTTTTGCTTCTTCTCCACTCAAAAGCAGCTCCTGGTGCCGACTCCGTTTTCCTCACAGCATCTCTACTGCCAACACTGAGCCTTTCATTCGCCACAAGTCATTTCTTTACACGTCCATCATCTCTCCACTGGAACGTGAGGGGCCCGTCCAGCTTCTTGTGCCTCCCCAAGGCCCGGCACAGTGACTGGTGCACACTGGGCACCGAACATGGATTTGTGGAAGAAACGTTTGCACGGAGGTGGGGAATGACGCGGCGAGCAGAGGCCAGGAAGGCACCGACCCGGGCACCATGCCCCACCGGAGCCGCCCAGCGCCCTGCCTGCGCGCCCGGCCTTCCAGGCGGGGGTGACTGACACCTGGCCCACCTCCCGGGTGGCAGCTAATAGGGCTCATTTCACCCCCACATTCCTGACCTTCAATGTAATAGATTTATTTCTGAATTCAAATAAAGAACAAGAGAACACACGCCAATCAGTCTCCAGCCCTTCTGTCCGCAGTGACGTTGAACCCTGAGGTGGCACTAACGTGGAGGCCACCCCATCGGGGAGGGGCACACACCTACAGTCCCAGAATCATTCTCACACGTTCTCCAGGGCAGGACACTGATGCTCAGACCTGCTTCCTCCAAACAACTCCTGACAAGGACACACGTGTGA
This sequence comes from Rhinolophus ferrumequinum, assembly GCF_004115265.2. Classification (NCBI taxonomy): domain Eukaryota; kingdom Metazoa; phylum Chordata; class Mammalia; order Chiroptera; family Rhinolophidae; genus Rhinolophus; species Rhinolophus ferrumequinum. The sequence goes on from NC_046293.1 coordinate 2,472,315, forward strand.
CCTCTGTTGTATCGTTTCAGGCCAGGCCATGGGACGCGCCTGGAAGAAGCACGGCGGAGTCTGTAGGAGGACGGCACCCGCATACTCGGGGAGGCTGAGGGGCTGCTGGACCGTACACACGATGCACTCTGATCGTCAGCAAACGGCTCCCAAAGGAAACTGCTCAGCCACAGGCCAAGGCCCTCTGCCGTCCTCCCCTCCAATGTGGGGAGGAGAGGCCAGAGGTCTCCTGGACCAGCGAGCCTCCAGGAACCCACAGGGATGGCAAGGTCCCAGCAGGAACCCAGCAGGGACGGCAAGGTCCCCCCAGGGCCAAACGGCTGCCAGCAGTGGGACAGCTTTCTCGGAGCCAGAAAGAGGAAGTCGAGCTGGAATTGACTATCCCTGCCGCAACCCGTTCTAACAGCTGTCAGACTGGACACACCATTCGCTCTTCCTGTCACCCTCAAGCCTGCACTCACCCACTTGAAAGCAAAGCCTACTCGCCGGCTTAGGGACACAGACCAGGCATGTCAGGGTTACGGGACAAGTGAGGGCCAAAAGGAAACAGATGAGATGAGAGCACCCAGGCTGACCAGGACACCAGGGACATACGGATGATGGCCCCAGCTCTACAGCTGCCGACCAGCCAGCAGGGAAACAAGCCCAGGGGCTTCCCTCTCATGTGAGGTCATCAAAACGCAGGCCCTGGATCCGGCTGAAGAGGGCACGGTGTGTCCCTGCACAGTCCCGGGCTGGAGAGGGAAAGGAAAGCCGGTGTCTGGGGCCTATGGAGGCCTGGTCACCCGCTCCCATGGCCAAGACGCTGGGAGCTGGACGGCCCGCTCCACCCAGGGCAGCCCATGGCCAGACCACTTCGGGTGCAGGTCAGGCCACGCGCCCAGGGAGCAGGGGCCATCTCCCTGCCGGGTGAGCAATTTCTGATTGTGCTCTTTTAATGCCTTTTATTCACACTCGTGCCATTGTCTAGTTTGGGGTCTGGAACGGGGTAGGTGCTTATCTACTGATACAACCTTTTGTTGACACGTCCCAGAGAATTTTCAGCTGCCTTGTAAGGGGTTAAAGACTTACTGAAACCTGTAATGGCCCAGCTAATAAACACCCGTTTAGGGAAGAGTAATCACCAATCACCATCCTATGATTGCTCGGTATTTTCATTGCCAAAAGATGCAATGCAATTTCATGGTTACTTGGGCCTGTAAAATAAAAATACCCCCAATTTTTAAGATATGAAAAGGTTTATGACCAGGGGACATCAGTTTAAGAATGAGTCCATGGTCCAAATGAGTGAATTCATGACAAAATTTAATTTCAGGAAAATTAATTCAATAAAGGTGTCACACTTGTACTTATATTTTAATACGTATTAGGTGTTTTAGCGAACTGGTGAAGGGCCGTGGACGCACAGATCTGTTTTCCAGCTCCCCAAAATGCGACTGACTTAGTATCTAATTTATCCATAACGGGGACAGAACGACCAGGCCAGGGTCTTGAACAGCCTAACTCATCACAAACAGCGAGTGTTCCCAATTTACGGGAGATTACGTTTCGCTTCCTGAGATGCTTCCGAGACCTAGTCAACGGTACAGGCGGTTGGCCACTTTACCCAACGGCCCAAGGAAAGACTTTATGTCCCAACGAATGTTAGTGGCCAGAAATTCTGTCGCCGCCAAAGTACCTAGAAAGCAAAACCAAAGTGCGGGATTTGGACGTAATGCACTGACTCGTCCTAATTTCTGTATTGGGCATCACTAGAATAGATAAGCTACAAAAAGGAAAAGCAAAGTCAAACACAGGGCTTCAAAGCCACGACACACACACCGTGGGCACGTGGGCCAGCATCAGGAACAAAGCTTTGGGTCATGGTTCTAGGTGACTCATGAAAACTAGCAGGCGTGGAGGCCCTGCAGGTCAGCAGCCAGAGTTCCCTGACCCACGGGAAGAACACAAGGCGTCCTTCGATGGAGGGAGGGGGGCCGGAGACCCTTCCAGCTCAAAGGCCCCTGCCTGCCACCACCATCTCGATGGCCATCGCAGGCAAGGCTCTGACGCTGGAGCCCAATCCCGTGCCTGGAAGTAACACAGGAAGCCTGCCCCTGGAGCTCCCCTGCACAGTCTCCGAAGGCAGCTGTCGGCGCCCCAGGCCCCAGAGGGTGACGCCCACTACGAGAGAAAGCCTGCGCTCAGAGCTGAATGAACTCCAGCCTCCACAGGGATTCGATGCCCAGTCCGGCTATCGTGTCTGCCACCCGTGAGAGAGAATGAAAGGCCGTGTGCCACCACCCAGCGTGGACTCAGCTTCAGCAAACATCGCTGACAAAATGAAAAGGTGCTAGAATAAGCAATGGGATACTCGAGGGAACAAAGGTGGTTTGTTCCAGAAAACTCAATCTCCTGAAAAAATGAGTTTCATCAAAATCGGTGGAGAGTAGAAAATTTCCCATTGCACTGAATCTGTCAGTGAATTTTTGAAAATCTTTATTACGAGTAACTCAAAACACAACCAGCGTGTGAGTCTCAGTGTGAGTGTTTCTGGGAGCTGTGGCTGGGACCCACCAGAGTGACAAGTACCAGCCATCCCAGAGGACCCTGCCAACATGTAAACGGCTAGTGAGCACCAGGGGCGCTGTCACCACACGGCTGGGATGACAGTCAGCTACAACAGAATTACAGAAAGTTCCTTTTTCCTGTTTTACATCTATTCAGATGACAAGAACATCAGAATCTGACTTTTCAAAGACCTTAGTTCAACCGAGAGGAAGGTTTGAAGGCAAAAACCAAGTGCAGCAGGCAGCCCCCAGCAGAGGGAGTGCAGAGGCCACGCCAGGCCCTGGAGGGAGGGGCAGGAGAGCTCACCTGGTAGGTGTCCCACAGGCGGATGGTGCAGCGGAGGGGCACCTCCCTCATGAGCAGGTTGTTCATCCAGCGGAAGGCAAACTGCAGGTACTTCACCTCGTGCTGGTCCAGGTGCCGGTGGACTTGCTCTGAGGAAACACACACAGGCCCGAGGCTGTCAGGGAGAGCCCTGTGCAGGTCCCCGCTGTGCCCGAGGCCCCGCGCCCACCCACCACCACCGCCAGGGACCCCAAGCAACCTCCTACGAGAAGCAAAGAGGTCGTTTCTATTAGAGAACTTCACTTCACAGTTCACTCGTCCTCGAGGAAAACAAACGCTGGTGGTGATGACGCCACTGCGTGCTGCTTGTGCGCCGCGCCGAGGAAGCCCACGTCCACACCCAGGATGAAGGGCAGGACACCTGCCGTACACGCAAGGACACCGGTCTGACAGGCACCGTCGGGCCGCACAGGCAGAGGCTCCTTCTCCGGCGCTGGCCGGGCCCACCAGACCGGGCAGGAGATGAGCTCCCCGCTCCCGAGACGGGACCCACTTCAACCTCACCCAGGCAAACGCCCACCTGCTCCCTGCAGGACCCAACCAGAGTGCCAAGGGGGTCACAGCCCTGAGCCCTGGGCCAGGTGCCTCTGGATTCCAGCTTCCAGGCACCGTGAAGGCGGCTGGGCCTCTGGGTAGAACGAGGCTTTACAACTTGCCCTTCCCGGGCACACGACCAGCCTTGAAATCACCTGCCCCTCCACATGGCGCCGCAGTAACAGCTTAGGTCCCTGCGTTGCCTGCCTGGACCCCTCTGCTGGGCTGTCAACAACCTGCCGAAAAGGCTTTGGAGCTCCATGTAGCTCCACGTCTGAGGACCCTGATGTGTCCCTCCAGGAAACAAAGGTTCTGGTGATCACGGTGACCACGCTCTCCTTTCCGGTGTGCTGCCCATGACGTTCCAGCCTGAAGGGCCTGGAAGTACGGTGCTGCTGCGCAAAACGGGCAAGCGCTGCCTAATTGAGCCGATGGGCCAGGGACTCTTCTGTTAATCGGGGCGGCCCAGTGTCACTAAAGCCCTCCTTCCACCCAGCTGTTCTCCAACCTCCTGATTCAGAGACACCGCCTCCTCTGCAGGGCTCGCCTTCCCCAGTGGCCTGCCCTGAAAAGTAACCCTGAAAAAAGTACACAGGTTTTTTTCAGTTCTCCCAAAGAAAGCTCTAGAAATGGCCAATAAACAAGTGTGAAAAAGAAGTTAGTGCTCGATCGTTTACTGGTTCCTTTTGACTCGTGTTCCGGTAACGTCAGTACTGCACAAACAAGGCTTTCCTAACCACTGAGCACAACGAAGGGGACTCGTGGGGGCGGGGGACCTGCCCTGACACCCTCTGCGTCCTGCAGATGAGACTGGGGAAGGCCGAGCACCTATTCCCATGGAGACCAGGCCATCAGGATGCCACGGACAAGCTCTGGGTGGGTCTGGTTCCCAGAACTGGAGCCACTTCTGCACTGCCTTTGCTCGCCCTGTCACCGCCACCACGTCACCCACCCCAAACGGTGGCCATCCTTGGTTGACCAGAGCTCACACACCTGAGCAGCCCCAGCTCAGGAGGCCGGGTATGGGGGGAGGGACGGCTGGGCAATGAGGCCCCGTCAGTGTTGTGGAATAGACATAGCAACACAAGGTCACTTCCCACCAGACGGTGACCAGTCACACAATGGGGCCCAAGGCTCACCTCTGAGGCCCTGCAGCCTGCGGGGAGCCAGCTACCAGGGAGGGGTGACTGCCCTGCAGGAGGCTGATGGGACCAGGTGCGGGGACCCCAGAGGCCCCGCCCGGTGCGTGCTGCCTCCACAATGACAGACGGGACAGAAGGCCCCAGGTGAGCACAGGCCAAGCCTGGGCTCAGGGTACCGGGTCCAGGAAGCAGGCAGGGGTGGGGGACCCGGCAGCGGGGACTCTTCCGGCTGGTGTCTGCTCACCCCGGTATTCAGCTCCTGTGGGCAGGGCTCCTCTCCCGGGACGGGCGGTTCCTGTGCCAGGGGAGGGGGCTTCGCTCTGCTTTACTGACAGGTTCTGGCACACACCCATGCAAACATGACGGAGCCTGCATTTCTGCGTTAGCAGAGCCCCATTTGTCCTCCCCGTGAAAGCACAGGGACCAGGGGCTGGAGTCAGGGAACCTGCTGGGGTCAGGACGAGAGTCGGCTGGAAGCAAACGGGGTTCATTAGGGCAATAAGGACAGATCACCTGAGGAATCTAAAATCCTTGTTACACAAAAACCGAAACAAATATGCATACGGCATGAAGGCAATTAATCATCACTAGTTTTTTGGATAAAACCTAACATTTCAATGAAATTCCTTCTTTGCACTGGGCCCTTCCAGCTCCATCTCCCAAGCACCCACCCCCCCAGACGAGGGTTTGTCCCCCAGCCGTGGGGCACTTGGTGAGGGAACAGGGGAGAGAGGGTGGAGGAGCCCAGGCCTCCCAGGCCAGCTGGGGGGTACGAGGGGGGCGCCTGATGGTGCAGTCAAGGCTGACAGTGGCCTCAGGGCTCCCACACAGAGCTGGCATCTTCCTCATCTCAGTAGCTGTTAAAACACAGGTTATCAGGCTCATCTCAACTTTCTCAGTCAGAATCTTCCAGGTGGGATCTGAGAATCTGTGTTTAATCAGCTCTCCAGCCACACACATGTGCTTGGGACCCTCAAGGGGCAAATTACACCAGGGAGCAGCTCCCAACAGCTCCCAGAAGAAGACAGGACCCCAGCCCCTCACACAGGGTCCCCATGACAGAGGTTCACCCCAGGACAGGGTTGGTGGAATCCAGACGTCGTGTGCCACTGCAGTTTCCATCACAGACTTCTTCTAATCAACTTATGTTTTACCAGATGCATTTGTTTTTTTAAATAAACGTAATTCCACTATCAAAAACAAGCTGCCACTTGCTCTAGTGGAGGGTAAAGTGGCACATGAACTGTCACCTGCGGGCGCTGGGTGGAGCCTCCACGGGCAGCAGACTCAGCAGAAGCGAATGGCAAAGCTTTCCACAAAGGGGCCATCCTTCCCCTGTGTCCCTGGCCTGTCAGCCCGGGGGCACTTAACACCACGAGGGGAGGTGAACTCATACAAGACGCAGTTTGAGAAACACCGGCCCGCAGGGTAAAGCTGGGATGCCTCACAGTGAACCGCCCTTCTCAGCCCGCACTCCAGGTGGCCCAGTGCCCCGCACAAAGCCAGCTTGCTCTGCCAGGGCTCCAGGCTCTCACGCCACAGTCTTCCAGCGGGGCTCCCCCACCCCACCTAGGGTGTGTCCTCTGACACACCCAAGGTCAGCAATTCCCTCCTCTTGGTTCTATAAACAGCCCTAGTAAAGCGTTTATCACGGTGTCCTGCGCTTCACCGCGGGGGGGGGGGGGGGGGGGGTCCGTGCCCTGCCCTTGGACATGAGCTGCTCTGGGGAGCAGCGCCCAAGTCACCTTTGTTTCTCCAGCCCCTGGTACACACTAGGTGCCGAATGAGAGCCTGAGTGAGTGAGTGGAGTAAGTGAATGAATGAATGAATGAATGAATAAAATGTGCAACCGAAAACATGAACAGACCCGATTTGTCAGTCCTATTTCTCCACACGGCAATACTGAGGAGTTTTCCAACAATGCGATGGAACAGTCTGCTCTTTTTAAAGAATTGAGATGTATTTCTAAAATTATCAGCAGCTACAAAATCAAATCTCTAGAAGTTGTTGGGGTCCTAAGTGGTCCCTCCATCCAAAGTTGACCTTTGCCTTCCCCCCCAGGCAGAAGCCCAGCCAGGGCACTGACAGGAAGGGGGAGGGGGTGCTGGTCACCGTGAAATTCAAATACGACGAGCACTTGCAAACCAGCACAGCAGTGTAGAAAATGACTGGATTTACTGAACGAGGCTTTACACAGAAAGAGAGGAACGAGCTCTAAGAATACACGTCTGGCAGCTTGGGGAGAGCAGGCTGGGATGATGGCAACAGCCTGAAGACGGCACCCAGGAAGCAGGTGGCTCCTGGTCCTTCCCGGTCCTTCCTGCTCACTCCCCGCCTGCAGCTCTAGCAGGGCATGTGGGCTGCGGCCAGTGCGCAGTCCTGACTGGTGCTGGCCAGACACAAGCGCTGCGCCGGCCAGCGGCCTGGAGCCTCCTGAGGCAGAGGCCAGCCCACCGTCCCCTCCGGGGCTCCAGCGCTGGCACAGCACAGCCCAGCCCCGTCAACGTCAGCAGTGGCAATGTCACATTTTAATAATCGGGAAGGAAGTGGCGACTCCAGGGTCACTGGCATGGATCCCAGTGACTTTCCAGCAGGTTCCAGGACTCCTGCGCGTTGGCTCACACCTCCTCCATCCCAGTGACAGTCTGTTAGCTGAGGAACTGTCAGGCCCAGGGTACTGACAAGGAGCCATTTCCCAGGCGCGGACTGGGGCCCAGCAGGAGCCCGGCTTGCCGGGGTGGGTCCTCCTGAGACTGTGACTTCCCGCAGGGCGGGACCTTGTCTGGCCGTAGACTGGCACGGAGACTGGGCTGGCGTGTGCTCAGTGCTCGGCACAGGTGTTAAACCTGCAGGACCAGGCCCGGAGCTGGGTGCTCTCAGGACACACGGACAGGGTGACCGCTGGGGGAGAAGCTGCCCACAGTGAGGGACACATACCCGCTGCGGCCGCCCCACCAGGTCCTCGTTTTGCCTGTGGCACTTCCAGCCCACTTAAGGAGAAGGTGTCATTTTTTGAACTGGGAAAACAAACAGCTCTAATATGTGCCTGGGAGGCGTGAGACACCTTTCTAAGGTAAACTGGCAAGCAAACAGATTTGGAAAATTAAACAGACATTTCTGAAACATCTGCCACTGAAGTAACCTGACGAAACAGAGTAAAAATGAACCCTTTCTCTTCTGTGCTGAGTTGCACCCGAGGCCCCACCTGCAGTGGGTACAAGAACCGGCGAGCCCTCCCGCCACCATGAGATGTGGAGAGACGCGACCACCTCAGGCTTGGCCAGAAGGACCCCACCCCCGACAGGTGACAACCAGCTGCCTTATACCAACCAGTGAGCCGGGCACAGGCTCACCCACAAGGCAGGCTGGGTAATCTGTCAAAGGCTCCTGCAAGGCAGCAGCAGACTGAAGACAGAACCCAAGATTGTTCCCTTCCATGAAATGAACCCACACTGCCATTGCCAGATGGGTGCCCTGACTCGCCCTGTGTGTCAGCCTGGGCACAGCCACCACCCTCAGCCCAGCGCACCTGGGAAAGCACGGGCCACAGACGACCAGAAGCCCGACGCAGCATTAACCCCGGGAGCCACAGTCCTTCCAGCACCGAGGCTCCCCCTCCAGCAGGTCCTCTGGGAAGATCGATCTATCAGGGGCTTCCACGTGCGTGCGCTGCCCGTGAAGGTGACGCAGCCGGGCATACCAGGCCTGCGACCTGCCCTCCTGCAGCTCAGCGACGTGTAGGAGAGACAGAAAGAAAATTCAACCTGAAGCCTCAAGGTTGCCTGTTTCATCAGAATGACTGACTCTCAGTACCCTCAGTGCCAGGCCTTCTCTCGGCAACGTGCGGCCCCGGAGGGGAACTGCAGAGGCAAACACGTGCCCGTCTGGTGGGGACCTGTGCCCTGGGCGTGTGGCAACACGAGGCCCCACTGAGGCATCTGACTCTCGCTGGGCAGCGCCCCCTGGACCTGGATTCAGGCCCACGGGAGCATCCGTGCCTTCTCACGTGGAGGTGGCCATTCTTCACTAGTGACGTGGCTTCTCTGGAAGTGATGAAGAGTGACAAAGCACGCCAGCCACCAGGTCTCTCCCTTCTAATGCACGGCACGCGTTTCTGGTGAGGCTGCACCATTTTGAACATGGTGAAAAATGAACCACTAAACTCCAGGAGTTACTTTCAACGTCTGTACATCAGAGCTGCAAAGTATGTGCTGAAAAAAAAAATCCGTTTTTCCTGTTTTATAAGTGTGAGCAGATGCCCCTCCATGGACAGAGGCAATGCGGTTAGCAGTAGTTCTGAACGTGAAATGTCCCTGTCAGTGGGAATGAGTGTCCAGAGAATGAATGAGCAGGCAGGTGCAATTATTGTCATCTTTCAGGCTGAAAAGATTTTTGTCACAAAGCCCTTCTGGGGCAGGCGAGTCACCAGGAAGGAAGGGACCTGCCGCACCGGCATGCGGGAGGCGGCCACCAAAATCTTTGCAGGACGTGCTTCTCAGCACTTTCAATAGCAGATGTGCACACTGAAAATTCTGCTCAGACATCTTGTCTTCTTGATTAAAAATAAATTATGCAAACACATTGTATCACAGGATTTATGCTAAAAGGGAAAATAAAAACCATGTATCCCACTGACTTGGCATAAAAAACACATACTTTTACGCAGGGCAGACACCACTCAGATGTATTTGCCCAAAAGGGAGCATAATTGCTCGCACTTAGATCCCTGACAAAGGAACCCTTTCAAAGGCCCTCTGCGAGGCTGACAGCAGCAGCGGACGCCTCGGCTTCTGCCGGGCGCCATGAATGGGCTCTGATTTGCAAGGAACATTTCATCCTCTAATCAGTTAAAAGATAAAAAGGAACAAAAGCCAGAGCCAACTGACAGCATGGCCCTCTTTGCAGCCAAGAAAGCCTCGTTTTGGGCTCACCCACCCCCTCATTTGCAGGATTTGGTTTATGTTAACAGTTGACAGCTAGAAGAGAAGGTCCCAAAGAGAAGCAGGGCTGAGCCACAGTCAGTGGCCAGAGGCCCCAGGGTCCAGCGCTGGGCAGAGCGGGCATGATGAACGAGCCGAGACGGAGGGCAACGGGAAGTTGTAGAGTTGGGACAGCCTGGGTTCAAATCCCAGGGCAGATTCTGGAAAGTTCCATAGGCTGTCAGTGTTCCAGGTCCTCTCCTGGAGAATGGGGAGAGCCCCAGGTCCCTCATAGCACTCTCTCGGGAAAGTTACTGGCACAGTGGCTGCCACACAGTGGGCGCTAGACAGGTGCCAGGCCCTCCTCTTGTACCAGACCAAGAGGGAGGGAAGGATGCCGAGCCTCGGTTCAGAAATAGGCCCACGAGGGAGGCTCTGACCGCGGCAAGCTGAGGCCTCTGCTGACTGGCCATCGTGGTACACAGCAGCCGGCAGACGTGGCTTCCCGATCCGCGGGCCAGCGGGTCCACCTCAGGCCCTTCCAGGACTCTTCACCACGGCACAGTGAGGATAGGATTAAAGACAAAGGGAAAGCAGCCAGGCCAGGGCCAGGGCCAGCACCAGCCAGGGGTCGCCTGTCCCCCTGGGCTGTGGCCAGAGGGGCTGAGGTCACGAAGCCGGGGGGGCACATGGGCCGGTCCCACAGCACCGGACCCCGGAACGCACCCGAGGGGCTGGGTTTAGGAAAGTCTGGCTACAAGGCTGTTCTGCGACCCTGACCGCCAGGCTGTGTGAGTCTGTGTGATGGGCCCATCAGGACACGGTCTCCTTACGCGGACGCGCTGCTGCCTCTCAACACCTCTCAGCACGACTGCGTCCTCTACAAACATGGCTCCCTCGGAGACCACAGTGGAAATCAGCAGGAAGTGAGATTAGTTAGAAAGTTGAACACCCTCTCAGGGACATGCTGCGGCTGTAAAGACAGAAAGCCAGCCCTTCCGCCTGTGCCAAGAGCCCAGAACCCCAGCGGACCCTCAGGACCGCTCCACGCCTGCCTCGTCCTCGGGTGAGAAGGGGAACCTGTGAGGCTGGCTTCCCACAAGCACACGTGTCATGTCCGACACTGGAGGTTCGTCTCGTGGTGATTCTGGAGGAACCTCCTCGTGTACAGCAGAGAACAGGAGTGGCCCCTGCCCCCCTTCCTGGGAGGGAGACTAAACCCTTGGAATTTCCTCTTTGGCAGGAGCGTCTCTGTCACACTAAGGAGGTGACTGTGACGACGCCCTCAGCAGCTTCAAGACGGACACCGGTCACTGGACGATGTGATCACAGGGTCAGGACTCTCAGCTGCAGACCGCAGGGAAAAGACAGAAGCTGGAGACTGAGTTCAGTCATGGGGCTCTGATCCCCAGCCGAGCCAAGTGACGGAACCCCAATAAAAACTCTGGGCCCGCAGCTCAGCAGAGCTTCCCAGCCGGCGAGCACACGGGGCACTGGGAGTGCAGCAGGGCCTGACACCGCGGGGCAGGGCGCCCCACCCCCGGGCCCCTCCCAACTTGCCCCATGCCTCTCTTCATTCGGCTGGTCCTCAATCTGCGCCCTTTACAGTGAAACTGCAACCCAGACAGTGCGGTGCGTTCGTGGGCTCTGTGAGCCATTCTAGTGAATTACGGGACCTGAGGGGGTCGTGGGAACTGCTGAGCTTACCGTCATCGGTCAGAAGTGCAGGTGGCCTGGGGACCATAGAAGTGTGCCTGGCGTCTGAAGTGGGGACAGTCGCGTGGAGAACGGAGCCCTTAACTGGTGGGGTCCGACACTGACTCCAGGTGGTTATGGCAGAACCGACACCCACGTGGGCACAGAGTGCTCCTCCCGCCAGCAAGGGGCCCTGAGGGCTGCGATGCACAAAGACACCAGGGCAGAGGCCAAACTGCACATACGTTCTCTCAAAATGACTCCTCTATGGCTGGTTAACATCAAGGTCATGCCACACGACTGCTGTCTTCTCACCCGCTCCGCACAGTCAGTCAGACCCAAAAGGCCGCTAACCGTTCACAAGCAGAGACTAAAGTGGTTGCAGGAAGAGGTCACCCAGAGTCACTCCTGGGCCTTGGGGACAGGGACTCACGCTCAGGACGCCAGCACAAACAGGAGCGTGGCATGAAATCAAGCCTCCGGGCAGGTCGTAGAAAACAGCGTCTCTCTGACACCACAACACACCATCTTTCCATCTCTGGAGAGGTGTTAGGTACGTTTTTCTGACAGTGACACAGGCTAAAATCCACGTTCTTCTAGAGCTACACAGAAGTCAGGTGACAAGCTATTACATGTTCCTCACTTCACAGATGTGCTCACGCGCTCTCAACAGACGCCTCCAAAGCAAGGCTGTTTGCATGGGAAGATGCGACAAGAAAGCTGACTGACAGAAGAGAATGCAGATGGTGGAGGAGCTTCTGGGGCTGGAGGCCACGGCAAGAACCGCCCGGCGTCGACGCCTGTGGCTCAGGGTGGCCCAGGGACAGAGGGTGTGCTGGACACTAGCGCAGGGACGCAGAGTGGGCAGGCCGCTTCCTGGCTCCATCCCCTCCCCCCAATACACACACACAAGGTTCCGTGTGCAGACGCAGTGTGGGCACCGATCTCAGTGCTGCCATGTGGCAGGAAGCGTCTGGGCCTCAGCCTGGCGGACGGGCAGGTGAGCCGCGCCTGGGCGGGCAGAGCTGAGGCAGTGTCAGCCCCGTGAGGGTCTCGGGGCCCTCCCAGCCCTGACGGTGGGTGGCATGGACATATGCCTCTGGATGGCAGGAGCAGAGTCACGCGCCCATGACAGAGCTGGCCCGGAACTCCACGCTGGAGGAAGGACAGGAGGCCCCACGGCGTTATTGATCCTTTGCTCCTTGCATTAGTTTTCTGGTTCTGTGTTAACAAATTACCACACACCTAGCAACTTAAACAGGCACAAATTTATTATCACACAGTACCCGTGGGCCCAGAGTCCAGGAAGGGCTTTGCTGGGTCCCCTGCTCAGCGAGCCCAAGCCCAGCCAAGGCTGTGCTCTGACCCAGAGGCTCGGCTGGGGAAGGGTCCCCGCCCAAGTCCAGTCAGGCTGCTGTCACAGTTCATTTCCTTGCAGATGGACGGCTGAGGGCCCAGCTCGCTGCAGCAGTTGGCCGGAGGCCACCCACAGGTCCCTGCCACGTGGGCTCCTCCAACGTGACGGCTGACTTCACGAGCAAAAGCAGAACCTCTAGCTAGTCTGCAAAAACGGCCCTTATATGTTGTGATGTTATCACAAGACTGACACCCACCACCCACAGACTATTGGCTGGAATCAAGTCACAGGTGTCACCTGACCCCAGGGACAGACTACACCAAGGCCTGAGTACCAGCAGGCAGGGACCACGGTCCGCCACGTTCACTCACTGCACTGGCCCTGGCAGGAGCCAATCATCTGACCCTACGAAGTGCCAGCCACTGGGTCCCCTGCCAGCACGGCCGGGAGGAGAGCCTGCAACTCCAGCCTGGTAACCACGCCACGGCTAAGAGTCAGAAGAGGGAAAGGAAAGCTGGGCCTGGCCGACACCTCCACACCAGCAGGCAAGGCCCTTTTTCAAATGGGGAAGAAAGAAGATTAAAAATCAACCCCTAGCGAAAGACCACAATGGCTCAGATAAACAGTTCCCATATCACCTCGTTGTCAGCAGTCAGAAAGCCTTGGCGCGACCCAAGTCTGCAATGAAACTGAAGACATCTAGCTTTCCTGGAAGTATCTTCTCTATGTTGGTGCATTTTAAGACTGAGGATGCTGCCACAGAAAAGATCTGAGTCCCGACCTTGACCGGGGACTCCCCACGCCTGGTGCTGGTCAGCTGGTCAGCGCCTCCCCGTATTCGGTACTCAGCTCAAGCATCACGGCCCGCCTGAGGCCGTTCCTCACCTCCCTCCGCCCCCAGAACTGACCGCCCCGTCCTCGGCACCCTGCTGGGTGACTGGAGACGTCTCTGAGAGCACGGCGACACTTTAGTGGCCTTGGCGGTTTGCACAACTATCTGTCCCATTAAACTGTGCACTTACAATGAGACGAAAACCTTCGATATTCCTTTCCACACCCGGGACCCAGAAAGCAAGATGGTAAAACATTCCCATGAAAGTGAGATGGCTCACGGAGGGGTGGGTGGGTAGAGGGTGGGTGAATGGATGGACCGATGGAAAGAGGGGAGGACAGAGGAGCCTGTCCAGTGAGTAAAGGGACCGACGGACGGCGTGGGGGAGCCCCGCGTGACTACAGAAAAGGGACTTTCCAAAGCAACTTCTGAGGCTCTGATGTTTTCCCCGTCACAAACCATGACTGAAGACCAGAATGTAGTTGAGGGAACTGATTTGTTTTGAGGGAAAGAAGGCGTTTCACCCTATGTCTTTGAGTAGAGACACTAATGTGTAATGAAGATAATAAAACTGAACCATCTACATGAGCCCAGGACTATTTATTCTGGCGTGTACCCTCATCAAGGAAGAAAACAGCGGAGCACGGGTAGTCTTACTCACAGGCTTCACAAATTAATAGCATGTACTCTCAAGCATACATTTAAAATGAGGGGACGCCAGCCAAGGGCTACGTGTCAAAACCCTGGTGCTCCGATGCGTGAGGAACGGCAACAGAGCCCGCCCTCCCGACTCATTCGCTCTCTACACCCGACAGTTCTCATCACGTCCCTCACTCCTTAAAACCTCTCAAGGGCCCCCACGAAGCTCAAATTCCCTGGGAAGGTGTCCAGCTCCTGACCTGGCTGCTGCTTCCCCCGATGGGCGGTGTGGTGGTGAGTATCTAACAACAGGCTGTCTGGGAAAGAGGCCCCCGTCTGCAGCATGTGCCAAGTCCAGGGGCACACATTCTCCCACCCTGACCACACAGTGACAAATGTCACCCAACGTGGAGCCGAGAGCAAAGGCACACAGTGGGACTGGGGGGCCTGAGCCGGCTCACTCCCCACGGCCTCCCTGCACGGCGCCCTGTTCACACACAGTCACTACCCACAGGTCCCACACCGGTCCTGCTCCACACCATTCCTTCCTCCACTACACAGACATCAACGTGCGCGATCACAGCCAGGGGCCCCTCCCGCTCAGCCCTGCACCCACTGACTCCCCGCCTGCCTTCTACCCGGGTCGGAGGCCCTCACGAGGACTTGTCTAACTCACATGAATATCAGGACCCAGCACACGGACGTCTGTGTCACAGACGCCTGCTGAGTGTGTCACCCATGTCCCAATTCAGAGGCCACTGAGTAGACATGGGCTGGAGGAAGTCCAGGAGAGACCAGCCCAGCAGCTGGCCACTGTGTGAGGCTGACGCGGCCGCAGTGTCACCCTGCACTAGGGGGTATACGGCAGGCAAGCAGCGCGTCGGGCGGAACAGTGAGGGCAGCGAAGGGGGCTGTGGCTTTTCCGGCTCAGGGCTGACTCGCACGCCACAGGCCTGGGACACCCCCTCACTGGACAGCATCTGCTGAACGACTGGCTGGAACCAAGGCTTAATGACCTCAGTGCCCACACGGTTACACACCCGTGGTGCCAAGATAAGACACAATTCCTGCTGGCACTTTCTGCCCATAGGAACGATGCAAAAGCATCTAGAATAAGATTACCGAGTAAGAAATGACAGATTCAAGTGGAATCACGGGTTTCTGTGCAGTGAAGAGGGAGGCATCCAAGTGTAAAAAGTGGGCAGGCCCTCATCTCTAATCCAGTCCTCCAGCCAGGCAGCTAATGGCCCCAGGTTCCAGGAGGCCCTGGCACATCAAAGGGGACATCCCAGCCTCTGAGCCCTACGCCAGTCCCGTCCCGTCCCGCAGTGTCATTTACTGGGGACACCCGAGGGGTGTATCTGACAGCGGCTCTGTATTGCCTATCTCACCTCAGCCACATGACAACCTGCTGCGTCCCGTGTTCCCAAAGGTGTGGCACAATGAATGCCCAGGGCCTGTGGGTGCGAGTTACAAGAGGAGAACCCACAGGTCTGTCCTCTCTCAGTGCTGTGCCAGCCTGTGCCCATGTGCCAGGGAGGGCAGGGACTGTGCAGATGCTCAGCCCTGGGCTCTCGTCCGCAGCTGGGAAAGAAGAGGGCCACTCTCTCATCGCTGCGTGTCCCCAGAGGGCCACCAGCGGCCCTCTCAGCAGAGCATGGCAGGGGTGGGCGCTTCCCACTGGGCAGCCTCTGAGACTGATGTGCTCACACACACACACACATGCACCCACAAACATACGCATACACATATGTACACACACGTACCCACAGGCATACACGCACACACGCACAGGGCCTCCAGGAGCCGACGGCGACAAGCAAGGGCTCCAGAGTCACAGACTCCACATTTCATCTGTGTGGCTCGGGCCAGGTGCTCCTCTCAGCCTCAGTTTTCCTACATGTCAAGTGGTGATAACTCCTCAGTCACCGTGAGAAATAAATGAAATACAGGCAGAATCGTACGATGCTTCCCAGAGCTCCTGGGACTCGGGCTGGGCTCAGTCAGCAGTGAGCAGCCCCAAGGCACCTGCGTTTGCTGGACGCAGGGGCAGACGTGCACCAGCCGTACACGACACACACTGGCAGCGTTTCAGAGACCACTGGGGCCCGCTGCCTGGGCACCTGTCCTGCACCAGGACAGAAGAGGCTGCTGGTGTGACTTCTGGGCACCTGCACTCACCTCTCCTCCTCCCTGGTCTCTCACAAAGTGACAAATGGGGCCAAACAAGCAAGTGCAAGAGAAGGACCAAAATCTGAGAAACTGGGAAGCAATGGACAAGTGGTATCTCCCCCAGAGGATCTGAGAAGCTCAAGCCTAAGTCAGCAATACAGAAACCCTAGAAGCAGCCCAATTTTCACTAACAACCCTACACCCAGACACTGGCAGCGCTGTGGACCGCTGGGGAGGGTGAGACGGCTGGAACCCAGTCCCGGTCTTTAAGAAGCATCTGGACAGACCATGCCCATGCTGGTGGCAGCTCCGGCCTCCCCCCACCCACCCCCGTCCTGCCCCCAGAACACAGGAGGTTTATGCAACAGACGTGAAAACAGCAGAGGCAAGAAGACAGAACTTCAAGAGCTGCAGCCACACGTTCCGCTTACACTGTCCCCCGGCAGTGGCAGGGGTGCGTGACTGTAGAGGGGAGCTGGGTTACTGCAGCTCAGGGAAACACGGGCAAGCAGGGCGCCCTGAAGGGCCGGCCCATCCAGGACCCACAGCCCCAAGTGTGGAGGACCCAGAGCAGGCATCGTGGGTCCACCTTCGTGAAGGCAGCAGGTGCCTCCACGGCCTTCTATGGAAGGGCTGGTGGAAATGAAAATGACCTCCATAACAATAAAGCGTCCTCCAGCCCTGCACGGAAAGGACCAGCTGCCAAGGTCACCTCCCACTCGGAGTTTAAGAGGGACATTGGCTCTTTATAGGGGAGGGAGATAAAATGACTCACATTCTCCGCAGCAACTTGTGACCACGAACAAAAACGACTTTGGGGAATCATCTCAAAACCAAATTTGATGGCCTACTTGCAAAACCAAGACTACCTTCTCTCCTTAAGGTCAAGGAGAGTAAGTGGAAATCTCTACTTACAATTTAATTAACGAGTCCCGGTTTGGCAATAAACGCTGAGCACCCGTCTCGGGACGGAGGGTCACACAGATATCATCATTAGGAGGAAAGCATGTAAATCACCGGCTCGGAGGGCCTCCTCACGTGCCTGCACTTCATTATGCATGAACGGTCGTCACGGCCGCCTGGTGCACTCGTGCTCCCCACAGGAGCTGCTGAAAGGGATCCTGTTACAGGTTCCTCTGTGGCTCCAGGAAGGAAAGAGCCAGAGCCAGAGCCAGCGAGGGTCTCTAATGCTGGCACCTCCTGCCAGCCTCCATGGCCCTGCCCGGGGAGGCTGAAAGCACAGACGTCGGGGGACCCTGTCCCCGAACCACCCATGGCTCAGCCATAACAGGAGCTCTCGGCTTCCCAAGGCCGTAAATGGGCTGGGGCTGGGGGTGGCCAGACCATCTCGGAGGCCGCAGCTCCAAGGAGAGGCTTCTGTGAGTCCGTGCTGAGTGCAGGCCTGGAAGGAAGCTCCCGCAGCATCTGTTAACGTCTGTCTCCTAACACAGGACAGAACGTCCTCGGCGCTCAAAACCCCACCAGGCACATGAACACGACGTCTTATGAACACGACATCTTAAAAATGAGCAAATCCCTCCTCCTGCGGTGGACACACGTGAGGGCCTCCCTGAAGGCAGAGAGCCCCAGACCATCTGGGGACCCTGCCAGTGCAATGGAGGAATAACTCTCCCCCCAACCCTGCCCCCACAGCCATATGCACGGGAGGGGGGGCGGGGGCGGGGATTGGGGGAGAGTTATCCCTCGGTTGTAAGGCAGGAAATCCCTCTCTACCTGCTCAGGGGAACCTGAAAACAAGCTTACACTGGGAGGAAAACACAAGGGTTGAGGGCGCAAAAGGCCCAAACAGACAGAGCAGGGGAGGGGCGAGGAGGGGCAAGTGACAAAGACGGTGACCCTACTGTGCCGACACACCACTGTGGCCCTGCAGATGGCAGGAGGGCTACAGGGCGGACCTCCAGGTCCTGAGACAACAGTGGGGACACCCCTGGGACGGAGCTCCTGCAGCAAAGGCTGATGGGTGCGGGGGTGGGGGGCAGGGGTGGTGCTGACCTCCCTGGTCTCAGGCTGTGACAGCGGCAGGCAGGGGAACGGTGGGACCCTGAGTGACTGAGCCTTTATACCAGGCGGGGCTGGGGGTTCAGAGCACGGGGCTGGTAGCCCCTTCCTGATCACCCTGAGCTCTCTGGGGTGGTGGGAAACACATCGGCAGACTGTCACTTCAGGTCAAGCTCTGCCAGTGAGAAAGCACTGTCCCCACCCCCCACACACTGGTCAGTTAGTGGGAGCAGCCAGGAAACTGAAGAGCCCATCGTCACAGTGAGGAAGGGCCAGCACGGCGGAGGGGCATTCACTTTGACACAAGACCGTTGGTGGGCGTTCACAAGAGAGAGGCAACCGGGGACGATCGCTCATACCAGTCAGTCCAAACTGTTGTCACAGGGACTGGTGATGCGGTATTTCTCTGTCACTTTCACCAATGACGCAGCACAGGTGGCAGTGGCACATTACAGGGGGTTCCCACATACCAGATCGCCCATTCTACGGTGGGGACTGAAGTCTCAGGCAAAACAGGACCAAGGAGGAGCCCATGTGGGTGGTGACCACCCAGCGACCAGGACAACAAACACGGAAGCTGCTGCAACCCCCAAGATCCACTTGGTAAAGGGGGGCTTCCCTCCAGACTACACGGAAGCTGTTCCAAGCCAGCAACACTGCGAGAGCCAAACGTGCATGCGCGACAGGAGACAGTGCCCAGCAATGCAGCCACACGCCCAGGCGCTCTGCACGCTGCCTGTGGGGACGTGGGGACGAACGTGCAGCACACGGCCAGAGCCGAGGAGAAGGCACACGGCTCTTCACTTGAAGAGACAAATTCAATTTTTGGAAGGGCTCCTCCTCACAGGGCTGCATGGAGGGAGGGGCACCAGAAGGCACAGGTGCTGGGCGTCACCCTGGCGCGGCCGCAGGCGGCTGCTCCCCGAGGAGACCCTGGGGCACAGGCCGGGACGGGCAGGGCCCTGCGCCCACAGGACACCCCGGCGCCCCACGTGGAGGGACTGGGCTGTCCTGTGTCACCACCAACCCAGGAGGGGCACAGCAAGGAGCCACATGGGCATCATCGGGCCTGCGGGGAAGCTGAGGCGAGAGAAGGGCCTGGGCTCTTAAATGGGGGTGGTAAGAACCACGGCACAGGTTGTTGTGAAAAGTGAACACAATCAGATAAAGACCTGAGAACAGTGCCGAGTACGACGCGGGCGCCTAGGAGCCCAGCTGCTGGGACCACTCCTGTCAGTGTTACGATTAACCGTTATCGGCAGCAGCAGCAGTACCGGCGACAACCAAGTGCAGAGCCACTGGTGGAGGCGGAACTGGAACCCCGGGGCATATTCCTAACACATTGTTTTTTGGATTACACTAAACTTCCTCCTTTTCTACAATTTTTTTTGTACCAGGCAATGCAGCTCTCTTCCCAGATAAGCAACAAAGTATCCACGTAGGTTTTCAACTGGAGGCACACTGAGTCACTTACGGAGTCCCGACACGTCTGAGAGAGGGACCAGCGGGGACCCGACCCCGGGCAGGTCCGCTGCCTGAGTGACCCGATCGGGCTCCGACACACACAGGAGCAGAGCCACACTCGCCGTGGGGACAAAGCCTCAGGCTGAGGAGGGCGACGGGGCATGACAATGCAGCCCTGCGTCACCGGCCTCGCTGCGCGTCAACGCCACGTCCTGGACCCGACGTCACTGCCGTGACCGCCAGGTCGCTCTGGGTCCAGGGCTCACCTCAGCCACCCAGAGGCCTAACGCGAGGGGAAGAGGCTTGTTACTTTTCACCATCGCACATAGAATATTCCACAGGCCAGAGCGGCAATGCTGACTTACTCTCTGCTCCGACGGTCTACCTCGTAGCAGTAATAAAAATATTTTCACCCGGGTGATAATAAAGCTGAATCTAGTTTACTAGCTGTAACTGAATTCTACCTTGAAAGAATAAGTCAATTTCAACCTTACAATGTAGTCAAGACAGCTGTCACGCAGGGCGGCCTGTGGGGTCTCAGTTCCCGCTCCCCACATAAGAACGCAGGACATGGTGAGGACAAAAAGGAACACCCATGGAGCCACAGATAGGGGAGTCAGACCACTATACTCTCGCTGGAGGCTGGGTTGGAGACACAGGAAGCAGGAGCCACACGATCCACAACCTGCCATCCACTTCTCTGCAATCCGCTCTTGCTAACTGAGCCACCATCTCCTTGCTAGCCCCCATTTTGCTGCTAGCCTAGCCACAGCAGTTATATTAGTGGCCAACGGCTCACCAGTTACAGCTGACGGCCAACTAGCCACAGCTGATGGCCATCCAATCACAGTTGATGGCCATTTACCACCTGAGCCAGCACTTTTCCACGTGAGGCTGAGAGCCTGGAAACTGCACTCCTGGCTCTGTCCCCACAACAGCTTTCAGAGAAATTTCATTATAAGCACATTTAACCTAAACTTAAAAACACAGGAAAGGGAAAACATACAAGTATATAAAGCCATTTAACACAGAGAGCTACCACTACTCTCCATACAAAAGTTCAGTTTATCTTTCCCACAAGGGTGAAAGTGTGAAATTGTAGTACTAGTGACGGCCACCACCACCCTGGGCCTCCCTGGGCTCCAGCAGCAGCACCCATGCTAACGGGTGTCCCTGGGGGCCAGAGGCGCCTCCCCAGGGAGCCAGTGGGGGACAGGTCCTCAGACCACACTCCCCAATACCCAGAAGTATTAACCCATCGCTACACAGTTGAATAATAAAAATGATGATGGTGGTGATGGTGGTGTGGGCACCCGCCTTGAATCAGGCTCACGACACGCCAGGCATCGATCTGAGCATTCTACGCGCACTGACTCTCACGACCGTCCACACCTGGGGAAACAGCACTAGTGTGCGACGTCACTCCCCAGGCCACGAGTGTGTGACACAGCCAGAATGGGACCCCACGTTAGCCAGCCTCCAGAGTGCACGTCTTACTCCGTGCTGTGCTTCCCAGTGGTTACGGGTTAGCCAGAACTGTTCAAGAATTACTGCTAAGACGTCCAAAGCAGGGTCCATCACCTCTTCCTTCCTCTGATCCACAAACCAGTCTCTAACCAGCCTCCCGTTCTGCTCAAGGACAGAGTCTGCTCCACAGACCAGCCCCCACTCCCACCCACGACTGGCTACAAGAAGCAGGTCCCAGGAAGGGGTGAGAAGAGCCCACGCTGCCTCGGGTCCCAGGCAGGGTCCCCAAACCCCCTTTCACAAAGCCATATGCCCTGGCGACCTGCGCCTGGTCCCTCCTGATGACGATGATGATGAGGATGACGGTTTCTTCTGTGGACCGAACCTTAAACACAAAGCTACACTTACGAGCTGTGGCAGACTGAATGCTTGTGCTCCCCATTCCCCAAAAATCCTACGTGGACGCCCTAACCCCCATGTGGCTGCATGTGAAGGTGGGCGTCTGAGGAGGTGAGTGAGGTTAGAGGAGGCCCTGAGGGTGGGGCCCTGCGCTGAGAGCATCAGCGCCCTTCTAAGACGGAACACCAGAGAGCTCTCGCTTCCCCGCCTCCCGCCCCCATGCACGCGCAGAGGAAGGGCCACGTGACATCACCACGAGAAGGTGGCCATCTGCGAGCCAGGCAGAGGGCCCTCCCTAAAAAACCCATCGGCCAGCACCTTGACTTTGGACTTCCAGCCTCCAGAACGGTGAGATAATAGATGTCTGCTGTGTAAGCCCCCAGCCTGTCAAATTCTGTTACAGTAGCGCAGACAGAGAAACAAGCCACTTAACTGTCCGGCAAGAAAACCTTCCCGAGGGACCCTCTGCGCGTCCCATGTGCTCATAGAGTACACCTGGTCTTCTGTGATACAGTCACTGGCGCCGGAAGTCGTCACTTCTTCATGTATATGCAACACCATGCCACCATAGCAGAAACGCCTTGCAGAAGTGCTGGACACGTGTTCCATGCCCCAACAGTGTCCTGTGCACAACAGACTGGCCTTGGCACACAGCCGACACACTTCGGAAGTACGCAATAGTGGCCCCAAACCATGAAGGATGTCATGGAAGAAAACTCTGCAGGAACCCAGGAGCTTTGGGGCTGCCCTGGGCCCATGTCAGGGTGGTACTGACGTCTTCCTGAGACTGTCAACAGCACCTTCTTGGCTCCAGCCAACAGAGGGGTCTCCTGTACCTGCCCATGCATGGCGGGCACACCAGCTCGCTGAGTGTGTGAGCCACCGGCCGTCCCTGGCTGAGCTGTCCCGTTCCAGGTGTGCCCGCTGTCCCCCACCTGTCAGCACTGAAGGCCGACGTCCTGTCTAACACTCACCTGCGGCCCCTCCCCTCAGTCCAAAGTGGCCTACACTGCACTCCTGCTGCTGACACGCCTAACAGCCTAGGAGGCAGCGGAAGGGTGAGAAACCGTTTCAGGCAAAGGAGCAACAAGGGCCCAGAGCAGAAGCTGAGCTCTCGGGCTGTACGTAAAGAAAAACAAGCGGCCCCGGGGGTTAAGTCAAGCTGAAGCTGCCGTGTGAAGACGCGTGGGACACACTGTGCAGGGCCGTGGCGGCGTCGCGCTGCACGTTTCTGCCACGACACTGACAGTCTGGAGGCCCAACTGTTGTTACAGGCAGGACAGTGGCTGTAGCAGACAACCGACTAGAGAGGAAGAAAACTCAAATCTGATCAAGTGACTGAAAGGCAAAAACAGAGCCTCCTGTAAGGTCAGCCTGGGTCACCCAGGTAACTGTCCTGGGCAGCGCGGCCAGGCTACGATGGCCGCTCCAGGACGTCAGCGACACACAACAGATCTCCAAAGGTCATCCATGGTCGCCGCAAAGGAAAGGCCCATGAGCAGCAGGATGGTCAGTCTCTGTATAACTGTGAAAATGTTCACCAGAGCAGTCAGGTGCTAAGCCAGCCTCACAGAGAATAATAATCAGTAAGTCAAAAACTGGCCTGACACTGATCAAACCCAATGGAGAAGAGTAACTGAACTCAAAAAAACAAAACAAAAACCAAAATCATGTGGTGACCAGTCTCAACACAACGTCTGCACTGTGAAAAGTCAATGAGCTCAGTCGGTTTAGAGCTCAGTCGGAGCCCTTGGCCGTGAACAACAATCACTCCGGGAGAGAATGCCCCATTTGATAACAGACTACCACATTTGATGACAGATAAGGAATCAAATAAACGTGAAAGAAGAAAAAAAAAGAAAGTCTGAGGTTGCTTTCGAATTAATGACAGTTCCATAAATAACGTCTCACTGCCACTGCCCTGTCCCCTGTCCA
This sequence comes from Rhinolophus ferrumequinum, assembly GCF_004115265.2. NCBI lineage: Eukaryota > Metazoa > Chordata > Mammalia > Chiroptera > Rhinolophidae > Rhinolophus > Rhinolophus ferrumequinum. Next base: position 2,495,784 of record NC_046293.1, read on the forward strand.
GTAAGCTCTCTCTCGCCTGGATTATCAACAGCTCCTGCCCCGATTCCCAGGACTCAATGCCTCAGCCCACCTCCCACTGGCAGCCAGAGTGCCCCAAGGAAACTCGTCACTTCCCTCGGCGGGGTGGGAGGTGGCCTGTTGGATGCTGACGGGTCCACAGCAAAAGCTCCTTTGCACAGAAAGCTGCTTATTCTACTCCTAGGCCAAAATAAAATGCTATTTGGCAGGAATGAGAAATCCCTAGGGGAAACCCACCCCAAAAATGTGACCTAAGAATTCAGCTCGTATAGGGCAAGAGACTGTTAGAAATGGGTTTCTGCTGAGGTCTTAGCGGCCACGATACAGGAAATCCATCCGCACTCCTTTCCAAGTCCCCAGTTATCTGAGCTATCTGACCTCAGATCCTGTCAGCATGTTCCCATTCTGGGTGGGAGTTTACCTTTCTGGGGTGACCATCTGGCTGTATTCCTCCTAAACTGCCCACGTAACCAACTCCTTCTCCCACAGACTTTGCACTGACCACCTGACTCCCCACAGGCTGGACTGGGGTGCTGACTCGTCTGCTCACAGGGAGCTTGAAGTTCACAGTAATTACAGCCCCTCCTTAGGTTGCGTGTGGACAGGCCGTGTGTGCTTTTGTTTGCCTTCCTCCTTGATTTACACTGTTTCTTGGAGGCAGTGAGAAACAATTCAGATTTAGCTGGCCTCTTGGAATTTCACGTTCCTTCTTGAAGAACACTGTTGCTGGAAGGAGACTCCAGGGCGACAGTTACCTTCCTTTAGCGCAGTGAAGGTACCTTCTCATACATTTGTTGAGAAGTCAGTTCTCAGACAGCCATTCTTAGAAAATAATAGTTTTCCTTCAGCTGCTTTAAAAATTTGTCTTTAATATTTACTATGAAGTGTTTACATGGAGTTTTATCTTTATTAATTCTCCTAAGGATTCACTGGCTTCTTAAATCTGTGAATTAGTATATTTCAGTAGTTTCGAGAAATAGCTCAGTCATTATCTCTTCAGATTGTTCTTCATTCTCTCCTTTCCTTCTGTGACTCAAAATAAACATTCATTAGGCTTTCTAACCATACGCTCTATATCTCTTACGTTCTGTATTTTCTATATTCTTCTCTCTCCCTATTTTTTATTATAGCTATTTTCTTCCAGTTCACTAATTTTCTCTTTAGCTATGTGTAATTTGTTAGGTTGTCCATTGAATTTTTTAATTTGATTATCATATTTTTCAATTTCAAAAGTCCCATTTGATCATTTTTTAAATCTCACATAAAAAAATCATATAGTTTCCTATTCCCCTGCAGACATTTTCAAGCTTCTCTTTTTTCCATTTCTTCATACATAGTAAAGATAACAGTTTTATGGTATGTGCCTAAGAATGACAAAAGCTCAATGTTTTATGAGCCAGTTTCTGTCATCTGTTGTATGTTCTCACTTAAGGAGTCTTGACCGTGTGGTAAATTTTGTGTACAGGTTATTTATTTGAAATATAACCATATGTACATGTTGGCCGGAACAATTTACATTCTGTAACTTCCTCCAGAAAAGATGTGGTTGTGTTTCTTGCCAGCACTTTGAGCATTCTAGCATAGAAATAATGTAACTGACGTTCAAACCACCCCGGCACCCAGGTGACGTAAACCTAGACCACAAGACTCTGAGGGCCGACTCACTTCAGCTTCAGCCTCGCGGTCACTCTTACAGGTCTCAGAAAGCATGCGGGCATTTGCCTATCTTGGGTGAGCTAGGGTTTGACCCACTCAGTCCACGAGGCTACTAAAACCACCACTCCCTACGGGATGATTCCTTCTGAATGAGCAAATGCCCTCAGTACCACAACAGCTCTTAGTGCTGGGCTTACTTCTCAGGGTTCTGGCATTCTCCTAGAATCTGGCCAGAAAGATTCTGCTCCTGTGAGCAGTTCAATACTGTTAAGAAATTTGTTTTCTTTTTCCTTTCTTCTATTTATTTTCTTTCCTCTTCTTTTTCTTTCTTTTTCCTGTTTGTTCGCTGGCTGTAAAAATAAAATCTTATCCAGCGTTTTAGGAGCGTCCGATGGGAAACTTGGTTGGAATTATCTAGCCCACCACCATTGGAAGTGCAAGCTCCTCCCACTCACACCTTTTTCTTTAACCTCAAGCTAAGAGGCTCAAGCGGCCATCTACCATTCCGCCCCAGAGACAACAGGAGATTCCCTGGGGTTTCTCCTTAGCCAGTGGGGTCTCTCTCGAGACGGGTCACGACTCCCCACGCAGCCCACAGCCTCTCAGGCCACTGCCCGGCCCCCCTCCCACCGGCCTCCCTCACACACGACCCTCTTTCTTCATTCACGGCACTTTCCTGTCTACATCACAGACTCTTACTGAAGGCGTGAGGTGAGAGTACTCCTCAAAGTGGAAAACTACTTAAAAGTGCTTTTGAGAACTTCTTTAGCCATTCCTCCTCACAAGGAAGAAGCCTCTGATGCTGCCCCTCTCCTGACCTCCCTGTGCTTCCTCTGCCCCCAAGACCTGCGACCTCCTCTGCTTCTCCACTCTTTTCCAACCTCTGGGCACATATCCTTACAACACTACTTCTGAAACTGCAAAATTCCTATAGCATCACTCTGCAGAGCAACCTAGCTCTTCTCTCAACTACCCATGCCCCCAAAACCTCAGCTTTCTTAGCCAGCAGGTCCATGAAGGTGTGTTTTCACCGAAGTGCCCAAAAGTCTGAAACAAATGCTGTCCTTCCACTAAAATGCAGAAATGAGGTTGCGTTTTTGTTTTGTTTTTTAAGCAATTTTTACCTTCCTAGTATACCTGGCCTGAATAAAATCTTTAGAGTCCCAGCAAAAGTTCCAAGCCCACGGATTCTTTCTCCAAGAGGTGAGTGACAAAATAGGGGAGGGGAAATGTCACGTGGCTGAGGCCTGCGGACGTGTCTCCCATGGCGTGGATCACAGCACCCATCAGCCTAAGAACCCAAACTGTGTCCACTGTTAGGCTTTCCTGCTTTAAAAGCCTGGGCATCCCTATTTTGAGGAGTTCTTTAAGGTTTCATCAGGAGAACAAACACGCTCCCCAGCTGCCCTGAAAACCCAGCTATGACATCCTGGGTGGGATCGCTTCTGCTGTATGGCTGCTCTTTTACACCACCATCCGGCAAAGCCGCAGGAGAAAAGCAACTCCAGTATTTCCCAACCACAGCCTGGAACAGTTGGGCACGAACTGCAACACCCTAACCTCCACACAAATATGAAATCTGCCTCCTAGGACACAAGAGGACAACAAGAGCCTGTGAAAGCAGCATGATTCACACCAACCGCAAATCGTATTTCAAAGGATTAAACGAGGCTGAGGAACAGTTTGAAACTGCTGGTCAGGGGGAAAAAATCCAACAAATTGGGAAAAGAACTCACTGTGAAATTAACAATAAATGTACATCGGTGCAGCTATATGAGCAAGAGACAGCATTTTGAATAGACAAGCTGAGAGGCAGCTAAATAGGCTGAATCGAATAAAGGATTACTGGAAGAACTGTGTAAAGCTTCGTAATGTGGAAACTGAGTCATAATCACTTGATACACAGTTGAAAACCAGATTCAGTCAAGAAACAAAATGTTTATAACTTGTATGACTCCATTTGCTAATGGCAGTCAGCGTTTCCCAGACCACGTGCCTTTCCTGTGCAGACTGGCCCTGAGGCCACATACTGCTGACAGCACAGCAGTGGAAAGGTACAGGACGTGCAAGGGTCACAGGCCGTGTGGAAGGCAAACGCCACAGCCACATTTTAAGCAAGGTCCCGTGTTCTGTACTTTCCGTGACACGTCTGCCACGCTCCTACGGGGGTCTTCATGAGGAGATTTCCCATCTCTGGACCTCGTCACCGGCTGGCGGGTGTCACAAATCTGCGCCTGTTTCTGCTTCGTATCACTACGTTAACGGCCTGTTCATTAATTTAACAAACTATCAGGAGAATACGCTGGAACGGGCAAGCATTCTCTCTCCACTTTCATTTAATTAAACTCTGCTACTGCAGTATGACAGTCAGCACATCACGGGGGGAATTACTTTAAGGATGAAGGTAAAAAGTATTTCAAAGCCCCCACTTAAACATGAAAGCATAATCCAAAACGGGCCGAGCACACACTTTAATTTTTCTATAATATGAAAGATGCCATTTCCAGACTTGGTAATTAATTGGATTCCATGGAGAAATTACAACAGCATCCCCGATAGCAGAACGATGCACAAAGGCAGGGGACAGGGCGCCAAAGGACAGCCACAAACAACCACGCTGTCGCCACATTACGACAATCACTGGGCATTTTAATAAGGAACGAGCAGCCTGCTTCCGGTGGGCACTCATTACCTCCTGCAAAGTGACTGCGCTTCACCCCGAGTGGGTGCCCTGAACCAGAGACAGGGGAGCGGCTCCTGCCCCGGCAGCCAGCCTCAGACGGAGGCCATGGGCTGGGTGAGGACGCACCCTGCCACCCAGAGCCCTCCACCTCGTCCCGGCCCCACAGGGGGCAGGCTGCCCGGACGCTGGCTTACCATCAATCCGGCTCACGAGCTCTTCCAGCATTTTCACCTTCATCTGAATCCCAGGTTGGGCAAAGGTGTAGTTGTCCTAAGGAAAAAAATCACAATGAACATCACGTGCACAGAAATAAAATAAAACCCACTTTCCGAGGGGAACCAGCCGTGGGGACACAGGAGGACATTTCTGTGACAGCAGGAACTCACAGACGGCTGTGTGCCCGCTGTGTTGCACTGCATGGCACGGCCCCAGCACTGCCATCAGGTCTGGCTCTGAGCTGGTCACGTCCAGCGCTTCCAGACGTCAGGCGGCCAGCGCGCCCGCCTCAGGAGTACCAATGGATATTTCTAGGTGTAAATGTATAATATTTACACCGAAATTGAATAAACGGGCACTGACACACGTAGCTCCTTTAGGGAAGTGTTTTCTGGGAGCGGCTGCGTGGCCTGCACCTGGGCAGCACACAGTCAGCCCAGCCCTGCAAAATGGTGACCTTCCATGGTGCTGACGATGCCACAGCATGCAGAGGGCCAGTGGCAGGTCCGCTGCAGCGGAAAGAGTGAACGTGGGACTACTGTCCATGAACTCGGGTGAAGACGCTCATAAATGAAGACGGGAGAACTAGCACAGGCATCGAAGGCGGCCGTCTTAAGTCAGAAAGACCTGGGCTGGCAGCCGGCTCAGTACTTAGCAGCTGTGTGACCCAGGCAAGTACCACCACCTATCTGGGCTTCTGATTCCTCCCCCGTAAAACGGGAAGCACACGCCTTCCAGGACCGCTCTGAGGTCTCAGGGAAACGATGTCAGCAAGTGTGTGAGAAGGTTCGAGATGCAGTAGGTACTCGGGTACGGTGGCCCTCCAGCCAGGACTGTCATCCCCTGAGAGGGCACGGGGGGGGCGAGAGGAAAGTTGGCCCCGCTTCGTCCCACCCAGGGGCATCCTCCACAGGCGCCTCAGCAGCACTCGGGCCTTTTTCAGAATGAGGGTTTCAGCTGGACTTGTGCCGCACCAGACACACATACTGCTGATTAGGGAAGGCAGAGTAATAACCCCCACGATGCCCACGGCCCAACCCCTGGCACCTGGCAAAGAGAATTAAGATCGCTCATCAACTGACAAAAGTGAGGAGGTGCCCCTGGATTATTCCTGTAGGCGCACTGTCACCCTGGGGTCCTCACAGGTAGCAGAGGGACACTGGAGAGTCCCTGTCAGGGTGGCACGATGTAATAAAGACCAACGGCTGTGCTGGCTTTGGAGATGGAGGAAGGGCTGGAGCCCAGCAAGGCGGACCCTCTCTGGAGCTTCAGGAAGGAGGTGGCCAGCCCACACTGGACTTAGCCCCAGGGGACGCACACCACACTTCGGTCCCCCAGGACTGAAAATGATAAATGTGTGTTGTTTTAAGCCACTAAGTCTGTGCTGATTTGTTACAGTAGCTACAGGAAACTAACACAGGAGTGTTCTTTAGGGGAACCCTAAGGCCCACGAAGAACTATAAGCAGGACGAGCAGAGAACACGCAGCAACGGAGAACACGGCGCTGCGCCCGTGGCCTGAGCGCTCGTGAGTGGGGGCGAGGGGGACGTGTGGGGCAGTGCTGGGGGCAGACAGCTCGTCTTCAGGGAGCAACACTGGGGAGGCCGCAAGGGGAGCAAGGCCCCCGGCCTCAGTGACACGTGGGTGACACGTGACCGACACATGGGCGAGGTGGGGGCCACAGACAGCCACAGCTCGCGAGGTGGCTCAGGCCCGGCCAAGCAAGGGCATGACCCTGAAAGTGGAGTCTTCCCGGCCTTGTGAATTGTGGGGGATGCACCTGCTGCCGTCACACAGACGACGGCAGGTGTCTGCACGCCTCACACGACTAGGAGCAGGTGAGCAGCCACCCCACCTCACCCTGCTTTCAGGGCCCAGGTGGGAAGTGGGGGGCTGGCCCTAACATGGAAAATGCTTCGAGAACAACGTTCTTGGATGGCCGACCACGCGGGGATGCTGCTCTGGGGGTCACGCCCACGGGACTTAGAGAATCCAAACCTGGAGGGGGGACGAGGGAGCTCGTGGCCCAGGTCAGGCATCACCCTCGGGAGGCCCGGAGCCAGCGCCACGGGCTCCAGGATCTGTGGGGGGCTTTGCCAGGTGAAACCAATGCGGCTGAGAGGTGACCTCCAAGCTCCACTGGCCTCTAAGGCCGCGGCCCAAACGTGAGAGTACCTGCCTCTGGCCCAGTCAGCAGGCCCTCATGTTTAACACAAGGGCTCGGGCGCACGGGCACACACGAACGGCATTTCCCTACTAGAGCAGGAGCGGCAGCCACTGTGGCACAGACCAGAAGTGCCCACGAGGCAACACAGACTTTTTTCCGCCAAAATGGAAAATGAACAGACTCAGTCCTAACCTCTTGCTGGCAGATTTCTCCCAAGTGGATTCAATGACAGGCTCTGGAGGCCCAACTGTCACATCTCTGCGAGGCAACGCCGAGAGGAGCTCTGGGCCCAACCACGCTCAGCGCGATACCCAGGCCCCCATGACCCTTGGTGGCACAGACACAGGCTCTCTGGGGCTGACTGCCACAGGGGCTTGGGCACAGGTCTCCCAGATTTGGTGACAAGTCTTGTGGGTCCTGGTAAACTCTGAACTCTCGAGAAGTGAGGGCTGTAAGAGACCTGCATGGAATAGACAGGGCCTCCGAGCCCTGAAGGAACTGTGTGTGTCCCCGTGAGACCCAGGTGCCCCTGTCGCTGTGACAGCACAAGCTGAGGACAAACTGTGAGCTTTAATGCATTTGAACTTTAACAGGGAAAAGAAATTTTGGTTTTGGACTTGAACTTACAAGAGTCAGCCCTTACGACTTAATTTCTCTCGAGAAATTGGATAACAGGATGAGATTTATCTTCAAATTTGGGGCATCCTGTGTTGCTGGAAGTTTACACACCACCTTTGAATCTCATGGTGGAATTTCTGATGAGCCAGACTGAACAATGTAGCTGGGTATAATTAAGGATGGAAACAAACTGGAGAGTGATTTTGTAGCCTGGGGAAGAGACCTTGAGGATTCTTTAATTAATGTTCAATTCAGAGAAATGTCAGAGTAACACCCTACCCGGGGGTCCCAAGAGAACACTCCAAGTACCAGGGGCTTCACAGGGGCTGCTGCCTGTCTTGGCGGACTGTGGGTCTCCCTCCTCGTCCTCTCCACGAAAGGCCATGCTCCTGGCTGACCAGGGACCTAATGGGTATATCACAACCAGCTGAAGAGCTTGGTAGTAGCACCCCCCAAACCAGGGGTCTGCTTCCAAGTGGAGGGACCCCACCAGGTGCAACTCCTGTACTTCTTTATCCCCAGAATACTCACTCCAAAAGATGATTTATCAATTGCTAAATGTGGGAGTATAAATAGCCTGGGGGTTCAGCCCTCCTTCCACCTTTTTGAACCCACAGGAAGACTGCTCCCCCGGAAGGCTGCTCTCCGGACAGGTTGCTCCCCGGAAGGCTGCTCCCCAGAAAGGCTGCTTCCCGGAAAGACTGCTCCCTGGAAAGGGTGCTCCCCTAGAAAGGCTGCTCCCCAGAATAGCTGCTCCCCAGGAAGGCTGCTCCCAGGGAAGGCTGCTCCCCAGAAAGGCTGCTCCCCGGAAAGGCTGCTCCCCCAGAAAGTCTGCTTCCCGGGAAGGCTCTGGCGCACACGAGGTGGCCTGCTAGCCCGGCGCTGGCTCCAATGGGGTGGGTAAGCCTGAACATCCCTGGGACTCAGCCAGCCAGTTTATCTGCCTCTCACACTAAGATAAGATTTCAAGCTTCTCATTTAGAAAAAAATAAAAGTTATTCTTTGGTCTCTATCTGCCACTATTTTGTTTCATTTCTCAATTTATTTGAAACCCAGGTAGGGAAGATGGGTTCTCTTGGAAATCCAAACAATAAGAAAAGAATGATTCCTGAGAGAGCCTATAAAAAGAAAAAAAATCCTGTATTTCGAAACAGCCCCCAAAGATGGACATGTGTGGCCTTGGCGCTCTGGATTTAGGCGGGGGACCCAGAGGGCCAGCCCCCGGGCAGCTCCAACCCAGACGACAAGATGGACTCAGAGGGCAGCGCCCAGCAAGCCTGGGGCACTGTGATCAGCTGAACAAGCCCCAGCCAAGGACGGCCCTGCTCAGGGGCTGGTAAGTCTCTGAAGGGCACACCAAGGACATCTGGGGCCAGAAGGCTGAGTAAGAAGGGGTGAGGGGGGAAGAGCGGTCATAGCCCCGGCCACAGCCTCCCTGGGGAGGCACCTGGCACGCAGGCTCCACAGCACAGCACCTGTGTCAGACCAGGGGTTCTGCCCACGTAAGACCAGGAAACCTGATTTACCCTCAGGACTCAGGACACCACCCAACACCCCAGCCAGACACCCCATACACACTCCTAACAATGGAAACGTCCGCTGTACATTTATAGAAATATCTGTAATGCTGATATTAACATTACGCCCTTCTAAGAAATAAACATATCCTTTCAAACTGAGATTAGATTTTGTATCTTGAGACAAGGTATAGTATACAAAACTCCTGGGTCAGAAGGACGAAAGGAGGGACTCAGGAACACAGGGCCTCTGGAAAACGGTTCACAGAAGGTAAAGCCCGTTTCACAGAAGGTAAAGCCTGTTTCACAGAAGGTGAAGCCAGTACTGGCAGAACAAAAATCAAAGGCCGCCAGCAGGGGGTGCTTCCCCGCTACTATTCCCACCCACACTCCAGCGGCAACAAGGAGCCCTTCCTGGTCCCTTCAGAAGAAACGCAGAATAAAACTTCCTGAAGTGGCATTTAAGAGAAGAGGTGGGAAATGAAGTCCTGGTGGCTTGGCTGGAGGGCCCCACTGCACCCACCTATTAACCCTTTCCCCGAAAATAAGACCTCGCCGGACAATCAGCTCTAATGTGTCTTTTGGAGCAAAAATTATTATAAAACCGGGTATTATAATATGTTATATAAGACCCAGTCTTATATTACAGTAAAATAAAACCGGGTCTTATATTAATTTTTGCTCCAAAAGATGTATTAGAGTTGACTGGCTGGGTCTTATTTTCGGGGAAACACAGTAAAGTCCCAGCTCCCCAGGAACCAAGAATCCCATCACACCTTTGACAAGGGGCTGTCCCGGTGACCAGAGATCACCTCCTCACCAAGGCCTAACGAGTCCCCTGTCCTGGCTAGCCTCACTCTAAAAAAACTCCTTTCACACGCTGAACCCAAACGTGCCTTCCTCACCTTCCCCCGGACCCGACTCTGGAACAACTCAGCAAGTCCTTTTAGCAACCAGTGGCCAGAAAGACTTCCACTTCCTTCAGCTCTCACAGGTGCCTGCCCCTCAGGCCATCGGGCCACAGCCCTGCACACAGTGTCCCATGTGGGCCCTGGCAGCCCAGAGGACAGACAGCGTGCAGGCTGCCGCCACAGCTGTACTGCTTCCATCCATTCCTGCAACGAATGCAATCAAGGCGTCCATCCAGTGTAAGACAAACACACACCAGACCCACGTCCTCCGTCTGTGAATAGACACTCAATGCCTCCTATGAGCAAGACAACACACTAGGTCCTCAGTAGAGATGGTGTGCTTTTTGAAAAGCAGGCCTGAGACGTCGTTCTTAGGCCTGTTTGCAAGGCTGTCCCCCCTTGGGTGGCACCTGGGACCTTGGATTTGGGGAGCGTCCCCACTTTTCCCTAACTAATCAGAACGGCTCCCACTGTGCCTCGGCAGAACAATGTGGTTTATGCTAAACTCCTGCTTTCCTTCTGAGAGCCCCGAATTTGGGAATGTGCCAGGCACAGGGTATCTCTGTGAACAGCCCTCAATAAAAACCTGGGCACAGAGTCTCTAACAAGCTCCCTGGTGGACGACATCTCACACCTGTTCCCACGACTGGCCGCGTCCTGCGACTCCACCAGGAGACGCGTGGAAGCCTGTGCCTGGCCACCCCCCGCCTCTCCCCTGGCTGGTCCCGCTCTGCCTCTTGCACTGGAATGAGCCGTGTCCGTGAGCACAAGCACACGCCGAGTGCTGGAGTCACCGAACCTGGGGTGGTCGTGGGGCCCGCAACACAGACGGGGAGGAACAAAGTGGGCTCTGTTCAGAGAGGGAGCAGTGTGGCCGTGGGGCAAGTTACACACCATCTCTACTGAGGACCTAGTGTGTGGGGCCATGCAAATGCGTGGGAAGGGCTCGCTGCGGTCTGGGGAGCCGCATCACAGCACAGAATGGGGGCCCCACCTGCCGACCGCGCTGAGGGCGAGGCCGCCGGGAGCATGGCACTGCTGCAGCGGAAGGCAGGCCAGTGCGGCGGGAGGGGCAGCCAGGCACTGGGGTGAGGCGAGAAGGCCATTCCGACACGGGAGGCCACGTGGGAAGTGAAGCCATGGAATGACGTGAATGGCCTGGGAACGGGGGCCACCACGACGACGACGCTCGCACTTTGAAAAGATGCCGGTGGCTGCGAGGTGCGGAATGCAGGATGCCAGTCATGATGGCAACGCCACCATCCAGGCAAAATCATGCAAACGTCCCACTGAAGACGCACCCAACCCGAACTGTCCAAAGTGCTTTCAACGACCTATCCTGGCTGGGTTTTGAACTTGAACGTAGGGCTTCTCATTTATTCCTATTAGCTTGTTCATTTGATTGGTGCTCGGCTGGCATTCCAGGCCGCTGAACTCATTCTGAATCTTGATTATGCCATCTATCACATTAGCTGTCCCTCCAAGCTTAGAGACACTGGTTAAGCTTATATCCTCGATGTCTTCATTAGCGTCTCGGAGAAGAGGGGGGAGGACAAGGTCAAGGACAGAGGCCTGTGGCTGTTCCCAGGGACTGCACTCAGACGGAAGAGCGTGTGCAAACACATCGAGCCGGCTCCTGGCCTTCCGACCTGTGGGCGTAATTTCTCCCATCTCGTTTCCTCATCTGTAAAATGGAGAGAGGAATGGCTCCTTCGCAGGCCCCAGGGTAGTACATGAGTCACTGCACCGGGAAGGACCCAGACAGTGTCCACACAAAGTGGGCACCTCCCTCCTGTTCCCCAACTCCCACGATGACATCAGTCGTGGGACGTGGTGACGACTGCAGGCTCCCATCCAGCCCTAACAGCAACCAGCGCCCCTGCTGTGAACCACTCGGAAAACGGGGGACGCTGAGGGCTGACTGCAGCCACTGGTAACAGCACCGTAAGGAAGTCAGTGGAAGTGACAGACACGTGCTGAGACGCACAATTACCAATAACTAAAAAGAGGGGAGGAGAAGAGAGGTGGCCAATAAGCCCCCTGGAGAAACAGGACAATAAAAAATACTCACTGAGTGAAAGAAGCCAGTCTGAGAAAGCTACATACTGTATGGTTCCAACTAACTGCCTTTCTGGAAAAGGCAAAACGACACAGACAGTACAAAGACCAAGGGTTGTCAGGGTTTGGGGGGGGGAGGGGTGACCAAGTAGAGGACGGGGGATTTTTAAGGCCGTGAAGCTTCTCTGTGTAACACTAATGATGGACGTGTGTCACTGTACTTTTGAAAAAACCCACAGAATGGGAACCCTAATGTAAACCCTGGACGTCAGTTAGTGACGTGTCCATACGGGCTCATCAGTTGTGACAAAAGCACCACACTAACGCAAGGTGTCAATAACGGGAAACTGTGTCCATGAGGAGCAGGTGAAGGACACTGTACTTTGTGCTCAGTATTTCCATAAACCTAAACTGCTGTGAAAAACAAGCCATTAATAATAACAAAAAAAAAAAAACCCACTCACTTAATCCAAAAGAAGGTAGGAGAGGGAGGAAATAAGATAAAACGAATAGAAAATAACAAAATGGCAGCATAAACCCCAGCCATATAAACAATTACATTAAAAACAATACATGGATGTATGTGAACTAATCATATTCCTACAAGACAGCAAAATCCAACTATAAGCGATCTGCAAGAATGTACTTTAAACAAGATACCAGTCGATTAAAAGGAAAGACACAGAAAAAGATGCGGTGAGGAAATAGCGTTCATAAGGAAGATGGAACGGCTATATTGACATCAGATGAACTGGACTTCAGGACAGGAATATAACCAGAAATGAGGAGGAATACTGCATAACAATAAACAAATAATAAACTTAGATTCATCAAGGAAACATAATAATCCTACCTGTCTACGTATCTAATAAATGAGATTCAAAATTATGTGAAGCAAAACTTGACAAAACTAAGAGAAGAAAGAAATTGACCATTACAGGTGAAATTTCAAAAGTCCTCACTCAGCAACTGATAGAAAAAGTACAAAGAAAATCAGTGATCAGTGAGGGCAGAGAAGACTGGAATAATTGACCTGACATTTACAGAAACTTCCCCCAACAAAGCACAACATACATCCTTTTCACAGACACATGAAACACTCACCAAGACAGACCATTTCAAAACAAACATCAATAAATGTAATTACCAATACTAGAAATGAAACACTTCAATCTCTACAGTTCCTATAGACATTAAAGAATTAGGGGATATTACAAACAACAACAGGTCAATAAATTAGACAACGGGTTTAAAATGGCCAAATTCTTTAAGACACAAATTATCAAAACTGACAAGAGATGAAAAAGAAAATCTGGAGCCCCACCCACCCAGAGCAGAAATTCAATTTACAGTTAAAACTTTCCCACTAAAAGTTCCAGGCCAAGATGGCTTCACAGTTGTTCTATCCAATATTTAAGAAGTAATACCAATCTTACACAAACAATTTCAGAAATTACAGAAGTACTTCAGGAGGCCACCATTTCCCTAACTGCAAAACAGAAAGACATTAGAAGAAAAAAAATGGAATGACATTTTCGTCATGAACAGAGATGTGAAAATCCTTCACTCACGTTATTACCAAAGAAAACCCAGAAGTCGGTACAAAGGTTAGTATTTCGTGACAAACTGGGGTTGATCTCAGGAATACTGGTGGCTTAACAATGAAGAATTAATCCGCGTGCATCACTACACTAACAGACTGAGTAAGAAAAAGTCTACGATCATCTCAACAGAAGAGAAAGCACTTAACAAAATATCAGTTCATAATCTTTTAAAAGACCCAGCAAACTGCGACCTGTATCTGTCTTCCTGCTCTTCGTCCAGCAAGAACTAAGAGTTCTGTCGTCCTCAACCTCTTGGTTCCATTCCTTACAGACCAACGTACAGACCAGTCAAAATAAACCAGCGGGCTTATTAGAAATAGAATCCCTGTGTGTGGCACGCACACATCAATGAGCGCCCCAATGAGGGGTACCCACAAAAAGCCAACAGCTAATACCGTACCTAATGTTACCGTTTCCGTCTCAGGAAAGGTGCCAAAGCAGTCGAATCTGGAAACAAAACTGCTGTCAACACAGAATGCTGTCTGTGTTAACTAGAAAACCTGTATTTTAAAAATGAACCGTGAAGGCTTCCTCACACCATACAGAAAAAATTTAAGTCAACCTAGATGACAGACTTAAAAGTGAAAACTTAGAAAGCTTCTAGAAGAAAACCATAGGAGAACACCTGGGCAGCCTGGCAGTTGGCGAAGGGGTTTTAGTTAGGACATGGAAAACCATCACCACAAAAGAAAAAGAAATGACAAATTAGATGTCATCAGAATTAAAATTTTCTGCTCATCAGAAAATACTCATTAAAAAAAATGAATTGACAAGCCACAAACTTGGGAAAAAATATTCTCAAAAAATACGTATCTTATCAAAGGACTGCTCCCCAGTATAAATACAGACAACAGAGAAGACGGGAGATGTCATGTTGGTGAGGATGTGGGGTGGCCAGCCCCCCATATACTGTCGATGGGAGTGTCAAACAGCACAGCCACTTTGGGAGGGTGGGGGCGATCTGGCTGTTTTCATAAAAATTAAATACACTACTACACCGTGAACCGGCGAGTCCACTGGTAGGTACTGACCCAAGAAAATCTGAAATACACGCTAAGAAGACCTGTTCTCAGCAGTCAGACTGGAAGCAGCCGGGGCTCCCCAGCTGGAGGGCGGACGAGTGCACGGTGACACACTGACAGAGCAGGACCACTTGGTCATTGAAAGGAAGGGACCGTTCACTGGGCAGCACGTGCAGTTCACGTTTTTCAATGCAAACTGTTGTAAAGCGGGTTATTTTCACTTTTCATTTTTAAATTGCTGCTCAATGACTCATTCTTGGTGACTCTTCTGAGGCAGCCCAGGGCCGATTCGTCTGTGGAGGTAATATACCTTTGTGTTGTGCAGTGAATGCTTCCGAGAGGGCTCAGTTTTATCCACTGGGGCTCCAATTCACGTGTCACAGATGGTCCTCAGGGCAGGTCATTCACTGACATCTGAAGCGGGGACATATCTGCACGGGCCAGGGGCTTCATTCTGCCACCTCCCCTCCACGGCGAGGCACCAGCCAGCTCTGCCCACTGTTCTTTCCATCTTTCCAGGTGGAACTCTTCTTGACGAGGTAACAAAAGTGCAATCGGGGCCCAGTGAGCGGTCCTTCTGCCACCAGACCGGCCCCTTTGGTGTCCCTTTCCCTTGAACTTAGATGCAGACAAGAAGGTCCCCAGGCTGCGCCCCAGGTCCCAACCGTCGGGAGCTCATTTCTGAGGGTCCTGAGCCACCTTTGGGCTTGTCCTGCTCGTTCCCCTTGTTGGAGATAAACCTCTCCAAAGACAGCGAGCAGACTCAGTTCGCATGGCACAGCTCTGCCCACCTTCTCTCTGCGGGCACCATCGTCACGAGCTAACTCACTCACAACAGCTGTATTTGGAAGACCGCACCCGCTCCAGCCCAGGCACAGGCCTGGTCCCCTGGCCTTTCTCTGACCGAGTCCCTGTACCACCCCATTTCCGGCCTCTGCTCTGACAAGTTCCAAGGTAACAGTCACTTTCCCCAATATTCCCATCACTTCCATGCCACCAACCAGTCTCAGACTTGAGTAATTCTTCCCCAAGGAAAGGAAATGTGACTAATTATAAAAGGCAACGGTTCTTTTCCGCTCAGAGGCTGTCCTGGTAAGTAATGAATCCAAGAGTAACGGCGTGACCTCAGGGCAGGCAAGTATGGCGGCCGTAATTTAAGAAGTAACAGCTCATGGTCAGTGTTCTTAGTGAAATGAGAAGACTGGCAAGAGCCGGAACAATCCCCTAAAAGCCTCCTCCGGAGGCCTCACCCAGCAGGAGCTGCACTGGAGGCCGGCGTTACCCCCAGGGAGGTATCCAAAAGCTCTTCTGGGGGGGGCCCTAACGCCCCCCCGTGTTGTAAGGCGGTCCTCCGTAAAGAAACAGCCCCCCAGCCAGCACCGGCTCAGCTGGACTTCCGTGATCTACATCGAAAGCACCCCCCAAAAGAGACTGGCTCCGCCCACCTTGCTCTCCCCTACGCGGTCTGGGCGAGCCATCCCAGCTGCCACCCTGGTCTGGGTGGCTCCTGCGTAACTGCTGGGATGGCTGTGTTTATAAAGAAATGGCCCGTGCAGGCCGAAAGAGAAGGAATACTCGCTACACACTGGAGATGGGCTTCTAGAAATGGCTGGCAGCCCAAACTTACCGCCTCCGTGGCACAAAGAGCCCATCATCCTACCAGTTCTTATCTCGAGACCGACTAGTTACTGAGAGCCAGGAAGACTGCGGCCAGACGGGATGGTTCTGAACCCAGCTCGGCAACCTGCCAGTGACATGGGGGCGGTACCTTACGGACGGCCGTGTGGCGGGGAAACTGAGGTAACACCTACAAGTTACTACATGCAAAGAACTTAGGATCCTGCCTGCCACTGACAACGTCTTTGAGTCATTCTACCAGACTGCTGTCCCTCTCTTTCTCCCCGCTCCCACACTCGCGAGACACCTTTCTGTGCATCCATACAAACGCGGGTTGGTCAGAGCGTGTGTTCAGGACGTACCTCCCTGCAAATGTATCTACTCACCACTAGGCAATGATACTCTTTATCCCTAATAATACCTTTTGCCTTGAAATCTATTTCATCTAGTAGCTAGCTACATGAGAGTACATAACTGCCTAACGACTACTTTAGTTAGTATTTATCTGTTGCGTTTTTCCTTTGTACTTCTTTGTAATTTTGTGTTTTAGGTGAGAGTCTGATAAGTAGTAGCTCATAGCTGGATTCTGTTTTTAAATCCAGTCTGGCTTGACAGCTATTTTTCTTCAAACACCAAACATTGTCCATTTTAT
The DNA here is from genome assembly GCF_004115265.2 of Rhinolophus ferrumequinum. NCBI lineage: Eukaryota > Metazoa > Chordata > Mammalia > Chiroptera > Rhinolophidae > Rhinolophus > Rhinolophus ferrumequinum. Next base: position 2,512,523 of record NC_046293.1, read on the forward strand.
TCTTGACTCTGTTACTTCCGTTGCAGTCTGTTTTCCATCTAATTGTCCATCTAAATGTTTCAGTTGTAGGTCACTGGCCTTTACGATGATATTTTCTCTTCTCCTATTTCGTGGTTTCACTCTCATTTCTCTCTGTGTGATATGTTCATTCCTCTTTCCTGAGACTTGTTTTGTTTATTGAATATGCATGACAATGTCTTCCATCAGTGCTGGAAAATTCTGGGCCACCACATTTATAAGTAGTGGCTTTCCCCACTGTATTTTCTCTTCCTGGACCTGGTTTTCACTCTCTCATGTTCTAACCTAACTTTCGTACTTTATTATCTCTCTGTGCTGGCTACTCAGTAATTTTCTCATTCTATTTTAACTAATTCTCTCTTCTGCTGTGTCTAATGAATTTTAAATTTCAACGACCGCAATTTTGGATGCTAGAAGTTCTCTGTTCGGTTCCTTTTTTCAGAGTATTGTTCTTCATTTCAACCCCTCCTTTCTCCTTAAGCCCTTTTTCGTCCCTTTCGCATCAGTGTCCTAGGATCCCAAGTCCCTGGACCACGGCTCCCCCGACATGGCGCCAGCTGCTACTGATTCCTGGGGCGCTGGCCTCTGTTTGTTCACCGTGAGCTCATCTTCAGGGGCTGTGCTGTGACACACCCGTCTAGGGCAGCAGGTGCTCAGCCAACTTCTGGGTCCCTGAGACCCTTCCAAGCGGTCTGTGACATCAAACGCTTCCAGAATAATGCCAAGATATTACTGACCTCTGTCCCGGTGCTGACACTTGCCCTGATGGGTCAAAAGGGGTGGTGAGTCAACACGCTGGCACGCTGGCAGGAGTATTTGGAAGACGTCCCCCCATCAAACCGTGTTCTTAGTAACAGGCATTCAAGGTTCAAACAACGGGCATGTCGTTGAAGGATGTCCTTGGCGATGCAGGAAACGTTCCCACCTTATGACTGATATTGCAATAAATCTCGACTCTTGAGTACACAGCTTTCCAATGCTCTGTGTGGCAAAATGAGAAGCACACATCAAGCACGTGAGACGTGTACCCAAAACGGTGGCTTCGTCAAGAAAAGGCTCTTGGTGTATCTGTTTGACCTGTGAGCTGAATTGGGTCCATTTTTCAGGAAACATCATTTGTACCTGAAAGAAGTACTAAGAGGCAAACTGGCTGATCTAAGTTGGGCATCAGCAGACGTTTTTCTCAAAAAGGACCAAGTTAGGGAGGGGCTCCCCAGCACGGGACACCCCCCCCAGTCACGAGATGTCCCATCATTCCTCATGAGGAAAGCCACTGCAGTCGCGGCCCAGAGACTCTGACTTCCAGAAGCCTCTCTGCGAAGGCACAGAGGTCAGTGCAATGTGATGAATAAACCTGACCTTCCTAAAATGCGGGGGAGGACCACTGACGGCCAGGCCGAAAGTGCACACTTAACAAAACCAAACGTGAGGTTTTCAGTGGTTTCCAAGCAGGGCAGGGAGGCAGGCAAGGAAAAGGCTGCTTAGGGAAGACAGATCTCACAGCTGTAGGAAGGACGCAGAGGAGAAGGGTGGGAACAGGAGCAGGGACGTGAGCTAAGACTCGGAGCAGCCAACGGTCGGGGACAGACGCGTCCAGGCACTAAGGAAGCTGCCGTCCTGATCCATTTTTCCTCTTGATCTTAAATCAGCTCCTATCCTCACATTGCCCAAACTTAAAATGGCAGTAGTACTTGTATACACTAACAAGCCCCCCGAGGAGTTTGTGTGGGGTCACTGTGGATGGCCTGACCTCAGGGAATTCCAGCAGATCACCCCAGAGTCCCCGATGGTGGTGACTGGGGTCCCTCAGTGCCTGCTCGTGTCAGGATCATGTGGAATCGATCATAACCACGTGTGGGAAGATGGATGGCTGCCACTGACGGCTGAGTGTTGGAAACACGCGCTCCAGAAAAGCAACAGGCCTGACAGGCATCGCCCCTGTCAAGGAACCATGCCATCAGACAACAAATCTCAGGTGAAAAATGAAAAGCCAGCATTGATTTCATTGTACAGCTGATTTTATTTACAAATAGAAGCCAGATAATCTTGTGTTTAAATGGCAGAAGTTCCATCACTCATGATCAGAGAAGCGACACTTGAGATTTATAGTTTCACATTATGATTCAGTCCCTTTTCTAAGGGGGGGAGGGAGTCTTAAGTTTTGGGAGAATGATTAAAAAGCATGAAAGTATTTACCAAGTAGGGAAATGAAAAACTGATGCGCGAGCCCAAACCTGCATTTCTCATGCACATTCTTCTTTATAAAACGCAAAGCGAGTCAAGAGTCGGGGCAGGCGGGCGGGGGCGGGGGTGAGGGTGGGGGTCAGCTTTCAGAGACAAGGTTTCCGTCCTCCAACCACAGGGAGGGCTCCTACTTTCTCTGCCAATTCCTACGGTATCAACAGTAGTGGGAACCCACACGGGTTCCTTCCACATCTGGCTAATTCATTCAGACGAAACCTCAGGGCTTACACTGCGTCTTGTAGAAACCTTACGTCTTCAGTTTCAAATCAAGCAGCTGAGCTGAGACGTCTCCCATCAGCGGAGTCAGGAATGGCTGCTACGTCAATGGCTCAGGAAAAGCCAGATTTGGATGGGAAATGCAGATGACAAGGGCAACCCCCCACATCTCCCTTCTCTTCAGGTGGGAGCACCCCTCTTTGACCTGGGGCAAAACGGGACGTGGCAAAACACAGACCTCGCATGGTCTCCCTCCCTGTGGTGGCCATCCTTGCAATGGACCGTCCTCAGCTAAGTGACCAGAATGACCCCTGGACGTGTGCTCCCTCAGAGACTTCCATGGACCAAAACCCTGCTCTGGGCTTTCCCTCCTCTGCCAGCGAAATTAATCTTCCTCCTCCAACTCTCACTTGATCCCACGTGTGGGTCCCCAGAGCAGGTGTCTCATGCTTCATAATGCCGCCCTTACGTGTCTATCCTCATCCCAGGCTTGATCCTCAGGGAGGCCTCAGCAGGCAGCACCAGCACGGAACAGGCAGCACCTAGCACAGAGCAGGTAGATCCTAGCACGGAGTGGGCAGCACCTAGCATGGAACAGGCAGCACCTAGCACGGAGCAGGTAGAACCTAGAACGGAGGAGGCAGCACCTAGCATGGAACAGGTAGCACCTACCACGGAGTAGGTAGCACCTAGCACAGAGCAGGCAGCACCTAGCATGGAGCGGGCAGCACCTAGAATGGAGCAGGCAGTACCTAGCACGGAGCAGGTAGCACCTAGCATGGAGCAGGCAGCACCTAGCACGGAACAGGCAGCACCTACCACGGAGTAGGTAGCACCTAGCACAGAGCAGGCAGCACCTAGCACGGAGCAGGTAGCACCTAGCATGGAGCGGGCAGCACCTAGCACAGAACAGGCGTCCAGGAAAGGCACACAGGCGTGAAGGATTCAAGCACATCCCCCACTTGAGGGCCATCGGGAGGCTCCAGTTCGGTCCTACTCTTTATTGTCAAGAACAACCTTCCCAGGCACACTGCAGGATTCATTCCCCCAAACTGTTTCCATAAAATCATCCCCGGCACTGGGAGACCTGCTTTTCTGCGAAAATCCCAGCCATCGGCCCCAGCTGACAAGGAACCCAGCAGAGCCCAACCATGGGGAGCAGGCCTTCCTCCAGCTCCCGCTTCCCTTTGGGACCAGTCACAGTCGCGGTTCACCGAGCACTCAGACTCCTGGTCACCAGGGCCGGCAGGGCCTGTGGGGCCGTCTGCTCATAGGTCCTGGTGTCACAGGTGAGACGCTCAGGCCCGAAGTCTGATGCCTTTTACGGGGCAGACTGCTGTGAATACTGCCTGCCACCCATGGCAGTGGCTAGTCAACGACAACACACACTTGGGGCCACTCGGAGCAGCCAACGGCAGCACCTGTAGGGACGAGACTGCAGGGCAGAGCCCCAGCCGTCCCGCGGGAACCTCGGCAAGCCTCCATGAGCACATCCAGGAGCAGGAGCGTGAGTGGATGGAATTTGTCACCCGAGTCACCCTGAGGACTGTGGCTATCCCAGGACAGTGGCCGAGCAGAGGTTCGGAAGCAGGTGTGGCCCCCGAGGCCGTGCGCAGGGCTCACCTGAATGCCGTCCAGCAGCCTGCTCATGCACCAGTACGTGTCGGCCTCCACGTTGCGCAGCACTTCCGCGGGCACGCGCGAGACGTCAGCAGTGCCCACGTCGTCCTCCTCTGCGCGGAGCATGGAAGAGACAGAAAGTGGTCAGGGCACAGCGGCGCGGCCTGGCAGAGGCGCGCGTGGCCTGGCGGAGACGCACCCACGGCCAGCTGCCCACTCCCATTTGTCTGGCTCTAATTAGATGACTGCAGTGGTCTCATCACTTAATGGCTCTCAATTTTAATACCTAATTAGTGGCAGGTAATTAATATTCTGAATCCTCTCCGATTAATTAACATAATTAATACACTGTAAAGGATTGTTTCTCAGGCATGCCGCATCCTAATAAGAGAGCGCCTAAATATATTACTTATTCCTGACAGAGATCTGGAAGTTCTCAGAACATTTTGAAAATTCTGCTTCTACTACACTGACATATGCATTCAGTAATAACTGCTCGAAACACCTGTGTTCAAGGGTACACGTTCCAAACCGTATCAGGTCAGCTCTTGTGTGCTGCGAGCAAAGAACCAGGAAAGCAGTGACACAGAAAGACGTGTTTGAAAGAACAGGCAACGGGGCTCTGAATAACTTCCTTCTTCAAGCATAAAACACCTGGTAAGGAAACGTAACTTAAAAGTTTGAAAATGAAGAACAGATGCCTAATTGAAACGGCTTATCAGAAATGCGAACAAACTAATTTCAGGTCTTAGATCCTAACCAAAATTGCTGTCATCTAGCATAACACTCATCAATGTTTAAAAATCTGTGTATCCTGTTTTTTCATTTTATTTACTTTTGTTTGATTTTTGCTAATCTGCATGGCACCTTTGCAAGGAAAACATTCTTCAAGAAAAGAAACGTTTCTGCCCAGAATACATTTAGAGAGTTTTAAGTGGGTAAAAAGGACAGTAATTGCAATAATTGCTAACCTTCAGTGAGTAGTTATCATAGGCCTGATGCTCTTCGACATGTTTTAAATGTATTAACTCATTTAAGCGCCATCACAACTCTTGTCTCCACCACTGTACCCCTTGGAAAATGGGGTGCAGACCAACAGCCACAGCCCAGCTGTGAGCCGTAAGCAGTGGGCAGGATGTGGACCTACCATCGGGTCCCAGAGCCCACGTTCCTAACTGTTCCCCACGCAGCATGACAGCTCACGCACTGGAGCCCCACCAGCTCCACCGTTTGCTCAGTGGCGGGCGACACTCCTGCGTCACACGGAGGTGCGGCTGGAAGGGCCGCCATCAACAAGCTCCCACTGGGCAAGTTGTTCACAACAGAAATCGGGTAAAAGGGGGCGGGCGTTCCCAGGACAGCATCCAAGCAAGGGAGGCTGGCGTGCGGGTCTCAGGGGCCTGGACAGGAGGCCACGGCCCTGCACACACGCCCTGCAGGGCACAGCCTCCCGCAGGGTCACCAGTGAGATCAGGTTCCAGCCAGTATGACTCTGACGTCACGCCTCACGGTACCTCTCTGGGACTCATGGGAGCATATCTGTAAGTGTATGCAGCTGAAAAGAGCACTCAACCCCCATCCATTCAGCAAGTACTATTCTGGTTTGGGGCTTGTTTTATGGAGATGTAATTCACAGACCATAAAATTCACCCTTTAAAGTATACAATTCAGGGGGTTGTAGTATATTCACAGAGTTGGGTAACCATCACGACTGTCTCATCCCAGAACATTTCCACCCCCCCAAAGGACCCCTGTGCCCCTCAGCAGTCACTCCCCATGCCCCCCAACCCCACCCAGCCCCAGGAGACCACCAGTCTGCATTCTGCCTCCATGGACTGGCTTATTCCAGACATTTCTTTTATTAATGGGCTCACATGGCACGTAGCCTTTTGTGTCTGGTTCCTTTCACTGATCACAGAGTTTCCAAGGTCCGTCCACACTGCAGCGTGTCAGTGCCTCCTTCCTGTTTATACAGAGAAACACTCTGCTGGATGGATGGCCCACTCTGTACCGATCCCTGGTCCCTCGGTGGGGGTGACGTGACAACACGCAGCAGGTGCTCCCTGGGTGGTGGCACCGTCCCTACACTGTGGGCACAGAGACGCGCGACAGTCAGTGCCCTCAAGAAGCTGGTGGGTTAAAGGAAAACAACTTTAAAATGGAAAATATAAACACCAGGTGTCAGAACCACCGGGGTATGAAGGTGGGGGAGGGTTGGGGAACGGGGTGACCCCCGAGACCCAGATGTGTGCTCACCAGCCAAGGCCCTGCCTGGCAGGTGCAGTATGGCAGCCCAGCGCGAGGTGTTACCTCCGCCTGGTCACACAGGTCACACACGTGGACACCAGGTCTCCCAGGGGCTCCTTACTGAGCGCTGCAAGACCCACCCGCGCCAGGCCCCGCCCACCTGTCATAACGCCTTTCCTGCTGCAAGAGCGAGTTCACAGACACCGTGTAAGTGGCCTCCTCACAGCGGCGACTACCTCGCTGAGCAAACAGCTTCTGCACAATCGATTCTACACCCCACCCATCGAGAGCAGTAACAGAGGACTCCTTCTGACACGTTCTCCATCCACACATTCTCTCTCTCAAGGGCCTTCAAAGCATCAAGGTACTTCCTCGGCTATAATAAAAGGTAAACAGGGAAAGGAGGCTGTCCGCAGGCCTCCAGCTCCCTCCTCTCGCACAGAGCGGCTGGGCCACCGCAGTCAGACGCACAGGAAGCTGGCTGCTGCCTGCGGCAGCCAGAAACCTCAGTGATTTTTCTTCGTCTCTTTAGCTGGCTTACTATTTTATCCAAGGAAATGTGGGCGGCCTATTCTAGGTCATTTCTCATGACGTGCCATTTGTTACTCTTCAGTGTAATGAAGTAATGGCATTTAACTCAGAGACCCCCACACCGATTTGTCTTGGAAAAGCTGAGAGATTCAGAATGACCCTTATTGTCACAAGGAGAAAAATATCCATCCTGCCAGACAAAGCGCTCACTAAGAAGGGAGCAGGCGCAGAGAGCGTACAGAAGACTCTGGAAGTCCCGGGGCTGTGATCAGAGTCAAAGCCAAGGGACAGGCCCCACGAGCAGAAAACACCCCAGCTGGCAGGCGTGGCCCCAAGGTGGAAGGGGAGGGGGTGATCACAGGAGATGGGACACTGGTGGTCCCCATCTGGTGGGGACAATGCTGGATGAAGGCACGAGCAAAATCAGCAGGTTCAGCACAGGTTCTACCGGTTGGATTAACCCAGTCAATCATCTGCCATGAAGACCTGGGAGGGGAGGGGTCCTCAGAGTCACAACCCCGAAATGGCCAACAGCCAGGACCAAACTGCCACCTCTCTCCAAAGCACACACTTCCCACCAGAGGAGGGTGCCCCACTGCATGTCATGGGGCGGGTGACCAGGAGGGGAGGACACCTGGACAGGTAACTCCCAGGAAGCCCTGAGACGTCTGGGCTGAATGTCCACGGCCATGGACCCTCCACTGGGTGGGACTTAGCTCCCTAAACACGTGCCACGCCAAGTGACGGGGGAGAGGTCAGGAGTGCTATCCTATGGGAAGAAGGGACGACTGGTCAGCGAAGGTCACAAGTGAGAGGGAATTCCAGACAACCCAGGGCTCAAAGGGAAATGTGATAAATTCACAGGTAAAAAGACAGCAGGGGGGCCGGACTGTGGCTACAGAGGGTGGGGCCTGTGCATGGGGCTGGGCTGCAGGGGCCGTGGGAGGAGCAGGGGCTCTCAGATCTTGGGGACCGGGACGTGGCTAGTTCTTACCCAAGCTATGAAGACCCCCACACTCTGCCTCCAGGCAGCCGGCTGCAGCAGGAAGTGGGCGCCGCACACGCTCCCTGGGCCTGCAGCCCTGCAGCAGCCTCCTCCCAGCCAGGCAGGACGACTGGGCCCTGGAACCAGGACGGGGAAGGGCTACTGTGGCCTCTGTAAGGTGACACTTTGACCAAACACATTATTTAAAATAACGAGATTTAAACCAACCTGTTTCATCTGAAATTGGACTAGATTCTGTCTTAAGCTTTATGCATTAATCACAAACAGTAACATCAGTAGGTATAATCCTGTTTTAAAGCTGTACCAGGCCCCCTCTTACCCACAACACCTCCCGCAGGCCCCCTCAGGGGGATACCAAGCTGAGAAAGGCGGGAGTTCTGACCCCAGAGAGCCCTCGGGGTGGCAGGGAGGCCACCAAGGGCACAGGCTGGCCCAAGGGGCGCCAGGGGAGGCGGAGAAGCATGGCCACAGCCGGGGGCAGAGGCCGGTAGTGACAAGTGGACTACAGCAGGATATGAAGGCATGGGACGTAAAAACAGACATTTAATTAAAAATAATCTCGCCTGTCTTCTTAGATCACAGAAAGGCTTTAGGGGACGATTTAAATAAATGCTGTCCTGCCATATTATTGTTCCCATCTGTATCAACAACTCATTTGTACCAAAAACCCCACCACCACGTCTGCATGTACACATTCACTGTGCACGTACACACACACACACACACACACACACGGAACACCCCTCAGAAGGGCGCCAGAGACAGGCCCTCGGGCACCGCTGGGAGAGGGGTGAGGCGCGGTGTGGAAGGTCGTCCCTCTCTCTGCAGCAGGGTACTGAGTAAAACGAGAGCGTGATGTTTCACAATGAACAGCCGTTATGTTTGTAATGGGGAAAATGCTGTTTAAGCCACGGGAATAGTTGAACCAAGGCCTGTCCTTCCCACAGGTAAGTCTCCGTAGAGAAAACGTCCCCGAGGATGGTGGCATTACCCTTGAAATGTCTGAGAAGCGTGTGTGTGCAATGCCTGGGGTCAGAAGGATTAGGCCGAGGGGACCTGCTGGCACTCAGTGGGTGGCCCGGTGCTAGCCACTCCACAAAGTGGGAAAGGCAGTGCCACCGTGAGAGCTGGCTCCTCCACCTGGGCGGGTGGGTGGGGACACGCAGGGCACCAATAAAAGGCAGGGGCTGTCCAGCCTGGCAGGGAGGAAACCATATGGGGATCTAACTAAAACACCCAAAAAGCTGTGCTAGGTAAATAAAGACCAGAAATTTCCAACCATGTCCCCACATCCAGAAGACAGAAGAGGTCAGTGAATAAAGGAACAGGCAAGGTGACGGGCTCAAAGCCCAGGGCACTGTGGTGATGAGGGCTGCTCCCCCAGGGGCGCTCACCAGGCAGCGACAACATGTGCCACCACCGACGGGCAGTGTCGCTCTGAGTTCCATGGCGCACACCTGTGTCATCGGAGAGCCTGCTGCATAAGCGCCCGTCTGACAGACACGGTGCCAGCAGTGGCACTGTGCCAGCCCAGGGCGGGCCAGGCATGACAGGTCCGTCTGACAGCACAGTCCGTGCTCCCTGCCTCGGTTTCGCTGCCACCCTGAGACAGGGTGGGGCCCTGAGGCCTCTGACGGGACGGGAAGGGGGAGCCACTGCCCACTCAGCTACCTCTAGAAAAGTATAACTTTGTAGGTAAAACAAGGAACCCTCCATCACAGAACACGACTACCGGCCCCTCCACTGTCACCGCAGGGCCCCCACCCTGAGCTCTGGGTGTGAGGGGGCTCGCTCCTCACAGACTCCTGTGCCACAACCAGAGCAGCTCAGGCTGGAGTGTCACCCTGTGGTCACAGTTCCAGGAAGTGAAAAGGCCTGACACGCAGATAAGTTGCCCCTCGTGATAAACCAAACAGGGCAGCTTGGAAACTGGAAAGAGAGAAATACCTCAAGTGCCAACAGTGCCGGTAACGCCTGGGCTGCCGGGACACTACTGCAACATGAACTAAGACACCCCCCTCAGAGCACGGCTGCGGGCAACCAGCGAGGGCGAGAGAAGGGGACAGCTACAGTTATGACTACGTGACACCCACACTGCACAACCCCTACAATAAACCTCTTCCCGTAATTAGGAGCTTAACTGGGAACCAAAAACATTCTCTCCTTGATGAGCGAGCGGGAGTCGCTCTGTGCTCTAATCCCTTGTACGCCCAACTTGGGGGATTTAAACCTGAAACGCTGACACCTCGATGACGGAGATTTTAGCACTTAATTACACAGGTTTGGAGCCAACGCAGAGAAGACAGTCCTGCTTTGGTGAACGCAGCATCACAACTCAAGAATCTAAATTCATAAAACTCTGTGGCTCAGCAAAAACAACTAATGTTATAATCAAATTGGGTTAGCTGTCGGGCTGTTTAATTCTAATGTAAATGGTGTCTGATTCAAGGTTACAGACTAAACCACCGGCACAGCTCCCAGTTCTGTTCCACGGTTGAAAGCCTGCAACCCACAGACACGGGTGTTCAATCAGTGGGTGGACCATCAACAGACAACGGCCACAAATCAGGGACAAAAGCAGGACAATGCCCACTCTGCCAGCCAGGCAAGATGACATAGTTTGGCCATACCCAAGTGTCAACTTCCTGACACTAAGAAAGACACCAAGTGACAAGGAGCAAACTTCTCCTCTCAGAAACACCTTGGCTCTGGCTCCCGTCCCACCCCCACCCCAAGCAGGGTCCCCAACCCCACAAGTCAGCCCGAGGAGAAGGGCACAGCATGGGGAACGGGAGGCGCTGTGCGGAGTAGGCCGTGTTCTGTTGGTGTAAGAACACTGGCACCCTGTTCCACGAGGAAAAGATCTGACCACACCTGGGCACGTGACAGCCGTGGCGTCATGAGGAAAGAGTGCAGGGAAACTTCTGCACCTGTAATGATCCTTGACTTCATAACGCCATTTCCACAAAAGGAAAAATCTTAGTCTCCTAACATTCTTTTGGCTTGCCTGCATCGCTGGTATTGTAACAATGTCATGATTGGGAGTTTTTGTTCATAGAAATGCTGTTTGTTGAAATACTGATTGATTCTATCAGCATGTACCAAGTAGTTTTATGTACAAAAAAATGTGGGGCTGAGAGAAAGGTGAAGATGAGACCCAGAATCGCCCCCCACATCCAAGAAGTCTAGGGGAAGAAGGACCCAGGCATTCATTCATCTCTAGTCTCACTGAGTCACTCAACCTCCATTGATAGGCTCTGTTTATTTATAGTATTTGATAACCGTATTTATTTATAGGGAGCTGCAACTCACATGGCCATATCTTTACATAAGGAACCAGCCCAGTAGAGAGTGAGCAGTGTGACAAGGGACAGCCCCAGCAGATTCAGAGGAGCCCCTGGACAGGCCTGGGACATGTGGCGTTTGCGCGCAGCCGTAGACGACAACAGGACTGAGTAGTGCCATGAAGAAAACCAATGGAACCCGGGCCAGGAAGCTGCCGGGAACGTCTGAACAACTGCGGCAGGAGCACGAGGCCCCGGGCACCAGGCTCTGCAGCTGTATTCCTTCTAGAGGACAGAGGGAGCCCGCGGGGACACCTGAGCGGTGGAGGCGCTTATCACGTTGGTGTGTGCCAGCCTGGGGGCCGGAGCAGGGCTGCCCTGGGGCTCCCTGGGGTGGGGGCGACGCCCCCAGCCAGAGCCCACAAAGCCCACGCGCTCCTCAGGCACACACACAAAGCTCGGGCACGGAGGCCGCTCGAGGGAGTCAAGCCATCGCCGAGACGAGATCAATTCCACGCCATGACACGCGGGGCCCTGGACGCCCAGGCTGAGCACAGAAGGAGGCACTGCCCCACTGCGCTTCCTCGGTGACACGGGTCACCGACGTGTCCCTCCCTACTGCATCCGCACCTGCCTGCTCTGTCCCCCCACCACAGCAAGAGCTCCTCGAGAACAGGACCGTATCGCCACCACTGTCCATGTCCCCAGCCCCTCTGGGACTGCCTGGACACCGCACGCGCTGCACAGATACCTGCCAAGCGAATGAATGCACGCCCGTCACAGGGTGCACAGGCCAGGAGGGAGGAGAAACTGTGGAAACACTTAGAACCGGAGCACAGTGAAAATCACAGCAAGGTGTTTCATGAAGAGTGCAAAGACTCGAATCCCAACTTCTCCGGTTAAGAGACGTGTCCAAATTATTGCTGAAGGTAAGCTAACGTATCAAGTCTAACTGGCTTCCGCTAATGAGAACGCGGGCAGCACTTAAGTCGTTCAAACTGAAGGACGCAAACACTGTCACGTATGAAATACTCTGACGGCCTCCTGCAAGCTCCCTGCACGGCTGTGGGAGGTCAGGGCCAGAGAGCACCTCTGTGTCCCCAATGTCCCGCAGGTAAAGGGTCACGGCACAGGGACTGGGCTGAGTCTTCTGAGTCCACTGGACCCAACTGCCTGAGGACAGGACTCGGAGCTTCTCCGGCATGTTTGTGCTGCAGTTTCCAAACGCAGAATTAAGGACGCAGGCACGGAATGTGTTAAAAAATAAGCCCTGCAAAAATCTGGAAACAACTAAAGCTATAGCTGAAACTTGCTGAAGTCTCTGTACTGGTTTCCCACAGGTGTAAGCTCTGAGGAGCGGTCTAAAAACGTCTAGACCAACTGGAGAAGCTAAACGTAGTATGAATGCAAAATTACACAGAAATGCATTCTGACCGGCATCTTTACAAGTCGGTGGCGGCAAAACCCAAATACGAATCCGCAGGAGTTAGTCAACTTCAACTCGGGGGCAAACTGCACGAAGCCCTTAGATGACGGTTGATGTCCATTTGCCACATTTTCTAAAATCCTTAACAGTTTCTAAACTGTTAGACTGTCTTACTGTATTGCTATGAGGAATGCCTGTGTTTCCTCAGAGGCAGGTAGGAAATTCGAGCTCAACACTCTAGCTCCCGGAGATAAATGATCACTAACTAAGACTAGTTACCCAGGAAACGAACGGGGAGAGCCTGAGTCACGGCCTCAAGGGCCTGTGTGTTTGTACGGAATCACTTACTAGCTGTAGTTTTCCACCTTTACACGGAGCTCTCTTCCCACTCACTCAGGGTCCGAGGCATGGCTCTGTTTTCAGCTGCGTACACGTGACGCTGACAGGGGACTGCCTGGACCTGCACACTTCAGGTCAGCTGCAGTGTCACTGAGCCAAGCAGCAAAAAGATGCCAAGACAAAAGAGATTTCTATCTAGATAGGGGTCCAACACTGCCCTCCCACGCAGTGTTTGTTAGGGCACTACACACTCACCAGGCCACTGCCGACGAGTTAAAGCCATTACGGGCGGGGAAGGAAACATTCGGCTGCACTGGAAACAGCGGCCTGAGCTCTCTTCTGCGGGGCCGTTAGCGGCCAGGCGCCACTGTGTGACAGCAAAGACAGACTTCCTTCTCTGACACTGGCCTCCACTACAAGAAACCGGGTCTCTCTGAGAGGGGCTGGTCTGTTTGGGGCAGAAAAATTCAAAAGGCACCTGTTGACCAAATGGAGGCTTTCTGAGGTCCCTGGGGGGCCGTGCAGGAAAGGCTAATAACTACAGTAAATCAGCTCAAAAGACCAAGGGGCCACATAAAATCAGAAAGCCAGCACTGACGACAGGTCCTTAGAATGAGCAGGAATCTGACAAGCCCCCGTCTGTGCAGATGCTCAAACGGGGCACAAAACACAAAACTTGCCAGAAAAACCGTAAAACACAAACCCCCCGGAGAACAAATGTGCCGACTAGAGCAAAGTGACTGCTGCCTAAAAGAGTGGGGGTGGGGGCATAGCGGGCGCTTGGTTAGCTTTGACCCGAGCAGACTCAGTGTCAGACAAGCTCGTGGATGCCAGAACTAACGGGAAGGGCAGAGGGAGGCCCTGGACGTGGAGTGAGAGGTGGGCCTTTCCCTGCGGCGTCCCCCGTCTGTGGTGTGGCCACAGGGGACAGCCTGGGCCCCGGCAGGCCTCACAGACCTGGGACCCACACAACTCACAGCACTTAGGCAGAAGGCCGAGGCTCAGAGGCAGAGGTAGCCGTGCTGGCCCGTCGTTCTCCAGTGGCACCATCACCCCGCCCGGAAGGTCGAGGCCTTGGCACCCATCCTTGATGACAGCGCCCGTCTGGCCGGCACCATGTCTGAGTCCAAGGCAGCGCCCCACTGTGCGTCCCTGTCCAGCACCACCCTCACGCCAGCCACCCCACCTCCACTCCCTGGCCGTGCCCTCCCTGCTGGCAGGGTAACCACAGACAGAGGCGGTGACATAAGGGACTTATGGGGGCCGTAAAAACGCCTTAGTCACCACTCACAGTTTCGGGGTCTGTTCGTTGTGTCTCTTCACTGGGTGAACTGGAACTTGCAGGGCAAACCCCAAGCTGTCGGTCCCCGTCCGGGAGCGTGAGAACCAGCAAGAAACACTCTGCCTCATCATGTTGTCGGGGGGACACTCGGGAACACGTTTTTGTCATGGAAGCTGCCTCAGTGAGCCAATACCCAGCTCACTGCATAATTAAAGGAAAAGCTCCGCACGTCAGTCAGGTGGAAAGAATGAGCCTGGCACGGTACGCAGCAGAAATCCTGTTTTTCCCATGGGTTTCCCGAAAGAACTCCAACACCCAGGAAGCCGCAGCAGGTTCTCACAGGAGCCACCGGCTGACGCAGGAGCCTCTCCAGGGCTGTGAGAGGGGTTTCCTGTCTCAAGAAACCACACTTACTTCCCTGGAGCTCAGACCAATGGCGAACTCCTGAGGAGCCGCAAAGCCCACCCTGCTTTGGGCCGCAGAGCTTGGGGAGAGCCCACTGCCGCCCTGGGGCCTGAGAGCCGGGGCCCCACAGGGACAGGGGACGAGGCGGGCTGGCTGCAGAAGGGTAATTCTGAATGAACACAGCTGGGACTGCACATATATCGCAGTTCTCCTCCAGACAGCACACCGCGGGGCGGGGGCGGGGGCGGGGCACCCTGCCCACAGGAGGCTTTGTCCCCCCCCAGTGTAATGACAGATGGCTAAGACGTCATGCGGTGAACAGGATTAGGATGCTGGCTGCAGTGGGGCCAGGGAAATGGGAGATTTTGAGAAGAAGCTGCAGGGTACGAGGTTTGCACCGGGAACTAGCAGCCAGGTCCCAGACCCCACCACCGAAAGATCCAAAAGGACCTGGTCCTGTTTTAAACACTTCTGGTTCTATCCCGCCCCCAGGAGGCCAAACCTACCCACGGGGGCGGCAGGTAGGAGCTTAAAAGGAACGCCCTCAGACGGTCCCACTGATCACAGCCACCTCCTCACGGGTCCTGTCCCAGGCTGTCACTCATCTCCAGGAGCCCCACATACCTGGCCTGACGCTGCCCCCAACCTGGGGTGCAGGCCCAGCCCCCAGGAAGTGCCCTTTGGGGGAATCTGCACTCCAGTCCATGCTCCACGCACCCAGAGCCCATGGCATTTTTCAGAGACGCTCTCACACCCCTCACTGGCCAATGGCTGTCCCCCCCACCCCCAGTGAGGCAAGCGGAGCTGGGGCGGTGGCAAAGGCCATGCTGGGCTCCGCAGTGGTCCCCTTCCTCTCAGACAGCGGCCTTGGGGGCAGCCTCATTTCTGGCCTCTCCCCATTCCGGGTTCCTCACTGAGCTGCACCCTGCAACCTGGCTGGATCAGTATTCAGGGTGCTACCTGGCTGGGCCTCCATCTGTGAGGTTTTTGTTCACCTCCAAACTGTTGTGTGCACAGGTGAAGGAGGGTGCTCTGACTGGGTCCCACAAACCCGGCATTTGGTTCATGGACTGGGCACGAACAGGCAGAGGCCCCACCACGACTTCACTCGCAAAGCCTCCGGGTTCCCTGAGGACCTCAGAGCGAGGCCTCCACCGACCCACCCCCTGACTCCCGGGCCTGCCCCCTCCAGCACCTGTGCCCTGCCTGCCCGGCACCTTTCCCTCAACCTGCCCGACACGCACACATCCTGCCCAGGCCTCACAAGCAGCAGACAGGACCAGAGCTCCACGGGGCCGTGCAGGTTTTCCCCTCGCAGCTTCATCCGAAAGGTGAGGGGAAACGCCTCCGCTGAAGCCCGCAGGTCCCCTCCCCGACGCCACTCAGCCGCTCTCACTGTCCCGTGGACACACAGCCCAGACAACGGGTGACAACTCCCACGTGCTTCCCTGAGGTCGCACCTGAGACTCAGCCAGCTTTAGGGCCGGACAAGACATTAAATATACCCCAGTGCTAATCCCTCAACTTAAGGGTGATCAGGTTGATCCCCAAAGCAGGAAGGGGCCTCCTTGTGTCTGGTTATTCCAGCTCTCTATACAGACCAGGGAGCAAGCTTTCTAACAAGGCGTTTATCACATGCGTGATTCTTGGGAATGACGTGGAGAGCAGAGGACAGTGTGGAAAAGGAAAGCACTGTCCTGAAATGCAGGGTGGGATGTGATCTGGTGAAGCTCCCCGCGTTCGTCGGCTCAGCTCACAGCACAGCCCCACAGGGCGGGCGGCTTCCGCAACAGAAACGCGCTGCAGCTGATGCCTTCGGAGGCCTCTCTCCTTGGCCTGTAAACAGCTATTGCATCCCCCCTACCATCAAACCCCCCCCCGCCCCATGTCCCCACACGCTCGTCCCTCTGTGTGTGTTTGTATCCTGATGTGATCTTCTTATACGAGGTCGGACAAATAAGTTCGCGAACTCATCTTAGAAAAAGCGCTACACATCTCATTGCTGAATATCACTGTGGTCACCTTCAAAGGACTCCTCTTGGGAAGCTCTGCACCGACGCCAGCGCCTAGTCCACTCTTTAAAGCCATTTTGGAACTCTTTTTCTGGAATGGCCACCAGAGCTGTCGTCGTATTACCCTTGATGTCCTGAGTGTCATCCAAATGACTTCCTTTCAACATTTCCTTTATCTTCGGGTAGCACCCTCCCTACTCACCTGATCTGGCCCCCAATGGATTCTTTCTTTACCAGAAGATAAAGGAAATATTGAAAGGAAGACATTTTGATGACATTCAGGACATCAAGGGCAATACAAGGACAGCTCTGATGGTCATTCCAGAAAGAGTCTAAAGGGTGGACTAGGCGCTGCGTCCGTGCATAGCTTCCCAGGGAGAGCGCTTCAAAGGTGACCGGAGTGATACTCAGCCATGAGGTGTGTAGCACTTTTTCTAGGGTGAGTTCGCGAACTGAATTGTCAGACCTCATACTTTTATTAATAAACCAGAATTGGGACTACAGATGAAGTTTTATACCCAACTGTTTTTATTTACACCCTGGTCACTGGCACATATTGAAAAAGAATGTTTTTTGAGACCGTGTTTAAGGCGGCCTGAAAATCAACACAGCACATCCGGTTCAAACTGCCTCTGCCCTGGGCAGCGCGGCTGGTCTGCAGCTCCTGCCCGAACAAACACCTCTAGGAACAAACGAACGTCCCACACAAATGCGTCCTTGACACAAGGAGGCATCCATGCCTTTCAATCAGCACCAAAGCGCTTTCCAGAAAGGCTGTCTCACCAAAAGATTATAGGGTGTCACTCTCGGCTCATCTGAAAAGCACTCAGTATGATCTTTTTTAATCTTTGCTAATTTGATGGACAAAAATAGAACTGCATTATTGGTTTAATTTGCATTTTCATTACTTGGGAAGATTTTTTTTTTAGATTATTTGTCATTTGTGTTCCCTACTTCCTAACATTTCTTCCTATTTATTTCCAAGAAGAATGTTTTTAACCATTTATTTGCTTTTCACAAACTTAAGAAATGGTTCTTAAAGGTAAACACAACCACAAGAAAAACCACACGCGCGGCAGAAAGCAGCACGGGTTATTGTGAAATACCAGGGCCACCTTCAAGCGTCCCGGGCGCTTACGCAGCTGCCAGTCAGAGCTAACATTCCCAGTCGATCTGAAGCCACCTCTCCATTAAGTGTGAAAGATAACTGAAATTATCATACCGTTCTGGGTGGCTGGAAAATAATTCATTTTGTTTGACCTTTCTTGCTCAATTCCACATTAGTGTACTTTTAATCAAATATATCAATATGTACTAATTAACCCTGCTTGGAGTGAGTCAGAATTAACAAACCACTTCAATAGTAAATCAAAAACATCATAAGTGGCGTTTTCACTTTTTATAAGTCACACACCGTAGAACAGCAGACGCGTCACATCAGCAGCACGTAATTACACAACAGATGCCACAGCCCGTCCCTCGCACGGTTATTAGACTCGTAAAATATGCTTCCAAAATGAGAAAAAGGAGCTGTCAAGAACCGCATCTTATTATTCAACTATTAGACTTTCTTAATCATCAATCAGTTTAATTGCTCCTGACACGGGTTATAAATAACATTTTGTGGTTCAATAAAACCCCACAAGGCTAACCCCTTCGCTCCCAAAGCTGATCAGAAATCCCCTGGGACATTCCAGGAAGCCCCACAGCCTTCATTGGGGTTCAGTCATTCCGTTCCAACTGGAGGTAACACTCAGAAGCATTTTGCTAATTCATGCAAAAACCGTGCAAATACCGCTGTCTCACATTGCACAGCACTATTTTCAGTTAGATCCCTGATGGGTAGACGACTCATGTCACTCTGGTCCCACTGAATTAAAAACATCGCTGTCTAACCGTGTGCGGCAGCTGTGACGCCTGTCCCCTCCCCAGGCCAGTCACAGTGTCCCGAGCCCCTGCCCTCTGCCCCGAGCCTGGCACCAGCTGACACAGAGGCTTATCTTCAAGGCACTCAAGCTTGAGAGCTGATCACAAGGAAAAGGCAGGATTCAAGCGAGGACGGCCGTGTGACGTCCCCTTTACCGACCACGACACAGAGGCCACGCGCCGGCTGCATCTTAGCTCACGCGCCACTTCATATGGGGGATGGGGCTCAGCAAGCAGGGGCCTCATTGAACGCAGGGGGGGTTACCTATTAAACACGCTCGCACAGCCCTTTCTTCTCCTCTGTAATAACTTTACCACATAATTGTGTAGATATCTGTGTCAACGCTGCTCTTTCCAGGTCAAGTGTAGGCCTCAAACATCTAGAGAATGACACGCAACACAAAGTCACCTAAAAGTGCCCAAAACATACTGGCTGAGGCTGGCTGAGCACGCTGGCCGCCAAGGAGGGGAAAGCGCATCCTGCTTGGATAGAGGAGGTCTAGGGAGGCTTCACGGAGGAGAGAGCCCAGTGAGGTGGGCCCTGAACGATAAACAAGCAAAGTTCTGAAAACCCACATTTCCAACCACTTTAATATTGTTCTTCCTCAGCCCCCACCATAAAACCTAAGCCTTTCGGCCTGGCTCACAAGGCTCTCCACACAGGGGCTGCCTCTGGCCCCCGGCCCCTGCCACTGTGTCACCAGCACGATCCCCTCGTGGTCACTGCGGACTTCAACCCCTCACACCGCCAGGCCTCGCAGTGGCCCTTCGGCTTCACATGCCCTTCCCCCCCTTCACGGAGCCCCCTGCAGCCAGCCGCCCTGCCCACGGCTCACTGGCATCTCTGCCAGTGTGAAGGTCCACTCTGTAATCTGCTCCTAGACGGGGAGTCCTCGGGGGCACTCCCAGAACCCAGGGCCCAGGCCTTGCACAGGCTCAGCCTACAGAAGGCACGTGAAAATGTCCGTGGGACAGACCAGCGGACAGACAGACGTACGGATGAAAATACCAAATGCTTCCCCAGGACTTCATGTTTTATAAAGTGTCTTCTGTTACACCAGGGGTGTCCAAACTTTTTTCAACGGTTTTCACCAAGGGCCGTATGCGGTAAAGTACACAAACAGCCGGGCCACTCACTCGAGGGGAAGTACGTATTGCCTCACCTGGTTTATTTAAGTAAACTAAACATATTTTTGGAATTTGCTGCGGGCCAATTAAAAATGGATTGCGGGCCTCAGTTGGCTCGCGGGTGGCAGTGTGGACACCCCTGTGTTACACGATGTCTGTGGGCTTTGTTGTTTTTAACACAGATGTGCCTGGGAACTGGGGTTGCAGTCAGAGGAAGTGGCTGAACTCAGGCCTCCAGGCTGAGACAAGCTCGGGCAGGTTCTCAGAAGCACAGGCAGAGGTGATGTGTGAGGAGCTGCGGACAGTAGCTCAGGGCTCCGTGGCAACGCTGGGGACCTGAATAAGGAAGGTCCGGGAAGCCACTTAGCATGTCCTGAAACGACACGATCAGGGCCGTGCTTTGGAACGATGAGCCCTGCGAATGGGCGCCAATGGGGGTTGTACTGTGGGCCACAGCCGTGGCCGTCAACGGGGACATCAACATGGTTTCTATTCCATCGTTCACTAAGATGCACTGAGCACAACCCAAGCAAGAAGTCTTCCCCGAGCTGTCGGTGACGCCACGCACCCCACCGAGCTAACGGCCGCACCGAGCTGCTGGCGGCGCCGGGCCCCACACACCGCACTGCTTAATCCCACCCACAGCAGACAGCAGCTGCTCTCACCTACTTATGACGTGAGAAGGCAAACCAGCCAGGCCACCGGACATGTGCAGGGTCACACAGCCTGCAGATGGCTGAGCAGGAACAGTGCCCGGCTGCATTCTAATGCCCGGGACGTCCAATCACGGTGGTGGCATTTTAACCAGCCTACCGTGTTTCCCCAAAAATAAGAACCAGCCGGCCAATCAGCAATAATGCATCTTTTAGAGCAAAAATTAATATAAGACCCAGTCTTATTTTACTGTAAGACCAGGTCTATAATATAATATAATATAATATAATATAATACTGGTTCTTATATTAACTTTTGCTCCAAAAGACGCATTAGAGCTGATGGTCCAGCTAGGTCTTATTTTTGGGGAAACGCGGTAGGATGAGCTCAAGATGATCCCGGAGCTCCTGCAAAGTCTGAATTCTGCCAACAGTGGTGAGAATGCAGGCTCTGGAATCAAGCAGTCAGGGTTGCGCCCCCTCCTGGTACGTGGCCTCGAGCAATCAGTCCACCTCCTCACCCTCAGCGTCTCTACAGATAAAAGGTGAAAAATAACACCACCTCCCTCTCAAGGTGGCCGGGAGGACTATGACACACAGCCAAGCTTCACAGAGGGCCTGATACAAGCAAACACTCTGCAAGTGTTAATATTGAAATTGGTTAACTTCCAAGGGAATCCCACCAAATTCTAAGTGGAACAAAAATAAGAATTACAGCAGACTTCCCATAAAAACTACGCAGGACAAAAGACAGTGCAATGGCATCATTAATATACTCAAAGAGAAAACGGTCAACGCAGAACTCTATACTCAGTGAAAGTACCTGTCACAAAGAAAAAGGAAACACTTTTTCTGACAAACAAAACCTACATTACAAGAAATGCTGAAGAAATTCTTCAGGCAGAGGAATATGATACCCAGTAGAAATGCAGATCTATACAAGGAAATGAAGAAGACAGGAAATGGTAAAAATGAAGGTAAATATGAAAGGCTTTTTTCCTTATTTATTTTTTTCTCTTCTTTGTATTCTTATTTATTTTTATTTTTCAATAACAGTTGATATTTAAAGTTATTTCATATTAATTTCACTGCAGCACAATTTTAGGTGTACAGTATGTAACTTATGAAGTGATCGTCCAATTAGTCTACTCTCTACCTGGCACCATACATACTTATCATATTATTGACCATAGTCCCTGTGCTATGCTTGACATCCCGTGATCACTTTGTAACTACCAATTTGTACTTCACCTTTTTCACCCATCCCCCAAACCCCTCCTGTCTGGCAACCATCAGTTTGTTCTCTGTGTCTACAAGCCTGTTTCTGTTTTGTTTCATTTTGTTCTTTAGATTCTACATATAAGTGAGATCATATGGTATTTGTCTTTCTCTGTCTGACTTACTTCACTTGGCCTAATACACTCTAGGTCCATCCATGTTGACCTAAATGGTAAGATTTCATTCTTTTCTGTGGCCAAGTAATATTCCATTGTATATACGTACCTACCACCTCTTCTTTATCCAATTGTCTGTTGATGGGCATTTCGGTTGTTTCCGTATCTTGGCTATTGTAAATAGTGCTGCAGTGAACACAGGGGAACAGATATCTTTTCAAATTAGTGTTTTGGATTTCTTTGGATAAATACCTAGAAGTGGAATTGCTGGGTTATAAGGTAGATGTATTTTTAATTTTCTGAGGAACCTCCATACTGTTTTCCATAGTGGCTGCACCAATCTGCAATCCCACCAACAGTGCACAAGGGTTCCCTTTTCTCCACATCCTAGCCAGCACTTTGTTGATTTACTGATGATAGCCATTCTGACTAGAGTGAGGTAGTACCTCCTTGTGGTTTTTATTTGCCTTTCTCTGATGATTAGTGACGTCGAGCATCTTTTCATCTGTCTATTGGCCATCTGTATGTTCTCTTTGGAGAAATGTCTACTCAGGTCCTCTGTCCATTTTTTAATTGGATTGCTAAGTTTTTTGTGTGTGGTGGTTGTATGAGTTCTTTATAAATTTTGGATATTAACCCCTTATCAGATGTACCATTGAAGAATATCTTTTCCCCTTCAGTAGGTTGTCTTTTCGTTTTATTGATGGTTTGCTTTGCTGTGAAAAAACTTTTTAGATTATTTTTTCTTTTGTTTCCCTTGCCCAAGGAGATAGATCACAAAAAAAAATATTAAGAGCGATGTCAGAGAGTTTACTGCCTATGTTTTCTTCTAAGAGTTTTATTTTAGGTTTCGGGTCTTATATTTAAGTCTTTAATCCATTTTGAGTTAGTTCTTGTATACGGTGTAAGGAGGTGATCTAGTTTCATTTTTTTGCACGTGTCTGTCTAGTTTTCCCAGCACCATTTATTGAACAGACTGTCTTTACCCCATTGTATATTCTTGCCTCCTTCGTCTTGGATTAATTGACCGTATGTGCCATATTGACCGTATATTGACCACATATGCTATGTGTCTGTTTTTCTGCCAGTACCATGCTGTTTTGATTACTATAGACCTGTAGTATAGTTTGATATCAGATAGCATGATACCTCCAATTTTGTTACTTCTCAAGGTTGCTGTGGCTATTCTGAGTCTTCTGTGGTGCCATATAAATTTTAGGATTATTTGTTCTAGTTCTGTGAAAAATGCCATTGGTATTTGACAGGGATTGCACTGCATCCATAGATTTCTTTAGGCAGCATGGACATTGTAATGATGTTAATTCTTCCTATCCATGAGCACGGTATATGCTTCCATATACTTAAAAGACAACTGACAACGAGTACACTAGGCATACAGATCTCGGTGTCCGTTTGGGAAATGCACCCCCCGCCCACCCACCCCCCACCCCCACAAACACACACAATGATGGAGGAGGGCGTCAGAAAGACCCAGGCACCAACCAAAAGACAAAAAGAGCTGAAACAATTTGAGCAAAACAGATAATGTAGAACTGTACTATTCCCCAAAGCATAAAATAAATATCCAGGAGTCCCTGTTCACATAAATGACTGAATAAATGAACAAACAGGCAAAACAGACAAATCTCTCATACAGAAGAATTCCCAATAACGTATGTGGACACTGCTCTCACGGAGGTGGGACACAAGTGTGGGCACACTGTGACTTCCTTGCATAGAGGACAGGATGGACACGGGAGAATAAAACACTAACTGCAGAAAGAAACCTGACAAACACACCTCCACCAGGAGACCGAGGTCCACACCAACAATGGTGAGTCACGTTGACAGCATATGCCCTTGACAGGACGTGATCAGAAGGGCACTTAAGTTTCTGCTATTCCTCCCAGAACTCATAACCCAAGTCTAATTACAAGAAAAACAGCAGACAAACCCAAATGTAGGGATATTTTACAATATACCTGGCAAGTACTCAAAACTATCAAGGGAATTAGAAACTGTCCCGTCCAGAGGAGCCTAAGGAGACATGACACTGGAATGCCACGTGGTGTCCTAGATGGAGTCTTGGAACAGGAAGAACAGCAGTAAAAACTAAGGAAATCTAAATGTAGGTCATTATCATGTATCAACATTGGTTCCTTAGCTGAGACAAACGTAAGACGTTAATGGCAGAGGAAAATGGAAACCCACCACGCTATTTCCCCAACTTTTCTACACAACTATTCTAAAATTAAAAGTTTGTGTAAAAAACAGAAAAGATAATTAGTTTTCAAAAGCAAAACTTAGAACACTGCATTGTGGGTGTGTAACATGCAAGTAACAGAGGTCAAGCAGGAGGACACAGAAGCAGGCTGCTGTCAAGTTTTACCCCACACGTCACATGGTAAAATGTTATTTGAAGGCAGACTGTGATAGGTTAAAGATCTATACTGGAAACCAAGGAAGAACCTCTACAAAAAAAACCAGGCACGTAACTAAAGAAGGTGCGGCCGAGAACAGCCATACACGTGGGCTCACTCCTGGGCCCGGCCGGGAAGGGTGCCCGAGGCAGGCCGGCCGCCTTCACACACCTCGTCCTCCTACTGTGTGCCTGAGACTCCGCTAGAAACCATGACCTGCACGGTGGCTGAGGGTCCCAGGCTGAAATGCAGAGCCTCTAACCGACATACGCAGACTTTATGCAGCGTCCTGAAGGTGACCACACAGTGGAGGAGGAGGTGAGTATGAGGAGGGACAGATGGGGACCATAGCTCTCCACCTGGGAGCCGGCCCTGCCTGAAGCCGTCAGCGCCCCGTGAGCACCTCTCACACACAGGCCAGGCCGACAGCCCGAGGGCTCAGAAGCACACCTGCCGACCCCACGGGCCAGCCCTCGTGCTGGGACTTTGTGCCTTTCTTCCGTTGCCCATCACACATCGGTGAAGTGCCAGCCCTGCCATTGTGCCCTGACCCCAGGGCCGCAGAGTCTCACAGACACAAGCCAACCCCCAAAGAGCTCAGTATCTCGAGGGGGACACAAAAAGTAAATGACCACGTCCACTACAGAACTGCAGGTGAGGGTCCCAGGAGACCAGGAGCAGGGTCAGCCCTTCCTGCTGACAAGCAAAGGTGTCAGACAAGCAGTCACACAAAAGCTGTTTGATCCAACAGCACCTGGAGAGCTGCTGTCCTGGGCCGAGGCCGGGCGGAGCACGCAGATGCTCAAAGAAGCCACCACCACCACTCATGGTGCTAAGGGCCCAGTGACAATCACAGGGGTTCCCCAGACAGACAAAGGGTGAGGAAATGCCCGGAGGTCCACGGAGGGCAATGGCCGCCTTCCTGGGAGGACAGCGCACCTCTGAGCAGTGCCTGCAGTGCCGCTGCTGTGACTGGGGCCCTGGAGGGTGGAATTCGTGAGGCTGATGAGGGCGGTGCTGGTGGCAGGGCCACAGTGACACACACAGGACGCCCCTGGGGGCTGCTAACTGGGCCGGCCTCCCAGTGAGAGCAGTGGGGCCTCATGGGGGGGAGCAGTGGGGACAGAGCAGGCTGGTCGGATCAGACAGGATGAAAGCATGTCCCAGACACGGCCCAGGAGGGCGCTGAGCAATGAGGCCAGAGCGGGGAGCAGGAGACGCCGCCGGCCGAGCAGTGAGCTCAGGATAGGAAGCGATGGGGAGCACAGGTGTCAGGAGCCGGGCGCAGCAGGGCAAGGGGCACGACACAGAGTTCCGGTGTCACTCCAGGTTTCAGCCTTGGGCAGCAGGCCAGGTGCCCGGAGCCAAAGAACACAGCCAGGCCACAGGAGTGGCATGATGCCACCTGTGCCCCAAGGTACATGGTTTACTGGATCTTCGAGGAGATGCCAAGGAGCCAGGTGAACACACAGGAGTGGGGCTCGGGGGCAGGTGTAGGCTCAGAATTTGACATCTGAGAGCATTTGGTCTTAACCTTGCAGGTCAGCTCTCCCCCATCCAAACCCAATGAAGACTATGCCTCCTTTCCCCAGAAAGATGTGCAAATGAGTAACATTTGGTATAATTTCGGGAGGTTTGTAAGCCCACTAAAAGCCACTGGTGGATGTCTAAGTACATGGAGTGGTGAAGCCACCAACATGCAAGAGGTCACCCAAGCAGAGAATGAGGTGGGGAGAGAACACGGACGGCCCAGGACCCGAGACGACAGGAAGGAAGGGAGAGGGACCGGGGTGGCCACGCCAGGAGGGCCTCGTCCTGGCCAACCAAGGAGAAAGCTTTAGAGGAGCGGCTGCAGATGGACACCTGGCTGCACAGCGTCAAGGGCGTGCGGGTGGCCACCAGGACCTGACGCAGCTCACGGAGCCCCTGGTGGCATCGGCCCACTGGACGTCCACGTGCCCCGTGCTGTGCGGCTCCGTAGAACACACCTTGTTTTCAGAACAACAAACAGCCACCTCTCACGGACTTCTGCTCTTAATGCAATAATTGGTCCAACTGCAGGGAGTCAGATGTGATTTCCAGAGACGAAAGAAGGGATCCGGGCTGCTCTCCCGTTTCCTCTCCACGGCCTCCAGGCTCCTGGCCTGCACATCCCCAGCCCAGGGACCGGAGTGTCAGGATACTGAGAGAAGACACTGCCTACCAAACAAAGCTCCGCACTTGAGCCTTTTGCTTCGAGCAGCAAAAATTCCATTGGTTATAAATCAGGTTTATGCATTTTGTATGGATCTGAAAGAAAACAGCCATCAGTCACCACTGAGCCGCTCGCCCCCTGTATATCTCTGTGGTAACTGGACGGCTGACAAAAGGCGTTGGGCCCTAAGGACACATTATCACAAAGTCAAGCTCAACGGGATCAAAACCAGCACCAAAGGCGGGTGACAGCCCCCACCCGAGTGCGACGTGACCGAGTCAACCCAGCGTCCAATCCCTGGCTCGTCCTGCATCGTCACGGCCCTGGGCAACGCCGCACCCCCTTGAGCAGTCTTTGGAAATACATAATACATGAACCACAAAACCCACTGTGAAGGCCCCGAATTACACGCTGCTGCCCAGCCCCAGAAAATGCTATCGTTTTAGAATGTTCTTTCTGAAGTGGCTTTGTGTTTTATTGGCAAAATGGTGTATTATTATTGCAATAATAATGATTTAACTATAAATACCATTAGAGCTACAATAATAATGCACACGTACTTTGTGGTTTCATTTCAAGGACTTCACGCACTTTGAATGTACTCGATCATTAGTCTCCCAGCGAGAAGGAAAACTGAAAGTATTGTCTCTGTTTTGCAGATAGCGAGTCTACAGCAGAGAAGCAAATGGTAGGGAGGCCCAAGACTGTGTGTACAGAACAGATGAAAACTGGAAAACTCTAGGCCGTTGGTACACACAAACACGCACGTAGGCTCACACACCTCACAACTAACCCACACTCCAGATACTTACGAGGAATGTGAGCCAAATATCTCTAGACAGAAAGCAAAAGAACTAAAACTCCACGTGTAAACCAGAGAGAAACACAGCAGGGCCCTGCAGCGGGCAGCTC
This sequence comes from Rhinolophus ferrumequinum, assembly GCF_004115265.2. Classification (NCBI taxonomy): domain Eukaryota; kingdom Metazoa; phylum Chordata; class Mammalia; order Chiroptera; family Rhinolophidae; genus Rhinolophus; species Rhinolophus ferrumequinum. The sequence goes on from NC_046293.1 coordinate 2,539,780, forward strand.
TGCCATTGTTCCTGCCTTTTCACAGATGCAGCATCCTGAAGAGGCAGGATGCGGAGAGGTGCCTTCTCTGCTTGATCAGCATTCACGCTGACTCTCCCGTTGTCTGCGCATGTCTGCGAGCACTATTACACTGAATAAGAGCGGCACCTCTCTCATCTCCTTGGTGCCCCGCTCCTGCTGTGATTTCAATGAGCCCACATAGGAAATGAGGAACAGAAGCTCAGAAAATAGAGCTGGCTCTGACCCTGCAGGAGGCAGGAAAGCAGGAGCCAGCAGGCCACACCTGGCCACCTGCCCCCAGGGCAGTCCTGCATTTCCTGGTGGACACAAAGACCTGGAAAAGGGCCCCAAGCATCCACTCCCACAGAGGAGACAGCAAAGACAGCACCGCTGGGTGCTTGGGGTGTCTGACAGACAACGCGAATGGTTCACGTCCAAGACCATGCTCTTGATGTCCCGCCAAGGCCCCACACCCCCCACCCCCACCTCCACCCCAACCCCCACCGGTCTTTCCAGGCAGCAGCGATTCCACCTTCTGGTTAGTGAGGGCAAACCATGGGATCACCCTCAGCCACTCTCTCACCTCATCCAACCCATCCATCAGCAAACCCTTTTAGGCCTGTTTCCAACCAGTCAGACCCAACCACCGATTGCTACCACCCTGCTCCAAGCCACCACTGTCACCCGGATTAGCTCAATGACCTGACCAGTCTCCCTGAATCCACCCAGCTGTTCCCTTCCACCCGTCCTCAGCACGTTCCCCAGGTGACCCTTAACAAGTGAAGGCACGTTAACCCTCTCCTTAGAAGCCTGTCTTCCAGATGAGATGCCAACATCCTCCTAATGGCTCACACGTCCTATAGGACCTGGGCCATCACCGCTGGCATGTCACCTCTCTGGTCACGTGAGCCTCCGCTTGGGCCCTCAGGCTGGCTGGACCTTAGGGCCACCTCAGAGCGTTCACTCTCACTCAGAACATCAGATGAAATGACGGACTCACTGAGTAGACGCACTTTACAAACAGGTGTGTCCTCATCTCTCACTGAGGTTTACAGATGGGCCAGGTGAGAGAACCCGGGACTCGTGGCTCCATCTCATTGTCCCTCCAGGGCACCGGCTCCCCCAGTGAACCGGGGACAAACTGCTCACATTACCTAAGCAGTGTGACGTGTGTACACACGCGTGCGTGTGTGCCTGTGTGCACACACATGTCTGTGCCCAGTGCATGGGGTTGAATCTGCACACAGGAACCAAGCCTGGCACGTGCCGCTCCTGAACGTTCTGACGTCTACAGCCCATATGTGTCTGCCTGTGTTTGGTGGCGTCTGCAGGATGAAACTGCTTCCATGGCCAAAGGTGCAGTCTTGATCTGTCTCACGGGCTCTCTTAGCAGCAGGAAGGGCTCTGTTTAAATGATTATTCTTCCTTCCCCCTTGAGAAGTTGCAGCTTCAGTCCCACAGGGACAAAGACCAGAGAGGAGACACCTCTGTGCTGCATCAAAGGTTTCCGAACCCAGCGGAGCACAAACCACCCCGCAGAACAGACTGGCACAGCGGTTACAGGCCAGCGCGCAGCAGGAGTTAGAAAGTCACAGCGAAGGCGAAGAGCAAAGCGGTGCCCACGCCAAGGCAGGGTGGGGAGGCCTGCCCGCGTGGGAAAATCCTGAAGGGGTAGGAAGAATGAGGACCCCGGCAGTGTCATGGTCACCCGCTCACTCCAGAGTTCCTTAGAAACACCTGCTACTGTTTCTTCATCAAAGTCTGCTCTGGAGTGGAACTACCTAAAAGGAAAGGAAAAGCATGGCTGTCACCTTGTCCATTTAAGAGCTAAAGTACAAATGGAGGGCTTTCCTGCTTAAGAGCTTTGATTTCTTGTCTTCTCTCTTTCACCTCACTTCATTTGGAGACGAGCGGCCTCTGGTTTTCCTTGCTTGATTTTGCCCATCTCTCCTGCTCATCTCTGATACTCTAACCCTCCAACGGCACGTTTCCTACACACCTCCCTTAAGAAGAGTGTCCCTGTCTCTCAACTGCCACTAAAAGGCGAAGCTATCAGGTGAGAGCAGGATTCTAAAAGCCCTGGTAATTTCTGCATCTCTCTTGAGAAGAAAGAGCTAAAGGATCAGGTCTCACAAGTTAGCCCAGAATGGAGCGTCATGGGAATCACCTGACCGAAGAGCCAAGCTGTTGGACAGGCTGACAATGCAGAGGGCCAGGCTGTCATCGTGACCTCGGGCCACGTTCCATGGGCACAAGTCCCCAGCCCACCCCCCAAGCCTGATATAGACAAATCTCTGGACCCCAGATGTAGGTATACAGAGATGGATATGGTTAGAGACATTGCGAGGGAGGGGAGGGGCCAGAAGGAGAAGAGGAGATTACACCCACAGGGTGGAGTCAACATACGAGCAAAAGCAGGACTTGCGTACACATGGTGAACACCAGTCATGGCCTCCACGAGGCCCTGAAAAACGCTGAACTCTAAACAGCTGTGACAAGGCTGTGACCTGGACCAGCATCTGAGGAGCTGGACTCCGGCCCAGTCTCCGGGCACCTGCAGCGCGTGCCCTTAGTCCACACCTGTAAGAGGAGGACAGAGGATGGGATGCCCCAGGGGCCTGACCACCCCGTGACACAGGAGGGCGGCCGGAGGGCAGGGCGTAACCTCAGGACAAGGGCCGCCCAGGGGCTGTGCTGTGAGGACCACCGGCCGGCGCTTCCCATCCAGCTCACACACGAGCCTGAGCCAACTGAATCACAAGGGCCCGAGTGAAGACGCCACACGACAAAGCAGCCCTGAGAAAATGGGGACTGGGGACAACCCGCTGATGGGCAAAGCGCCCCTCTTGCAAGTGCACATGTCCGCCTGCCCACCGCAGTGATGTGGCATCCCTCTGAGATGCCACACAGGCCCACAGCAGTGACACGCAGTCCAGACGTGCCCCGGCCGCGCCCTAACTCCTCACCAAGCCCCGACCCCGCCGGCCTCCACCAGGGCCTCTGCCTGGCCAGCCCCAGAGGCCCTCGGCCTCATACCCCCGTGGAGGCCTGCTCCTCCCGGGGAAGGCCGCTGTTCAAAACGCCGCCCAAGAAGCTGACTCCACACCCAGACTGCACCAGAAACAGGCCGGGGAGAGGGGGCAGCTTCCCTGTGCCGCCCAAACCCCAGGGCATCACCTGCCAACACAACAGGAGGGCAGGGCGCTGCGGGGAACCCCCCGTGAGGGTCTCAGAGCGCACCCCCCCAGGCGAGCCCACGGCTCAGGGCGAGCTGGAGCGAGGGGCCCAGGGCTCGGTCCTGGGTGTGTCTCGCTAACGGCAGCAGGTGCCGACTGCGCGCTGGACCACATTCATCCCCAAGTGAAACTGCCGGTGACACCTCTCTCCGCATCAAAGCCAGCCCCGAGCTTGCCGCCCGCGAGCCTTCCTGTGCACGTGCCGAGCGCTTGTCTGGACAGCAGTCTGGCGACGCCTTTGTCCCTGGATCTGAGCGGTCATCCACTCTTCATCAGACTTTCCAGTCTCAAAGCTCCCATCTGACCAGATAAGAAGGGAGAGAGTCCTCCGAGGCCCACAGGCCTGCCTGAACTGCAGAAGACGGGGACACCAGGCCTGCGCGTCAGGGACACTTGTCTCCCGGCCCCAGGCCACACTCGGTCTTGTGGGACAAGCGTCTGTCTGCTCTGGATGCTCCTTCTTCCTTCGCAGGCCGGGAGGGGAACATTGTTTAGAGTGAAGCGTCCACAATTCAGTGGCCCGAGCAGGGACCTACTACCCGGGCTGGGCTGAGAGGACAGTGGCTACAGAGCACGAGCTGAGGCTGGCCCGTCTGGCAGAGGAAATGAACCTCAATGCAGCTACTGGGTTAGATTCAACCCAAACACTGCCCTCCCTCACTTTTGGGGGGGCGGACACACCTCTAAGGGGTGAAATGAGGAAGAAGGGTTGGCACTGCCCCGAGCCGCTAACCAAGCTGCTCTGCCAACCAGGCAGCATTCCAGAGCGGCAGCGGGGCTGTAACCATGATGCAGCCGCTCTCCGCCCTGGGTCTCCCTCCTGCCGTTCTGAGCAGCAGAGCAGGTTCTGACGGGAGCGGACGACGTGTCGGTCAGGAAGGACGCTCGCTGCAACCGATGAGCACAGATGAGCTGTTCACGTCCTCGCGTCTCACCTCCTGCTGTTCAGGGCACTGCCAGAGCCCACGGGGCAGGCCCAGCCACTCACGGAGGCGGGCGTGAGGGTTTCACCAGTAAGGACCATGCAGACGGAACCCCACCGTGTCTCTGCCCTGTGCCCGCCCACAGGGAAAGGGTGGAAGGAGGACGCTGAGTGAGAACCAGAGCCCAGGACACACGCAGTGGCCTGGAGGTACTGACACCAGCCATGTGGTTACACACGTTCCCCCTCGAGACGCCGGCAGCACAGAGGGAGAAGAGGGAGGCAGCCGGGGCTGGGGTCCTGGCTCTGACAACTAGTAGCCTCAAGGCTTTGACGAACTTGTTTCATCTCTTTGTGCCTCAGCTTGCTGATCTGCAAGATGGGGGTGATAACATCATCCACTTCAGGGGTAGCGATCAAACAACAAGGAAAGCTCTTTCAGAGCTCCCGGCGGAGTGCTAATAAAGGGCAGCTGTCACAACTAACATCACCTGTCTGTCCAGCTCCTGCGACAACGGAATGGCTGACGGCAATAAACCACCATTTATCCTCCTGAAATCAGAACCGAGAGCACGGACGGGATCTCACACAGCTCCACATTCCAGAGCCTGCGACCGTGAGCGATTTCGTACATCTACAGAATGAACTCTGTGCACGCAGACCAGAAGACGGGGAGCCCATTCGGACTTTTAAGAACCAAAGTCACCACCGATTCTGAAGAGGCTCAGCTGCTCAGAGCCTCTGGCTGCACAACTCGATGAGTTCACCACAAGTCACCGAATTATACGTGTGAAAAGGGAGGTAGGTCCCTTAGGCAGGTGGGGAGGTAGGGAGGTCCACAGGCGGGTAGGTGGGTAGGCAGGCGGGTAGGCGGGTAGGCAGGCGGGTAGGCAGGCGGGTAGGCAGGCGGGTAGACTGGCCAATCGATCGATGATCTATAAACGGGTCAGGCAGAAAACACAAGCAGCGGATGGGAGGAGCGGTTTACTCTCCCCTTTCGATCACAACCCCACTCGGTCCCGGCGAGCGGCACAAGAGTGTGTGTCTGTACTTACGTCCTTGACACGGAACACCTAAGGCCTCCACTACGAGAAACTCTCATCCTGAGCAGGTTTCTGTTCGGTCAGACAGGCTGCAACTTTGTGTCATGTGGAGAGAAGCCACCAAGCTGCTCTCTGCCCTCGCTGGGGACTGCTGGACCAGGGGCCTTTGCAGGCCCGCCCCTCGGGCTTCTGAGGAGTGGGCTCCGGGCTTCCCGGTTACCGAGAAGGACAGCAGGGAGGCCGGGCCGCAGGCACGCACACACGGTCGCGAGTGCGCAGCTCCCTTCCGAGGACGTGTCTCTCCTCATACTTATGTTAATTGCAATTAGCTGTCTCCTCCTCCCCGATTCTTTTGCCCTGACACCTGTGCAGTCCTCGGGCTTCTGTTCAACGCCATTTCCCACTGCGATGGGCACCCCAGTTCCCTCTCCACTGGGCCCCAGAAACAGGGTGCTCTTCCACCTGCGGGCCCAGGTAAGGGCACCTGTGCGCTCTACTTCCACTGACTGACCGACCCCAAATCTTCAGAACAGCATTAATGTCTCCTATTCAGCCCTGAAATAAACTTACCGGTGATAGAGATTTCATTTTTTCCTCGTAATTCATTCACCCTTAAGGAAAAGTCTCATAAGTAATTAAATTGATTTTCCTTTCGGTTTGGGACAGATCTGTTTAGAACAGCAAAGTCACAGAAAGCACGACGTCTGAGCAGGATGTCTCTGGGGGGCCGACGTTTTCCTGACAAGCTGCTGGAAGAGCACCCCTGGGGTGAAGCTCATGGGCTGCACAGATTCTACGCACGGGGGTCTGCAGGCACCCTCCGGACCCCACACGGCTCTTAACTTCAGTGTGTCGGAATCCTTCTTGGATACTGCTCAGCTCTGATTACTGAAGCAAAACCTTAGACGGCTGACATTAAGGGCACAGCTAAGCGGCCAAAATGGGGGGACCAGAGTTGCCATTCCTAGTTACCCACGACAGAGTCCCCGAAACGTCCCCAAAGAAATAAACAGCAGTGGTGAAACTTGGGGCCTTCAGGAGTCAAGAAGCATCTTTATAAAGAATGGATAAAACACCTCAAGACAAAGTGAAGACCAAAAAGTCACACACAAAAAGATGGCTCCGTTACTGGTACTTCATGGGGACAGCAGACAGGGCAGCCCGATTTCCAAATGAAGGAAAGGACGACGAACCGTGGCATGTGGACTTCCCCCAGGCCTGGAGTCCACCCTGCGGGACGGCCACACGACCCTGACCAGTTTGTTAGCTTCATGAGCTTCGCGTCCCAGGTGTCATCTGGGACTCCTTTAAAGGTTAAACACACATAAAGCGTTGTTTTTATGTATGGGCATTTCTGCTAAAACAATTAAGTCCAGGCCTCATTTCCTTCCCAGGAGAGGGAAGAAGAAAGAGAAAGGCGCCCCCTTCCAGGTCCAGGTGGTTCAAGTCAACTTACCACAGCACCAGTTTTGAAATTTGGAAAGCCCGCTGGCCACCAGCCAAGCACATAGCCCCGGCCGGCGCGGACGTGGCCCACCTGGAGCCCGCTCCATCCGGCCAAGCACCAACTCCCAGCGGCTCCGAGTCCGCTGGCCGTCAGCCCCTGCCCTGAATTCAGAATATGTGAGCTCTCGGCCATGCACGGACTGGGAAACAAGACCAGGGGCCATCACTGCTTTCAGGAGTCCGGCCACAGCAGAGGTGGTACAGAGCTCCTTCCGTCCATCTGTCTCTGACTAGCACTGACTGAAACCCCCATTTCTACAAGGCTCTCAGATACCCCAGGGGACCACCAACATACTCCTCACTGGCAGCTCCAAGAACCCAGAGCATTCCAGGAAAAATAATCACCATCTGTCATCTGAATCCAACAGACCCTTTTCATTTTTATGTATTTTAAGTCATTTGACAAGTAATTTATAGAATGAAGACTAAAGTAAAGGTAAAGAACAACTTTGTTAGAAATGTCCCCCCACATTTTCCTGGTTACAGGTTCATCTCTGGAAGTTCCTAGTTTGTCAGGACTTCTGGTTCTTCTTGCACTTGCATTGTCGAAACAATCAATTCTAGATTTCACATACATTTCTCCTAAGTTTCCACTTGTTACCTACCTCTAGCTCTTCTATTTGTTTTCAGCATGCAATCCTTTTGGAATTCTGGCGTACAATTTGGATGAAGCGAGGGCAGCCATCTTCTCTGCGACAGAATTGTGAAGGATTTTCAGATGTATGAACACCAGTGATGCTGATGGAACACGCCATGACTTTTCATTTCTACATCCTCCTCTTCACCCCTTCCAATCGTCGCCGCTTGAACACACACCTGCTTCCAGCACTGACCACCCATCTCCAAGTTGGAGCCACAGCATCACGAGAGACGAAAGAATACTGCCATGTATCTTCTTAGCAGAAGGGGAGGGACCACGTTCTTGTCACAAAACTCGATGGGATGAAGTCTTCCCTGTTGAATGATGAGAAACGTGTTTCCTTCACGTCCTGAGAACTGTCGTTCCCTCACTGATGCTTGAGTTTGAGAAGATTCATTGAAGGTATTGTCAGCTGAAGACTCAGTGAGAAGCTGCTTATATGACCAGTTTCACCATCATCTTTACTATCCCGAGCAGCTCCCATCTCACTTTCTGATCTAACAGGCCAACGTCTCCCTCTGCCAGTTTTCCTCTCTGTGTCATTACAAGTGGAAAATAAAGAATTCTAAATTCCCTACTGTGTTCAATAAAAGCTTAAAAAAATAAAAACAAAAAAGATGACAAAAGTGTCCCCAGACTTCTTTTATATCTTCTTGAAAGGTAATGGAATCATTTAGAAAACACCATAAGTAAACTGAAGGATCGTGTAAGAGGGATGGTTTGTTTCACTATTAAACAATTCTTCTAGATCAGGGGTGTCCAAACTTTTTTCAACGGTTTTTACTTAGAGCCATATGTGGTAAAATACACAAACAGCCGGGCCACTCACTCAGGTGAAGTACGTATTGCCTCACCTGGTTTATTTAAGTAAACTAAATATATTTTTGGAATTTGCTGCGGGCCAATTAACAATGGATTGCGGGCCGCAGTTGGCCCGCGGGCTGCAGTTTGGACACCCCTGTTCTAGATGATCCAACTCTTTTTTTAAATCTCTTGTTTCAGTCTTATTTTTTTTAACCATAGTTAGAAATAATTGATGAGTAATGATAAAAATAATTCCTAGGAAAGTGAAATTGCAAAATGTCTTAAGATACAGAAAAAAGTTACGATCATGAAGATCTGACAATATACCTTATAAAAAGGTCCAATGAACCTATATCATAGTTATAAGATAGAATGAATCTTATTCTATTTTGTAAAAATAAGTCAATTTTCTCCTTGATCTTTGAAGAATAGAATGAAAGTCATCCAGGGAAGCTCTCTATTACCGAAAGTTCTTCTATTCCTAGTTTGTTGAGTGTTTTTATCATGAAAGGGTATAGAATGTTGTCAAATGCTTTTATTGCATCAATTGAAATGATTATGTGGTTTTTGTCCATTATTCTGTTAATATAGTGTATTACACTCATGGATGTTGATATATTAAACCAACCTTGCATTCCTGGGATAAACCCCATTTGTCATACATAATCTTTTTATTCTGTTGTTACATTCAGTTTGCTAGTATTTCATTGAAAATTGTTACATTTATCTCCATATGGGATATTAGTCTGTGGTTTTCTTTCCTTGTGATGTCATTGTATTGTTTTGGTATCAAGATAATTCTGGCCTCGTAGAATTAACTGAAAATTGTTCCCTCCATTCTATTTTTAGAAGAGTCTGTGAAGGAGTGGTGTTCTTTGTTAAATGTTTGGTAGACTTCACCAGTGAAGTCATTTGGTCCTAGACTTTTGTTTGTGGAAAGTTTTTAAATTACTAAATCAATCTCTTATATACCTTGCTCTTATGTACGAGGTCAGACAATTAAGTTCGCAAACTCATCCTAGAAAAAGTGCTACACACCTCATTGCTGAATATCACTTTGGTCACCTTCAAAGTACTGCCCCTGGGAAGCTATGCACCAACGCCAGTACCTAGTCCACCCTTCAAAGCAATTTTGGAACTCTTTTTCTGGAATGGCCATCAGAGCTGTCATCATATTACCCTTGATGTCCTGAATGTCATGAAAATGTCTTCCTTTCAATATTTCCTCTGTCTTCAGATAAAGAAAGAAGTCATTGGGGGCCAGATTAGGTGAGTAGGGAGTGTGTTCCAATAGTTATCTGTTTACTGGCTAAAAACTCCCTCACAGACAGTGCTGTGTGAACTGGTGCATTATCGTGATGCAAGAGCCATGAATTGTTGGCAAAAAGTTCAGCTCGTTTTGTCTAACTTTTTCACGCAGCCTTTTCAGCACTTCCAAATAGCAAGCTTGGTTAACTGTTTGTCAAGTTGGTACAAATTCATAATAAATAATCCCTCTGATATCAAAAAAGGTTAGCAACATTGTTGCAGTGAGTTCATGAACTTAATTGTCAGGCCTCATATATCCATATAGATATTGATAGATTAATATTACACATATAAATACATATATTGAAAGAGATTTATTTTAAGGAATAGGCTCACACAATTATGGAGATTGGTAAGTCTGAAATTTGTAGGACAAGCCAGCAGGCTGGAAATTCAGGCAGGGTTTCTATGTCTTAACGTGAATTTCTTCTTCCTCAGGAAATCTCAGTTTTTATTCTTAAGGCCTTCAACTGATTAGATGAGGCCCACCCATATTGTGCAGGATAATTTGCTTTACTCAAAAACTACTAATTTAAATGTTAATCACGTGTAAAATATACCTTCACAGCAGTATCTAGACGGGTGGTTGACCAAACAAGTGGACACCAGAGCTTTATCAAGTTGATACAAAATTAATCATCACAGATAATTTGTGTCTTACTAGGAATATCTCCATTTCATCTACATTATCTAATTTGGAGAGCTGTTCATAGCATTCCATCAATGCTGTTGATTTCAGTAATTTGCGCCTTCTCTCTTTCCCTCCTAGACTGGTCTAGCTAAAGGTCTGTCAAATTTGTTAACAGCTTTGAAGAACCAACTTCGGTTTGGATACATTTTTCTGTCGTTTTTCTCTTCTCTGTTTCATTACTTCTGTTCCAGTCTTTATTTCCTTCCAGCTGTCTGTTTTGGCTTCAGTTTGTCCTTCCTTTTCTAGTTTCTGAAATTGAAAAGTTACTGATTTGAGATGTTCTTTTTAATACAACTATGAATTTCTCTTGGAGCACTGCTTTAGCTGCATCCCCTAAGTTTTGGTATGCTGTATTTTCACTTTCATTCACATCAAAGTAATTTCTAATCTTCCTTGTAATTTCTTCTCTGACACATTGCTTATTTACGGTTGTGTTTTGAAATTTTCACATATGTGTCCATTTCTTCAACTGTCCTGTTATTTATACCTAACTTAATGTCACTGTGATCAGAAAACACGCTTTGCACGACTTCCATATTTTCAAATGTACTCAGGCTTGTTTTATAGCTAGCAAGCATACAGTCTGTCCTGGAGACTGTTCCACATGAACTTGAGAAAAACGTGTACCCTGCTGCTGTTGGGCGCAGTGCTCTGCAGATGTCCGTTTAGTCTAGCAGGTTTTCAATTTGTTTAGTCTTTTTCTAGTTCCTTGTTGATCTTCTGCCTAGTTTTCCTACCTGTTATTGGAAGTAGTGTGTCACGACAACTTTGGAAAATGCTAATATATTAAACAAAAAGCAGTATTAAAATATGCATGCAGGGCCAGCCCAGTCGCTCAGGTGGTTGGAGCGCTGTGCTCCTAACACCGAGGTCACCAGTTCAATTCCCACATGGGCCAGTGAGCTGCACCCTCTAAAGCTAAGATTGTGAATATCAGCTCTCCCTGGAGCTGGGCTGCCGTGAGCAGTCAGAGGTCAGCCTCCGCGGGCTGCTGTGTGCTGCCTTGAGCTACCATGTACTGCTGTGGGCTACCGTGTGCTACCAGGAGCGGCCGGTGGCCAGCGTGAGCGGCCGGCAGCCAGCGAGAGCTGCCGTGAGCCACTGTGAGCAGCCGACTGCTGACCGCCTCAGCCAGGGGGAGCGCAAGGTTCATAACACCAGCATGGGCTGCTGGAGCTGTTTAGGAGCTGTGCCCTACACAACTAGACTGAGAAACACGGGGTTCGGGGGGCGGGGGCGGAAGAAGGGGGAAAAAAATGTGCATGCAAAGTATGATTGCTACCATGTGAAAAAAGTGCATTGACAAAAGGCCAGAAGGAAATTAGCAAAATGTTCCAGTGACAGCTTCTGGGATGCAGAGCTATCCTGTTATTGAATTTGCCAGTATTAAGTCCATTTCTTTCCATCACGATGTTTGGAAACAGAAAATATGACCACATAATCTCCAGCTCTGATCCAGTAGCATTCCCAGGGCCCTCTGCGCTCCACTTCCCCCACAAGGAACTAGAACTGCACAGGAAACCGCTGGACTCCAACGCTCTGGTCTCCACCTTTACTGCTTCTGAGATTAACTGTGGACCACAAAGCATGTACGTGAGGGACAAGGAACGCTCAAGGGAGCCACGCATTCAGCAGCCCTGGGTCATGAAACACATGGAAAAAACGTGCGATGAGGTGAAAGCTAAATGCAAACAAGAACAGTCAAAACAATTTCTAAAACTGTAATTTGTCAATGAGAACCTGGCAGCGGCTCTTCTCTCGCTCCCGGTCCCTCGAAGCCCAATTTGTACTCCGATAATGGGAACGGGCGAGAGAATGACTGTGTTGTGACACTGGGCTCCCAGCAAATGTCCTGCTTTATTTCTCCTGTGTGTCCCGGCTGGTTGCGGGCTTTACGGCCCCGGCCGACCGCACACGGAGTACGGCTCCCGCACACGGCCATCTCCACAAACTGCAAGCGAAAATGTCTTCTCTGGGCAAAATTAACATGTTTACAAACAATCTATGGTCTTGAGATTCTGACTTCCACACAGGGCTATAAAAATAAACATTCTTAATGTCCGGAAGTAAATGCATTGTTTATTCCAGTCCCTTTCCATATGTGCTTCTAAGAGTAATTATTTTAAGAGAAAAGGACCTGAAATCACATCAATCATAGCTTACACATGCCGATGAGAAGCAGCTGTAAAATACCCCTCATCTTCCCCAACAGTCATTGTCCTGCCTCCCGAGTGGCCCCACCACATTCAGTCATCCTGCTGTGGATCCAAAGTGCCCTGTCAGAACTGTTTCTAGATTTAAATAGCACAGAGGATGTAGAGGACAAAGCGGGGGGGATGCTTCCTCGTTTTTCACTTTGCTGAAAATACTTAAACTGAAATGTAGTCCTCTGCTGAAATTGTGCGATTCAAGGTGACAGAATAATGGGTCTTAATTTTAAATCAAATTTAACATTGTTAAAAGGAATATGTTTGAAAAATACAGGCTTTACTTAAAAATTACACCATGCCTGGGGGTTAAAAAAAACCTAAAACAATCCAACAACAGTGGAATGGTTTCATGAATTATGCTACATTATCTCAACAGAACACTGTGTGCAGGAGGTAGAAATGATCTTTACGAAGATCTCCTAATAATACAAGGAAAAGCTTGTGCTACAAGGTTAAATGGGGAAAAGCACAAAACAGAATTTCATACATAATATGCTCTCAACTATGTAAATAAAATGCACAGGGGTGATAAAAGACCTAGAGCAAAGACACCAGAACAGCTGTTCTCTGAGTGCCAGAGTGGGCCTGCACCCCATCTTCTGATGGGTGCACACACAGGCCCACATGCAGAGGACAGGCGGCAAAAGACAGCGCAGGCTCAAGGCCGAGCAGTCCTTCCTCCCAGTCCAAATCTGGATGCTGGGACCCACATGCTCTTAGAGAGAGAGGAACACACTGAAACGGATTCTGCTTTCCAGCCAGCAGCCTGGAGAAGAGGCTCAGGCTGGCTCAGAGGTCTGGCCACGGGCAGGACAGGTGGCGACGGCTCACCACACGGTCACCTGAAAGGCTGATACCCTGAGTCCATTCCGAGGCACCAAAATGGAGCCCAAGTAAGATGCAAGACTGTCGCCAAGCCCTTCCACAGGAAGGGTGAGTATGGGATGGAGAGCATGGGGGCCTTTCCCCAGCCCTCCCTGCATGGCGGGCAGCGAGGCTCGTAATGAAAGGAACAGCTACAGAGAGAAGAGACATAAATAAATGTGTTCTCCTCAGCACTGGGACTGTCCAGCCCTTCGGACACTCTAAAGTTTCCAATTTCTCCATACTGAACAAGTATTTCCATTAGAAAAGCCATGTGGTCCAATTGTACAACACACACATACCTTCAGCAGGATCCTGCTCGACTCGGGGTGTGCATACTGAGCTTCCCTGTGCAAAGCGTGACACACGCGAGGATGCAGACAAATCAGAACCCTCCTGCATGGCTGGCAGGAATGTGACACGGTACAGCCGCTCTGGAAAACAGCTGGCAGCTCCTCAAAGCGTTACACAGAGTTTCATGAGACCCAGTGATTCCACTCCTGCGTGTTTCCCCAAAAATAAGATCTAGCCAGACAATCAGCTGTAATGCATCTTAGCATCGTTATTCATAATCACCAAAAAGTAGAAAGAACCCAAATGTCCATCAATGGGTAACTAGAATATGGTATGTCCATATAAGGAAATGTTATTTGGCCCTAAAAGGGACTGAAGTGCTGGTTGAAAACATCACACTAAGTGAAAGCAGCCAGTCTCGAAAGGCCCCATACTGTATGAGGCCACTTATGGCAAGGTCCAGAAGAGGCAAACCTATAGAGAAGGAAAGCAGACCCGTGACTGCCAGGGGCTGGCGGGGGAGGGGTGGGGTGCAAGGGGAGGGACCACTATTGGGCGGGCACACGGTTTCTTTTCAGGATGATGGGAACATTCCAGAGTTAAACTATGGCGATGGTTACACTACTGGGTGAAAATTCTAAAAACCACTGAATTTTTCACTCCAAGTGGGTGAATTTTATGGCATGTAAATTATATCTCAATAAAGCTATTCTTTAAGCAGTACCAGTAACTTGGGTGGAGGTCAGGGGCCGGTGGGAAAACAGGAAACCAGGACGACCGGACACTGACAACCCCTGAAGCCAGATGAGGCGCCTGGGACCTCACCACACCATCCTGTTCACTTCATAGGTGAAAACTTTCCGTGATAAAAAGTTCTTTCAAGTAAAGGTGCGAGGGCAGGTGAAATGGGGGAGGGGTCAAAAGGTACAAACTTCCAGTAAAACACGTAAGTCTGGGGGGGGTGATGTCCAGCATGGCAACTACAGTTAATGTTACTGTTTTGTATATTTGAAAGTTGGTAAGAAGATAGATCTTGAAAGTTCTCATCACAAGAAAAACATGTGTAATTATGTATGGTGACAGAGGTTAGCTGGTGATCATTTTATAATGCATACAACTATCAAATCAGTATGCTGCACACCTGAAACTAATATAATGGGTCAATTATGCCTCGACAGAAAAATAAAGTCATTAAAGCTCTGAGAGGCCTGTGGCCCAGCTCTCCATCCTTCCACATGCCCGACTCCCGTCCTGCCATTCCTGCAGAAAGGGCACTCGCTCTGTCACAGCGGACTTGCCACCATCCTCCCTCCCGTCTCTGGCAGGTCACCACTAACGTGCACACTGCCAAACCCTTTGGCAATTTCCAGGTGGCAGCACTGATCTCTCCTTGAAAGTGTCCCCTTCATTTTGTGACACCTTTTTCCTGCTTGTAACACCACTGCTCCGCTTCCTTCCTATGACCCACCATGGTTCCCTTTGGGGACACACATGGCTGTCCTTCCCCATCTCCTCTGCTCTAGGAGGCTCGCTCTCCCAGCCCCCCTTGCAGCCAGGGGTGGGAGTGGTCAATGAGGGAAAGTGGGGAAGGCTTATGAAAATGCGCACACTCAGCTGACATGCCCTCTGGCCTCTGCCCTGTGCCCTGCACACCTCCCTCTTTCCATACCTAGAACACAGACCCACAGGAGGCACACAGACCTGCCATTTACGTGCAGGAAAGCCACAGGCTAAGACAGTGAAGGGACACAATACAACTATGTGTCAACAGCAACAGTTCCGGGACACTCAGCATGTGTGACACGTGGCTCTAAGCTCACTTGGGCCTCACAGCACCAAGGAGACGGGGGCTGTTTCATCCCCAAGCTCAGGTCCATGAATGCAGCTGGTGGGGGCCGAGTCCGGTTTGAATCCAGGAGGTCGGGCTGCGTGCAGAGCTGCGTCTCTAGCCTCAGTGTCCATGGTGACCCACCCCAGCAGCGCAGGCGCCTGAACCACTGACGCCAGACTCCTTCACAGACAGCCACACCCCTCCAGGCAGGACGGCCACGGTTCTCAGTCCTCGCGCCTAATTCAGCCAAGCCTGGGAGAGCCTGGACACCCGGCAATCACAGGACCGGCCCTCGCCCTCGCCCTCTGCATGGCCCCCACTCCAGGACGGCCCCCACTCCCAGGACGACCAGCCCCCAGCAGCGCAGCCGCCTCCCAGCTCCGTCCCACTGCCATCCTCCTTGCTCCAGCAGCCGTCTCTCTGGACAAGCGCCACACTCACGTCCCTTTGTCCCATCTTGCCATCATCCCAGCAAACACATTCCGATCGCCTGGGTCTCACGACGGAACTCAGTGGCAAAGTCAGCAAGACAAACTTATTTACCACATTAATTAAATGGTCTATTTAACATGGAATATCAATTCTCTAATCACATCTCAGTTGAACTTCTTGTTTCAATTAACAACTCTGAAGTCCACTGACAGCGGTCCTACCGTTCTAGGGCCATTAAGAACGTTTTCATTATCTGTCACAGGAGGGGCTGAGAAGCAGAAAGGGAAAGGCTCTGGGGAGCCGGCCTCTCCCCAGCTTCAGCAATAACCAGGGAGTGAGCAGCACAGGCCCTCATCAGTTGCTTAGCAATGAAAAGCCCTCCTATGAAATCCTAAGTGGAAACAAAGTGTGAGAGAGGTCGCAACACAATGCGCGGAATGCACCTTCTCCGCCTGGAGGAAGCCCAGTCTCCCCAGACGGCAGGGACAGGCCCCCCAAGGCCGACGGGAGACTTTCCTGGCTAAAAACAAACGAACACCAACCAAGTCAAGTCGGGAAGGCTCAGATGATGACACATTAAAATTTAGCTTTGAATAAAAACATCACAACTAAAGAGAAAAGCCCAGTCTTTGAGATTTACTTTTTATTCACAGATGGATTAAAAAGTAGATCCCTCGCTTATATTACCAGAATATTTTTAAATGTAAAATATGTTCAAAACAGAGAAAGACGTATTACAGTTGGCTGCTGTGACACAAACGGAGGAAAACACAGGCGGTAAAGAGAAGCAGCATAACCCAGCCTAAACCTCCATTAAACCAATTACTTTGCATGTAATTAATATTCCCATAAAGTGAAATGTTACTAGTGTATCAAAAGCAGAAAGGTGATGAAATGCTGCCGAAGTGCAATTAAAGGAGATTGTTTCTCCCGTGTAAGCAAAACATTCAACTAATATTCTATAACCTTAACCTCAGCCATTTAAATCCAAACCATTAAAGCCAGAGCTCAGACGGCCAATAGAATGAAACCACACTCCCCAAATATACATGATACTTCTCCTCATACATTAAGAACAAGATATTAATAACCATAACTGCGTCTCAGTGACTTCAGTAGTTGAGCACATGATGTAAAGACTTTCTAAAGCTGGCCTCAGTGAGGAAACTCTTCTCCTCTGTTGTTAGCCATCATCCACGACATTAAGCTTGACGGCAGTTGCCAGTGCTGCACAGCTCTGCACACTGAGGCCACTGAAGTGCATGGTCAATGTCGTGAGAAGGGAAAGCAGGACGTGCTCTTACCTATGTGTTCGCAAATGAAGACGACAAAGAAAGGAGTGACCAGGTCATTTATCCCCTGCACATATCCACTGGCGGGGTGACGGATCGCCCAGATAAACAATATCCTTTCAAAAATCTGAAAGAAAAGTGAACAAACAAGTGGTGAAGCAAAAAGCAAACACATCAAAAACTTTAAAATGCATGCATTCTTTTACATAAAATACATAGTATCAATAGTTTTCACTGCCGCTAATATTAAAATACAAATATAAATAATCAGTTGCTGCTTAACTTTTTCATAAAATTCCAATTATTTTATTTTTTTATGACACACAGCAGCAATACACTCTGTTTCCCCAACCCCTGGGCTCCGTGCCACCACACGAGCTGGCTCTGACACAAGATGCTCTCTGCCCCTCCAGGCCCCTTGGGTACCGAGTGCACATGGCTGCCTGGCACCTGGTCTACGAGTGAACATTCCTGAGGAAGGGGTGGGGGGAGGGAAGTGGACCATCACTCAGGCTCGCCCGCCCACTCTCCTCCGTCTTTGCTCAGACAGGTGGTTAGTTCACCCAGCTGCACACAGTTCCATCACGCAGACCGGACCCCCTGCGCGAAGCCCGGCTGAAAGGCCCACACGGCCCGGCCCCCAATGGGGCCCAGTCCGCAGCACAGCACCCGGGCCTCCCCTGGGGGTCCCTGCCTCTCAGTCCCCCACCCGCACCCCGACCCAGCACCACGTTCTAGCAACAGGCGTCTCTGCCCGCCAGGCTGTCACCTGCTAGCAGGACCGCTGCCTAGAAAGCCTTCCCTCCCTTCCTTCCCGGGCTTTCAGATTCACTTCAGGCGCTGCCCCTCAGGGAGGCTGCTGCCAAAGGCTCCCTCCCCACCACGTCCTGCTTTGTGAACCTGGTCCCCTTGTCCCCAGGGGCAGTGCCCTACAGAGCCTTCCTGCGGCCCTAGGGGTTCACCCACCAGCTCCCGCCTGGCTATGGCCTCCCTGCTGCCCCTGGGCCTCCTGCCACCAAGGCTGGCAGTGCAGGCTTGCCCAGAGTTGAGGCCGGATTACATCCTTCCCAAACAAGCCACCCTCACAAAGGCCATTGTGTTTGTCCCCGAGGAGGGCAGTCCCTTCCTGCGTGGCCCACATCCCTACCTACCACTGAGCTGTAGTGTAGACGCCCCCCACGCCCAGTCAGCACCAAGTGCGGCGTTTACGGAGGGGCCTGCGCCCAGGGCCCACAGCCGCCCGCCACATCCGCTGTGCTTTTCCGAAGGAACAAAAACGTCAGGCGGGCACCTCCCCCAACGCAGCACCCGTAACCGCGGGCGCCGGTAAGTACCTGCTGGATAATAACACTCCTGTGGATATATCCATACACATTTTTCATTTTAAGTCAACAGCTTTCTAGCGAGAACTGAATATGTTAAACATGACCGAAAGACCAAACTCACTCAGCAATGCGGCCCCATTAAGCATTTCTCGCGTGTAAACACTGAGCAGTGGATGACGCCCCAGCATCGGGCACGTCACCCCCGCTGAAGCTGGATGCTGGGCTCGCAGCCAGCGCAGGGACACCTCGGTTGGCCAAGAGGACAGACGAGGAGGCAGGTAACCCTCTCTCTGGGGCCCCAGCCTCTCAGCCACGAGGCAGAAACACAGCAGCCACGGCCCTGCCGGGTCACCTGGCCACCAGCAAAGCCCCAGAAACAGTGGCAATTTGGTACAGATGCCTTTACCAGCTTGACCCAGGGAGGCTCCCTGCCCGTGTGGGTCTCAGGACGGAGTGTTTTGTGATTCCCGGGCCACTGAAGGTCTGAGAATGCTGCCGGGAGACCGGGCTGGCGTGGGCTCCTGGCTCAGTCCATGGCAGACTTCTCTGAGTCCAGAGCAAGCCGAGCTAGGTGCCACCTGAGCCTCCCCTGGGGCAGCTGAAGTGGGCACTCCAGGGCAAATCCAACGTGGACGAGGATGAAGAAGGCGGTGAGGAGGCGGCCACGCCGCAGGCAGGAAACACACGAGCACTTGGACAGCACTGTTTACAGGACGGCACAGGTAATGACCTTCTGATCCCCCGTCCAAGCCGCTGAGCAGGCTCCAGCATACCCTGCCTTCCAGAAGCTCGGGGCCAGCCCAGACGTTTACGCTCTTGAAAGAGTGTATTTATATTGCTTTGGGGGGACACTGAGCAGCCAGACTCCCTATTAATTAAGGAAAGCTACCACTCAGCTCAAGTTATTTAGACTTAACTCTACCTGATCACTCTCAATAACCTGAAAATTACATTTTTAAGACTTTAATCCTAGCAATATGTAAATATAAAGGGACAGGTAGTTCAAACATAAAACAAAAATGGCTTTTAAAGATGCAGACCGGCTGAAGTGGTGAGAAGAGCACGTCCCGTGGAGGGTTAGTGACACGCGGCACAGCCTGGCCCTCCCACTACGGAGAAGCACGCAGTGGGGCCATGGCGCCCGAGCCAGTCCTCAGAGAGTCGTGGAGAAAGCTGTGACTCCTGAATGCCACGGGCACTGAGGCGGCCTCCAAAGACAGCCGGCTTCAGCGCCTCCTGCAGGTCCACTGCCACCAGCCGAGTGGCTGTCGTCCCACGGACAGCCTGCTGTGACGGTCTCCCAGCTGGTCTCCCTGTGCAGCCCCTGGGCTCCACATCCCACAGAGCGGCAGATGGAGCTGCTTACCCGTAAAGGACATCCGGTCACACAGGCTGTCCCTGTGGCTTCCCAGGACAGAAGGATGCAGTGCCAGCTGCTGGCCACAACCGCACGGCGCTGGGCCTGCCGCTCCCTTCCTCACGCCATCACCTCCACGGGTCCTCTCACCAGACCCACCACTGCGTCCCTACCTCAGGGCCTTGGCACGCTCTTCGGCCTGGGATGCCCGGCTCCCACCCTTCCCCTGGCTCCCATGATTCTAGAACAAGAGCTTGTTCAAAGGCCACCTCCTGAGAGACAGACACCTCCCTTTATCACCCCATCTCGAGCAGCACCCCTCTTCCACGTCTGCAGCTCTTCCCCTGACGAAGGGTCTTCCTCCATCTCATTCACTGGGGTGCCCTCAGTCCTGGCACATCACGGGCATGGAGGAGAACTCTGGAAACCTCAATGGAGGCTGAATGGAGGTGCACATGACCCAGGTCCCCTCCGCCCCTCATTTTGAGCCTCCCTTTCCTGTTCCCCGAGCTCCGCGCCACAGGGAGCACCGGGACCGTCCCAGTCAGCTGCTCACTCGGACAGACAGCGCCTGGCTGTCTGCTGCATTTCTGACCAGCTTTTCCCATTGCTTCTCTATCAAGTGACGTTCCAGACCCGGTCCTCAGAGGCCAACCCGTCAGGACCTCAGGCCCCTCCCTGCTGAGAGGGGACGTGGACTGAGGGGAGGGTTGGAGGCTTCGAAGAGAGGTGAACAGGGCTGTGAAGGACCTGTCCTGAAGGAAGGAGAGGAGGGAACCCCGACACGGCGAGGCCAGCGGGCGGCGCAGAACTGGAACCACTCGGACGTGCGGCTAAGAGCAGAGCAGTCATGTTCGCGGGACGACCTGCTTCCACACATTGAGAGTTTCTATGTTTATCGTGGAAAAGATTCTCCTCTTTCCAAGCCACAGTCAAGGACGGCACGGGGAGAAGCTGCGGGTGAACCTGAGCAAAGCACTCAGGCCGCCCATCGGCATGGAGCCGGCTCATGGGGGAGGACAGTGTCACCGTCCCCAGGAACGAGCCGCCTGCAAGCCGTCTGCAGACCACCTGCCGCTCCGGGCAGCGGACAGCGGAACGCAGCCCCTCCTGCAATCCCAAGTGCTCGCCCACCAAGTGCCGCCCCTCGTCGCCCACATGGGCCTGCCCTGCACCTTGACATTCGCCTGGGGAAGCGCTCAGTCCTTCTTGCGCTGAGAGCAAAAGACGCGGCACCGAGAAACCCTCGTCTTCT
This sequence comes from Rhinolophus ferrumequinum, assembly GCF_004115265.2. NCBI lineage: Eukaryota > Metazoa > Chordata > Mammalia > Chiroptera > Rhinolophidae > Rhinolophus > Rhinolophus ferrumequinum. The sequence goes on from NC_046293.1 coordinate 2,560,790, forward strand.
TGCTAGTATTTCCCTTCAGCAGCTATCCACTTAGAAAATAAGAAAACTCCGATGATTTAGAAAGGGGGAAGAAAAGGTCAATAGCTTGCTTCAGTTTCCTTCAGCCTCTCTTCCTGCTGTCAGTAAACTGACCTGCCACCCTGGGGGCGCAGCAGGAAGCCACCATGGCTCTACCCCCAACAGGCCACCTGCAGGTCCCAGGCCCCCAGCCTCGGCGTCATCTAGCGCAGCCGAGGACCACCCACCACCCACAGAACACATGCAGCCACCTACCTAAGGTGGCCAGCAGAAGCCTATCTCATAAAAGGTGACACACAGATCAGCCTTGCCTAGACTCCCTGAGGATAAAACTCTCCATTAATTTCATCCCGTAGAAAAGATGTCATATAAAGAGAAGGGCTGGTGACATTGGGACGGTGAATCCAGAAGGACAGAGGAGAAGCCTGAGTCCTGACCTGCCTGAGGAGGGCCTGTGGGAACCCTCAAGGCAGCAGGGACCCCAGCGCCCAGCCCAGGGCGCCACGGTTCACTCACGGCCCCGGCCACCCCCGAGGCTCCCTCAGCCCCAGCCACCCACCCTAGTGCTGCCCCTTGCGTGCCCGCCGTGAGCCGTCCAGGCTCCTCTCCCAGCTCCCATCCCTGCGCTCCGAGCTCTTACAGGACTCTGGGCTGTGCGGCCCGGGAGGCAGGGCTGCCGCAGGAGCCCAGTGCAGACCTGACTTCCTCGGCTGCTGGTTTGGCTGTGAGTAGATCGGCAGACGGCACAGGCCAGACTGTGAGGCGGTTAACGCAGCACCGCCTGCTGAGGGTGCGGGGTCTCTTTTGCTTATTTCACTGACTGGTTTACTCTGCATCTTTTGTCTTAAATCAGTGCATGGGAGTTTGCTCTGTGCTTCATTACGAAACTCCTCCCAAATCATCTGATGAGGTACCGGGGGCCCAGGGTCCCCACAGCCTCCCTGTGGGGAGAGAAAGCTCCAGACCTCAGGACCTCGGCTCATTTCATACCAAGGTCTCTGAAGACCTGACTTAAGATGGTTCCATCTTAGCACGCTGTCACCGACATGCAAAACAGAAGAGGGCTCGCGACAGAGAGCATAGGATGGTGTCTCTGAGGGTTACCCCGAGATTATTTTGCCGTTTGAGCACCATCGTAAGGAGCTCTGTACAGATCAGAGAGCTCGTCAGCAGGGAGAGGGGCCCACCCCCAGGCAGGGGGCCGTGTGCGTCGGACATCGACGCCGGCGTCAAGTCGCTGTACAGCGCTCGTTCAAAGAGGACACTGAGCCCTTTCTAAGCCTCTGCTCTCAGACTGGTGGGAAAAAAAACAAACACACCATAAACAAGCACTTTTGTACCACTTTTTCAAGCAGGCGTTTTCCTAGCTTAACAATGTGACACTTGAAGGAGGCACGAAGCAAGCGCATGGTCCCCTTGAATTGACGCTCGTCGAGGCAGGCTGGGAGCAAGCGTTTCTCTCCCCGGCTTCTGCCACCCCAGTCCCCAGCCACTTACCTAAGGCCCCTGCTGCCACCTCAGTCTCAACTGAAAAAGAAACCGGAGAGGAATGGTCTAAAGGACATTCCTCACTGAGGTGACCTCGCAATGATAGCACACCCCAGAGAAAAGCAGCTCTGGCATGTCCTCTGTCACCCGACCCATGGAGGTGCCCGGAGGACAGGCTGTGCAGGCCACACGGAGACCCTATTGCTCAGAGCTCCTCGGATCCACACGCACAGAGTTGGTCAGAAGTCCCCAAGGCAAAAGGAAGAGCCATTGGGTCACCAAAACCAAGGTTCAAAAAGCAGAGGGACCACGCCAGGAATCCAGGAGGGGAGGCCCAGCCAGCCGGCAAACCAAACGCAGCTGAGCCTGCAGGCTGGAAACCCACGTCACCCTCCCGGTGGAGTTTCGCACAAGGACGAGGGTCCCAGGCCCACGCGAGCCCATCTGTGCCTTGCGCTGCCCATACCATGACACCGTGCCCCGTGGTCGGCCTGCAGGTACCCCAGGCCCAGGCCTGTGCCTCCTACCTGTGAGGCGAGGGTGGGCCCTCGAGCCCAGGCGCCTGCGTGGACACAGGAGAGGGCTGGCAGCCCTAGGCTCCTCCAGGACCAGGTCAGGAAAGAGAAGGCTCCCCAGAATTGGGGGAACAGGCTTGGTGTTACCTCCTAATTCCACTGTCCCCACAAATCACCCTGCCTCCTGCTGTCCCCTCAGGTCCCACATCGGCTACAACACGCCAGCCCCACACCAGCTGATCTTGGTGACGACCTGACAGGCACTCTCTGGCCTCCACCACGTGGCCGATACTCCACATGTGGAAGCTCACGCTGCAGAGACCACACCCACTCTCAGAGTCACCCACATGCCCAGCGGTTGTCCACTGGCATTTCAGGGGGGCCCAGCACACACAACTTCGGGTGTCCAAACTCCAGGTGTCTACACACAGCTGTCGTGGGGACAACAGCGCCTCACTGCTCAGGACCACGGGTGGAAGCGGGAGGTCTAGTTCACAGCACGGAGAACAGGGTCTGCCCAGCACTAAGGCACATCTAAATCGACGTGGTGGGGTAGGCGGTGAGGCCATCTCCCTGAGACCAAAGGGCAGGCCCCCCGGACGCGGGCGTCCAGCGAAATGCAGGCCGACCTGAGGGGCTCGGACAAGGAAAGCTCACTGGACCTGGTGGGCTCTGGAAGTTCTGCTGACACTCCTCATACTCTCGTCTTTGTCAGAGCTGGGAATTCATTAAAGTACGTAGTTCAAACTTTAAACTCTTCCCAAAGTATCTTTTCTGCACATCAACCGATTTCCAATGACAATAATAAAAACACTTGCTACAATGTGCTTCCACCAGGGCTGAAAAAATGAAAACACGACAGGTATTCTTAGTTTGCTTGCCAAACTTCAAAAGCCTGAGTGCCAGAAAGGTTTTAAAAAGAGAAACCCACTGGTTCTTCCACAGAGGGCTGCTGGAGGGGCTCCCAGGGTCCCCGACCGCAGCTCTTCCTGTCTTCACTTTGTAAGCCTCTTCTCCTGCCCTCCACTTGCCCCACGGCAGCACTGGGCACCAGCAGCTCACTGTGCTCAGGGGCTGAGATGCCCTGCATGCTAAAAAAAAAAAATGAAATACACTGAAATTGAAAGTGTCACTGTGCTCATGGTTACTTATAAAAAAATCTGATTTCAGAAATTTGAAAACATCGTATTTCAACCATATGTACCAGCAACAAAACCTTACTGCATATAAAGTGCTATGCAGATAATTTCTCTGAGAGGAGCAACAAAATACACAGTTCCGTTGAGAAGACCTGTGGGATTTACAGCCCCCGAAATCCTGGAACCACGTGGGCTCAGAAAGAAGGTATTTACAACACAAGTGTTTGTAACATGATTCGAGGACCATTCCCCTACGTGAACTGTAAGACCTGATGATGAAACCAAGTAAGAGTTTCCAACCATCTATAATGTGGACTAAAAGGCAGCCATGTGTCACATGGAAGACACACCGAGTTCACTAAGACACGACTGACTACAATTACAATATAATTAATAACGTGCTGTTCTCCAAGAAGCAACAACGCCATGTTTGTTGTGTGAATTACTCAACTGTCACTGCATTCAAATATGTGGATTTACATCCCACATTCTGTGCTCAAGGTGTCTTGATAGGTTCGCAAACACGGCTGCCTCATTACACTCACAACTGAAGTACAAGAAGGAAACAACACTTTCCAACAAAACATCACTGCGTCACTATCACCAGACTGAATAGTCAACACAGCTGATAGGATTACATGTCAAAGCATAAAGGACAAATCAAGGACGGCTTCAAGAGCTTTTTTCAAATTAAAGAGCAATGAGCTTCCACTTCAGGCAGCACCAACACCATGAGATGTAAACACACAACCCGAGACAAACAAGCTCCATCCTGACCAATCCGGCTTTACTTTGGGAAGTAGATCGCAATACCAGGAAGTCTACCCAACAAAATTCACCACATTCACAGAATAAAGGAACAAAAACATATTATTGGCTCAGATGGCAGAGAAAGGATTTAATAAACCTTCGCAACTATTTATGATTTTAAAACCCTGAGCAAGGCACCGTCCCTAACGTGCTAAAGAGGATGCATAAAACCTAGAATAAATACCACAAGGCAATGGTGCGATGTTAACAGACGTCCCTTTAAACTCAGGGATGACACGCCAGGTGGCTGCGCTCACCACTTATATTCAACACTGTGGTGGAAGTCTGAGCCAGCAAAACAGAACAAATAAAAGAGACAAATGCATGTACAGAACAGAGAGCAAAAACGAAACTGTCCTTATTCATAAATGATATGATTTAGTTCTTTAAAACCTCACCTACACCTACACATGAAATAAAGTTCATGAAAGAGGTTAGTAAGTTTTCCATATAAAGGATTAACCTACAAAAAGTCAACTGCACTTCTATACAAGGTCAAGAAAAACCTGGACAGTGCAATCAAAAATTTTAAAAATACCATTTATAAAGATATGTATCTAATGGTAGATTTCATAGGCTGGGCAATATATTTAAGGAAAAAACACTGTTCAAAAAAAAAGATCAGAAGAACTAAATAAATGCAAAAACAAAATGTTAATTCTCTCCAACAGATCAATAGATTCAGTGTGCTTTCGGAGAGTTTCATGAAACGTAACAAGCTGATTTTAAATTTACATACACAAGTAAAAGGTCAAGAACAGCCCAGAACCGAGATCAGACATCAGTGGCCTATCCTACCAGACATTAAGGCCACGTAACCAAGACAAGAGGAAGCTGGCATGGGGACGAGTGGACTGACAACAGCGGAACAGCTGAGAGGCCAGGAGGGGCCCCCAACACATGACAGAGCTGCCAAGTGGGCAAGGCGCACAGCTCCTGTCCGGGGGGAATTTCTATGGACACGGGGCTGCTCCCTCAAACTCCATGCAGTCAGCCCCGGGACTACGGCCCTAAACGTAAAAGGCAAAAGTGTAAAACTCGTAGGAGAAACACGTCTTCTCTGAGACCATGAGGTTGGGAAGGAAGTCTAAGAACAAAAAGGCCTGACCGTAAGGAAACTGGCTACGTTAAACTAAGATAGTTCTCTTCACCAGCAGGCGCAAAAACCTACTAACTAAAAGAAGATAACACGTATCCATATATATACAAAACAGAAACAGAACCTATTAGGAAGTCCTACAAATCAGTGGAACAAACGACAAACAACACAATAGAAATATGGGACATGAGCATTTCACAAAAGGGAAGAAGCAGATGGCCAGAAACCTATGAAAAGATACGCCACCAACAATTCAGGAAATGAAAATGAGAAGCACAAGCCACTACTTCATACCCACCAGCCAGTTCAAGCACACCACCCATCAATGGTTCCACGTGGCAGTGAGGGGGCCAGCACCGGCCACTGTCCTCAGGGCGTGAGCCCACACCAGCCCACGCGCCACCCCTGCTGGACACCCTGGGGGAAGCGTCACACGGGAACGCTGGGCTCCTACACCAGCGCTCACAGCGACATCCCAGGAGGAAGCACAGGAAGGAAGGGGGCCCACATATATCGTGGAACCCACAAGGGAACACCACAGGGCAGGGAAACCAGACACAACTCCACGCATCACTGGGTGGGGATTAAAACTGTCATGCTGTGACCTAAAGAGCAATCGCAAATGAACAGATTTGGCATAATCTATTCAAAATAAAGAATAAAAACAGGCGAAACCCCCCTACACATGTAAACATGTGACAAAACCATGCAGGAAAGCAAGAGAATAGTTAACCAAAACTCAAGAGAGTGGTTATTTGTCGGAAGACGAGAAAATGTTTGGGGAGGGACACAGACAGGACCTCGACAACTCCAGCCTGGCTCTATTTCTTCAGCTTGACTGGAGGGCAATGGACCCAGGCCTTGACCTCACAGAGCTTGCAGCTGAGAAGAGAGAGCCACAGCCATCAGCCACGGCCAGAATCCCAGCAAAACAGTTCAGAGACCCACTGATTCAATCCAGCACATGTCTGTGAGGCACCGGGGTGGAGGCTGCTGACCTCGCCGAGTTTCGTCTACGGGACACAGACTCCTCACAACACAGCCCAGGTGCAGGAATGGGCAACTCGTGGGCTGCAGAGCAGCTGTTGCAGGAGTGGGGGCGATGGTCAGGTCCAGGGGTGGCCAAGCAGAGGAACCGCACGAGCCGAAGCCAGAACCTCTCTGACTTGGCCCGATCCAGGAGGACAGAACCAACAGCTGTGCCTCCAGAGGGGGCTTCTTCCCGACCACGCGGGGCCCACGTGTGGCGGGGTCCCTGCTCCTCCCAAGGTCCACACAAGCCCAGGCCGGGAAGAGTGTGGCATGAACGGGCTTGGGCTCCACCGCCATCCACCGCCCGGGAAACATCCCTCTTTGGGGCCTTGGACAACTCACTGCACCCCTTCCAAGAACTGCACATAAATAATGTGGTTTAAAAAGCCTGCATGTTTCATTATCCTCTGTGTCTGATTAAATGTAATGAGACATCACTTCTCCATGGCTAATTGGGAAAAGCATCTCATTTCCCCAATTTGTGAAACTGCTCTAAAGCATCAGGTCACCAGAGGGCAGATAATGTAATAACTGGAGGAAAAGTCACTTGGTAGGAGGATGAAAAGGCCCCACTGCGATGCTTCAAGACGGTTTGAATATGTTTCTTCCACTAAATTCACTGCACCAAACACAGCAGCCAGAGGCGCAGGGCAGAATCCACACTTTTTAGTAACAGGTCAAGTCTGTTCACCGCTGGACTGGACAGGAGCTACGAAGATCGAGTGGCCAGAAAGTCCTGAATGTTACTTTCAAATAACAGTGGTGGATAAAAAGATTACTTACTAATTTCAACAACTCTCTGAAGTCCCACGAGAGCCCAGGTGACGCCGAGGACACCGCGAGGGGCCCAGGGCCCTGCTCTCGGGGGGCTGACGTACGAGCTCCGGTAGAGCATGTCACATCATAAACAAGGGGTCAAATACAAGCCGACACCAAGTGCAATAAAACAAAGTGTGAACGAAAGTGAGAGAGGCCGGTGCTGACGTCAGACGGGGTCGGCAGGGCCAGTGTCTCCCATAAGGAGACGGTCCGGGCGGAGCTGAAGGCCCAGGAGGAAGCGGACCCTGAGCGGCAGGTGGCAGGTAAGACAAAGGGCAGCCTGGTGAGCAGGCGCTCTGCGCACACACTGCTTGGGGCGCTGGGCACAGGCTGAAAGGACATCTAGAAGGTCTGCTCAGGGGCAGCTTGGAGAGACGAGCAGAACCCGGGTCACGGGGTCCCTGGGGAGTCCAGCAGTCACCCACAGGGGCCTACGTCCACAGCTGGGAGAGGGAGGTCTGGAAAGCGCCCTGCCCTCCTCTACTGCTCCTGCCCCTGGGAGCGAGTGGCGTGGACGTCCTGGTAAAGACCACTGGCTCCAGACGTCCTCCTGCTTCTGGGCAAGCGCTAGGCGAGCACGATCCCGCAGCCTCGCCTCCTCTCGCTCACTTCAAGCCCCCCACCCCACATCAGCAGTTAAACAAGCTAAGTCCTGTGGTCCCCAAATCCGGCTGAGCTTCCTCAAAATAGCAATTCCCAGGCCCCACCCCAGGAGTCTGACTCAGGTCCGAGGGAGCCAGGGAACAGGTAGGCTGAAGGCGTTAAAGGCAATTAGCTAAGAGCGAAGAATGAAACAGACACGTCAGCAAGAAAGACCCCTGCACGGCCCGTCAGCAGCCCAGACGCTCCCCAGCGTCAGTCCACAGGGAAACGCAAATTAGGACCCGACACCCCTGACAGCGGCTAACATTACACAGACTGGGCTATGGGCAGTTAGAACTGGCAGTCACTGCTGCCGGGAACGCAAACGGGTGCGGCCACTCTGGAAGGCAGCGCGGCAATTTCTTGAAAGTATATGAACACCACTTACCCTACGACCTGGGGACTTAGCAGAGGGAAAAAGAGACGCTTTCGCCAGATACGCATATGGAGGTTCATGGCCAATTTAGTTTGCAATTGCCCCAAATTGGAAAGAAGCCCTGTGTCCATCAATGGGTGAATGGGTAACACGCTGAGGCACCTCAGTGACATGTGACATGTGGATGGCCGGCACTGTCCCAGGAAGAGAAGCAGTCACAAGTCTGCGACTCTAGGACGCCATTCCCACGAAGTTCTAGGGGCAGACCTTAGGGACAGAAAGTGGGTCAGGGGTTCTCAGGAGCTGGCAGGGGGCGAGCACAGGAGACTGGCAGCAAAAGGACACGAGGGGACTTTTCAGGGTGATGGAAGTGTCCCATGTCACGATTCAAAGGCTTATATTCCCACATATAAGTGTCAAAACTAACCTAGCTGTGCCCTTAAAATAGGTGGGTTTTACTGTATGTCAGTTGGACTTTGGCACAGCTGACGGGGGCAGAGGGGCGGGGCTGGGGGAGCAGACAGCAGAGCAGAGTCCAGTATCCCCTGACGAATGGACATGCGGACAGACTGGCAGAAACCCTTCCCCTGAGGAACCAGAAGCCCAGCCTTCAGTGGGCACATGACCCACTGACATCACAGTCACAGGCTTCTGGTTCGGTCCAGGAAAGGAACCACAGGAGTGGGATCCAGGCAGAAGCGCTATGAGCCACTTCTCCAGGACGTCTTCTCCGTCGCACCTCATCACTGCTGCTGGTGGAATGTGAACATGACGTGGGAGCCTGGGCAGCCAGCGTGGGCCACGAGGTACAAGCCAGGTGCGGAGGAGCAACCCACCCACGGCCGGCGAGCGGCACCGGGCCGTCACCAGGCGGTCCCGTGCTGCGGCGGCGCAGACATCCAGGCCTGACCCCCATGGTGCGGGACACACCTTGTGTGGCCTGCTGCTAACGCCGGACCTACATTCCCACACGCCCCCTGGAAGGCCCCGCTCAGCACTGTGTGTCCCCCACACAACGCTGTCCCAAATCACCCCTCATCTGCTCCCCAAAGCCTGTCTGCCCTGGGGACGGACTGCCCTCTGGCGGGGCCGGCACAAGCCTGAGACCCCCGGGGCACCCGAGAGCTGAGCAGAAATCGTGAAGGAGAGAGACCCACTGCCGGAGCACGGGCGCTTCGCACCAAAGGAATCAAGGTCCCCGGCCATCCACGTAAGCAGAGCAGCCAAAACCCACTGGTAGTGACGGCTCCCCCCCTCTAAAAGCGAGAGGTCTGTGAGCTCAGCCCTACAAGGAAAGTGTCAAGTGGTTGAAAAAGTATAGAACAGGGGTGTCCAAACTGTGGCCCGCGGGCCAACTGCGGCCCGCAATCCATTGTTAATTGGCCCGCAGCAAATTCCAAAAATATATTTAGTTTACTTAAATAAACCAGGGGAGGCAATACGTACTTCACCTGAGTGAGTGGCCCGGCTGTTTGTGTATTTTACCGCCCGCATATGGCCCTTGGTGAAAACCGTTGAAAAAAGTTTGGACACCCCTGGTATGGAAATAAACCAAAGGACTTGTGGCAGACTCTATTTTCCATGTAAAAAATAACTAAAAAAGAGGTTATCTCTTATTTTCCAGATACAATAAACACAAGTACTGAAAAGGACAATCAAAGAGAAGTATCTTAAAATGACTACTTCTGTGGAAAACTGATTTTCTCTTTTTGTGGTATACAATCAATAAGTATTGGATAAGTACTTTTGCTTTAATAATCCTGGATTTTTCTTTTTTTAACACACTTACTGCACAGATAAGAGACATCAAAGTTTAAAAGTGCATTTACTGGGGCAATCAAGATGCAAAACAAATGTTTCAAACAAAAACATTTCAACTTTAAAGAGATACCACTTATAATAACAACAAAATATATGGTAACTAAGAATAAAACTAGTAAAATATATACAAGACCTTTTATGGAACAAATCTTAAAACTTCATTGAAGGGCATTAAAAATGGCCTAAAAATAGGGAATTAGCATGTTCACGAAAATGATGACTGAATTTCATAAAGATGTCAGTTCTCCCAAATGGATCTCTAGGTTCCTTCTGCGCAATGCTGATCATAAATCAGGTTTTAAAAGCAAAACGGTGGCCATCTGACTGAGCCTTATGTGGGCGAGCAAGGGCCTAAGACCACACGATCGATTTTGGAGAGGAATTAGTGGGGGTGTGAACACTCCCACCGTATATATTAATTCATTATCAAGCTGAATTAACAAGCTGGTGAGGCTTTAAGAGAAGGGAGCCTGAACACGGGGCAGACAGCACCAAAAGAAGGTCTGTGCGAACGTGCCAATGACAAAACCGGAAGTGACGCTGCAAATGTGGGGGACGGCAGAGTCCACAGTGGTGCTGGGACTGACCGGTTACTGCTGTGATCACTGAGAAGAAAGGGAGAGACAAGCCACGGCGCGGGAGAAGCTATTTGTGACATACAAACCGACAAGAAGTCAGAATCCCTAACATATACAGATAGATAACCAATAAAATTAGATCAACACCCCAAACGAAAAATGGGCAAAAGACAGGACGAAGCATTTCCCAGAAGAGGGACACAGGAGTCCACGAGTACAGAAGAGCTTACCCAGCGGTAACCAGAGAAACGGGCACAGGACCACAACAAGAAAACCTGCCAGGGGTGAAAAGAACAAGGCTGGCGATACCCAGGACCGGCAAGGACGCGACGCGCCAGGCCTTGCACACTCCCGGGCGAGCACTGAGTTATTAGTACAACGAGCTGGACGGTGTGCACGTGATCATGAAAGTCCACGGGTTCACACCCTGGAATTTCCCTTATTCGCGAGCACCCTCGAAGGCCTGGCCTGTGGGCACCTGCGTAAATGCACGTGAAGGTTCCAGGTCACACGGTTCCCACAACAAAACATCAGAAACCACCCAAACGCTCACCAACAGGAAACAGGCTGCAGAAAAGTGTGGAATATTTCAGTAACTAACTATTATGCAGCTAGACACACAGATTAGCTGAATCTCAGGAAACAATGTAGAGGCAGAAACGAGTCATGCAGACCAGACGCCGTGAGGGGTCCTGTCCGTGTCACAGGACATGCATTTGCGTCGTGAAAAATCCCACATACAGTCAGGAGAGGGGTCAGCTCCCAGGGAGGGAGGGGCTCCCAGAGGCAGGAGGACAGCGAGCAGCCCCAGACTGGTGGTCACACTTGCGTGGGGTTCTGAGTCCGGAAACGGGTAGTGGGGTCGTGTTTACTCCACGTACCCACGCACAACCTGTATTCTTTTGTGCGCGTCATGACACAGTAAGAATATTTTAAGAACAATGAGCCACTCCTGTCGGCGGTTGTGTCCACAAGGACCACCCCCAACCCTGCTGGTGGGTAAAGCAGCCCAACTGCACCAACTTTCTTGCTAGGGAAGCGGGCAGCCAACACCCCAAGGAAGGGAGCCGCCCCCCGCAGGCCCTTCCGGTGCAGCGCTCACCTCCGTCACCTTGGGCTGAAGTATTAAGGCCTCTGGAGTCATTCGCGGGATGTCTATGTGGATCTGAACATGGAGGGGAAGAGACAAAAGGTGACAAACATCATTTCAGGCATTAGCGTCAGAGCTTAGCAACGGCGACCAGTTTGTTCCGGATCTAAACCTGTTTCCGGAAGACACTAACCTCCCACATTTGGAGCGCTCCTCGGGGACAGGGAGCAGGTCCTACCCGAATGGGGTCCCACTGCTGGCAGGCCAGGCCTGCGTGACACCTCCCAGCCAACCAGCGGCTGCGCACGCTGAGGCCCGGGCGCCCTCGGCTCCCGGTAACATCACGGGAACATCACCCGCAGCGGTTAGCACACACTCGTTTCCAGCCTCAGACCCTCCCCAGGCCAGCAGAACCCAAATTATAGAAGAGCTGCCTGTCCCGCGTTTGCTGCACGGACAGAACAGCACATGTCATAACCACACCCTGCCGTCGCCCCATCATCAGGAGGAAATCCGGGGAGCTGGACACTCGGGGCTCCTCCAGACCACAGCCCCCGCCCCCCACGTACAGGACTAGACGAGTAGGGCAGGCCACGGTGGCCTGCAGAACGCCCAGACCGGGGAGCACACCCAGATGAGTCCTACACCCTGATCGCTCCGTGTGCTCTGGACAGAACATCATCAGCAAAAGAGCAAACACAGCAATACAGAGCACAGACGACAAAGAGGACGGGGTCAGAGGACACCACCCTGCCCTCCCCACCTCCCAGGGCTGTGGGAGGGCGGGGCTGCACGCCTCTGGGCAGTTCATGGGTCAAACACCATGAGTGGGTAGCAGGGAGGGACGAGGGTGCCCGAGGCCCCAACGCCCCGGCTCTGCCGCGACCTAACAGCGTGTGGGATGGACGGCAGGACGGTACAGGGTCTAGTTCCCAGACGCAGCAAAGCAGGCTGGCCAACCAGAAGCTGCCACAGGTTCCATCTCTCAGCTGCATGAATGTACAAACCTTTGGGGAATCCACAGTAACAAGGGAGCTTTTTATTACCTATCACAGCAACTGAATAAAGATATACACAGCCCGTTTTTAATTAACTTTCCCTTAAGAAATTCACAACAGAATACAGCTTGCTAAATCTTTCAGACGGATGCGAGCTAGCGTCATCCTTTGGAAGTCTTTTTCTTGAATAAGAATACATCCAAAACGTGTTCAAAACACCAAATTTGCCCGTTCTCTAAAAGCAGTGACAGGGAAAATTACACCAGGTAAGCTAGTGTTTCCCTCACCTAATGCAAACGTGATCTGTCTCACATCCAATGCCCAGAGTTACTGGGCGGCAGAGGACAAGCGCGGGCCGGGGGCCGAGGGGCTGCCCGGGAAGTGACAGCAGCGGGTCCCCGCCGTCTTCCTTCTCCCCCCTCAGGGGCTGGTCTCCCCCAGAGCATCCCGTGAACCCTGCCTGCAGGGAAGAAACTGTCCAGAGCCCCACTGAACTTACAGAAACTCTGATCATCACTCACAGATGAGCCTGCCTTGGGCCTTTACAACAGACCTGCGCCAGCCTGGGAGGCAGGGCCAGCGCCCACAGGGCAGAAGAATCTGCAAAGCTCCTCCACCCAGAGGCAGGGTCTCCAAGAGGCCACAGTCGACAGGACATGTCTCCGGAAACCTCCACGAGTGTTCCAGGACTGTGAGGCCGTGCGACCAACGCAGAAGCACCTTCCTTTAGAGGCAGTACAGCCATCTGAATTGTCACAGACACTGTGCCAATTCTCATTGTGACAGACACTGAGAACTCGGAGGGTCTCAAAGAGCTATTCCAAGCGCAAATTCCGGACACTGTGAAGGGTAAGTCAATTGTCTGTTCTCATCTATTTATCAGCACACAGGTCTGTGACCCAATCGGGGACATCCGGGGTAAAACATATCGTCCTCCAAATCATCACCAAGCTAAAACACTTCAAGTAACACACGACACAAGAAAAAGCTCCCCACCTGTCTATACGTGTCTTGGTGAACTTCATCATTCCTAAAGTCATAATAGTGCTCAATGAAAGCGAAATACTCTTTTTGTTTTCTTTGGAGGGTGGCCGGTCTTCGGTCAACATTGGCAGGTAGGTAACCCTGGGTGAGGAAAAAAACACAACGAGTACGTGTGGTTAAGGCTCATTCACAGTCTCCACTGGAAGATTGAAGCAACAAAGGATCACATCTTAAGTGACACGGAGGGGAGGGTAAACGAGCGGGCACAGGGCAGTCAGCGAGCTGAGCACACGGCAGCCCCAAGCCCCCGGCTCAGCACAGAGGCCCTGGACTCGGGCTGCAGCCTTCTGAGCTGACAAACTTGCAGCCGTACGAGGTGGACTGGGATTCCACAGCCGGCGGGCATTCCACACTCTACTGAAGCACAACTGAGACCTGAAACCAGCTCGTGTCCAAATGCCTCCGACCATGAAGAATCCAGAAGCCCTTACAGTCATGTAACAAATAAGTGTGTGTGTGTGTGTGTGTGTGTGTGTGTGTGTGTGTGTTCTGTCTGGCTGCTTAAACCCAATGTCATGCTTGAAAAAGTCATTCCTGTTGTAGCACGTGAGAGTAGTTTTCATCGTTGCATAGTATTTCCATGTATAAAACCCACTCTACTGTTAACAGACGTTTGAGCTATTACCAGTTTTGGCTCTAAACATCTTGTACCTGCCTTTTACAGTACATGGCAGCACTGTAAGGACACACCTGGGAGTGGATCGTTGGTAGGCCTCTGCTAAAGAACTTTCCAGTCATGTAACTCCCATTGGAAGTGGATCAGAGTGCCCACTGTTCTACAGTCTTGTCAACACTCTGTATTGTCGAACTTTCTCGTTTTAGCCACTCTGGTGGGTTTTCGGTGTATCTATGAGAATGTAGTTTTAACTGCATTTACCAGAAAACTGTTCAGTGCCGCCGTGTGTCCTCTGTGATGTGCCAGCACAAGTATAGTCCTTTCCTATTAGCTCGTCCGCCTCTTCCTTCCTGATTCGCAGGCCTGTGTTACAGAGCTCACATGTGAGTCCTGGTGTCAACATCTCCCCCCTCCGCCCCGTGGCTGCCTTTGCTCCCCACTGAAGATGTCTTTGTTGAAGAGAAGTTCCTAAATTTAACGTAGCCCAATTTATTTATCTTTCCTGATTAGTCCTCTTCATGTCCTTTCTGAGAAAGTTTCCTTTATCCAACACTCGTGCTGACACATTTCACTTTTAAAGCACGACCACATTCCTGCTGTCATGAGGCAGTGACTGGAGGGGTCAGCAAACCACAGGCCCGTTCAATAAACATCATCTTGTTGGAACATAGCCAGCCGATTTGCATACTGTGTGTGGCTGCCGTGCACGTCGGTGGCTGCACTGAGTACCTGCGAACAGACCAGATGACCCACCAAAATGTGCGCTAAAATACTTGCTATCTAGCCCTTTGCAGAAAAGGTTCGCCAAGCCCTGCTCTAAAACGCTGGTCCCACAGGCACACAGCCTTCCCTCACATGTGTGTACACTTGTGTGTGTTTATACTTAACCGGTGCCCTTTTCTGAGCACTTGGACGATTTCCAATAGTCCAGGATTCTAAACCACATGGCACTTACTGCACATGGCTGGCATTTCCCTGAGGCAAAATTCCTACATGTGAATTGTGAACTCCAAGGCATACTGGATACACAAGGTGTGATCAAAAGATACAGTGATTGTTTACATTTAAAAAAATTATTGTAGTAAAATACACTTAATCCCCCTCAAAATACTCCCACCTCACTTCAAACACACTTATCCCATCGTTCTTGCCACTTTCTGAAACAGTTCTGGAAGTCCTCTTTCGTGAGCATCTTTAGTTTTGCTGTCATGGCTGCTTCGATGTCCTGAATCATTTTGACTTTGGGGAAGAGTCAGAAGTCGCACAGTGCCAGATCCAGTGAATAAGGTGGATGAGGACATTCCGTAATGTTTTTATTTGACAGAAATTGCCGAATACCAGAAGCGATGTGTGACACGGAGCGTTGTCATGATGGAGGATGATTTACGGCACACTTTATTTAAAACACACCTTCTCTCAACCATAGCTCACACCCGACTGACTGCACCGAACAAGATGCAACTTGTCACACACTGTTACTAAGGTTCAATGTGCCACTTCCTGTATTGAAGATTCTGCCTTTCCATTGGCTGGCACTCGACAGCCGCATTCACTGTATCTTTTGATCACGCTTGTATTTAAGGTTCTTGATGCCTTATTTCCAAGCAACCCTGCCCAGAGGGGCAGCGATTTACAACGCAGCAGCCCTGCCACAGGCTCACCGCCCTCCATGCTCACAGACGGGGGAGGCCCCGTGAGGAACGCCTGCACTAAGGCACACTCACGTCCTTACAACAGGTTGGACAGGGGCACGTGCACCGGAGCGGTCCCCACACCAGCCACAGAGTCCCTACTTCTGAGGAAAGCTACGGCGGTTGTCCCCACCGCCTCTCTTTCCTGGCAAGTGACAAGGCTAGTATTCCCAAGGGTGGACCCTCTCTTAGTGCCTCACCCCCACCCCCTGGCTTTCTCAGTGGGGTCAGGACTCGAGTGACCGTACTGTCTCTGCTGCTCACCCTCCTCACCATTAGAGCTCAGCTCCGTGGTACGCAGTCTGCTTGGCACACCCCAAAGGCACACAGCACTGCAATCAAAACACCCCTCTTCTCTTCAGAGAAGGAAGGAGACTGGAATGCATGTCCCCCAGACACCTGTATGGCCACCTTCCTCCCCCTTCCTCAAATGTCACCACCCTGACACTTTCTTAAAACAGCAACTTCTCCCCTATCGCCCACAGGTTTTCCTGCAGCACTTGTCACCTTCTAAGATACTATAAAGTTTACTTACTAAGTGTCTGGTCGTCCCTCCCACTAGACCCCTTTGTTCGCAGCTATGTCCCAAGGGTGCAGAGTACTGGTCAGCACCCAGCAGACACCCCATGAATACTTGTCCAGTGAAGGCATGACACCCACACCCCAGGAGGGGCACCGCCCTGGGGGTCCAGGGAGGGAGACGGCTGAGCAAATTTGTGAAAACTAAGTACTGGTTAGCATACCGCTCTGGGTTGGGTTGGGTTTTGATGGTGGAGAAGATCGGAGGTGGAGAGGGAGAGACAGAGCAAACGCCGGGGGAGGAGGGCCATACAGCGGCATGGGGGACGCGGACAGCGTTGCAGGTGGGCACCAGGCATGGCCCGTGAGACGAGGGGTGCGGGGGGTGTGCAGCAGCCTGGGCCTTCCTTCCGGAGCAGTGGGGCCACCAGGGGTGCGTGCCAGGAGTGGGGTGGACAGCCTTACATGGGTCACATGCAGTGGTACCAAACGATTGAGTGAATATTCGCAAGTATTCAGAAATTCTCCCTATTTCCCACACTTTAACTTAATTTACCAAAACGGAAATTCTAAAAGGGAAGTATGTCATAACAGGAACACAGACGAGAAAACATCCTCCTGACACTCCATCCTAAAGGAACAACACGTGTGCAAGTTGAGGCCTTCAGATAATTAAGCAAGACTGGAAATTATGCAAATGAGATATATTCAAGTATGCAATGAATTTTAAATGACAGAACTACAGAAAACTTAATTGCTGTATTAGCATGCTATAAAAACACTAATCATGAATGTAAAACAATGCATGCATATACTTATATCAAAACTGTCCCGGTGACACACACATCAAATTGCTCCCTCCCACTAGGTTCCCATGTAAACCTACCTCGATAACGGAAAGAAAAACCATGGTACCAGTGTCACGTCTCGTTTTTAACCATTGTCTTCACTAGCATAAATGTTAAATGTGTAACTAGTGTTTGATGTTTCTGAAATCGTTATTTAAAAAAAGAGCCCAAAAAATGATTTTCTACAGCGCTCATTTTTGAAAAGTTACTGCTGTGCTTGCATGGAATTTAAATATTAAATAGCATTACTGGAGTTTAATGGTGTGTCCCAGGCTAGCGTATATGTCAGTTCTCCGTAAGTGACAAGAACCAAGTTTCTCAGCTCTCTTTCTTCATTAAAGCAGCATGTCCTCCTCGTCAGTGAAGAACAGTGCTCTTCGGCAGAGCACGGGACCTTAACCAGGACCCGCAGAGACGGGGACAGAGGAAACAGAACGGCACAAAATCACTCCTGTAAAGCGTGCCACCCAGGTGCTGGCCGCCCTCGGCAGACACAGAACTGCAGTGAAGGGTCCTGAAGGTACTTCCACAGACACTCCCTCCAAGTCACCGTGAAAAGCTTGGGACCTATCTTAGAGGACATCTGGAAAACTGAATACGAATATTTAAAAAGCCAAACAAAAATATAAGCAGTTGCAGCAGGTCTCATTTTAATTGCAAAAGACTGTTTAATCAATAAATAATTCACTGTCCAGAGGTGATCTCCATCTAGGATTCCGAGGTACTAGGCTGCAAAGTTTATTGAGACTCGTTAGCAAGAAAGAGTCGTTTAAATATAGAAAGTCAGACCCAATTTAGAGCAAACACTTAGAGTTCCCTATTGACTTGTCTCCAAAAATAATTTTAAAAGGCAAAGAGAAGAAAGCTGTCTGTGAACCACCCTAAGAGTTTGGCAGGGCCACGTTCACGCCCAGTATTAAGCCCCAGCTAAGGACATGACAGTTACTGGTGCCCACCACCACCCGGCCTTCTCCTCAGGGCTCCCAGACCACAAGTTAGTTGAGTGTGAGGGGTTGAGAAGCCAGGACTCCAGCCTACATCACAGAAACACAAACTACTTCTAACATCCATTTTTCTCCCTAACATCATTGCTAATATTAAAAAAAAAAAAAATGGTCAAACATCTCTCCCTGTCATTGATTCCCAGAGTTGAAATAATCTTCCATGCTGGTACCTTTCTATATCCCGTGTTTCAAAATGTTACAAAGATTTTATTTTTTTAAATAATAAAATAATTAGAGAAAAATACAGCTGTCATAAATGATTGCTTATCTTCATTTTCTGCCAGCCTTGTCAAACCAGGCCTGAAATTAAGCAAAGGATGGGAAGCGCAGGCTGAGGCTCGTATCACAAAACAAGGCACACACGTGGCCAGACGACAGGGACTTCTCCTCACAGGGGAAAGGGTGCAGACGAGCAGGCCCACACGGATGAGACTTACTGAGAGGAGCTTCCACGTAATCGGACGGACTGGCTTTGGGATTCCGGACCAGCTCAACTTCCGCAATTCTTCTGTTGGCAAGAAAGAGACAAGGAAAACGGTTTACAGTTAGCCAACTGCCCCCGTACTTTGACCAGAGTTATCAGGGGCAGTGAGTCCCACATGTGAATCCAGGATGAACCTAAATGATAAAAATTTCAGGTACTGACTGTTGTCAATATCCGAGAGCAGTTACCATCTGTTCACACCATGCTAACTGTTGCCTGTTTACACTTAAATCTTAGGCAGGACCTGTTTGCTAAGGGCACCCCAGGTGTCCCTAGCACCACCCTGGGACACAGAGGACCAGGGGAGGCAGGTGGCCTGCCACCCGCCTTCCTTCCATCCCACTCCCCTGCCCCATCTCTCTCTCTCTCCCAAAAGCATTTTCCCCAACTTCACACCTTAATGAGAGTTTCTTTCTCCCTCCTTCCTCCCTTCCGTCTTACTCTCACCATTACTGTTTAAGAACACCTGTATGAGGTGATTTTCTCAGGACTGGTTTTGAAAGAAACTGTGTCGTGAGATAAGCTTGCACGCATGCAGCACTGATTAAGGGGTGACCGTATTATACATACCAAGGCCAACAGAGCCGTCAAACAGACCAACACAAGTCCCTGCTGCCTACAGATACCTACAGGTGAGAAGGTCACAGAGGGCAGGGCTGCTGAGGGACACAGGGAGCCAAGTCCAGAGCCTCCCAGCAGAACGGAGGGCAAAGGGCCCCTGAATTCTGTCTGACCTTGCGCGTCTCCTTGAGTGTCCCTTTCACATGCCCCGAATGGCTACAAGAGACATTTCAATTTATGGATATATCAACACTCAGTCAATCCCTCTGAAACCCAAACAATTATTTCTTTCCTTTAAGTTACGAATCTACCATTAGGTTCTTCTCCTAACGTCTCGGAGCTAATGATTAATACCAGGGATAAAGGAAATGATTAAAGAGGCAACTTCGGTAATATAATCAACGAAATACAAAGTCCTGACATCTAATCTTTTTCCAATTACTGAAGTCTAAGTAACGTAAGTAGAGAATAATTGGACAACTCCCGCAATAACGTGCATTTTGCAGCAACCTCAGGAAATATCCAATCTTCCCCAGCCCCTAAGACATTATGAAAAGCAGGAACTTCATATCTGAACATCATAACGTGATATTTACCGAGCCTGTTGCCAATACCTCTCTAGGATTGTTTATGAAGTTGAGAGAAACCTCAGCTGTTAACGGTCTCTGAACCTTTCTCCTCAAGGAAGAAACTCACCAAAACGCTACCTTGAATATACAGTCTGAGACAAAGTTCTGACTTTGTGTAAGCTTTAATGTTTAAAAGGCGCTCTCATGTGTATCTTATTTGGTGTTCCAAACTGCTTCCGTTAATGAGGGCTGTGACTGTCCCACAGAGGTTAGGCGACACAGGAACTAAAGGACCTCCATATCCCAGGGTCTGGCCACCCTATTACCTCCCGTTATTGAAAAGGGTTTTGTAACACAGACAAATCTCACTTATGAATACAAATGCAAAGGTCCAAAGTAAAACCTTGGCAGACTAAATCAGAACCAGATATTCAAAGAACGGCGCGTACAAGTAGGATTGAAAGCACGGTTCCAAATCAGGGCTCCTGTAACTTTAGTGAGGTGTTGAGTTGGGTTGATGGGAAAGCCACAAGGCCACTCTGATTGACACTGGGAGGAGACTGCCACCAGGGCCCACTCACCCCTTCCACCTTTATAGCAGAATTCGGGTTGTACACACCTCCCTGCAGCATCCCCGAAAGGGAGAGGTGTCAGTCAGCCCCGGAGAAGCTGAACCCACCCACCCCACTCCAAAGGTGGGCCTGATTGGTTTGGTATAGAGCTAAGCCCCGCCCTCACCAGTGACAGATTAGGCAATGAGCCGGCCTGGGACCCTACTTGAGCCACTAAGAAGAGAGCCGGTTGGCTGAGGGCTTCTGAGAAAGACCTCCATGGTCTTGGGAAATCTGGAAGCAATCAGGTCCTGCTTGCTCTGAAAGGCGCTGGGGTCAGATGCGAGGCTGGGGCCTGCTGCAGCCATCTAGCACCCGACCAGCCTCGGGGGGAAGCCAACAAAGAGGGGCAGGCAGAACCGCCACACGGCCAACACCACGGTTCTGAGTTGGCAAGATGGCCAAACACAAGGACGTTCAAAAATCACAGCTTTTCTCTACCAGCAAAAAAATAAATAGAAAGTGTTATAGGTGTACGTTTCACAGGAAATGGATAATAACAGGAAGAAAACTACAAGACTTTACCTAAAGATACAAAGAAACAGGAAAACACCAAGCCCACTGCGGTTAACAAGTACATATTTAAGGAGCACACGCTGTGGGCCAGGCACCTGGCTGGTGTCAGGAGAGTCACAAAAGTGACCATCGACCAGGCCACATGCTCAGAGAACTCACGTCCACTCCAGGGATACAGCAAAGGGAAATATGACAACAGGTAAAGAGTGCAATAAGCTTGTACATATGGGGCATTTTACTTAGCTGTGACGGTTTCCGTGAGGAAATGACGGTTGAGGTAAGACCCACAGCTGAGGAGAACTTGATTGAGTGAAGACAGGACAAGGGGACTTTTCGAGCCCAGGGAGCAGCGGAGGCAAAGCCCTGACCAGTGTGGAGAACAGACCAGAGGGCCGAGTGGTCACAAGAAGACCACTTAATGGGCCACTTCCAAAGCCCATTTTGGAGGTGATGGAGGTGACAGGTAGGACAGTGACAGTTAAAGAAGAACAATGACCAAGGAGACATCTAGGGTACAAAATCAAGAAGACTCAAACAATATATTCCTGGATCTAAGACTCAAACTATAATGCTGTCAACTGTCACTTAAAAAACCTCCCATTCCATGCAGAGCCGACCCAAATCCCCACAGGATGCTGTCTGTGTTGAGACTTGGTTTAAGCAGACCCTACACTCTTCAGGGAGAGCAACAACAGCCAATAAAATTGTCAGAAAGAATAATGTGAAGGGACCTACACTAATAGATAAGAAAACATGTAACAGGGCTACAGTAACGAAGACTCGGGGGTTCAAAGAGCAAGACTAAGGCAGAGAGATGAAGAAACAGAAGGAATGGCTCAGATCAAACCTGTGTTTGGTCATGAGGAAAGGGGCGTTTCAAATCCAGGGGCCCATCAGACAACGACGCCCAAACAATATGGTTTCTATTTTTACCAAAGGAAATTAGACTGTGGGTTTTGCCATACGAAAGTGTATTTCCCGATGATTAAAAAGCCAAGGATTTAAATTGTGTGCATGTATGTGCGAACACGTGTACGTATAAAGGAAATAAAAATTACTACAGGAACATATAGGAGAATGTTTTGCTATTTTCAGAAAAGAGAAAGGACTTCTAAGCAAGACACAAATCTCAGAAATTATAAATAAGATTCACAAATTAACTATATAAAACTTTGAATTAACTGTATGGTGAAAGACACTACTGTGTTAAACAAATTACAGACTTGAAAAATACATGCAACATATAAGAACGTTACCATTACTAATATATAAAGAGCATATACAAAAGTGAGAGAGATCAATTTACAGAAAAATAGAAAATTCAGAGGAGGATATGGAAATGGCTAACAAACATATAAAAACGAACACATAACCTCAATGGTGATCAAGAACTACAAACTGAAACAAGAAATCTGTCACAAATTGGGTCTAGTTTTAAATGTGTGACACCCACGTGGGCGACTTCTGGGAGGCAGCCGCTGTCCCACAGGCTGCGCAGGGTGTATACTGACGTAACCTTTTTGTTGACCCAGTTTTGGCGGTGTGTAACGTCTGAGCAGCAACTTCACGGGAAGAAACCTATTCTCTGGGGGTATTTACACAGGTACACGAGGGAGTTCATCAGGGTACTCTCCTGGTAACAAAAACCTGCGAACAATCCAAGTGGCAGGAATAGGGAGAGGATTGAAAACACGGCCAGTGGAGCCATACACTAGAACACAAACTGCTGTAGAAAAGAATGGGTACCTTTCTGGGTGGGCGTGGAATAAATGTATCCATGTTAGGAAGTGACGAGGGAACAATACAGAACAGCGTGGAGACCCAGGAGCATCTGTGCAGGCACACAGGACCTGGGAGCACAGCCACTCGTGGAGGGGTTCAGTGTGGGCTCCCCGACAGTACGTTTCCCGTGCACCCGACAGCGTTCCACACAGCTACAAAGTTCCTGTGCTATTTCACCTCCGACTCTTCAAATCCACCCACCCTCCAGCCCCAGCTCTGCCTCTCCCAGGGCTATGAGGCCCTGCTGAGAACCCCGAGCTCCCTCACTTCTCTCCTCTGAGTGCCAGCAACCCTGGAGCCACCCACCCACGAGCCCCCTTCAGGCTGCACCTTCAGGTCTCACTCCGAGGGGTCGTTTATAAGTCCCTGGAGGTCAGAGTCCACAATTCTGCTTCTTATCTGTCCTAACAGTGTCTTACCACTTGGTGGAAAGTGCTGGAGAGAAGAACATTCAGTTCTTTCCTCTACCCCTTTAGAGGTGGCTTTTGTTGATCCCGGGGGGGGGGAGGGGACCTCATATTTTTTAATTAAAATACAATTTACATACAACAAAAGAGTGACCGTAGCCTCCCCCAACGAGACAGAGCACTTCGATCACCCTTTCTAGTAATCCTTTGCCCCTACCCTGAGTTAACCCCTTTCTGATATGGTCACAGATTAGCTCTGCCTGTTCTTAAAACTCACAGAAAGAGCACACACAGGATATATCCCGTGGTATCCTACTTCTTTTGCTCAAACTATGTATGTCAGAGTCACACCTGCTGCGTGGACTAGTATTTCATTCTTTACAAGCAGAAAAAAATATTCTGTTCTCTGGATACGTCACAATTTGTTGACACAGTCACCTGTCCACAGACTCTGGGTTATTCACAAGCTCCCAGGACTATGAAAAGGCTGCTATGCGTATTCTTATGGCCACATGTCTTACAGGCATGGTTTTCACTTCCATTGGGCAAATGTGAAGGAGCGGAAGGGTTGGGTCCTAGCGTAGACACGTGTTCACGTTTATAAAGCGGCCGAACCATTAAACTTCCCACCTGCAAAGTCTGCCGGTTTCCACTGTTCCATGTCCTGGTCCGAACTCGGCGCCGTCAGCCTTTCCTGTCAGCCATTCCAGCAGGTGGTAAGGGGTCTCCATGATGACTGTCGTCGGCGGTTCTGCACTAACGATGGTGAGCTGCTGGACATTTCTAGACCCTTTATGGTGTTTACGTGGAAGTCTTTCACTCACCTTTTTATTAGGTTGTTCACAATTTTATTACTGATCCGCAGTCTGTTCCCAATGATGGATTTTGCTTCTGATTCTCGGTCATATTTTTCTGTTTCGTTACATGTCTGTTACATTTTTACTGAATGCAAGATGTGCTGGTTATCCATTTATTGCCTCTGTGAAGATGGTATGGGGTCATGTAAATATTTCTCCTGGGCCAGCTGGCATGAGTGAAGGGGGGACGGTACAGAAGAGAGGGGTTTTCTCACATGCCTCGTGCTCCAGGCTCCTGCCAGCGCTGCTTCTCCAGCGCTCAGGCCCAGGCCGGCGTGGGGGCTCAGGGGTCTTCAGTACCGGCCGCCTCTGGAGCCCACTTCCTCCTGCACTAGGCCCCTGCGGAGTGCACATCCTCCAGGGCTTGGCCCTGAGCGCACACTTTTCCCCATGTTCAGCTATGGGAAGGAGTGCCTTCCTTCCGGTTCCCAGTTTCTGCCGTGATGGCCACAACTCCTAGCAGCTGTGTGAGCTCTGGGAGCCGTTCAGCTTGCTGCTCTCTGGGGAGCCTTTTCCTGCCGCGTGGAATTTCACCCCCTTCGTGAACACATCAGCACTACACCAAGGACTGGACAGGACCACTCTGCAGACACACGGGTCTGTTTCTGGGATGCTCTCCTTCCCAGCACTCCTTCCCACACATTCTGTCGTGGCCCCCCCAAACCTCCTTTCCAGACTCCTCAACGCAGCAAGACTGCCTGGTTAAGTTCAGGGTCCCCCTCCCCATGCTGCCGCCTGGAAACCGCCTCCAACTGTCAGTGGGAGCAAAGGTAACGTCCACCCCGTTGACTTCCCTTCTCTCAGGGCCAAAGGCTTGCAATGCCTGTAGTCCAAACCCAAAAGCAGCTGTTTCATATGCTTGGTCTATATTCTAATTGTTTCCAACAGGAGAGCAATTCCTTTAGCAGTTCATCCTTCTCAGGTCGAAGCAAAACGTTAACTTACTAACATATTTTTAAAGAATTTCTTATCTGTATTCGTCAGAGAGATTGGTCTCTAATTTCTTTTTTCTCGCAATACCTTTGTAAGGATTTTGGTGTCAGGGTTATGTTGCCTTAACAAAATGAGCTGGCGACTGTTTTCGCCTCCCCTCTTTTCTGAAAGAGCTTTTGGAGAAGAACTGGTATTATTCCTTCTTTAAATGTTTGACAGAATATACTAACAAAGCCATCCTGACACTTTCCTTGTGTGAAGGTTTTTTATTACAAATTTATTTTTCAAATTCATACAGGGATGTTCAAGTTTTCTGTTTCCTCTTGTATCAGTTTTATTAGGTCCTGTCTTTCAAGGAACATGTCCATTTCATTTAAGTTCTTGAACTTATTCGCATGAAGTAGTATACAACATTCCTTTATTATCTTTAATGTCTGTAGAATCTGTAGTGATGTCTCCTCATTCATTTCTGATCATGGTAATCAGTGTCTTCTCCTTTCCTCCAACGACCAGTCTACCTAGAAGTTTTTATTGATCTTTACAAGGAACTAATTTTAGATTTTCTTGATTCTTGCCTCCAGTTTCCAGTTTATTGATTTCCGTCCTTATTTTATTTCCCTTTTTTTACTTAGTTTTAACTTCCTCCTCTTTTCCTAGCTTCTTATAATGGAATCTTTGGTCACTGATTTGAAGCCTTTATTCTTTCTAAGACAGGGACTCAAAGGTACAAACTTCCCTCCAGATACTGCTTCAGTCACATCACACAAATTCAGATGGGCTGTCATTATCATTGAGTTCAAAACGTTTTTCTAATTGTTCTTGTGAGTTCTTTGATTCATGAGTTATTTATAAGTATGATAAACTTCCAAATATTTGAGGATTTCCTGGGTATCTTATTGTTAGACTGATTTCTACTTTATAGCATTTGGTCAGAAGAACTTGGTGTTAGTTCAATCCTTGGTTATTTATTACGACTTATGTTGGCACAGCGATGGTCTGCGGGGTGAATGTCCCATGTTCTTCAGGAAGCGGACGTGGCGTTCTGTAGATCCCTTAGATCCAGACGGCTGACAGTGCTCTGCATACCTTTCGTATCTTTGCTGATTTTGAAATTTACATATCCTATCAATCATTCAGGGAGGGGTGTTCAAATTTCTGACCCTGATTGTGAATTTGTCTGTTTCTCTCTCTATTTCTGACATTTCTGCATTATGAACCTGTACTGTGAGGAGCACACACACTTAGGAAAGATACCATCCACTAAATGAACAGAACCTTTTATCATTATGAACATCCCTCTTTGTGTCTAGTATAATTCTTTGTCTTGATGTTGATTTTTTTCTGACATTATTATAAGCAATGAGTTTTCTTCTGATTAGTGCTTGCATGGCACATCTTTTCCCACCCTTTTGTTTCAGCTGCCTGAGTCTTTTGTTTGAAGCTTGTGTTTGGCTTTCCTTTCAGCTTTCTGTCCCTGTATTTCTTGAAATCAGACTACAAAATCACTGGTCCTCTAAGAGAGAAAGTTAAAATATGAGAAAAAATTTAATAAGCGGTAAATGAGAAATAAGTAACATTTCTTCCTTCTACGACAGTGGGTGTGCTTTCTGAAAAGTAACTGAAACACTGTCATGAAAATACCACAATTTTGTGTTCAATCTGCACTGTGAATTCTGTACTTCTCAATAAAACGCCCACGTGGGGAACTGCCCAAGAAGATGCTCCATGACCAAAGGACGCAGAGAGGACACAGGGCACAGAGGGACAAGCGCTGCATGGGGCTCGAAGCCCAGCACAGCCAACAGCAGCTGAGTGGGTTTGCAAGTCCCCTTCGCTCTTGAGCTCATTTCCTGCCCTGAAATGTGGAACAAACAAAAATACCTGCCTTGCTTAAGTCATAGAATTTTCACCAGGAATAAAGAGGTAATACATGGGGAGGCAGTTGTGAACTGTGACACGTTATCCAAATGCGAGAACACGATTCTGTTATGCTTACTAATGTACTTAGTCAGCACAGTCTGTGAACC
Source organism: Rhinolophus ferrumequinum (assembly GCF_004115265.2). Classification (NCBI taxonomy): domain Eukaryota; kingdom Metazoa; phylum Chordata; class Mammalia; order Chiroptera; family Rhinolophidae; genus Rhinolophus; species Rhinolophus ferrumequinum. Next base: position 2,587,684 of record NC_046293.1, read on the forward strand.
CACCTGGGACCCGTTCATCCTAATTGGCTGTAAAATATCACATTTTTGACTGTCACAGACGGTGTATGCAAAGAAGTCATAATTATAAGCATCTTTTACTTGTAAAAAGCTAAGAATAACAGAAAAATCAACCCATAACTGAAGTTTGTTTGTTTTTTCCCAACACTCCCTCTCTTTTGAACTGGTTTTAATTCTGATTTGTTAAAACTTTTACAGCAGTGTGAACTGGGAAAACACTGACCAAAATCAAGAAACGTATGTACATTACAATCACCGAGGCTTCCGTGTGAAGCTGAACGAAAAGCTGGTCGACATGAGAAGGTCTGCACGATGAGCACGTTTCTTACTCCCAACAGCCACAGTGCAGGAGGGTCTCGGGAATCACCCCACGGGGCCAGCATTCACTGAGCACCCCCTTTGTGTAAGCTGCCTCCAGGGCCCCAGCCGCTTACACACCACCCCGCTCCGATCCGTCATATGCATTTATTTCTGCAGTCAGTGAACACGGGTTAGTGCTGACCACTGGCCAAGCGCTGAGCTAGCCTCGAAGGGTACAATTAGGCCCATTTCTGCCCTCCAGGGCTCGTCGGCACCTAGGGAGGGAGGGAGAAACCGAGCAGTGCAAGCATGCATGAAGGGGTGCTATTCGAGGAAGGTGCCAGGCGATGCCAGGCAATGCCGGTCACCAGAGCACGGGTGGTCTCTTCTCTGAAGAAGGGGACAGCAGGAGGTTCCCAGGGAGCTACTGCTTGAGAGGTACCTTGACGCCCGTTAAAACCGAGTGGATTTATTTCCCCACCTTAGACCTCATCAACACAACAGCAAAGGAATAATGCCGCCAACAAGGGCAAGAGCCAACAAGAAATGTTAACAAATATCTGAAGGATGGACGGCAGGGGGAAGAGGAAGCAGACTTAGCGAGCGAAGGGGTGAAGGCTAAACCCACGCCTGCAAAGGGACAGCCAATGGAAAGCCGCCAATCGCTGGCAAAGCCCGGCCCCCAGAAGGGCCAGGTGTGGCTGGAAGGAGGAGACCACCGCCAAGGCGCCTGAGGCCCTTAGGCCCCCACACCCAGGCAGGAGCCGCCCACCCCCCCAGGATCAATCTAAGTTACACAGGGCAGGTTCTCCTGACTCAGTGGAGACCCAGACTTACAGTCATAAAAGCACAAACAACAAACCCCAATTTCCCCAAAACTGTCCCATTAACTACACTGAGAGGGTGGGGAAGGAGAAGAGGGAGGGGCACGAGGAGAGGGCTACACCCTCTACGTACGGAGTAGAAAGGCAACGAATACGGCTAAGCTGCAAAAACCGTAGACTGTGCATGCACAGTGCTTAGAAACAGAGAGGAAAGTACCAGAAGGGTGCTTTGCTTTACCAAGAGGTAAAGTGCCAGCCTCTGGGGACGGAATGCAGGGTGAGGAGGGCGGGGCGGGAGACTACGGTTTCCGGTGTGTCTTATATTACAGCTTCATTTTTCCAGCCGCCCGTCCCAGCTCCCAATAGCTGGCCTCTGCTTGGCTACAAGAGGAGAGGACAGGCAAGGATGCCCAGCCGCCTGGCAGCTTCTGTGAACCGCTCTGGGATTCTACACTCATGACCCTCAATTGTTATAATTAATAAAGTTCTGCAACAGAACTTCTCCAGCTGAACTGTTTCTTTTATCTAAAGATTTTTTTCTTTCAGGCAGCAAATGCATGTGCTTTCAAGTCAGAAATGGCAGAAATGGACAAACCCTCATCTAGGGGCACAGTGCTGAACCCCGGGGCGGGAAGCAGGAGGGGGGTCAGGGGAGGCAGCCAGCGCTCAGGGACGGGAGGCCAGAGAGCTGGACAGTCCAGGACGCCGGGCCAGGAAAGGCCTCGCCGAGGAGGCTGCTCAGAACCTTGAAAAGAGGTGAGGTCCACCAGACAGACGCACGGAGGAGGAGGACGGAGAGAAAGGCCTTCCTGAGGGGCATCGGAGCCCAGCCCGAGGGACGAGGGCCGCGGGTGGGGCACTCGAAGAGAAAAGCTTGGAGCCACACGGGCAGGGGCAGGGAGGTTTCTGAACGACAGCGATGCCTTTACTTTGTATAAAATGACTTAACAGGACTTGCGCCGCTCTGATTAAATCCCAGGCAGGATAGAAATCATAGGGGGACGGCTGGGGGGGGTCATGGTGTCCCGGCTTCGCCACAGTCCCTCCCCTCTTTCTCCTGACCAGAAGAGCAGGAGCGGCCCAGCAGCTGAGGATGCCACAGGACAGGAGCCAGACCACTGGCTCCCACAATCCTGAGAGTTCTGAAAAGGATGGGGTGGGGGGACTTGGGGCCTCCCGCTGCTCAGCTGCTCAGAGACACAGAACCCTGCGAGCCACTGGCGAGAAGACATGGTGAGAGGGCAACACTTTGCTTGGATCACAAGCAGAATCCTTCTTTCTTCCTCTTTTCTTTTACCTTTTTTTCCCCCAGAATGTACCTCAGTGAACATACCCAATTCATTCATAGTCGGAAAACAAATCCTATTAAAATGTAAGTCGCTTTGTTAGCAACGCCAGAGAAGTAACTCCACTCTCCTCTGGGGAAGCTGTCCTGCCTCTCCTCAGCCCTCCGATCTGGAAAGTCCCAGGCCACCTCTTCCAAGAAGCCCTCCTGGGCCAGGCCCCCCGAAGGCAGCTCAGCGTTCTCTCCACCACCTGTTCTCCTGCTGCAGAACTCCGTGCCACAAGCCAGCAGAGCAGCATCTATCCGGATCAGCTCGGGCCTTCCTGCACCAGCACCAATGACCCACCTGCCCCGGACTCCTTCACCACAAACTGGAACCCGCCCTCGGCCCATTGGGGCTGCAGCTGATACCCAGGGAGAAAGCAGGCTGCCCAGCCCACACACAGCTGCCCTACTGCCCCTGCCTCCCGCCTGGTCCTCAAGGCAACCACCCGAAAAAACAGAAGCATTAAGTGTCAAGAGTCCTGGGTATCAATAATAGAAAGACACATAACCCATTAAAAATGGGCCAAAGGATCCCAATAGGTATTTCTTCATTGAAGATACATAAACAGCCAATCAGCACCTACAAGATGCTCAAAATCATTCGCCATCAGGGAAACTACCACAGTGAGATGCCACATCACCCCACAAGGAGGGCTATAAAAAAACGTGCAAAAACAGGAACCCTCCCCCACTGCTGGGGGGAGGGCAGGCGCTGCAGGCCCTCTGGAGACTGCCTGGCCGCCCCTCAGAATGGTGAACAGTCACCCTGAGACCCGGCATCCCACTCCCAGGGACCTGTCTACCCAGGGGAAGGAGAACACGGCCACACAAACACCTGCGCACGACGTTCGTGGCAGCTTTCCTCCGAACTGCCGGACGGCGGGAGCAGCCTACTGCCCGCCGACTGGCTCCTGGCTACGTCGGGTGTGGGCCGTCCAGGCAATGGCAAGCTTCCGGCCGAGGGAAAGGCTGAAGGCTACACGCCACGATGTGGGTGAACCTGGGGAACATCATGCCAAGTGAAAGAACCAGGCTCTGGAGGCCGCATACACGTGATTCTTTCCTACGAAATGTCCAGGAGAGGCAAATCCACAGACGCAGAAAGGACACTCATGGGCACCTGGGGTTGGGGGGAGGGGTTGGGGAAATGGGGGTGCCTGCTGGTGGGTGCAGGGTTTCTTCTTGAGTTCTAAATGTCACTGGAGCGACAGCTACACAACTCTACAAACACACGAAAAACCACCGAGTTGTACACTTGAAGGGCAAACTGTATGGTCTGTGAATTATATCTCCAGACAGAGGAGAAAGAGGCTAAGGTATTTCTTAAAGGTTGTTCATTTCGAAGCCCAACTGCCCTCGAAGGCAGGTGGGTCTGGAATGGGGGCTGTCGCAGGGAGTACACTGCCCGGTGCTGGCGTGCCAGTCTTTCATCAGAACTGCGGGGCTGAATGGCTCTGCACAGGGAAGGGGCCCTGTGCCCCCCGGTGGAGGGACAGGGGAAGAGGCACGAGAGTCCTCCCAGCGAAGCCCAACCTCCATGACACTAACCTGCCAGAGGCCTGCACAAGTGGTTGTGTTGCTGGGTGTCTGTAACTGCTGAGGGCCTGCACATTGGCGGAAGGCACGCCGTGCCCACTCAGAGGACGCCGTGGCCCAGTGACACCGACGGAACGTGCGTGTGTCCCGGGCCCACGGGCACTCAGGCAGTGCTTCCACCTCCACCAAGCAGGCAGAGCTGCAGGTAACACTGTGACTAGATGTCGTGGGGAGAGCCGCCTCCCACTCACATCCCAGCCTCACGCAAAAGTGCTCACACCCTCGGAGCCAGTCATTTCATGTCTGGGAATCTACCCCAAAGAAATGATCCAAAATGCAGACAAATATTTACGCATAAAGATGGTCATCGAAGCATTATTTAGATATTTCAAAAAGATATGATCTAAATGTCTAATAACAGGGAACTGACTCTATCAGAGTTATATCCATTTGTTACTACCGTGTTTCCCCAAAAATAAGACCTAGCTGGACAATCAGCTCTAATGAATCTTTGGGAGCAAAAATTAATGTAAGAACCGGTCTTATATTATATTATGTTAGATAAGACCCGGTCGTACATTATAGTAAAATAAGACCACGTCTTATATTAATTTTTGCTCCAAAAGACACGTTAGAGCTGATGGTCCGGTTGGGTCTTATTTTCAGGGAAACAGGGTAACAGGAAATCAAAAGATGTAGCCAAAATGTTTACAGGAACACTGGAATTTCAGAGGCAGCAGCAAGGAAAAGCAAAGACCACCTAACGTGCAAGTCCTTAGCCGCCCCCGCCCCCCCCAGAAAGCGCAAGTCACCTGTCAGTCACTTCACAAGGCCCAACTACACTGTCTCTCTCCAACGCCATTGATCCCACAGCCAGTGTCGCGTGGCATTTAATCAAAGGAAAGGCTGCTGCTACTTCGTGTTAAAAATCTAAATCCTTTCAAACAAATTAGAAGCTTCAGGTTTGCTTCTTTGCTTTCTAGTAGGACACACTGAAGACAGACCCTCAGCCTCCTACAATTTCCGCATTTAAATATACACACATATATATGAGGTGTGAGCAAACATACGGTGAATGTTTAAATAAAATGTATTACAGTAAATGACACGCTGCCATTAATCCCCCTCAAAAGGCTCCCCCTCGCTTCGAGCACACTTATCCCATCGTTCTTGCCACTTTCTGAAGTTCTGGAAGTCTTCTTTCGTGAGTGTCTTTAGTTGAGCTGTCCTGTCACTTTGACTTTGGAGAAGAGCCAGAAGTCGCACGGTGCCAGATCCAGGGAATACGGTGGATGAGGACACACCGTAATGTTTTTATTTGACAGAAATTGCCATAGACCACAGGCGATGTGTGACACGGAGCGTTGTCATGATGGAGGATGATTGACGGCACACTTTAAAACACAGCTTCTCTCAACCGTAGCTCACACCCAACTGACTACACTAAACAAGTTGAAACTTGTCCCACACTGTTACTAAGGTTCCACGCGTGGCTTCCCGTATTGAAGGTCCTGCCTTTCCGTTGGATGGCACTCAGCAGCAGCATTCACCATATTTTGTGATCACAACAGAAAGGCTCCGTGTTTTGTGATCATACCTCATATATACAGAGGGTACCAAAAGAATGTAGACACATTTTAAGAAAAGAAAACTGTATTGAAATTGTACTACTCAATACATACCGATAACAAAAGACAAATAAAAGTCACGTTTGATTTCTGCAATTACAAGAGGTGCCCAAAGTGGTTCCCATTAGCGTCCAGACACTTCTGATGACGGCAAACTACTGCTTGAGCAACGGTGACCAAAGTGTCCACTTGTGTACATTTTCTGGCACCCCCGGAATATGTGTGTGCACAACTGGACTGAGCTCCGCCCCCTCTCAGGTCAGCAGTGTTTGCTCATATTAATACCAGGCAGCAGGTTACTCCATCTCTTAACAAAGTCAGTAACAAAGAGTCAGCGAGTACAGTCCTTCTGATGCCACGATGATTAAATGTCAACAGGGGCAGCCACACAGCGGCCCCTAGGAGTGTTTTGCCATGACTATGGGTTTGTTTAGGACCCTTCCAGTTCGCTGTCCTTCCCACACCTGCTCACGTCACCTGGGCACCCATCACTCTGCAGAAGTAAGTCCCTTGAAGAAAGAGCAGAAAAGAGACGCGCTGTCTCCCAGCTGTCCCGAGGGACGCCTTCTGCCCACTGTCTGTGGCTCTGACGGCCAGCAAGCACACTCCTCGATGTCACACGTGGCTGAGGAAAAGCAGACAAGACGCTGGATACAGCCCACAGAAAGGCTGAGGACAGTCTTGTCAGTGATAAGCTCCATTAATCTGAGATACACATGCGATGTAATTGCAAAGCAAAGCAACGCACTCCGGCAACCCCTGCACACCGTGTCACGTGTAAATAAATGACAGAAGGCAGGCTCAGAGGCAGCGACACAAAGACCCAGGGACGGTCTAGAACTGACCACACACACCCCTGCTGACCCACACGCCACGTGGCACGGCCAGGTCTGCTGCCTCCAGCCACAGCGGAAACGCCACCCATACTTGGTGTCTGCTCAGCAGTCCTCTGCTGACACACAAAACTGACCCCGGGGACCCTGCCGGCCTCCCTGCCGGCCTCCCAGCCGGCCCCACGCCACGGCACACACCAAAGCGAGCACCCCCTTCCTTCTCGGGATGCACACTTCCATTCACGCCACCACGAGCTCTATCCGGTCTCAGTCTGTCTGCACCCCAACCAGAGGCTCCCAGGTACAGAGAGTGTCTTGCACAGCCCTGCACCCCTAACTCCCGGCATTATGGCTGCAGAGACAAGGTGCTAAAAAAGTAACTAACAACATGAAGCCCTCCACCTGCGAAGTGATGGGCCAGAAACATGGGCTCTCGGGGAGGCGAAGAAACCACTGCTGTGTGCGGGTCACCACTGGTGCTCTGGAACCCACATTCCGTGTAGGGGGGTGACCACATGGTACCCCATTAATGGGGCATCATTAACAATCATGCCAGGGCAACAGGCTAAACCAGCTCTCCAACAACCCAAGCCCATGACCAACCCATGCACAGGGCGCTGAGACCACAGCAAACGGGTGGGAAGGCGGAGAATATGAACTATCACTGTTGTTATTATTCAGCTATTGTAACAGTTACTACATTGCTATGTGTTGTGCGCTCGGGCTTTTCTATTTCCCTCTTATTTCAGTGTGTGATTGATCATCAGCAGTGCAGGACCAGCAGGTCCCCATGTCTGGACGGAGCGGATGAACAAGTAATTAGGAGTCCGATTATGAAGGGCATTAAATGCCAGGAGTCTGATCTTTGTCCCGGGAGCGGCAGGAGCTGTTCAAGTCACGGTGAAAGCCATGTTTCAGTTTGATTCGCCTCCTGCTAGTCCGTGGAATGTATTACAGGGGAAGAGCCAGGCACGGAGACTCGTTGAAGCTACTTCAATGGACGGGCAGAGATAATAAAGGTCTGAACTAGGGCAGGCCCATCAAAGATGGAGAGGAGGGAATGAAGGAGACAATGCAGGCGCATTGCAAAGAGCGAGGACAGACAGGCTTCGGCAATAACTAGACACGGAGACAAAGACAGGCAGACTCGACAATGACCCCTGATCGTACTCTGGGCAACAGAGATTGGTGCCGCATGATTTCAGCAGGAAGTGGAGGTGGGGAGCCCGGTTAGCAGAGGAGGAGAAGAAAAATGAGGAGAGGATCAAGAGAAGTCCCAACTGGAGGCCGTACAACCGCTACGGCGCAGGCCCCGCCAGGCACTTAACTCCACGGGACAGTTTCTCACCCTGAGAGGCAGTTCTCACCCCCGGTTGACAGACGAGGGTTCGAGGCTCAGCCGCCTGACTCTAAACCAGAGTCCGGGAACTTTCTACCACCCTGCACACATTTCAGGTGGAAAAGGTCCCAGGAGACTGCAGTGGGCCTCTCCAGACGACAGTGGGCGTGGGCCTGGAGCTCAGGAGTGTGCAGCTGTGGGAGGACCAGAGCCAGGGAGGGAGGAACACAGAAGAGACGTCGAAAAACGCACGCTGGGAAACACGGGTGTGAAGGTGGAGAAAGGGGACAGTCACGGGGACACTCGGAGGTGGTGGGGGTGACGGAAACCCCGGGAGGAACACTGGACGCCTTGAGGCGGCGGCAAACAGCACCTGCTTTCCAGACCTGCCCCGGCCCCAGGGCCTGTGCTCACTCACGGTGGGCTCGGGCCCAGTGAGAACCAGTCTCCAGCAGGTGCTCAGTAAGCAGCTGCTGTAACATGAGCCTCTTGGGGCTCCTGCCTCCATCCGTGAAACAGGAAACTGAACTAACTTCCTGGCTCCCACCAGGTCACAAGTACCGCTGGGCAAATGTGACGTCTCTGGTGACCTCCAAAAGCCCAGTTTCTGAAGTCTGGCCAAAGCCAGACCTACAGAACACTTCTGGTCTCAAATCAAACCTTGAAGCAGCTGCAGGTGAAACCGCCCAAGCCCCAAATGAGGGGGGCACACAGATGTTGCAGCCAGCTGGACGGAAAGCCCGGCAGAGGTCAAAGCCGGACCCACGAGCACAGTCACGGACCAGGGCACGCAGACTCCAATGGAAATGAACTGCAGTTTTCAAATGTTCCAACAGCCGTGTGCCCGTGCTTCCATGGTGAGGCTGACGAGCCATTTCTGGAGGGAGGAGTCTTCACGCCTCTCACCTGCTTTCACCATTCCTGAGATTCTGCTCAGATCCCACAGGTGCCTTGCCAAGGCTGCTGTGACAAAAATATCACAGGCTGGGCGCCTCAGAGACAAGAGAAGTTCCTTTCTCAGAGTTGGGGGCTGGAAGTCCAAGATCAGGTGCCAGCAGCTTCCGTGTCTGGTGAGAACCCGCCTCCTGGTTCCCAGTCGTCATCTCGCTGTGGCCTCACATGGAAAAGGCCGAGGCAGCTCTCTGGGGTCCCCTTTATAAAGGCACTACTCCCACTTCACGGGCTCATCACCTACCTCCCTGGGCCCCACCTCCTGACACCACCACGGTGGGGGCTATGTCTCAACATCCGAATTCAGGGGCACAAATATTTAGGCTTGAGCACATCTCCATCCTCTTAGCCCCACTGTGAGGAGGTTAGAGATGGGACCAGGGCTGGGGGTGGCGTGCAGACGGAGCACGAAACAGGCAATAGCTGGAGAGAGGCAATGATGGAGGCCGAGCAAGGGAAAGGGAACCAGAAGGACGCTTCACAAGTCATCCCTCTCAAACCTTCAGACACTTGCCTGCTAAGCTCTTGTCTAAAAGGCCCTCAAAGTGCTGCCCACAGCAGGGCAGGGGCTTCCAAGGGGCAGGTTCCCAGAGGAGCAGCACTGGGGGCTGCAGGGCCTGGGTGGAAGGAGAGCCCGGGGCTCCGGGCCCCAGAAGCAGGCTCTCCACATGGGGAACGGAGAGAGCGCGAGCCCGCAGAGACGCAGCCAGCACGGCTTGAAGTGCTGCCAGGATGGAGATGAGCAATATGAGCAATGGGGGGCCGGGGGGTGGTGCCCTGGGGAGCTCACGGTGCAGCCGGACTCCAGGGAGCTGAGCCAACACGAGGCGGGAAGGAATGCACTCAGACAGAGGGGCAAAGGGGAACAGAAAGGAAGGGGGTGCACGTGAGATCTGGTGGGGCCTGCTGCTAGGAAGGGCTGAACGGTAACATTCAAGGGCGTCGAGGAAGAAGAAGGTGAGCGGCTCAGAGCCACGCAGGGGCCTCGTGCAGCCCCGGCCAAGAACAAGCCGTCCTCGGCCTTCCGCCCAGCAGGGCATCCAGCAGCAGATCACCCACACCTGGGAGAATGAGGACCTCGCAGCCCTGAGACTCAGGCAAACAAAAGAAGGATCCCCACCACTCACAGAACAGTCTTGAAGACTCCTAACTTTCTGCTGAGCCACCAAGGAATGCCTGAGAGGAGGTGGGAATCTGAGTCGTGCCAACAGAGGAAAAGGCCAGACCAAAGATGGGGCCGCAGCAGAGGCCGCCGCGGGGTCCTGAGAAGGTGTGCGTTTCACTGCTCCGGCTGCCTCAGAAGGCGGGGGGCCACCAAGGGGGCAGGACTCTGAAGAGACTCCAGTGCCCTCCAGTGTGGATTCCCACCTGCAGCAGCACAGGCCAGCACAGCCAGCACCGACCGCAGGCGGCTGCAGCACCCATGGCAACCCCACGTGGCCTGTGAGAAAGGGCCACGAACGCTCAGCACACCCAGAAGCACAGCTGGCTGCGGCCTCTGGAGCCAGGAAGAAAGAAAAGGGGCTGATAAGTGGTCACCAAGCATCCCCTCGGCCCAGCCTGTCCAAAGAAATGACTCCTGCCAAATACACAAGAGAGCGTGGATTCTGGGCGGACCTCCACCGGCTCGGCTCACGGCTACCATGTCATCCGCTGTACACTGAGGCAGACAGACAGACAGACATACAGAGTGTGCTGCCGGCAAAGCGCCTAAACCCAGCTGCTGGGCTGGGCCCTACACGCCTCCCCACCCGGCCCCACCCTCCCCAGCCGCAATCCAAGTACCTCTGAAATTCCGGACCTAATTCCTCCCCAGTGGGCATCTCTTCCCACTTGAAGAAAAGCTGCAGAATTCTAGGCAGTGCACAGAATCCCGTACGCAGGCCACAGGGGAGAGCTCAGGGACCGCTGCCCGTGTCCTTATCGAGACAGAGCAGCCGGGACCAGGACAGCACCGAGGGAGAACCAGGAGACATGCAGCAGGTTTCAAACATCCGGGCGGCGCTTGCTGACCCACGAGGGCCAGGCCGGGCCAGGCCGCCACCAGCAGGCTCTCAGGCACTAGGCTCAGGGACAGCCTCTCCCCACCCCCCGAAAGGTCTCTACAGATCAGTGAGAGCAAGGGGAGGAGGTCTGGGCCCTGCATAGTGACACAAGGAGCGCCCGTGTCTCAGCGACTCCCGCCCCATCCAGGCTTGAAGCACCGAGGGGACAAGAGGCAGGAACATGGTGCAAACACCAACTGCTCTCCTGCCAGCAGACAGCTGCCCTCCTCGTCCCGCACAGACAGCCCACAGCAAACGGCACCAGGTACACTGGAAATAATGGAGTATTTCACAGAGCTATGCAGCCATTACCACCTGATTCCAGAACATTCCGTCACCCCAGAGAGAAAGCCCATCCCCATCGGCGGTCACTCCATCCCCTCCCCCAGCCCCGCCAACCACTGATGTCCTGTCTTATGATTACACCTGTTCCAGACATTTCGTATCAACGCCGTCTGTGGCCTTTGGTGGCTGGCTGCTGTCACGGAGCGCGGTGTTTTCAAGGCTAATTCCTGTACACCGTGTTTCCCCGAAAATAAGACCGAACCAGAAAAGAAGCCCTAGCATGATTTTTCAGGATGACATCCACTGAACATAAGCCCTGATGCGTCTTTTGGAGCAAAAACTTAATATAAGACCCGGTCTTATTTTTGGGGAAACACGGTAGCATGTCACCGCTTCACTCCATGACGGCGGTTATGTCCCAGGCGGGGGGAGGCCGTGTTTTTTCACCCCGTCAGCACTGGGGCTGTTTCCACCTGCGGCTACTGTGCTGCTGCTCCAAACACTCCGCACCCATTTCTACGTGGGCATGTGTCTGCAGTTCTCCGGGGTCACAGTTGGGCGGGGGTGGCGGGGTCAGATGCTGGCGCTGAGTGACACGTCTGAGGAGCTGTGAGACGGTCTCCCCAGGCGCTGCCTCACCGACATGCCCACCAGCAGGGTGGAAGGTTCCGATTTCTCCTCATCGTCCACACTGGTGAGTGTGTGTCTGTAACTGCACTGCCTAGTGCGTGCGGAAGGTGGTTTTAATGGGATGATAGTTATTTCCAGAAATGTGGGACCAGTTCTTCCCCTTCCCAAAGAATTCTGCACACGGTATCTGCATGTCTGAATTACACACACACACACACACACACACACACACACACACACACACACGGTCACCACACTCGAATCAGCCCTGATACTGACACATCAAGCCCACAACACGCCACTGGGAAGACACTTAGTGCGCCCCAAAGGCAACCACTGGGGTGGCCCCGCCTGCCCCCCGGCACAATGCATCCTGTCTCCCAAGAGGCAGGAAGGGGCCATCCCGTGCTCTCCTCACCCCCGCACACCCTCCCCACACCGTCACTTCCGGCTACATCATCCCTCACCCACAGGCTCCAGGACGTCAGGGGCCGGCCGTGTCTACCACCCACGTGCACAATGCTTGCACATGGCGGTCACGCAAAGCGGCTGCGTGAAGGCACAGGCAGGAAAGAAGGGCTGCTCCAGGTGGTCCCCAGAGAGCAGCCACTCACATGGCTGGATCCACCCGTGCTTAACAAGAACGATGTGAATGAAGACAAAGCATAGCACAGCCACGCAGCATAGCAGAGCACCAAGAACTCAATGCGAGAAGCCACGGCACAAACTGACAGGAGTCGCGGCAGAGGCGGCCTCTGTCCCCGGCACTGAAAGAGCCCCCAGTCCACGACCCTCCCTCAGAGCGGCAGAGAGGCCCGCTGCCCAGCCTCTCCCGACAGTCCGTACAGGCGGGGCGAGGGAAGACTCCACAGCTGCATGTGGGTCGGCCGGCCCCGGACGGGTGACCCGACTGAGCTGTTCTCTCACAAGATGACAGGGGCAGGGGCTCAGCCAACAGCAGGTTCGGGAGGGCACACAGTGCGTGGCAGCTGTCGGACAGGTGACAGGAGCCAAGGCCACAGGCCACGTTAAGGGAGGAAACAGGTCCACTGCCCACCCACCGCCCCAGTCCGCTCAGAATTCCAGAGAGACACTGACTCTCAGAACCGGGTTGAGGCGAGGAAGTCGGGTTGGCAAAGGGTCTCAATGTCGTGGCCCAGGAACTGCCTGAGAAGGGGCAGCAGAGCAACAACAGTGGTATCTGCGACCTGGCGGCTCTGTGGACAGAAACCCCCCCGGGGCAGCCAGGGCCAGACCCCTGGGGAGAACCTGCAGACTCACCCTGCCTCCTAGAAGGAAGAGTGGCCCACCGCAGGAACAGGAATCGCCACACCGGACACCTGCCGAGAGCAGTATGTGAATGACGGCATGTCATCCCACGACCACCGTAAGAAACTTGTCCAGCTGCATGGGGGAGGGGTGCAGTGTTACGGGGCCCCATGAGGTCCGCACCAACAGTGAAATGTTGCCAGGCAGGGAACCACGCCATGAAGGTCTGCTGGTCTAGAACGGAAGCGCTGAGGCCCCACTGCTGCCGGCTAAAACACTCAGAAAGAAATACCAAAGGAAAATACACACTGCCCAGCCCTGCAACCCAAAGCTACCTGACACTAGAGATTGGGCATAGAGCAACAGGACTGGAACAATACTTATGACTATTTGCACAGAAATAATATGGCATAAAAAGGTAACATACAGAAACAGCATAAACATCACCCTACAGCGGCAGCAGCGCCAACAGAAAGCCTTGTCACTGAGGCCCAGGCAATAAGTACTTGTACCAGGGAGCGGGAGCGGGTCTGTCTGTTGCGGGTGGAGAAGTCCACCCCTGTGCCCCGGGCCTCCGTGGGAGCCCCACAGCCGACCTGACACCAGGACCAGGCAGCAGCGGCCTCGGTGAGGCAGCCGTAAATCCCCACGCACCCTGCTTTCCACTTGCTGCAGTCAGCCAGCCCAACTCGGGGGCCAGAAGCGACTGCAGCTGCGTCTCACTCACTGCCTTCACACGGCAAGCCCGCCTGCCCTGTCCCTCCGGACCCACTGGAAAGCTTCCCCCACGAGATTTAGACCGCAAGGGCAGAGGCGGCCCACAGGTGCCACCAGAACAGTCAAGGAGCTCTTCTCAACCCACCCCGTCCACTGCTCTGCGCACTTGTGGGGGGAGGGGTGGCGAACTGAGAAGTGAACACAAACGACATGATTCAAAGCCACTCGTAAGAAGCAAACACTTAGGTTAAATTCATTCTCCAAGCAGTTTCCGAAGATGGGGCTGTCACCCAGAAAGCATGTCCGCTATGGGGACCGTGTTTGGAGCCCTCACATACGGAAATCTAAATATAAAAACTACAGACATAATAACGCTCGTGAAGGTCTCCAGGCCCGGCCCACCCAAACCAGAGTCTCCAAAAATGAGGGAGGGATCACTACAGAAGTGCTTTTCCAGACGGCACAGGCTTCGTGCAGTCCCACTGAGCCAGAGACCACGGACGCACAGCCACCCCCAGCCAGCCCTGGATGCGGGGTGCACACGAGATGCTGGGAGGGAAACAACCACCTCCCTGAGGGCCTCTCCATCACACCTCGTTCTTGAAATAGCAGATTTTTCTTTTCTTTGGAACACATACTAAAGTATGGAAAGGTTAAATGACAGGACGTCTGGGATTTGCTGTGAAATACTACAGCAAAGGAAAAGAGACAAGGGACCGATGAGACGTCGTGGCAGAATCCCGGTAAGTGTAGAGTCTGGGTGACCGGTGGCTGGCCCCCGTCGCACACTTGTCACGACCTTTGCGTGTTTGAAATGTTTCATAGCACAACTGGCTCCAAGCATGCCAGAAGGGAGAGGTGGCACTGACCTCTAACAGTGACAGGTCACACTCCCAATCTGGAAAGCCGCGTCCGTTCCCTAAGGAGCAGAGCCCCCGGCCCCCGCACGATGGCCCCCATCTACGTGCCCCTCACCGTTTCTTGCAGAACATCTATTTAAAAGCTCAAAGCTCAGGCACCATGGCCAGTGACAAACACCTGAACATTCCTGCCCACGAGGTCATTCTGAGGCTCAAGGGCCATCAGCCAGCCTGGCAGGCAGGATTGAAGATCCACAGAGTGAGTACCGCTCACTAGATTATTCTAACGGAAAAAAATCACAGCAGCTCTTGCTATTAACCTCGTTCCTTAAAAACAAAAGGAAACCACCACCTCGTCACGGTACCCGTGTGCTACTGAGATGAAAGAGTAACCGGAAGGGAAGGAGAGACCTGCCTTCCACATCCCTCAAGGTACCCTCCCTGGTGTGCCGGCAGCAAAACAGGCAAGATACCAATTCTTGGCCCAGAGAGACGGGGACCTGGAAAGCATGTCATCTTTCAACCACAGCTTTCTTCCCTGAACCAGCACCCCCACCCTCCCGAGCGCTTGGTGACATTCTGCCTGCTCTCTGGCCGGCTGCCACCTGCAGTGTCACTGCAGCAAGGTGCACAGTCCTCCTGGCGATGTCTCGTCACCGCTTCCTTCTTGAGAGCGGGCGACCCAACATGCACAAGAACAACAGACTGAAGTCCCCAGCTTGCGGGATCATCCTTCTATCACTTTCAAATGCAGGAGCCTAATATTTTGAGCATACTGATTGTAAGGAGCTCAACAATTCCTTTGCATTATTCATTTTGTGACACAAAACTGTTATTTCACTGAGATTACTGTAAATCGCTACATGAAGAGCTGGCTTGCATGAACAATTAAATGATAGATATGATAAACTAGATTTATAAGCTTTATGTTCCTATAACATAAATTCCTCCAATGATTTAACTCAACAGGGCTAGAAAATTCTTTCCATATGCCAGGTTCACGGATCTGCAGCTCCCCCATCAGCATTTAACGAAAACTGACTAGAGCCTGAAAAGGAAAATATTTAACAGGAGGTTTAATATTACTATGGTAACCACAGCAACTTGTTTCAAAAATGAATAATAGCTCTGTTAGGTGCTTCATTAAAATTTTTTCAACCAAATACTGCCCTTAATCTTCTCAATGGAACAAAAGACTTATTCAGGATCTGTGTAGAAGACTGAAAATAATGACAGATACAAGCGTGTGCCTGCGCACAGACATCCTGACGTCTGCCGTCAAGAGAAAGATGGCATCTGATCAGCTAAGGTGAGAAAGTTGGGCATCACTCCCAAAATGATTAATTAAAAACCACAATGGCTCTCTTCTCCGCAACAAACTGCAGACACTCCATGCCTCACCCACACGGCGCCCCTGACACCACAAAGCTGCCCGCAGATCACGCAGGAAGCCAAGGGCGGGAATGCCAGCCGGGCTCCGGGCACACACTGGGCTGTGCCATGCAAAGGTCCGGAGCAGAAGCTCCAGAACCAAGATCTGCGTGCGGGAAGGCTCCCAGACCACCTCCACACGCGTTGCTGCCCGCGTGCGGGCACTGCACCAGGGCTGGTCCTGGCTGCCACTCCCAACCAGGCTCTGCTACTGCTCCCCCTTGAGGAGCCGCGCTAGGGCCACAAGCCTGCACCGTGGCTCAGATGGGCAGTCCCGCGTCACTGTGCTCGGCCACCAACCGCTGCACTGCCTCCTGATGACTGTGACAGAGCCCCTGAGGCCCTGCAGAGCCATCCAGCCCAGCCCTGCTCGGGCCCCCTGCCCCCCCTGACTCCCCCTATCCCCATAGCCAGCCCTGTCCTACCCCCGGGACTGACGTCCAGTGGCTGGCCCCACCTGATGACACGGTCATTTATCACAGCTTTATGTTTGTGGCAACACTGCCTGGCAGAGGAGGTGCCTAAATGGAGGGAGGGGGGCTGCCCAGATGCTTTACGGGTACACATTCTGCTCTAACAACTAAACTTACAAACTTCTCAGAAGGGGGAGGAAAAAGAAGGAAGCGGCAGGCAACCGCAAGTTTTCTGTCCCCAGCATGGGTTACCGGGGACCGCTGACCACTGCCGACCGGGCATCGCGAGACTGGGAGGAGATGCTGCTCGATAGCTCTCCTCGTGCGAGCACGTTGACCGGCTCCGTCCATGAGAGAAGCACTGGACCCAGCGTGTCTCCACCCGGACTCACACGGATTCGCACGGTCCGGCGGGCCAGCCCGGCCCCTGCCTACACTCTGGCCAATGACAGCCAAAAACACAGCGACAGTGCAAGCAGGTCAGGGCTGCACGACCCCCTGCCATCTGGCTCAGGGTTTCTTGGCACCTCCCCAAAAGCTCGCTGGGCACAGCCCAGCCTGGAAACGGCAGCCGCCTGTATGGTGACCAGTCTGTACGGGACTCGGAAGCGGCCATCCCTACAGATCTGCGCGGCCGCGTCCTGAGGACCCAGGGTGGTGTGAGGGGCTGCTCACCGCGCTGGGTCTGTTCTCCCGGGAGAAGCTGCTCAGAACAAGACGCAATTTACTTCCATGAATACAAAGGAGGCCTGGCCGTCTTCATCCCCAACAACGAGGGTGCCACACACCCAGTCTGCCCGGTTCACTCCCCATGGGCCCCTCTTTACCTGCTAATAGTAACCCCCTTCCCCTCAGAACGGCTGGCGGGTGACACGGCCCTTCCACAGAGAGCTTACAGCAGTCTCTGGGTATTAACCACAGGGTGATGACACCCTCCAACTCACTTCCGAGTGGGTGCAAGGCTTCACCCAAAGTGCTACTGCCACACTGTGCTCTTCTGTGCACAGATCACGGGGTGCCTTTCGGTAGCTTAACAAAAGGACACGGTTAGCATGCCAGCCGGCTTGCCGACACAGCCCAGGCCCTCAGTCACTTGGCATCCGGGACGAACAGCTTACAGTGCACCACTGGGCTCGTCACTTCCTACCCACTGTCGCCTTCATCTCTGTAAGGTACCATTATTATAAAAATGCACGTAACAACAGCAGCAATCGCAGTGCTGCCAGGTCGTGAGCACAGCTCTGTGCAGACGGGCTGTAAGCGCTTTGGGGTGCCCCATCCATGCACAGCTCGTAACGAGCCCGGGACGGCTCATCAGCGGTCCTGCCACGTGACAGATGAGGACACTGAGCCACGTAGCCGTGAACGACCTTCCCTCTCAGCCGGAGAGTCAGCAGCAGGACTGCACCCCAAGTCACCATGCCCCACAGACCGTCTCACAAATAAGGACACAAAAGTGTGGTGACATCACGAACTTGCTCAAAGGTG
Organism: Rhinolophus ferrumequinum; assembly: GCF_004115265.2. Classification (NCBI taxonomy): domain Eukaryota; kingdom Metazoa; phylum Chordata; class Mammalia; order Chiroptera; family Rhinolophidae; genus Rhinolophus; species Rhinolophus ferrumequinum. Next base: position 2,605,581 of record NC_046293.1, read on the forward strand.
CAGGATGAGGACGGGGATGAGGAAGAGGAGAGGCAGATCTCGAGATCAGTCCCCACTGATCAGGTGGCGCTCCGTGTTTCCCCCCAACTGTCTAGGGCACACACGTCATCCACACGCCCCACGGATGCTCGAGGAGAACCGGACGCCGTGGTCCCGGCAATCCCAGCCCCCAGAGCTGCCAGAAGCAGGTGCTGTGCACCTCCCCCAGGTCCCATCACCCATGTAACCCAATCACTGCTCGTCACTAGCAAGGTGTCCAGGCCCCGACCTGGGCACACGGACCACCGTCCACCAGCCCATCAGCCCTGGAGGGCATCCCTACCCTCAGGCCTTTCGGTGCCCACGGCCTTCCTTCCCACCTCGCCTACCAAGGCTGCCCACGGCGCACGTCTGCGCTACAAAAGGCACCTGGAGAACTTTCCAGGTGAGGCTGATGTCTCTAACTTGGTCAGAGTCTCGTTTTCACAGGACACGCATTTGTCAAAACTCATCGCACTGAAGTGTGTACTTGAGATTTGTGTGTTTCACTACATAAATTTTACAATTTACCTCCAAAATTAAATAAATGTACCTAGTTAGTGACCTGCACGTTTAAGTGTCCAGGGGTGACTGACAGCTACATCTTACTCTGAGATTCATTGTGTTTAAAAGATGGATTAATGGATGGATAAAGAGATGGACAGACGGAGAGATACTCTACCTAGGTGGTGGCTTATCTGGGTGACCCTGACGAGTCCTTCAGCTTCTCTCTATGTTGAAATGTCTCACAATGAAATGTGAAAAATAAATCATTGGTCTTGGATCCCACTGAGGCCCCAACCCAATGACTGGTTAGCCTATTTGGATTGGGCCAAATAATGTTTCCCATCTCAGTGGGCCCTCTCTCTCAAGTGACCCCAAAGTACATAACTTAGTATTTCATCTCCGGGTTACGACTTTGACAGAGAATGCAAAATTGGTGGTACACGTTTCAAGTCAAGGAAACATCTGAAAACTTGTAGTGAAAATACCTATACCTCTAACTTACATGTCTGTCTGTGCTTGTTTTACGTTGGGTGGCCCCAATTATAACGTCTGGGAGTTATGTGTAGGGGTCCTAGGACTATCTAATCACAATTTAATACAATGCTACCAAAAAAATGCTAACACCTCTGGCGGGGAAGTAACCGGGGACTAACCCCCAATTCCTCTCTGTGGGCAGCTCCTCGCTCCGGCTCGGGGCTGCTCCGGCCCAGAGAGGGAGGGCTTTGACTGCTCTCTCCCCCCGGAGCCCAGACACTCAGAAAGCAGACGCCCGCATGGGCCACCTCCTAGAGTGTGACCTCCCTCCCTCTGTCCATCTCTACCCATCCTTCAGCCGACTGCTTCTACGGAAATGCCACCCCCTGTCTCCACCAACAGGAGCACAATGCTTTCTGCCCAGCTGCCATGCTCTCCTTGAAAGAATCTCCTGGTCCCTGCAGCCAGGCTGCACCTTCAGCAGACATTCAGCCTCCCAGCTGCTCCTTGGGGCTCATCACCCCAGGAGCTATGAAGTCATCGAGGAAAGGGACAGCCAGCTCGGAGCCCTTTGGGAAGGCAGCACTGGCCCAGCATAAGAATACACGGTGGGACACGGTGAGGGGACAAGGAGCTGGCAGTGTACAGTGACTTCTAGCTGCCACCCTAAAAGGCCCTGAAGCGCTCCAAGGTAGCCGGGCAGCTGCCATGGCCGTCTCCAGGCTCCCCGGCTGGTCCGTCCAACTGGGAGCGCTCCATCTACATTCAAGGACGTGTAAAATGGGCCTTGAGCTGTGACCTTCCAGTCCAGGCAACTGAGCTCCTCACAGGTACGGTCAACTGAGTTCAAAGTCACGGAAGTGCTCTCACCTGCAGCAAACGGATTCGACCCACTTCCCGTCAGCACGTGTGTAAAACCAAGACCCAGACGGCGGAGACTGACATGTGCAGCTGCTGCTCCCCGAACAGCGTCACGTCACGGCCGGGCCTCAGACCTAACTCTCAGGCCTCCGAGACCCTCCTCAGTTTCGCAGGGTCTCAAAAGGCCTGTGTTTTGTTCTCTCTGGGCACGAATACTGATCCTACGCCGGAAACCCCAGCTCAGCAGGAGACAGGTACCTGTGCCTGGAACATTCCACGCCTTCTTCCCCGCTCTTCGCAGAGCCCAGTGGAAACGCAGAGAAAAGGCAGCACGGAATGAAGTGCTTCCTTGGGGAAGTCAGTGTCCAGTTGAGAAAGAAGTTTTCCAATCACTTCAGTAACTAGTTTAGTAACTTGTTGGCCCAAGATATCCAGAAATCAGCAAGACAGCTATAATTTATTTCAGCAGAATAAGCATAAAGACAATTTTTCAACAAAGCCTTTGTATTAAAATATTTTATCAGAATGGACAACCTATTTTTAAGGAGAATTTATCCTTTTCCACAGGTTATGGAAAACCTTTCTGAGACACCATTCACTGGATGGCACCCAGATTCCTGAGAGAGACAAAGGGCTCTCTCCGTGCGTGGGCGCACAGCTCCTTCTCTGGGCCTGTCCCCAACCCCCCAGCCACCGGGCCCCAGGTTCAGCCTCTCCCTGCCCTGCTGACACTGGCCTCTCACCCAGACTTGGCCTCCTGGGCCGCCACCATTCTCCATGACACAAGTCCAGCAGCTGACTAGAAAAATAAGGACAGAAATACGGAGCTGCCTCCCAAAATTCCTACACTTTCAACTGACGCCTTTATCCCGAGAGCCAGGAATTTCCACCACAGCTAACACCTCACAGCAGATTTCAGTGGGTCAGCTGATTTCCATCTTTAGACCATTCCAACTCCGGAGCCCGTCCTTCCCTTTCCTGATCCTGCCACAGGATCTATTGCCGCTTCTTTCAGATGGATTGCCAAACAGCATTTTATTGGGGATTTCCGCTAAAAGGCAATTGGAGGTTCCTGCAACACAATTTATAGGTGCATTGTTTCCATTTATTTTAATTTTATTTATAGCCTTCTGCCTAGAGCCCGTTGGGCACAGGCAACTATAAATCACAGATTACAAACACAGTGCTGCTTTGTTCCTCTGTTGATGCTCAAATATCACGGAATTGTTTGGTAAGCGGTAATATGAATACTAATTACTTTTTCAATCAGATCATGGGTGTGAACTCTCTTGAAAAGCAGCATAAAACAACATTTCATTATATGCTAGATATGATCTTGAAGCAGAAGACACCAGGAACGTCCTGCTGGGGTGGGGGGGGGCAGTGCTCTGTGCCCCAGGCACGGGGGCTTAACTGGGGGCTTAACTGCAGGCTCGCCTTCCGACTAGATGACCTTGGGGCAAGTTCTTGACCTCTGTGAGCCTCAGTTCCCTCCCCACTTAAACAAAACTGCTAATCCACTCTGGAGAATTTTGCTCGAAATCAAATGACAGGCTCTACGAGACTCCTGGAACAATGTCCCACTCACGAGGGCCCTCACACCAGGGTCCTTTGATCAAAACGCCAGGGCGCGCTGTCAATCCTCTCTGACTTGTCCCCACACGTGCCGCCACCATCTCAATCTGAGGCCACAGCAAACCCAACGTCTGACACCCAGCCTTGGCCCCGCCCACCCTGGTCCCTGCCCAACAGCTCTTCTCCAATGAGGTCACTGTCACTGACCCAGAGCCAAGACGTAGCAACAGCCTCACTGCTGACCCTCACCCCACTAGTCCCCAAATCCTAGTGATGCCATCTCCCTCTGCGACACCTCAAGTCTTTTATTTCTTTGCCACCCACCCTGGGCCAGCCTGAGCCTCGTCACTTCCGGCCCAGACTCACGGAGTCTAGCCTGACCTGGGCTTAGCACCGCCCACACTGCCACGACAACCAACCTCCTGAAGCTTGTAAGCTGGCGGGCTGGCAGGTCACCCACTTCCCTACAGGGGCTGTCTGTGAGCGTTGGCCTTGGCTGTACCCCCCTCTGGCCATGGAGCATGAGTGAGTGTGCCACACTGTGCCCCGGCGAAAGCTTTCAGAGGCAGCCCCTCATTTCCACTCTCGGCCATGAGAACAGTCCCAGAGAGAGACTGCCTGTCTTTCAAACGAGGGCCTGGGCCGAGGACACACAGAGCTGCCTGGAACAGAGCCACAGCCCACCGGAAGCCACACGGAGCATGTGATTTGTCGCCCTCGGAGATTTGGGGCTGTTTGTGAAGCTGCAATGGCTGCCATCATTCAACAGGACAGGCAGGCCCTGCCCTCCAGAGGCCCGTGGGTGGTGGGGGGCAGTGTGGCTGGAGATGGGACATCGCAGAGAGGAGCAGTCGGGCTGACGCAGAGCTGGAAAGCAGGCCCTTCCTAAGCCAGACCTGGCCACCACTCGGGTCTGCCTCCCGCCGCTCGCTCCGTCATCCACACGTTTCTGCCTCTGGTGGAGCTGTGCCCACACCTGCAGTGCCCTCCCCAGCTCCACGTCCACCTGCCGTGCTGTGCCATCAGCTGTTGGAAACTTCTGCCCCCGGGATCCTTTCCTCACCAGGGCACTGCGTTCATATTGTCAGGGATGCAACGTGTCTCTCCAGCAGCTGGCAGCACCCCGGGAACGGGGCCTGGTCACTTTCCTTTGTACCCCCGCTCTTTTCATGGTACCTAGCAAAGCTGCACTGAATCTGTTCATTTGTGGGGTTTGTTAAAAGACTTCACTGTTTAGAAATACCAACACATTCGGTTCTCATAAAATTGTTTCCATCTGAACACATAACACTGAACTTTCGAGCTCTGATCCCCAAACAGGAAGGGAGCCAATTCTGGAAGGAGAGGCCACAGATAACCTCAGAAACTACTGCGGAGACTAAGAGCTTGGAGGCACAGAAATGCCACTGCCCCCATCGGGATGAATAATGGCTGCATTACCATCCCTACCTTGGGCAAACAGGCCACTGTAAATGCTTATTTTATGACTCAGTCGTTCATAAATTATGCAGGAAGATACTCTCAACTTGGCTTTTCTCTGGCCTCCCAGACGCAGTATTAATTTGGTAGGGACGTTAAGTAGATGTATTCTCTCATGCTAGTAAGTCAGTTGTAAGAGTTCTGTCCCTAAGCAGCAGCAAAAACGTTCTGTCCCTAAGCAGCTTACGGAGTGAGAAGCCACGAGAGGCTGTTCCTCCTGAAAGCCCCACTCTGCAGGCCATCAAGGACGGAGAACTCCAAAACACAGGTTAGGAGATTCCCGATGGCCCTAAGCTGACTAACTACCTGCTCAGTGTCTGAAGATGCACGAGACACACCCCTTACCGGGGGCTGGGGCCTACAGCCCAGACCACAGGGACTGTGAAACAGCTGGCTAGCTGACAGCACCGCCATGGTGCCAGGATGGAGAGAAGGGGGCTACTACTTGGTCTGGGATTGGGGAATGCACAGAGTACCAAGGGAGGGAGGCCGGGGAACCCCAACTGCAGGAGCAGAAGCAAGGAGGCGGGGGGCAGCAAGGGGACACTATGCAAGAACAGGAGCCCATCCTCACTCTAATCCTGGTCAGGTACTTGGGAACATGTGGCCTCGGGGACTCTGCTCACTGTACCAGTGCCTCCAGTTCCTCGGCTGCTCATCTGAGACGGGTACAGGGCCTCCCCCATAGGTTGTTTAGAGCACGGAGTACGGCATGTGAAGTGTGAAGTGCAGTGCCTAGCCTGCGGGACATGCGCACTCACTGTCGGGCGTGTGTGTGTGTGTGTACATGTGTGTACACACGTGCACACGTGTTGCATACTGTGCCCGTATGTGTGCATGTGTGTACGTGTGCAGGCATGTGAGCATACTTGTGTGCATCTGCATGTGAGTGTGCACATGTGTAGGTGTGTACGTGTATACATGTGTGCGTGCCTGCGCTATGTGCACGTGCACACGTGTGTGCGTACATATGTGCTGCATTCATGTGTGCACAGACGGTGTGTAATGCGCACATACGCTACACAAGCGGCACATCCAAAGAGCAGAAATGAGCCCGTGCGCCCAGAGTGAAGCTGAGTGGTGGACAGTAGCCCGTGTGAGGCAAGAGGCGGGCGAAGGCCAGAGAGGGACGGGGTGTGGCCGGGTCCCGGGGTAGGATGTCTGAACGTCATTCCTGAACTCCCCGGGGGCCTATCAAAGGCTTTTAAGCAGAAGCTAACACATGCGGACCGGTGTTAGAAGATCACACACGGAGATGGGTGGGAAGAGGAAGACCGCACAGGAGGCCACACAGGAGACGCCCACAGCCCAGGCCAGAGGCGGCAGGGATGTGCAGCCGCACAGTGGCAAGGGGAGCGCACGGAGAAATCCAGCACGCGAGGCTGGCAGAATGGCCCAGCAGGGCTGAGAAGAAAATACATGGTCAAAACCAGAGCATGAACTACGAAGAGGACAAGGCCTTTAGAAGGAAGGCTCCGACCCGGCCTCCTTCCTCTTTCCATCCTTTATCTTTCTTCCAGGAGAAATCACAAGGCGTCCATTTGCTAACTTTGCCACATTTACATACATTTATTAGCCCATGGGGGGAATCATGCTACACAAATGTACCCCACCTCCATAGTCTCCCAAAGAGAAAAGGAGAAAACAGACTGCGTGCTGCTTTCAGGAGGGCAAGGAGTGGGGGGGCAGCCCCAACCCTCTAGGCGCTTCTAATCCTAGCAAAGGCACACGGTGGCTTAGATGTGACAGCCACAGGGAAGATGGCAGTGGCATCTTCTGGATGAGCCTGGTGAAGAAGGAGGTACTCGCCAAGTGACGGGTTGGGGGTGTTCTGATGGGGACGGGAGCCTATGTCACCGCATCTGCATGAAGAACTGCAGGGCGGCTGTCACTGCTCACCTGGGACCCCAGGGCACTTCACCCACCAGGCTCTCTTCCAGGGGCTTGGCCAGAAGCCACGCTGCTCGTGCTTAAAACCCACCTGAAGCGGGGACCCACTCCACCTGCACAGGCTGACCACGCCAACAAGCGTCTTTAGGCAGAAATGAGCACAAGTCACTGCGCAGGCCGGTCACCGGTGCCGCTCAGGCCGGCGTTCTGTGGCCCCAGGCCTCTGACTCAGAAAAGCTGTCACTTGTTAAACACCAATTGGCACACGTTCAAAGTGTGGGCCCACGAGGGAGGACGCCAGGAGATGTTAGGGGTCCCTGGTGGCTGACGTTTCTTAGGGACAGGCAATGTGGGTGCAGGACAGTCACCCACAGATGCACACCTGCAGCGACAGTGAAATCCCAGCGCCGTACGAGCCAGCAGGACGTGCTCCTGTGCCCGAGCTACCACAGGCCACGCGAGGCAGCAAACACTCACTGTGCCGGGCCGCTGCGCCTGCCGGTACAGGGAGCCCCGCCTACCGCGGCGAAGAAACGGGACCGGCCCCCGGGCTCTGAGGGCAGAAGCCAAAGAGGAGGGACGAGCTCCCCGGAACCGGCAGCCCTCACTCACCTGTGCAGCAGCCACGCCCAAGAAGCACGTCACGGGACACAGATTAAAACGGCACAGGGCTGCGGCACCGCGGGCCGTACACACAGAGCCTTTAACAGAGTTTGCTTTCCAGACACAAGGCCACGTCAATGAGCCCTACAGCACGATCCAGAAAAGAGTCTCTCTGTTGATGGTTTTCTGGCAAAGGAGGAAAAAGAGATTTTACAGTGAGCTGATCTGTCTTGCACAAAAGGAGGAAAGGGCAAACCTGGATGACTTGTGTTTTCATTTATTCATTCAGCAATTTAGCTGAGTGGTAACCGTGAGCCAAGAGCCATCCTGACTGACACGGTGGAATCAAATGCCAGCTCCTCTCCTCACAGTGGTCCAACCAGTTAACTGTGTGACCAGCCTCTCTGTGACCACGGAGGGCCGTGCTGGGAATTACGTGTATGATTACACCAGTGGACCTGGCACAGGCTCTCCAGAACCGACTTCTGGGGTTAACTTTACAGGATCCAGGAAGAAAGCAACCAACAGCTGTAGCCTCCTGAACCGAAAACCTCATGGAGAAACGTCTCAGGTCTGTCCACACCTGGGGAAGGCGAGTGGCACTGAGCGGGGAGGGAGGGGGACCTTTAAGACAGAGGCCTCCTAATTTAGAAACTGCTGACCACTCCTGGGGGGAGGAGAAAGGAGAGCAGGCCACCGGTGTGCAGGGGCTCACATCTAGTCATGGAAGGAAGCTCCTCAGAAATGACGACTCTGACTGCATTCCGGGGGTTGGGGGTGTATTTTTCAATCTACTTAGCAGCCAGTGTGCCAGAGAAGTCCAGCGACCAAGTGACCGGGCCGAGCCGGCCCTATGAACCCATTACCGTACATGCCTGATTACCGTATTTCTTCAATTCTGAGATGACACTGATTGTCACTTTAATTTTTCAAAATGCATGTGCTTTACCATTAATGAGCAGGTTTCACAACCAGTGCTATGTCCTTCTGGCATCTGGTAAGCTAAGAAACACAGCATTTCTCTACTTCAGCTTCCCAGCAACTCTGAGGTCTCAAATCAGGATGGGCGGGGCTAGCGCTGGGCCCTTCCCCTCCAGGCGGGGAGGGTGACAGGCAACAGGAATTAACCTGCACTGACAGGCGTGTCTACCGCTGCCTCTTCTAAATGCACCAGCACACCGCTAAGAGCAAGTCTGTGGGTCCTGGAATCCTTTGCAAAAGCATCCATTCAACGTCCAAAAAGACAGGAAAAAAAGCAATAAAAACACGTCACTACTTTTTCTTCAACATATACTGGAATATGAAGAAAACATTATATAAAGAGGAGCAGGAAAAGTGTATACAGTTCCCCGTAAGGGTTACAATGATTCAGGGATCACACGTTCTTGGAAGCAGAACTCACATCGAGGCTGACAGCGTAGGTGCAGGAGCCAGACTGCCCATCCGGGTTCAAATCCTTACTCTACCCCTTAGTGGCTATGTGACCTTTGACAAGTGAACTCTGAACCTCATTTTCTCAGCTGTAAAATGGGCACGATGACACTTACTGGCAGAAATCAGGAACGCTGGTGGGAACTCAGTGCCCAGTGCTCCGAGGCGAGCAAGCACACAGCCCAGACACGCCCGTTCTCAGAGGCTCCTCCGGCGGCCACTGTCCGCAGAGCACCCAGCAGGCGTCCCCACCTCTGTCATTCACCTGCCTCCCTCGTCCACTTTCCAGCACGACAAAGGGCAAATGTTGTTCACGTGAAAAACCCACTCACACATACAAACACCCATCACAGCAAAATGAGCCCAGAAAATTGACAGCAGAAATACAGACAGCCCCTAATACGTGAAAGAAAGCAACCCTGATCAAGTCTTAAAAACAGGTATATCCTCTGAAGCCTTAATTTTTCCAGCTCGAAATTATCCCCAGAAAATAACCAGAGACGAGAGCAAAGATGTGAGCACCAGGAGAGTTACGGCAGCGTTCAATGGGGAGAACCTGGAAGAAACAAGTCGCAGCTACAGGGCCAAATAAACTGTGGCCCGTCCGAATGACGGACCCCTACGTGGGGATTAACTGTCTGCTTGCAGAAGGGTGTTAACCACGGGAAGGGGGCCGTGATTGATTCTTAAATGGAGAAAGAACACTAATGTGTCTCACAGCCTAGACGAACTTTTGTTTTGAAAATGATTTTTCATAGTCCATATTTAATAGATGAGGACAATTTTTTTAAAAAACAACCCATTATAATCTTTTCTGGCAAGGAGGTATTACATAATTCATACCAGGGCCAAAAACAAATTTCTCCACAGCTCCGTTTTGCTCCCAGCATCTCGTGGCAGAGATAAGGGACAAAGCAGAAGACGAAGGCACTGCTGGTCCTTCTCTGCTGCACTGGAGGGGGCTGGGGTTCGGGGGGGATCGCTCTGAGCAATTAACTGAAGGGGCTGGACGGGGGGGGGGGGGGGGCGAAGCACAGCGCCCACGAGTGGGACAGGTGAGAGCTCAGACCCCAGGGGGCAGTAAGGTGCCTGTCAGAAATTCCTGGGCAAAGGGGTTTTTTGTTTTGGAACATGGACGGTGAGCAGTTGACTTCAAACTACACAGCTATTACGTTAACCCCTTATGAGACCTGAATCGTCAACGAGACCTGCTGCACACTCAAACGCCTTGTTTTAAGGCAACACTGAGGCACAAGGAGTAGCTCCGCCAAGCCGGCGAAGGAAAAGGGGGCGCTGTGCCAGCCGCGCCCCTGCGCCTCTCCCCAGGCCTCGCCTTCACCACACACTCGCCGCCCAGCTGCGACTCCACAGCCCAGCTGGTGTCTCGTCCTACAGGCGCTCACGCCCCATGCTCCCCACGTCCTCTCCATCTCAGGGAACAGCACCCTGTCCCCCAATGCCCAGCCCCCACCCAACTGCCCTCTGAGGGCCCCTCCCTCAGCGCCCCCTCCAGTCCAGCAGCAGCTCCATCCCTGGAGCCTTACAATGCGCCTCAATTGAGCCCCACACTGGTCACCACCTCGTCAGCCACCCCCACTCCACGCCACCAGGTCTGTCGCCAGCCACGAATCCCCCTCTGAAGTCTTCCTGTGTCCCCAGAAGAGCCAGAGGGAGTTCCTGGCCGTGGGCCAAAACCAGCCCACGTCAGTGCGTGCGTGGGCTCTTCCAGGGGCTCCCACACAAGCGGCAGGAAGGCCTGGAGCTCCGGCCCAAGTGCGTCTGTCCCGCGGCTGCCAGCCTCCCTCCTGCCTTCGCACCCAATGGCCTTCTGTGCAAAGACCACCAGCTCTCTCCTAGGACGGCCCCCAAACGGGCCCGCGCGGACTCCTCATCTTTCCATCCAAGCTTAAATGTCGCTTCAGCAGAGGGGCCACCCCGCTGCCATTGTAGGCAGCCCCCTCTGGCCCCCACCCGAGCCCTACACCGTCCAAGGTGGGAGCCACAGGCCACAGCTGACCACTGGGCACCTGAATCCTGGCCCAGCTGAGACGCGATCTGTGTGATACATGCCCCCGACTTGACAGTCAGACCAAAACTTGAGTGGACGCGCTCCCTGTCAGTGTTTATAGAGATTCCCTATGGGCTTTATGAGGCGATACTCCATACAGTGGATTGGCAAGTAAGACCCATCGTTAGGGCTCACTTCTGGTTTCACTGCCCTTCCTCGGTGTGGCGTGGGCGACGAGGAAGTCACAGACGTGGTGCACGGCACCATCTTCCCTGTGGTGGCGCTGCCCGGGACAGTACCCGGTGTCACCTGATTCGAAGCACCACTGTCTCATCCTTCCTTGTGTAAGGGCAGGTTCAGGGTGTGTGTTCTGGGGCCTCCGTGGGGGACAGGAGCTCCCTGAGGACAGCACCCGTCAGACCTGTCACTGCGGCCATCCCAGGTCCTGCAGCAGCACACGGCATCCAGCAAGTGCTTCCTGTCCAGCGGTCTATCCCCCCCCCCGCCCCCTGGGGCCAGGACCCCTTTCCTACTGAGCCTCTCCATCCATCCACTTGGGAATCCACTACGTTTGCCCAGGGAGTGTGACTCACAAATAGACCTGTGTGTTCTCAGCGCCCAGCACCAGGCACAGGCCGAAGAAATGTTCTCCAAATAAACGTGTGAATAAATCAAGCAGCCGATGACGGATTAAGGAGTTAGGGAAACAGGGACTAGATCATGAGAATAAGAACGGCAATGGCTGTAACCTTGTGAAAATGGCCCAGCGACCAGGAGGAACCCGGAAAGGCTCTAGCAGGAGGAACACCTGAGCAGGGCAAACGTGGGCGAGGTGGGACGGAAGGCTGAGTGGCTGAGTGAGACGGCGCAGGAAGGGGCCCCACGACACTGTGCCGGAGCTTCAAGGCAAAACACGCATGTGGGTGAGATGAAGGGCAGAGGAAGCAGGGCGACAGCCGTTGTCACTCAGCACCACCGAGGGCCGGCAAACGACACAAGCACGCAGGTGACCAACGCGGCTGCTCCATAACAACATGAGTGCAGGCCGGGGCTTTACGCCACGGAGCCGCTCAAAGGCTTATGGTTCGGGAATGTTCCTCACAGGGTGAGTAATAACCGTAGATATAAACAAAACCAGAAACAACTGAAATAGCCAAACAGGGGAATGGCCTGAGGAATGCTTCACCTGTGAGCAAATGGAAGCCATGAGTGTACCTGAATGGCTATTACACAGCCATTAAGAATCACGTTTGCAAAGAAAAGCAGCATCATGGGAGAAGACATCATTTATAATACGGAGAAACAGTGGTGAGGCGCAGAGTTCAGTACACGCTTGGCCCCAAGTCTGTACGAAAGGCAGACACACATGCGTGCGCACGGCCTCCCCAAGAGACGGGGGCCGCGCTCTCCTAACTCCCTGGGCAACCAGGGCAGCAGGTGGACCGCGCGTTCTTCCTGAGCCAGGTGTGGGGGAGCTGGACAGCACGGCAGAGCGGGCCACGCCCAGGGGCCCCCCACACACCGACGTCCGAGCCCTGGCTCTGCAACACCTCGGGCATGTTTCTCCACCCCTGTGAGCCTCAGTTTCCTCACCTGTAGAACCAGGATAAGAACAGTGTCCACCTCACAGGCTCATTGTGGGAAGAGATGAAGAAAATGCCCAGACGGGACTCAGCACCTCAGGGCACACGCTGAACATCAAAAGGTGCCCGGTGCTGCTTCTCGGCCTTTTGGCTAAGATCAAGTGTAAAAGGTGCCTGGTGCTACAGTTCTTCTCATCGTAACTCAGTATGTGCTAAACGTGAAACCCTGCATGTGTAGTGGTGAGTCACACTTAGTATCATAGACGAACAAATCTGACGCTCTGCACGGCAAGGCTGCGCCCCCTCCACGCATGTGGCGAGCTGGGTCCTTCACGCAAATACGCAGCGGAAGGCCCCTGCGTGGCCTCTGAAGATACAAGTGCTCCAGGAAAGCTTAAACCGACAGCAGCCCCCGGGCACCCCACCCGGGCTGCTCAAAGGGGCGCAAAGTCCAGGGGAGCCTCCAGCCTCGTGCCCGCCCCACCCCGGGAGTCAGCTGCCCACCCACGCCATCGCCAGCACTCGGGTCCTCAGCTCTCTGCATGCCAGGTGGGCGCCCCTCCTTGGGATACCCCGCTGGGTCCCGGGTCCAGGTGGCGGCGCAGACAGCACACCTTCTCTCCAGTGACAGCCCGTGAGGGCCCCGCTGCCATGTTCGCCAAAGGCCCAGGCGGGATTCACTGCTCGTTCACCCGTGTTCCCACAGGACTCCGCCGGTTTGCTCGGGGGTCCTAACCCGTCCCCCGCTCACTGGACTCATCTTCAAACGAGCTGTCTCCTCGGGCGGAGCCCTGGGACTCCCTGAGCCCAGCCCATGGACGCTCACCACGTGTTGTCACTGAATGAAATCATCAAAATAATTCCACTACTAATAAAAGCACTCTTCTTCCCGCCCAGGAAAATGGAAGAGGCAGTAAAAAGCTAAAATGAAAATAAGGTATCTCTCTGTCTCAAGGAAAACCAGCCACACTGGCCAAAGCAAATTTCAGTCTCACTGAAAATAACTGTGAATTCAAGGTTGCCTGCTGAAGATCAGAAAGTAACTTTGCAAAGTCTATCTGACACTTGAATGGTCGGTTTAGGTAACGGAGACAGGACTTTCAAGCACAGACAGCCCAAATCTAGAAAGTGATGATCACTTCGGACAGAATTAACACACATTCGGAAGGAAATGCCTGGCTTACTGATTCCATATGTCTGATTGAGGAAATAACCACAAATAAATGGAAGAAAGGTGTACTTAGTGAGGTATTTAATGGTCTGATCTAGAAAGTCATTAAAGTAAAGGGACAATAAATGAAATCCAGTGACCTGCACACAGAAGGACCTCCGGGGCCGGCTGTGACACAATGGCGGAGTGAGTGACGGGTGACGGGTGGCGGTGTCACTGTGGGGACACACCAGAGTGTGTCAGAGAGGAGACGACACCACACCCAAGAGGTCACATTGCAGAAACGAACCTGCTGAGGGCTGAGGACAGCACACGATGACTTGGAAAGAACTGAGCAAGGGGAGGCAGATGCCAACCCTGAGCAGGTGAAACAGAACCAGGTGAGCCCCCAGAGCGCAGTTCTGACCACTGCACTCCCCTACCCCCAGCCTTGCCGGCTCCCCACTACCCAGAGAACAGCCGGCGTGTGGAAGGTTCCAGACCTCTGCGACCACTGGTACCAACTCCTTGATTTACCAATAAGCAAACCGAGACCAAGGATGGGTTACGTGAGCAGAGGGTGGCAGGGGCAGGATTTGAACCCCAGACCTCAGCATCTCCTCTCCATCCCCGTGTTTCTTGCACTGCGCCATGGCTGCCTCCCACCCCAATGACACAGTGCACCTTCCAGGACCTGCCCTGTACTTCCAGCTTTTCCAAGCACCGCAGTCTGCAGAGAGCTGCCGTTCCTGCAGTGCAGCAGACTGAAGAAGCGCTCCCTGGACACACTTGGCTTCAGGTGCTGGCTCTCCTGACGGGTGACCCTGAGACGTGACGTCGCCTCTCCCAGTGTCTCAGAAGAACAGCGGCATGGGCCACTGCACACAGCTCCTCAGGGTGGCTACTCGGCCCCGACACCCACACGTCCTGCCCTCTGGGCGCTGCCTGGGTAAGTCCCTTCATGGGCACAGCCTCGTCCTGCCCCAGCTACTGAAATCACACCCACGGACCAGGCCCATCCGCTAACACGAGCCCTACACGGAACAGGTCAAACACACCTCACCTGCCAGCACGGGGCCTGGTACTCAGCAAGCATCTGACGGGTAAGTGGAGGGCGGGTGAGCCCCTCTTTCACCTGCAGCCCCTCTGCTGACCGATCAGAGCCTGTCCCCCGGACATCTCCTCACCACTTCATCCCATCAAACCTTCCTGGCCAGCCGACAGGCCCTGCTGGCTTTCCACAGTGGCCTCAGTCACCACCCAGGGCCTGTGCCAAAACAAGCTCGTCCAGTGTCGGAATTCCCACTGTCCACCGCCCACAGGCCCGAGGCCAGCTTGCTGCCCTGCACCCGGGGGGCATGGTAATAAGTCGTGTCCTGGACCACAGCCAAGTGACAGGACCCTGACACACAGTCTCGCCGGGCTCGCTCCCAAGGCCAAAAGTCATCAAGGCTGGTGGAGGTCGCACCACCGCCTGGGGAATCCAGCTGCCAGGCCCCAACCCCTTGGCAGCAGATTGGGGATAAAACTTCCCTTCCTTGAGAACAACCTCCCCTCCCCAAGACAACCAAGGAGCCCAGGGGGCCAGCTACATGGGTGGACGCACAAGGCTGTGAGCAGCAAATGAGTGAGTGCCCCGGTGTGCCCGGTGATCTGAGACACCCCAAAGGACAAGTTCCACACACCAGCTGGCGCAACGACCTCCATCTAATAAACACTGAGCACACTTAATATGCCAGATCTTATACAAATGACAATGACCTGGACAAAATACAAGGACGAGGGTGTAAGCCTCAAAGACAAGGTGCACGAGGTCACGTCTGAAACTGCACCCCAGGTATTTACGGTGTCAGGGTAAATGAGCGGGCACGCCCAGGGCGGGCAGGCTGTGCTGCTGGGGTGCAGGGTCCCACACCTGGTTCTGGTTCTGCTTCTGCACCCTTCTTTCTCCACATTGTAAACTTCTTGAGCAGCCGATATACGCAGAGAGGACAACAGAAAAGAAGGATCTTAGCAATACTGCACAGAGGGCCTTTCCTACAGAGACCATTAAGTTCCAAAGTGTGGAACATTCTGGTAGGGGAAGGACCCGCACACGCAAAGGCGCCGCGGCCGAGGGCCCCGTGAGAGCGCTGGCCGCCCCTCTGCTGTCCTTCGGTCGCCATCTGAAGGCGGCCCGAGACTGCTCTGTCGGCTAAACACCTGAGAAGAGTAATTTGGGTGGGTTCTCCATCCCTGACAGTGACCCTGGAGAACATCAAAACAAGTGAACACATTAGTTTTCACCTCTCCCAGAACCCTGGCTCTACCACCTAAGTCCCCAGGAGAGGCAGCTGGACGGGGCAGCAGGCACAGGGACACGAGTCAGACATAGGGTGGGTCCTGGCTCAGCCACTTCTACGCGGGGAGTCCCTGGTCAGATGGGAAGACCACGCGACCTGGGCTGGCTCCGAGGTCTCAGACACTCAGCCGGCACCGGAAGTGCAACCCGGTAGGGCCAGCTCTGGGGAACCGTGGTCACGTCCTAACCAGGAAGGGAAGAGCACCCACCAGCTGGCCCACGCACGGCTCCCGCACATAACACCGAGCTGCTTACACACCAACCCCAGCCTCCTTTATGACCTGATGCCAGTGGTACAAAGTCGGGGCACCTGGGCTGTCCCCACAATACTCACGTGGGGGCAAAAGTCACAGATTTGATACAGCATATTGTCCAAGAGGTAATTTAATTCTTAATTGAAAAATGTCTAATCACAGGTTACATCTGAAGACAGGCAACCCCGGGGATCAGAGAAAGACCTCTCTCTTCAGTTGATTTTAGGAATCAGAAATCCCCAATTATGTAAGTGCTACTGTAAAAAAACAAACAAAACAAAACAAAACGAAAAAACTCCTGATGACTAAATTTCTGACAATTTTTTGTATTAAGAATATTTTCATTGAGGCATAATTGACATATAACGTTAGTTTCAGGTGTACACAATTCAATATTTGTACATATTGTGAAATGATCACCAGAGTAAGTCTAGTTAACAGCTGTTACCAGTTACAACTGTTTTCCTTGTGATGAGAACTTTCAAGATCTATTATTCTCTTAGCAGCTTTCAAATACGTAATACTAACAGAATATCACTAACTGTAGTCACCACGCTGTACATCACACCCCCGGGACCTATTTATAACTGCAAGTTTATCTTTGGACCCCCTCATCCATTTTGCCCACCCCCCACTTCTGGTAACCACCAATCTGCTCTCTGTATCTATGAGCTCGTTGTTTGGTTTTGGTTTTGGTTTTGGTTTTGTTCTAGACTCCACATATAAGACAGATCATACAGTATTTGTCTTTCTCTGATTTATTTCACTGAGCACAACGCCCTCAAGGTCCATCCATGTTGCTGCAAATAGCAAGAGGTCCCCGTTTTTTATGGCTGAATAATATTCGTGTGTGTGTGTGTGTGTGTGTGTGTGTGTGTGTGTGTGTGTGCTACATGTTCCTGATCCGTCCACCCGCTGACAGACACTCAGGTTTCCTCCCCATCTTGGCCGTTGTACGTCACGCTGCAATGAACATGGGGAGCCCGTGTCCCTTTGAGTTAGTGATTTTGTCTTGTACGGACAAACACCCCGGGGTGGAACTGCCCGGTCCCATCGCAGGTCTATGCGCATTCACGACACATGATTAGGTGGCTGCACAACACTGAACAGACACCACCACCCAACTGCACACTTTAAAGTGCTTAATTGTATGCTATGTGAATTTCACCTCAACTTAAAATATGTATTTTTTACTTGAAAATTTGATGATTTTTATGCCATTTTGACACTTATGAATAAAAGGTTGTGCATATGTTCCAAATATCACCTGTTGTCAGGCTCTCCAATATATATATATAAATGGAAATGGACACATATGTTTCCATTTGTACCTTTAAAAGGGGGGGAGGGACATACAGACACAAGTAACTACACAGTAACTTGAATACACACAGACCATTTCCGGAAGGAGATGAGAAGCAGGAGGGGCTGCCGGAGATTCACTTGTCATTATGTAAGCCCTTAGGGACCATTTGGATAAACATTGCATAACGTAGCCTTTCAATTAAAAAAAAACCCAAAAACCTAGTAAACAAAAAGTAAGAATGAATCTTCCATTGAGGAGCCCTTGCGTATTCCACCCTCCATGTCCTCCACAGAACATCGAGAAACTCTTAGTGTTTATGTTACATTTTTTGAATACTATTAAATGTCTAGATTTTGATTGAGCATATGAATTAAATGTTGGTTTAGACAAATATACAATTTTAATAACAATTTTAAGTAAAGATCATTTTCAAAACATTATACAGCCATTAAAAGTGATGGGTATAAAGACTAGCAACATGGGAAAGGCTTATGACATAATATTAACTAAAAAAAAAAAAAGGTAATAAATCACATCTATATTGTCTACTGCCTCTGTGAGAAAAATGTGGTGGGGGAGGATTTATAGGGGAAAGACACAGCAGCTAGCTGCCTCCTGTGGGCTGTGCTAACCACTTCTTGCTAACCACTTCTTGCAGGATTATGTCATCAAGCTTCCAAAACACTATGCTGGCAAGCATCATTATGCCCATTTTACAGATGAGGAAACTGAAGCTGAAAGAAGATTAAAAAAAAAACACCACAATCGCTCTGTTAGTGAATGGCAAAGCAAGGCCACACCTGATGTGACCCAAAGCTCACACTCCTGGTTTCCACACACCCCTGTCGCCCAAGATGCTAAGGCTTACTTACAGTGGCAGAACGACCGGCAATTATGGCTTCTTACGTTCCTATAATGGGGTCATTCTTACTTCTAGAACCTAAAACAATACATGGGTTACACTACACCTTGGGTGAAAATCGGTTTAAAAAGATAAGCTTACCTAATTTTTTTTTTAGAATATCTTATGCTAAAAAAAACAACATTCATTTTTTAAGCATTTTAGGCAAACTTGAACTTTTTTCCTTTAGGACCAATTTAAACGTAGTCTAAGATTTCACCAGAAAGCTTTTAGTTGGTATTAATATCTCAAGAGGTGGCTCAAAACCAAAACCAAAGCCTTACCTGACAATGTTTCACTCCTCACAATAAATTCAGGGTAAAGTTGATTTTCTTCACTCCCTACAGAACCCCGTGTTTTCTTTATTCTGGGTACCAGCTGACTTCAAGTTTCTTGAACTCCCTTTGTGTATTACATCCCGTCGTAATGCCAAATGGAATGATTTTCATCGCCTATGCCTTGCATTTCTATTATTAGAAACATCTTTTTTCTTCTTTTAACCACGTATGATTTCACCCTGTATCAAATTTCTACCAGCGAGCTTTCCATATCCAGGTGAAGGGATGAACAAATCAGGGTAAAATATGTCACATCCCATGTAATGACGTCTCGGTCAACGATGGACCACGTATACAAAGGTGGTCCCAATAATGCAGCAACCGTGTGGGGTGTCAGATGGGTACGGGATTTACTGGGGGGAACACTTCGTGAGTTATATACATGTCTAGCCACTATGTTGTATGTTGTACACCTGAAACTAATATAACATTGTATGTCAACTGTAACTGAAAAAATAAAATAGTATTTTTTTTAAAAAGGTGGTCCCCTAGATTTTAATGGAACTTGAAAAACTGTCACCTAGTGAGGCCGCAGTGACGTAGCACAACGCATGACTCACGTGTGTGTGTGACGTTGGTGTCAACACACCCACTGCACTGCCGGTCGTATAAAAGCAGAGCTCATCAGTCATGTACGGAACATAATACTTGGTCATAAACGCCTGTTACTGGTTTGTGTATTGACTCCACTAGACTTTTACGTTCCTTCAGAGGGGACTCTTTCTCCTTATAAAAAAGTTTGCTGTGACACAGGAGCCGTGTTATCCGGCAGCAGCCTCATCCGTCTTGTGTTTATGTGTCTCGTGGGGGCACCATTTCCTCTTGTGCTTGATTTAATTTCACGTTGTCTTGTTCATCTCGGCCCCTCAGGGTTCCCACAATGACAAATGACCTAATGACGCGTTTCCCATTGTTAAGTAATGTGTGACTGTACAAAGAGGCCAGATGAGAAGTCCCAGGACCCGTTACTCATGGTCTCTAATCTTAGGCAGATCGTCCTTCTCTGGGTCTCAGTTTCCTCATCTGCAAAGTGGGGGTGATAGGGGTGCTGCCAGCTCTACCTACCACTTAGGGTCAATACTGAACCAAAGAGCTACTTTGCGGGAAAGAGCTTTCTATACACAGGCCATCATCCTACCGCGGGCAGGGAGGTGCCACGCAGTGACCAAGTAGTGCCACATCTATCTCATCACGCAAAATGGCTGCCACAGACTGTTTGTGTCCCCTCCCCCAACTTGGTATGTTATAAATCCTGACTCCCAAGGGGACGGGATTAGGAGGTGGGGCCTTTGGGAGGTGCACAGGTCATGAGGGGGGAGCCCCATGGATGGGATTCAGCCCAGCATCCCCGCCCCTTCCCGCCCCTGTGAGAAGGGCAGTGGCCCTCACCAGATACGATTCTGCCAGCACCCTGACCTTGGACTTCCCAGCCTCCAGAACTGGGAGAAACACGCCTGTGGTTTATACGCCGCCCAGGCTGGGGTCTTCTGTTACAGCAGCCCGAGGTGACGAAGACCAACGCGACAGCTGTGCTTCTCCTTCCATCTCATGTACGGAAACACACAGACCCACCGCACCTCGGGAAGAGCTCAGCACGAAGCAGCTCCTGGGCGTCACAGCTGGCCGGCTGCGTGTGGCGTGAGTGCTCAGAAGGGCTCCAAGGCTCCACGACGACCAGTGAGCCCCCGGCAGCGAGATGACCAGCATGCACCCATCAACTCGTGTGTCCTGAGAGTGAATTTTCAACAGAATGCTTTGTGGAGCTGAGCGGGACACCACAGCCCACTGGACCCCGTTAAGTGACAAAGCAAACCACCACCTCGCTTCTGGAGCACAGCATGGACTGGACTCACGCACGGTCTCTAGAGGCCTATTTCCATTTGGGTGGTGGCGCCTGTGTCACCCCAGCCTGAGAGCGTTTCTCAGACATCTGGTCCTGTTGTCAGCGTCAGGTCACAGTCTACCCACCTTCCATCATCAGAGCCCCCACGGAATGTCAATTTTCATTTGCCTTTCCACCAGGCACCCCCTATCATCAGGGCAGTTCAAGGGGGGGGGGTCCAGACCCTGGGAACTCAAGGGGCCATCACATCAGGCCTTTCCTGCCCCACCAGCCCTGCACATAAGTGACCACTGAGTTTTCCCTCCCAGGAGAGGAGGACAACTCGGGCCCATCAGGAATCACACAGGGCCTGGGAGTGACAGTCTAAAATGGCACCCAGACCCCTCTTTTCTTCTCCACTTTCTTGCTTTTCATCTTTAACACATTCAACTTCCTACTTGTAAGTTCTCTGGGCCTCCTGGGTCAAGTAGACAAACCGATGGCACAAGAAGGTCACTGGAGCAGAGGACCCAGCTGGCACTGGCTCCCACTGTGTCCACCTAGAAAAGGAGAGTAACCAACAGAACCTCCATGGAAAAGTACCACAGTGAGTTGGGCCTCTGTCTCCTGGAAAGCACAGACTGCTGTGGAACACTGGAGAATAACAGAGAAGCAGACAGCCTGTGCTTCGGGCCCTCTCTGGGCTCCTTCCCAGGGTTTCCATGTACGTCCATGTACCTGACTACAGAGCAAGCACTGAAAAAAGTTAGTTCTCACCACCACCATGACCACCACCACAGTCACCACCACCATCACCATCACCATCACCATCACCACCACCACCACCACCACCACCACCACCATCACCACCACCACCACCACCACCAGCAATACCATCACCATCACACCATCCCAAAGCCCTTGATCTAAATCTAAAGAAGTCACGAAATTCTGCTGCTATAGTCCCCGCTACCCTTCCAATTGCTCACCACCTTCCAACCCTCCTTCTTAGGGAACCCCCTTCCTTCAGCTTCACCTGGAAAGTGTACAGGATGTGTATTTGAAGCACGCACCAGGTAGGACCTGTGGTCACACAACCTGCCAATCCCCTAACAAAACACAGTTCTTGTGTTCAGGCCAGGCCTGGGGAGAAGCAAACACCTATTTGCTCAGCAACCACAGAGGCCAGCCCCTGGAGGAAGTCGGATGTCCAGGCCTCGTCTTACCAAAACCAGTTCCACGACCATCTACTCTGGGTCTGGCCAGCCGAGGATCGCCACTATTCTGCCCACTCCAGACCCAGGTGTGACTCGCCTGCCACAGACACTTCTGTCTGCCCACTTGGGTTCCCGTCACCCCTCTGACCTCGGGCTGTGGGTAACAAATCATCATCACTTCCAAAGCCTCCGCGAGGTCGAAGCATATCATCTCATTTTTCACACATACTTATATTTCTTTTCTTGATTTTTTCTCAGCTCAGCTCTATATGTCAGTTCTAATGGTCTGTGGTCATTCTTTTTCTCAATACAGATTTCAAGAAACTTAAATCATCTTTAAAAAAATTTTACTTTATTTTTATTTTTTTGCGTTTCCAAGACTAGACACCTGGCTATACAATGGTGTGTGGTCCTTTAAAGTCTCAGTTCCATTGGGGGAACGGGACACAGAGGCTCATTGTACACGCCATGTCTTTGACTATGAAAAGTCAAGTTCACTTATTCATTCCCTCCACACCCAACACAACGGCTCAAGACAATTCAAACATTTTCTGGGTCTCTACTACGTGCTCGGGACAGTGCTAAAAGCCAGCCGTGGGTTAAATTCTACAATATAAGAAAGACAGCCCTGGACCTCATGGACCACTGGCAAAGTGACAGATACACAAATGTCTATCTGAGTGGCAAACACAGCTGGCTGTCTAACCCATATCCATCCTTGCTCTTCCTGTTACCAGAACCCCAATTCCAAAGTGCCGATGGTTGAACCCATTTCTCAGCAAGCCCTGCAGCTAGGGGTGGCCATGTGACCCAGTCCAGTCACACTCAGCTTTCCGGATAAGAAGACAGATGCCCTGGTGACTGCCCTTCGCCTCCCACAAGATGATGGGCGCCAGCTTGTGGCCACGAGCTCAGATCCTTGAAGAGAGCGCAGTGAAACAACGCCAACAGCTACCTAACTCTAGACATCGTGCTGAGAAGAATAAACCACTATCGTTTCAAAGCCCGTTACCTGCAGGCAAACCCACATCCCTCGACACCAGGTAACGCATGTCAGCTGGTGAACCGCCACGGGGACAGGGGGCGCGAGAGGTGAGACTGACAGCTAGTGGGCTGACACTCCACCAGCATTTCCTGAGAATGCGCTGTGTACCGCTCGTCACTGCAATGGGGACAAGCGACAGAGCCACGGCCCACAAGGAGCTCACCGTCTAGTGGTCAGAGGGACACAACTCTCAAGTCGATGAGAGGCGGAAGGTGACAGGAGCTAAGTGACAGGACAAGTGCTGAGAGAGCAAGGGGCGAATCGTTCCCGGCGATTCTTACACACCCTCCTCGCTTCTCTTCTCCCTCAGACACAGAAAACAGACACCACAGTCTCCCAACTGCTCAATTCGTAATGAATAGCGTAATCTACAGGAGAAATTACTAGAGAAACAAAGACAAACATGGAACAGACTGACTTTCAAGGCTGCTCCTTTACAATTGTACAATAGACTGGTAAACATTTTTTCACAATAAATCGAAGATTCTACAAAGAAAATCACCATGCCATAGAAACAAGTTCTCTGAAAGAACTTGGAAGGTTTCCTATTGAACTCAAGATTTACTCCACTACAGAGAGTAAGTGAAATACTTAACTTTCACCCAGTCATATTCCATTTGTTTTTCTTTAAGCTGAGTGACACAACAGGTAGTTCAAATACCTATGCTGGCGGTGGCCACGCAGTGGCGGCAGGAGCCATGTCCCCGCGGTCCCCCGCCCACCCCGCCGGCCCCGCAGACCGAAGCAGACGACAACCCCAGGCAGTTCCACTAGGGGCTCCGAGAGCTGACACGCTCGACAGGAGGTAAGACCACGGAGATGAAAACACACCGCGGTCAGCACAGCGCGCGTGAACACGGGCGACTATGGCTTGTGGGTCTCATTACCTTTTCCATTTCTCCAACCTTCAGTAACATTCCAGTAATGTCATCACCGAAACCTGTGGTGAGACGATCATGCAGGGAGAAGAGATGCAGAGCCGCGCTCCGCGGCGGGAAGAGTCGGGCAGGAGGCTGCCCGCACAGAGGACAGAGCTCAGAGGGCAGGCACGTGCGGTGACACTGGGGACGCCGGGAACAGTGTGAACCAGGAGCCGCGGTGTGAAAACTCTGTCCCCCACTAACGGGAGACTTACTACAGCGAAGCGCCACTTGGATCTTAGTAATAATTAGTTCCCTAAAAATTCTTTTTAGAGAAACAAAATAAAACCAGAGAGAGAGGACTATGCAGCCCCAAGACGGGGAGGAACGACAGACTACACAGTCGCTCGACACCGAAGGACAAGTGTCCACTCGGGCCACGCACTGTGCCAGGCACGGAGGGGTCAGTAGGGCTTGACAAAGACAGAGTCCCGGCCCCTGGAGGGAAGGGGACCATGCACAAGCAGGCGGCGGGTGATGGGTGCCCGGGAGGAAAATAAAACAGGATGAGGAGGGAATCGGGGACTCAGACGTTCTGGGCGGGCAGAAGACGCTGCTGCCTCGCTCAGCTCAGCTCGGCCAGGAGATCCTGATGACAGGTGACACTGGAGCAGAGACCTGGAGGAAGTGAGCCACACAGAAATCCAGGGCAGGCCCGGGGCACAGACATGCTGGGGTGTTCTAGAAAGCACAGAACACAGGAGGGAGGGGGTGAGGGGAGGCCTGAAAGGAAGGGAAAGACCGTGTCACCAGGCCTGCAGCTGTCCCCGAGCCAGCCAGGAACCGCTGGGGGGCTGACAAGCACCAGCGCTGCCTTTACTTTCAAAGGATCACCGAGTGCTGCGGGCACGATGACTCTGGGCACAGGGGCTGGCGGAGGGGGTGGCAGGCCAGAGATGTGGCCGGACCAGGACGTGGACGGACGTGCTGAGCACCTAAGGGCGACAAGATCCGGTGACAGAGCGTGACGAGGACACGGGAGAAGGTGACAGGCCTGAGCTTGGGCTTGAAGCCCTGGAGAGGCTGCTGCTGTGCACGGAGCTGGGGAGACGCCAAGGCGGGTTCCGGGTAGGAGTCGGCCTGTGGCTTCAACTCAGTTGACGCCTCCAACCCAGAAAGCGTTTTAAAAATAGGTGAACTTTTTAAAACACTAACTCCCCCACATGTGTGTTCTTCACGAAAGCAGCTTTGCCAGCATTGCCCCCAGTTATCAGAAGAGATGCTACCTGGGAGAACCAATAATGGGGGAACTCCAGGAGAAACAGGTGGAAGGTGGAGACAGGCAGGGAGAGGACAGAAGAACACGAAGAAGCCTCGACCCACAGGATGGAGCCGGCCTGTCGCCTCATAGCGAGGCAGGGGCCCCGCCTGCGGCCCCGTGCTCTGCACCCCCTCACACCAATGCCCGCCCAGTTCAGACAGGATCAGAATCGGCAATAATACCAGTCCCCATGCGAGGTGAGGCTCAGCCAATCCACACCCAGGAAAACGACCGCAGCGACCATGACAAAGGTCCCAAGAGAATCCTTCCTATCCCTCAGTGCATCACGCTGAGATGCACTCGCTCAGCACACAAGTGCACGTGCACCTACTATGTGCCAGGCCCGCCCTCAGCCCGCCCACGGCGTGGGCTCTGAGCAGGCCGCAGTCACAGAGCCCAGGCTGTCTCATAAATTCATTAGCCTGCTTTTTACAGCATCTCTGTTTGTTGCACTGAAAGTACTTTTTCCTCAAACCACAGAGCAGCGATAAAGCCAGACCTTCAAAGGCACCCCGCCCAGGCTGCCCGACAGCCTGAGTGGGGCCATCACTCCTGCCCCATCTCTCACACGCTAATTGCTTTCCAGAAGCGCCGCTGGCATCGCACAGTCCTCTGGGCTTATCCACAGAAGCTCGTCTCTAGCTCAACTGGCATCAGACGGCTAGAGAACCAAACAGTGTCCACACCTCGGATTAGAAACGGGATGTAAACAGGCCAACTAAGCCAGTGGGTCACAAACACAGTGACTGGGGAGGCGGAAGTGCATCCAGCCAACAAGAGGGCCGGGTGGAAAGGAGCAGGAGCAGGGGGAGAAGGGGAGAGGAGGAGGGGAGAGGAGGGGACAGGAGGGGGTGGAGAGAAGCAGGGGAAGGAGGGGGAGAGGACAGGAAAGGAGGGGACAGGAGGGGAGGGGGTAGGCGAGAGGAGTGGGGGAGGAGGGGAGGGGGGAGGAAAGGAGGGGGGAAGAAGGAGTGGGGGGAGAGGAGGAAGAGAAGGGACAGGAGAGACAGGAAGGGGGTGAAGAGGAGGGCAATGTGGGCAGGGTGGGGTCCCTGCCTCCCCAGGGCCAGCACTGTGCTCCATGCGGCTCAGTGCTGAGCACACAGAAGGGCGGCTGGACGCGGAGCGGTGCCACTAAGACGAAGTAGTCACTTGTGTGCTGTCCCCTCGGGGCCCTGCACTCAGGGGTTGGCGTCCTCGTGGAAGTCCTTCCCTGATGAGATTCAAGGGACAGACTGAGTGAGCTGGAGCTGTCCTCTTGTCCCTCTCACGTTCTAATCCCTTCTGAGGACCTGGTCACGCAGGTCCTCCCTAATCAATGGGCCTTGCTGTTACAGTGCAGCTAAGGCTGCAGGGCGGGCTCCTGGCCACTAGAGGGCGCTGCCGGGCGCTGCTGGCCCTGGGCCTAGACCTGGGCCCACAGGAGCAGAGGTGTGGTCCTGGCCACAGCAGCCCAGGAGCCATCCCACAATGCCCAGGTCCAGCCTTCTGCTCCAGGCTCTCCGACAAGGCCCCGAGGGGAGAACAGGGCCCCTTTCCTCAAGGCCGCCGAAGAACAAGGAGCATAATGCCCGCTGTCTCCACCAACCAGGAATGAGTGTGACTGGGGGTGTGAACGCATCCCATGGTGACCGTGACCAGCTCTGCCCTCACTGCAGGGCAGTAGGGCATCTGGTCCTGAACCGAAGACTCAACCTCGTCAGCTGTGAACCAGGAGCAGGCTGCTATCTGGAGCAGACAGCCGGTGTGTCTGGGTTTGGGGGAGTGTGTGTGTGTGTGTGTGTGTGTGTGTGTGTGTGTGTATGAGTTAAGAGTGTATGAGTGTGTATGAGTGAGTGTGTGTATGAATGTGTATGAGTGTTAAGAGTGTGTGAGAAAGTGTGTGTGTGTGTGTGTGTGAGTGTGTGTGTGAGAAAGTGAGTGTGTGTCTGTGTGCACACACGCGGGCCCGTGCACGTACGTGCATGGCACAGTACCGAGCAAGCGTAAGAACCCAAAATGGCAGCAACTGCGCAATTACTTGGATACACCGTCGTCTCACCTTATTCGCAAGGGACACGTTCCGAGACCCCCGGTGGACTCCTGAAACCACGGATACTATCGCACCCTCTGCATGTGATTTTTCCTGTACACACATAACCTTGTCACCGGAAGGAAGCACTTGGCGTCTCCGAATTGCCAGCATCACTGCCCTGCGCTTGGGGCCTTTATTAAGTAAAATAAGAGTGACGGGAACACAAGCACCGTGAACTAATACAGTGGATCTGATCACCGAGCCGGCACTAAGTGACGGGGGTGGGGGGACGTGGCACGGGATGACAGACGTCCACCTGGGGGGCAGAGCAGGGTTATATCACGGTACTCAGAATGGCATACAATTTGAAAACTATTTTTTTACAGCAGAAACACATTATTTACTAACCAAAGGGATGATCCTAATGAAGCCAACAGGAGGAACAGTTGCCGTAGGACGTCTGTGATGAAGATAACTGAATAATAACGGGGAAAAGCCTGGAGGGATTTGCTCATTGAGCTGAGTCTGTTTATCCTCACAGCTAATTCCTGTCCAGAAGGATGATGGAATTTTCACTCTACTTTTTCAGACACCCAAGTTCAGGTGACATTATTCAAGACTCATCCACCACTAATTTCCCACCTTCCAGTTTTCTTGTCATTGTGTTTTCCTTCCCATCCCACTCCTGAGCCGTTTATGGAGTTGCAGACAGTCTGAGTTTTTCTGCCATCAGCTGTAGTTTCTTCAAACTCCTTCCCCGGTTATGTGAAAACTGTGTTGTTTTCAACATGCTCTGTTTTTACAGTGAGGTGTTTGCCATCAGATGTGATGACACAGTTTGGTTTGGCCATGGCACCCACTTTTCAGAGCCAACCCCACTCCGACTTTCCCTCGTGGACTCATCAAAGCCTTTGTTCCACTAAGTGCCATCTTCCTACCAGCTGCTGGTTGGTATCTATGGCAGGCGGCGGGAGGGGCGAGAGGGGCAGAAGGTGGCGTGGGGAGCATGGCTTAAAACTTATAAACTGCTTATTTCTGGAATTTTCCATTTAATATTTTTGGACCACGGTCAACCGTGGATAAGGGAAATCGTGGGAAAACAAAACCGCAGACAAGGGGGGACAACTGTACTGCTTCCCCTGGCTGTTTCACAAGTCCTGATTTTGTCTCCCCAATGAAATGCCACACTTCTCGGGCATGTTCTGGTTCCTGTGTCCCTCAGCTATCCCCTGTCCTCGCAGCCTCAGGGCCCCAGCTATGACAGTCTTGGCTTCCTCTTTCTCCCCAGTCTACTCAGCTTTATGTCCAACCAGGCACAGGGCCCACTGGCCTGCCCTCCAGAGCCTGAGGAACTGACCACCCCACCTCACCCACGCCTGCCAGGACCCTTGGCTCCTTCCTCCATCTATTCCCCCAATTCTTCCCTGTCCCTCCAGTCCCTCCCTTCCCCACTCCCAAGTGGCTGCCCAAGGACAACGCCACCACAGCGCCCTGCCCAGAAGTCCTCAGGGCCCCTCCTTCCACAGAACAGCCACCACTTTCTGATGCCACCAGGGTGAAAGCTGAGGTCCTTCTCCTGGCCTTTCAGCCCCCAGGACCTAACCCTTCCTGCCTGGCTGGCCTCCTCCCCTCTCCCAGCAGGCCCCAGCCTCTACAGCTGCTCTCCATGCCACAGGCAGGAAGCCCCACTGCACCCCAGGACCTGTGCCCCGCTGCCCCCTCCCTTGGAAGCTACTCCCCACCTGCAAATGCACACTTTCCTGGCGGTCTCCCCGAAAAGCACGGCAGGTCCTAGAATAGCGTCATTTCACTTCCACATCATTTGTTATGACGTTGACGAGACAACAAAGGAACTGAAGGGTTTCGTTATAGGTCGTTTCGCTTAGAGTCGCAGAGCCTAGGGAAGGTGTTAGGTGAGGACTTACTGACCCCACGCCCGAGGGTCTGCTGCCCACTCACTCTAGGGCAGCACCAGCCTCTATCAGTCAGCAGTTTTATTCTCCACACGCACGTAACACCTCTGACAGTTGCTAGAGGACTGACTTCACGTGTGTGTCCGTCTCCCCGCGCCCGGACCTCCATCTCCCCGCACCAGGACCTCCGTCTCCCCGCGCCCGGACATCTGTCTCCCCGCGCCCGGACAGCCATCTCCCCGCGCCCGGACGGCCGTCTCCCCGCGCCCGGACGGCCGTCTCCCCGCGCCCGGACGGCCGTCTCCCCGCGCCCGGACATCTGTCTCCCCGCGCCCGGACAGCCATCTCCCCGCGCCCGGACGGCCGTCTCCCCGCGCCCGGACCTCCGTCTCCCCGCGCCCGGACGGCCATCTCCCTGCGCCAGGACGGCCATCACCCCACGCCCGGACGGCCGTCTCCACGCGCCAGGACGGCCATGTCCCCACACGAGAATGTGTGGGCAGGGCCCCCGGGGTCTGGCACCCTGCTTCGCCCCAGTGCCTCCACCAGGAGCAGGTGCTCAATGACCCCTGGTCAGGGAAGGAAGCAGGCGGGCACCTTTCGGACGTCACCTCCTACGTTGCAAGGACGCTGCAGGGTCGGCCCGATCCCCTGTTATGGCTGATGACACAGGAGGCTGGGTCTCCTCCTCAGAGTCGGTCCCCTGGCTCGGGGGCTGCACTGCCTCCTCCCCGCCATCACCGCCCGGGGAGGCTGTCCTCCAGCCCCGGGCCCTGAGGGCACATCTAACTCGGGGTAAACGACCCCAAACCCCCCAACCAAAAAACCCTCTGCTCCCCACGCCGTCTACTGAGTGCCCCCCACCTCACAGCCCAGATCACGTGCTCATGTGGAGGCCGGCCAGCCCCACAGACCTGGCCCTTCTGCGCTCACTTCTGACGCCTGCAGTGCCAGGGGACGCGTCACACACCGTGTGACCTCAGGCCCCACCGCACGGACCCCACACACTGCCAGACTGCACTGCCATGCAGAGGCCTCCGAGTGCCATTTCCGTGGGCACCGGAGCAGGCAGCCGTGTGTGGGGACGTCCGGGTCCCTGAGAGGGCCGAAGGAGCTGTCACACTTGTTTGCCACGCTCAACCCAGGCTCCCACCAGCGCAAGCTAAACGGGAAGTCACACCCGCTGGACAGGCTGGCCCTCGGCAGGAGAACTGTTCCTGTGGGCACTTCTTACCACGGCAATCGGCTTTCCAACACTGACTGGCGTTTGCCGCTTGCGTCTTTCATGTAACGTGAAGACGATACATTCTGCTGTCTTCCGAAGCGATCTTAAATGCCTTACAAAAACAAGCAACTTACCAGCTATTTTCTCTTGCCACTAAACACAAATCCAGTCATTGTTTAGCTGTAAAAGCCTTGGGTTTAGCTTTTTTGGTGTTAGATGTGATATTTAAACAGAATTCTGAAGAAAGAGAAAAAACCCCGTAATCCCTCCAACCTAACAAAAGAAGATTTTTACACGTTAACCTTTCAGTCTATCCATCCATCCACGCATTTTCCCACAAGTCTTGAAAGCTTTATTTTTAAGTATGATTTTAAGTTCCCAAGTTACCCCAGTGACAAAGTCCATGAGAAGGTTCTAACTGGGGGCTCAGATCCTGGCTCAGAACAGGATTCCATCAGGCAATCTTGTTCTCATCAGCTCTCTCCCTGCCACCTACCATTAGAAACAGTGGAACAGAACCAAGAAAGCATCTAGAAACTGCCTTGACGTGTCAACGATCATGAAAGTGGCCACATATGCCCACGTTCTAAGAGTCAAGTTAGAAGATAAATGGGTCAATGCAAATAGAAAATAACGTCTCCTGAGTTTCTATGACGTGCTGGGCGCCCTCCTAAGTGCTTTCTGTGTATTAGCTGCACAACTGGTACAGCTGCCGTTACACCTACAGATGAATGAGGGGACTGAGCCCAGAAGGCGCCAGGCCGGCCCAAGGGCCAGGTCACGGCGAGGAAGCAGTGGGGCCAGCACTCCACGCAGCAGCCCATCCCCACACCCTCCACTCTCACTGGCCTCCCTACCCTGCCTGAAAGGCAGACGTGTGTGGGGGAACCAGAAAAGCCAGTGGCTATGGTACGTCCCTCACGCACGAGCCACCTGTCCTTCCCAGCGTGGCGGGGAGACTCCCACCCGGTCCTCAAGCTCTCCCTCTCCCCCTCCCACATTAGCGATGCTCCTGAACGTCCCCAGCACAGAGGAGGGTGGGACATCTGAAGAACAGCTGTCAAGTCGCCTGCAGTAACAGTTTGGAGTGACCATCAGGAGGGGTGGCAAACGCCGACGGGCACCGCGACCGGCATGCTCAGAGCACTGCACAGGCTACGGCGTTCTCCAGGGTTTCACAGGAAACACACGGTGCCGTGTACAAAATGAGAGCAACAATGCTACCATTCCTGTGGAGAAAGAAGGCACATGTGCAAACGCACAGACCTCAAAGGTAGCTCCACAAATTACCAAGGACAGAGAGCACCTCGTCCTTGGAAGAACTGGCAGACCCCACCTTAACCAGGTGGTCAGAGAGGATGTCGTCAGCAACAGGACAAAGCAGCACCACGGCCTCCTGCGACAGCCACCAAGAGCACAGATGCCCTGACCGGCCCAAATCTCCTCAGGAGGACATGACAGCCTACGCCGAGGGGCCCGCACTCTGCAATGACACCCAGGTCAAAGAACGGGGCGCAAGGCTGGGCTCCGCACCTGGTTAACACAGACAGGAGACGTGACACGAACGCAGCACGGGGTCCCCCGGGATTCTGGACTAGAGGAAAGATATATGGTCAAATGTGGACTGTGGATTACATAATAGTACCGTATGGTACTATTGCTAAATGTCCTTTTTTTTATTATTATTAGTTTCAGGTGCACAAAAGAATGTAATGGTTAGACATTTACACCCCTCACAAGGTGATAACCGACCACCCCTCTGACATCGTGTGTGCTGTGACAATTCCATTGACTCTATTCCCTGCGCTGTACCCCACATCCTGCGACTATACATATGTGAAATTGTAGTTGACGTACAGCTTTATTCAGCTTCAGCTTCGGGTGTGCAGGGCAGTGGTCAGGCACCTCCACTATCCATGAAGTGGTCTCCCTAGTAAGGCAAGTGCCCATCTCACACCCTCCAAAATCCTTACAGCATTATCGACTACGTCCCCCAGACTGCCCTTCATGTCCCCGCGGCAACAGTGTGAGTCGCACCTCATCCCCTTACCTTGTCCCCACCCCCACCCCCTCCCGTCTAGCAACCCCCCGTTTTTTCTATCTCCGAGTCGGTTTCTGTTTAGTTTGCTCGTTTACTCTGTTCTTTAGATTCCACACATCTCCTGACTTTGACAGTGATTCTGGGACTCCACTGAGAGAACGTCCTGTTCTCAGGAAACACACAGTGAAGTTTTCAGGAGCGAGGGGACATGCCCCAACAGTTCAAGGAAAACACGTGTACACACGGCACGTGCATGATGAGAATGAAAACGGGGCAAAATGTAAACAATTGATGACTCTGAGTAAAGAGTATACGGGAGGTGCTTGTACTATTCATGCAACTTTTCTATAATTTGACATTATGTCAAAATGAACAGTCTGACCCAGCACTGCATGGACCATCTCTGGACGAAGACACACGGGAACGAGCACAGGGAGGGAAGGGGGCGGGGGCAAAGGAACTCATTTTCACCACACGCCCTTCAGCACAGGCAAATGCCTAACATGTGCGTGTGCAAAAACCAGCAAAACTAGAGGGAGCCCCCCGTGAGAACAGTACCCAGAACCCCAGAACGAGGCTCCGAGACCTTCGGGGCCGCCTCCTGGGCCCCAGGCAGGCTGCTCCCCCGAGGCCAGGCTCCGCCCCAGCTGGCTGCTCGGCGCCACCCATCCATGGGCCTCGCACGCCACCTGCTGGCCGAGCGCGGCACTGCCCACCTCAGGGCGCCAGGCCCTCAGGGCTCCTGCGGCACTTGCCCTGCAACCAGGAGTGATCTCCTGACCTTGCTGAAAGCGCCAGCATCCAGCGAAACGCCTAGCACAGGGCGGCACTTGACAAAGGGGAGATACATAAATGAAAGAATGCAGGTTCCAGCGCAATTCCAGCAGACGAACTCAGCAGCGAGCACGTGCCTCAGAGCCTGGTTGCAGAGCGTCCAGGGGATAGGTATCATG
Source organism: Rhinolophus ferrumequinum (assembly GCF_004115265.2). Lineage (NCBI taxonomy): Eukaryota > Metazoa > Chordata > Mammalia > Chiroptera > Rhinolophidae > Rhinolophus > Rhinolophus ferrumequinum. The sequence goes on from NC_046293.1 coordinate 2,638,711, forward strand.
ACCCACAAGAACCACACTGGTGACACCACTGTCCCCTGCAGGCCCGACGGCTCCCCTGCAGTGCCCACAGCCTACCACACTCTATGCCGACTGGGAGACCCAGCAGGAAGGTGCAAAGTCAGCAGTGGTCCTGCCGGCACTGAGCTCCTTGCCCCAGGGACACTGCGAAGGGCAAGGCTGCCCCCCCACCAGCCTCACAGAGCAAACCAGGGGCAGCTCTAAGAAACCGGGAGAACGCAGCTGGGGCCTTAAGAAAATAAAAGAACAGAAAATACTGATCAAATTGCACTGGACGCATATTAACAAAACACAGTAAACAACGTAAGGTACACGGGGAAGCAAGCGCAGTCAATGACAAAGACGGGTCCTTCAAGAACTGGACCTCTTTCAGAAACAAGGCGCACCTGCGCAGCTGCCACCCCAGGGACTTACCCAGGTCCGTGTTGGGCCCAGCAAGGAGCTGCTTAAACTTGTCGAGCCGGGAGGCTTCTCTTTCACTTAACGCTGAGCTGCTGAGGGTACTGGGCTCCGATGTGCCACCCAGCGCAACAGTCGCTGAGTGTGGGAGAGACTGGGACCTCTGCAGAGGGACTGTGCTGCTGGTACTTTCTGCGGAGGGAGAGACAACAGAGGGTGAGGACGGCCTGTGGGACTTTCTGACTGCCACGTTCCCCCTGAGAAGGCCTCCCACTTGCTGCGCCGCTTTCCCTATGTGAATGCTGCCATGTCACAACTGTCCCTTCCTCCCAGCACTGAGCTGTGCGGACCCTGGTTCCTTGAGCAATAGATGAAACTAGCGACTACTTAGGAAGTTCGCCCGCCTTCCTGCTATAGTATTATCCATCAGTAAAATAGACACACCCCACACAGAAGCAAGACAATGACAACCAGAAAACTCCGGGCCACCGCAGGACGTGACAGAGGCCAAGGCACCCCCAGATCAGGCCTACTCAGACGACACGACCCGAGGATCTGTGGGTGTAGGGCGGGAAGGTGCCTGCATGCGTCGCCCAGGCCTGAGCATGGAGGAAAGCCACCCTAAAACAAGCCAAGTGCATCTGACGTCTGGTACAAAAGCGACAGACTTCTCAGACGTTTAGTAAGAACGTCAGGACAGCAGGCAAGGGAGGTCAGCCTACGAGCCCCGCGCTGCCCGTCACCTAACTTTCAGGCCACCACCCATCCAGGCCCAAATTGATGGCAGCAGCAGGCCCGCAGGCACTGGCAGGTGACATCTGCTCCCCATGGCGGCCCACTGTGAAGGGACAGGCATCCACATAAATGCTGGCAGTGGCACAGCCACGCAGCAGGACAGGCAGTGCTCTAAGTGGACTGTGCCCCCATGACGTGGAATGTTCCGGGACGTGAGAATCACAAAACGCTGTTCATATGAGCAACAAAATAAAATGGAAGTCACGGGTCCCTCTTTTAGCAGTGGCCCTGGCCTGGCCCTGGGGAGTAGGTCCCTGTGAAGGGACAACCGTGGGTGCCATGGGGGTGAGGGAGGACAGAGAGACAGCCACAGGGTCGCCAGGCTTACTTCAGCAGCATTTGTGTGACTACACCAGACACCCCGGGGAAACGAAGGTAACTGGGGCGAGGTCCCTCCCTTCAGGAACTTGTGAGGCGTGAGCAAAACACAACCCCTCCCCAGGGAAGCCGGCCAGACCTGCCAACCTGGGCCTCCCCAACGAGGACGGCCTCACCTCATGTCCAGGAGCCCTCATGCCCAAACTGGGACTTCCCCCCGAGGAAGCTTCTGGGTCCTGGGCACCACTCCAGGCTCCATCCGCCCATGGAATGAAAGCTCCCAAGTGCTGGGTTCTCCCACTGGACTGCCAGTCACCACACAGGTATGGAGGCCTCGCTGTGCCAGCCCCGGGCCCACGAGGACCAGGACTGATGTGTGTCATCCTGACACCACCGCTGAGTAAGCTGTCCTGTGACTCACGGGCCAGGAGGCCCAAAAGCTGCAAATAGGCCCATGTGTCCTGCCCGCTCTGCTACCCCGGCCGCTGCCACCACCAAAGGGGTCAGATCCCAAGAGGGGACCAGCAGCGCCTGGGGCTCGAGGGCAGGGTCCAGCAGGCCTCGCACGTGCAGGTGGGGGTCTCGCCGGCTGAGCAGCACCACGGCGCCCAGCCTCTTGGTGCAGGAGCGCACACAGCCGCCCCAGGTGTGCAGCCGAGGACATCCTGAGACCCTGCCGCGTGGCCCCTGGGAGAAGCCCTGCTTGCGGGCGAGGCCGGGGGCTAACAGCAGGGGCGCTGGGTCTGCACCCCAGGCCGCGGCACCGGGCGAGCCTCACGACCTCCCACCTCTCCTGTGAGCAGAGCCCAGGGCTGCTGCGAAGTGTAGCGCGCTTATTCGTTCCCAGGGCTTGTCGTGGTCCTTGGCGCACAGGAAATGATGGGTAAGTGCCAGCTGTGACTATCAGTAGTGCAAGTGCGCACAAGGCTCGCCCAGAACACAAAGACGGCCGACCCTAAGCGGGCGGAGGCGGGAGGCAAACTGCCAGCGGCCCCCTCGTAGCACACGCGCCCGGAGCACCCCTCACTTGGCTCTACAGCAGGCGGCTACCCCACGGCTCCCCAGCCACACACTACGTGCGTCGCTGCCTGGCTGCTGTGACCCCACAGTCCTGGGCTGAAGCCCTCCCCGCCTCACGTGACGGTGTTAGGAAGACGGGCCCTGGGACGAGAGGAGGGCTGGATGAGGTCATGAAGGGGGTCCCCATGGGAGCTGAGTGCCCGTGACAGCTGGCTGCTCCTCGCCGAGAGGCTACGACCAGAAGGTGGCCATCTGCGACGCAGAAGGGCCCTCACCAGAACCTGAGCGGCTGGCTCCCTGCGCTCGGACTTCCAGCCTCCAGGCGGTAAGGACGTAATTTTCTGTGAGACTTAAACTTGGTAACTGCTGTGACAGCAGCCCCAGCTGACATGTGACGGGCCCCCCTCGCCAGACAGGACTCTGCACAAGGCAAGGCACCCTCTGGCCTGCCCCCCCGGGGCACCCCAAGCCCTGAGGCCAGCGCCCAAACCACCGCAGATGCTCATTAAATCACCGGCTCTTACCTCACAGACCTTCCAACACTGAAAGGGCGAAAGTAATGAGCGCGGTCTGAACAAGGGCCGCCGAATGCCAGGCGCGCGGGTACGCAACGAGACATGACCCACCCTCTGCAGGTCATAATCTGAACATGGCAGTTCCAAAAATAGGACCCCCCCCACCCCGAGCCCACGCGCATGTGCCCTGAGGGTCACTGCAAGTTGCCAAATGAGGTACGCCCTCTGCACGTGTGGCTGGCTGGGCCCCCAACTGGAAACGTCACCCCACTGCAAGCAGGGCACACTCGGGGTGGGGGGGTGGTTCCTGAGCCCTTGCGCTCACTGTGGCCCTGTCAACCAGCCCATGAAAGCCACATGCCGTGCCACTCCACCTGGAGGAGAGGCACTCAGCTAGGAGAACAGAGATGAGCGTGGAAGGCCTGCGGCCGCGGGCATGACCGCCCCACGGCCCTGCTGCAGACGCGAAGGGATCCCTCCTAACCGTCCCCAGCACGGTGACCCCAGCCCTTTCCGTCCGCAGACACGCACGTCCTCTCGAGTCCCCATCCCACCTGCAGGACAGGCCGTGTGGCTCTCGCTGACAGACTTCACCAGCCGGAGGTCACCGCTGGGAGAGGGAGGAGGCTCTGCCGCGGGCCCGTCCTGCCGCTGGTGCCGCTCCTGCCGCTGGCTGTGGTTGCGCAGCACGCGGTGGGCCGTCTCCATGACCACGGCACTGTTGAGGCTCTGAGTCGCCATGGCCAGCAGCTCGTCGTCGTCCTCGCCCGCATCCCAGGCGTCGCTGGTGTTGCTCTCGAACTCCTGGAAGGTGCTGACTCTCTTGGCCTTCACCGGTGTGGTCGGCACCTTGGGCGCGGCCTTGAGCAAGCTGCAAAGCAAGGGCAGTCTCCACTGGACCCCGCAGCCCCGAGGCCTCGCCCCACAACCGGGCAGAAGGGAACCCCAGGTGAAAAGGTACAGGACTGCTGAGGATTTAGTGACGGGAAAGGCGGGGACGACAGCGGGGTTCGCGCTGAGCGTCTACCCTGGAAGAGGTGGTGCGTGCCGAAGCACAGCGCCGCGCTCCGCCGTTCGGGCCTAGGTCCCGAGCCACACCGGGGCGGTGGATGGTGCCCGGTGCCAGCGCAGTCTCCCACCCCCATGCCTGCCAACCTCCGAGGCAGCAGCTGGAGCGGGGTGCAGGCCCTGGGGGTACGGACAGGCATGTAGCATGTATTACTCAGGACACTCCCGGGGGACCCAGGAACACGCACGCGCGCACACACACACACACACACACGCTGGGTAACTTCCTGTCGCTCGCCTCTGGTGGAGGAGTGGTCACAGGCAGCGGACGGACTGCAGTGGAGAGCGAAGAAATGACTCACCACCCGACAGCCGGCCGGAGCCAGGCCCTGCCCACCGGCTGAGGGGTGCCAGCTCGTGCTCTCCTGCATGGCATCCCACTTCAGCTGTGGCTTCCATGGCTGCCTCCCCGAGGGTGAGCTCAGCAAGGCCAGCAGTGTGTCATCCAAGCCATTGCTTGATGGGTTTGCTGAACAAAAGGCCACTTTCCTCCCGCTCAGGAATTCCAGGGAGCTGAGGGGTCACCACAGCCCCCCAAACGGCCTGAACAGCACTGTAGAGTTGAGGCTCCACTTACGTGCCATGCATCAGTGGATCAAAAGGAGGGTGCTGGGCGCCATACACATGCTGGATGCTATTTAAAACGAAAGAGAACACAATTAGCTTCTTTTCAGCTTTCCCAAAGGCCCACCCCCAACTCGGGAAGACCAGCTCCTGGAAACCCACATGCCCGAGGGAAGCAACTCTCCATCCGCTGCCACAGGTCGCCCTCCAGCCACCCCGGAGTCCTGAGGGCCCCTCAAAGGTATGAATGGGCCATACAAGCTCACCCCCCACAAACAAGCAGGGCATTCAGCCCTCCCTGCAAATGGGCCTCAGCACAGCCGCCCAGAAGCGCAGCCCTGACAGCGTCACACAGGCCTCGGGCACCGACCAGTGACAGGGCTGCTGGGAGCTGGCAGCACTCAGAGCCAGCAAATGCCCTGACCCTGAAATGCCCGTCTGGAGACTCATCGAGCACCACTCTTATTAAAAACTTATTTTATAGTAAGACTTATTTAAAAAGTCTTATGCTCATCAGAGTAAATTTGGAAAACAGATGACGACAAAATAACCCGCGTGGCAGATGACCACTTTGGTTAGCTCAGCAACCCCCTACGGCTTCCTCCCGGGGACTTCCAGCCAGGGGTGGCCATGTGACAGCAGGTCAGTCGGCATAAACGCAGCTCTCCCTAGCGGAACAGGAGACAGTGTAGCCAGCACACGCTAGCCCTCGGCTTTGCCCCCTCTTCCTGCCTGGGTCACAGATGTGAGGCCCAGGGGTTCCTCAGTCATCTTGCCACCGTGAGAAATAACCAGGAGGAATAAAGCCCCCCACGGTGGGTGGCAGGGGAGGAGGGAAAAGAGTGCAGGTCTCTTTGGAACTGTACCAGGGCCAGTCCGCCCAGGACCTCCTCCTTCAGACTTCCATTCGCATGAAATAAACACCACTGTTTAAGGCACAGACGTGCTCAGACGTGCGGTCCCCATGGAAGGACAGCCACTGGCCATTCTGATGAAGTACCTTGGGGGGCGGGGTAGATACACTGACATGTTGGGCATGCAGATAAATGTTCTAATTTATTGAAACAGAATGAAATCCGACCTTTTGACTCAGCAATATATCGTAACTATTTCCCCATGTCACTATTCTTCAATTTACTTAAATGCATTTATTTACTTTATATGTACTGTTTGATACATACAAAAATATATGCAGCATATGTAAATTTAAAATCATAGTGATGAAAGGTCACACAAGGTTTCTGTACGCATTTCTCCGCAATTCCTGGCAAATCTATCCTTACTTCTGAACTTTTTAAGTATTTAAAAATTGCAATAATAAAAAGAGCACCAGTGAACTCATCACTGCCTGTGCCATCTCCCTGGACAGTGTCACCTCTCGCGTCACACTGTGCCACCATATCACCGTAACTTATTTGACCAATGTTGACTGTGAGACATTCAACGTGCTTAAAACTGTGATTACAAAACAGCAATAAACGTCTCTGGGGACAAATACCTGCCCACAACTATGAGAACTTCACGAGTACAAGTTCCCAGAAATGGAGTGCCGGGGACATAAAGGACGCATTTATAGGGCTGTCGGCACACACGGCCACAGACAGAATGCTCCCATTCCCACAGCCACGTGGACAGACCATAAATCGTCACTAACCTGACGGGAGAAAAGTGGTCTCGATGGCGGTGGTGCGTCTCCTCGGTTACCAGGGAGGCAGAACAATCCTTAAACACTTTTGTTTGTATGTGACACTGCTTTTGTAAACTGCCTGTTCAGACCCTTGGGCCAATTTTCTAAGGGGCTGTTTACCCTTTCCTTACTGACTCCTAAACACCTTCTTGTAAATAGAGGCCCCTTTGTCATTCAGGCGGTGTGGTCAGTGGAATAATGGCCCCTCAAAGATGTCACATGCTAATCCTCAGAACCTGTGAATGTCACCTCACCTGGCAAAGGGGGCTTTGTAGACGTGCTTAAGGACATAAACCTTGGGGGTGAACCTTGGATTATCCAGGGGGGCCCAATCGAATCAGAGGCCCCAAGAGTGGAGAACTTTCCCGGCTGTGCTCAGCGCCACGCTGCACGGCTGGCTCTGGAGACAGAGAAACGGGGCCACAAGCCAAGGAACGCGGGCAGCCTCCAGAAGCTGGAAAGGTCAGGAAACCGAGGGGCAGAACGCAGCTTACACAGGCAGCCGAATGGCTCGCCGACCTCGCGGGGCGTCAGCTCCATGAAGCCTAACACTCTGCCTCACAATCTATTCCCCACCTGCCTCCTCACGGGTAACCACCAACCCGAACTGGACATTTGCAATTCGCATGCAAGTGTTTACATTTCCACTGAAGACTCCTGGATCTCTAGGCAACGTGCTATCATTCTGCACATCTGCAAAGGTTGTGTCAGTATTACCATACATACACATATTCCGGGGGTGCCAAAAAAATGTACAAGTGGACACTTTGGTCAACGTTGCTCAAGCCATAGTTCGCCGTAATGAGAAGTGTCTGGACGCTGATGGGAACCACTCTGAGCACCTCTTATAATTGCAGAGTCAAACGTGACCTGTATCCATCTTTTGTTACCAGTATATATTGAGTATTACAATTTTAATACAGTTCTTTCCTTTCTTAAAATGTGCACATTCTTTTGGCACCCTCTGTATATACCTTTTTGCAACTTCACTCTCTTTCAAGTTTTTTTTTTTATTAAAGATGTTATTGGGGAAGGGGAACAGTGTGTATTTCCAGGACTTTATTGGGGAACAGTGTGTTTTTTCCAAGACCCATCAGCTCCAAGTCAAGTCGTTGTCCTTCAATCTAGTTGTGGAGGGCGCAGCTGAGCTCCAAGTCCAGTGGCCGTTTTCAATCTATAGTTGCAGGGGGCACAGCCCACCATCCCATGCGGGAGTCGAACCAGCAACCTTGTTAAGAGCTCGCGCTCTAACCAACTGAGCCATCCAGCCGCCCTTTGAGATTGTTTTTTATGTGCCAGTGTTAGTACACGCAGCTCCAGTTTTGTTGTCCTGCGGGGTTTCATTTAATGTGTGAGGGGTGGGGGGTGTTAAGCAGTAAACCAACTTTTCAGAAGAATTTTTACATGGAAACACAATACAGGCAGAGGCAGAGCTGTAATGGAGAAGTGAGGAAGCAGGAGACGTAGGAGTCGCAGGAGAAGCCCGCCCACTCGCTTGTCCCCCTGCCACTCAGACAGAAACTGAGAAGATGAAACTCCGAGGAACCACAGCAGGAGGCCAGGGGAATCACTGAAAACCACTGGTCTGGTTACTTCTTTAAAATATACGGCCTCAGAAAAACGGTAGAGAAAAATAAAGGAAAAAAACCAAAGGTGGTCCTTTGAAACGATGAACAGAGTTAACAAATCTTTCGCTGGACTAAGAGGAAACGTTAGAAGACTCGAAGTACGAACATCAGAAATGAAGGAGAGGACGCTGCTATCGAGCTGACAGCAAGAAAAAGGATTATACAAGAGAATATTATGAAATTACACAGCAACAAATTAGGTTACTTAGATGAATGGACAGATTCCCAGAAAAAGGAAAAAAAAGAAAAAAAACTGAAATTTACCAAAGGAGAAAAAGGAAATCTGAATAGACATATAAAATGTGAAGAAACTGGATTAGTCATCAAAACACTATTTACAGAAAGCCCAGGTCCAAATGTTTTCACTGGTCAATTCTACTAAATATATAAAGAAGAATACCAATTCTTCAGAAATTCTTCCAAAATCCAGAAGCAGAAGAAACACTTCCCAACTCATTCTGTGTGGCCAGTATTATTACTGATACCAAACCAAACAAAGACATCACAAGAAAACTACAGATCAGTATCTCTTACAGATACACACGCAAAATCCCCAACAAAATACACGCACACCAAACCCAACAACATAAAACAAAAATTATACATCATGATAAAGTGGGATTTATCCAAGGAATGCAAGGCTAGTGTAACAACCAAAATCAACTAAGGACCATATTAATAGGAAAAAAGGACAAAAACCACGTGATCATCTCTGTAGTCACAGAAGAAAACACATTTGAAAAAAGTCAACACCCACCCCTTCATGATAAAAAGGCTCAGCAAACCAGGAATAGAAGGAAATGTCCTCATTCTGACAAAGAACATCCATAAAACCCACAGCTAACATCATACTTAGCGGTGAAAGCTGAACGTTTCCCCCTAAGACCAGGAATAAGAGAGGAGGTCGGCTCTCCCCACTTCCCTCAACACTGGCTGCGGGGTCTACCCAGGGCCATCAGGCAAGAGGAAGAACTGAGGGGCATCCAGGTTAGAAAAGAGGACGTAAAACTAACAAGATAACGTGATCTTGTATATCGATCTTGTAGATCTTGTATATAGATCTTAAGAAATCCACTAAAAAAAGGATCAGAACTTAAAAACAAATTCAGCAAGGTTTCAAGATACAAGATGAATATACAAAAATTAATTATATTTCTATATACTTTCAATGAACCCAAAAATGAAATTCTTTTTAAAATTCTACTTATAATAGCACCAAAAAGACTGAAACATTTAGAAACAGATTTAACAAAAGTTGTGTCAAATGTATGCTCTGAAAACTAAAACATATTGTTGAAATTACGGAAGACCTAATCACAGGAAAGACACCCACACTCATGTATCAGAACACTTAATATTGTTAAGACTGCAGAGCTCCCAAAATTCAACACAGACCCACTGCAATCTCTATCAAAATCCCAGCTAGTTTCTCTGCAGAAATTGACAAGCTGATCCAGAAATTTATATGGAAACTCAAGGGATCTAGAATAACCAAAAAAACCTTCAAAAAGGACAAAGTGGGAGAAATCGCATTTCCAGATTTCAAAACTTCCCAAAAGATTCAGTAATCATGTCAGTATGGTACTGGCATAAGGATAAACATAGAGATCAGTGGAAGAGAACTGAAAGTCCAGAGAGAAACCCGCATATTTGCAGTCGACTGATTTTTTACAAGTGTACCAATGGGGACAGAACTGTCCTTCACCAAATGTGCTGGGACAAGGAGATATCCACATGCCAAAAAAGCAAGTTGCACATGAGCCTCTCAACCTGTACAAGTTAACTCAAAATCAAAGACCTAAATGTAAATAAAACTCTTAGCAGAAAATACAGGAGTAAATCTTGAAGGATTTAGACGAGGCAATGGTTTCTTAGAATGACACCAAAAGCAACAATAGCAACAAACAGATAAACTGGACATTGTCAAAATTTAAATCCTTGGTGCTTCAAAGGACATATCAAGAAAGTAGAAACACAACCCAGAGAATAGGTGAAATTTCTTGCAAATCACATATCTGACAAGGGATTGCATCTAGAATATATAAAGAACTCTTACAACTCAATAATGAAAAGATAAACTAATTTAGAAATGAACAAAGAATTTGAATAGACATTTCTCCAAAGAAGATATGCAAATGGCCAAACAACACATGAAAAGATGTTCAACGTCTAGTCATTAAGGAAATGAAACCACAGTGAGATACCACTTCACACACACTAGATGGCTAAAATTAAAAAAGACAGGTAACAGCAAGTGATGGTGAGAATATGGGAAAATGAAACTCTTACACAATGTGCTGGTGGGAATGAAAAATGGTGTAGCCGCTTCAGAAAACAGTCTTGACAATTTCCCAGACAAGTAAATATAGAGTTACCGTATGACCCAGTAATTCCATTCCCAGTATATACCTAAGAGAGATGAAAACACATGTCCACACACAAACCTGTACCGGAATGTTCACAGCAGCATTACTCATAATAGCCAAAAAGCAGAAACAACCCAAATGTCCATCACCAGATGGACAGATAAAGAAAACGTGGTCTATCCACACAATGGACTGTTATTCAGCTAAGAAATGAAGGACTGAGATGGGCTACCATACGGAAGAACCTGGAAAGCACACTGCTATGTGCAAGAGGCCAGCCACAAAACAACACCCATTGTGTGATTTCATTCATACAACATGTCTAGAATGGACAAATCTATAGACAGAAAGCAGGTTAGCAGGTGCCTGGGGTCGGGGGTGGGAAGCTGGGGTGGGGGGGGAGGTGACAGCTAAAGAGTACAGGGTTTCTTTTCGAGGTGATAAACATGTTCTAAAATTGACCGTGACGATAGGTACACAACTCTGAATACACTGAGACTGAAGTTTACACTTTAAATGAGTGAATGGTGTTGTGTGTGAATTTAAATGGGTGGATTATAATACATGTGAATCTCAATAGATGGAATGTGTTTAAAGGTCATCGAGCTCCCACCAGCTCCTCCTGGGTTCTCTCCTGGAATCCAGCCGTCATGCTTTTGAGGAAGAGCAAGGAGCCCCACGGAGAGCCCAGGACTAATTGTTACAACTGCCAGCGCAAGCTTAGGTCCCAGCTGACAGCCTGCAATGGCCTTCTTCCGATTTCAGTCCCAGCCTGGCACAGTGTTAAGCAAGAAACTGCTCTGGCTTTAGCTTCCTCATCCCAGAAATGGGAATAAGAACGTGAATGAGACAGCTAAGTATGTATGGCAGACGTTTGAATCCTGCAAAGTGATCTACAAATAGCGTTTACCAGTAAGATCAACCTACTTGAACATTTGCATTCTTCCATTATGTGCCAGAACACTGACGCGGCTAGAGGCCAGCGGGCAGCCTGGCCGGCCACAGGCCACACGTGCGTGTCCTTTTCCCAGAAGCCCTGCAGCCTTGCAGGCTGCGCGTCTCTTCCCTCCAGCACAGCAGCAAACTCATGAATTCTTCATGGGCACACCACTTGTGTTTATCGAGCACAAAATGCTCCAACAAAGTTCAAGCTCAGACTAAAAGGAACCTCATTTTATCTCATTAAAATTGCATTTTTATTTGGTCTTGCATAGCTAAAAAGAAAAACAGGCTCCAACTGAAGCCATTTAAAAAAATATATAAGTGGCAACTAACATACTACCTCATTTCAGATAATGAAACCTTTCTTTTGAAATTATACTAACCAATAAACTCTTCAATAAATTATACTGCTTTAAAACAGTACAGTAATTCACTGTTTTAAAGAGAACCCCAGTGATTCTTTATGAAAAGCAGATGCACATGACGTAATTCCATTTCTCAGGTATGTACACTAAGGTTACAGCCTTGCCCAAATACACAGGCAAACAGGTTCAGCAATGTTTGGTAACTTAAAAAAAATTTTTTTAAGAACAATCTGGATGTTCGTTATCAACTGAATATAATTAATAAACACCAGAATGCATACATATAATGGAACAGTAACCACAAAAACCATGAATGAACTACAGCTACATGAATTAAGATAGGTAAATGTCATAACATGACATTGAAAAGTAAGTTGAATATACACAGTATGACATCATTTATAGGAAGTTCTCACAAATGGAAAATGAGGGGCCGGCCCGGTGGCTCAGGCAGTTGGAGCTCCATGCTCCTAACTCTGAAGGCTGCCAGTTCGATTCCCACATGGGCCAGTGGGCTCACAACCACACGGTTGCCAGTTTGATTCCTCGACTCCTGCAAGGGATGGTGGGCTCTGCCCCCTGCAACTAAGATTGAACACGGCACCTTGAGCTGAGCTGCCGCTGAGCTCCCGGATGGCTCAGTTGGTTGGAGCGCGTCCTCTCAACCACAAGGCTGCCGGTTCGATTCCTCGACTCCCGCAAGGGATGGTGGGCTGTGTCCCCTGTAACCCGCAACGGCCAACTGGACCTGGAGCTGAGCTGCGCCCTCCACAACTAAGACTGAAAGGACAACAACTTGACTTGGAGAAAAAAAAAAGTCCTGGAAGTACACACTGTTCCCCAATAAAGTCCCGTTCCCTTCCCCAATAAAATCTTTAAAAAAAAAATGGAAAATGACAGTATATATGATTTTTGGATGCATACATGAAGGTCAGAAACCCTACTGCATGGGTGGCCATGGAAACACAAATTCAAAACAGTGGTTATCTGGGGGCGTGGTGCAGTAAGGAGCTGGGTCCAGGAAAAGAACCAACAGCCTCAACTGTGCATGTATAAGAGCTTATTTCTTACGCTGGATGGAGGGTACATGTCTGTTCTATGTTCGTTTATTAATCTGTCCAGTCGTGTGCCACATAACAACATTTTGGTCAACAGCAGACCGCATACCTTGGGTCCCCTAGATTTTAATGGAGCTGAAAAACTGTCGCCTAGTGAGGCCGCAGTGACGTAGCACAACGCATGACTCACGTGTGTGTGTGACGTTGGTGTCAACACACCCACTGCACTGCCGGTCGTATAAAAGCAGAGCTCATCAGTCATGTACGGAACATAATACTTGGTCATAAACGCCTGTTACTGGTTTGTGTATTGACTCCACTAGACTTTTACGTTCCTTCAGAGGGGACTCTTTCTCCTTATAAAAAAGTTTGCTGTGACACAGGAGCCGTGTTATCCGGCAGCAGCCTCATCCGTCTTGTGTTTATGTGTCTCGTGGGGGCACCATTTCCTCTTGATCCAATCTTGTGGTGTTCTGTGCAGTAAGCGGCCGTCCAGGCTGGTAGCCCAGGGCACTAGGTGTGCGGCAGGCGGGGCCACCTAGGTGTGTGTAAGTGCACTATGGTTTTGTAAACAGACTGTTCTGGCTGTGTGATGTGAGTGTTTATGAACTCGACGCAGACACAGCTACCAGAGAAGTGTCTCCTTCACCCGGAAAGGTCAGCAAAGGGAGTGCTCCACATTGCCGAGAACCCTACGTCTCCACGCCCCACCCCGTGCTTTTCACACTGCACACAGAACTCCTTCAGAAAGCTCAACATCCTCAGCCATCAGGGAATCGCGGAGTCAAACCACAATGAGATACCGCTTCACACCCAGTGGGATGGCAAAAATTAAAAAGATACTGTAAGTGTAGACTAGAAGACGGAGAAATCGAAACCCTCAGACACTGTTGATGGGAACAAAAAAAAAACCTGTAGAGACGCTTTGGAAAACAGGGTGACAGGTCCTGAAAAGGTCCAATAGTTGCCACATGACCCTGCAATTCCACTAAGTATATGCCCAAGAGAAATGAAAACATACATCTACACAAAAAATTTGCACAGTATTATTTATAACAGCCAAAATGTGGGAACAGTCCAAAGGCCCATCAACTGATGAACGGATGAATCGGACGTGACCTTTGTACACAATGGAACATTACCAGGTCATAAAAAGGAACGGAGCGCTGACTCACACTCCAACATGGGTGGACCTCGAAAATATCACGCTACGTGACACAAGCCAATCACGAAGGACCAGATACTATATGATCCCATGTATACACAAAATGTCCAGAATAGGCAAATCTATACAAACAAAAAAAATCGGTTAGTATCGCCCGGGGCTGGGGAGGAGGGAACACTGCTGATAAACACGGAGTTTCCCACTGTGGTGACGCAAATGTCCTCAAATTGACTGTGGTGGTGGTTACAACTCTGAATATACCAAAAACATTGAATCTTGCCCTTGAAATGGGTGAAACATATGGTATGTAAATGATATTTACAGAAAGATGTGAAAAGGAAGAATTCAGGAAGGGAAGAAGGGACAGAGAGCAAAGGACCAGAAGGTCCCCTCCCTGACCCAGGTACCCAGGAAGGGGAGTGTGCCCTGGGGGCTGGGCTCGATAAGCACCAAGGGCCTGGGTGACCAACGTCATTCAATAAACCGGTAAACAGGCCCGAGTCCACTCGGAACAACAAAAGTCAGCAATGCTACCGTCACAGAACGAAACATTTCAGTCCACTTCACGTAAAAATGACAGAAAATGACTGTATCACCCTGTCCCAAACTAAGACGATGAAACTTGAGTACTGATTTGTTGTCACCAGGCTACAGTGGGACTGTTAGCTGTTTTTTCTGGGTACGATTTGTATACATCCTGATGATCACACAACCCAGCCGCTGGGAAGAACTCTCGGACGCAAGAACAAACGACTGAGAACTAATGAATCATCTAGGTTCCCGCCCTGGGACGTGACAGAGGCTCACACCTAAGTGAGAGGGTTGGGTCCAAAGGGACAGCATCAGGTGGGTCAGGGAGGGGCAGGCGGAGAGGTGCCCCAGGATGGCACTCTGAAGGGACCCCAACTAGAAGGACCTCCCCCATGCTGGCCCCCTCCACTAAAACGCCCCACTGGGAAGGGGAAGGGGAACAACAAAGAATGGGGTAAAGCTAAGGGTTAATGCAAGAACAGGGTCGCCGCCAGGCGGTGGTCATTGACCAGGACAGGCTGGAGACGTGCTCAGAAGGGAGAACGCACAACTGAAGGAGACGGGCCCCTGACATCAACGCCAGCTCTGCAGGGTTCTGTCCAGGCTGCCTGGACACCACAGGTCAAGGAAGTTGCAGAAAACTCACGATGGGAGACTGTCTGAGGGCCTGCCTGTGGACAGCCAAGCTCTGAGGCCTGGTCTCCACCTGGACAGCGCGCACCGTGACACAGGCATGCCTTGACGGTCACTGGCCACCCTGTAATGCTGCTGCTTCATTCAAGTCGCTCCACAAACACGGGCTGAGTACCTTCTCCACGCCAGGCCCCACGCTGGTGCTGGGAAGACAGCAGGGAGCCAGGGAGCGCCTGCCTGCCCGGCTGCTCCCGCAGGACTGGGTAAACCTCAGGACACAGGAAGCGCTGGAGCAGGAGAAAGGTGGGAAGCAGAGGAAAGTAACGGCGGATGGCAGGGAAAAAGGAGCTGTCAGAATGCAGTGCTGCAGGGCCTCCGGGTGGTGAGGAGCAGGTAACCTCTCCTGCACGTCCTGGAGAATTTCTTTCTGGTGTGAACTCGGACCCCCGACACCAAGGTGCCAACTTTGAAACTAAACTCATTAGACAAGACCAACTTTTTTTTTTTAATTGACAGTTAAATAGCTGTGGGTGCAAATAGCAAAGAGTCAAAGAGTGAAGACTGAGGAAATAAAAGGATGGAAAAGAAAGAAATGCAGCTAGTGTCCTATGCATCATGAAACAAGAGAAAAGCTCAGTGACCACGCCTCCGAGGAAACGCCTCCCTGTATTTCAGGTCTCCGCAGCACACAGGCCACCGTGCGGTGAGCTTCCACTTACACATCAGCTCCTCAGCCCCTGTTCTCCCAGCACAGGCACCACTCACTGCCCCTGTGGGTTCAAGGGTTTTCCAAACACACACTGAATTAGCGACTGATTTACCATTAGGCTCCTTCTAACCCTCAGCAAGGCTCCCCAGATTTATAAAACATGTGCGGAAAAAGTAAGTTTTCCAAGGAAATTGACTTTAGAAGGCTTCGGAGGAAAATGTATGAAACACATTATTACAACAATAAACAAGCCCATCGGCCCTTCTGAGAGCAGAAGCTGAAACTCTCCTCTGCCCCGTGGAGTCCCCTGCAGAAACGCGAGGCCCTGCGGGGCACACCCCGCTCCACCTGGCTGTAATGCTTCCCCTGACGGGCAAGCTCTCAGCAAGCTGGTGTCCCCACCGGGCCAGGAGCTCCCTGCATAAGGGCCTGGATTTTGTCTCCTGTCACACTCCCTGTGGCCCCCAGAACCCAGCGAAAACTCGGGCAATTACGGAGCCAAAAAGCAAGTTGTTTCATGGACATGTCTTGATATATGCATAGGTATATAGATAACTAAGCACGTTTACAATAAATTCTTCACTTGAAAAGAAGCCATGGGTACAGAGAACAGATCGGTGGGTGCCATTAGTGTGGGGTGGGGGCGGGTGAAATTGGTGAGGGGGTCAGAAAGCACAAACTTCCAGTTACAAATAAACGAGTCCTGAGGTGAGGGACAGCATGACGACAACAGTTAATGATACCATATTATGTATTTGAAAGTTGCTTTGAGTAAATCTTAAAAGTTCTCATCACAAGAAAAAAACTGTGTGGTGACGACCTTAACGAGACTCACTGTGGTGACCATCTTACAATGTACACAAATACCGAATCATTCTGTCACACGCCGAAAACTAACACAATGTTGTCTGTCAGTTACATCTCAATTTAAAAAGCAATGTGTGTTTATCATAGAAAACTTGAGAAACTATGAATAAGGAAAAGGAACCCTTTTGAAATGAACATGGAGGGGCACTTTGCCAGCCTGGCAGCCGGACAGCACAAGCCCATGTCCCTAGGTGGCTCCCCTTGTGGCTTCTCCCAACTGCCTCTGGACTCCCGCACAAGGAGCCCTCGCCCTCCCGCCCTCCCCGCCCCGCCCCCGTTTCCTGCCCCTCAGGCCCTCCGCGAGCCCAGCCCTCCCTCCACGAGCCCAGCCCTCCGTCCTGCCTTCTTCCCTCTTTGGGGAAACCATGCTCTCTCCCGACTACTGACCATCTCTGGGTGATGATTCTCACACAGCTGCCACCAGGCACCGCTGCCAGCTCTGGGCCACACACTCACCGCGCACACCACCGGGTCCATCCCAAGTCAGCTTTGCCCCAAATGCCACACCTCACACCTAGTTCAGTGTCCCTCCCTTGGACAGCAATGACACCGCCGGTCACCCAGGAACAAAACAACGGCTCGCCCTGCCTGACACTCCCTTACTCCCTCTTCCAGGCCCTCCTGGCCCTCCCTGGGCCCCCCTGCTGTCCCCACCAGCCTGGGGCAGAGCTCCGTTCCTCTTCCCCTGACCACGTCATCCACTGCTCCTGTGACTTGATCTCCAAGAGCCCAAAGTCACCCCTCCCTGACGCACACCACCCTCACTCAGCCCGACTCCACATCCTCCAGGACCACGAAACCTTTCACACATCTATGCCCTCCTCTCTGTCGCCCCCTAAGGCAGAGCTGCAGCTGCCTCCCCGCTCCTTCCCAACTGAAGTCTGCAAGGTCTGCCTGCTGCCCTTGGGGAACAACTGGAACCTTTCAGGTGCATGGCCCTCCCCTCCCCCTCACACCCACTCCCCCAGCCTGGGGCCAGCCCACCCCCCCACAGCTGGCCTACGGCCCACCCCCCACCACAGCTGGCCTACCGCCCACCCCCCACCACAGCTGGCCTAGCGCCCACTCCATCTGGCCATCCTTCTCCCCTTGGTCAGACCCCTGGGAGCAGGGCTTTTCTCTCTCTTATCCACCTTTTCCTCATCAGTCCTTCCTTCAGGCCACCCTCACTGCCCAGAAGACCCAGCCGCAGCCCATCTACAGGACACCCCCCCAACACCCAAATAATGGATGTGGGGGGAACGGACTGGCCCTTCCAAGCCCCGTCTGATGCCACCCCGACCTTCCTTCGGAATCTCCCATCCCTCCTGTCACAGCGCACCACAAGCCACGCGGTGGGGTTCCTGGCTGGTGTCCGTCTCCCCAAGAAAAGGCAGGCCTCTCCACGGCAGGGACCACAGCCCGTTCACTTCTGCACAGCCCAGCGCCTGGCATGCAGGCAGAAGGCACCCATCAGTGCCCACTACAGTTACGGCTCTCTTCCTTCCCGCGCAAACACCTGAATGATTGGCCTTTTACACTGAAGGAGTGAAGCCCAAAGACGAAGCCGCTGTCTCACGACCAGCTACGAGCTCTGCCCTCGCAGGGGCTCCGGCGTCTCCCTGGCCTGACCGTCCTGTCAGAGCTCCTCAAAATCACCATGCTCTGTGAAATCACAGTTGGCT
The DNA here is from genome assembly GCF_004115265.2 of Rhinolophus ferrumequinum. Taxonomy (NCBI): domain Eukaryota; kingdom Metazoa; phylum Chordata; class Mammalia; order Chiroptera; family Rhinolophidae; genus Rhinolophus; species Rhinolophus ferrumequinum. The sequence continues at coordinate 2,657,023 of NC_046293.1, forward strand.
GGAAACCTAAATGCCACGATGGCTCTAGTGACTGGTTCTGGAACAGAAAATTAACCCAAGATAGAGATTAATTCTAAAGAGAAAATAAAATGGGTCCCGAGCCGACATGTCTCTATAAGCCGTTCCATGACACGTCACTCATTGTCTAACCCACAGGACAACCAACCTGGAAACTGTCACAGCAGAGGCGGGCTTATTCTCGAAACAGAAAAGGTAGCGTTCTGTGCTCTCTCCCTCCCCCCCAATAAAACAAGTCCCAGTGCCCTCGCCGGAAGGGAGGGGGAAATACTGTCACTCGCCTATAAACACCATAAAGCTGCGGCTAATCATCGCCCGACCTGTCTGAATTCTGGAAGAAGCACGGCCAGCCCCCGCCCCCATTTCCTTTCCCACCCACGGCCTGGCCTTAGCACCTGCGAGAGGCAGGTGCCCCGAGCACTCCCTATGGACTTCCGCCTGCCTCCAGGGTCCACAGTGACGCTGAGGGACTGGTCCCCTTCCCAAGGCCCTGTCCTCTGCCCCGCGTCTCCACACACGCCATGCGCACACCCACTGAGGGCTTTGGGCCAAGGGCAGGAGCTCATCCAGCGGACAGGATCGAACACTGTGTGTCTGCCGGGTGTGAGCGTCAGAACCAAGCCTCGTTTGCGAGTTCAGTAGAAATGCTTAGGGAAAGAAAGCTCCTTTAAAACCCTGCAGCAAGGTATCCGAGGGCCCAGGTGGACACAGCCGCGACGTGGCGCATTTAAGATTATATCAGGAGGCCTAGCCCCCAGCAGCATGGCCAAGCTCAAGCGTGCAGCCTGTGTGAGAAGGAAGACGGCAGACGATGGCCACGCTAGCCTGGGCAGTGCGCACGCCAGGGCGAGGACGGTTCCCTGACAGTGCCAGTGACCTCCAGACACCGGGGGGAGGGGTCCCAGGATAAGCAAGAACACGCAGGAAGGGGCCCGAGGGGTCAGGGGCCCACAAAGGTAGGGGGCAGTGTAGCCAGAAAGGACTGTGGCCTGAACAGATGCCTGAGCTCCAAGCCAGACCACTCGTAGGAGCTGCGGGGAGGCGGGGGGGCACTGGGCAAAGCCCCAGCCTCCCAATGGCTGTCCGTGCGGGCCTGGCGCGGCACGCGCTCCTGCGTGGCGCGGTCAGTAACGTGTTCAGCCCTCACTCCCAGGGGCACTCAGGGCCTCCACGGCCACTTGGCCGGCTGAACTCACAGAAGCTACACGCACCTTTTCACCTGGGCCCCGGGAGGGAATCTCCATGTAAATCCCCAGAAAAGAGGAACAGCATTTCACAACAGGGTACAAAAAGACTGGGGATACTCAAAACAAAAGTTCCCCATGGCACGGGCCCCGTTCCCTGGGGCCTCCTGACCCTCTGCCTCTCCCCTGCGAAGGGAACATCGGGGTGAACCTAGAAGCTGCTCATCCCGCCCCTAAGGAGCCCCCAGAGGTGCGGGAGTCGGGCTGCACAGGAAGCACGTGCCCAGCTCCCAGCCGGAGGAGCCAGGGGCGGGCCGCAGGCTGAGTCGAGGCCCCAGGGCCAGGCCCACTCCGCCACCAGCTGCAGTCCCAGCTCCGTGTCTGCACAATGGGGAACACCAGTACCCCAGGCTGGGAGGACCCAAGGTGCTGCAGTGTGAAGAGCCTGGCACAGGGACGCACACAGTAAACTCTTGCTCGGATGAGGGTCACTACAGGCCCATGTCACCTCCCTCTGAGCTTCGCCTGCCCTGCCCTGCCCTGCCCTGCCCTGCCCTGGGACGGTCGTTCACAGCCACTGTCCCCAGGCTCCTCAAGGAGAGACCCACCAGGCCTTCAGTCGTGTCTGGCTCCCAGGGCCCGGCACAGAGGCACAGGCCACGCCCGCCTGTGTGCAGGGACCCGAGGGCCTGCGTGGGCCAGTCCTCCAGGGCACCTGGTTGACTGAGGATCCACGAGGCTGAGAAGTGGCCAGAGGAGGACGAAGCCCACTGGAGTAGGCAAGGAGGGAACGGGGGTCACTCACGGACCCCTCTTTGTGCCACCGCCTTCGTACTAGCAGCACACAGGCCAGGCCAGACGAGGGCAGTTCGGGGACCGGAAGGGCAGAGAAGTGGGCTCTCCGTGCATGCTCTGCTCACTTCCATCCATGACCGTGATCTTGTCTTCACTACACTTGGGGAAGTGGATACTTCCTCCTGCTCTTATTTTCAAAAATTCAAAAAAAAAAAATCTGCAGTCATCAGGAATTTATTTTTCAAAAAGCATTTTTGTCCTCACTTACAATTTACCCAAAAGAATCTGGATTTGCTACATTAGACAAATATGTAGGAGGGGGGCACAATCCACATAAAATTTATTTTTCAAACTGTTTCCAGACAAAATAAAAGGCACTGAATAACATAAAAATGTGACCACTGAAAAACAAGCAAGCACAAAGAACCGTGAATACAGCAAAATCCCACCCACTGGTGATTTGAGCTCCAGCACAGCCATCTCCACTCACAGACGGTGACCAGAGAAACCCAGCCCCACCAAACACGCCGGCACCGGCCGGGCGCAGACTCCCAGGCTCCACAGAAACAGAGAAACAAAGAGGCACTCAGTCCAAACAGCCGCTTCAAAAACACAAGCAAGGAAACAAACAGGTGTACAGAACCGAGCAGGTTTCGGCAGCATTCCGTTCCTTGCGGTTGTAGGACCGAGGTCCCCGCTGGCTGTAAGCAGGAGGCCGTTCCCAGCCGCTAGAGGCCACCGGATCCCCTGGCTCACGGCCCCCTCCTCCATCTTCAAAACCAGAAGCACAGGTCAGATGGGGCCCTCCCAGGACGACTCTGACCGCTTCTAAGAGCTCACACAACTCCACTGGCTCCAGCAGACAACCCAGGACAATCTGCCATCCCAAGGTCAGCAGACTAGCAACCGGATTCCTCTTTGCCATGTAACGTGACATTTCCCAGGTTCCAGGCACGAGGGCGGCTGTTATTCCGCCTCCCACACCCCACCCCTCAGGCAGAACCCTAGCGATCCCCTCACCCGCCAACATGCAGCCCATCAGTGAAACCTGCAAGCTCCACCTCCACGGGCCCTGACCCTGTCCGCTCCTGTCCACCCCCACAGCCACTGCCCTCGTGGTCCCCTCCCGAGGCCCACTTCCTCTCTCACCCTCTTCCAGGATGAACGGCGTCATAGTGCCACCCTGCTGTGCCTTCTCATGGCTCTTAGGACCCAGACCCAAATCTCCTCCACGGCCCGCAAAGCCCTGCTCACCTCCCACCCTCATCTCACACGCCCCCCTCATGACACCCCCCCAATGGCCACTGGCCTCGCAGCAGGGTGTGTCCCGCCAGGAGAGTGGACACTGTTTACACATCTGCGTGTTCACCGTCTCCTCACCCGTGGCCTCTGAGGCCACAGCTCAGCACGGCCCCGGGCACCAGGAAGGTGCTCCTCGGTCGCGTCTGAATGAATGAATTACGCCCCTGACAACGCCTCTCCTTCCACTGGTGAGTGCCGGTGGCCTGCTGAGGCGACTGCCTCGTGTGGCGGGAGACTCCTCGTGGCTCTGACAGCTGTAAGCCGAAAGTGGTCACAACCACGACGCCGTGGGCGACCTTCTGCTCCAGCTCCACCCCGGGCACCCACAGCCTCGCCCCATTCCACGTGGGCCCTTGTCGCCGCCATCCCACTTACAAATGTCATTCCTCACTGCGCCAGCTGCCAGCATCCCCTTCCGTCAGCACCGCACACTGCCAGGCAGCACTAAAATAGCAAGCACGGGACCCACAGAAAGGCGGCCTGTTCTCACACCCGGTGTGTAGGATTTTGTCTTGGCATTTAAAGTGAAGCGTGACAAGAAGGCCAACTGCACTGCATAAGCCACAGCCCCTGGGGAGCCGCCAGTCAATGGCCCAAGAAAGAACAGGCCCCAGGGAGTCAGACACTGACCCTTTTCTGATTCTCATCCCGCCACCATCCTATCTCCCTCTCCCGAGAGTCACAACAGCTCCTAAGCGGCCTCCATGCCTCTGTCCCCCCAGCCCCCACCTGCCTTCCACACAGCAGCCCAGGTAATCCTGCCACACCCAAGGCAGGTGGCGCCACTCGTCTGCCAAGAAGCCTCCCGGGTGCCCCCTTCACTCAGAAGAAAAGACTGGAAGTCCATGTCTTCGCTGTGACCACGAGGCCCACCCGCGGCCCCCGACGCTGTCCCCTGCCCTCGGCTGTCATGGCCCCTTTCCTCTCCTCCTCAGTCACACCAGGCCGCTCCCGAACCACGGCCTCTGCACTGGCTCGTCCTCTGCCCGGACCACCCTCTCCCGTCACTCAGGGGACCTGTTCCCTCCCCTCCCGCAAATCCTGCTCACATGTCACCTCCTGCATGAGGGGTCCCTGACCACTTTAGCAGCATGAAACCCTCCCCACTGCACCTGCCTCCAAAGCACCTAGCCGCCCTCCCTGCTCTGTTCTGAGAGCAGTTATCGCCTTCTAACAGTTCGCGCCCGGCTTCACTCAGGTACTCTCTGCCTCTCCCACGCCACTGCGAGCTCTGTGACAGCACATTCGCGTCTGTTTCGTCCGCTGATGTATCTCCAGCACCTGCAACTGTTACTGCACACAGTATGGCTTAAATAAATATTTGTTGAATACATTATCAAGCTCTCCACGTGTCCAAGAGGTCTCCTCTCATTCTCATCAAAAAGAACCAGATGAGGCCAAACACACATCCTCCTGCAGATCAGAGCCACTTCAGTCTAACGCAGGTCCCTCCAGTTACACGTGCAGAAATTGGCAGCACCAGGAGCGACAGGACCTGGCAAAGGTCAAAGAGATGAACAGAAAACGAAGGCTAAAACCCAGACCACGGACTCCTCATCAGAGGTCTTTCCACCATACCACACATCCCGCTTTGTCCACAAAAGAAATGTCTAAGAAAGCACCAGGCAAATACACCACCTAAGAGCCAGGATGCGCAGAGGACAGGGGTCTACAAGCAAGACCGCCTCTTGTGCAGGATGAGACCTTGGCCAAAGGACTTATTCCGTCTAGGTTAATCTAAAAGATAGTTTCTTTCAATCAAGCACCATTTATCAGCACTAACAATGCAAAGATGAGGAAGGCACACACCCTGAACTTGGCAGAGCTCACCGTCTAGTAAGGAAACAAACAGAAAGCAACACACTCAGTCTGGTGCAAAAAAAGGCATGTTAGTCCAGACTGCATGAAAACAGGCAAGGCTTTGCAAGGAAGTGCGCTGCAGGTGAACTTTAAAAGTTCAAGTAGTAATAATAACCAGGCATAGGGGAGGCAAGGAGGGAGAGAACCTTCTGGTCGGGATCAAACAGCATGCCCACCCAGGAACCTGCAAGTCCATCAGCACCGCTCAGGGCGAAGTTCAAGCAGGGAGGGTGGGAGATGCGGCTGAAGAACTAAGCCGGCATCAGGCCTTAGGCGTCACGCAAGGACACCTCCGCTTCTCAGCACGGCGTTTCGGGGCCTTTAAACCACGCCTGCCTCAGTGAGTGTCACGTGGAAGACAGAGTGCGTGTTTCATAAACTCTAAAACCCTGGGGAGACCAAACATTTGTATATACAGCACCAAGAATAGCAGCTGGCAAGCTGTAAGTGTCCAGTGACCATCAGCCACAAGTGCCACAAGGAAGTACCGTGAGAGAATTATTATTGTATTAAGGAATCGCTGATTATTCACGGCTGCCTACATAAAAAACCCTAACAGTTACGTACTTTGTGCTGAGTGCATCCCTCCTCCTCTGAGTTCCCCTGGGTTGAGGTCCACACCCCAAAAAAAAGAGTTGAACAATCACGGAAAGCACTGAAAGCGCTGGAAAAGCCCACGTCTGGCCAGGATCCCTGACAGCACTGCGGTCGTGCAGGTTAAGACGAGTGCATGGCGAGTGGTCACCACGGTCCACCAGCAGGAAAAGAAAAAGGACAGACCTTTGCAGCTCGCCCTGTCACCTGAAACAGCAGCACTGGCAGAGGCAGGGCCAAAGGAAGCAGGGGGCCCCCACACAGCGGCTGCACAGGCCTTTCTGGTGGGGCCAACGTCTCCTCTGTGCCCTGCTCTCTGCAGTGACAGCCTCTAACGGTCCTCCACTGCGACTCTGCCACTGTGACACCGGAGCTGTCTCAGAAACACCAGACACAGCACAGTACCAAAATCAAAGGAAAAAGAAAGTCTCCCAGAAGACAGTGGAGGGCTGTGTAGTGTCCTGTGTTTGCCATAACCCTCTCACCATTCTGGAGACCAGAGTTCAGAACCGAGCCATCGGCAAGGCCGTGCGCTCTCCGGCGTCCCCAGGAGCCCATCCTTCCTTGCCTCTTCGGGCCCCCGCTGGTTTCCAGGGTTCCTCGGCTTACAGATGCATCGCGCCCATCTCTGCCTCCCTCGTCACATGCCATCCTCCCTATGTCTGTCTCTCTGCGTCCACATTTCCCTGCTCTTCTAAGGACACCAGTCACTGGACTAGGGCTCACTCTAATCCTGTGTGACCTCATTTTAACCTGATTACATTTGCAAACACCCTATTACCAAAGGAGGTTATGTTCACAGATTCCAGACAGGCATGAATTTTGGGGGGACACTACTGAACCCAAACCAAGGACAAATTACCAAAAGACATGGTCATCAATCCAAAGGTTTATTCACCATTATAACTCCATACAGGAGCTCAAATATTCTTTTATCTCAGTTGGTTATTAAGAATTAGAGTTTATTTAGACTGAGGAGGAACCACACCCCAAGACCCGAAACCAAGACACAGAAGTTGCACGGCCACGAGCCTCCTTTTCTCTGGCGTCTGTTACGGAGCGTTTGTCGCGGGCACTGCGGGGCCCTCCTATTCTCCGCTAGTCCAGGATTTTCACATCATCTTGGACGCTGGTTTTGGAGAAAGTTTTTGTTCTTCAATCAAGCACAATCCTATCGAGTCAAATAGGGTCTTTGGCCACTTTTGGTGGCACCCCCGCCCACGGTCACTGTTGACTCCCGGTATCGTTTCTCACTGGACACAGTGAATTCCCAAGTTCCCAACTGCACCACTCAAACAACAGTGTGAACTATGCAACACCCACAAGTTGTGCTTGTGAATGATTCCACCACGAGTTACTGTAACACCACAATCGTAACGTTTCAGTATCTCAGACTTTAGATTCCAACGGCACAACTTGTGTGTGGAAATCCCGAAGTTCATCTCTAATCTCTTTTCACCCGCAGCTGAGTTTCCCCGGTTTTTTCCATGGACGCGTCTCCACACTCCCCAGGGCCCTGGCCAGGGCTCAGTGACACGCCAATCAGATCAGGACTTTGGAGCTGCACAGCTTCCAGGCTGCACCCAGGTCACTGCTGTCACTTACATTGTCCTTTTGTGTTTTAACCTTGTATGTGTTTCCCGCTGCTGACTCAAGACAGGAGTTGGTTCTGAGGCCCAAAGTGGGAACCTGGACGTGCCCCGGGAGCCTCAAATCCCGCCCCCCTCGCTCCCAGCGAAAGCGGCAGCCGCGGGGGACACAGGCCACAAGTGGGTCAAAACCACCACGCCCCGTGCACACACCGGTCTCCCCGGGAGGCACAGCCCGTCTCGGCCGGTGCCCGGACTCCACCGAACTCCTCGCACCACGGCCGAGTCCGGTCCTCTCCGCTTCCCCAGGGAGCCGCGGACTTCGCGGAGCAGAGCCTGCCGGTGCGGGACCCCTCGCCGGCAGCCGGCAGCCTCTCCTCCCCGCCTCTAACCGCGCTCCCGCGGGAAGCCACCGGCGTCTCCCAGCCTCACGCCCGCACCCCCAGATCCCTTAACACCCCCGGGCCGTCTCCTCAGAGCCCAGGTTACCCCCTCGGGGTCGGGACTCGACCCACCGCCCTCCAAGCCGACGCGCCCACCTGACCTATGACCCCTGACCCCGACCCCGCGCTCCCCGTCACACCCACCTGCCCGGGACCTTGCTGTTGCTGCGCTTCCAGAACTGCTTCCTGGCCCCGTCGCTGGCCATGGCCCCTCCTCATCCCTCAGACCTGCGGCCCCGACACCCCGAGTGCTGCTGGCCTGCCTCGCCGGCCCTTTTCTGTACCCCGGGTGGCCCCTCAGCCGTCCCGGGACTCCCGAGCTTGGAGCCGAGAAGCTCTTCCGCCTCCCTCCGGAAGTTGTGTCTCCGCACACTCGGAAGTCCCGCCTCCGTCCCAGGCGCGCATGACGCAGGGAGCGGGACGCCCGACGTCGTTAAAGGGCGACGCCGGGACGCGTCGCGGGGCAAAGCGGCGGCCTGGGCCGGCTGGCCCGCCCTCCGGCCCGGGTCTGGCTCCGGGTCCTCTGAAGGGCGAAGCCGCAGATCAGTTATATTATTATGGGTTCAGTTATATTGTTATGCTTTATTTCTTAAGGTAGTGGATGTATTCAGGTTGTGTTCTATTCTTTATGAGGTTTTGCACTTAAGTGAAACGTTTCATACCCCATTAAAATACAATTATGGAGCTCTTCTGTGCTGTGCCCTGAGCTGCTTCACACTCTTTTCGGAAAAGACCAGTATAAGTGACGCGTGCACAACATTCACGGAGAGGCTTGCAGGAGTCGGGACAACTGATAAGATTTTTGCCTGTTGTTTAAGGTTGAGTAGGTGGTGACCAGGCGAACATGCAAGGATTCGGTCCAGGTAGAAAGAACGTCACTGCTGAAGAAAGATGAGAAAACTGGCGTGCTGGATAACACATGAGTATTTAGTATGGCTAGGTTTGTGGCGGAGGTTGGGTTTCCAGGAGACGTGGTGAGACGTGTTTGCACGCAGGTGGCGTAATGGGGAGGAGAGGTTGGACTGTGATGGGCGACAATGGAGCATCAGGCGTCCCCAAGGGACAGCCCTCCAGAGATGTCTTGAATTGAGACGAGCGGGTGGAGCCTTAGTACTGCTGCCCAGAGCAGTGACTGATGCTGGGCTGCCCCTGGCAGGGGACGCATAATCGAGAGAGGAAGCACCCTTCAGCCGAGAGCCGAGAACTGTTCCCAAGGAGGGACGTATCTCTGAGCCATCAGCCACCAACATTCCAGCAACTGAGGAAATGAGAGACCTTGGTCCTCACGAGGGAACCGGGGCAGCATCTACCACAGTCCACCCTTTGCACCGCTCAGCTCCACTGGCTTCCCCGTTCACTTGTCCTTTCCGGGAAGAACGCCTCCAGGGTTCTCGTGGTCCCTTTCCTGGGGACTTACAAGAGGAATGTTGGCAGGATTTCGGAGCCATAGTGGTCACTCATCGTGTCCCTGTGCCGTTCCCACTGTAGCACCTCTGCTGTTCTAGGTGACTTACCTGGTGGAGTGACCCAGACTCACCCTCGAGGCGTCAGAGCCCCTGGTCATCACGCCCTTCTCAGGCCTCGCCTGCTGGGTTTGTCCACATACCATCAAATTGGGCAGAGAGGCCCCAGTGGTGCATGTCGGTGCCAAACGTATTCTTCTCTGCACCCACTATGCAGTGGCATCCGTACCTCCTCTGAGGTCAGGAGGGGACCCTGTTCCTTGCCTGCTAGTCTCTTGGCACAAGGAGCTGTAACTTAACACTGAATAAGACTCTTCCTGCACCCTTTCTAAAAGCATTTCCACTCTGGGATTCAGGACCTCTAAAAGAGGCCAGAAGTGTGAGAACAGGAAACACACCCCGAGAGTGATAAGTGGGACCACTCCTTCCACCCCTTGGTTCCCACACCCATGTCTTCACGAGAGGAGACACAGCACCCTGCGGGGTATGCACCACGTCCTCGCAGGCTGTAACCTCCTACCTGAAAGGCAGTTTCACTGCTCTGTCAGGCCTGCAGCTTCTGGATGCTGTGGCATCTGTTACAGAGCCAGTGGGTCCAGAGGCCATAGGCTTACACCACCACTTCCTTTGCTGTACAGTGGCTCTCTTGGGCCACTGCAAAGCTGTGCAGGTCTCCTGTGGATGGACCCAGTGTCATGCAGGACGGCCTGCGGGGTCTCTGGTCCCACTCCCCACACAAGAACGCAGGACACGGTGAGGCCAAAAAGGAACACCCACGGAGCCATAGGTAGGGGAGTCACCACTATACTCTCGCTGGCGGCTGGGTTGGAGACACAGGAACCAGGAGCCACACAATTCTCACCCCTCACTGTGCCGCTTGCAGGCTCAGCCACCATCTTCTTGCTAGCCCCCATTTTCTGCTGCCGTAGCCACGGCAGTTATATTAGTGCCCAATGGCTCACTGGTTACAGCTGACGGCCAACTAGCCACAGCTGATGGCCATGTGATCACAGTCGATGGCCATTTACTCCCTGAGCCAGCACCTTTCTATGTGAGGCTGAGAGCCTGGAAACTGCTTTTTGGGGCTCTGTCCCCACACCCAGACACACGATACATGTCAGTAAAGCAGTAACTCCTAACACTACCACTCACATCCCACAAGATTATACTCCATGCAAGGGATGCTGGGAAGTGTAGTCTTTAACTGGGCGTCCATGTTCCTCCTAAAACTCAGAAGTTCTATTATTGAAGGGTGGACAGCAGTCTCTCCCACACTTGCACAGTGTGCTATAGGTGTAGGGAGATGCTTGCCGCAAAGGAACTTTGTGTCTGAGCCTGTCTGCCCCCACTCCCTTCTCTCCCCACTCCCTCCTCACACTTTCTGACCAAACCAAACATGGGAGTGGAAAAGGCCTCCAGCTGCCTCTGTGTGGAGGACACCGCAGACAGGAACAAAACAGCACATTCACAGACAGAAGGAACAGGGAGATGCATGCTGGGCAGGCACCCTAGGCTCTGCAGGTCACCCCTTCAGTTACCTGGAGTCCTCATGCACCCTCCCCGACCGCCCCCCTTTCTTCCCCTCCCCCCTTCACCTTCACAGCTGGCTACCACTGCGTGTAAAGTCCCACCCCCACAGGGAGCCGGCTGTGGTCTCCTGACTGAGGCCCCCCTCACCTGGGGGAGGCGATGCTCTGTCTGCTGGGATCAGATGCAGCCTCTCGTGGTCAGATGGATACAGGAGAGCTGGCATGGAATAAACAAAGACAGCCATATCCTAAAACTTCAGGTGTTGAAATCAGTCCTTCGCTCCAGGACATAATGTAACAAGGCCTTGAGGTAAATCATAAAATTCATCTTGGCCTGACAAATGGAGCAGATCTGATAGATAAAGAGCGGGTTACTTTGCTAATTCCTTTAGGATGGACAAGCAGAACAAACCTGGTAGACGGATTTCATTAGAAGGCGCCAGTTCCCTTCTTCAAACAGCTCCCCTTCCCCACGCAGGCAAGGGAAGGTATAAAAGTAAGAGCTTTTGCCTCAGTCAGGGGGCACCCCCATTCGGGACCCCCTCCCGCTCGGGAGCTGCTGCAACCTCTTCTCCTGCCTCTAATAAACTATCCTGTGTTTAAAACTTTTTGCCTCTCCCTGGTCCGTGTTTCCATTCTTCGGCTTCACGAGACACGATCCCGGCCCGCAGATCCAACATCAGCGACATCAAGATGAGCTCGGACTGAGTCATCCACTTCACAGGAGAAACTCCTGATTTGGATGGGAAAGGGGAGCAAACCCCAATACAAAACAACCCATAGCGCACACGGTGTCCGGCGTCCGGTGTCCGGCGGGAGCAGGGGAAAGGGCGGGAGCCCTCCTGGCTCCTTGGTCAGCGCCCAGCACTCTGGCCCTCCTTTGTCCCTGTGCTCCACCGCCACTTCTGAGACGGGACTGGAAAGGACGTCCTTTCTGGGAGCTGCAGGCCTTTAGTAGCTCCGTTTCAATGCCGTTTCAAGGCTGAGGGCCTGGGGTTATCCTGGGGGCCGAGCTGTGCTCAGCCAGGCTTGGGATTTCCTTACGATACAGCCACCCTAAAATTTTAGTGAAGCTTTAGCCCATTTGTTTCTAGTCAATTCCAAGGGCTGGAAGCCATAGCCAAAAACCTTACCTTGTGGGTAGAATCTAAACTAGATATTTCTGTCTCCTAGTAGGAGGGCACGCCATTCTGCATAAACATCGCCACCTCACCCCCTTAGTTCGTTGTTTTCTGCTGTGAAGACATTGGAAGTAGCCTCAGGTGATGAAATGCCAATTATGTGCTTTGCTACAGACTGCACCCCAGTTGGCAACAAAAAGAAGGCGAAGGAGACAAGCATCTGGGGACATGCCGGAGACAGGTCTGGGGCTGGGCTGGGCTGGGCTGGGTTGGGAACCCTCTGGGCTCCTGCCCCAGGATTTTCCCCTGCTAAGTCACCAGCCTGGCTGCTGAGCTCTCATAACCTTAGCTTAGAGAGAAGGTTTTGTTTTCTTCACCTCTGCTGAACACCAGATTATTCAGTTCTTAACAAAGTGGCATTTTCTGGCTCCTCTACGTTCAGGTAGGCCAGTTTCAGATTTATAATGTCTTAGCAGCTTTCGTGGGACCTCAGTGAGTGAGCCACCACGTCTCCACGCATGAGGCTCCCGGCTGACTCTCCTGGTGCTTCAGTCTTACAGGCACACAGCCCATGGCCCTGGGGAAAGAGGCGACATTGTATTTCTATTAGCCTCCCAGTGCTGCTATGGCAAATTACCCCAAACTAAGTGGCTGAAAACAACACACATCATTGTCTTACAGTTCTGAAGGTCCGAAGTCCAAAATCAGCTTCACTAGATCACCGTCAAGGGTGAAAGCAGGGCTGTTTTCCCCGAGAAGAGGCTCCAGGGCAGGTCTACTTCCTGGCCTCTCCAGCTCCTAGTGGCTGTCCACATTCCTTGGCTTGCAGCCCCTTCCTCCATCTGAAAGCTGGACGCTCCAACCCCTGCCTCATTTGTCACATCATCTTCTCTCACTCTGATTCCTCTGGGACCCTCTTACAGGGACCTGCCCGGGTTATCCAGAAGGATCTCCCTGTCTCAGGGCCCTTAATTTAACCACACCTGCAAGCCCCCTTTTGCCGTACAAGGTAACATTCATGGTTCCAGGGGATAGGGCAAGGAGATCTTTGGGGGGCATTACTCAGCCGACCACAATTCATGGCATAGAGCAAAGGTTCCCAATTTTCCCCATGAGAGACGGGGTCCTCCTCCCTTCCCCTTTTCCCGTGCCCTAACTCAATTCAGCCATTTCTAGAGTTTAGGGTCTGCCCCAGCAACATTCACTTCCTAGTACTACATTCTGCAAGAGTTAGGATGTTGGTAGTTTCAGGAAGGACAAAATCCCGCTCAGATTGGCTTCTATAATCCTTCGAGGCCGAAAGCTTTTCTGAAAGAAATGGTTTATTGGGCTACATGCTAGCCAGAAAAAGGACCAGGTCCTGGGGCGTGAGGTCTAAACCACCAGCAGTAGAGTTCTTTTATACAATGAGCTTGGGGAAGAAAGATATAAGCTGTTTTAAAAGAACTGAGGGGACGGGAGGAGGTGAAGTGGAGCTCGTTCTGGGATAGGCGCAGCGTTGGTAGAAGTGTTCGCTCCTGCGGATCGGTAGCTGACAACAGTTGCGAAGTTCATATGGAAGCAAGATGCAGTGGCACCTGGTAGCTGGCGAGTCTCTAGATAGTCATGGAAACAGCCGCCTAGAAGTTAATTCGGAGTTTCGGATGCAAGCTGTGTTTTGTTGGTTTTGCTCTGGGCTGTTAACTGATTAACCTTCTGTCTCTTCCTTCCCCGTTCCAGCCTGCTGTCATTTATTCAGGGCATCTCGGAATTTTGTCCTTGTCACACTGTTAAGGGAATGTCTTGGCTTCCGTAGCTCCACAAGCCCAGAGGTGACTGAGTTTGGAGAAGGGCTGATACAGCGGCTGGACAGTGACACCCTGAGGTCACAGCATGCCAGCAAGGGAGGGGTGGCATGGACACTGGGGGAGGAAGCCCCTGTCAACCACATCACCAAAGGCAGAAGCCATGTTGAGAAAAACTGATAGATTTGCTGACCTAACACATTAACGTGTTTGTTAATTTTTTCTTAATTGGACAAAACATATGTAGCATGTCTGACACAGGGTTAATATATGGAACTCTTACAAAGAAAGAAGTAAAAGGTTCCAACAGGAAATAGTCTGATTTTTTAAATTAAGTATCTATTTTAAATGTTTGAGTACATAGATCAAAAGACTTATTTAAAGAAGAAATATAAGTGGTAAATGAACAAATATACAATGGAACGTTTTAGTAATTTTTTAAAATAGAAAATAAATGAAATACCATATGGATAGGCCGGCAAAGATGAAAAAGGATGATGTTGGCAACGGTGCCGCGAAGTGGACACACCGATGATGGGAGCGCAAACTGGGGTCACGTTTGTGAAGTGCAGTTTGTCAAAAGCCCTATGAACACACACACGCTTTGACCCTCCAATTTCTCTCCTACGAATTATCCTAAGGAAATATTTGGACGAGTGAGTGAAGATACACACACACAGGTACACTCTCTAACATTATTGAAAACAGTAAAAAGTTGGAAACAATCAAAATGTTCCACTGTAAAGGAAACAGGTTAAATGAATTATGAGGTGGCCAATGTAACACAACCATTAAAAATGAGGACATCAATATGCATGTTTTTTGTGTGTGTTTTTTTTGTTTGTTTTTTTGACAAAGAAAGTTCTTCGCAATATATTGTTAAGTGGAAAAGGTGGATTACAACATTTGTTGGAATAGGTTTTACATATAGACCTAGAAGAAACTTCTAGAAGGCCATTGCGTCAGTTAAGATGTTCCCAAAAGAAGAAAACATGATTCAACTGATTTAAACAATAAAGAAGGGGTTTCATTGGTTCAGCATTTGTAAAGTCCGGTCTGAGAAAGGCTTTGACACAGTTCAATCCAGGCTGCAGACCAATTGTCTGCAGCGTTCCTGTTCCTGTCCCCATTTGTGTGGACACGTGGTCTTCAGGCTGGCTGTCCTCACAGTGGCAACACGGCCAGGAGAAGGAGAGTTTTGCTCTCCAGAGCTACACTCCGATGGGGCCCTGCCTGAACCAGGCACATGGCCAGGACCGCCTGGTTTAGACTTAAATTACTTCTTCCCCGAAAGCAATCACTTTGTAAAGGAGGAGAGCCTTGCCGCCCCTGCAGCCAGGCATGGGGTCAGTCCCTCTCAAACTCCATGACCTCTACAAAATGGGATGTATGTGGGGTGGATGACCATACAACGCCCACCACCGAAAAACACCCAAATGCTAACAGTGGTTGCCTCTGGGTGGACGGATAACAGGAAATTCTTTGGAAATATTTTGTATGTTAAGAAACTCAGAAATATCTTTCAAGGCTCACTTTTCACATGAATTATTTGACCGACTTTACTCCAATAAACATCCCTCCGAATTGACTCTAGCCATTCTTTTCATGAACCTAGTACCGTTTTATAATTTCTTCATATGAGTCTTTCCCATCCTTACTAGCTTTGTTCCTATGTGTTTTATGTAAGTGGATTTGAATATTTTTGCTTCATATTCAGCCCCCACTGTGAAATAATCTCTTATTAGTTCTGATAGTATTTCTTGTTGTTTTTTTTTACCTTATGAAAAAAGGTTAAATTTTTTTTTTAATTTATTGGGGTGACAATTGTTAGTAAAGTTACATAGATTTCAGGTGTACAATTCTGTATTACATCATCCATAAATCCCGTTGTGTGTTCACCACCCGGAGTCAAAAATTTTTTGATGTAAAGAAAAGTAAGACTAAGATCATGGATCATAGAGGGCCTTGCCTGAGAAATCAGAGTGACAAGAGCAGCTGTGTGACTCAGCAGGAGCCCCCGAGACCACCTGCCTAGCAACTGTACCCCTTCTCCCGAGACCCCCCCTTCCCCACACACAGAGTCCCTATGGGTTGCTGTGTTCTCTTGAGCTCCTGCCCCATGGCCATAGTCGTCCGGCGCAGCCGTGGGCATCTGACCTGATCTGGGTTGATGAGTCCCCTCCCCAGCATAGTTTTAGCATGAGAGACAGGATACTGGGCTCTTTTCACAGGGCAGCAGCAGCAAGATAGGAGCTCAGGAAGGCTGGGGCCCTGTCCCCTGCTGTGTGGAGGGGGAGCGATGGGCGAAAAGAGAAAAACAGCGAGGACGGCTTTCAAGACCCTGGATCCAGTTGTTCCTCAGCCCAGCTCTCCCCCTCACCCTGCACAGAGGTCCGCCACCCCTGCGGTCCTGGGAACAGTGACAGCCCAGCCAGGAGGACAGCATGAGGCCAGTCTGGACATCCTCAGAGGGGACCAGCTGTGAGACTGGGACATGTGAGACTTGCTCTATAAACCAGTGGTCACGGATGAGTCACTGGGTGTGGGGAAAAGAGAGTCAAGCTTCCTTTTATAGTTATTTTTTAGCTAAAGAAGGAAAGAAATGAAAATTTGCTAACATTTAGTACATGAATTGATAGAGGTATGTGCATATGATTTATAAAGAACTGTGTACATACTAGGATTTGAGTTCAAAATTTATTTACTGATAGACATGGACAATAAAGTTAGAAGACCCTGGTATAAACGGCTCTTTATTTCCACTCAGTGTCTTATTGCCAATAATAGCAACTGCCGCCTGTTTTCTGCTAAACTATACAATGCGTGTTCCACCCTCCTGTCCTGTTGTCCTGTTGTGCCCCTCGTGCTGGGTGTTCCAGCAAACAGAATGCTCACTGGTTAGACCCAGAGCTGCTCAGACTGGCATGTCATGCCCCAAACTCTGTCTGTGCCCAGCCTGGCATGTGGAACATGCTTGCTGGACTGATTAAAGGTTACGAAATTGTCCTCAATGCCAAGAGTGCTATTTGCCACAGCTGACGTCCTGCCCTTTGCCTCCTCCATCTCCACCCTGAAGAAGGCGGATGCGGGAAGATGCAGATGGGCTGATAAAGCCTTTCCCCTGGTTCCAAGGTTGGGGTGAGCCTTACATTCTGGAAACTTCGATCGGAGCAGGTGCATGGGGAGGAAAAACAGTAGGAAGGAGAGGGACTGTGCCCGCCAGAGAGGAGAGGAAACGTGCCAGGACGAGCATGGAACTCACCCCGCTCAGGGCTCTGTGCCTGACGGGACTCCAGTAGTGTTTCTTTTGTTCTTTACAGCCCAGATGCTCAGTGACCTGAACAAAAATTAAATTCTGGAATCCGGTCTTTATGCGCCCAGCTCTGCGATTATAGCCACACGCCTTGAGGCTCGTGGATGCACTGTGGGGTCTGCACTGGCCACTCTTGTTCTCCTCCTGCTTCCTGGATGACCTGTAGATGTGACTGGTTCTTCCAAAGGAGGGTGATGGCTGCCTAACCATCTCCTTGGTCCATAGCAGGGGCAGGGGACAGGGGAGCCCTTCTGGGGTAATTAGACCCCCTAGTAACGTACCTAAAGGCAGCCTCCAGCCAAGGGACCTAGCCCAGGGCACAGCTGCTGTGACATGACCCTACGGCACCATCCAGGGGACGTCTGCCATGCCTCAGCCCCTCTGTCCCTGTGTGTCCCAGGGTGCAGGCTGGACCTGGGGTGGAAAGGAGACTCGGGGGACAGCTACTCGGGCAGGCCTCTGTTTGGGAATTACCCATCCACGTCCTCGCACGGGCTCAGTCCTTCCCGATCCTGTCCTTGCTTCCCAGGCCCCTCTCCCATCACACATAGGCCCACATCCAGCTCCTCCATGACTCCGGTCCTTCCCAGACGCGGGGAAGCAAGGAGGTACTGCTGAGAGGCGAATTCCCTCCCTGCAGCTTTACCAGTCATCGCTAGATGGCGCGCAGTGCAGCCAAGACTCAGAACGCCGCAGCCAGGAACAGGCCTTGGCCACAATTACCCAACGCCGGAGACTGCTTGGGGAGGCGCCTGGTCCATAGCAATGCATCCGAGTTTGAAGTGAGAACCTGGACAGAGATCCAGGAGCCCTGTGGGAGCCGGGCCTCGGACGCCTGCACCCAAATCCCCCAGATCTTTCTGTCCCTGCTGTAGGGGCAGGCCAGGGAGCCAAGACTGGACACCCCCGGCCTTGAACGTCAAGCAGTGTGTGGAGGGTGGCAGCCAGCAGTGGCAGAAGCCCAGGCCAGCCAAGGCAGGCAGAGAGGGGGTTTCTGATAGGGGTCCATGATGCCAGGCACCCTCCCAACTTGCAGGGCTGGTGGCACCCGCGGGGCTCCGATGTGCTGCCTGAATTCTCTGTCTGCGTCACTCTTGGCGAATTTGCAAGTCCGCGCAGGCTGTGTGTGCCTACCAGCTTCTCACTCTTGTCCCCACCACTCTGGCCACTGGGGTTTCCGGTAGGCGACAACCTCCCACCCCACCTTACCCAGCCGCCTCTGAGCTACTTGGTCAGTAGCAGCAGGCAGGGCATGACTGTCAGGTTAACTGGATAGAAGTGACCGGAAGGAAATGGAGACATGAACAGCGACGGCCACTGCATCCTGGCCCCAGAACCCTTTCACCCCTTCCTGTACCTTTGCTGCTGCTCTGCTGTCCAGACGGCAACTGGCCATGGCAGGATTTACCGTCAAAGAGAGAGAGCTCTTGTTCCCCAGCAGGGCCACATGGTTTGTAGATATCAGTGTCCGGTCTAGAATCCACTTGGGAAGGCCTGGCGCAGGATGTTGCTTGGTAGGACGTGAAAGGAAGGGAACAGAGGAAAGCAGCCAGAGCAAGTCCCAGCCCCTCTCTGGGCCTCATCTTTCCCCAGCTGTAAAATGGGGTCATAATTCCATCCTGTGTGCCTCCATAGTTCTTTGTAAGATCAAGGGAGAAGGGAGGAAGTCGGAGGGAAGAAGTGGGGAGGAAGGGAGAGAGGGAGGGAGGTGGGTAGGGAGAGAATAAGGGGCAGAAGGGACAGGAGGAAGGAGGGGGGAGACTGAACCGGCTTTCTCTCTTTTCAAGCCCCTGATGAGCTGCTGACCTAGGGCTGCCCTCAGCCTGGGCCTCCTTCCTGGAGCTATCAGAGTTGGGTGTGGTCCTGCGTCTTTGTAGCAGCCGCTCTTGGGCTCCTGCCAAGGCCAGGGGCACTGAGCACCTGGTGCCGTGCCCTCCCTGCCCTGGCTGTTTCCTCCTTTCCTCGGTCACTCCTGTCAACTGCTGACCCCAGACGCTCCTCCATGGCTGCTGCCTCGGCCACACCCGGTGTCCAACCAGCCAGGTGGCCGGCTCGTGGCACAGGGTGAGCTGCAGGAGCCAAGAGGCCCTGAGTCATCCTATCCACAGGCACGAACCTGGGGCTCAGGGAGCGTCTAGGACCGAAGTTTTCAGAGAAATCTGGAAAGGGAACTGGACAAAGTCTGAGCCTCCCGAGCCCGTGTCCCGCAGCCCTGGCACGCGCTGGGTTGGGTGCCGAGGACCCACAGCCTGCCGCTCCCACGGCTTCTCTCCCCTCATCTCCTGTGCGTCCCCCTGAGTCACCCTGATGTGAGTGGGCATGACATCACCCATTGTAAACCTGGGATGACACCAGGTGCACCAGTCAAGTGGCCCTAACTCTGCGTGACCGTGACCGGGGCTCTGCCCAGCCCCTTTCTGGGCCTCACCTTCCTCATCTCGTGTACCCCACAAAGCTCTTCTGATGCTCAAACAAGCAGTATGTGGGCCGTTGCCTGGATGAGATGCAAGCATGGCACCAATGTCAAGGACTGTTTTTGGTGGTTTGGGGGCCAGGACGACTGCACTCAACTCCACTAACTTCTTCTCTTCGCTCCCCGCCAGACGAGCCTGGGCCTGCCTGGGTGGGACCTCCAGCACACAGGAGAGCTTCCTGAGTACTTGAGAATCAGTTTACACAGTCCTGAAGCCCCTCCTGCTTCTCAGCCACCACGCACAGCACAGCCTGACTTGCCTCCCCAGCCGCAGGCAGGCCTGCTACAGCCTGCAACCGGAATTCTGGCCCAGGCTGTCCACAGAACCAGCTGGCCCGACTTAGAGGTCTCTTGCCCCCGGGGTAGGGGCAGCCTGGCAAAGGAGCATCCTTTAAATATCTGCCTACGGATCTGAAGTCATGCTGTGAAACATGGTCATGCTTCAGCCCATTCCCTTGTTGGAAACGGAGGAGGGTAATGAAGGGGTGGATTTCTTTCTGCGAGTTTCAGCAGGAGACAAAGCAGGCTCTATGTACCTGGAGACCTAGCGCTCCTCCCTACTGCTCCCAGGGAAGTCACCAGCTGACCGAGGGAACAGCAGACAGCGGCAGAGTGCCTGGGGGCCGGAGAGTGCCAGGGCCAGTGTGTGCCTTATTCCCCTCTCTTCTGCACCGCCACTTTACAGGTGGGTGAGCTGAGGCCCAGAAACCAGGGGGTGTACTCAAGGCCAAGCTGCACTGAGCCCCAGCTCCTCTGACGCCCACCTAGAGTGTTCTGCTGCCCCCTCCACTCGTGACAGGAAGCAGTCCCCAAAGGGAGGAGGCACAGAGGAAAAGACAGAAGCGCAGTGTGAGAAGCAGCCCCTTCGGACAGAGGAAGGGGGTACAAATGAAGGGGTGGCCTCTCTCAGACTCTTCCCTTACCCCTGGTTCTTAGGACGCTGCTGCAGGGGTTAGGGGCAGAGGTCGGAGGGGCACTCCCAAGAAAGAGCACTCCGCTTCCTGACCCCTCGAGCAGTCACCATTGGGGAAGTCCAGCTGCTTGGGCCCAGACCAGTGAGACCCCAGCTTCCCTCTGAAAGTGGGGGGCCTTTACAGTAGAAAAACATGGGCCAGCCCCGCATGGGCCAGTGAGCTGCACCCTCCACAACTAGATTGAAGACAACGAGCTGCCGCTGAAGTGCTGGTTGGGGCAGCGGGATAACTCAGTTGGTTAGAGCGCCAACTCTCAACAACAGGGTTGCCGGTTCAATTCCCACATGGGGCTGCGCCCCCTGAAACTAAAGATTGAAAACGGCGACTGGATTTGGAGCTGAGCTGTGCCCTCCACAACTAGATTGAAGGACAATGACTTGGAGCTGATGGGCCCTGGAGAAACACACTGTTCTCCAATATTCCCCAATAAAAAAAAATTTTAAAAAAAGAAAGAAAAACCCATTTGAGGCCCCAGTGTTGGCAGGAAAGACCCTGAGAGACCAGCTGGCCTCCTGCAACCCCCATGATTACTTTCCAGGGAAGTGGGCCCAGCAAGGGGGTGAGAATGGCCAGCAGAGCATCCGGGACCAGAAGAGGCCCCTCGGCACCCAGCGCCCAGTCAGGGCTCTCTCCCCACCCCCGCTGTCTGTGTGTCCAAGGGGCCAGAGTTCCAAGTGGACAGAGAGTCACAGACTGGCTCATAGCAGCAGTGACATGGTGCCAGGCTCTGTGCCAGGTCTTGCCCAGGCATCTACCTGTCAGCTGGCCTCTAGGGAGGGGCAATGAGCAGGTAGCCCCCCAGGCCCAGGTGCATGGCGGGTTCAGATCTTGGACCCCCAACCCTGAATGGAACAGAGTGGGACAGGATCCCACCACGTCTTACCAGGCAGTGCAAGGATCCCGTCTATCCAGATTCCTGGGGAGCGGGCAACCTGCAGTTCTCACCCCCACCCTGGCCCCAACCCACTGAATCAGAATCTCTGGGGTCTGTGTCCCTACCCACCAGCCTGAAATGCTTTTGCCCTTGGTCTGTGGACAGTGAGAGGCAAAGCTGGGGCAAGAGCCTCCTCACGACCCCCCCCCCCCCCCCGTGAAAGAACACTGCTGTGGAATTTTCCGTGACCCTCTCAGTCTGTCTGCAGGGAGGCTGTGGCGAATTTGCTGGCCCCCGGCTCATAGCAGCTGCTAATTGGTCCTGCCTGTTCTATTTCTGCTCCAGGCCTAAATGAGGTCACCCGCCCGCCCGTGTCACCTGAGGTGAGCCCAGCTGGAGAGCTTGTCCGCCCAGAGGCCCAGCTGCCCAGCTCCACGCCTGGGGAAGGCCAGGAAACCTGGACCAGGACAGCCTTGGGTGACCGCCGCTTGAAATGGAAAGATTTGCCAGGGCACGGGACTTCAAGCGCCCAAATGGGAAGTCCCAGGCAGGCCAGGAGGAGCCGGTCACCGAGGACAGACGGGGCGATTCTGTTGTGCCTACTCTGCTGTGCCAGTTCCTAGCTGAGTCGGTTGTTGGCTTCTCTGAAGGGGAGAAAGGCTAGGGCATGCCTGGCAGTCACGGAAGCCCACCCCTCAGGGCCTCGGGTGGGTGCTTACTCGGCTGCGGAGCCAGCAGGACCCCTGAGCCCCAGGCTGTAATCCCCCAAGTGTCTGTGGCTGCTGCCCAGGGCACAGGCCATCCCCGAAGTGGCACCCCCTGAGGGAGCACCCCCCACATCTTAGGTTCCACTTTGGCTTCCAGGTGTACCTGGGGGAGGGGAGCCAGGCTGAGCTGCAGATGTCATCAGAAGTGCTTTGGAGGTGGACGGATGACAGTGGAGAAGGGAACAATCAGGAGGATCCGGGAAGGTGGCCTCAGGCCGGTGGGGGGAGGGTGTCAACTCACCCTGCTTCACCCTTCCCACGTCTTTTGTTCTCAGAGCAGCCTTTGTAAGCAATACTATACCTTTGAGACCTGTGTTTCAATCTACCCCCAGACTCTTTGTATAACCGTCACTGGTCCAAGATCTGTGCTCCCCACACTTGGAAAGAACTGAGAAGATGGGAGACCTAATCCTCAAATCCAGCTTAAGAAAGTAGAGTCCAGGCCTCTTTTACGTGGAGGAGAAGGGGATGGGAGGACGACAGGTGACTGACCCCTGCAGACGCGTGGGCGCCGGCAGGGGCCCGGGAGGTGCCCTTAGTCTGGTGACCTGAGTTGACGTGAGTCTGGCCATGAGGTTCTCGCTAACCTTTGGGAAACGATACATCCTTCCCTTATCTCCTGGGAGAGGCGCTTTGTGGTAAGGGGCTGTTTCTGGAAAACGTAAGCCCCAAGCAGAATTCCTGTCATGATAAGTGTGTCTACACAACACCAAGCACAGCTACTAGCCTGAAGGCCCCGGGAACAGAGCAGGCTGGGCCAGGTGGAGTCAGAGGACGAGCATTTCCCTCTGTTGCATAACCTTGGTAAACTAACCCACAGTTACCATGAGTACATTTATATATTACATGCATATAACACTGGGGATACTGTGGGAAGCCCTGCCCTTCTGGAACTCACATGCCAGCATGATCAAAGAGCCATAAATGAACAAGCAGAGAAACACCCACGCCCAGCATGGGGTGGTGATAAATGGTTTATAACAATAAAGGGGTACTGACAGGAGTAAAGCACAGACTGGAGTAAAGGGAGGTGCGGCCTATAGAAGTGGAGGATTGGGAGAAGTTTCCCAGGAACTGGTAAGTTCAAAGGCCCTGAGGTGAGATCAAAAATTACCCAGGAAGCAGGTTTGGTTGGTGAGCAAGAGCAGGGAGCCCAGTGGAGGGGGTGGACAGGGAGCGAGGGCCCTGGGGGCAGCAGGGAAGGGTTCAAAAGGCAGAGGCCATTTGTTTTCCTTTTTCAAAGCAGGAAGATCAACTTGTTCCAGGAGTTTTGTGGGAACACCCTTTCCCTTCTGGGTGTGTTTAATGACCCCTCTAACAGGTCCAGATGCAGTTGTGAATCTCAGCTTCCCAGACCACAGCAGCTTGCTGTTAGGAGTGTTGGAGATAAGGGGCAAGATGTCAATTTCTCTAAGTCTGAATTGTCTGGGAAAGTCCCTTGTCACCTTCACCTGTGAATGGCAGCCTGGCAAGCAAACCACCCACGTGGGGACAGCTTCCTCTCACGCCCTTGACCATGTAGACGCAGCTCTGGGGGACCCTGGAACATCACACCCATCTGAGAAAGGGCTTAAAGACGGTCTTGTTTATCTTTTGGTTTGGTTGTTTGAGGAATTCCGGGTTGTTTCCATAACAAAAGATCTTCATGTCACTCTCTGTTGCTGACGTGGGAGTCTGCTTATAGAAACACAAGAAACACAACGTGTGTGTCTGCTTTGGCTCAGATAAAGCAGGGCCAACCCCACTCCTCTCCCCTCCCCCAGCAGCAGACTGGGCCTCTGAGTCTCAAGTCCCTCATCAGAGAAATGGGGACAATGTGCTTTGCCTCCAAGGAATGCTATGAACTGGGTCCCAGATGGCACAGAGCAGGGCATCAATTAAAAGAGGGGGGCGGTGGCCACTGCTGGGCTTGATGAGCTCCCTGTGTCCTCTGAGTTCTGCAAATTGTGAAAAACCTTCTTCTATTAGGATTTTAATCATTGCCTCTGGGCTCCCCTCAGCCTTCCAGCTCCCACAGCTCCTCGAGGCCTCAATTCAACACCCTTTCCCAGGAGGCCTTCCTGACCCTGGGCCGGGCTGGACCCTCTGCCAAGGCCCTCGGTCAGCCGCGTTGCTGGCACTATTGGTTATCTGGGCCCACGGGGAATTTGTGCAGGAGACCTTGTCCGGTTCTGCTCGTGGGCTTGGTCCCTACCCTGTCAGTACCTGGCACACAGGAGGGCCCAGTGAATAGGAATCACAGAAATGGCGGCATTCCTATACTTTTCAGAGGCTGCTGCCCCTTTCTGGCCTCAGTTTCCCCACCTGGAAAGGGGGGTGGAGCAAGCTGCCCCATGTGCCAGATTTCCCTGTCAGCGCTATTCTCAGGGCGCCGTGCCCTGAGGTCCAGATCCATCCCTTTCTGGTTCCCTGGTTCTCATGCTTCTGTGCACACAGACTGTAGAAGGGTACAGTTTTCTGTTTGTCTTTTATTTTCTTCGGAGCCCTTCCCACCTGACCTCCCACGGACGGTGTCCTCTGGCCACCCACGGCTGCCCAGGAATCTTCTAAGCGTGGCTTGTCTTCGTGCCTACTGAGCTGATTCCAGGAATTCTCTGAGATCAGCCTGCCATTTGTGTTCTTCCCACTGGTTTTTTTTTCTTTTTTCTTGTTTTTCTTTTGTTTTGTTTTTGGACTCAGTACTTCATCCTCTGTTTATGTTGCAAACTTCTGGATTGAACACAGATTGTGTTTGTTTGCTCGTCTTTCCTCCAGAGGATGCTATCTGCATTTTCTGTGGGTTTCTTTGGAGCAGGCTTTCTCGCTCTGCTCCAAGCGCAGCCCATCCCTGCCCTCCCGTCCCCAGACTCACCTTCGTCCCACCCCTCGGTAAGGGAAGTTACCGGGGCCCCGCCCCCACCCCCGGCTGAACCAGGCCACCGGGCTCCTGGGCCTTTGCTCTTTCTTTTTCTTTACAGAATGCAGACATTAAAGGGCAAGTACACATGCTGAGCAAGCTCTCTAGCCTCCTCTTGAACACTTGGCCATGGAGGGATTGGCGCTAGAAGGTCTGAAAACCACAGCTTACAGCTCTCCTGTGCAGTAAGCGCCTCTGCTGCGTCCTGCAGCCCTGGGCACAGGTCAGGTTTGACCCATGGCAACACCCAATTCCACCAGACCAGGGTGTGCAAAGGCCTCCCAGCCGAGCTCCAGGATGGGTCACAGGTATCACCCGGGTGGGGGCCTCCCCAGGTGCCCCTCTCCCAAGCCCTTGAGGCTGGGCATTGTAGCAGTTCCCACTCCCTGACAGGAGTCAAGCCCACATGCTTCAACCGGAAGTGGACACTGTGCTGCAGACCTGGGGAGGCGGCTCCCCGGGGGTGGGGGGAGGAGGACCTTGACAGGTGCCCTCCCTCAGCCCGCCCTGCAGCACCTTAGCTCCCCCGCCTCTAACAAGGCCAGCCGCCTGCGCTCTCTGACCCTCCCAGCGGCCCAGCTTCCTCCAGCTGCAGAGGTGAGCAGAGGAGGCTCCCTCTTGCCCTGAGATGCCCCAGAGGCCACCCAGCAGGAGTTGGCCTTTTTCCCTGGAGCATCTGCCGCTAAGCCAGCTCCGGGGGAAGGCAGACTGGCCCTCGTCCTGCCCCCACAGGACAGGAAACGCGGAGTACTGCCCACAGCGTGGCCGGGTGGTGTGAGGCAGCCTCCAAGCCCACAGCCCTGCGTTTCCCTCGCCACCGCGTCACCCTGACCCACATTTCTAACCTCACCAGCCTGTTCCCTCACCTGCAGAGAAGTATCACCTTGAGGACTGAATGAGCCAAAGCTACGCAGTGACAGGCATCCTGCCAGGGGGCCCCACCGAAGCAGTCACCTCGACAGGCCTGGGAGCCCACAGGGTCCAGACCAAACCCACAAATGGCCTTTGGAGCCCTCCCCTGGCTCCCAGGGGTTCGAGCAGCCCCGATCCCTGGCCACCTTTGGTATTATTTTTGGCTAGTCCCACTGCACTGGCCCTTCCAGCCCAGACCCACCCTCTGGCCACCGCCTCCTGAGGGCCACCCTTCACTCCACCTCAGGCTGTGGCTTTCCCAGGTGGGCAGCCCTATCTTCCTGCATGAGCAGGTCGGGCAGGACAGTCCTGTGTACCCTGGAGGGTGGAACAGACTGGCCCCGCCAGAGGGCCCGGGGCAGTGCCCGCTGAGGGTGAGGCTGCAGCTATGCGATTGTCTGTTCTCACACGTCAGACTCTCCCACACCAGTGGGACGCAGGAGCACCCACCCATCTAATGGCCTTCTGTACAACTTGAGCAAATCAGGTTATAATAGTTTCGTGGGCCTAGCCTCAGTCTTTCCATCTTGAAAGTGGGGTAGATAACTCACGCCCAGACTATCGTTTGGGTCATGTGTGCCATTTTGTAAATCACCAGCTTACCATATGAATATTTGGGCCTCTTTGGGCCTCGGACATATCTTCCAGGCAGTCAGCCTTGACGGGTGGCTGTTGGAAGGCTCCTCCTCCAGAGAGGATGGCAGGAGGTGGAGGGCAGAGGGCAATATTCCTGGCAGCCAGTGTGTAGCTGGGGCAGGTGTCTTTCCACCTCACCCAGCAGCGTCCTGATGTCAAATTGTGTGGCTGAGCATGGGGAGGAAGCCTGGGAAGATATGCAGGGGGCTGTAACCAGAAACAAGGCCAGGACAGAGGGAAAGTGGGTCAGCCGCCATGGAGGGATTGGTGCTAGAAGATCTCTCTAGACAGGAGGGACCAGTGAGCCTCTGGCATGGATGACCCAGTGGGTGGGGTATTTATGGGTGGCAGGTGGCAATGCTATGTGCCTAAACAGGACTTCAGGGTCCAGGCAGCCCACATGTGAGGAGACTTAGGTAGACACAGTGCAGGGCGATGGATATTGGCCGCTGCTGGGCAGCATGTCTGCCTTAGATAAGCTGGCCGACTCGGGCGCAGCCCAAGCCTACAGGCTGAACAGGGGCAGGTGGCAAGGCAGGGCCTGACTGTCTGGGCTCCTGGCTGCTGAGCTGAGCCCATGTTCTCTGGCCAAGCTGGCAGCCAGGGCACGTCTAGCCCCTGCAGAGGCTGGGGCCAGCTGTGCATACAGCAGGCCAGTAACCGGCTGGGGTGCTCTGCAGCGCCACAGGTGGAAGTGAGGCCCTGCACGGTAGCCTGGCTGGAAGCCCGAGAAGGCGAGCTGAGCTGCTGGGAACTCAGACGCATGAAGGGAGGGGGTGTGGGGTGAAGGAGAAGCCGAGTGGGGGTTTCCCAGCAGACACATGGGAAGGACACTTGGCCAGGGCCCCGCACTGGAGAGGTGCGCCTGCCAGGGCAGAGGCGAGCAGGGTGGCCGGAGACCATCGGGGGAGCTGGGTCTCCATGGCCTTTTGGAGGCTAGTGTTGGCTGTTCTGTCAGATGCCTTCACAGCCAGCGCCTGGCACAGAGCAGGGCCTGGCAGTTGCTGTAAGGCAAAGCTGCGTCTTTCACTCCATGCCCATCAGCGCTTGCTCAGAGTCATGGGCCTGCAGCCCTCCCGTGGGCCCCGACCCGCCCTGTCCAAACCTCTCCCCATCCAGCTCAACTGCCAGAGGCGTCTTCTGAAAACTTGGCCTTCATTTTATTACCTTCTCCCCCTGGGTAGAAGCGTGGGGTTTTGCATTGGCCAGGCTCCTCCCAACTGAGTCCAGAATGACAGGTCCCCCAGGGTGGAAGGCCACAGTATTACTTTGCTAGGGTTGGAAAACACTACAGACTGAGTGGCTTAAATATCAGAAAATTGTTTCCTCATGGTTTTAGTTCATAGAGGCTGGAAGTCCAAGGTCAAGGTGCTGGCAGGTTTGCTTTCCTCTGAGGCCTCTCTCCTTAGCTTGCAGACTGCTGACCTCTTGCAGCTTTTTCAAATGGTGTCCATCTTTGAGAGTACCCCTGGTCTCTGCATGTCCAAATTTCCTCTTATAAGGACCCCGGTCAGACTGGATTAGGACTCACCCATATTACCTCATTCTACCTTCATCACCTCTTTAAAGGCCCTGTCTCCAAATACGGTCACATTCTGAGGTCCCGGGAGTCAGGGCTTCAACATGTGAATTTTAGGGGGACACAATTCAGCCCATAACAGCCACTGAGAGCCCCTGGACCTGGCTTATGGACTTGAGTCTGCCAAGTGAAGAAGGGTGGGAGGTCCCACCTCCAGGACTCACCAATGTTTTATAGTTGATATTGCTGTCTCCCCCACAGAGATCCTTGAGAGCGGGATGAGGTCTGAGTCCTCTCTGGGCCCCCCACTCAGGCTACAGGACTGTATGAGATGATGTGTGGCATTAAAGGATCTCTAAATGAATCACCCAGTAGGGGAAGGAGCCTAGCCCAGGGAGACCACAGAAAGAAGCCTGGACAGGAAGGTGGGTGTTTCTAAGCCCCTGCCCACGGGCCCTTTCCTGCCATCCTTCACACGCAGCAGTGGCAACACCAGCCCCCGCCTGGCAATGGTACAAAAGTTCCAGAGAAGTTTCACATCCACATTTGACTCTTAGAGCAGCAGTCTGGGAGGGAGGAGCGAGGGCAGGGAGATCAGGTATGGCTTGCCCAAGGGTGGGGCTAGGATTCATCCTACCTTCTGCCCTACCTGCACTCAGCCTGAAGGGGGGCTGGGCTCCCAGGGAGGAGTGAATCACAGGGTGCTGGCAAGATAAGACCTGTACATGTGGCTGCCCAGTGCCAGGCACAGGTGAGGACTGGGGAGGAGGTGGGCTGGCCCTTCCGTTACCCACAAGGATGGCTCCTGTGGGAGGAGCCAAGGAGAAACTGGAAGGAATAAGGAAGACAGAGGCAGGCAGCTGGGGCCCTTGGAGCCAGACCTCTGTCACTCATGAGCCCTGTGCCTTTAGGCATATTACTCAGCTTATCTGAGCACAGCTTCTTCATTGATAAATCTGGGACAGATGCACTGGTGTAACAAAGATCTCCATGCTTACTATGTGCTGAGACTGTTTTTGGCACCAGGGGACATGTCATGTCCTCATGGAGCTGAGGGGGCCGTCATGCTCTGAGGGCAAGCTGGGGCCCCGCTGGGGTGCAGTCGGTGGTCCGTTTAGCTGGGTGGTCAGGGAAGTAGAGGGGAGGCTTGAGCTGGACCAGGGTGATGAAGAAGAGAATCTGGGGGCACAGGGGTGATGTCTCTGCAAAATGCTCAGAACAGCAGCTCCCTCTCTTCCAGCCTGTTCAGTAGGGGAGGGCTCAACGGTCTGCCCCCCACCCCCCAGCTTTCTCTCAGGGCCCTAGGACAAAGACCGCTTCCTCCAGCCAACCTTCCCTGCCTGCCAGCCTGCAGGCCCCCTCGGCTCTGCTGGTTCCCAGGCTGACACTCCAGTCTCCCCACCCCTCCCTGCAGGCTGGCCATGAGAACCTGGGCAGGACTGCAGGGGCTGTGGGACCCCTAGTTGCTCGCTGCAGCCCCCAGCCCTGGTGGGGACACATACATACAGTATTCCAATGCTGCCTGTGACTGAGACATGTCCCCTCAGGGGGAATCTGTCCTCAGCCTGGGTGTGCAGGCACAGCGGATCCCTGGACCCAGACCACCTGGTTCAAATGCTGGTTCCATCCCTTACTGCTGAACCCCCAGTGAGGAGTGGGGATGTACCTGCCTCCCCAGGTGGTCCTCAGGATAGCCCGAAAAGCAGAGGAGACGGTGGCTGTTTCCATGCTGGGTCCTATAGGGCCCACACCTCCCATGGGCACCTGTCCTGGCCTTCAATCTATTTCTGAGAGGAGGGCAGGGCCAGCCCAGCCAGGGAAGGGACAGAGGATCCAAAAAGCGACCTGATGCCCAAAGTCACATCACTTATGGTCGCCACATCCGGATTGGCGTGGTCCCCCGGGAGCTCACCCTCAAAGCTAGGCCCGCCTGAAGCCAGTGGCTTCCCGCCGCCCCAACACGACTGCCCAGGCAGTTTTTGCGCCATGGAGGATCCTGCCTGTCACTACGACCCGTCAGGGAGGCGCTACTGAGCTCCACGCCCTCGGCGACTACGGCCCGGACCCTAAGACCAGCTATAGAGTTAAGCTGCCTCCCCCTGGGCCTGAGCCCCCCAGACGCGCCCCGGCGAGCGCCGCGTGCACGTGGCGCGATCCCCGGCCAGACCGGCCCGGCACCCGCCCCCTTCGTCTCCCCCAAGCCGGTCCCCGGCCCCCGCCGGTTCCTCCTCGGCCCCGCGGCCGCCGTGCGTAAGGAGTGACGCAGTGCCGCCCGCCTCGCGCCCCGCCCGCCCCGCGCCTCCGCCGCTGCCGCCGCCACGATCCGGCCGGGCTCCAGGGGCCGCTAACGGTCCCGCGCCCCTCGGCGTCCGCGCCCCCGCCCGGCGCCCCCCGCCCGGCCGAGCCGGCGCCGGCGGGGCTGGCGCGATGGGGGCGGCGGAGCCGCTGCGCTCGGTGCTGTGGGTGAAGCGGCAGCGCTGCGCGGTGAGCTTGGACCCTGCGCGGGGGTTGCTGCGCTGGTGGCCGAGCCCGGGGCCCGGAACCAGCGTCCCCGGTGCGGGTAAGTGTCGCCACCGGCCCGCAGCTCACCGGGGCGCGCTGGGGCAGGAAAGGAGGGGTCCGGGTGGCGGTGGGGGCCACAGGGGGAGCTTAGGCCTGGCTGCGGGGGTCTCGGCGACAGCTGGCAGGGCTCGGGAGTGTATTCACTCGGGACAGGGTGACAAAGAGGGAGCCAGGCGTGCCGGTTGGGAGGGCACGAGCCGGGCGCCCACGCTCCCCTGCGGGATGTGACACCAGAGAGAGGCGCAGCGTGGCGATCGCCGGCAGGTCTGCAGCAGGAGGTGTCGCCGGCTGTCGCATCTGTCTAATCAGCACGCAGGTATCTGAAGGACACCAGCAGGACACGACTGAAGGCGAGGATCCCTAGGGGACGCGGGCGCCGCGTTCTGGGTTTGAGTGGTTTAACCTCGGGACAGATGCTTCTCCTTAGCGGGGTTGCGAAACCGAGAGGCTCCCTTGCAGGGTACGGGGCCCATTCTGGCGAAAAGTAAAGGAAGGGTCTCATGATTTTCTGTCCGGGATGTGCTGGGGGCGGGTGTTATTCTGGTGCGACAGGCTGGACACGTGGCCTGCAGAGGCCCTCTGGATTTGGAGAAGTGTCATTTAGATACAAAAAGGAGAGGACACAAGGGCCTGGAGGTCACTGCTGCGGTGGGTGGGTGGACAAGGGCACTCTCTGCAAGGGACCGGGCTCCTGGCGGAGGCTGCGGCTTATCACAGAGGTGGCATTTGATCCTGGAGGAGGAGACTTCAAGAAGCCGGTGTTTGAGCCCTGACAAGGGAGGCAGTGTCCAGGCACAGGAAACCCCCAGCTGGCCAGTGTGGGCATGTTCCATTTCACTCATTTCTCTTCCCCAAGTTGTTCCTGAGGGCCTGGTGGTACCCAGACTGGGCTGGGTGCATGTGACCACATCCCAGTGCAGTGGAGCATTTTCCACTAAAGGGAGACAGGCACACAGGGGCAAGTAGGTCTGAGGAGGAAAGCCAGCAGGGTGGGGGCAGGGCGCTATGGGACAGGTGGTCCCAGAAGCCCTCACTTACATGGCAGCATTTGACCAGAGACCTGGAGAGACCTGTGAATGTTGGGGAGAGATGATTCAGGCAGGAGGAACAGCAAGTGCAAAGGCCCTGAGACTAGCCAGGAGGCTGGTGTGGCTGTGCAGTGCGGGGGGGGGGGGGGGGGGGGGGGGGATGGAGCCCTTTGACTCCCAAGGGGCTGAGATAGGGATTTGGCCTTTCACCGTGAGTGCCAGGGAAGCCCCTGGACAGCTTTATCCAGCTTAGCATTCTTAAAAGATCCTTGTGGGCCCTTCCAGGAGAGCAGACTGAGGAGGGACAGGAAGTGAGGTCAGGAGCCTTGGCCTGTGCCAGGCAGGAGGCATGGTGAGCAGGGCTGGGTCTGCATAGACTTGAATATGTGAAGTGAGGGGAACGAGGTCCCAGTTTGCGGTCGTCTGAAATTGCTGTGGGAGGAGGAGCAATTTATTGTTTTAATTCTTGGGAATCGGGTGGTGGAGGTCCCGATTCTCATGGGCAGAGTTTGGGATGCCTTTTCGACTCCTTGGGGCAGCCTGGGGTGTTGCGGTGGGTGCTGCAGGCATTTTCTGACGCTGGGGTTGTGGGGCTCTGCAAGTGAGGGGAGGGAGGGGGCACAGCTGGAATATTAGGTCCGGCCAAGGTCAAAAGTGGCCTTGGACCCATGACCAACTCTTGGTTTCTGGCTCTGGGGTCACCGGAAGCCTTGTCTGCACAGAGTTTATCTGTGGCTGGGTGTCTGAGAGTCTACTCTGGTAGGATCATTCTGCTCTTCCCTTTGGGAGAAATGTCACGCTTGGATAGCATCACCCTTGGGCCTTTTGGTACCACGCACCAGGCCCCTACTTCTAATGCTTGCTCTGTGATGCTGGGACGAAGGGAGCCTGGCCCGCTCCTCGGGCTTTGGAGCGTTTCTGTACATCTCTGGGCTTAAGGATGACCACATACTGCCTTCATCATCCTGTCGAATGGGTCACTTCTGTGTGAGCCATGATGGGTTTTCTGTGACAGCTCCTCCTGTGCTGGGCTCTATACAGTGTTTAAGTAACTGGCCCACGTAGGGGTCGAACCAGGAACTTGGGGGGGTCCAAGTGCAGCCGCTGTGCTTGTAAGCAGTGAGGTGTGGCCTCTCTCAAGTCTGAGGGGCCACGTGGACACTGGACAGACCCCACCCATGGGAATGTCGGGGTAGGCCAGTCACTGCCAGTTTGCAGTGTTGGCATTCTCGGCTGCCTGCTATTATGGTTTCCGGTCACCAGATTCTGGGTTGTATGCGGTGGCAGCGTCCACTTGTGGTCTGCCCGCCTTTGCTGGCCGCCTACTCCACAGCTGCCGCGCTCTTTCTGGAATGGTGGTTGCTTCCCTTTTAAACCATGACGGCGCTTTTGTACGGGCGCCTCCAAGCTTCCTGATGGCTGTCCCCTCCCAGAGAGGCTGGGGCTGCGGCCCTGGCTGGTGGGCTTCCTCTAGGGAGCGACCTGCGCTTGTCTGCTGTGCTCTCCAACGTGATGCAAAGACACAGCTGTGCCCCTCTTTGGGTTTCCTCATAACTCGGCGCCCCCAAAAGGCATCAATCAGGCCCCTGGTGGATGATTTCATGCTTGAGGGCAGGAGAGCGGAGGGCAGACATGTACCTGTCCACGGGACACTGAATTCAATTAGCAGAATGCAGTCCAGCCCCAGTGCCCCCACCCCCAGGTGTCCGGACATGCCTGGGTGGACTGTGGCCTGGTGGGGCAGGAAGGGGGTGGAGGCTGTGCAAAAACAGCCTCTAGGAGGACCTGGGAGGCCAGGCAGAGAGTGCCATGGAGCTCCAGGATGGGGTGGGGAGGGTGTGGGGGGTGGGGGGATAAGGGGTGGATTGGGGGGTTGGAGGGTGAATTGAAACTGCCTTCAAAGGAGGACAGAGAAGGGAGCCGAGCCAGGGTCCTGTGTGCACTGGGTTAGCTCTGGCATCTTAGGTTATTTCTTCTGACCCTTTCCATTTCTCAGTAATATCACTCCTGTTTTCAGATGTGAAAACTTGAAGCCATAATTTGACTGCTTGTAGGGCACATGATGTACAACGGGAGCGGGCTTTTAATCCAACACATGCTCTGCACTCGCTGAGTCTCCATGCTGGGAATATGGCTCTGTTGGCAGCCAAGGTGGGACTAGGAACTCAAAGGGGCAGGGTTTCTGGACCCCGTGAGAGCTGCACCTAAGGACGCGGTGAGCCAGCAAGTGCCCCCGGGTCGGAAGTGGGGCCGACTGAAAACAGGAAACCCTGACAGAGGCTTCTCAAAGTGCCTCCTGCTAGTTGAACTTGAAACAAACTGAAACTATATCTGGATTATACCCCTGGCTGCAGTAAACCACACTCAAATAGAACACACTCAAATAGAGTGGGTTCCTTTAGAGTTGGGGCTGGAAGGAGTGTGTGTGTGTGTGTGTGTGTGTGTGTGTGTCCAGGGATGGGGTGGAGAACTCTCCCCTTTCTTCCGCCAGTCCCATCTAGGACACCCAAGGCTGGTGGTGAGCTCCTTGGGCAGGTCACTGCTGTATTTATAGAGTGTGTCCCCAACACTCCCTATGAGGCAGCCAGCAAAACGCAGGCAAGCCACAAATACTGCAGCTCCACGGATGCTTGCCTTGCTAGAAAGTTCATCCATACGCGCGCTCGCTGGTCCGTTGGGTCGCCCTCCCCTGCCCGGCTTGCACTCCAGTCTCCCCACCTGTGACCCCATTGTACCCGCCCCACCTGAGCCATTCCTGACCCCACCTGTATCCCCGCTTCTTCCCCATTCATCCTGATCCTCTGCACTTGAAATGCATTCCCTCCTGCTTCCCCATATGCAGACCTCACCCTTGTTCAAGGCCAGCTCTCCTAACACCCTTTGGTAATCTTTTTATTTGATTTTGTTTGTACTTCTCTGCTAGTTATTTCCTTCTGCTTTTTAATTTTTGACATGTTTATCTCCCTTGCATTGTCGCTGGGGCAGAATCCAGTGTCAGATGGCTGCATTTCCTCCTCATCTCCTCTTTCCCACTGCCCAGGAGCACCTTGAGTGCTGCCTCCACAGTAGGTGCTGAGTAAGTGTTTGAAGGATGAGTGTGAGGAAGAGTTCAGCCTGGCCCTCTAAGTAGTGGGGGGAGAGCAGCGCAGGTGCTCCGACCCTGTATCCCTCCTCTGCAGGGAACAGGGGTGAATTTTGGGGTCACCACTGCCCCTGGCGTGAGAGCTTTGGGGGAGGGTGTCCCAGTGATTTCTTGCTCTGTTCTCACGTAAGCACCTTTACTTTTCTCTAAAGAGATGTAGACCTGAAACCACTGGGAGTGGCAAGGAAGTGGAATAGTTTGTGTAAAGCCCACAGATTCTACAGCATCCTAAGGTTGTCAACTCCACAAATCCTAAAGCGCGGCATAGATAATCCGCCTGACGTGTGCTGAGTGTCTTACTTATGTCCCATTATGAAGCCAGAAGTCATGCAGGTCACCAAATTATATAAGCTGATGACCTACATATTTTGAAGAGGAGGCGTCTCAGTATGTCTGAATAGGAAATAAGTGGGAATCCCATTTTCCTGTTTTCAAAAACACGCAGAACCTCTTTCCAGATTTGCACGAGTCACTGGAAGAGGTGTAAGCAGAGGTCAGAAAAACAGTGGTCCTCCCGGCAGCGTCTCTTTCGGCACTTGCCTCAGTTATTGTCAGATCACATGAGTTAGCAGTAGTGGAAAACTGTCATTGTTCTGAGATTATTCCGAGGTGGGCTTTTACTCTGCTCTAAAATAGGTCAGTAAGCATTTTCTTAAAGGGCCAGATAGCAAATATGTTTTAGGCTTTGTGGGTCCCAATTTCCCAGCTCTGCTGTGTTAGCACAGAAGCAGCTACAGACAGTATGTAAATGAATGCATATGGCTGTGTGCCAATAAAACTTTTATTTATAAAAGCAAGCAGCCGGCTGGATTTGGCCTGCAGATTTCTGACCCTGCTCTAAATCTTCGTTGCTGAAGGAGGAATGACAATGTGATGTGTTATAAAAGCATCTAATCCAGATGTACTTCAAAACAAACAAATCTGGTCATCTGGACGAATCACTGCTGCAGTTTGGGGAACACACTCATTTGGGTTCTGATCCAGCCGTGCACTTGTCTGTAAGCAGAAAGCCCATCAGAACAGAGTAGATTGAAGCCTCCTCTGAGGAACAGCACATACATTTGCAGACTGATCTCAGGCATTGAAATTGGGATGGTTTATTTCTCTCTAACAAAATAAACCTGCCCATATCAACTAAAGTTTGAAGGGAACTCAAGAACAAAAGGACCATATTGGAGTGATGTGGTCTATCTTGGAACATGTTCCGTGGGCATTTGAAAAGAATGTGTGTTCTGCTGTTGTTGGGTGGAGTCTTGTAGAAACGTGATTGGATCCTGTCGTGGATGGTGGTGGTGAGTTCTTCCACATCCTTGCTGATTTTCCGTCTAGTTGTTCTGTCAATTGTTGAGAGGAGTGTTGAAGTCTGCACCTGTAACTGTGCACTTTTCTATCGTGCCTTGTAGTTCTGTCAGCTTTTGCTTGATGTATTTCCACGTTCTGTTATTTGGTGAATACGCGTTCAGAGTTGCTACATCTTCATCTAGGATCGACCCTTTTTTCATTATGTAACGTCCCTCTGTGTCTCTGGTAAACTTCTATTAACATAGCCAGTCCTGCTTTCTTTTTGATTAATGTTTGCATGACACGTCTTTTCCGTCCTTTTACTTTCCATTTACTTACATCATTAGCTTTGAAGTGAGTTTCTTTAGACTGCATAGAATTGAGCCATGTTTTCTAATCAGCTCGGCCTGTCCCTGTCTTTTTAATGTAAATATTGATATGTTAGGGCTTAAGTCTGCCGTTGTATTTTTTGTTTTCTCTTTTTCTTCTGTTTTTCATTTTTCTGTCTTCTTGTCCTGCTTTCCTGTAGATTACTTAAACTTTTTTTAGAATTCCATTTTGACTTATCTGTATATCGTAATTTTTTTTTATTGTGGTAAAATAGATGCATTGTTTTTGAGTGCATCTCTATGTATAGCCTTTGAGTGGTTCCCTAAGTATCGGTTTACATATACGTAACTCATCCTAGTCTCCTGGTGCTGTTGTACCAGTTTGAGTGGAATGTAGAAACCTTACCTTTCTCTGCATCACTTTGCTCCTCCCTGTTCTATACTTGTCTTAATAGTTTCCTCCATACATTTAGAACCACAGTAGTGTTATCATTTTTATCTTCAACACTCAAACATAACTTAGAAAAGACAAGAAGAGAAGGAAACTCTATTGTAATTTCCTGCCTTTTTGCTTACTGTGTTCTTTCTTTTTTCTTCCCCTCCTCCCGTCTACCCCCCACCCCCCACCCCCAGGAGTCTTCTTTCTTCTTCTTTGAACCTTTTAGGGCAGGTCTGCTAGTGACAAGTTCTGTTAGTTTTCTTTCATCTGAGAATGTCTTGATTTCTCCTTTATACCTGAAGGACATTTTTGCAGGGTATAAGATTCTGAGTTGACAGTTATTTTTCTTTAGCACTGGAAAAACATTGTACTACTTCCTTCTGGCTTCCATGGTTTCCCTTAAGAAATTCACTGTCACTCGAATTGTGTTCCCCTCTAGGTAAAGTGTTGTTTCTCTCTCACTGATTTTAAGTTATTTTTCTTTGTATTTGATTTTCAGTAGGTTGGCTATGATGTGTCTTGGTTTGGATTTATTTGGGTTTATAATATTTGAGGTTACCAAATTTGGGAAGTTTTCAGCCATTATTTTTTGAATACTTTTTCAGCCCCTCTCCTTCTCTCCTCTGGGACTCCAGTGACACAAATGTTTGATCATTTATTATTGTCCCACAGGTCCCTGAGTCTCTGTTAATTTTTTTAAATCTATTTTTTCCTGTTGTACAGATTGAGTAATTTCTATTGTTATATCTTACAGTTCACTGATTCTTTCCTCTGTCCCTTCATTCTGCTGCTGAGTCCACCCATTTGTTTTCTATTTGGGTTATTATATTTTTCAGTTCTACAATTCCCATTTAGATCTTCGGTTTCTTTGCTGAGCCTTTGTATGTACTTATTTGCTTACGCGTGTAATTTCCCATGAAGCATTTTCATCATGGATGCTTTAAAATCCTCGTCAGATAATTCCAACATCTTTGTCACCTCAGTGTTGACATCTAGTGATTTATCTAATCTCACATGCCCTGCAAGATGATGCAAAAATGCAGGCAACCCCTACATGTATAAAATGAAAGAGCCCCACATTGCCACTGTCAAGTCTTTCTCCAGCATTCGTGCACTCACTGATTTATTATTGTCCCTGTTTATACTTCACTGTGTTCACACACATATCCTGTGGGATGCCTCTTCTTCGTACCCAGCACATTTAGGTTGACCAATATAGGGCAATGTCATTTCACCGTCAGAGGACCATGGGTGGCCCCACTGTTGGCCCCAGGACCTGTCCTGCTGGGAGCTGTGTTTCCTGTGCCCTTCAGTGACTTGCTGTTCACCTTCTCAGATTCTTGCTGGAGTTCTTTGCCTCTGGGGGCTTGTCTTCTGTCAGCTCTGGTTCCTGAGTCCTCTGCTTTCCCTGGGCGGGTTCTTCCAGGACCCTGGTGTCAGTTACAGGCTGTCATCCCACCTCTCCCACAGCTGTGTTTACGTCCAGCTTTACCTGGATGTGTCTGAAGTTCTGTAATTAAAACTGCCCCAAACATGCCTGAGGTAGCTCAGGTGCAGCCTGTTCCTGGGTTTCCCAGAGTAGGGAATGTCTGGGGCTGTCATCCTCAAGGTCTAGCCAAGTGTCCCCTTTCTCCTGCTGCATCCGATGGGACCCATCCCGGTCTTTCCAGAGCCTCTTGCCCACCCCTGGCTTCCGCCTCAGAGTGGCCCTGACTCTCTGTGGTCCTGGGTCCTGGTTTCCTCCAGGCCTTGCTATGTGCCTCTGTCCCACTTGGATTTCTGAGCCAGGCTAAGGATGGACACTGTGTCCCGAACATCTTTACCAAAACTGAGTGCAGTAGCTGGTCTGGAAGTCAGCACGTGCAGCTTGAATGGCTGAGCGAATCATTTAAAAAGTTGCAAACTACATTTGGTGATTCTGTTGGGTAAAACACTTTGTCCTCTGATAACATTGAGTTTCCCAGATTTTTTTAGATTTAAACTTAAAAATTAGGTAAACCTTTCTCTTTTATTTTTGGGTTTCTAATGAATATTAAAGCGAACTGTTCCCAGCATTTGGGAGTTGGACTTGTGTTTGTGTGCATTTGAATGGGTTCATTTGTCACATGGATGTGGTGTTGTCACAGATGCCTGCTCTGTGCCTGTTTCTGAGATCATCACCGTTGAGGAAACAGACAGTCGTGGGAAAGACTACAGCAGTGGAAAATGGCAGAAAATCGAAAAGCCTCACGCTTTCACAGGTAATGTAGCCTAATGTCTTCTCCCATCATTAATTAATGTTTTGGTGTTTGATCATCTTCTATTTCCTTTATTTTTCACATGGGTTAAAACACCTGAGACATGGGATTTTTTTCCTAATATACCTTGGAAGTTACTAGCGAGCCGTAGGGAGTGCGCGGGCATCCCTGCTGGTTCTCACTGTCGGTCACCACCAGGCCGCGAGCTGGGAACTACTAGTAACGCACTTGTTTCTGTGCAGTGCACCGAGTGAGGAGAGCCCGGCGCCACCGCTGGAAGTGTGCCCAGGTGACTTTCTGCTGCGC
The DNA here is from genome assembly GCF_004115265.2 of Rhinolophus ferrumequinum. Lineage (NCBI taxonomy): Eukaryota > Metazoa > Chordata > Mammalia > Chiroptera > Rhinolophidae > Rhinolophus > Rhinolophus ferrumequinum. The sequence continues at coordinate 2,696,393 of NC_046293.1, forward strand.
CGACGAACAGCTGTGTCACCTGTGGCTACAGACCCTCCGGGAGCAGCTTGAGAAGCTGAGTACGTGTATGTTTTTATATTTAGAGCACAGAGTTGCTGTGCTGCCCAAGTGTGTGTGTGCGTGTTGTGTGCCTGCTGCGGTGACCTCTGCTTCCCTCCTCCTCACAGCTCCTGTAACCAAGCTGGAGATGATGGGTCACTGTGACTTTTACAGATCTCCTGATTAGAGGACCGGCCAGGTGTGATGCCCGGAGGCCGGCCTCCAGGGCAGGCGCACCCTCACTTCCCAGTTCAGCCTGATTCTGGGGCGCGGGGTTCATTACCGCTGCCTGGGGTCCCACTGCCCCCACCTTTCCTCACATCTCAGACCCAGGGCTCTGTCCTTTGCGTCTTCAGGGACGCCTCAACTGCTCTGTTCAGAAAAAGACCTCGGTTTCTCCTGCTCCCCTCCCCCGTCGGGTCCTCTGTTGTTTTCAGGAGACTTTGAGTCTCTAGATTCAAACCTGGAGAGAAAGTCCTCCAACCGCCCCCTAGAATGATGGAATGTGTTTGTTTTTCTATGGAATCCATAGAAACGCCTGTATAGTGGTAGCTTTGCTATGATGGTCTACTGGTATCTAAAAATATTACCCGATTCTGTTCTTCAGCTCCTCTGTGGTTTGAACCCCTAACTGTGTTAACCTTTGTGTTATCCCACAACTGGCCTGGAACACAGACACAGAGTCTAACGTCTGTGACAAGCACCGCCGTGTGCAGTGAAGTGTGACACAGAGCTCGGCCCCGTGTGTGGCGCGGGGCTCGCACACATCAGCATTCTGATAGCCCCACCCCCTAACCACACCTTTCGAATTTTAGCCAATTCTGGTTGGTGTTCTTCGCCTTGATTATGGCTTTAATCTGCATCACCCTGGCAGCTAATGAAGTTGGGAAAAACATTCCTGTTTATGGGCCGTTTGGAAATCCTCTTCTGTGAGGTGTCTCTGTTCAACCCTTTCGTCCATTTTTCTGTTGGGTTGTTGTCTTTCTCAATTATATGTAGAAACTCGTTACATATGTTGGCTCTGAACCTTGTATTGGATTTATGGATTACAGCTATCTTCCTTCTCTCATTGCGTGGCTTGCAATTTCAGTCTCTTCCGTCCATTCTTTTGATGATGAACACACATTCTGTTTTAACGTAGTTCTAGTTTTTTGGGTTTTTTTTTGTTTTTTCACTCTGTGGTTGGGTTATGCTCTATTTAGGACACCTGTGTCTGCTCAAGGCCATGAGGTGTTTTCTTCTCAAAGCTTTGCTTTACCTTTCACATTTAAATCGAGTCCATTTGGAATAGATTTTTTATATAACGTGAGGTAACCGGTCAAGGTTCTTTAAATGAAGATACCTGCTTGACCCCACGCCATTTAGGGGCAGACTGTCCTTTTCCCCAGGCATCACGCTGCTTCCAATTTGCTTTTTATTTGTTTATTGCTCCAGTATAGAAATGTAATTGAATTTTAGTTTTCACCTGACATCCAATGACCTTGCTAAATTCACTTATTAATTTTAATAGTTTGTTGACTCTTCTTGTCAGCTGTGAGTTCTGTTTCTCCCACTTCAGTTCTTGTGCCTTTTCTTGCTTCTTCCTACACTTTTGCCCTGGTTTGGACCTCCAGGTCAGGGGGATGGTCTTAGTCCTGATCTCAGAGGGAAATTTTCAGCATTTCACTGTCAAGAATGATGTTCCTTAGGTTTTTAATAGATTTAAAAAACCGAATTAAGGAAGTTTCTAATCCTAGTTTTCTGAGAATTTGTTCTTTTTAATCATGAATGTGTGTTGAATTTGATACATGCTTTTTTTGTACCTACTAAGATGATTGTGTAATTTTCTTCTTTTTGAGTTAATGTGTGGAAGAACATTGATTTCTCTTTGTAGAAAAGCCGTTGTATTCCCACGATAAACTCCACTTGATCACGATGTAGTACCCTTTTCATATATTTCTGGATTTGACTTGCTGATATTTTGTTTAGGATTTTTGCACCTAAGCTCAGGAGAGAAACAGACCTATGAGTTTCCTTTCTGGTAACGTCCTTGTCTGGTTTTGCTGTCAAGCTTACAGTGGCCATGTACGAAGAGTTGAAAGGCTTCTTCCTTTCAGATTCTGTGGAAGAGTTTTTATAACATCGAGGCGACTTTTTTCTTTAAATATTTGGAAGCATTAATTAGTGAAACCATCTGAGTCTGGGTTTTCTTTGTGGGAAGGTTTTTGTTACTTGTTTCTGTAGTAGATATTAAACTATTCAGATCTTTTATTTCTTCTGTTAGCTTTGGTAAATTGTATTTTTTGAGAAATTTGTCTGTTTCATCCAAATTTACAGATTTATTGGCCTACATTTATTAATACAGCTTTTCACTTTCCTTGTAATATTTGTAGATTCTGAAATAATGTCCCCTTCTCATTCCTGATATTGGTAATTTGTGTTTTCTCCCTTTTTCTTTATCAACTTTATTAGGGATTTAGCAATTTTATGAATCTTTTCAAAGAGCCAACTTTTGGCTTTGTTGATTTTTCTCTATTGTATATTCCCCCAATATTTCAGTATGAAGATTTTCAGGCATATGGAAAATTTGAGAGAATTGCACAGTGAACATCCATTTACCCACCACCTAGAGTCTACAGTTGTTACCATTTTGCTGTATTTACTTTGCCAATGTCTGTCTGTCCATCCATTAGCAAGTTGTATTTGTGCTGTTTCCAAGTCAGTGACAGACATCGGGACACTTCACTTTTAAACACTTCAGCCTGCAAGTCATTAACTAGAGGTCAGTATTTGTATACGGTTCTGAGGTAGAATTTACATACAGTGAAATGCACAAATCATTAAACTAAGGAGTTTTGAAACAAACAGATACCGGTGTAACCTAAACCCCTATAGGGCTTACATTACCCCCAAAGTTTCTCGCAAGCCTTCCCCGTGGACAGACAACCCCCAGTCTGATTTTCTGTTACTGTTGCATGTGTTCGTTTTGCCTGTTCTAGAACTCTGCATAAATGGCGTCACGTGCTGGGAGCTCTTTTGTGGAAGGCTGCTGTCTCTCAGCATGCTTTGGACATGTATTCGTGTTGGTCTGTGTATCAGTGTTGTTCCTTCTTATCGCGGAGTAACATTCCATTTTGCAGACAGACCACGTTTTGTGTGTCCAGTCAGCAGTTAGCAGACGTTGTGTGTCCACTTTTGGCTTCTGTGAAGGGTGCTGCTGGAAACATCCGTGCACAGGATTTTGTGTGGACTTAGGTTTTCCATTTTCTTGGGTGCTTACCTCTTGCTACTTTTATTGAATTGCTAGATTTCTTTTTTTAAGTATCCGAATGTACTTGAATGGACTGAAACAGAAACTCACATAGGGGTGAGTCAGGAGACCCTGTGTCGGGGGTTGGCTGGGCCTCGGGAAGGACTGGAACCGGGGACTGGGAGGCCACCTGATGTCTCGCTGTCTGTCCATCTCCACGTCAGGCTCCTCCTGTGCCTGTCCATCTGTCTTTCTCTCCTAACGCCCCTTTCCGTCCATCTGCGTCACTCTCCTTGTTCTCTGCAAACTCACTTCCTTCGCACGAAGAAGGATGGGACTGCTACCTGCCAGGCGTACATCTCATCCGGCCGAATCCCGAGTCCCTGGGGCTGTCGTTACATCTGGCAGATGTGCAGAGCACCACCTGTGCTGCGAGGCTGTCGCTTTTCATCACGTGATCCTAAGCAGAATTCTGAAACCATTGTGGTTTGATTCTGTTCAGGGACTCAGTGCTTCGATGGGATTTTTCGTTGTATTCACTGCGATTTGCACAATGTTTTTGTTTTGCAGCATGTAGACCAAAGCATTTACTAGTGTTTATCAACCCATTTGGAGGGAAAGGACAAGGCAAACGGATCTACGAACGGAAGGTGGCGCCATTATTCACGCTGGCCTCCATCACCACTGACGTCATCGGTGAGTTGCAGTCTTTGTAAATACGTAGCAGGGAAGTGGAGACTAAAGACGGTCACTAGACAAGACTTTTACCTACAAGATTACTTTAAACAAAATCGAACGTGTTTTTACAAATCAGAATGAGAAGAATGCAAAGTAAAGAATGCAGACTTTTCTAGCCGCGACCCTTCACTTAAAGCACTCAAGAAAAACACTAAGAAGATAAAAGGGCAAAGATCACGGGCAGAAAGTTCTTGCAAGAAGGGGTAGACACGATTAACAAGTCTTAGAAATAATTTCACTAATAAGTGACATTTTAAGGAACATAATGCGATGCCACGTTTGTGACACCGAGTTTTCAGCGCAAGTTCTCGACCCTGGGAGGGTGCGGGTCTTCCCCTGCTTTCCGGGTCCCGTGTAAACTTAGTAAAGAGCGCTTGGTACTGGGCCACTTGGGTCAAGGGCCTTAAAAATGAGGGGTTTTGCTCCATGTTCTGGTTTTCTCAATCTTTCCTGAGAAAACAATCAGATGTCCACAGAGGGTGAAGGACACAGGTGTCCACTGCCACATTTTATAATAGCAAATTCCAAACAGGAAACAGGAAGGTTGTGGTGAAGCTGACGGAATAGTATGTAGTCCTCTAAAATGGTCCTTACAAAGAATGTTTAACCACACAGAAAGTGATGGTGACGGGATGTTGGGAAAACAAGGTCCCAAAATTGTGAGTACAGTAGAATTTCAATAGAGATTTTGTTTCTCATGTTGGGTATTTAGACTCTGGACTAACTTTACATTTTCTACAATTTGGTATATTCCAAAATTTTCGAAGTAACTTGGATAATAAGGAAAAACTATAAAACAGAGTAATTTCATTCAAAAAAGTCATTGTTTGTTGGCAATTCAGTGCGAAGAATGTGCTATCTTTCCCCGTGGGAATGCATTCTGAGAGAGGCTCACGTTCCATTAAGCTCAGCTCAATTTCTTTTTCTCTAAGAGGGACTTAGGTTAGATCAAGGAAAGGATTTCTTATAGGAAATCCTCCTGAAGATTTTATAGGACCTCATTTTAAAAGAATGGTTTATTTGCCTTTGATTTTAAATGAGGGTTCACAGATTTGAATGTAAACTGTATGATGTAATGTTATTTTTCCCCCAGTTACTGAACACGCCAACCATGCCGAGGAGAGTTTATATGAGATGAATATAGATAAATATGACGGGTGAGTAACGTCCTTTCATCTTGATTAATAAGTAGTAAATTCTCATCAGCCTTTTACCCATCTGTCTTACTTTTATTCACTCCCTTTCCTTCCTTTTTCCTCCCTAATTGTAAAAGTAAACATGTTTCTTGTAGAAAATGAGAAAAGGCAGAAAAGTTCAGAGTCTCACATTTTTCTACCACCTGGAGAGAACTATTGTTTCGTAGACTTCTGTTTTCCTTTCCGTCTTACTACCCACATAGAATCATTTGAAAGTGATCAGCTGTTGTCCCTAAATATTTCGGTGTATATTTCCTAAAAACAAGGCTATTGTCTTACAGAACCAGAACACAATGATCAAAAAGGAAATGAATGCCAACACAATACTATTACCTATTTTTTTTCCTTACTCAGATTCTGCCACTTGTCCCATTGTTTCTTTATAGCAGAAGAAAAGCCTGGATTGTGCATTGCCTTCAAATTCACTTGTCATGTCTCTCGAGTCTCCTGCAGGGCAGAGCAGTGCAGCCGTCTTCAGGTGGCTGAATTTTGAGGGGACAGGCCAGTTGTTCTGTAGCATGTTTCCCGGGTTGGGTCCGCCTGACATTTCCTCTTGGTCAGACCCTGGTTGTGCATTTCTGCTGCAGTGACACAGAAGGGGTCTCGTGCCAGAACGCTACCTGCCATGTGATTTTGCACTGGTGTTGTTTGTCCCTGATGGCATGCCAGCTCAGGGCAGTGCCTCCTCTGCCGTGTGCTCAGCTGTCCCCCAATCAGGTGGCTGATTCCGTAGGTGGAAAGCTCATAAGTAGAGGAGCTATAGGATCAGGTGTGTCTGGAAAGATTGTTTTGAAAGCCACGTGGCGAGTAGCACTGAGGTGGGATTGGACCCCGGGAGGCTGGGGGAGGTTCTGGGTTGCTGGCTGGACAGTGGCAGAGGACACACGCAGAGGGGACGGTCTCCAGAACACTGGGGGAGAGTCCCAGTGACCGATTCTTGAGGAAGACAACACAGGGATTCCTGACCCCAGAGCCAGTGATGTTGTAAGGCTGTGAGACAGGAGCTGAAGGAGGTCTTGAAGCCGATGGGCGTCAGTGTGGGACTGTCAGCCGAGCTGGGGCTCAGCGGGGTGAGCGGCCTCTCCAGTCCGGCCAGTGTGAAGGTTAAGGGGCAGCCGAGGGCTGGCGAGCCAGGCTCTGACCCTGGTCTGCGCCTCCCAGCAGTGTGACCCAGGTGACTGCGCCATCTCTGTGCTGGGTCCTCGTCATGTCGTGCCCGTGTGAGCGCTGCTGGGAAGGCTGTGGGAGTCACAAAGCTGGGCTTCTCAGGTGGGCACCTGTGCCCCCTGGGGACATCGGGCAGTGTGCAGTGACCCCAGAAGAAGGCTCTGGGAGGTAGATTAGGGGTCACACAGTGGGAGTCCGGTCAGTGTTCCCAGGAGGACAGGTGGGGCCGAGGGGCTGGAGACTGTCTCCCCCGGGACAGCAGCTGGTGGAGCTACTGATGGAAACCGGAAGGAAGCATCAGACGGGGTATTGGAAATGGGGAGGGACTGTCAGCACGGAAGGAGCCGCTGTCACGTCTTAGGGGTCAGTCCAGTTTATAGAATGCCTGCGGGGGGTGCCGAGTTCCCAGAGACCTTGGTCAGGTGCGGGGTGGTTCTGGTTTTGTTTTGTCTGTTTACGTTTTGGCAGTCAGGCCTGAAGGGAAGGACAGGCTGTGGGTGAGGAGGAGGTGGCCTCCTGCCGTGAGTGGAGCCTGAGGGGACACGGGCCTGGGGCCAGCTCCTAGTCCTGCCCTTCGTGATTCTGGGAGCCTTGGCCTCCTGGTGGCCGTGCCATGCCTCGGGGCTGGGCACTCACCCAGGCTGGAAAGCTGACTGCAGGAAGTGAGCTGCTCCAGAAGGATGGGTGGTGGTGGGGTGGGGACATGAGCCCCAGGAAGTAAGTGGGGGCTGAGTCTGCCATATTGTGGGCCACCCTGATTGTCCCCAAGGAGTTGGGAGTGTTCTGCGGTCAGCGACACGCTGGCCCTCACAGGAACGCCAGGACGAGTCTTGGGGAGTGGGGGTCGCGGGGACAGCAGTGCAGGGGCCCTGACGTGCCTGTGTTGCTCCCGCAGAGTCGTCTGTGTCGGTGGAGACGGCATGTTCAGCGAGGTCCTGCACGGCCTGATCGGCAGGACGCAGAGGAGCGCAGGCGTGGACCCGAACCAGCCGCGGGTGGCCCTGGTGCCCAGTGCCCTGCGCATTGGCATAATCCCGGCAGGTAGGGCCTGGCGCCCCCGCCCCCGCCGTGCCCGCGGTCACTCACGCCCGGTAGACGAACATCGTTAACTCCCACGGCAGAAAGTCTTCAAAAGAAAGGGTTCATTGGGCCGTTGCTAACAAAAAAGACCAGTCCCGGGGCCTGGAGTCTGACCCACTGGCAGCGTGACTGGCTGCGTAGGACGAAACAAACCCGTGGGGAGTTTTTATGCGTTGAGTTGAGCCAAACTGACAACAGTTGCCAGGGAGCAAAATCTCCACAGATTGAGCAAATGCTCTGGAGAATGGCAGTTTTGCAGCTTATTTTATACATTGGAATCAAAGGAGGAGACTAAGGAGGGTTACGTGAAATTCACGAGTGGTAGATTAAGGGGGCGGGAGAAAGCGAAGCGGGGAATCTCAGATGGGATAAAAAGTAAAACGGAGAGACATGTGCTTCCTTTACATTGGGGGGTGCAGGATCGTTAACGGCACAGAGATGGTATGTGGGGAACAAGATAAGGAGGGGTTCTGAGGTCTGTGCTCTGGTGCAGAGGGTTGTGCTCTGAGCGGTGCGGAAAAAGGGATGACTGACATTCCACGGGTATGTTATCTTCGATGCACAGATAACAGACAGGCTCGCTTAAGGTAAAGGTTGACCTTTGTCAAGGAAGCTACAGGCCCAGGAGGTGACTACCTGCTGTGACTCAATTTAGTTAGGAATGTTTATGTTCAGACCATCCTATGTGGTTACTTTCTGTCTCTGAGCTTGCAGGGCCCGCCACGCAGGCCTCCCCTGAGCTTGTCAGGTTTGCTAGGTGGCCGCTTTTTCTCTCACAGTAGGAGAGACTGACTGTTCTTACACATCAGGTAGGGGAGGAAGAGGATTTACAGCAGCTGTAGACAAAGGGTGGGTGAGGGGCTGGGCTGCTGCTGGCTGGCCGTGCAGAGCCCCCTGCAGAGTGCTGGTGGCTCCTGTCTCCATTTAGATAGTCCTGGAAGTCAGTTCCCACACACACTCGGGAGTGTGCACAGGCTTTGGCTGGTCTGGCCCACAGCTGAGTGACTGAAACGCTCTTGTCTCTACCTTCCCCCTCCGGCCGCTGTAATTAATTCAGGACATCCCAGAATGTTCTCCGTATCAGCAGGCTGCCTGCAGTTGGGCCACGTCCACTAGGAATATCGTTCTTGGTTTTTCCTTCAGGTTTATTCTTTTATTTAAACTGATTTTTACCAATCACACCATTACTGCTACTTTTCTGACCGCTGGTTATGACCAATGAAAGGGCCACAGGTGTGTGTTTGGAAGGAATCCTGTTCTGCCCCCCAAACGCCTGCTTTCTGTGGGGCGCTGAGAGCCCAGCAGCTGAGGGGGACAGTTTCTGCTCTTAAAGAACTGAACATTTGGTGGTGGGTGGGTGGTGGCAGGCATGGGGGGCCCTAGAGTGCAGTTGTGGGGAGCAGGCGGTTTTGTCGCTCAGACCTGGAGGAGCTGGGAGTCAGGAGACATGAGGGGCTCGGTGCCTTGGTGGCAGCTGGGCTGTATCCAGAGGGGGCTGGCTCCGCGTGCTTTGCATCTTTCTAGGAAGGACCTAGTTCTTTGAAAACTCACAGCTAAGTAAAGGGTGAGGCCTGCGTGTTGTTGGTTCAGGGTTTTGCAAACAACGCAGCAGGGTGAGGCTCCTGTCTGGCCTGCTGTCTGGGCTTGGGCGGCAGCAGTGACTCGCGGGGGGGCCAGGCTGGGGTAAACGTTCCATGACTCGCGTCCTGGACTTTTGTTCTCCTGACAACTGTGATGTCAGCGCCATAAATGTCCCATTTCAGGGATGCAGATGCAGGGCACTGGGGTGAGGTCACAGGTTCTCCCAGGAGGGTGTGGAAGGTCGGAGCCCTGCCAGCAGTCAGGAAAAGTCTTTTTCTAATTGATTGCACTGTTGTTTATTTTTAAACATATTCACCCTTGGTTGGTTTTACCACTTTTCTTCCAAACTAAGCTTTCCTGTTTTCAGTTTGTTTGTGGTGTGTTCTGGACTACATGAATTTTATTTTTCTATGTTCTGATCTGTTTTTCCTTTATGCCTTTTATCACCATTTGCTGATGGGAGCACTAGGACCTAACGCGCTGACACAGACCCCAGCAGTGTCAGGAGTGCGGGGCAGGGCCCCGCCCCACCGCCACAGCATGGACTGAGCTGGGGGGGCCTGTGTGCACTCTGGGCCTTGGGGTTCAGCAGAGAAGACGGCGTTGCCTCTGCCTGCTGATAAGCCCGCAGACACACACACAAACGAGGGCATGAGAGGTCTCTGGTCGCAGGCTACTGCAGAGAAGAGGCTGCTGGGCGCTGGGTTCCGGGCGAGTGGCTAGGAGGGGCTTCCTTTGATGGCGAGTCCAGGAGTCCTTTCTGAGAGGTGAGAGGTGAGGGGCCATGCTGAGGGTCAGCTGGTGCACACGGTGGCAGATGGGAGCCAGCTGTACCCCTTATCAGCTCTCCCCACACGAGCTTGGTGAGGAAAGTGCAATTGAGATTCCAGTACCGAAATAGGAAAGTCACCAGGTGTCTCTGACAAAGCCCTGCAGAGCCCCGTCTGTCAGTGAGTTGACCGCGCCGGAGACCCGTCCTGATGCCATCACGTGCCAGGCCTGCAGGAACCCTCGTGCGGCTAGAACTAAGAGGGCACGTTCACTTCTGGTACGCACTGAGCAAGAGCAGAGCGTGCTGGGATTTAGAGCAGGGAGACTCCACCTGGGGACTGAGCTTTCTCGTGCTCATTTTGGAAAGGCTGTGTCTTGGACAGGATGAGGCAGAAAGATGGTAGTTTACTCAGGTGTCATTGCAAGGAGAGTGGTGTGCCTGCTGCCTGCTCCATCCTGGGCCCGGCGACCAAGCTCCCAGGAGGCAGCATCCAGACCAGGGTGCACGTGTGCAGGTGGTTGGTGCCGGTGGGAGGGAGAGGCAGGCATGGCCAACCTGGTCAAGTGTAAGTGCCGTGGCTCGGGGCTACACCAGCAGTCTGAGAGCACAGAGGGATGTCCCTAGGCCTGGGCCATCAGGGACGATGGATGAGAAATGAAGACAGCGTGGTGGGGTGTGGGGAGCACGCCATTCCAGACGGGGCGTGCGGCGAGGCCTTGGAAGTGTGACACTGGTCCAAGGTTTGGAGGGCACACTCCTGCCTCTGGGGCAAGATATTCTGGGCAGTGGAGTGGCACGTGCAGAGGCCCCAAGGCAGGAACCAGCATGGCTGTGGGAGGTGCTGTCGGAGGCCAGGTGCGTGAGCCAGGTGGGTAAGAGGCACAGCAGAGGTAGGTGGTGCAGGGGTTTGGGGGCAGTGGCCCCGTGAAGGATTCTGAGTAGAAGTAAGCTGAGCTGATTATCTTCCTTAAAAATCAGGGTTTTCAGCAAAACAATCCCTAAGACCTATTAGAAACTCAGTTTCCCTACCATGTTCCTTGCAGAAGGACCAGATGACATAGCATGCGTGTCCTTCCATCCAGGACAGGCCCCCCCGCGTCCTGTGCTTTATCTCTAGAACCCAGTGCCCTGTGTTCTGCACCGTCTACTCTCCTGAGAGAAGTGTTTGCGGCTACCACCTAATGTGTGAAATTGGATTCTGGACAAATAAGCCACATCCATTCCAGCCTCCTGGAGTGGGGCCCAGGGCTGCACCTCTGACCAGAAAGGCCGGTCAGCCTTTCCCTGTCCTGCCCACTCATCCCCACACAAGAGGAGGCGTCACACTGGCTACCGTCCTTGTTGTGGTTGTAAAGCGTGGGGACTCAGACACTGGCTTTCCCCAGAACAGAGCCCTCTTTGAAGTTCCCATACAAAGCTTCCGTCTTTCCTTTAATGTCTGCTTAATACAGATCAGGTGGAGTCTAGATAGATCCAAAAGCAAAGATGGACTTCAGAGATCCTGGCTTTACAGGACAGTGCAGCACAGAAACCGAGCACGTACTGTTTCCATTTCTATTTGCGGTCATTGCTGAATTCCCTGACTACAAGACACAAGTGATCTGATTAAATGCACACATCTGATTAAATGCAGGGGAAGCTGGATGTCTGATCAGCTGTTGTTCTAAAGGAAGGTTTGTGAAGAAAGTAAACAATGCCCTCGGCATATAAGGGGAACACACAGGTTCTGTGGAACTTCCGGAAAGTTCTAGGGACAGGAACGCCTCACTCTCTGGGCACGGTTCAAGTTAATGCAGTGGCTCTTTTGCAGTTTGTTGTCTCAGAAGTGTTTATATGTGTACCCTTCACTGTAAAGAGGAAGGTGGAGGAGGTAGTCGAAACCCGTCATTTTCCTTAGATACTGTTAATTACATGTTGAGAACAAGTCGTTCCTATAACCTTAAATGTTCACGCCAATATTTTTACTTTTTGGCTCATTTTTGGGATGAGATGTCATCAAATCCAGATTAACAAAAAAGAAAATGATACATATTAAAATGTGTGAGTGTGTGTGTGTGTGAGAGTTACCATCAGAAGCCACATTCAGCCTCGATTAAGTGAAGAGCCCTCCATTCCGACCTCATGCTGGACCAGGTTCTGTATCTGACCGATAGCAAAGGTGCCTGCGGTCGAAGACAGCTGTCGGGACCGTGAACTTGCAGGCGTCATCGGATGTCACTTAGGACGAGACTTGGAGATTGTTCCTGCGGCCAGTCTGTGACTTAACCCTGGGTCGGCCCTGATGGGCCCTGGTCTGTGGCAGCACTGCGCAGTTCTAGGTCCTGTCACACAGTTTATCCAACTCTTGGGCAGGTCTGTTAACAGTCAGGTTGCTCAGCCCCGTCCCACACCTGCTGAGTCAGAATCTCGGGGCCTGGAGTTCAGGAACCTGTTATAAAAAGGGGCCCCGGGTTCCGACCCCACTCAGGCTGAGAACAGCGGCCTGGGTTCCGACCCCGTTAGAAGCAGGACAGAGCGAGGGAAGCCCAGGAACATCGCTGCCGCGCACTCGGTACAGGTGCTGCTCCAAGCCACACGGAGGCCACCCCCACTCTACAGACGAGGACGCAGGCAGGCGGAGGGGGCCCTGCCGCAGTCAGGCGTGTGCTTGCCTGGCCCGCACACTGTCCGCGGGGGGGATGGCCGGGCTCTGCGTCTCTAACCCGGCACACGGAGAAGCTGAAGTGCGTTTCTTCGACTGGTGCTTGTGGCCGTGTGCGGCCTCCCTCTGCTTTTCTGTGGCCTTCATGAGCCGTGTGCTGTGCGTGCACTTTCCCACTGCAGCCGTCTCCATGCAGCCCTGCGCTGCTGTGGTCCAGGGCCCCAGGGCCGCTGCTGGGGGCGGGGACACTGAGTTGGTGCCCGACTGCCACTGCTGCTGGCAATCCCCAGGGGCCTTTGCTCCCCCAGACGGTAAGGAGCTGATTGATGTTATTGCAAGGTCAGTCCGGGGTTTTTGGTGAGTCCATCTCAACATTTCCAGTATTCATTCTGTGGGGAAATTGTATTTATTCCTTATTTACTCTGGGGCCATGGAGGAAAAGGAAGAGCTTACCACACACTTAACTGGAAACCTGCTAGTTTTCTAAAATTACTGTAATGCTACCAAGGACCTTCGTTTTCCCTCCTTAGGGTCAACAGATTGTGTGTGTTACTCAACGGTTGGCATCAACGACGCAGAAACATCGGCCCTGCACATCATCGTGGGTAGGTCGCGCTCAGCCGTCACGGACCCAGCGAGCAGCTCTGCCTAGTGACAGGCTTGTGAGCCACTGTCCTTGGAGCCTCAGCCCATCTGCCAGCAGGGCTCGGGCTGTGGTTTCCCTGCCACCTTCCATCTCGTCCCATCTTCCCACGGCCATCACAGGGCTCCTTCAGAAACAAACCGTGCTCAGAGCCCGTCCAGAGTCTTGGGGGGGGTGCCAGGCACCCTGTGACCCGGCCGGCTCTCGGTGCCCCCATGCACTGGCCAGGCTGTCCCTCTGTCCCGGATATGTCCCATGCTCGTGTGGCGCCCTGCATTCTGCTCTCCATTCAGGCTCAGCCCCTCGTCACCCCGTCGGGCAGGCCGGCCCAGGCCAGAGTCCCTCAGTCTGCCGTGCTCTTTCCATGTCCTGTTTCTTCTCCCTCGCAGCTCTAGAATGCGTGTCCCTAAGGCCAGGAAACCACTTGTCACAGGATCAGAAAGCCAGGAGTGGCCGCTGCCCAGCTCAGATGTGTCAGGGCACCTGTGTGACAAGCACATGGCCCCCTCCTGTCCCTGGTGACGCTGCTGCTCCCGTGTTACCCAGTCACGGAGATGCTGTGTTTGCAAAGGCTCCATTTGTGATTTTATGCTTTAAAGGCCACACGCCTTTCTTCACTGTCAAGTCCATTAGTGACACCGAATGAGCTTCCTGGTCACGCTCTGGGCTCCGCCCTCCAGAACGGGTTGCCAAGCCCGTTTCGGGGATTTGACTCGAGCAGACCCCAGCTTCGCCTCCGCGTGTTTCCCATCTTAATGAAGCCCACCTGCAGGGCACTGGGGACAGGAGCAGGGAGGGGACTGAGCGGCTCCCACCTGGTGGCTTCTGCCCACAGGGGACTCGCTGTCCATGGACGTGTCCTCCGTGCACCACAGCGGGGCGCTGCTGCGGTACTCGGTGTCGTTGCTGGGCTACGGCTTCTACGGCGACATCATCAAGGACAGCGAGAAGAAGAGGTGGATGGGTCTCATCAGATACGACTTCTCAGGTAACTCAGGACGGCGCGCGGTGCACCAGGTGCGCGTACACACCTTACCTGCAAGGCGCCCACAAGAGGTTGGGACCGGGCTCCCCTGTAGTTGCGGGTGGCCGAGAGCCCCCTCGGTCACAGGCGGGTCACAGGCGGGTCTCGTCGTCTGAACACGGCGCGGGACTGAGAAATGGAAATCGCTTCAAGGCCACTCCCACTGACAGTCTGCATGACCCAGGGCCACTGGCATCACCAGGTGCAGAAAGAGGTTGGAGAGGGTGCAGAGCTTAGACTCTGCCACTCCTGTCGCTGGGATGACTTCCGTGGCCGCATCTAACGAACGTCATTGTCTGAGCGCTGCCCTCTGTCGTTATTTTTGGGTAAATCTGTATGAAATTAGATTGAATAATTCCAAGTCCTGAAATCGAAACCCTTTTTTGGGGAGAGACGAATAGTAACTCGATGAGCTTTATGCATGAAAAAGTTCTACTCAAAACTATAGTGTGGCTTTAAAATTATAACATAAAAGTGCCCACGTCATGCCCTCCCCTCCCGTGTGGGGATCTGGCTGCCCGCCCTTCGCTTTAGCGAGAAACCAAGTTGGTGGGGAGGGGAAAGGAGAGAGGCCAGAGTGCCCCGGGGGGGGGGAAGGAGGGGGCGGGGGCACCAGAGGGCGATTGGAACGTGTCTGTGGCCAGGACAGGCAGTTACGGAGTGCCAGCCACGTGCTGGGTGCTGGTAGAACAGGCTGGGCAGGTCCAGGTCTATGGGCACGAGGCTGAGACCTGCCCCGAGAGCCGGGGGCCCCGCACCAGCCAGCCCAGTACTGGCCACCCTGTGGTGAGAACGTGAGGGGTAGGGCCTGGGAGGCCTCAGCCGTGGGGGTACGGTGGCGTGACCATCATGGACATTGTACCAGCGCTGAAAGCAGCCCTGGTGACCAGCCGCCCAGTGCGGCCAGCTCCCTTCCTGCTCCGTCACTCTGGGGCTCGGCCGGTGCTGGCCCTGCAGCCAGCTGTGCCGTCCAGCGCGGGAGGGTGGGACCCTGCTCTTGCCCTCGGTGCTCCGTGCCCCCCCCCTGCAGGTGCTCTGCTGTTAGAAAGCATTTTAGATGGATTTGCTGTCACTCGTGTTTCTGAAGCTGATAACCAGTGTCATCGCCAAGAAATGACCGTGGCTGTTTTCCCCTCGTCGCGCTTTGTCCTCAGGCTTGAAGACCTTCCTGTCACATCACTGCTATGAAGGGACCGTGTCTTTCCTGCCGGCACAGCACACAGTGGGGTCTCCAAGAGATAGGAAACCATGCCGGGCAGGGTAAGCACGTTGCTAACGTGTTTCTATCACCAACAGTGTGAAATAAAGTGTGGGGTTTGGGCCTATTATGCAGTAGGTGACAAGTGTTTTCCAGACATAGGCTGGGGACGCTGGACTTTGTGCCCAGCGAGAGCACAGGTTAATGTAGCACTTTCCAGTCCACACGTGCCATGAGGAGAGGGTGTGTCACTGGACCCCTCCAGTGACGTGTCCCTGTGCCACGGATGGGACACAAGGGGAGGCCCAGTGCTGGGATGAGGCCACCTCATGCACTGGGGGAGGGCTAACATCACGCTGCCTGCTCCTGTTGGGGTTCCGGGGGCATGAAAAATCCATGCAAGAAACAACAAAAGACAAAAAACTACTTTAGCGATAGCTGTGTATGCTGGACACTGGACACTGGACGGGACCACGGCCAAAGTGACTGGACGGAATAGGTGTTTTCAGCAGGAGATGCACGTGGAGCCTCCTGTCCCCACCGCAGCAGAGACCCTGGCTCCAAAAGGGTGAGGGGGGTGCCCACCTTGCAGTTAGGAAGGGCAAGCGGAGCCCCTGAGCACCCAGCAGAGGGAGCGGGCACAGGGAGAAGCAGCCCCAGGAGAGGGGAGGTGAGTCAGTGACGGCTGGAGTCTGTCCAGGCTTTGCCATCGCAGGCTCTGAGCGTGTGAACACGTGGATGAACAGCAGCGATGCTTGTTTCACCCGGTGCACCCCCAGGACAGTTTGGACTATGTGACCAGTTTAAAGCAGAACCTGAAATCAACCTTAAAATCAGTCACACCTCCCAGTGGCCCATGAGGACAGCGGAGCATCTGTCCACCATCTGGCCCCTGCTCCGTGGTCTGAGGACGAGGAGGGCGTGGGTTTTGAAGGACCCGTGCTTTTCCTTTAAGTCCTTCCGCCGGCCCTTCCTTCCTGAAGTGAAGAATTTGGGGCTGTACACGGTATTTGAGCCACTGCGTTGCCACACTCAGCAACTGCGCCAGGGTGAACGCTTGTCCTGTTGGGCGCGTGGTCCAGCGGGGCTGCGGGCAGATACCATGGAGCCCGGCGGCTGCATTAGCCCTGAGCTCCTCGCTGCGTGTCATCGCCTGCACAGGTCACTGTGATCTGTCACGCGAGCGAATGCAGGCTCAGCCCGGAGGCTCAGGGAGGGTCGGTGCCTTTCTGGACGCTCTTCGAGCCACTGCTGTGCCCACGGCAGGGCGAGGTCGGCTCTCAGTGCACGGGCCTCCTGGGACGCTCTGCCTCTATAGTGTTACAGACGGTGGAGGAGGACGTGTGACATGCGTGACTTTAAATGTAGATCTAATGGCGAGAATTCTAATTCACGTGCAGAAGAAATACTTCAGCTAAGCCTTCGACGTTGGACTTTTTATGATACGAGAATTAAAGTGTTCACCTGCGCCGAGCACATGTATCCCATTGTCAGAGGATGTCTTCTTGTCTTTCAGATGCTTTGTGTGCAGGCAAAGCCGGCAGCAGCTGGAGGAGGAGCAGAAGAAGTCGCTGTACGGCTTAGAGAACACAGGTAACGTCTCCTGACCAGACGCCTGGTCCTCACTGTGTCAGAATTCTCAGTGTTGGGATCTGCCTCCTGTCACTGCCCACCTTTCCCTTTCCCGGGCTTGCCCTGCACAGCCATCTTCTTTAGCCTCAGGCGGCAACAGATGGTTGCCGTTTGCCAGACTTCTGGGAAGAGAGGCTGTAGAAACGCCCATGTCGCCGTCTCTCCCGAGTCCCTGTCCTGTTGCTAGCCGGGTGCTTCCAGCCGAGAGTGGGGCCAGCAGTGTTTCTGTTAGTGCTTCTAGTAGAGTCTTCAGGCTTTGCCAGCCACTCGGAAAGGAATGGGCACAGCTGTGTTCCATACACTTATTTATGGACATTGAAATTTAAGTTTCATATCATTTTCATCGGTCAACAAAGTATTTTCTTTTGATTTTTTTTCTTCCCAATCATTTAAAAATGTGAAAATCATTCTTAGCTCACAGGCCACACAAAATCAGATGGCGGGCCAGATTAGGTGACCCCTGTTCTAAATCGTCCTAAAGTCCCCATGTGAGGATGAGGGACACAGCTCTGCCTCTCGGGAGGTGACCCTCTGGGCGCAGCACGGTCCCACGGCTCCGTTGTGGGCATTCCTTGTGTTGATGGCAGTCGATCGCACGAGCATCTGTGGCCAGAGTGAGACCTGGAGTGTCCAAACCAGAGGGGGGTGTAGAGACGGCCCTGTCCCATGTCCTCGGGACGCCCGCCCGCCTGCCTCCTGTCTCGCATCCAGTGTAACGTCTTCTTTGTGCTTCAGACGAGGTGGAGGAGTGGAAAGTCGTCTGCGGGAAGTTCCTGGCCATCAACGCCACGAACATGTCCTGTGCGTGTCCCCGGAGCCCCAGGGGCCTCTCCCCAGCTGCCCACTTGGGAGATGGGTCCTCAGACCTCATTCTCATCCGGAAATGCTCCAGGTTCAACTTCCTGAGGTTTCTCGTCCGGCACACCAACCAGCACGACCAGGTGAGGGCGGCGCGTCGCCACGTGATCTGTGTTGGGGCCGCTTCTGTTTGGGGCGTCCCTCGTGAGCCCAGCACCAAAGGCGGGGGAAAGAAAGGCAGACTGTTTCTGTTTGTTTCCCCATGTTCAACTGTCAGTCACAATTACTCCTTGTACAACTTCATTTAAAAATATGAAACCTCTGAGCACAGAAACTAGGAGGCGTGAATGTTTACACACGTCCTCCTCTCATTTCTCCTGCTGTTTAAAAACAGAACAAAACGATACAGTGAAATTGTGTGTTGCCCGCGCAGGTCGCTTACAATTAACCTGCAGGGGCTCCCAGGTGGGCAGACGCTCCCAGGGGACGTCCATCGTCTCTGGCATCTGTGTCGTTAGAGCAGGGCAGACCGAGTCTGACACTTTGGAGGGAACTGGAACTGGTGGTTAGTCTCTGATTATAGTAACACATTTTTAAAACTGTATTTAAGATCTAGTCCAACAGTATTCTTTTTTTTGGTGGAAAGAGAAGCAAGTTTATTCCAAAGAGTTAAGGCACAACAGTGGACTCCCTGTCACCAAAACCGCCTTCAGTCCACTAGTATTTTTAAGTGGCTTTTAAGTGACTTGTCAAAACGACAAAGAATTCTACAGGTCCCAGCCAGTGAGCTGCCAGACTTCTTTACAAATGTTTGTCATTGTGGATGAGCTGAGATTTCCAAAAGCAGTACAAGTGTTTTGCCGAGTGCCTGGGGAGGCAGGTGTCAGATTTTCTCCATCTGCAGTTGTCCAGGGAGCTGGACGGAGCAGCTCAGAGCAGTGCCCAGTGTCCCTGTCCTCGAGGAGGGCTGAGCACACTCAGAGAACTGGCCGACCCTCGTCGGGGACGACGGGGCTGTCCCCTGCCCAGCACAGCAACTGTAAGGACATCTTTTCCTGTCTCTTGCTAGTTTGACTTCGCTTTTGTTGAAGTTTATCGCATCAAGAAATTCCAGTTTGTGTCGAAGCACGTGGAGGACGATGACAGTGACGTCGGCGAGCGGGGGAAGCAGCGCTTTGGGCACATCTGCAGTCACCACCCCTCGTGCTGCTGCACCGTCTCCAACAGTTCCTGGAACTGCGACGGGGAGGTCCTGAACAGCTCGGCCATCGAAGTGAGGTGAGTGTCAGCCCTGCCCTCGAGGTCAGGCCCCGGTCACCGCGTGTGCACAGGTGAGCCCTGCGTCCTGAGACGTGAGCCTCACCCACGCGTGCCTCGCAGAGTGGCCCGGGGGAGGCCACTGCCTGCATCGGGGGCGGGGGAGACGCTGCCGCCTGGATCATTTTCACAGTGTCTGAAGCCCCTTGATTTCATTGTTTTCCTCTTCCTCGTGCACTGGCCTTGATCTCTTTCTTTGCCTGGCATTCTCTCCTCCCCACAAAACAAACGAACAGACAAAACGGCCCCTGTGGCCACTTTGAGTCCTGGGTTCACCGAGTCCACCAGGAGCCCAGGCTGCTGCCGCCATCAGGTGCCAAGTGCGGGGGGGTCCAGGCTTGCGGCCCCCCGGGGGCAGGCACCAGCTGGCCGCTGGAGTGTGGGAGGTGGGTCCTCCCTAAACCCACTGGGGCTCGTTGTATTTAGTATCAGGACCCTGTAATTATATCACAGGTCGTATATGTAACACATATTACATAATCGGATGAAATACGAGTGCAGAGGTTTTTTTCCCCATGGAAAGACACAAATTTTTTTAAAGGCTATTAAATGAGGTGTGGGCATACAAATTATAGGAGATTAGAGGATACGCGTCAAGTTCTAGAAGCATTCTGTATTGTTTGCAAATGTCTTTGCGATCTTGGTCTACTTTGAGGAAACCCAACTGGACACTCACTGACCATAAGACAGCAGATCACATCCGACAGGTGACAGAGCGAGTCAGCAGGCCACCGTGTGGAGGGGGACGGGTGTGCCCTCCGATGTCCGCAGCCCAGCACTGAAGGGGGACCTGCACACCTTGTTTACAGTCCTCCACGTTACGTGGCTTTTCAACCAACCAGCGGCAGGGCCCAGATACAGCCTTAAAACTCTTCTACTGTCCGTGTCCAGAAGAGCTGTCGGAGGAGAGCAGTCTGTTAAATGTCCCCCAGTCCCACGTCTGCATGCTCCCCGTTCTCGTGGCCAGGACGTGCTCAGTGTGGCAGTGACTGCCCAGGTCATGTCTGTGGACGAGAGGCGGCCACGAGGCCACAGGGAAACCCACCAAGCCAGTCGTACTCGCAGGGATTGGCATCTGTGGACTCACGTGACAAGCGAAGAAAATGGAGTTTTTTTAATGCTGGCTTATGGTTTTACTAGAGAAATGGGATACCCTGAAATCGGGGCGGCCTCTGGGAAGTATGTCCTGCACGTCTGGACAGGTGTTACCGAGTCTTGAGCAGCAAGCCACTCAGTTATTACTGAACACCTTTGAGGAGGTGTGATGCCGGCCAGGGCCCTATGGCTCCGGTCTGGAGGCCGTCGTGCAGGCTGGGGGCCGCCAGGGGACCTCGGCCCGCTCCTCAGCCGCCTGGGCTTTGCCTGGCGTGGGGCGCACTTGTCCTTCGTGACTGCACGTGGCCTGCACATCTGGCATACGGTGGGGGTGCCCCACATATGGTGCCCGGGGCCCTGCGAGCTGGGTGCTGATGAGACCGAGGTTGGCACAGTGGATACATGGGGTCACTCTGATGGCGAGTGGGGTGCTGGAATTAGAACTGGGTCTTCTGCTCCCCAGTTTCCATGTGGCCGTGTCAGCTGTCCTTTGAAAAACAGGTCTCTCGGGAGTGTGAGTGAGTCATTGCGGGGCTGGACCCATAGACAGTCACGGGGAGACCCACTGTCCCTGGTGAATGAGCCGCTCCTGCACCCTTGACCAGCTGTGGGGCTGGAGTCGGGGACACGCAGGGTTTCAGTGTGGCCCTTTGTCTCTGCAGGGTCCACTGCCAGCTGGTCCGGCTCTTCGCACGAGGAATCGAAGAGAATTCGAAGCAGGAGTTTTGCGGCTAAGGCGCTGTCGTGGACCACCCGCCAGATTCTCACTGTCCTCAGAAGTGTGAAAACCAAGGAAATATTGCAGACCAATTATGTGGATACATGCGGTTACATTTAGAAATTTATTTTTGATAGTTAAATCTTGATTTTAGAAAGGATACCTTCTGTCAAGTTTTGTGAACGCATTGGCATTTTCAGTTTTGTGTGAATCTTGGGGTTGCATTTCACAGAACTTACGCTCGGCAAACAGCAACTGTTGATTTGGGGGCTTCTTCTATGTTAACAGCACAGACAGCGCAGAGTTTAAAACTGCCCCTTAGTGGCCCCATTGCAATAATCTTAGGGGTGATAAATAGGAGTGTTCCCCATCCAGGCGGCACCACCTGGACACAAGGTGTTCACTCTGATCCACGCTGGGAGACCGCGGCAGTCGCTCGTGGACAGGCTGTGGAAAGCAGCCACGCTGTGTTGCCTCATCTTACCTTCATCCGAGCTCACTTAGGGTCCTCACTGGATCCCTCCTGCTGTGCAACTACAATGCAACGTCACCCTGCTTCCTTCAGGCAGCCCCACACGGGACCATTTCCAAGAGAAGGGCACGGAGCCGGAAGTCCTCCTGTCACGCTCACCGCGCGCTTCCATTGCGTGGTGCTCCTGAGGCAGCCCGGCTGGTGGCAGGAGCAGGTCGTGAGCTCTGGAACAGGCAGCACGCCCAGCACCAGCACACGTTTCACCGTTTTCAAGTTACGATGCCGGTGCTTTGTGGCGACACAGAGTAGGTGGCCTAGCTGGGATTCCCAAGGGACATGGACAGAAGCTGGCGTGTAGTAAGTTCACTTTGTGAATTCTCTGTAAACTTCAGACCCTGCCCCTGGGGGGCTCCACATACCAGGGGTTATGTTGGTGCAGCCCTCGAGTCTCTACGCGTGGTCCAGGTTTTCTTCTTACCTTCACATTTATTCCTATGTAGTTATTGAAGTTTTCTCCTTTTCAAGCAGAATAGTACGTAGGTGTCGTCACCGTTAGTCTGAGTTTGCTGCCTGCTGTGGGGCTGGCTGCGGCGCCCGGATCCTGTGCAGGCGCCCCCTCCCCGGCGGCCCTGGCCCTGTGGTGTTTGCACTCCAGGCCGAGGGAAGAACAGTTCTGTCTGCGATACAAGATGCAGCTTAACTTGTGATTCGTGAAGAGAGGGAGCACGCGCGTTACAGGAGGCGATTCTACACGGTGTAGCCTCATGACGGGCTCTCACTTCATGTAGGTTCAGTTAGTCTTTTTAGCTTTTGACAAACATCATGTATTTTTAGAATTCACTGGCGCCGACTTATATTTTGAAGTATATGTGAAATTACCTATTTCATCTTGCAGTCCTACCCAGTCAGACAAAAGGGCAGCTGTAACAGTGGGGTTTTTTTAGTAGACCACATTATGAAAAAATTGTGGGTGGATGAAAAGTCTGGTGTAAAAAGTAGATACACACAGGCCGCCTGTATTCTTAATGTTTGCTCCTGGGTGCGAAGAAACCAAAGATGAGGACTGGCAGCTCCATGGAGCCTGGTGGGCCCTGCTGGTGAGGCGCTCGTGGGGGAGGGGTGTCCCTAGCCCCTCCCTACCACTGTGTGGAGTCTTGCTGCGTCACAGGGTCTCCCCAGTCAGTCCTCGGGCTTTGTCTTCCCTGATCAACATTTCCAGTGCACTAGTCCGCCTGGAAATCCACTGCCACTTGTAGAAAAACAGTCCAGGCCAGGGAGTGAGCATTTCCTGTTGGACCAGAACCCCAGCCACGCCCCGTGGTTCCCAAATGGCTCTGGCAGTGTGGCCCGACTGCATGCTGACATTGCAAACCTGGGAAGTGTTCTTGGAGATTATGTGATGGTGGATGGCCGAGAGCCTGATAACCTGCATGGGATGGAAGTACCTTCCCCACGCAGGAAGTTCAGGCTGCCACGAAGACTCTAGATGGAGCGACCACAACACCTGCACACTGGGGTTTTAAGAAAAATTATCAGAACGCCTGGCTACGTAGTGAAAACTTAAGCTCACTTACAAGGGTTAGTCTGTTTTAACTTCCTTTGCTCACTGGCGCAGACACGATGAGGCAGCAGTTATGCTCTGACCTTATTCCTGCTTATTCTAGTTACGAAGTGACGTACCGCCCGTCGCTGGGCAACCGGTGTGACTGTCCCTCCGCTCTGTGTCACTGGAATATGGCTGGAAGGGTCACTTAATTTCCTTTCTAATCTTGCTGGTTTCAAGATTGGAAAATGACCTATTTGTTCTGATATGTTTGAGAAGACACAAATAAAGTTACTTTGGACAGAATTTGGCTGTTATACGATAAACAGTAAGTACTTATGAAGAGAACCCCGATTCGACAACAAAAACAATACTTTCATTTCCCTCCGGTGTTCCTGTCTGTCCCCTTTCTGTCTCCCGGACTCCCCACCCTGGGGTGACCCTTCTGATTTGCAGCCAGAGTGATGGCTTTTGCAGGAAAGGGGCACCTAGGCACCTTTTTTTGTTGTTCCCTGTACTGTCTAGGAAAAGCCAAGAGGCGCCTTCTCAGTACAGACGCCCCTCGTCTGTTACACTTACAGACGACTTACAGCGGAGTCACACCCCAACAGGCCCGTCACAAGCTGAAAACCCCTTACGTGGAAAAGGCGTGTACTGCACCTGCCCTCCCAAACACTAGCTTAGCCTCGCCCGCCTTAAACGTGCTCAGATCCCTCACATTAGCAAAATTGGGACAAATCACCTTGCTGCCGTGGCCCAGGGTCGCAAGAGAACATGGTACGCGTATCGCTAGCCTGGGGAAAGATCAAAATTCAAAATTTGAATTCGAGTTTCTACTGAACATGTATTGCTTTCAGAGCATCATAAAGTCAAATTGTAAGTTGAACCATCGTTTAAGTCGGGGACCGTCTGTACTGCTGTGAAATGCACAAATTAAAGCACACAGGCTTGCAAAGGAAGCCAGTCACACTGAAATGTGGTTATCAAAGTTTTAAAAACAGTCCTTAGGCATATGTGTGCTTTACTGTTACATTAAATAAGGCACATGCGTAAAACGGAAACGGGGCTAACAGTTACGTGTTAGCCCATCAGCGAGCCTGTCCCCGGTTTCCTCCAGGGAGCGGGTGTCCCCCAGTGTGAGGAGGGAGGGACTGGCACTTGACTGCCGGGCAGAGCAGGTGGGAGTGCTGCCAGGAGGGGCAGAGGGCTGAGGGGGGCTGTGGGGGATGGGATCAGGAAGTGTATCTGGGCTAGAAAATCAGGGTGTGTGTCAGAGAGCCTGGGGAGTGTGCAGCAGTGCTCCTGAGAATTTGTGACAGGTTCCCCAGGGACGGTCCTGTCACTGCTGCCCCCCGGACGACGGGTGCAGTAGCAGGCCACACTCCCTGAGTGACCTGGGCGGGCCTCTGCCTCCTGGGGGCTCGTGTGGCTTGGGGTGCAGGAGGCTGGGTGCTCTTGGGGTCTCCGCACAGGTCAGGGCTCCATCCCGGTGGTTTCAGTGCTGGGTGGGTGCCTGTGTCCCTCTGTCGGGAGTGAGTCTCTGGATGGGCTGAGCCACTGTCCCTGGCGGGGGACCCTTCCGCCCAGGGCCCCAAGGCCTCCTGCGCCTCAGCCTCAGCCACTGGGGGTAGGGCTGCAAGTGGCCCCTGGTCCCAGAGACGCCCAGGGCCCCCACGGAAGGCATCTCTGGGTGGGGCCAGGACCTGTACCCCACACTCAAGGCACGGCTTCTGCCCATCTCTGCTCCCCATACACCCTCGGGGTGATGGCACCGCTCCCCGCTGCCCCCAGTGCCAGGTCCTGATGTCCCTGCCTGTGAGCCACCCCCGTCATCGGCCTCCTGTCTTCTGGAACCGGGGTCCCTGCCCCCCCACTCAGTGTACACGGGCCCTACCCCACAGACCTCACCCCTCACCTGGTGGCCTTGGTGCCCAGCGCCCCCTGCCGTCCAGCAGTGGCAGCTGCAGGGGTCCTGGGCCACCTGCTGTCCACAATGCACTGGGGCCCCCACCTTAGCACAAAGCAGTTCAGGTTTATTTAAATAAAAATTATAATTTATACAAGACTTTTTCTTTAAACAAACAAGGTTTTCTTTAAAAAAATGTTACAGGGGGATTTTTTTCATCAGTTCTTCCTCCGGTACAACCCTGTTGTTGAACAAGAGTTACACTAGTAACGATTATTTACAGATGCAAAATAGACTCAGGCTTCAGACATAAAAAATTTAACATTCATTCTAGCTCAGTGATTAGTCATAGAAATTAAATCTCTGCCCAGATTTACACAGTTCAGTAAAACCACAGGTCCTCTCTGGTGGGGAGCTCGGAGCCTGACAGGGCCGCACTCTTCCTGGCACAACCCTTGGGCATCCAAAGGACCTGCCACCAGCCCCTTGGGCAACTCGAGGACCCCATCCGGCACCCCAGCATCTCTTGGCCCACCTGGCTGGGGCCACAGACCCTGGCATGTGGTCAGTTTTCATCTCCCTTTCTCCACAAAAGGGACTCAAACTAAACCACCGCGCTCTGCCGAAGGCAGGGGCCCTATTCCACAGCAGGGACCATCCCCCACTGAGCTTGGGGACAGAATCCCATCGTGCTTACAAAGACGCACATGCTGACCCCGCACGGCCGCAGCGGAGGGCTGGAGCAGCACCCATAGGGGTCGCCCCACAGCCCGTCCCTGGGGGCAGTTCCTGCCTGCCTTGGATACTGGGGAGTCCCTCTGGGGTATCCCCTGGGTGTAGCCAAGGCCTCTATGGGGCCCGTGAGAGCCAGTCCACCTGCGTTGACCGTGCGAGCCAAAGCCAAGGTTTAGAGTGGGTTCTGCCTTCGTTCTCAGAAGGTCGACTTACAGAATCACGTGAACACCAGCGCCAGAGTGACCGAGAGCCAGGTGGACACTGCAGGTCCCCAGATTTCACCGACTGGGGCGGGTGTGTGCTTAATCTGGCTGGTTGGTGTGGCTCCCCTGGAAGCGCTCCCTGGGCCCCTGGAAGCGTCATCCCTGGGAAGAGGTGACGAGCAGTCCCACCCATATCTTACCCAAACCAGCAAATTAGGAGCAAAGGTAAAAATTACATCTGAAAAATGATACAAAAATAAGAAAAACAACTTGCTCTCTGTAAAAAATATAATCTTCTGTTTCTTCAAAAAACAACAATCTCAGTGACATCCAAAGGACTCAGGACAAGTCAAGGAAGTGGAGGAATCCACATTGGGAAGTGCGCGGACCGGGAGGCGGCCATGCCAACCCGCCCCAACCCCACGAGCGCGTCCTTTGCAGAGGCCACCAGCCTGCCTGACCCCCTCTGGCTTCCAGGGCTGCCCCAGAATGGACCGAGCCTGGCCACCCGCACGAGGGCTGTGGCTTCCTAGGTGGGGCGGAGCGCAGACCAGCTGGAGGGGGCAGGGGCTCACTCCCACCCACGTGCACGCCAGTGCAGGGACGTGGAACACTGCAGATTGCTGGCAACAAACCTCTGGGCTCTGCCCACGGTCACTCTCCAAAGTGTCCTCCCAAGTCCTGCACTGCTTGGCCCACCTGAGCCCCGGAGCCCCTCCGTCACCTGGAGGCTGGCACCTGCCACGCCACTGCTGGTTTTCACCTGACAGCCACAGAAGCCTGAGCACCCTCGAGAGCCTGAGGGACATTCTGGGCCTTTCCAAACAGCAAAGTGTTAAAAAGATGCTCCTACCTACACGACACTCCATATCTGCGTCAGGTGCCCATTACAGGCCTTCTGGCCGGCTTGTCAGGCCAAGATGGCAGGTGGTCCCTACGGACGGTGGGCCAGGCCCAGGCCTGAGGCACAAGGGCCCTCCCACCAGCCCTGCTGCAGCCCTCAGCCCCACAAAGGCCGAGCCAGACGGCGCTCCGTGGACATGCGGTAGGGGTCCCACTGAAGGAAGAGTGAGACCGACTGGCCGTTTGTGAAGGCTAGTGAAGGGGCCTCTGTGTCCCTTGTCATTGATGTCCTTCAGCTATGGCTTTGGTGTGGAAGAGCTTCCGGCCTCCAGAGAGCCAGGTCTCTGGCCAGGTGCGGACAGAGAAGGAGCAGATGTGCTTGGCAGCTGCTGGGACAGTGTGTCCTGCATGTCATCCTTTCCAGTGGCCTCTGTGTCCACAGGTGTTTGAGACGTGCCTCACCCACCAGGCGGGCTGGCACCGTCTGAGTGCCCCAACCCCTACGTGAGGGGTCTGTAAACACAGGTTAACACAATAGAAACCACAGATCGAGGGGAATTATTGCAAAAAGATCATGAGGATATCCAATTTTTTTCCCACTACCAAATTGTTAAAAAAGAAACAAAAACAAAAACAAAGTCCAGCATGTCCTGGGAGAGACAACACTAGCTATCACTGCCGGATGCTGCTGCCGCTGTGATTTTCATGTACTGGTTGGAAATGGTCTCGAAAGCCTCGTCTCTGTGCACCATGGCCCCAAACACCAGGGGCTGCCGGGAAGAAACAGTCACTGAGCCAGGGCCAGGCTGCTGCAGGGCAAGGCCGCCACCCCAGCCTTGACTGGCCCTGGGCCAGACCCACGGGGCACACATGAGGTCTGGGTGCCCAAGGGGAGTCCCCCTCCCACCCAGAGGCTGGGCTTCATTGAAACCAAGGCAGGGGATGGGCCCCCAGCGCCACCCTCCCTCCCTGAGTAACTGCTGGGTCGTCCCCTGTGAGGCTCAGCCTCCCAGACCCAAACTCAATGCAGCAGGAGGTTCCTGTGGCCACAAGAGAGGGAGACAGGGAGGGAAGTAAGGAAGGAAGGAAGGAAAGAGGGAGGGAGGGAACGAGGGAGGAAGGAGAAAGGGAGGGAGGGAGGGACGGAGGGAGGGAGGGAGGAAAGAGGGAAGGGAGGGAGGGAGGTGGAGGCCTTCTTGGGCCCCTCCACCAGGCTGGAACCCTGGCGGGTCACTGCCTCTGAGTGGCCAGAGGGATGCTCAGAGCCTCACCCCTGGGCCCACCCCGCCATCCCCTTGGCCACCCGCCTGCCCAGCACTTACTTTCTGGGTCGATGGTGTGGACACGGCGATCCCCATGCCCGACCCCGGGAGGACAGACAGGACCTTGTACTGAAGACGAGCACAGAGTCACCACAGGTCTCTCTTAGGACCAGGGCTGTGCCACCCTCCTCACACCCAGGGTAGCCGCCTCCATGGATCCCCCAGATGGCAAGACCCATGGGGCCTGAGGGTGACTCTGTGACTGAGGGGAAGCAAGTGGGCCCAGCTACCCACGCTGTGTGCGTGCAGGCCCCTCCTCTGGGCACCACATGCACCTGGGCCCACTCTACGTGACCACATGAGAGAAGTGGTTAGAAAATGCCCAAGTGGGGACGGGACAGCTGTCTGCACTCTGACCTAAACCTGCCCTGAGGTGCAGGGGCCCGAGGATGAGGGCTGGATGCCGTGGTCAGAGCAGGCTCAGCACCTGGCTGCCTGGGCCCACCTGCCACCCTTGCAAGGGCACCGGGCGCTGACCCACAGGGGATGCGAGCTGCGGGCCTCTGCACGGAGTCCTTCTAGAATGGGAGCCCCAGCGTGGGCAGAAGCTATGCCCACAGGAGCCTCCAGGTGGCACCTGGTCTCCTCCTAACCGTGTCCACCTTCCAACTAAACCCGGCCAGCCCTGTGCCCCTGTGGCTTCGGCTGGCTTCACTCTCCCTGAAATCGGAAGGGGGCAGGGACAGGGGAGGGCGGGGCCACACCCACCTTCTGGATGTCTGTGATGTCGGCCAGCTTGATGACTTTGTTCCTCTTGGAGGACCCAGATCTGGAGCTCTCGAAGCACAAGTAACTATGGGGGATGGACGGAGGGACAGACAGAGGCAAGTGAGCCACGGGGAACATATGGCTGCTGCCACAGCCCCCGTGGGGCGGAGGGTGACCCCCTAGACAGCCCCTCACAACTGTTGTAAAAGACTACTTCTAGAAAGCTTCAGAGCTTTTATAGACTAAAACCCACCGCTCTACACTGAACCTGCTTTACGTTCCCATGACGTCACAACCCTCAGACATGCAACAAGAGACACAGGAGCGTCCCTGAGGCCTAGCCGGGGGTCTTCTCGGCCAGTTCCTTCAGTGAGGGGGTGGGGAGGGAAGCGGCCGCTGCTGAGTGTGGGGGGACGGCTGGCCAAGGGCGCCCAAGGCTGAGAATGGCCCCCAAGTGTGGACCTGTTCCCCCACCTTCCACAATGGGGGCAGCCTCAGGGATAAGCTCTCCGTACAGTCTCACCCTAGGAGAGAAAAGGCAGAGCCACCCTGGGGCTGCTACACCTCAAAAGGACAGTGAGAAGGACTCTGCCTGCGCCTTGGGCCTAGCTCCCTCCACACGACACCACTCCTGACTTGTCTGTCACCCATCACGAGCACTCAGACCAGAGCCTCTCGCAGGCCTGGGAAAGGACGCAGCTGCTGGCCCAGGCTGCGTCCACCTCGGAGCCAGTACTTTCGGCCCCTGGGAGTGGGGACAGCCAGCAGGAGCAGCACGGGCTCTCGGCAGGGCTAGCAGTCCCACAGCTGGGCCTGCTGAGGCACCTCTGCCCTCGCCCCCAGCCACACCCCCGCAGGTCACGCCCGGCCAGCAGCTCGTGGTCACTCACTTCTCTGTCACGTACAGCACCCCATTTCTGATGTAGTCCGTTGGCATCTTGCGGTCTCTGTTTATCAAGCAGCAGCGCCAGCCGTTCTCGCACACTAAGGGGACAAAACCAACCGTGGGTTTCCCACTGGACACGCCCACCACTGATTTGACTTTGGAACCAACCCATCAGCATTGGCGTTTCAAAGATGTACCGACGTTCATTCTCCACCATCAGATAAAGTCCAGTGAGAGGATGGTGGCACGGCAAGTGGCATCTAAGTCTCTAAAACAGACGTTTCCTTTTCCACACAAATAGGCAGGGTTTTTGGGTGTTCATTTTGTTTTTTGGTTTTCTTTCTCAAAGGAAAAGGACGCCGTTTGAAGAGCGGAGTAAAAGAAATCAGACTGCGGCCACAACTCAGTACAGGACGAGGGCTCGGGAGAAGGTCAACACTTAAAATTCTCCACCATTTGTTTTCCGCGGTGGGTGTCCCGCAGTACAGACGCCAACGGTTTTAAGAGCCCAGTTCACTGAGAGCCCAGCAATTTAGGAGTTTTAGGGGGAGGTCTTTTCTGGCAGGCAGGCAGGGACCTGAACTCCCAAGTCACCTAAGAGGCCACAGCCAGGCCCGGGGAGACCTCAGGGCAGCGTCTGCAACACAGACTCCGGGATTGTGGTTCAGGGCAGGCCCCGCTGAATTCCTGCCATTTGTTTATTAAAGAAAAGTCACTCTATGTGGCCTGGGAGCCCGCCCTGCGGCTCCACCTGCCTCCCAGGAAGTCAGGGAAGGAGGCAGGCAGCCAGCCGTGGTCCCCACAACCGGGTCACAGGCTCATGGCACACATACCCGCCAGTGGTCGCTCGTTTTCCGTCAAGTTAAAGATCTCATGGAAATTGCCCTTCTTGGTGCCATGGAAACGACCAGCGTCTTCGTCCTTGCTCAGGCCAGTTGGGGCACTGGACACATAGCTCCGCGAGGCGGCCGTCTGCAGCTGCCAAGAGGACACCCGACCCTGTCAGCTATGCCAGTGTGGAGAGGGACGGGCCGGCACGCACACAACCTCCTTCCCCACACACAGCTGCAAACACAGAGTGAACAGGCGTGTGTTCCCAGATGTGGGGGTGCCCACAGTGGGGAGACCCACGCTTCCCCCCAGCATACGCAGTCCAGGTACTGTGCCACAGGTGCTCAGCACCGAGGCAGATCAGGTGGACATTTCAGAATCAGAACTGGCCAGAGGGACAGGCCACCAAAAGCGACACTAAAATATCAAACAGTCACAGCACGGCAATGCACAGCATCAGGTCACAGTGGGACGAGGGGTCTTCTACACGGACACCGTACCTTGTCGTGCCCTGACAGCTGGCCAGAAAGGAGACAACAGATACACATGTGACTGCGACAAAAGAAAAAGTGGGTCCACGCGACACGAGGCACAAACACACTGGCTCAGCAAGCTGCAGGCGCAGACACAGGCCCACACGACACTTGGCGGGGTTGCCCTCCATCCTGGAAGCCCTCATCCCACCCCTCCTTTGTTCCCTCCCCTGAGGGTGGCCAGCACTAAGCAGTTTTGGCCCCCAGGAAGGTCCTGTCCCAGCCACCCCAGGGCCAGGACGGGCCCTCGTTTGCTCCCATGTCAGGGACTCAGGTACCTGCCTTTGTGCCTCTTCCCTCAGGTCCATGGCCACCTGTGTGACCAGAACCCGTCCACTAGCTCACACATGCCTGGCTGCACATCCAGCTGGTGAGGTCGGGCTCCCAGCAACAAGCTTTGTTGTCCCAGAACCCGGAAAGCCTGACCCACACTTGACCCCAAGCTTCCCTCCCAGGGACAAAAGTATCAAGCAGTCACGAGACACTTTTCTCAGAGAACATTCACACATAAGACCCTGGAAGCCAATGCCACTGCCTCCAGGAAGCCTTCCTAGATCTGCCTGGGAGTCCTACTAGGCCCAGAACACCCCCACTTGTCTGAGACCTCGAGGAGAGCACACAGGTTGGCTCGGTACACGGTGCCTGATGCCCATATAGCTTTCCACTATGAATGAAATATGGGCCCAGTACCAGCCTGTGAGCATAAGGTGGGCCCATCTTGCTGCCCGAGCCTCAGAGCCAGGGACAGTGGGACCCAGCACCCACCCACAGGGCGGTAACTGCCAGGGCTCCCTCCTCCCAAGGCCCCCAGGCTCTGTGCAGCCATGACCAACACCCCACACCATGCCGGCCTTCTGCCTGGGGCCAGCCTGGCTCAGCGGGGCCCGCTCCTCCCTGAGTCCAGGGCAGCATCCCTCCGGGGACCGGCCCAGCCTCCCAGCCCAGCCTCCGCCAGCAGCTGTCCTCTGCTCAGGGCTGGCTGGTCCTTCATGGCAGAGCTGGGGATCAGGGAAAACCCCTAAGTTGTTTCACGGGCCCCATGACATCAGAAGAACCTCAGCTCTCTGGTGATGGACAGTGAACACAAAACGGGGGTGTGGCCCCCGCTGGAGGCCGGGCTCACCCTGCGGGACACGGCGGCAGTACTGGAGCGCTCTTTGAGCTGGGGGTCGGTGGGAAGGTTCTTCCAGATGATGTAGGGAGTGTCGTACTTGGCACGCAGCCTCGGGCAGCGTTTGAAGATGAAATCGATGAGGAAAAACTTGATTCCAGCATACAGTCCTGAGGGAAGAACACAGTCTCACTTCACCTGGGACCGGCCACTGTGCCCATCTGCTCAGCATGGCAGCCCCACTCCCGAGTGAGCGGCAGGAGGCCAGGGCCCCGATGGCTTCCTGGAGCCCAGGTCTGGGACGGTGGCCCTGGTGGTCTCAATGCAAGGCAGGGGCAGCTAAGGCACGTGACCCCAGCTGGGGGGCATCATCCACTTTTGTGTCGTTACCTCAAACCCAGGGGTGGGTCGGAACAAACAACAAACCCAGCTCCAAAACCATAAGGGTGAGTGAAGGAAAACTCTGGGGGATGTGTCCTCAGCCTGCCCTCTGACTGGGGGGCTGGCAGCCCTCAGGGCCGTGGGCTTCCCCAGGTCAGAGCTCGCGTGTCCCAGCCCAGGTCCCCGGGGAAATGACAATGAGCCTGCACGGCCCACTGAGGACATTTTGTTTGTGGGCTTTTGTCATTTTCCCCAAGGTCACATGCCTTTCAGCCCTGGTTTTCCTGGCGATGGGTGCAGGCAAGGTGCCGATGAGACCAAGGACCCACCTGCATATTGGGGGGCTGAGGGTAGACTGGGGCAGTGGCCACACCGTGAGACCCCTGAACTGCAAGACCAAATACTCAATGCCCCAACTCAGACCTGGCCCCACCACGGCCCCCACCACGGCCCCTCCCCATGTACTGTGCACAGGTCCCGTGCCAGCTGCAGGCTGGGGACACTGAGACCAGGAGGGCACAGGTCGGGCTCGGGGTCTGGCCCAGGGAGGGGGGTGCAACTTTCTGGGGGAGCGCAGCTGAGTGGGTGGGGGCAGCGCAGGACCATAACCTCGGTCTCGGGGTGGCCCGTCCACCTCCCAACCCTGCGAGGTCTCCAGGTTTCAGCCGGGCTTTCTTTCTCCCAGATTTAAGCATTTTGGTGGTCACTGGCTGAGGTGCAGAGGAAAAACTCAGTGAGTTCTCAGCGGGCTGTCCTGGAGGCTGCAGTGCTGGGGAGACGTCCCAGTGGGAAGCAGAGGCCAGCCTCTCCCCGTGCCCCGCCTGCCCACGCACGTCTCCTCACCCAAGGTAAGGCCCACCAGGCGGTAGGGGAAGAAGCAGGAAGCCAGGAAGGCGGCCCACAGCGCGACGTACAGCTTCTGCGTGATCTCAGGCTGCACCCACATGAACAGGCTGGAAGGGAGACGGGAGCTCAGCTGGGCGGGGGCCACACACACCCAGGCGCGGCCAGCTGGGGACCATGACTTACTTCTTGATCTTTTCCAGGATGTCGGCCATCTTGCCAAAGAGGTTCTGTGTGAGGAAGCGACTGCGGTTACGACAGACCCCAGGCTGTCGGGCCACACAGCAGAGCTGGGAGGCCCTAAATTCAGGTTCACGGGCTGCCCAGAGACATGCACTCCCCTTGAGACCACAACCCGGCACCAAATGCCCCGTGGTCCTGCCCGACGCTCCAGGCTGAGGACGGGGTGACAGGTCTGGTCTGAATCGCGGGTTAACACACTGATAGTGACAATGGACCCAATTCTGTGCCTCTCCCAGGAGCTGGCAGGGTCCTCCTGGCTGGGAATGGCTCCGACCGCCAGGCACCATTGTCAGACTAAACCAGGACCCGCCGCACCCAGGGGCCGTCTTGCCCAGTGGACGGGGCCGGAGCGCAGCGCAGTACCTGGGCCTTCTGCGCAACGTCCAGCACGAGCTGGAATTTCTCGGATACGGTCAGGTCTTCCTTTGGCAGCTCCTTCAGTCAAAGGGGAAAGAGAATTTCCACTGAAATTTAACAGTTCAAAGAAATTACTGACGAAAAAGGAACGGAGGCCTCCCAGCCCCAGGACCTGGGTCACTCTGCTGTCCCCACACATCCAAAGGGACAGACGTCCCATGAGGGGGTAAACGGGGCAGCTGTTCTGGTGGACACCCCTCTTTGGCACCCAACCCCACAGCTGGCAGGGCTATGGCTCCAATGCACCTTCGACAGTGCACCTGAAACCATGCAGTCCTCCACCTCACCTTACAGGCAGGGAAACTGAGGCAAGGGGGGACCTGACCTCATCCTGCTTATCTGAGTTCACTGAACAAAGACCTCCTGAGGGCTTCCTGGGTGCTGGGCCAGGCAGGTACAAGTTTGCCCCCCCGAGGTTCTCCCTGACCCCTAGGGTGTCCTACAGGCATGACCACAATTCAGCACCCCTACTGCGTGCTCCATGCACACAGTAGGTGCTCAAACATCTGACGAGCCTCATGGAGGCACTAAGAGGCCTCCTGCCCATACCTAGTGGCTCTGCCCCAGGGCCCAGAGTCCCCCTCTAGAGCAAGGTCACCAAGCTTTTCTCTGTAAAGGGCCAGAGGGTAAACACCTGTGGGTCTGCGGGCCACAGGGTGTTTGTCATAGCTACTCAACTTGGCTGTTACAGTCCCAAAGCAGCCACAGCACGCGGAAATGAATGGGCATGGCTGCGTGTGAATAAAACTTTATTTACAAAGTCAGGCAGTGGGCTGGAGGTGGCTACAGTCATCGCTGATCGTGCTCTCCATGTCCACTGTCCAGCTCACTGTTCACCCCCCTCTACAGGGGACTCTGGGGGGGTGAGAGTGGCCCCCTTGCTGCCTCCCCCCACATCCCATCCCGCTGGAAGGGGTCAGCAGGACAGGTCAGGGCAGGGCCACCTCTTCCCAAGCAGCCAAGCCTGGGCCAGTGAGGGGCACTGCGGGTGTCAGCTAGTGAGGGGTCAGGGTGCAGCTGCCCACGGCTCCAGGCTGGGGCGTGGCTGGCCTCCTCCCCCCCAACCTCTCCTGGGCAGGCAGGGCTCCCAGTGGACGCCCATACAGCTGCACCTGGAGGCCTCGGGGGACCTCAGAGGACCCAGGTCAAGACCCAACGCAGTGGCAACGGACGAGACCTCGCCCTCCCAGGACTTACCACCACCTCAGACACCTCCGGCACGATGCTCCACTGTATCCTCCAGCCCCTGGCAAACGGAGACAACACACACCTTTCAGACAGCGCCGTCTCAGGGTTGACGTCACACGCCAGGCCCTGAGCTCCCCCCGGGGAGGAGCACCCAGAAACGTGGACAGAAGAGGCTGCAGGAGCCCCTGCCGTTTACCTCCGAGACCATCAGGGCCCCTCCCTGCTGTGGACTCAGGTCACCCTCCCCAGTCCTCCCCAGGGGGCCTTCCTGCGGGGGACACATTTAAAGCTCCCAGAAGTGATGGTGCAAGAAGCCCTTTGAAACAAGCCAGTGACACAGCAGCAGCCGTCCTTTGGCTGACGAGTCTCGCACGAGTCTCGTCTGGGCATGGCGGACCTCACAGTATTTAAACGTTTTGTCTTCTATGAAAAACATTTCAAGTGAACCAGCCTGAGGAGGCAGAGGAAGGCACGTAGGAAAATGAGTGTGTAAAAGTATACAACACGGAACGCAGGGCTCTCAGGCCCCGTGGGAGGAAGGGTGACTCTGTGAGGGTGACTGCAGGCTCAGACAGCCCCGGCGGCCTGGGAACACAGGGGTTCCACCCAAGAGTGCTGGCTTCCCAACGGAGCCCCACGGCCTCCAGAGGGCTGCTCAGGGAACACCGAGTGGGGCAGGTAGCCCCCGGAGCTCACTGCCACACGAGTGCCAGTGGGTGCTTCCCAGGGCACAGAGCCTTCTCGGCTCCCTCAACGCCCCTGAGCTGTCTTCCCGGAGGTTTGAGGGGAGCCTTCCTGCCAAAACGGAGCCATCGAAGGAGGACTAGAGTAGCCCGGAGGCCAGCACCCATGGCCACACAGGAGTTTGGGAACTACCCACAGCAGCTGCAGCAAACTGTGTGGGGGTGGGCATCCTCCTCCTGGGGGGTCCAGGAGCCTATCAGAGGACAACCCCCCAGACGCCAATGCGTGAGGCATAGCCAGCTAGGCATGTATTACACGTGTGTGTGACACCAGGAGACAGCACAGCCACACACATGACAGACCAGCTCTCTTACCGGGCTATGAGGTAATTGAGAGACAACCTCAAAATCGCTAGAAATAAGAACATGGGGATGGCCCAGCCATGCCACACGGCATTCATGTAGACCTGCAGGTGAAAGAGAGGTGGCGGACGGTTAGGAACAGCATGGTGCTCAGGGCCGGCCACCGGTAGGCCGCACTCTAGAGGCTCAGGGGTGCAGGTCCGCCCGTACCTGGTGGGAGGAACGCCCAGGGTCTATAGTGGCAGGAAAGCCTCCCTGCCGTCCCCTCCCCGACCATCCCGGAAAGCAGACCAACGCGTGGCGAGGCCTTTTCCAAGAACACTGCTGCGGGACGTCTCTGTGCAGGCGGAACCCTGTGGCCGGCCCTGATCTCCCAACCACCCACCACCACGCCCACTTTACAGCTGGGGAAACTGAGGCTAAGTGCGTTGCATCCCTGGACTGTCCTGCAAAATCAGGGTGAGTCCCTTGGGCAACCTCAGGAGGATGCACAGCCCACCACCCCTGGGGAGCACTCACAGTGAAGGCGATGGCAGATGTGTAGACGGAGTACCAGTCGGATAAGGCAGACAGGTTCTTCACAAAGTTGGTGACAGGCTTGGCGCCACGCTCTGGGGACAGAATGATGGCAGGGTCAGGCCGTGCTCACCTGCCCTCAGGCACACCTGGGGGGTCAGGCTGGCCACACCAGCAGAGAGGGAACCAAAATGGGCAAAGCAAACCGCAAACACGCAGGCTCCGGGTACGCCTGACCCCTGGGCCAGCGCTGCCTGGGCTCTCGGCCGCCTGGGCTCTTGGCCGCCTGGGCTCTCGGCTGCCTGGGCTCTCGGCTGCCTGGGCTCTTGGCCGCCTGGGCTCTCGGCTGCCTGGGCTCTCGGCTGCCTGGGCTCTCGGCTGCCCCGCAGGGAAATGCCCCCACCCCACAGCTGTGCCCACACACAGGAGAAGGAGGCCTGGGAAGCGTGTTTGCATCCCCTGAGCCCTGGCAGCTATCTGGGAAAGCACCACTGCTCCACATGCTCCCTGGAGGGACAGATGGGAGGGGTGGGCCTGGGACATACTTCCAACAGCCTCAAGAGGAAGGCTGGCGTGGGAATTACTGAAAAACGTCTTCCTAGAAAGACGTCCAGTTCAGTGCCAGATCCCAGAGCCCCTGCTGGCCGGCCCCACCCACACCTATCAGCCAGCAACCCCCTTCTCCCCCGCCCCCAGGCTCAGTACTTACTTAGTCGCCTCATGTTTTCAGTTAACCTAAAAGACAGGGAGAGGGAGGTGACTCACCCGCCACTGCGTTCCCCTAGCCCGTGCCTACAGTGCTCTGCTGGCACACGGGGCACACAGGTGACCCTGCACGCAGGAGCCACACGCCCGGATGGGCCTCACTGCTGCTCCCTGCTCTGGACGGGGTCTTGCCTGTGGAAACATCCCTCATCTCCTGCCCACATTCCCCAGGAACCTGAGCCTCTGAGAGCAGGGGCCTGGCCTGTCTGGCACCCTCGGGACCCAGGGGCCTACAAGAGCACCAAAGTTTACCAAGCAGGCACGTGACCCCACGAGGAAGGCCCGAGCAGTGGGCACTCCGCCCTGAGCCCACCATTGCCACACAGCGCTTGTCACAAAAGACAGGTGAGACCACCAAGTGGGGGACGCTGCCACCCTGAAAGCCTGCGCTCGACACGGCAGCCGGGCCAGGGGCTCCTGCAGCCCATTCACGGCTTCACTGTGACACCGGCCTGGGCCCCCCGAGGGCCCCACCTGCGGGCGCTGAGGGGCTCCTCCGTCTCCACGGTGCTCTCCTCAGGCTGGAACCGGAAGTCCTCCACGTACTCCCCGAACTTCTCAAAGAACCACTTCTGCACGCGGGGGCACAGCCCCTGGCTCCGCCGGTCTGCGGGGACAGGCGCGAGTCTGGGGAGGGCAGGGGCCCAGGGGGCTTGCAGAGGGCAGGGTGGGGGCTCGCTGCCGTGGGTGGAGGTCCACCCCAGGTTGTGAAGGGCTTGGCCTCCTGAAAATGGAGGCCTACCTGCTTCTACCACAAGGCGCACACTCAGCCCATGGAGACCACACGGGGCCTCTGTGTGTCAACCCACCCCGGGACATCCGGAGGCTGTCTCCAGGCAGGCGCTGTCCAGGCAGCTCTCAGCCCACGTGGGTGTGCAACAGCCTCTCTCTTACTGGGTGCACTGGTCTGCTGGGAAGTGGCTGGGTGGGCTCACTTCCCAGGGCCCTACGTACCAGCCAGTGGGCGTGTATGTGGGGGACTGTCCTGATGGGGGCCCCAGTGGGTGAAGTGGCCTCTGCTCACCCACAGCCAAAGCCTTTAGAAAGTCACCCACATCACAGGCTCGGAAAACCAGGATGAGCCCGTGGAACGTGAGCACGTGTGCAGATCAAAATACGCTCCTTCAGAAGGCAGGTTTCAGTGTCGCCTACAGGGGGCGCTGTCTGCCACCATTAGGACACGGGAGCCGGTGGTCAAGACGGCCTACTCCTTCCTGCACAAAAGCCCAGAGTCCACCACGCACAGAAGGGTTCTCAACATGACAGGGTTTTTAGGGTGAGAGGTAGGGTCAACAAGCTAGTTAATGCTCTGACTGCTTCGCTCTCTCAAGAACAGCTGTGGACAGGTGTAACAGAATGGGAGTGCTGTTCCCACGAAAAATACTTATGTATGCTGAAATTTGAAATGCATGCGACCTTCACATGCCATGAGATACTCTTCTGATGTTTTTCAACCATTAAAAAATGTAAAAACGTTAAAAAATGTAAAACCAGACTGGGGGCTGTAGTTTGCCAACCCCCGGGTCTCGGTCAGGCCTGCTCTGAGCAGTCGGGTTTCCGGCGGTCCTGAGGCCTTTGCCCTGGCTGCAGGACCTCCCCCCGCACCCACACAGTGCCTGTACCCACTTCCCTCATCCTGGGGCCACACGGGGTGGGGTCCTTCCTTCTCTCCCTTCATCGCCCCACAGACCCCCCGTTTCATGGAACCATGGCTCTCAGGATGGACTCAGCCGCAGGACCCGGGGCATCAGGGTCTTGCACCCTACACTCCTCTGATATGGCCTACATCTGTAGGAGGCTCATCATCGCCACGCACAGTGGGGTCCTGGGGCTCCTCTGCTGCTCCTGGCTTGGATCCTGGGCCACTGGCCCTGGAGCCCAAAGACACAAGGACACAAGGAGATTAGGGCCTTCAGGATGTAGCCACCAATCCTGCTCCCGGGCCAGCCGGCCTACGAGTCCAGGTCCAGCACCGGGGACCCCCGAGGAAGAGAGCATGCCATCTTCCCCTCTGGCAAGTAAGCAGGGCAGGCCCTGACCTGGCCGAGATCTAGAGGCTGCCCCTGGGAGAGGCCTTCCCTCCCAGGCCTGTTTTCCCATCCTTACACTGAGCAGGGCTTAAATCTAAGACCCTTCCGGGGTAACTCTCCGAGCTTCAACGGCACACACAGGGGGCAGCCCATGAGTGGTCAGCCTGCAGGACGGGGTCCTACGGCCGAGGATGCGGGCACCAGGGACCATCTCGATCGAGCCCGAGAGCCAGACGGAAAATCCAGTTTCCTCCCACACCATCCTCGGAAGGAGAATTTTACAAAGTGCAAAGTGTGGAGTGAGATATAGAATACAGCTCGGGGCAGGAAGAAAAGGTACAGAGAAAAGGGTTCTGGGTCCTGACTTGGGGCGCGCTGGTACACATGCCAACCGTGGCTCACTCATCCCCTTGCCAGGACGACCAGCCACTGGAAACTGGCTGCCAGTGATGACGGCACCACTTCTGTGTGGGGAAGGGCTGAAATAAACATGCGCTGGATGTCTAAGAGAAATAGTCATGCTTTGATGGAATGACTTGCATTTGCTATGACAACTCACCAATTCACAACTAGAGACACTAACCCAGTTCCAATGGGAGATCTCCAGATATGAGCAGGTGCCCAGAACAGAACCAACACCCACCGCCGCCACCCAGCCGGCACCCGCTGGGGCCTACCTGCTCCGTTAGTGACCTGGGCCTGGCTTTTCGGAGGCTGCTGTGCTGTCTGCTCCTCAGTTCTTGAAGAGAAGGAGCAAGACTTGTGTTAATTCAAACCAGGTGCAAGCCTGGGCTGTGCAGGTCTGGGGCTCACAGGGGACGGTCCTGCACACAAGTGTTTGCTCCCGCTCGGTGGCTCCCTCAAATGCTGGTTACGACAACAGGCTGCACACAGAGCTGCATCGTAACAGGAACACTTTGTTTTTTAATGACCGGACAAATATGTGCCTCATAAACACCAACTCTTTTCTTTCCTATTAATTTTCACACATTTGCTTCTTTATCGTGAAACTCAGAATAAATAGCTCCATGCTGCTAATTAATTGGCCTGCTAATGCAAAGATATTCAACAACAAACATAATTACCAAGCACCAGTGAAGCCACAGGCTGGGTGGCTCCCTCCCCGGCCAGCTGTACCCAAGCCCCAGCTCGGCCCATGCCGGACCCCTGCCAGGCTTTTTGCCACTGCAGCCAGCCACTTCTGATCACCCTGCCTCGGCGCCCTCTCCCGGAGCTGCCAGACCCAAATATCGACCTGACTGCCAGCTACAGAGCCTGACGGAGCTGGCCCCCAGCAGCTGGCCTGGCCCCCATCCTTAGGCGGTGCCCGTCCCCATGCTCTGACCCGCCCGCCTGCCTCTCTGTGCACTGGCCTGGGCTATGGACTGCCCCCACTGTTCCTGTGGTTCCCAGACCTCCCGGTCCAACAGGGACTCCAGGATGTGGGAAAGGTGGTACCCCAGGCAAACCTCGGTGG
This sequence comes from Rhinolophus ferrumequinum, assembly GCF_004115265.2. Lineage (NCBI taxonomy): Eukaryota > Metazoa > Chordata > Mammalia > Chiroptera > Rhinolophidae > Rhinolophus > Rhinolophus ferrumequinum. The sequence continues at coordinate 2,737,260 of NC_046293.1, forward strand.
GGACTGGTGGGGTACAGAGGGTGCCTCCAGGACAGAGAGAGGAGGGCTGGAGACCTCAGTGCCCTCAGAATCAGTGAGGAGGGGTGTGCTTTCTGCTGTTCACAGTGTGATTCACACCAACCTCACCAGGAGCCACCCCAGTCTGAGGGATTGTAAGCCCAAGTCCTAACCTGGAGCAGGAAGCATGGAGAACAAGCAGGACAGATGATGCCTGCGGCCTCACGGAGCAACGGACAGAGGTGGAGTCCCGGGAAAGAAGCTGTGGTCAGGAAGAGGGGCCGCTCCTGTGGCCAGGCTGCCCAAGTGACCTATGCCCACAGCGACTGACTAAACAGGGATCACTGGGAACAGGAGAGGAGCCCCGGGCACGCAGGAGGATCCAGGATCCCCTAAAATGGCTGGGCTCCCTCCATTCCCTCGAGGCCTCTGGACCAGGACATTCCCTGAGCAGCTCACCAAGAAGAGGCAGCTCACCCAGAAGCACTAACAAACGGGTGTCCGTGAGGACGCAGGCCTGTAGGACGTGACCCTGCCTAAGCCACGGGAAGGCCTGGGTGGCAGGTTGGGGCTTCCTGAGGTGCTGTGCTTGTTGACGGCTGTTTGCACGGTGGCAGCATTGTGTCACTGGCTGGGTGCTCTCTCAACACAATCACCTGCTAGAAAGCCAGGGGTAGTTAGCTATTAATGGCTGCAAGCTGCCTTCAGGGGAGGAAGGGTGGAGACTTGGTGCAGCTGTTCCAGGTGGCAGGGAGTGTTACCTCCTTCATGTTGCCCCAAATATGGAATACCAGAACTGCCTGTAATGTGCCCTGGACGTGGGAGACAGACGGATGGCATGGTGTGCCAGCAGTGGATGGTTTAAAAACGTAAAGGAAGACAGGGCAGGCGCGGTGCCAGGTGTTCCGGCCGGCACACTCCAGCAGGCGTCCCACCCACGGCTCCTGGAGAGCAGGAGGTGTGCCCAGGCCTTACAGAGCAATCGCCACGTGACCTCACTTCACCCGAAAAAAGGCCCCTGCTTTCCTAACAGCTGTGGAGCCCTCAAAGTGTTTCTGAACAACCTGCGCCCACGTTCAGTGAGCCACCAAACAAGTCTGGAGTGGAATGTGCCTCCACTGTTTGAAGCTCTCATTTTCCCTGACCCGCCACACCCCTAGGCCACAGGGCAGACACCACAGCCCGGCAAGGAGTCCACGTTAAGACCCACTGTGCCGCCAACCCCTCCCCAGGCTGGGAACACTAGCCGGTCACCAGGGTCCATTTCGTTCCCACACATGGAGCCCACAGCCAGGAGGGGCGGCCCCAACAGGAATACCCAAGGGCGGGGCTGACCACAGGCTGGCCCAAATCAAAAGGGGCAGTTTTGTTTCTCCGCTGCTTTTGGCCCTATAACCAGAGAAGGCCTTTGCCTCAACAAGTAAGCTTACACCGAGGTGATTCCTGGGAATTCTCTCAAAAACCAAAATAGAGGTTTGTGTCAACACAATGACCATGTTTTAATCCTGCAGCTCACCTGCCGCGTGGGGTGCCTGTGTGTAAGAGTGTGTGTGTACGCGCTTGTGCAGGCCTGTGTGAAGGGCTCCCTCCACCCTGGACAGCCACAGACACCCAGAGGGGCGCCGGGAAGACAAGAAAACTGGAAGTCACTTCCCTGGAACCTGCTTCTCCTTGCACCTCTCCTCCTTCAGGTCTCAGTTTCCAAAGGGTTCCTAACCGTACCCCCACAAAGAGCGCCGGGGAGTCCCCTGGATGCTCCCTGGGACCCTCAGTTTCCTCAGTCCCTGGCCTGGATGGTCCTTTCCTGGAACCCACCCCCCAGCCAGTCCCCAAGCAGACCCATGGAGAAGGGCCCCTCTGCTTCCTCAGAACTGACCGAGGAAGGACTGGGCACCCAGGGGCTTTGGTGAAAGGACGGGGATTAAACCCCTGAGTGGGAAACGGAGGACGCAAACCCTGTAAAGAGAACAGGCCCCCAGGTGCCACCCAACGCCACCAGAGGAAGCACAGCGTCCAGAGAAAGCCGGACACAAACACACGTATACACTGCACGGAAGCACTGTGACGTGCCCTGAGAGGCCAGCCATGGCTGCCCAGTCGCCTAGGGACAGTGGCAGTACTGGATCTCCCAGCGTCCATCCCAGGTTAGGTCGCTGGCTGTGCCTCTTGCATAAGCATTAAACATAAGTGAATTTCTGAATGTCCATAGGTTTTCACGTAAGAAGGTTCAGCCTCAGGTAAAATACTGCTTGAGGACCATGTACTGCTTTCTGGTCTGGGGAGGAGGGCCGGCCTCGCAGCCAAGGTGGGTGGGCAAAGTGGGGTGACCCCATGAGGAGCCCGGGAGAACGGCCACGCTGACCTGAGGGACAGGAGGGCGGCCTTCCTTCAAAACCGCCGGGAGGCACACAGGGGCTGCCCTGAATGCCGCAGAGCAGGAGACCAAAGGACGTTCCTCCAAAGAGAACCAAATGCCACCAGTTCCTAAGAGCGGAGGCCGGACGGACGAGAGCCGAGCAGAAGCCAGCGCCTGGCATGCAGCCCCGGGCGCTTGGTCTGCACCAACCACTCCAGGGTGTGGGCTCCTCAGAGTGACCGACACTCAAAAATGAGAATGCCATTCAAACACAATGACACTCGCCACCCCATGGAGAAGCCTGTTCTAGTTGGGGTGTCTCAGCAGCAGCAGCAGGCACCCCAAGCTGGACAGGGCCCTTCACTCAGGCCAGGGAGGGCCAGCGTTGGCACAGGACCTGAGGGAAGGCGCTGGGGGGAGCGGAGAGGAGGGAGACTGGCAGCCCGGCTCCCGGGCCTCGCCTGCCAGGCCATGCCAGCTTAGACCCAGTGCACAGGGGCACAAAGCCTTGTGGGGGTTTTATGGGGAAAGGGACAGCACAACTCTTGGAACGTGCAAACAGCTATCTGGAATGACCCGCTTCTTGATGGCGGCTCCGTGAGGCAGGGGCTGAGCTCACGTGGGCAGAGGTGTGGGGTGCAGGAGGAGGCCATGTGCGCAGGGACAGCTGCACCCTGTAGTGGGCACGCCCTCCAGAGGCTGGGGCAGTACCTGTCACCCCTAGGATGGAGGGAGCCTGCTGCAATGAGGGTGACCTCCATGGCAGGCAAACCCAGAGGTCGCTGCACGCAGTGTGTGGAGGAAGGGGTGCCCGGAGTCCTGACAGCGGCTCGGGGGCAGGGAAGTGTCCGAGTGGGGGGCGGACGCAGCGAGTGGGGGAAGCACAAAGGCAGGGTGGTGGGGCTCAGGGTCCCAGGAAGGTCCGGTGAGGAGCTGGGGGCACCTACTAGCCAAGACTCGGGGAACGTGAGGTGGTCCTGGGGGCTCTGCTGACTCCATCTTCGTGCCCCCACCCGGCCCGGCTGCTCCCGGTCAGAGCTCGGTGCCCGGGGCTGGGCTGCGACTCCTCCTATGGCACTCCTAGCACATAATGCTATCTCCCCGTTTTCCAAAGGCCCCAAGGCACAGGATGGTGGCACTTTCCTGAGATTACAGCTCATAACTGGCGCAGGCAGGACTCAACCCAAGAAGTGGGGGCCAGGCCCCTAATCACCGCTTACCCTCGGACCATCAGGGTCCTGCTCTGGGTCCAGCAGGGGCTGCAGGAGGCCTGGGAAGGGCACCCCCCCAACAGACGCCCAGCCCTCAGGAGCCCCTGCTGGGCACTTGCTATAAAAACAGTCACTGGGTCCTTTACCCCTGAGCCAGGAGGTGACTGGACATGAGATTTTCCCTGAGACCAGAAGGATGAGGAAGGGGAGGGGACAGACAGTAGGTGACGGGCAGTCCCGTCCACCTGGAGGAGGACAGAGGCAGGGCCAGCAGGAGCCCCCCAGCACTGGGCATGGAGACTGCCCACTCACAGGGCTGGACCACCTCAGGGTTCTAAGCAGGGCTCAGCACTGGGGACCTTGGCCCACTGAAAGAGCAGTGCTGACTGGATGATGTTGTTGCCTGGCTTTTATACCTCCTCACCTGGCCTTGGGCACCTCACCTGGCCTGCACACCTCCTCACCTGGCCCTCACATCTCCTCATCTGGCTCTCACACCTCCTCACCTGGCCCTCACATCTCACCTGGTCTCACACCTCCCTGCCTGGCCCTCACACCTCACCTGGCCTTGGGCACTCCTCACCTGGCCTAGATACCTCCCCACCTGGCCCTCACACCTCACCTGGTCTCACACCTCCCTGCCTGGCCCTCACACCTCACCTGGCCCTCACACCTCACCTGGTCTCACACCTCCCTGCCTGGCCCTCACACCTCACCTGGCCTTGGGCACTCCTCACCTGGCCTAGATACCTCCCCACCTGGCCCTCACACCTCACCTGGTCTCACACCTCCCTGCCTGGCCCTCACACCTCACCTGGTCTCACACCTCCCCGCCTGGCCCTCACACCTCACTTGGCCCTCACACCTCACCTGGCCTTGGGCACCTCCCCACTTGGCACTCACACCTCCTCACCTGGCCTAGATACCTCCCCACCTGGCCCTCACACCTCACCTGGCCCTCACACCTCCTCACCTGGCCTTCAGCACTTCCTGGACCTTCTGCTCCAGCTCAATCCGGCGCTGCCGCTCCCGGTCCAGCTCCTGCCGTAGCATCTCCGAGTTGGTCTCTTCTCGCAGCTTCCGGAGCTCCTCCTCTGTGAGGGAGACAAGCAACACGTGACCACAACTGGGGCCCACCCACCCTCCGACCGCAGAGGTGCTGAGGGAAGGCTCCCGAGCACGTGGAGGTGTGTCCGAGCTAATGGAGATGACAGCTCTTCTGCTCCTCTCCGGGGGGCCCTCCTCAGGTGGGACTATTAGTCAGGGCTCCCCTCACATGGTGGGACAAGATCTGGGGCAAAGCAATCCTCAGTGAGGATTTCTTTGCTAAATAAAACCGGTGCACAATAGACACGCCACAGGCATCTCACCAACCGCACCCTCCGCCAGGATGCCCCGGAGGAAGGGGCCCCGCGACCTCACCTGGGAGGGGCGGACACACAGCCCTGCCACCTGGGGTGCTGGTGACCTGACAACAGCACAGTGGGGAGACACGAGCGAGCGGAGCGGAGCAGGGTGAAGAGCCTCACTAAGGGCTGGGAGAGATGAGCAGCGAGGCTGCGGACGTCTGGGGGAAGAGCCTGGGCGGACAGAAGGAACAGCCTTGCCCAGGCTCTGAGGCAGGAGGGAGTCGCCGAGGAGACGGGGGCTTGTACAGAGCCCTGGAAGCCAGAAGAAGCACCTGACTGTCCTAGGACTGGTGAGCGCCAACGCCAGTACTCGTCGTCTCACTGCAGCATGTGGAAAACTGAGAGCAACGGCCCCCTAACCGGCCCACGTCCCGATCCCTGGGACTGTGTGACCTCACGTGGACAAAGGGACTTCACAGATGTGATGAAGCTAAGGATCCTGAAACGGGAGAGTATCCTGGATTATCCAAATTATGTAAATTCGTCAGAGGAGGCAAAAGGGTCAGGGGTCAGAGGTCAGAGGGAGACGGGAAGAGGCCAGCTGCTGACTGAAGATGGCGGGAGGGGCAGGAGCCAAGGAACGCAGGTGCCTCTGGGACTGGAAAAGTCCAGGACCAACTCTCCCCGAGCCGCCAAAAGGAACACGGCAACTGTGATGGCAGGACCACGCTCGCCAACCGGGGAAGCGGCAGGAGGCCATGGAAACGTGGGACTGGGCAGCAGTGGGCTCCAGGCCTCAGCCAAGGGTCATCCAGGTGCTGTTTCTACCCAGAGGTCGGCTCCAAGTGTGGCCGATGGTGACATGGTCCAGGGGATGGGTCACAAGTCACAGGGCTGACGGGCTGAGACTTTACAGATGGAAATTCCCACAGGAAAAGCCACATTTGCTCAAGTCCCAAAAAGCATTCCTGGGACCTAGAAACGTGACCAGTTAATTCACCAAAATGGGGGTGAGGACGGCCTGGCTAAGGCCAGGAGTGTCTCCAGGTCTGACCAGCAGCCTGGGCTGCAGGAGGGACTCCACTGCCTCTCGCTGCCGGTCACTGTGAGACCCTAGCTGAGGTGGGTAGGATGGTGAGGTGCTCAGGGCGACCCAGCAGCTCCTCTTTCTGTCCTGGCCACCTCACCAGACCTGGGGACGCAGGGCCAAGCCCAAGACCATGCAATTCAGGCCAAGGTCACACAATCGCCCCAGGCCCGGCACAGACCAGTTTGCAGAAGCGACCGTGTGCAAAGGGCAGGGCACCTTGTCGAGGCGGCACACAGGTGGACAGGGAAAGGCTGGAGGGACACACTTGAGGGCAGAGGCCTTGCAACCCCGTGAACGTGGTACCTCCCAAGGGATAGAAGCGGCTCTGTAAAGGGGGCGCACAAAGGGGTGCTCAGAAAGGAGGGGTGGCCTCTGCCTAGGGCCTTGGGGACACTTCCGAATTAGACTGAGAAGCAGGGTCTAGCCCAGGTTAGGCAGTAAGTGAAGAGTAACCTGGGAGGCAGGTGACAGGAACACAAAGAACACCTGCTCCAGGCTGCAGGAAGCCGGCCTCGGGTCCTTACCCCGGCCCAAGGGAGCTGCGTCCCCACCCCTCTCACGGCTGTGCTCCTTTACAGCAGAGCAAGGGGACAGGTGCCAGGCCCAGATGGGCAGGGCCCTCACCTCCGCTCTGGGAACCTTCCTGCAAGCACCCGAAAACCATCTACTCCGTCCATCTCAGCTCCCACACTTATTACTAACTGGTCCCCAGCTCCCCTCACACCCTTCAAACTGGCTCGAAACTGAAGCCTAAATCAGATCTTACCACTTAAAACTTGGCAGGGGCTTCCCACGGGGCTTGTGATAAAATGCACCCATTGGCGAGCCCTCCCACCAAGGCCACCACGGCAATTACCAGCTTTGTCTCCCTCTGCTCCTCCCTCATCTTTGCTCACTGGGTTCAAGCCATAGGGACCTTCCTTTAGGTCTTCAAACGCCCACCGTCTGACCCCGCCCCACGGCCTCAGCCCTGACCCAGATGCCATCTCCCTGACACAGCCTCCCGACCGAACGTGACATTTTGTCATTTTCTCTCACGAGTTTTGCTTTCCTGTCGGGACAACATGGGTCCTTCTCATGGTACTGGGAGGGGATTCCCGGAGGTGACACGGGTCCACAGAGAAGGGCTCAGCAAACACGACCCCTGGTGAACACACCACGTTTCTAAGTCCATATTCATCTGAGGGTTCCCTGACTCAGGCCCACATCCCCCAGCAGGCCCGAGGGAGGACCCCATCTGCTTCACCATCTGTGACAGACCCAGGACCCAGCCTGGCTCAAGGAGAAGCCAGTAAAGACACAGTGAACAGACACTGGGAGGGTGAGGACTCACAGGTTATCACACAGCACGCCGAGCAGCCAGAACAGAGGTGCGGACCGCAGGACGCACGCAGCAGGCTGGCCGTGAGAGGACAGACAGCACAACAGTGGTGGGGAGCGGCCCAGTGGAATTCAACTATCAGCCCAAGTGTGGGTGGAGGGTAGCTGCCCGGGTACACGGCCCCCGGCGTCCGGATGGGGCACCCTGCACAGAGGACATGCGCCCCCCCACGCTGCAGGCCTCAGCCCCCCCCAGCCTTGTACTTGGGTTCCTGGGGACCTGTCTCAGGCGCTCAAGGGCACTCAGTCCCAACCTGCCATGTCCTTTGCACGCACAGCACCTGCTGGGGAATGGCAGGGGTGTTCAGGTGACCGGGGCCCACAGCCGTAACAGGTGACCAGTCTGGGTACCCCAGCCTCTATGGCGATCCACACTAGGCCCGGCTGGGCAGAGAGACCGCTGCTCACACACACCTTTACCAGCAAATATTCACTGTACAAGTGTCATGCGCCAGGATGTCGACGTGGGGACACGGCCATGACAAAGCCACCACACCCCGCCCAGAGCAGGCCTGGGGGCGTTCCCTGTGAGCACATCGTGTTGTGAACTGGCCCCATCACGTGAGCCCAGAAGCTGCTCCCTGCTGGACCCCCGGTCCCATGGGAGATGGGTCAGCCCCGGCACAGGGGGTGCCCTGGGGCCCCCTTGTCCTCCAAGAGGACCTGAACCCACTGACAGTGGGACAGCCGAGGCCTCGGCACACGTGGAGCCCCCTGCCCTTCTGTGCACCTGTAGAGAGAGACTCAAGGCCATCAGACCCTCCTCCTCAGGACGCGCTTCTGAGCCACTGGCCCCTGGGGTGGGGTGGGGGGCCTGGCACACAACAGGCACCCCGTGGGGGCTCACTGGACGAGCAATGGATGAACCTCGCAATGAGTCTCCACAGAGACCTGTCAACCCAGCACGCTGGGTGGACGACCCTCCGTAGGTGTGAGAGCAGCTCTGTCCCGAGTGGCCACTGGCTGGTTAGGCACCCGAGGTGACAGCTCTGCATGGCATCTCACAGGGACAGGCCTGGGTGAATGCCCAAAGAGCCAGTGAGCTTTCTGTCTCGCGTGTCTGATTCACGTGGGGACGGTGGCTGCTCTTGTGGGGAACACAGACATGAGGGGCCCCAGGTTTTCACAGCCTTGCTCCTGGGAGCTGAGGTCGGGGTGTTCTGGCCAAAGTCATGGTGCTTTCCTGTCTGCTCCTCTGAACCCCAACACCCACAGCACCCTGACCACCTCTGTGGATCTTGGCCCCACCTGAAGGTCACAGCAGTCCCCGATGTCTCCTCCATCCCCAGGCAGGGGCACGTCTGCCCTTCCAGCATCGTAATAGGAAACCACATTTTCCTGACCACAGCCACCCCCGAACTCCCCTCTCCACGTCACTAACCGGTGAAAGGTCAAGGCGCAGCCAGGTTCCACCACGTGACAACCATTAGCCAGGCCGGATGTGAACACAGGTGCACACACAGATCCCTTCCCAAGACCCGTGGGATGCACTACTGCTTTTGAGTGTGCTAAGACACGCTCCCAGTCGGAGGGGTGTCAGAGACAGGGGGCCTCGGGCCACCCAGGAGCCATGTCCTTGTAACCTGAGCCTCTGCACTTTAACCCCTACATTTGCCCCTACTCCCCGGGCCCCCTGTGGGGTCAGGCACTCAGCAGAGCTGAGCCAAACATGCGCCTTCTGGATCGCAGACCCCTCCATTGCGCCCCACAGCCCGAGGTAGGCTGTGCGGGGACAGCAGACCCTCAGGCAGCAAATCTGACTGTCCTGCTTCCCAGCAAAGCCACGAGAACACTTCCCACCTTTTCCAAGTGCCTCCTTTCCTGGCAGCTAATCAATTAAAGCAACTGGCATTGCAACCACTTCTCTCCCACAAGTCCTTTCTCCCTGAGCCTGAAGTAACGGTTACAGCGAAGGGCGGTGGACGTTACGGGCACGCTCCCTCCCATTGGTGACATATTTAGGTCAACTGCAGCGTGCAGAACACAGCCCTCTCTGCACAGCACAGCGGCACTGCACATCTCCATCATCAACTTCTCCTCTCTGAGGAAGACAAGAAACAGGAGCCACTTTCCTGCCAAGTGGAAAGTGCTGAGCTGGTCATTCCAAAGGTGGCCCCATCTCGCCCAGCCTCCTACCGGGACCGGTGGTGTCCGGGAGCTGTCAGGGCCCGTGACGCCGGCTTCCGACCTCCAGGCTCCACCCGGCCTGAGCAGTCACACAGCCTGCTTCCCACAGAGCCCTGGGGCCCTGGTCTCAGCACTGGACCATCTATATCCGGAGCTGCTGGCAGACACCACGATGGCCGGCCAGGCAGAGCAGCGCCCACCCCAGTCGGGGAGGGGGCGGAGCAGGTCTCCTGCAGGGTGGGCTGGGCACTGTCACGCCACACACAGGGCCAGGTGATGACGCCCCTCAAATAGTCCCCATAGCCATTTCCTGGTGCTGCTATAAAAAAAACGACCACCAACAGTGGCTTCAATCAGCACAGATGTATTCTCTTAGCTTCAGAGGTCAGAGTCTGAAATGGGTCTCAGGGGTAAAAGTCAAGGTGTGGCAGGACTGGCTCCCAGGAAGCGCGTTTCCCTGCCTTTCCCAGGTTCTACAGGCACCTGCATCCCGTGCCCGGGTCCCCCAGACAGTGATGACATCACTCCAACCTCTGCGTCCATCACCACATCTCCTCTTGACTCTGACCCCCCCACGAGGACCCTTGTGATGACAATGCCTGCCCCCCCCCAGCCAAGGATAATCTGCCTGTCTCTGATTCTTAACTCAATCACATCTGCCAAGGCCCTTTTGCCCTGCAAGGTGACATATTCACGCGTTCTAGTGATTAGGATGTGGACACTTTTGGGGGGGCTAGGATTCTGCCCACCACACTCCCCCCCAAGACGAAACTCTGGGTCCCGGGAGCTCCAATGGACCCAGGAGGGAGGGATGACGTCCTCCTTCCACTTGGTCCAAGAATCCACGGGGCAAATGGCCCTCGGGGGTGTGTGGCCTCAGCCAGCCCCCTTGTCCCATCTCTCTCCTCCCCACCTGCAGCTGTACCCCAAACGCACCCGAGGCAGGATTCTCCCGATGCACCCACAACGGCATCCTGACCGGAGAGCCCTCACCAACGTCAGCTCTTGTAGAGAAAAGTACCCACGCAGAGGACACTGCCACAAGCCTGTGACCTTCCTCAGCGCCCCCCGAAGGCAGCACCCGGCTGCTCTCCCGAGCTCCTCTGCACCCCCACTTGGTGCACCCTGTGCCCGGTGTACCCCTCGCAGGGGGGCCAACACGCATGTTAACTCACCTCTGCCAGTGGCTAAGTCACAGGCAGGGCCCCCACACCCTGCACATCAGACCACGAGGTCACGCCCCCCAGGTCACAGCCCCCCAGGGCAAGAAGAGCCGCTGCACTTGAGGCCATGGGGCCGGCCAGGGTCACGGGGCGCAGTGCCTGATGACTCACTCCTTTTCCAGGTCTGGTGTTGGCCATAATGGGCTCAAAGTTCCGTGGCATCTGCCGACCTGACACGACAGTGGAGCCAGCGGGGAATGGTGTGTGTGTGTGTGTGTGTGTGTGTGTGTGTGTGTGTTTGTGTACGCATACAATGTAGCCTGAGGAGGCCAGGGAGCCAAAATGCCTGCCCAAGGAATGAATCAGCACCCCAAAACCGTGTAGGACCCGAGAGCACATCGGGAGAGAAGTTTGGACCGTAATTCATGAATTTCCATTCAACAGAGGACACCCGTGTGAGCAAATAGAGCCACCAGGTTTGTGGCACTAAAAGGAAACCAGGGACAGCTCCCCAGGGGGCCTGGCCTGCGCCCACCACCTCCCATGAGAGCAGTCAGGTGGCAGAATGTGATGGGGACATAGGGGAGCCCAGAGAACCCACAGAGATGTCCATTTGACTGTCTAAAGCTTTGTTTCTTCCTCCAAAACATCCCCTTCTTGCAGCCCCAGGTCCAAACAAGCCAGGTCATGCCCTGGTGGGACCTTTCAGGGGCCCTAACGAGGAAACGATGTCCAGCCATGCTTGCAGCCCCATTTCTTTAGGGAGACTGAGCGCTGGCCACTGCTTTCAAAGGGATGGGCATAGTGAGGGAAAGACGTGGAGCCCAAAAACAGGAAACCAGCACCATGCAGAGCACTTCACACAGTGCTCCCCGCGAGGGGCTGCCAGCCCGCCCACCTGGTCCAGCTATCGGGCCTCCCCAGTCTGGGAGGAGAAGGGCAGGTCAGAAAGCCGCCTGGGGCCTCCGGACCCAGCCTTAGCCCGTGGCCACCCTCACTCAGAGGGAGAGAGAAGACGGCACGCGGCCCAGCCCACCACCCAGCCTCCAGGGAACTCGCTGGGAGGAAGGAACTCAGCTTCAAGGCTATTTTTAAACCCATAAAAGTAGAACTCTCAAGCAGGAGTCCTCTTGGCACACAATTCCACAGGCCCAGCCACAGCCAAAAATAAAAATCAAGTGATGATCCTTAAATAAAACTCCTTCCCACCGGCCAGGAGTGCAAACACCGGGTCCCTCAAAACGCTGTTCCCACCACCTGGCCAGGTGGGAGGCCTGCACACCTCCCTGCTCACTCAGGGCAACTCCCCTGGCCTCCAGCCTCCCAGCCTGATTGGCCCCTCCCGATGGGCCCCTCCCATCGTCACCGCAGATCTTTCCAGGAGGCAGAGCCACGCCCTCTTCCCAGGGAGCAGAGGTCAGGTCCAGAGCCAGGTCGGTGGCGCAAACCTTCACTTTCCGCACCAGGGAAGCAGAGCCCACAGGGACGGTCTGCTCCCTTCACCCTGCTTCCTTCACCCCTCCACGTAGGGGAAACAGCCCTCGACAGGCGATGACTCGCTTTTGTTGTAAACTTAAGTCTTGTCACCTCCCTGACATTGGCCTTCTGCTCTGTTATTTGCTGTTAGGCAGAGGCAACATTTACGGAACAGTGAACAGTATCAACAACCGTACTGACGGATCAGTAAGCAAGAAGCAGCAATGTGTTCAGCATTTTATGCTCTGACATGATAGGCTGTGCTGAGATGCTGGCGTCGCTGTGTTTCGGGCACATTTCAGGAAACTGCTTGGGGGTGTGGGGTGAGCAAGCATGGATCATGATTTTTCCCATGTAAAATAATAAGAAATAGGATCCCAGCCAGTGTTTCACCCAGAACAGCTGATTTTCAGGAACTGGTGACCCTTTCAGCAGAGATGGTGTGTGGCATCTCACCACCCAGACCTTGGCTTTGGGGCCCTGGGCCCAGGAAGTGCGTGTGCAGTCAGCCGCCTACCCCCACACCCTCTCTTTTCGGCCAAGCACTTAGCACCCAGCGGCAGAGCCCTCTGGGCCCCAGGCCTTTTCCACAGCAATGAGCTATTTGCTAAGTACCTGCTCCCTGCTCAGCACTGGGCTCGGGGCAGTGAAGGACCCCTGCTCCCTCACCAAGGGGAGACCAGGCCCTGAGTCACTGAGTGGGTAAGCCCACGAGGAAGCAAAGGTGGCATATACAGAACACATGCTTAGGGACCAAATACCAGAAAGGCTGAGAGCAAGGAGGGGTGCATCCGGAGAACCAGAGCTCTGGGAGGTACCCAGTGAGGCCTTGTAAGATGTAGACAGGGGTGTGCCCAGTAGAGGGGACAAGTCAATCTGTCCACCTGTCCACCCATCCATCCACTCACCCACTGACTGATCCACCCATCCGTCTGTCTATCCATCCACTCACCCATCCATCCACCCAGCCGTCACCCATAAGTGCACTGAGCACCCATAGCGGCGAGGCCCTGGGTCCAAGCTGTGGGAATTCATCGATAAGGCAGCAGCGACCTTCACTCCTTCTCTCCGGAGTCCCGCTCAGTATAGGAAATGAAATGCAGACGCAGGGTTCCTTACAGAGCTGGACGGTCAGGACACTCCCCACGTGCCACTAGACAGCCTCTCTCTGCCAGCCGGGCCTCATCCATGCAGACGAGGGTTTCAACAGGAGGGGCCAACCCAGGCGGTGGCAGAGGATGGGAAAGGCATGCTGGCCTGGCAGCTTCTCTGCCCACTGCACATGGGAGCTCAGGGGTGCCACCTGGAAGTGGGGCCCACACCCCCTTTCTCACAGCTCAGGGAGCTGGTGAGGTGTCCAGTGGGGCAGGACGCAGAGCAGTGATGAGAGAGCCACAGAACTTTGCATCGTTCCTGACCTAACGGCCCCCATGCAAATCGATTCTGTCATCTTCCAAGGCACCCGTCAGATGACAGCGCTGGACGCTGACAGAGCCGTGAAAACAACACAAACAGGAAGGCGTGTGCAAGCTCCCTCTCTGACTTCACCCCTCACCCCAAGACCCCCGGAGTCCTGGGCCCCCAGGAGCAGCAGTGGGGAGGCCCAGGGAAGGCAGGACCCAGGGGTCTCCCCACTGAAGTGTGAGCTGCAGGGCAGGGGAGGTGCTGGGCTGGACGCTGAGCCGAGGGTGCCCCGTGGGGTCAGGGGCCTCCGTGCTCCAAGGTGTGTCCTGGACAACAGGGAGTCGGGGCCAAACAGGCACAGGGAATGCTGACAGAGCAGGTTCTCGCGGGCAACGGGAGTGATCTAGAAAAATGAGATTCTGGCCAGCTCAGCAGGTCAGACAAGTAATTTTCTTAGGGGGCCAATGTCAGTTTTTCCTGGATAAATACTGTATGACATGGACATCCAGTCTAATCTCTGGGACCTGTCTTCGTCTCTGCTTGTTCCCTTCCTGTCTGCCTGGGTCACCCATCTGCCATCCTCACCAAAGGGCAGGAGCTTAATAAGCACATGGCCATGGGGGCAGCGCCATTCAGTCTTGGGCACGGAGCTTATCCTCTCAGGTCAACATCACCGAAGAACAGTTTTAAAACAACGAGACCCCCCAGAAGGACATCTGCAGGCCCAGGTCGGTCCATGGGGCAGGCCCCACGGTATCTGACCAACCAACCCCACACCCAGCACATACCCAGCAGGCCTGGATCGGCTGCCTCGCCTCTTTCGACACGTCCAACAGCGGGCAGCTCCCATGACCCCTTTCTGTTTTCAGAAGACGTCGTTGGTGAGAAAGCTCTCACTGACCCTGAACCAAGCAGACTGGCCCCACACCTGCCTTCGCTCCAGGGCCCTCTGTGAGGTCTAGGCATCCAGAGGGAGGCCCTTCGGCCTCAGGAGGCACCTGGCCACCCTCCTGCTCACCCCCCTGACCAGCTTCTCCAAGAAGCCCTCCCACAGGATAACAGCGGCCACACTGACCCACCGTGGGTCAGAGCAGGAAGGGAGCTTCTGGGAGCACTGAGGGCTCAGGAGCAAAGAGCGCCCTCTCCCCGAGTCACAGTCTCCAGGAACAATCACAGCCGCCTGCCCGTCTGCACCCATCGTGAACCCACAGGTCTGGCAATGGGTGGCTGTCGGTGGCCCAGAGATGATGCAGACCCTGCCCCTGAGGGCTCAAGACCCCAGGAGTGGCATCCTAGGGGAGCACCCTCCAGCTCATTCAGAGAGGACTCCACAGGCCCTCGCACCAACACAGGAAGAAGAAACAGCTCGGCAGCACAGAACCCGCACACGGGGAATGGAGCGTCAAGCTCCGCCTAGCCACCAGGAAGCCCTGAGGCCCCCACCCCAGCATTTCCCTCGAAGATCCAAATTCCACAGCGAGCGCTTTGGGGAGGAGCCTGTGTGTGCAACTCAGTGCTGGAGAACTCCTTTCCAAGCCTGCACCCAGCAGGCGGCGATACGCGTACACCCCTGCACAGAAACTGCGGGCTAGCACGGCTTTGGGCCAGAAGGTCGGGGCAATCGAAATGCATTTTGGGCTACACAAAAATGCACGCTGCCCTTCCTTTACCTATGGGCTTCTTTAATGAATTCAGGCGCTTGCCGCCCGTCCCGAGCCCACTGCATTTCCATTTCACATTCTTCATCCTGTGTCATTTTCTCCCAGGATCATCTGTTCCCTTCAATATTTAATAACTGAAGAACGCCGCTGTACATTTGGCTATTTCCTCCTCTGCGTGAGGAACGACAGTCTGCTTTCTGAGAGAAAGTACTCCAGATAATTGAATGGAATTTGAACACTGACCAGAAGGCATTTTACAGATGGGGCAGCTAAGGCCGTCACACTGGGGGCTGAGTCAAGAACTAGAAGCCTGGTCCCAACTTCAGACCAAAGCACCTTCCTTGCCCCATGTCAGCTCTCCCTCCTGCAGACCAGGAGGGCAGGGGTGGCCCTCCCCGGCACACGGGTGCAGGTTTAGTAGCAACCACAACATCTCTGTGGGTCCTTTCGTACACAACATGCTGCCCAGGTACTGAGACAGAAGAGAGTGGAGGAAGGGACAGGGTTTCCTGTACAAACTCCACGTCTGCCCGGGCTTTTCTGCCATTCGTTCTCCTACTCACTGAGCTCCTCCTACTAGAGGCTGAGGGTCACCTAGGTGTGCAGGGTCTACAAACCAGGTGCAGGCAGGCTGGCAAGAACCAGGAATGGTGTTGCGGGAGTGGTGGGGACCAGGAACCGTGTCCCCGGCCAGAGGCGATTGAGTCCCCGTGGACAGGGGACAGGCCACATCGACACGCAGACACAAAGGGGACACAGAATGGGAACAGCTCTAAATACCTCTTTGGAGAGATCTCCAGGACACAAGGTAAGTAAGAAGAAAGTGAGAACGTGCTATCATTTAGCTAAGGGAGAAGGTGAGACAAATACACATTATTTGCTGCCATAAAAAAGTTAACGGAAAGATAAACTGTAAAAGACACTTGGTTCCCTCCAGAGGAAGAAAAGGAATGGGGAGGCGGGGGAAAGAAAGGGACACCCGATTTCTCTGCATACACCTGGACTCTGGGACCAGGTAAAGTGTTAGGTAACAACAAAAATAAATGCAACTTTCAAAAGAACGCGTAATGGGACAAAATGCCATCTGGCACCTCCTGGTAGAATGCAGTAGGACACAGCATCACACCTGTGACACTCCTGACCGTATCTCCTGAGGGAGCAGCAGACAAAGCCAAACTGAGGTCCCTTGTACAAAGTAACTGACCCGCACTCTTCAGAACTTGACTCAGGAAACACAGGGAGACGACAGATTGCTGCTTCAGGTTACTAGAGACTAGAGAGGCATGACATGCAAATGTTCCATGTCCCAGGACTTTCTTTGGCCATAAAGGACATTACAGGAACAAATAGAGAAGTCAGAATAAGATCTTAGATTAGATAATGATATCATGTAAATGTTAGTTTCCTGATTCTGATAACCGCAGAGTGTTTAGATAAGTGTTTGCTTTCAGGAAAAACACACAGTACACAGAGCTGAAGGGACATCATGTCTGCAAATGACCATGAAACTGTACAGAAAATAAAAACACACGGATGGAAGGAAGGAAGGATGGGTGGATAGCTGGATGGGATAGAAAGAGAGACAAACAAACGTCGTAAAACGTTAACCTCTGGGGAATAATCTGGCTGAAAAGTACACTGGAATTCTTTTTGTACTCATAACTTTCCTGTAAGTCTGAAATTGTGTCAAATAAAAAGTTAAACGGAAAAAAAATCAAGCTCTAAATATCTGAAGCAAAAAAAAACAACAAAAAAAACCCCACAAAAAAACAAATGAACCCATTTGTTTTCGAGGGAAAAACTCCTTCAGGCGACTTTAAAGTAATTTAACTGTACATCCCTAGGGGGACACTCCCTGGGGACAAGGAATGGGAAATAAACACAATCTGTGTGGCGCTGGTGTTTTAATTGACTGTGGGGTGTGTTTTTGTGGAATAAAACAGATTAGTTGCTGGTGTCACTCACTCACCAGAACCAGCATTGTTTGGTGTGCAAGAGTCAGAAAAGGCGGATGAGGTTAAGTGAAGTCCTCACGGTGTGAAAGCAGGGACACTTGCACGTCGCGTGCACAGCAGTATTGTTCACAATCAGCCAAAAGTGGAAGCAGCCCCGTGTCCACTGAAGGGTGACTGGACAAACAGCGTGGTCCATCCACGCAGCGGGTATCACTCAGCCTGCAACAGGAAGGACGTTCTGACACCTGGCACAGCGTGGACAAACCTGGAGGCCATCATGCTCAGTGAGACAAGCCAGTCACAAAAGGACACACACCGTGTGACTCCACTCCCACGAGCTGTCACATTCATAGAGATGGAAAGAACGGTGGGTGCCAGGGGAATGGGAGTTGTGGTTTAACGGGGACAGAGTTTCAGTTTCACAAGATGAAACGAGTCCTAGAGATGGTGGTGGTGACGGTCACATATTGGTGACAGTCACACGCTATGAAATGTACCTAATGCCCCTGAACTGTGCACTTAAAAATGATCAAGATCGTAAATTTTATGTATGTGTGTGTTTTACCACAATGTCTCTTGAAGAAACCCTGGGTGTAAATTTGAATTATCAGAATGAACTCATGAAGCCCTCGCTCAGCCACTGACAAGGGACAGAAACAGCAACCAGCAGCGACCCTGGAATCCTGTTGGTCTCTGAACACCACTTCCCACCACAAGGAACCAGGAGGGCATCTCGCTGACCTGACCTCCAGGGAGACCGTAGGCCTGGCGATGAAGACACGTCAGCGAGGTTTAAACCCACAGTCTCATGACACCAAAACCCACAAACGCTCCACACCCTCATCAGTCACCTTCGGGGTTTCTCTAAGTAGAGAATCAAGTGATCATTTTGAAAACTGGAAAATAAAGGAAAAATTCAAGCACGTATTCTGCCTTTCCTGTATGAAGTATCGCTCGGAGCAACCAATTAGGTTTTCAGAAACATATCAGTTAATAAATGGAGAAAGAGCAGAAGTAAAAATTGACTATTTCACAGCCTCTAATGAGATGATGGGTCGAAGCCTTAACGATGGAGGTTGGGACGCTGACGAGAGCAACTGCCTCAGGGGTGCACACACCACGAAGGGGTCCTCCCAAAGGTCACCAGTTCCCAGCAGCCCCTTAGGACTGGGACACGTTAGGTCACATGGTGAGTCCATGGGACGCCCTGGGCAAAGTCCAGAGTGGAGACCCCACCACACACAGATGGCCTGGCTCCTCAACAAAGAGCCGAAAGAGAGGCAGAGACAAGCGGCAGAGCAAGACACTGAAGGGAGCACACGCCAGTCACACGCGTGCAGCTTCTGCAAAACAATGAGCCAAATGGGGATATCTGAGCTCAAGTTGGATGTCTGATGATATTTAAAAAAGGCTTGGTTCTTTTAGTTGTGACATCAGGCACGTGGCTTTTGTTTTTAAAACAGAATGAGCTGCCTACTAAAGTGTTTACAGATGAAATGACAGGATCCTGGCAGGCATGTGCGTCAAGAGCCCCTGGGGCAGGGCTGTAGGTGGGGCATGGGGGAGAGCGGCCCACGAGCCCGTCCTGCTGACGCGGGTGGTGGGTGTGCGAGAGGTGCGTGCCACTACTTACTCGCTGTGTCTGCCTCTATCTGAAATCATCCATGATTTAAAAGAATGCCCCTAAGTGCCACACCAAGGCTGTCCAAGCTGAACTCTACATTGTCACACCATCAGCCACCCAGGAGTGCAGTGAGCCACTCCCTGAAGCAGAGGACAGACCCCGAGGACCGGTCCGAGGACGCCGGCAACGCTGCTGCTCCATGGTCAGGAGCCTCCTTCCAACAAGGAGCCCGTTCAGCCTGATGGGTGCCCCTGGGGGTCCCCGCTGTCCTGCACACCCATCCCCCGACAGACCCTTGCTCCCCACCCGCGTCTGCGTGGTAACCCCTTCTCCAGGAGGCCTCCTGCTCCCCATACCAGTTGGGGGCTCCCATGGTAGCTGCTCCCACAGACCCTTCCCCTTTCACTGACAGCACTTGGCTCTGCTGGCTCATCCAGCCTCACGACACCGCCAGTATTCGGCTGCTTGACACACAAAAGGCAATTTCACGAGGCTCCGTCCCCTGAAGCGGTGGCACTGTGGTGACGCCTCACAGCAGAATCTGTCCAGCTCTGCTGCTCGGGCCACCCAGAGCAGCCTCCATACACGGGCCCCCGTCAGCACTGACGGGGTGGGGACGGCCCGCCCCTCCGTGCACACAGACCCTCCCTGTGGAGCTCAGCACAAGCCAAGGTCAGAGGCACCGGATTGCACGGACCTAACCAGGACCTAACCAGGCAGGCTCATCACCGTCTGCAGCCCCGGCTCCCCCCGCCAGCTTGGCGACAACCTCGGACTCGTGGGGACACCAAGTCACCACAGGGCTGTCCTCAGAACCACGGGTGCTCAGCTCTGCAGGAGACACACGTACCTGCATGCACACAGACCTAACTGCCCCCCACACACGTGCACAGAAGTGCCTGCTGAGGGGAGCGCTGACCAAGAAAAGGGGTTTGGAGGGAAGACCGGCTGCAGCACCTGGGCGGCGGGACAATGTGTGGAAATGCAGTGACAACCATGTCACCCATTTCTCAGGAGAAGGAGGCAGCACCCCCCAAGGCCTCCCGCCACAGCTCCAACACCGCCTTCATCTGCAGCCGAGGGGTCCCACGTGGCTGCAGAGCTGGGGTGCCCGTGGCTAGAGCTGAGACAACACTTAGTGTGTGAACAACGAGGGACCCACAGGACGGAAGAGGGAGACGACTCAGGTGAGGACACGGAGAGGCCAGAAAGGGCACCGGGCGGCGTGGTCCCGGGCATCAGCGGGAGGCCCTGGCCAGGCCTGACACCCGGAGGGAGCTGACCTGCCCAGGGCCCTGCCTCCTGCACCTGGACAGCTCTCTGGTCAACGTGGCTGAGACGTGACTGGCACACAGGGAGCAAAGCGGCTTCTTCCTGTATTTTTTCAAAGTGTCCCACAGTGAGGCACGCACGTGGCTTCAGGGCTAGTCTGCCCGGTTTAGGACCTTACCCAACAGTAGGGCAACTATTCACTTAGCCCTCCATGCCTGGGTTTCCTCACCTGTAAAGCAGGGAGGACACGGAGTGGTGAGAGGATCAAAGGCAACGCGTGAAATGAGATACTATCTGTACGGAACCTTCCGGAAGGATCTTTCTCGTCATCACCACCCCAGCCCCTTGCAGCAGGAATGTACGGCTAAGCAGCACAAACAGCTGAGCCCCGATGCAGTGCGTGCGGCCAGCAGACAGACAACGAAATCCCATGCTGTCCCTCCCAACTCGATGTGTAAACTGAACAGAACAGAGCAAAGATAACATCTCAGCTCCTTCAAAGCTCTGAGGAGTTCTGAGTTAACTGCTGGAAACAGTAACACAACGCACCAGACGCACTAAAACAATCACATTTCCCAGGGAACATTTCATTCCCTCCCTGGGACACTCTCCTTTGCCCCAGAGAACGACGACATCGTCACCGTGCAGAGCAGCAGAGGCAAGGTCAGGCTCAGTGGGCAAAAGGCCATGCGTGATGTCCACACGAGGCTGCAACTGTCCCCATCACGAGTCCAGTGACAGCTGTCGTGGGCCAGCTACGCTTCAGCAAGACGACGTCCGTGCTGCACCCCACCCTCCGCCCCCACTGGTACTCACGTAAGAAGTGTTTTTCCAACAAGGCGATTTCCAGGTGACCTTTGATCTCATTTAGTCGATCAGACTCCGTCCGGTTGAAGTCCTGGACTCCTGCAGCCATGATGAGGGTCCCTGGACCAGCCTAGAAGAAAGACAAGTCTTCAGAGGAGCTGCCTCAAAGCATCCTGTATCCACGCCACCAATTCCTAAGGGGCCGTGAGGACCCCATGTCTGCACAGGCTGGGCCCAGAGCCCCCTGCCCCTCCGCCAAAACCCCGGAGACAAGGCAGGCGCAGGTTCCGCCTTAAAACCCACATCAGCTCCCCTCAGCTTCGCCGGCTGGCAGAAGGGACATCTGTCAACAGGGATGAGCTCGGAGCCCCGGTGAGGCGGCTCAGAAATAATGACCAAGATTCAAACCAGAAGCCTGTTGCTCACAACACTGCCCTCAGGCTGCAGGGGGCAGGACATCACTGAAACCTGCTGGCCAGCGTGGTAAGCTCCCGGGAGAAGGGTGAGTCCAGCCACAGGACCCCAGGGAGGCGGGGGGAGGCCAAGTCCACTGCCAGGCTGTATAAACCTGAGAGGTCAACAGCTCCCAGAGGCCTTGTCCTGTTCCACAGAGGGCTCATTAAAACCAGCACCTGGCATCCCCATGGGCTGACGGCAGGCTCTGGTGACAGGTGACTCTTGTCTACTGTCTCGCGCCCAGGAGCCTAGCCCAGGCACAGTGAGGGCCACGTGGTTCACACACCGGATACTTCTGGTCTCCCCCACAACTGCATCCTGCGCCTGACCTGGTACGGAGTGGCACCATGTACCCCACCATGCGAGGGGGACCTGACTTCCCAGTCTTGGTCTCCACGACCCCCCTCTGGGCTGGGTGAAGGTGGAAGGGGACACGCAGACTGGACAGGATCCAGCCCTGGAGGAGCAGCCTGGTGAGGCTGCAGCCCAGGAAGGAGGAGCTGCCATCAGGGAACCTGCAGGTTCTGGTAAGACCCCCTGGCCTGTGACTGCCCCGTCCTGGCACTTGAGCCATCGGCCTTCCAGCTGCTCTGCCAACTGGAGCCTGAGTCCCCAGGGCAGGACCAGGCCAGGTTTAGCTGCTGCCACTCAGGCCTGGTGGGGCACCAACTGGGAGACGGTGGCAGTGGGCAGAATGTAGGGTGACGCCACCTGCCCTGCCACGGAAAAGATGAGACATGCTTGCCTGCAAACAAAAGTGTCCCTCCCCTGCTCATCCCCCACCTTGGTGGCCGAGGGGTGGCCACACAGCAGCGGGCAGAGGCTGGCCCGGAGGGCGGCTCGGCACTGATTCGGAGGCAGATCACGCAACTCCATTACATCCAGCCACCTCCCCACCAAAAGCAAAGACGTCCTGCGGTTTACTCAGCCAAGTCCAAATGCACTCACCCATGTCCTCGGATGGCTATAATTCGTGTCAGTCTCTGAGTCACTGGAATTAAGTCCATCTGGAAATTGCTCAGAGCTTCAAGAACCCCTACAGGGGCCCTGGGTTGAAGAGACCTTGGCCCTCAGCTGGGAGCCCGCTGGACAGCAGGGGCGGTCAGGGCTGCTCAGGGGAGCTGACCAGCTGGCAGGGGGGCACCGATGGGGACAGCAAGGCCCTAAGGGTGGTGCTCCGAAATCCTGGGGTGTGAACCCCTCCGCGAGCCCCTTGGTCGCCCCAGGCAACCCCTTCTCAGACCTCTCAAGATCAATGCTGAGCTGGGGGTCGGGGGCCTGGACGAGTAAGCTCCCCGAGGCTGCAGTGTGGCCGCCATAAAACCAAGGAGGTGGACCCGGCCACTTCTTCCAGCTGCCCCAGAACCGCATCTTCCAACTCTGCCTGTGAGCGTCCCCCACAGCCTCTCGGTGAGGACCCGCTTTCTCCTGCTCCGGGAGGCGTCTGCCCCTCTGCCTCCTGTCCGTGGGTCACTCTCCATGGTTCCCCTCAATTCTAGACTCGGGTCCTCTCCTCCGGCCACCTCTCCCCCTGGCCTCTGACTCCTCGGTGACTCGGGCCTCAGTCTCCCGTCTTCATCGTCAATGGCCCTCCCCACCCCCGGCCACAGCCTGAACCTGGACGTCACCCCAAACGGCTCCACCCTCTCCCTGTACACCTCGCTTCTTGGGCCCCTCAAGCCCACCTGCCAGCCCAGAACCCACTCTTGGCCTCCTGCCCTGCCCCCTCCCCTCCCCCACTGGGTCCAGGACACAGACAGACAGCCCACGAGAAAGTAAATACGAATAACGTCTGACACACAACAGCATGGATGACCCACGAGGACACTGCTGTGTGAAACAGGCCAGTCACAAAGGGACAGATCCTGCAAGATTCCACTGATATGAGGGACGGAGAGGAGTGGGGTTCACAGACAGACAGTCGGGTAGTGGGTGCCAGGGGCTGCGGCCGGGGAGGGGCTAGTGTTCAATGGGAACGGTGTCAGTTTGGGAAGATGAGCCAGTTCTGGAGATGACGGTGGGGGCAGCTGCACAACCGTGTGAACGTGCTTAATGCCACTGAGCTGTGCACGTAAAAAGGATTAAAATGGTAAATATAATATATATTTTATCACAGTAACAAGAATGAAGCCTAAACACACACACACAGATGACCACCTTCCCTCAGAACAAAACCAGGGAACCACTCAGAGCCCCCCATTCCCCAGCCGGTGAGCAAAATAGAAAAGCCTGAGTGAGGCCAGCTGTGCCTGTGGCCAGGGTGTGGGACACGGGCCCTCTCGGCAGCTGTGGAGGACACACTGCACACCCAAGGGCACTGACGCCGCCGAGAGCCTGGGGCACCGAAAGGCTAAAAGGAGCAAGGACACGTCACATGGCGGGACCCCGCATCCACCCACCCCACCCAGGAGAAAGAGCCCCAAGAAGCACCAGGAGGAAAACGAGGGTGTCTGGCTCACACAGGCCCTGTGCTCCCACCCTGGGTCCCTCGCAGCCTCGCGGGTCAGCAGCCCGGCCCTCAGGGCAGCGTCTGGACGGGAGGGGCTGCCAGCCGGTCACCAGCCACGGCCTCATGGCCAAGTGAGGATCCGACCCCAGGCCTGCAAGACCCCCTGTGCTGTCACCCTGCCACCTGTACTCGGACACGCACATAGGACCGCTGTGCTCCAGGTCAAGTCTGGATCCCCACGCAGACAAGTCCTAGAGCAAGGCCGCTGCTACCAATGCTGGCTGGAAAGACAGACAGACAGCATGGAGCCAGGAGGATAGTCCGGGATCCCTGCCTGCCTCTGTCTGTCTCTCTTCCTCTCTCTGTGTCACTGTCACTCTCTCACTCTCTCTCTCACACACACACACACACACACACACACTCTGAGCTCAGAACCACATGTGGGGATTCCTGTTCCCGAGAGGCCCACCCTCGTCCCAAAGACCATGATACAAGAATCACGGCCCCCAAGCCCCCAGGCTGGCACCAGCACACAAGGAAGACACATTATCCTTGCAGGCCAAGCCTGTGTTGCTCTGTGATATAACCTGCACTAGGAGACACAACGAGAGGGCCCCAGCCTGGCAGAGCAGCCGCCGCCCCTGCGGGGACACAGGCAAACGCCCGGGCAGGCGCTCCCCCACCTGAGCAGCAGCCCGGGAGAGCAGCCTGGCTCTCAGGAGGCAGTGCCAATAAATTATTCATTCCTGCCAGGAGCTGACGCGCAGGCCTCTTCTTTGATAAAGCATGAATAATACAAGGAGCCCAAGAAGGAGAACGCACACAGGCCATGTCTGCAAAGAAAACCTGGCTCGGGTGTGCGGAGAGGAAACCAATGGGCCACCAAACTTGGTGTCCACGCCGGGAGGTCACCCACAGGAGGTGAGGGACGGCTCTGGGCTTCCACGCTGGCAGTGGCGAGGACTCAGGCAGCCGTGCCCACAAGGCGAAGAGGGGGCCACTGAGAGCCTGCCCCACCCCATCCCAGCGAGGGAACCCCAGCTCCCACAAGGCAGCGCCCACTTCCCTCCGGAAAGGCCTGCTTCCCTCCGGAGCCGCAGTGCCTAGCTGAGGTGCCCACTGGGAATCTGCTGCCCCGTGCAGAGCGCCCAACCCACCCAGTCTCGGCCTGGCTGCAGGGGGTCAGGGACACGTGCCCTGGCACAGCCAGGCCGACCTGAGGGCCGCTGGCCCAGCCGATTCCAGACAGTGCCCTGTCCACCCTCCCGCCCCCCAAGTCAACGCTTCCAGGGGTCAGGCTGGGGCGTCGTCATCACGTCTACATGAGAAGTTTACCAACCACCCAGAAAACCGATGAGGAAGGAAAGGAAATCTAGCTGCCGGACAGATCCTTGGTAAAAAACCGGCTGTCTTATCCTGGACATGGGGACGAACCCCAGCAGACGTGAGGGGCAGGGCAGGTGGAGGGGGAGCAAGCCCCCTTGTCTCCGACCAGCCGGGCAGGACGTTCTGCCCAAGTCCACGCTCGGCCCGGCCACCTGAGGACGGGGCACCCCACACCCAAGGCGTGGGGGGCTGAGGCTGAGTGGAGGGGAGGACACGCCAGCCCCGGCGCCACGAGGCAGACTCACCGGGTCCCTCAGCTCCTCGCTGTCTCGGGGCGAGGTCCGTGGCATCTTCAGGGGCACGTCATCTCCGCATTCGGTGTCCGAGGCGTTGGGAGACTCGGCTAGGTCAAGGAAGTCATCTCTCTTGTGACCTCTGAACCTGATTTTGTCCAGCCTCCTTAGCATGTTCAGCACTGAGCCCCTCTGCTTTACCTTAACATGACGGTCGGGGTCCCTGCAAGAGAAGAACGGGGAGGCGTGGTCAGGGGGTCACGCGCCTGCGGGCCACCCGCCCAGGACAGCACACCTGCCAGCCTCGCAGATACAGTCCTTCCACACATGGCTGCAGGTCCTGAGCCCTGGGCTGCCACCCAGCCCTGTCCTCAGGGAGTGGCCCTTCTGTTTCCCCAGCCGGCTGGGCCAGCGGCCCAGCTCCTGCCACTCTCACCTACCAACGCCAGCCCACCGTGTGCCCCCCCAAGGCAGAAGGAAGCCAAGTCTCTCAGTGGGACCTTCCTGGCCATAAAGATGGGGCCAGACTGGTACAGCGGGGCGGCTGGACACCCTGGGGAAGGGTCGGGGAAGAACTGTAATGAACAGCAAAGGGGGCCAACCAATCTCACCAGTTCTCCTCACCGTTGAGAATGTGACCAAAGCTGTGGTTAAAGCTGTGGCCACAAGCACTGCCTGGGACAGACACAAGTGCCCAGAAACCATCAGGACACTAGGCCTTGAGATGTCCAAGGTGCCCCTCTACACCCAGTGAGGCCCTGGCCTCATGCCCCCTTCCCAGGGACACGGTCGGCCCAGGCCTCCCTTGCTCTGAGAAGTGTTCACACACATGCCTGTCCTGGTGGGGGTCACACTGCGGGGGTTGCACTGTGCCCACATGGAAGGCACATACAGGTTTAAAAACGAGTACACACCCAGGGATGGACATGCCCTGGGGAGCCTGCTCCTGCCCCACTGCCCTAACCAGCCACGAAAGCCCAGGGGACTGCCCGGAACCCCAAGAGGCCAGGGCGTGAGTGGCCCTTCTGCACGTCTGAAGCCGCAGCAGGGCCACGTAGCCCAACCATAGTCCTGGTCACAGCAGCTTGGCAGGGGCTGCAGGTCAGGGACCTCCCACGTATCCCAGCCCCTCACCTTCTGCCCTGGGTCTGTGCAGAAGTGGGGGGGTTCTGGGCACACCTGGGCTCAAAGCCTGTTCTGCCGACCCCCTTTCTGAGCCTCAGCCTGCACCTCTGAAATGGGAATAACACCAGTAAAACTGAAGCACCCTGAGAATTCCAGATGACACACATCGAGGCCTGACACTGGGCCTGGACCCAATAAACGATATTATTTCCACACACAGCCGGCAGGAAGTGGGGTGAGCAGGATGGAATCCATCAAGCCAGCGCTAACCGCCCCAGTTGGGGTATTTCATGGAGAACCACAAAGGCGGGGAGAAGAGCTTCCTGTTTTGGACTGGGCGGGCACAGAGTCTCCCAAAGGCCCATTAATCACAGGCCGGGGGCGCCGTCTGCAGCCCTGATGTGCCTGCCCTGCCCTCCAAGGGCTCCCACTCCCCTTGGCATCACTGCTCATGGCAAGAAAACTTGCTAACAGTAAGGCTCACAAGACCCAGGTCAGAATGTAGGTGTGCCGAGGTCAGCTGAAGCGTGCAGCATGTCAGGGAAAGGGCTGCAGGAGCTCCTGGGACAGGTGCTTCTCGGAGAGCACTCAGGAAACTCTAACGTGTCCCAATGTGGCCCTGGTGCAAAACCACAGGAAACCCAATGCGTCCCCTAGAACCCCAGAGAGCCCAGGGGTGTGCAGGGCCGTAGGGCGGGGCAGGCTGCCTGGGTCCCTGCTCGCACAGGGGGTGGGGGTGGGGGGTCACATGACCAGCCATCTGGAAAAATATCTGTGTACAGGAGCTGTGAACTCCAGATAGACGAAAGGTTACGCAAACTTAAAAAAAATACAAACCAAAAGAGAACTTAGTGCTTATCGAGTCCCTAGGGAGAGAGGGTAACGGTCTATTTAAGAGACAGAAAAAAATAATCACGAAGTAAAAAAAGTCCAACAGCCAACTGGACAAAAGTAAACTTCCATTTGTTAAAACAAACAAAAAAAGGCAATGAAACGGGATATGCACAGCAAATCTGGTATGTGGAGGCTTAACGTCTTTGTTATGAGACAGCTTGAAGAAATTAGTAAAAATGATGGGACCTCAGTACACAGACGAACCAACTCCCTAAGCAGAGGGATTTGCGGCAAGAGGAAATTTACCCACTACGATTACTCGTGCAAAAACAGCCAACTGAAAAGGAAACAAATGCTGGCCAACGTGGCCGGAGGCAGCAGGAACCGTGAACTCAGCTGCCCCCTGAAGCAGAGGTCCGCCTGTTGAGACACATCAAACCCAACAGGTGGACAACGTCTCACTCCCGCGAGACGCGACACAGCGGCACTGCGATTACCCACCCCCACGCGGGGCAGGGCAGGGAGCCTGGAACATCGTGCTGGACTCAGGCAGCATGCTGTCCCTGTGAGGGACAAAGGCAATGATAAAGTGTGGCTTCCCCGAGGTCACGCAAACAGGGGTCTAAAAAAAACCAAAGGTAACACAGGAGCCTGTGTTAGGGTTGCAGGCTCAGAGGTGGTTTGTAAAACTTCTCTCCAAATGTCCTATAACACTTTCCTATTGTTTTTTAAAGTAAAACAAATAATAATAATGAAATAAATTAAATACACGGGTAGAGGAAATGCAGCCATGTAAAATGTTACTTCCTCTCATTTTCAGAAAGACCCAGAGATTCCTGTCACCTGGCACCAGACAGGCGGCGCTGAGGTTCCTAAGCTTGGAGCAGAAGCATCTGGCTGACACACCCCTGAGGAAGGCAGTCAAGTGCTGCTGTCACCCAGCCAAGCTCCGCTCCCTGCAGGCCTCTGCTTAGGGGGTTCTCACACTCCCTGAGGCTGGCGCCGCCTTCCTTCCCAATTCAGAACTTGCTCCTGCAAGCAAATGAGGTGGCCGTACGGGCAAGGGGACAAAGCACCGAGTGTCTGGCCCTGCCACCCTCAGAATGCAGCACACGCCCCAGCCTCAGTGCCCGCGTCGGGACCACGCACACTTGGCTACCCAATGGGGCGTGTCCTCCCAGCCACCAGCTCACCCCAACCCCGGGCTGCTCTGCTGCTACTCACATCAGCCCACATAGAGGGGTCCAAACACGCAGCCCTCCCGAGTGAGGGGTCCCCAGGGGGTTCGCTCCCGTCCCCAACACCCTGCTCCCCACTCCCAGACTCCTTGGGCCCCTCAAATGCATGGACGGTGCACGCTGCCGTTAGATCAGGACCAGATGCCACAGCACCCCACCATCCCACCGGGATGGCACCAGCTGCCAGCAAAGCCCTCCATGTTGCACCCCTGCACTGGGCTGAGGCGTGGTCCCACCCCAGGATGACCTCATCCCAATGACGTCTGCAAAGCCCGTTTCCAAGTAAGGTCACATTCACAGGTTCCGGTGGACACGAACTTGGGGGACACCATTCAACCCAGTACACCCTCAACTTTCAGATGAAGACGAAGGACCCACATGGATCGTTGTCCATGGAGACAGAGCGGAGGGCTGGATCTCAGACACCAGTTGTGACCCAAAGAGAAGCTTTCCCCACAAGGCCGACGTCCCGTGAATCCATCTCGACAAACCTTACCTGCACCCCCCATTCTGGGTGCTGTTGCCAGGTGTCCCCCTACCCCAGCCCCCCATCTAAGCCTCCCTTTATCCAACCAGCCACCCACCCTGCACACCTACCCCTGTCTCCCCAAGACCCATGGGAGGAAGCACCTCCTCACATGTCCCCACCCAGAACCGGCCCTACTATGCACCCATAGGCCCACCATGGACAGCTCCCTGCACACCCACCCCTCAAGGTACATCTGTCACTCAGAGCAGTCCCCGCAGCCCTCGGAGGGGTACCCTCCCTGTACCTCCAAGAGGGAGGAACACTCCCTGGCCATGACTATTCCAGACCCCTGCTCAGAGCATGGCAGTCTGCAAGGAAGCTGTAACTGTCTGCCAGAGAGCAGGTGACACAGGAACAAGCTGGCGTCCAGGGCAGCAGGGTTCCCCAGCTCCAGGCAACACCTGCTGGGCTCCGGGCCCTCTGCACGCGGGACTGGGTCCAGCAGAGCTGGCTACGGACACAAAGCACCCTGCCCTGGAAACCCGCTGAATGGCTTCTGGTCACACAAAGGCAGCAGTGTCTAAGGGACACTGGACGTGGAAACCACAAAGGACTTTATTTTCCCTCCCAGCCCTAGGTTTTAAAAAAAAACAGTGGTTCCTGGTCCCTGCATTTGCCACGTCCCAGCTGTTCTCCCTCCACGTGCAGGGCACGCTACTCCCAGCTGCGCGCCGTCTGCGTTCCGACAAGCACTCAGCCGGGGCCTGGCTTCGTGGGCTGTTGGCCTGGTGGCTCGCCTGCTGATCCCGGGATAAACAGTGTCTGTTCTCCCACAGGAAGCAGCCCTCCTCCTAAACCACGTTCCTGCGTGGCACAGATGTTGAGCGAGAACTGAGCACTTCCCTCCACCCCACGCCACGCCGGTCCCAGCTGACCCCATGGTCCTCCGCCAGCTCTGTCCTCTGGGAAGATGGCCCCAAGCCCCAAGGTCTGAGCAGTCTGGGATGGCAGCTGTGAATTTCAAGACTTTGCAGGGGGAACAAGAAGGCCAGGGAGGAGGCATTGACCAATCCACACCCCAAAGGCCCACGTCCTCGCAAGCTGTGCCCCCGGGACCCCAGCACACACAGTGCCGGGCGGGCCCTGCAGGGAAGGTCTGGATGCCTGAGACCCACAAGGCCCGCGTGACCGCTGATGTTGGCTCAGGATGTTGGCGCACACCTGATGGCCCATGGGTTCCCCCAATTCGAGGCCTGTCTGGGAGCCACCTCCCTCACCCTGGGCACAGTCTGCGGGACCCCAAATGCTCCTGGCGTCAATATGGAGGGTCTGCTGACTCTCAGCCCCACACCCACCCGCCTCCCTTAGAGCGAGCTGCTCTCCTGCTTCCTGTGGGGCATCTCCTGGTAGCTCAGCGCTGCTGTAGGTCAGAGCTCATCTCAGGGTCCTCTCACCTGCCGGCATCCATACCCACCAACTGCTCAAGGCATTGCCCTCAAAGGAGACCTCGATCGCATGAGATCGTGTGATCAGTCCACAGCCACCCACAGCAAGCACGGCCACCCAGCTGCGACCCAGGCCCCACGCTACGCCCTGCCTGGCCGGCACAGGCGGCCACAGGTCCCCACGGAGCCCCAAGAAAACAGACCCTGCCGGGCTTCCCTGCCTCCCCACCTTCAGCTTCAGCCCTGCGGAGCCCCCGGGGGTCCTCGTTTGTTCCTGCTACGGAGCCCAATACTTCCAGGTCTGGGACACCTCCCATCCTGGCCCCTTCTGAAATTCCATCATCCCGGTTGGTTTGCAGTCCTGGGACTTCCGACTAAGCTAACCCCCTTGTTTCGGATCTGTGCCCCCAGTCCCCCCGTTAGGATACACACGCCCCTGAGGGCGGGGGCACAGCCCTCTGGGTGATGCCCAGGCTCTGGCTGCAGGCACTAGCTGGCTCGTACTGGGCATCACAAACGCTCATTCGGTGAATGAAGGAATGACGCGCTGACTGGGCTCTGAGTCCACCACTGCGGAAAGCTTTCCTGTGGCAGAGGCCTCAGAGCAAAGGGCCGTCCCGGGACTGTCCTCGAGCCTTGCCGAAGGCTCCCTAAATCTGTGAACACGACGGAAAATTTAAATCCAAGGCTTCAACAACCTGGGTGTTTTTCCAGGAGAAGGCCTGCATGGCTCCCCTTGGAGAAGCATCGTCAGGGGCTTTCAGTCTCACAAAGGTCAGGAGAAAATGCCCTTCTGCGAAGAGCTGACTTTCTCTGCACTATAACGGGAAAGCCACCTCGAGGGGCAGGGCAGACGGAGGGCAAACCCTGGAGCAGAGCCAACACCAGCACCGGGACCCCCCCAAGAGCCAAGGAGGACCAGGAGAGCAGGCCAGGGACAGCTGGGAGGGTCGTGTTCGAGCCGCACTCCCTCCTCCAGGAACCGGGATCACGCCTGTGGCCGAGAGAGGTCATGACCGTCCGGGGTCTAGACCCCCAGGAATCTATGTGCAGAGGTTTGTAATAGACCTACCCCGATATAACCTGTACAGCACACGTCATAAATAATGAAGAAAACACACACCACTCTAACGTCACGTCCATGGAGCCAACGGACGCTCACAGAACGTTCTGCTTCACTAACGGCTGCTGGACCTTGCTCTCCAGTCAACCATGACTGCAACTCACAAACAGTATGGTTCCAACAGGAGTGTCTCTGCTGTTTTGTTTATAGTAACAAGACACAACAAAGGTGACCACGAAGGCACCTATCAGAACCTTACTTGCGAGTGTAGGACGTGACCAATTTCCTTGCTGAAGTAGATGGCAGTTTTCTCATGGAAGAGTATTTCCTCGATTTCTCTGTGCCATTCAGAGTGAATGACTCCAGACGTCACACACGTTTAACTTCATCTGCATACCGTGTTTCCCCGAAAATAAGACCTAGCCAGACATCAGCTCTAATGCGTCGTTTGGAGCAAATATTAATATAAGACCGGGTCTAATATAATATAATACCTGGTCTTATACAAGATTGGGTATAATATAACATAACATAATCCAATATAACACTGGGTCTTATATAAGAAAGGGTCTTATGTTAAATTTTGCTCCTAAAGATGCATTAGAGCTGATGGTCCGGCTAGGTCTTATTTTCGGAAAAACACAGTATTAGCATTTTCTGTCATTTTCTTAAGTCTAGGCCACCAACAAAACAAGAAGTGAAGTCCTGGTTGGTCACACTTGCCCATTTCTGTGGTGTAAATACCCCCGTGGCCATTTTCAAGGCACCAAAGTGCTGGCCACACCTCGCTGGAACAGGTGCTGGTGGTTAGCACAGAATGTCCATCACCCGGACGCGAGAGATGCAAATTCCGTCCAGATCAAACACAGTAGGAAAACATAGTGAAATAACTCAGAAACGAGGAATTTCGAGTATTTAACACCTTTGTTTTCAATATAACGTATCTAATTGTAAGTTTACATACTTGCACTTGTATTGACGGCCAGCCCACAAAATTCTTGAAGCTTGAACCACGGCTCCTGCAAGCCGGGATACACCAGCCCTGGTACACCCCCTCCCGTCCCTCCGACCACATGCGCAGCAGGGCATGGTAACATAGGGCCCTCACTCCGTGCTGAGCTCTGTCCTAACCCTCAGGAGATCTTGACTGCAGGGGTTAGCTGCAGCCGGAAGCCAGACCTGAGGGCGGCATGACCTTGGGTGTGTCACACAACCTTTCTCAGTGGCCCAGGCTCGTTCGTTTATAAAAGGATGTTAACAGTAGTCCCCACCCAAAGTGCGGCTGGAGAATTCCATAAAATTGTCCTGAGAGGACTCTGCTACTGCCCAGCAAGTAGGAGAAACAACGGTGAAAACTCAGAACTCCAGCATTTAACAAACATCGCTACCACCCTCAGTAGCCATGTCTGCATGCATTATTGCTACTTCACTTTTGGGGTGCTGTTTGATGGATGAGGGAAGTGAGGGTAAGAAGTTCCAGGACACCCTGAGAATCCCAGTCATTACCAGCTCCAAAAAGGGAGGGTCCCAAACCCAAAGTCCAAGGGCCAGGCAGGAAGGGAACGTGTGTTTTCACTGTGCCCCAGGCCTCCCCTGGGCCCCAAAGCCTACATGGAGCCCTGAATCTAAGGCAAGAATGACGCTCCCACAGTCGCTCACCTCCCCAACCACAGGTGTCATCATTATGTCCTGGTCACAACACTGAGAGAAAGTTGGTTTCAACTATTGTGAAACCAAGTGCAGATGAAGAAACTGAGGCTAGGGAAGGCAGATTAAGGGAGAAGTGACACATGAGGAACATAAACCAACCTCA
Source organism: Rhinolophus ferrumequinum (assembly GCF_004115265.2). Lineage (NCBI taxonomy): Eukaryota > Metazoa > Chordata > Mammalia > Chiroptera > Rhinolophidae > Rhinolophus > Rhinolophus ferrumequinum. Next base: position 2,770,643 of record NC_046293.1, read on the forward strand.
CTCACTGGACTCCTGAGCCCGTGCTTGCCCCAACCCTAGAGAGCCCAGCTACCCCACCCTCCCCGGCACAGGCCTCTATTGATGCATCCATCACACTGTATGACAGCTCACAGGCCCCTCTGCCTAGGAGACTGAGTGGCCTGGCAAGTGGCCACACAGGTGTTTACTTAAACAAAACAAAGCTAGCAGGAATTCCTACAGTTTAGGAACAGGGAGATAAAACCTCTGTGTTGGACAAGCAAATAAGCTAAGAACAGGAATTCATTTCTAGGGGGAGCAGCTTCTTCAACGGTCTCCATCACTCTTAGCACCCAGGACTTGGGAAACCCCAGCCAAGGAGACAGCTGGTAGGAAGCACCTTCCAGATCCCCAACATTCCTCATGACTTCCTACCATGGCCTCGGACCAAGTTCCTAAAAGCAGAAAGGGGTGCCACTGGCAGCTGTCTAAAACCAGGTTGTTCTCTGAAGCATCTCCGTAAAATGCTGCAGGAGACGGAAGGCACAGGGCCAGCCTCCATGGTGCTCGGCAAATCTGTAAAGGGCCTTGTAGGGACAGAGCCCCAGAGAGCAGTTTCCAGGCTCTCGGCCTCACGTGGAATGGTGCTGGCTCGGTTATTAGATGGCCGTCAGCTGTGGCTAGTTGGCCGTCAGCTGTAGCCGGTTAGCCAATTGGCCACTGGTACAACTGCCACGACGGCGTTGGTTGGAGAGTCGGTCGGTTGGCAGAAAAGCAGACAGCAGGTCACACGTTGTGTGAATCCAGCCTCCAGTGAGACTATAGTGGTATGACTCCCCTACCTATGGCTCCGTGGGTGTTCCTTTTTGGCCTCGCCACATCCTGCGTTCTTATGTGGGGAGCGGGAGCAGAGACCCCACAGGCCGCCCCGCACAACAGGCCCGGTCCTAAAGGTTTTGAGCCGGGTGGCCACACAGCCTGTCCTATCTTCTCAGCTCTGTTGTAGCCATGAAATGTGGGGTGGCTATGGATCAATTAAACACGATTTACAAAACAGGCAGCCGAGAGCTGGGTTGGGCCACGTTTACTGGCCCTCGTCTTCAGGCGGGCGATCCATGCCTAACAGAACAAGACTCTCCAATAGGTCCCAGGACTTACTGGCCTAGTGAAGGGAACTGCGCAGGCCAGCAAGAACCCGGGCCCTCACTAAGCACCCGGCGCCCATTTCCAGTGGCGTGAGCATTGCACACTCATGCTTGGGCCTCACCACCATCCGGCCTTCTTAAGGAAAGGGGTGAGGGTCCATGGTGAGGCCGGGCAGCCTGGGTACTCTCCAGGCTCCCTGGGGCCAGAAGGAGCTCGGTGAGGGAGCCCCACATGTCTTTGTCCACCTGGGCGTGTATGAGGTGCTTCTCCCCCACCCCCCATGTCCCACCTGAGGCAGAGTGGCTGCTGGAAGGAGAGCCAGCTCTGAAGAGCCACTGGTGGAAGGTATTGCCCACCCCCAGAGGCCACCATCCACACAACTGGAACAGGGCTGCCCCTCAGGTTCAGGGCAGGGCTCGTGCTGTCCAGTGACAAACCAACAGCACAGGGAAAAAGACCTCATGAAAGCAGGAGCCAGCGCCGAGCGCGCCTGCGCCTGGAGCACCACATCTATCCTTCAGTTCAGCCCCACTTCCGTCCCCCAGGCCCAGGGCGTGACGAGTGACCGAGGTTACTATAAAGAACATTCTGGTCCCTGTAAAGGACAAGCCAGTGTGGAGAACTCCAGCACCGCCACACACCCGTAGCCTCACACAGCCCCTCCGGCGAGAAGAGCCTTTGCGTACTCCCAGAACACCTGTCCGCCCAGGGCCTGTGTTTTAATGTGGTCCAGCTGAGGCCAAGGCCTCTGCCACGCCTCTCGCCGCAGACCCAGCCCGACATTTCCAGGCTCGGCGTGGGCTGTCAAGCACGCATGCCACCAAAGCCTTGCCACTTTAGAACAACACACAGCAAGGAGAAGGTAGAACCCACATTTCCTGCTCAGCTGGTCAAGAGAAGCACACATCCCAGGGCAGGCCTGACAGCAGAGGGGCCCAGCTCTTGATGTAAGCCTCTATGCAACACTCATGTCCAATAAAATAAAACACATTAAAAAAAAAAAACACCCAAAGCCTCAAAGTCCTCTTTGCACCTGCCACCCAGGTAACTGCCAGGCTCCAGTGTGGTGACAGGTGAGTCTTACACAAGACTCTCCTGGCTGGGCCCACAGCACAGTGGGCTCTGCAGGCAAAGGGACAAGCTGCATCTGAGTGCCCCCTACGGCACGTCCCAGTCACTGGGTGCTCAGGTCCAGCAGGGATTAAGTGACAGAATATAGCACAGGGACCGTGAAAGTCTTACACACGGGAGCACTAGGTGACAATGAGATCTTCAAGGAGTGTTTAATGAGCACCTACAACGTTCCAGATGGTCTCCTGCTGGCATGCAGGACGTGCTGCCCTGACCTCCGAGAAGGAGAATGCACCCGGGTGAGTGGGGACGGACAGCCATGGGCCAGGGAAGGCCACTGTCGGAGGTGACAGCTGCACTGCAGGCTGACAGTACCAAGGAGCCGGCAGAGGAAGACAGTCTGGGAAAAGGGGAGGCAGGGAGAGTCCTTTCGTAGAACAAGCCAGAAGGAAACGGTGGAGACGAGCAAACAGATGAGGCCATGAGATGCTCAGGTCCCTTCCGGGTCATAGCGTGGGGCGTTGGCCGTGAGGCAGGGAAGAGGGGGCGGCCTGGACCTGGCTGGGCAGATGGCAACCCACGCAGGATGTGCTGACATAGTGTGGGAGGAACGAGGCAAGGAGCAGCCCAGGACAACTCGGCCCCACCTGCAGTCATTTCACTGACAGGCACGCTCCCTGAGAACAAGCACACGACGACCGCTTTCATGCCTCACCGTGTCCAGTCCTTACGTCCCAGCCCACGGGGGGCCGGATTCCTGGCTCCTCCACACCTCACCGCTGGGGCTGGCTTTTGCTAAGACTTAGTAAATAGGAGCTGCTATTATCATGGTGTCTCTCCCCTTTGGAAAGAGGAGGAAACTGAGGCTAGAGAGGGTAGTCAGAGCCATTACCAAGTGGCATATGGGGTCCAGGGCGCTGCAGGGCCAAGCGGCTCGGGCCTGCCCACGGGACCGGCTCACGGGCCTGCCTGAGGGCCCAGGGGAGCCGGGTTCACGGAACTCCGCCCTGGTCAGCAAGAGCTTGGATTCACCACATTCTCAAGCAAACACGCAGGCCTGCTTTCCAGCACCCACAGCCAGGGAGTGTAAACCATTCCACGGGGGCTGTGGGGAACAGCATGGCAGTGCCTCAGAGAATTAAACACGGGGTACCACAGCATCCAGCAATCCCACTTCTGCATATACATTCAAAAGCACTGAAAACAGGGTCTCAGGCAGATTCGTACACACCTGTTCCTTACAACAGCCAAGAGGTGGAAGCAACCCAGGTATACCGACCGACAGATGACGGATGAACAGTGTGGTCTCTACATGCAATGGCACAGTACTCAGCCTTAACAAGGAAGCAAGTCCAACACACGCTACAACACGGATGAACCGGGAGGCCATCACGCTAAGGGAAACAAGCCAGTCACAAGAGGAATCACCGTGTGATCCCACTTATGTGAGGTCCCTGGAGAAATCCAATTCACAGACACAGAAGGTAGCACGGTGGGTGCCGGGCAGGTGGGGGATGGGGAGTTCTCTCAGGGGGACAGAGTTTCAGTTCGGGAAGATGAGAAAGTTCTAGAGACGGGTGGTGGTGATGGTTGCCCAATACTGTGAATGTACTTAATGCTACGGAACCGGAACCGTATGTACCTAAAAATGGTTAAAATGTTAAGTGTTACATTGTATGTATTTTGTAACACATTTATATGTATATTTATACATATTATTTTATGTATATTTTACCATATTTATACACTAAATGGGGTGGAGGATGTGCGCAACCCTCTCTAAAATAATCTATAACTCTAATGTGATTCCCCTTTAAAAATATACATATATATTTTGGAGAAACCAAGACAAGCGAGGCCATCACTGATTTTTCTCTTGTTTGGGGGAGTAAATAGGGATTTTTAAAAAATAAAAATGTTATTTATGTAAACAAATAATGGATTTATACTTGGCAGTTTTTGGTACATTAGTAAATAAATTTCTTAGTTTTAATTTCTAATAAAGAGTAATAGATAACCACACAGAGGCTTTCTGGGGCCTCACTAACTCACGACTGTGAGGGGTTCGCAGGCCAGGGAGTCTGAGAACCACAGCCCACTCTAGTGATTCCGGGGAGGGGCTGCAGGGACAGGCCCTGAGAGGCCACGCTCCTCCTACCCCAGCCCAGGCCTCAGGGCCTGTGTCCACCGACATAACCTGAGATGCCAAATGGGGGCAGAGTTGCCTCGGGCCTGCCACAGGCTGGGCAGCAGGAACCTTCACCCACTGACCCACTCACCCAGCACCTGGCACCCTGTGTGCCTGGGTGACAGCCCAGGCCCTCGTGTACAAACAGGCAACCCGCCTAGCATGCCCTCTGTGGGGGTGGAAGGGAATGTTGGAGGAGGAGCAGCTCCAGGGTCCCCAGGGGCCTGGGGAGGACAGTGGGCTATGGGGCCGAAGAGTGCAGCCAAGTTGGAGGGAGGGGCCAGGCCCAGGCAGCCCGCCTTCCCCCACCCACCGTCCTCACTCTGCAAGCCTCATGCCTGCACCACATCAAACCTGCACACCCCGAATCACAGAAGTGCACTCTCTCCTTCTCCACTTCTACCTCACCCCTTGGGATTCAGGCCAGAGGAGGAACCTCGCAAGTCCATGCTTCCTCCTCCTTGCAGTCCCACACACCTCCCAAGCATACCACCACTTCCCCACCCCATCAGGTTACAAATGCCCTCCCCCTCCACCCTCCCTGTCTATAGAGTTCAAGCACCTCTCAAGGGTCACAGAAGTCTCCTCCTCCAGGAAGCCCTCCCAGACTCCCACATCAACAGGAATCTCTCCATCCATGAACGCCCCAGCACTAGCATACCTGGGCTCACACACCTGTGTGCGCATGGATACACACGCCGCCCTGCACCAATGCCTTCTCCAAGCCCACCCTGCCTCTCTGTGCACAAGGGCTATGGTTCTGTCACACACCGGCCCACTGTGAGGGGCTGTCAATCACACGCCCTGCCTCAAAGGGGGAGGCCTAGCTGACTGAACTGAGCAGGCAAATCTACAACTTTTTGGTAAAGGGACCACATGAGTCTCGAGCCAACAGGTACTGCCATCTTGGGAGACAGCCTGTCAGAGAATGAATTGAACACAGAGAAGACAAGATGAGAGGGAAGGAAATAATCGGAAAACAGGGAACTAGAGACACTGGCCTGAGCACCTGTGCTGGCAGCTCTACACCCCCACGCCCAAGACCTGAGCCCGAAAAGGCCCCTCTGCTTCAGCAAGCCTGCGGTGGACCCCTCCATGCTGGACATACAGGGCCATCTTATGCTTTGGGGAGACCCTGGACAGTGGCCTACATCCTCAACTGCAGAAGAACAGGGCGGGGGGGACGGTCGCAGTGCCCGGGTGACACCTGTGGGAATTGGTGACAAGCTGGTGGCATTCTCAGGAGAGCATGAGCACTGCCGGCCTTATGAAATCGAGAAACAGCCCATTTCCACAACAGATACTTTGGGAAGAATAATTTTACAACTAAAGGACCCTTCGGCAGGACCCTTCAACAAACTGTTTGTAAACAGCAAGGTTTCCCGGTGCCAGGCAAGGCCAGTCTCCCCGTCACCCACTCTGTTAGCAATTCCACAGGGAGAAAACACGGTGGGTAGCAAGACGCACCTGGGATTCTCCTCAATGACTCTCTAGAGGACGTCCCCTCGGGGAAGCCTGCAGAGGTCACTTTCCTGCACAGGTAATTAAAAGGCTACATGCATATTTTCTGGAACAAGTGTACCAGAGCCATCGCTGGAGTGGCGCTGAGGCTGGCGTGGAAATGTCTTCGCCTCCAGCTTCCCCAGAGAGCTGAGAATCTCATTCTGGAGAACCAGCACACACGTTAAGTGCAGGTTACAGCACTAGGTGGTACTAACTCTTTAAAAATTAGCATCCAAAAGCACAACTGTGGAAGTAATGGCTCAAGGTCCATACTACGTACTGATGCATGTGCTCACATTTGCAGGCCGGCCACCTGTACCCCAGGCAGCCTCTCAGCAGAACCACCTAGCCCCCCGCCCCCACGTGCTGACCCAGGTTCCCAGAATCTACTTTCTGGGTGCTAGGGATCCTCTAAGATGTCCTGACCTGACCCCACAGCTCCGTCTGCTTCATCCCCACACTGCCTGTGACGGACAGTTCCAAGACCCCCATCATGTGCGACACCACCTCCCCCAGGGGCTGCAAAGCACTCTGGGCCCAGGCCGAGCTCACACCCTGGCCCGTCCCACCGGGCCTCCAAGTGAAGCCGAACCTGTGTGTGGCGATAACCATTCCTGGGACACCTCCCTATGCCCATGTCTCCGGCCCTGGCTCCTCTTTCTGTTGCAGCCTGGAAAGGCTGGCACAGCTGATAAGGTCGCCCGTCCCGAAGAGGCCCGCTCTGGCCTCAGCCCTTAGCGGTTCGGGCAGAGGACCAGGCTTTCAGCAGCTGCTCTTGTTTCTGGCTATCAGGTACACCTGCCCCTCAGAGGCGCGGCCAGACCCGCCTATTCCACCAGCTCGGCCTGACCACAGGGTCACCACTGTACAGTGGAGGGTGGGGCCTTCTGAACAGGCTCCTGCCTCCACACCACCCTCCACAGCTCGCTGACCAGAACGCAACAACCTGGACCCCCCGACCCCCAGAAGCCAGAATCCACCATCAGCAAATCACAGCCATCAAACCGACAACGGGCATTCCTTCTCTTAAGAAGTATGGGAGGGAGCCACTTGGAGGGTCCCGTCAAAACATGGACAGTGTTCTACACCTTCCGTCAGGAAGCAAAACGAGGGGCTGGACCTTCCCTCCAGCAGCCATGTTCCAGGACCCCTCTCACCGGAGCAGGAGACCCAATATCTCACTAGTTTTCATCAAAGTTTGACCAAAACAGGCCGCCACTGCCAAACTCTTAATGGACTAAAAACCCAAACAGTCAGAACACGCTGCCTTCCGCGGCACACGAAGGCAAATGTGCAAGCAGACAATGGACAGAAACCGACATTTCATATACCCTTGGCCCCAGAGTAGCAACCTGCAAACAAAGTGGCACTTGTTTTGTCCTAATGAAAACCCTGCCAGAATATCACCTGAAATGTGAGAGAGACATCACTCCGTGAAGACCCCCTAGAGCTGAGATGCCAGGTCTCCACACCATCGATTCTCACACCCTGGGGTGCCGCATCTCCTCTTCTCCTGAGGAAACCCACAGTGACCTGAAACAAACACTACAGGGGCCGTGCTCTGCTCAGCCCTCTGCTAGGATCACCACAGAGCTGAGCGGCCACTGGCCTGAGAGGCCAGCACCTGCCCGGCCGCAGGGCTGCCCTGCTCCCACCCCCACACCTCGCTCTGTGATACTGCCGGAAACCCACGTCCTGGCCCAGGGATCCAAGGTCTGGCAGAGGCCTCCCAGGGGAGGACAGGACTCAGGCGTGGAGACCTGGCTTAACCAGACGAACAGGTTGGCAAATGAGAAGGGTGGCTTCCTATCCTACCTGGAGCGGGCAGCTGAGTCAATCCTGCAACACGAGGCCGCAGTGACAGTGGAAAAGGCCCCACGATGACAAGACTGCTGCCTTTGGGGCCTCATCTCCAAATTCCAAAGGAAACAAAACTGTGTTCGTTGCTTCACCTGAGAAGAAAGACCATCGAAGCCCCTGCCAAGCACACAACACTTCCGCGCACCCCTGTTCCACCCACACAGGAGATGGTGACACGCCCTCGAGTATCACACAGATGCTGTGTGACCTGTGACCCTGCAGGAAACAGTGCCCTGACCTCCACCATCCGACCGCACTCACACCTGTGGAACTGACAGCTCTGGCCTCGTCAACGCGGTTTAACCAGGTAAGACTCCAAGACTGGGGGTCTGTTCATGGGACCTGGGCCCCACACGCCATGTCCTCCCAGCCAGTTCAGGCGGCAATGGTAGAGAGGAGCTGGCACTCAAATGATTCCCACATGTCCACACAGTGGCTTTGGGTAACAGCAGTGCGCCTGGTGCTGGCGGGGTCAGCACACTCAGCAAGGAGAGCGGGGGTGGCCGGCCCCCCTCACCAGGACGGCAGGCTCAGTTACCACTGCTGCGAGGCCCTGAGCCGGCTCCCGCTCCTCCCTGGGTGGTGAGCTGAGACGCAGCAGACGGAGGAAGTGTGGAGCGCCGGACTTAAGGCCGGGACGCAGAGGGCCTGGATGGCCCCTGGGTGGGCGGCTGGCTGTGGACGAGCTGCCCATTGTCCCTCACCTCCGTGGGACCGGGTGGGACCCACCTGTGCAGCAAGGGCTCTGGGGTTCTCTATGAATTTGCCTCTTGGCCCTCTGGCACCCACAATGGGACCCTTGACAATTCGGGGATAGTTAGCCAGAAGAGCGGCTCCCCGGCCACAGGACGGCTGGAGTGGGCACTGGGAGGGCCAGGCATTGGGCAGCTGTGCCAGCCGACCCTGGCTAAGTGCTGAGCTGCCGACGGGAGCCCGGTTTCCCTCAGGATTCTCCAGTCGGGGACACCAGCACCTCGACCGGGCCCAGACGTCGGGGCATCACCACCCTTTTCCAGAAACACAGCCAGCCCCATGGGCCCCCAGAGCGTCCCAAGGGTGGGGCAACCCCTCATGAAGGGCAGATTCACAGCCCAGGACGCCCCCCTCCAGGCAACCACATGAAAAACCTGTCCCGATGGCAAATTTCCCCCAAGTTGCCTCTTGGATTGTTCTGGAAACCTGAGGCAGGCTCTCCACAGACCGCCACCCGGCCTCTCTGGCCAGGTTCCACGCTTGCCGATGCTTCAGTCCACATCCTCTGCACCTGCTGCAACTCACTTCCCAGGCACCTGCGGATGCCATGTCTCTGGGCCAAAGGGCACGTTTTCCTGGGACTGGGCCCCCCCCCCACAGGTGGGGATGCCGGGCCCGCTCCAGCCGGACCCCCTGTGCTGCTCCTCACACCCCAGGACCAGGACAGCCCCCGCCTCCATCTCCAGCCCCCACATCATCCCAGCACCCCACCCCCAGGGCCAGAAACTTCTGGAAGCACCTACCCTCCCTAGGGCTAACCCCCCGAGTTCCCTCACCACTCACAGGACCTCTGCCCAGGGCCTTGGCGCCTCTCTCGTCCCAGCGCTCCTCGGCCACTTGTTGTCTCTCCCCTCCGCCGTGCACACCTCACCCATCCCTGGATACACCTGGCTCCTCACACCTGTCTGCTTTCATACCTGCCCCAGCCTGGAATGTTCCCTACTGTCTCGGCACCCCGCACCCACCCTGCCCACTTCTCCCAGCCCTTCAAGACTCGATCACGCAAAGGGGGCGGGCGGGGCGGGGTCAGGAGGGACCCACCTGACGGACGGACGGATGATGGGGGTGTAAGACGGTGTGGTGTGGGCGCGAGAAAGGCACACGCGAGGAGACAGGGAGCCGAGAACACGTGCTTGGAGGGCGGTGACCAGCTAGGTCCCAGCGTGTTTTGGTGGAGCGCCATTAAAATACCTAGACAAGAGGGTCGCTGCGTGCCACAAGCAAGGAACAGGCTTATCCAATTCTATGCACGTAAAGTCCAAAAAATGAGAAAGAAAAGGATTCGGTCCACAATCTCCCTCTGAAAAGTAACCCCCTACCCTGTATATGCTGCCATGGAAACTCGGGCACTGAAGGCGATGCTGGGCCCGCACCTGCCTTCCCACCACTCTGCCCTCCAAGCGCGGCCGGCCGGGCAGCTAAGAGGCGCTCGAAGGACACATGCTGAATGGACAAGAGCAACAAACCCGGCTTCCCGATCCAGTGGCATCCATTTGAGTGCCTCACATGAAGAACCAGGTACACCTGCTGACAAGCTCCCCGGCTGAGCCCAAGGTTCAGGGGAGAAAGCTCTGGGCAGGTGGGAATCCGCGAGCCGTCAGCCTCTGCTGAGTCAGAATTCATGGGAACGCTTCAGTCGCTTCCGTGATGCTTACCTTTCTGCTACCGGTAAAGAGGAAGGGGCTGCAAACCCGATGGTCAGCAAGGCTCCCACGCGACTTAGGCAGATACCTCACGTCCAAGCATTTGAGAACATCTGAGAACAGTGTAGGTAAAATCAATTCCTTTCAGGTTTTTGTTAAAAATGGTTTCTTTTTTAAAAACCTACATGGAGAAAGTTCTAATTTAGGTTATGTTGGTGCACAAAAATAATCACGGAATAGGATTTATATCTTCTAATTGCACAGAATTTAGGACAATATTCATGTAAGTGATTCTGAAATACTTTACAAATAGGTCATAATGCGCTCTTTCTATTGCCAAGATTTTAGAACTCAACGAGCAGGGCCAGCCTCTACGAGCAGGGCCAGCCTCTACGTGTATTAGAACCGGCCACAGCAGGAGGCCAGCAGGACCACCCCGGCCCCTTGGCGATCCCTGCATGCCCTGGAAGCCTGGGGTTGGGGTACGGCTGAGAGTTCGTGAAAGCCCATTGAGGAGCTGGTCCCCACAGACGTAAGCCACAGAATTCAGACCCTCGGGATGGAAATCCTGCTCTGAACCGAGAGTCCTGCAGGCGTAGAAGGACGTGGTTCCTCCCTGATCTGATCTGAACAGTGAAAACCCTGGGGAAGAGAAACCGAGCGCGGTGAGAACCCAGCCCGTCCCAAGCGTGAATGACCACGTCAGCTCAAACGCAGGGCTGAACCTTCTCACTATGACTCAGAGCCAGCAACGCACTCAACTAGTTTTAATCCCACAGTTCAGCAATCAATTGTGAAAAACACACACACTTCAAAGGAGCCTGATCTGTGAACTAAGTCAGCTGGCTGAGGGCAGTGGGGTGGGCCTCACGTGCAGGGCAGCCTGGGGGGCCGGTGGACAGTGGACGGTGGGGGCAGGGGCGGTGACAGGCACCAACGTGTTCTCCTCAAACATACCCCCCATGCCCGTGGCCCAGAGCTGAGGACCTGGCGATAAGTGACACGATCCCTGCCTGCCCGCGTGGAGCCTGCAGTTACGGGAATGTCCGATGGGTCCCATCACTGTCAATGTCACATGACCCTCCCCGTCCCTCCGTGGCCACGGCTGACTGCAGAGTGCAGGGGGGCCACAGGCCTTTCTGGGGATGTAACCTGGGACATGAGCTGAGGCCCTGGCAGCACCAGCCTGTGGATCTTTAGTGAACGTGACGTACAAATCACAGTCCATCTTCTGATGCAGCTGCAAAGTTAAGTTTTTAAAGCCTGGATGAAAGGATGTGAGATAAAGAGACTTCCCAGTCAGGCACTGGACCCCCACTGAGAGATGAAGCAGCATCAGCCATCCTCCCCAACGCCCCAAGCAGCCGCCTGCCTCTGGGCAGTGAGCTCTGAGCACCTGGCTCCCTTCCAGGGCCCCTGCCATCTCCAGCAGTGTTTCCACACTAAAAACCACAGTCGCTGTGGGCCCTCCCGCCCATTCTCTCCCACCGGCTATCCCGCCCAGACCGGGGCACGGACTCTCCCTGGTGTGGCCGGCACGCACTTGGTCCTGAGCCCTGGGTTTCTCTCCCGCCCCTTCCCCCAGCCAGTGGCCCAAGCCAGGCCAGTCACAAGCAACCACAGACAATCACCTCTGGGCGTGTGATGTGGCAACCCCAACCGGGGATTGAGGAGTTCCCCCACCCCCGCAACCCCTGGCCCTTTCTCAGCTCTCTGCCAGAAGACAGTGTCCCACAGTTTCTAGGGGACACAGACACAGCTGGGGGGTGCAGAGGAAGGCATGGGACAGGCACGCGAGGACTCAGGGAGAGTCTGTGTGCACCCCAGAGCTGCATGGGCCAGGCTCCTGGCTTGGCCCATCCTGCCTTGGGGAGGAACCAGGGGTCCAAGACCTGTCCAGGCCACCAAGGGTGGTATAGGCCTTGCCAACAGCCAGTGGCTCAGCCACCCAGGCCGACAACAGGGGCGTGACAGCGGCCTCTGGAATCTCCTAGCCTCACAGGGAGCTCAGTCTAGTGGGGAGACCGTCCCCACACATCCTGTGCCAGGTGGTAGGGAGGGCGTGGGGGGCTGGCGCAGAATGGCTGTGTACAGGATGGCCTCTGAGAGGGCTGGGGAGAGGCCTGTCATCCATGCAGAGTGGGGGCCCTCAGGCACACACGGGGGGGCACCCAGAAACCTGAGGAGTGGCCAGGAGAGAGGACTTCAGGGTTCCAAAAGGAGTGGGCAGCTGGGACAGGGACAGGGACATGGGTCCTGCAGCCGAGTCACTTCAGCCAGCCACTTAGCAGAACCTCTCTGACCACCACTTACTCATCTGCAAAGTGAGGACGACGTGGCCCCTTCCGGGGTGGTTGTGGGGGTGGCAGCCATCCACGTACATGCCCTGGCACCCAGCAGGTGTTGAGACGCCGGTAACGGCCGGCTCGCCCTCTCCCTGGGGTGTCCTGGGGCAGCCCTGCCCAGGCCTCCCTATCAGCCCAGACCCCCACTCCTGGGCCGCGTTGAGGTGGGGGCCGCCAACATTCAGGGCTCCCCTTCCCTCCCTCCACCCCAACCTCAAGGGCTCATCTTAAGATGGTCAATTCTCCACATGCAGCAGGTGACTGCGTGAGTACGACACATCAGGTGGCAACTTTTCAAAGCTTAGAGATTCGCTGCCGGTGAGAGCCTGCATCTCCCCGTTTCGTGGCCCCACACTGCCTGGCCCACCCCGCAGGCATCAGCGTGACTCCTGGGCCCTCTGAGAACAGTCAGGCCTGCCTCCCACCAGGCTGTGGGGGCGGGGGGAGCAGACCTCAACATCCAGGTGGCCCGCCCCTCCCTTCTCGGTGTGCCGCCTTCACAGGACCCCCATTCTAGCGAGCGCCTCTCCTGCCTGTCACACGGCGGTCTTGATCCTGGGCAGGCTCAGGACCCCTGCCCTTGCTCCCTCCCGCCCCACTGGGCACCGTGTTTGGGCAGCAGACGGAGGTTGTCAGGCTGATCTCCCAAGGCCCGTCCACCCTGAGAGTCACAATTCTAGATGTCCAGGTTACAACACAAAGCTCAACACTCAGGTAGCTCAGGTGGAACGGCCCCTGGCATCCCACCCAACCCTGCCCCGTCAGACCACCTGTGCGCCCCCAGACCAGCACTGCCCCCTTGTTGCCAGCCCTGCAGGCAGGGTGTGACTCCTGGACGCAGGCTGCCCCCGCCCCCACCTCCCCGCCAACGCCGCCCTCACTCCCATCCTGCCCGCAGCTCCACCCACACTCATGCCCCAGCTTTCTGGCACCTGACTCACTTCCTCCCCACCAATGTGCTGGGCCGCAGCTAAGTCCCGCTTCAGCTGAGGCAGGCTGGTCTCTAAGGGACAGGGTGACCACCAGCGCCTTTCACTCCTTCCAAGCCCACTTCCGGTCCCCACTACCCTTCCTCCACCCCACCCCCTCAGGCGCTGCCCCCTCATGTTCACTCTGGACTGCCTCGGACGTGGTCTGCCTGCACTCTTAAGCAATGGCTGTTGGACAAAATATCGCTTCTCTTTCTGAACCTGATGTGCTCAGCACGCCTGATACACGCTCACCCAATTCGAAGGGCAGGGCAATGCCACCCTGCTGGCATGCCACCACTCCGCTCCCCGCGCTCCAGCAGGCAGCATGGGCCACAGACCCTCCTGTGCCGCCCACTGCCTGTCTCTGACCTTCCCCTCTGGATGGGATGGAAACCAGCCCCTGCACGCCAAACCTGGGCACTGCAGCCAGCACAGGAGCCGAGGACATGCCCAGAAGCGTCTCGAAGCAGCACTCAGCACACCCTCAACCTGGCGGAGCCAGTGGGGCAGGGTCACTCGGGACAGCGGGGCTCTCCTGCCCCCACCCCGCCCCACACCCGTGAACCTCACTGTCCTGCTGCCAGGACTCAGCCGTGGGAGCGGAGCCAGGCTCCCCACCGACTTCTCAGCAGGGCCTGGGGACAACAGTCAGCCCCATGGGCAGCCAGTCAGTCTGGCTCTTCCACGAGTGAGACTCTGGGTTTTGCGATATTGAAGGTTTGGCACGTTCTTTTAACTAAAGTTGCTTTAGGGTTTTAAACGCTAAACTGCCCAGCGGAGGCCAAGGGCTCACGCATCTGCCTGTCCCTGCCATGCCAAGCGCCCTTTGAGCTGCGGCGCCCTTTGCTTTCTGTCCCCTCAGCTGTGGGCGGGAGGCCTGAGGCCACACTGGCCTTCCCCCAACAGACCAGGCTCACCCCAGAGGCACAGCACGGACACCCTCTCTGTGCAGACACTGCCCAGGCAGCCACCCAGGGCAGATGTGAGCCCTCCTGCAATTCCAGTGACCCCAGGGCATTACACCCAGAGAGGGAAATGCACCTCCAGTCCAGGCCAGCATTGTCTACAGCTGCTGTGCCTGTCACACCGGTCCTAGCAGGTGCATATAGTCAGCCCAGACAGCAGGAGAGGCACGCTGTGACCCAGCAAGGACCTGGGATGGGCACCCAGTGGTGGGACAGGGAGACCGGCCAGAGGACCGCAGCCGGCTGGTCCCACGTCGCCCGTGAGCCTGGCTCCCAGTAAGGCCGCTCAGAGACGACAGTCCCCAGCCCAGCACGACCCCCACTCAGCTCTCCACGTTTCCTCAGACCACCCCCCCTAGACTAGGGGAGGCAGGGGACTGTCTCAGTGAGGGAGACAGGGCTTTCAGGATGTCCAGCAGAGGTGAGCAGGCAGCCACTTGTCCCACGGTGCCCCTGACATGGCACAGAGCCTGGTCCTGGCCCAGCAGAGGTGGGGGAGCACGCTGGCTGGGTCTCCAGGAGCCTCGGAGAGGAGCTGACCTTTGGTAAGCTGACCTTCCAGGCCCCACACCAGCCCAAACTAGTCCCAGGGAGAGTGGCAGGGTGGCTTGAGGCCTCACTGGACCTGGCTAGGGCACCCCAGCGCTCCTGGGGCTAACACGCCCCCTGCCCCTTCTCTCATGCCCCCAGGGTCCCTCCCTGAGCCCCAGGTGGGGTCAAGCCTTCTGTCCCACACTGCCCACCTCTCTGCACCGTCCTACCTGGCCCAGTCTCCCTGTTAACACACACTTCATCATTCAGCACTGTCCAGCGTCTGGCACAGAGCGGGTCCTCATTAAACAGGTGACAAGACATAGGAATCGGGTACACGGCGCCCACACAGCGACTGCAAAATGCAGGAGTGGGCAGGTGGGCGGAACTGAGGCCGTCAGGCGGCCCCCTGGATGCTGCCCTGGGAGCCCTCCCAGGACCACGGCCCAAGTTCCCCCAAGATCGAGAAAACAAGGTGGATCCTCAGACCCCAAAAACCCTGCGTGGAAAACAGCACCATGGCCGTGGAGACAGTCCAGTGTGAGCAGCAACCCCCACATGTGTAGATGGTTCAGTCAGCACCTCCCCACGCGTGTACACGGTTCAGTCAGCACCTCCCCACGCGTGTACACGGTTCAGTCAGCACCTCCCCATGCGTGTACACGGTTCAGTCAGCACCCCCCATGCATGTACACGGTTCAGAAAGTACCTCCCCACGCGTGTACACGGTTCAGTCAGCACCTCCCCACGCGTGTACACGGTTCAGTCAGCACCTCCCCACGCGTGTACACGGTTCAGTCAGCACCTCCCCACGCGTGTACACGGTTCAGTCAGCACCCCCCATGCATGTACACGGTTCAGAAAGTACCTCCCCACGCGTGTAGACAGTTCGGTCAGCAACCCCCCCCATGCGTGTACACGGTTTGGTCAACACCTCCCCACGCATATACACGGTTCGGTCAGGACCTCCCCACGCATGTACATGGTTCAGTCAGCACCCCCCCACACGTGTACATGATTCGGTCAGGACCTCCCCACGCGTGTACACGGTTCAGTCAGCACCCCCCCACACGTGTACACGGTTCGGTCAGGACCTCCCCACGTGTGTACATGGTTGGGTCAGCACCCCCACACACGTGTACACGGTTCGGTCAGCACCCCCCACGTGTGTACACGGTTCGGTCAGCAGCCCCCACGCGTGTAGAGACAGCATGGTCAGTAAGTCACACACGCACAGGACCCAGCACTGAAGTTCCTGACACCCAGTCCAGCCGCCTTCCCACTGTCCCTCCTCATTTTATCTCCAAATAGACAGGAGCCTCCAGAGGGTTAACTGCTTCCCTGCTATCTTCTGAGCCTGCCCAAGGGGCAGCTCCTTTCTTCCCAAACACACACCCAGCTAACTTCCCCGCCAAGCCTCCTCAGCCCCCCCGCCCCGCCCCCAAGGTGTGCAGCCCCCAACTTCTGCATGCACTTCTCTGCCTCTCACCCTCCCACCTGGACTCAGTCTTCTCAGAGCTCCAACGGCAGCCGCCCTCCCCTGCCGCCAGGACCCACGTCTGCTGCAGACAGACCCCGCACAGAGCGGGGGTCCACGAGGAGGAGCCGTATGGAGAAGAGGGCTTTGCCCAGCTCTCTCCTTCCAGAAAGGAGAGGGGCCTCGACGCCCCGCTGCTGCTGTGGCTGCTGCTGTGCTGGCCACGCAGACAGTGCTCTTCCTTTGAAGGCTGCCCCCACCAACACTAAGGTGCAAGTTCAGAGGTGAGAGGAGCCAGGCCGGCCACACCTGAGTCAATGTGTCTGAGCTCCAAAGGGTCCTGCTGGTAGCCTTTCTCCTCCTGTACACGGAGGCCAGACCTCGGAGCGTGTTCAAAGTCAGCGCCACTTTCTGCTTCCGAATTTCAAAGAGACTTCAAGTGTGTGCCCTTCCAGCGGGCTGGGCTTCCCAGGCACAGTGGGGAAACCGCAGTTCTCCTCTTTGCCTCTCCCTGCAGGTCACGGACCTTCCCGGGAAGGCGGTGCCCCAGCGCCACGCTCTGCAGGCCATGCAGAGAACAGTGGCAGCCCGCCTGCTCCTGGAGCAAGAAGGAACTGCACGTGGGCAGGGCAGTCTGGCCCATGAAGCCATTTCCCAGGCCAGAGTAATAATTCTGAGCCCACTCCACAGGTGCACGAGAACTGAACGATTAAGCAAGTGGGTGGCAAATGAGGGGGGCTGGTTTCCTGCTGCCTGACTGGAAAGTGATTGGTCAGCAAGGGGAAGAGGCCAGAACGATCCACGTGGCCCGTGCTAAAGGTCAGAAGACAGGCCACACCATCAGGATGCACTCGCATTTCACTAAGAATAGGTACAGATGGTTACAGGCGCGTGTGTCCACCGTGAGTATACACACGTACGTCCTTGTCCTGTCCGCTGACAGGGCCCAGCACAATGAAGCCCCATAGCAATAAGCGCACCAGGCGCCCAGATCCTGGGCTTCTACAAGCCGCTCTGCAGTGGAAGGAACCGGGCTCCTGGGAGGACGGGCTGGTCCTACGGCTGGGTGGGCGGGAAGCACACAAGCTGAGCCTGGAGCACCTCACGCCAGGCAGTGAGGACGTGCTCACCTCAGCCCACCATGACGGGCGCATGGCACCTGGAAGAGCTCCCGATGGCCAAAGCTGGGACAAGCTGGCCAACAAAATAAAGTGGGGTTGCCCATAACCCAGGGTATAAAATCAAGACCCATGAATCCACACTGATACAAGTAAATGACTGAATTAATAGAGGAGAAGTGGCCCATGCAGAAGAATTCCAAATAGTTTACGTAGCTACTCTGCCCTCAAGGAGACGGAGCCTAACTCCCACCCTTCAGTGTGGGCCGTGCATCAAGATTTCCTTCCCATGAGGACAGCGTGGACCAGGGGAAGCTGTTCAGTGGAGAAACCTGGCAGACACACCTCAGCCAGAGCAAGGTCAATATCACAGCGATCGGTCAGGTTGGCAGTCTGTGCCCTTGACGGGATGTGATGAGAACGTCACTTCACCTCCGCAGTCTTCCTCCCCAAAATCACGACCCAGTCTAACCCTGAGGAAAACATCCAAATTCCAACAGAGGAATGCAATTGTCCAAACCCATTCTAATGGGGAGGGATCCTACAACATGCCTAAAATTCCTCAGGAGCACGAACGTCATCAAAAGAAAAGTGGGAAACTGTCGCAGCCGAGAGGCGCCTACAAAGATGTGAGGACTACATGTCATGTGGGATCCTAGATGGGGTCCAGGGGTAGAAAAACGATACCAGGTAAAAAGCAAGGAAATGCAAACAAAATGCAGACTTTAGTTAATAGTAATTTATCAATATTGGTTCATTAATTGTAACAATGTTCCACGCTAATGTGAGATGCTAACGAGATAGAAACTCAGCGGAGGGGCAAGCAGGCATATGGGAACTGTGTTATCTTTGCAAATTTTCTGTAAATCTAAAACTGTTCTTAAAAAATAGTTTATTATAAAATATTTTAAAAACCCACCATGCCACCCAGTGCAAGGAGGGGAAGGATGGGGCCGGAGGGGCTCCAGGCTCACTCAGCAGCTCTGCCCGAGCACCCACGACACCCACGACACCCACAGCCAGACCCGGGCCTGCCCTTGAGGCACCCGGGAAGACACAGTGAAGTTTCAAAACGTACACTACTAGAAGGATAATGAAGGAACAGAACTTCATTGAGAACGAAACGTCAGTGAGAGAAGGGTTCCACCCCCCACAATGCCCCGCTCTTCCACCATTCATCCCCCACACACTTGTCAGACATTGTCCCCACGAGGCCAGCCAGGGATCAGATGAAAAGCAGGGCCTCCACCCTCCAGGAGCTCGAGGGCAAGCAGGTAAACAACAACCACACACAGGACAGCGCACAGGGGCTCCTTGTGGGAGCAGGAAGGCCAGGAAGGCTTCCTGGAGGAGATGACTTGACGCAGCTCACACAAATAGTGTGCCAATGGCTGCTGAAAATGAGATGAGACACGTGAAATGCCTTGGGGTCCCCTGCACATAGTAGGTACATGTCAAGAGTTCTTAGATGGCTGGTAGCAACAGAAGGGGCTGCTAACAGCTCTGACCCCGGGGGCCTAGTGAGGCCAGGCATGCCCACCTAGACACACAAGAAAGGTGGTCCAGGGAAGAGGAGCCACCCTTCAGAAGGGCACTAAGCACAACTCCGTCACCACACACTGCCACACGGATGGAAACGCATCACGCTAAGTGAAGGAAACAGACCCAGAAGGCCTCATATTGGGTGATTCTGTTCACATGAAATGTCCAGAAGAGGCGAATGCACAGAGACAGAAAGTGGATCAGAGGTTGTCAGGGGCCAGCGGGGAGTGGGGGTGGGGAGGAATGGGGAGCGACTGCTAAAGGCATGGGCTTCTTTTGGGTGATGAAAACGTTCTAAGACTAGACTGTGGTGACAGTTGCACCGTTTTGTAAATACACTAAAAGTCAGTGAATCGCACACTGGGTGGATTATATGGTATGTGAACTGTACTCAATAAAGACGTTTAACACACAAACACACACCTCTCGCTGCCTGGCCTTGCCTCCCTCCCCACCCATTGCCGGCTGGGCTGCCAGGGCCTGCCGCTGCCAGTGGCTGCCGGGGCCTGTAGGCCGCGCTGCAGAGTGGCCCCCAGGGCAGAGCAAGGCGCCCCTGGCTGCGCTCCAGGTCACTCTCTGCAGGGACTGTGTCCATTCATTGTTCCCCAAATGTCTGCAGAGCTCCGGTCTGGACACCCGGGAAAGGCGCTCACAAGAGAGAAGAGCCCCAGCCTGCAGGGAGCGGGACAGTGAGGGAGGCCTGACCGCTGCTGCAGGAAGAACAAAGTGGGGGGGAAGGCCAGTGAGGGGGTACTTCGCAGGAGGCCGCCCTGCAGGGGAAGAAGCTGAGCTGTGGCAGACACAGGGGTCTGCTGTCCCTGCAGGCATCCCCACGAGGGGGCAGAGGGGCAGGTGGGTGGGCCTGGGCAAGGAGGCTGTGCGTCTGTCGGGGAGGCTGCCTGGGGCATGGGCTGCGATCAGGCCATGTCCCATGCGTCCCCCAAGACAGCTCCAGCCCTCTCCACTGATCTAGGGAACCCAATCGAGAGGGGGTGGGCTGTTTCCCAGGGCCCCCAAGCACTGCGGCCCCCCAGGGCACCCTGCGTATTCGGTCTCTCCCATCCACAGCTTAACTTGGGTTTGGTGGCCTAGAGGGTTCTGGGTAGAGCTGTCCCTCCTCCCATTCCCAAGGGACAGGTAATGACCCAGAGCATAGTGCTTTCTGAGCGCCCCACTTTACAGAGGGGAGTGACGTGGCAGCGACCCATGTCATGGATGTTTCCAGAAGCCCTTACTCCTAGACAAGCACAGTTGCTCCACCCAATACCAGCCACTGCCGGGGATGGGGCGTACCCCCCCACACCCCCCCATACCTTTTCCTCCTCCTCCCCACCCCCCTCCTGGGGGAAGCTGGAGGACAGGTCGCAGACATGACCAGCACAGGCCAGGGCCAGCTCTCAGCCCTCTGGCTTCCATATTCTAGACCAAGACCCTCATTTACAGGTGACAGAACTGAGGCCCAGAGAGGTTAAGCATCTTGCCCAAGAACGCAGCAGCAAGACCAAGAGTTTCCCTCACCTAACCCCTGCCCAAGCACCCAGGTAGGAACACAGCCCACGCTGTTCAAACCCGCTCTGCCACTCACCAGCTTGTGGCCTCAGGGAAGTTATTTAAGTGCCCTGTGCCAGGGCTTCCTCATCTGTGAGATGAAGCTAATAATAGATCCTACCTCCAGCGTGAGGAAAACACGCACACTGGGCGGTTAGAACGCGTCGGGCCCAGAGCAAGGGGCGTCCTTGGGGTACCAGTGTGCGTCTAAAAGCGAAGAGAGACTTCTCATCGCGACTTGAGATTTACTCAAATTTCCTTCACAAACCCCGAGAAACCTAACTTTACCAAGGGATTACCCGGGAGGTGGCACCGGCTTTGGAGCCAAACAACACAAGTTCCAACCCCGGCTCCGCCACTTAACTAACCAGGGACTTAGGCAAGCCACCCATGTCTTCAAATGTAGAATGGGGTGAAAGTGTATGTTGTGAGGCCACAGGGGACAATGTGTGAAAATCACTGAGCACAATGTCTGAGGCTATAGTCGGTGATTTCTAGTACTATTATTAATTTTTATTGATAGGCCAATACTTCCTGTGTAACCACAGGGGACCGTAATCACAGGGCTTAAACGTAATCACAACTCTGGGTATAACTCAAATGCCACACAATTTTAACAATAGCCCTCAAATGGCAACTGTCATTAGGGGTGAATTATGGCACAGGCCACATGCAGACACCAAAGGTTTTTCCCTAATTAGGGAAACCTTTGCTTTCTTTCTCCACCTCAGTCTGTAAGAGCGGTCGGTCGGAGCAGCCTGCCTTCAAGTTCTCAAGTTAACCGATTACGTTTCTCCATCAGCGGCGCCTCCAAGCAGGGACCGGGCTGCCCCCACACCTGGGGCGGGGTGACGCCTTGGCCACTCTAGTCACTAAACGAGCATCACCCTCAGGGACCCAGCCTCAACCCACGTCCACAGGGCCCGACTGTGGACTTGAATTCACCCCTCTGTAAAGGGTGTTCTCCCAGGACAAAGACCCATGAGAGTCCGCATTGCCATACCACCAAAAAGCCAAGGAGAAAACAGATCTACACACACTGCAGTGCCAAAGAGCCCCCAAGTCAGCTTTCAGTCTCCTCAAAACAAAACCAAGGCCTTCCAAGGACCACCTGAGCGCTCCAGTCGCCTTGGCCGCAGACGCCCGGGCCTGGGCCAACCGAGCGAGCAGAAGCTACTTCCCCTGTATCTGTTACTTTTCACATCCACATCTCATGCTCCCCACTTCATTTTTAACTTCTCTGCTACCACCCCAACGCGGTCAGCAGGCCCCACTGGACACCAAGCATGTACTCGGCTTTTGACAAAAGTGGTCACCTTTGCTCCTCACACCAGACAGCAGCCTCCCCACCCCGCCTGGCAGGGATGGAGGCAGAAACTCAGCAGGTCACACAGCCACCCCCAGTGTCCTCCTTCCCAGCTAGCACACACCTTGCACTACTGGGCACTCTGGAAACGCTCAAATCCCCACCGCAGCCACTAGGCAGGAGACCCCCGTCCTGACTCATACAGAAGGCCAAACACCAGAGACGAGGAGCCAGAGGCCCACGCCGGGGAAAACGGACCTATCTTCTCAAGAGGGGTACCCCCACCCCAAAAACTGAGCACCGGTCTGGAACCACGCCACTGCAGGATGAGAACTCCATTCCCACACAACGCTTGGGTAGATCCAGCTTCTGGAGGGAAACTCCCAAACCACAAAGCATGGAAGCTAGACGGGGTCCACTGTGGCCCATGAGATGTCGGGGTACCCAGTGACACCACCACTAACATGAGTCACACTGTGGAAACCTCAAGGGAGCCCCCCTTCTCAGATTACATGGGTCCCGTCAAGACTGGCCTGGGTTTGGTGCTGGCATCTGTCACAATGTAACATTGCTCAGATACACTGTTACAAAGAGAAAATGGGCTTCAGGCTCACAGCGTCCCCTGGCAGCAGCAGGGCGAGAATCTAATAACACTTCATTTTCATTGTGCCTGAACCACTATTCTAGTCTGTCACACAGCAAAAATGGTGATTCAGTAAAAACAGGTCTCCTCCTCATTTCTAGCTGGTGAAGGCGAGGCCTAGGGAGAGGGAGGAAAGCGGAGGTCAGGAGGTCACAGGAGCTGGCGACTGATCCATCTCCCGACACCCACTTTGGGATGGACTTGACAGATAATTGGAGGACGTGGAGTGGGGCCTGCGCAGCCGGGCAGTTTGGAGAGAGACTACCTGGTTCTTCCTTCATGAAGGGCCCCCTGCCTGCCCTCATAAAAGACAGAATACATCGCTAGCAGGGCCAAGGCCAAGCAGACCACAACTTTGAGAGTTTCCCCTGCAGTTTCCAGGAAATGCCTTTCCTGAGTTCAAGCAGGCAGACGTCGCAGGGACAGGCCCTGCCAGGGCCCAGTCCCCACTGCTGGGATTGCCATATCCCACATCCCACCAGCCAGGGCAGCTGAAAGGAAAGAAGGGCAGAGAAGGGGGTAGCACCCATCTAGAGGCCCCAGTCCCCAGGACCAAGCTGGGAGCCCCCCCCGCCCCCCCAACACCAGGAGTCCAGCACTGGCCAGACTGGGGGTAGGGGGAGGTCAAGACCACTGTCCCAGCATTACCTGTGCTGCAGAAGGATCAACACTGTGTTCTAGGCAGGGGGGAGGACAGGCAAGCGGGCCCCTTACGTGGGCCAGGCAGAGGGTTTTCAGAGGGGTCTGCCAGACTGTGTGTCCCCAAACCAGCCTGGGACACAGGAGGGGAAGAGTCAGGGAAACAACGGCTGCCTGGGGGCAAAGGGCACTGTTACGCTGGCCAGGGTGTTCTGATCTCTGCTCTGGGTGTGCCTGGCCAGTGGGGGGCCTGCATCACCTCATCTACTCCTCTCATCAGCCCCTCTTACCGTTTACGGGGGGAAATTGAGGCACAGGGAGGCTCAATGCTTTCTTACCAAGGTCAGAGCAGGTGCATGATGGAGGCAAGCCTCCAAATTCCTCTCTTAAGTACAGCACAGCCCTGCCCCTGCAGTCCTGCCAGGCCCAGCTGGAAAACAACCCCCAGGCTGGGCTCAGAACTCTGGGTTTCCTATCCAACCAGCACAAGGAAGGCAAGAAGGGAATCCCATTCTGCAAAAGGTGTCCCCAAACAGAATTGTCCCTGCGTCTGGAAAGGAAGGGCTGCTGGGAGGACCTGGCTTCCAGGGGGTTCCCCCCTACCAAGTCTCCAGCCCAGGGGTTGCTCCTGCCACCTGGCGGGGGTGCCCGCCAGGGAAGGGCACCACCAGCCCACGGGTGGGGGCTCTGGCTCTCCTACCCTCCCTGATTGGAAGCCTGGACGGGGTGCAAGGCCTGCTCCAGGCAGGTGGGGGCCCCAAGCAGGTGGGGGCCCCAGGCTGTGGACTGCCACACTACACCCCACCTCCTCTCCTGCACGTGGACCTGGGCCTCGTGAGAGCCCCACTAGCAAACAGTCCCAAACAAAACGAGAGGAGAGGGCAGAAAGGGGGATAACGTGGGGGCGAGCGCCCACAACTTTCTGGTGGGGTCCTCTCTGAGGTCGCAGGGCCGAGGGGCTCCCTTCTTCTCTCCTGTGTCCCCAAAGAGTGGGTTGGGAGGACGACATTCGCCGCGTCCACGCCCCCGTCTGGCCTCGGTGACCCCCTAACCGGCGACCACCACCCCAGCCCGGGCCTCGCGACCCCGCAACGTCCTTCTTTCCCTGGCGGGCCAGGCTAGAGACCGACCAGGAGACGCCGGGAGCCGGGACGCGCGCCCGGCCCGCGCGGGACCCGGAGGCGTGTGTGCGGGGCGCGCCCGCGCGGGGCCCTGCTCGGAAGGCCGCTGGAGCCCGGCGCGGGGAAGAACGTGGCCAGGCGCGCCGGGTCGCGGCCCCGCGGGCCAGAGCCCGGAGCGTGTCCGTGAGTCCGCCGAGGTCCGTGTGGGCGTCCGCGCGCGCGCCGCTTACCCTGAGCGGAGATCGGGGCCAACTCTCATCCACCCGCCGCTACGGCGCCCCCGTCGCCGGCCGCACGGCCGCGCTGCACCTGCCGCCCGCCCGGGAGCCCAGCGGCGCCGGGGAGCGCGGAGGAGGCGGCCCCGCGGATCCCGGCCACGAGCGCGGAGGCGGCGGCGGCGCCAGGTCGCGCGCTCGCGTCCCGCTGCGCGGAGTCTGCGCGCCCCCGGTCTGGCCTGCGCAGCCGCCGCCCCGCCCCGAGCGCAACTACCTCCCCACGTGCGCGCCGCCCAGCCCCGCCCCACGCCGCGCCTTAAAGGGACCGCCCCACCCCGCGCCTCGCCACCGCTCCGCCCCTCCTAGCACGGCGGATTCCGGGGCCGTCGCGGATGCGCCTACCCTGGCAAGACCGCTTATGCGTGCGTGTGTGTGCGCGCGCCCTAGCTCAGGCACGCGGTGCAGCCTTTGTTTGGGTGGCCCACGTGTGTCTCCGCCACTCGCACCCACGTGCACGCGCGGCGGCTCCAGCGCGCCGCCTGTCGCGGTCACAGCCACGCGGTCCCGCGCGTTTGTCTCGGCAGAGGCCTCGGGCACAGCCACGCACAAGCACGCACGCTGCTGTCACCTTGCTCCCTGCCCGCCCGCGGGGCACCCCAGCGGGGGTGCACCCATCGGGTCTGCAACTGCTTGGCAGTGGTCACCTGGGAGGGCGAAGATTGAGGAACTAACTCAATGCCCACCTACGAGGGACTGTGACCTCAGGGGTCAAGGACATCGCTCTCCACAGAGACCCCTGCCCAGGACTGCTATCCCCATGGCCAGGGTTGGAGACAGATTCAGACAACCCGGAGATCCTTGCTCTGACTTTCCCCCCAGCAGCTATCTCCAGTGGAATTAGATAATCCCCCCAATCCCAGCGGACCTCTGGGACTGCAGGTGAAGCCAGGATCCTCACTGAGCGGCGCCTCACCCCACCCCTAGGTCCACACTGCAGCATGTGGGACCTGCACACTCCTCACCAGGCCCACCTGCCCCGCCCCAGCCAGCCCCCACCCCCTCCCCCCTCCCTCCCATCTGTCTAAGCCCTGCTGCCCACCTCCTGCTGGGCCACCTCCAAGCACATCTGGCCTGCTCCTGCCTCGGGCTTTGCTGCGCCTTCTGTGGGGCCTGCTCGCCATCTCCAAGAGCTGCACAGCTCTGCCCTCACTCTCTTCAGGTCTTTGCTCAAGTGGCACTTTATCCTGAGGTCCATCCTGACCTCCTTACTTAAAAATCATTGGGTACCCACCACTCGTCCCCTCCCCTCTGGCTTTATGGTTCTTTCTGGCACCGAGCATTTTGTAATAAGCTCTGGTAAGCAGAATAATTGACTCCCAAGATGTCCACACTCTGATCACCGGAACTTGTGAATACATTACCTTACCTGACAAAAGGAACTTTGCAGATGTGATTAAGTTAAGGATCTAGAGATGGCGAGAATGTCCTGGGTTATCCAGGTGGGTCCAATGTCATCATAAAGATCCCAGTGTGATCACAAGAAGGAGGCAGGGGGTCAGGATTCGAGGAGATGTGACTATGGAACCAGAGGAGACAGAAAGAGAGAGAGAGAGAGAGATCTGAAGACGCTACACTGCTGGCCTTGAAAATGGAGGAAAGGAATACAAGCCAAGGAATGCGGGTGCTTCTAGAAGCTGGAAAAGATGGGAAATGGATTCCCCTCTGGAATGCCCAGGGGGAACTAGCCCTGCTGACCCATGACTTTAAGATTTCTGACTTCCAGAACCATAAGAGAATAAATGTGGGTTATTTCACACTACTAAGTTTGTGGCAATTTGTGATGGCAGCAGTAGGAAAATTACACATATTCTATTTAGTGCTCTAATTTGTTCTGTGCATTTTCTGTTTCCACACTAGAATGTCAGCTCTGTGGGGCAGGGGCATTTCCTATTTCCTCCTGCTGGCTCTTCAGCCCCTAGCATAGTGCCTGGACCCAGGTTGCGTACACATGTGTCAAATGATCATGTCTAACCTTGGGACTTTTGCACAGGCTGCGGTCACTGCCTGGACTGCCCTCCTTCATTGGCTCCAGGCACCTACCTCCCTCTGACCAGCCAGTTTGGGTGCTCTGCCTCTTTCCATCCCAGCACCAAGGCCAATTGCCTCTGAACCTGTCTCTCCAGCCAACCCGTGTTCTGCCTGAGGGCAGGGGCCACATTTGACCCCCTGCAGCCTCCCAGCCCAGGGCCACAGCAAGCAGATACTGGGTGTACTGTCCCTCTCTGTAAATCCAGGGACAGTGATTCTTCTCTGGCCATCTCACTCCTTTCTGCTCCTATAGATGTGCTCCTTTGAGGCACACCCATGCTCAAATGGCCCCTCTTCCAGGAAGCCTTCCCAGACTGCCCCTTTTCTCTGAGCTCCCACAGGAACAATCTATCCATCCTGGATTCTTTAAGAAGAGCCAGCCTGCCCACCGGCCCCTCCCAGCCTGGGCCCACTGCCATAGGGACTTCCTCATTCACCCTGGTCCTGGGCCAGTGTTCCCCCTCCTTTAGCCACGCCCCTCCAGCCATTCCACCCTTTAGACTTGGACATTGGCCCCAGAGCTGCTATCCCACCCTAGATTCTGAGCACTGGCCACAGCCCTCAGACATCTCTCAGGGGAACTGCTCTCTCTCCAACCTGGTCCAGGTGGCTTCGACCTGTGGCCCTGGCCCTGTGACAGTGGGAGGGCCTGCCCAGAAAGGTTGGGACCACATTACCGACGCTTTTTGCCTCTGGAGGGACAAGCCTGGGCAGGCCCATGTGGCTCTGTGTCCGTGGACATATCACCTAATGCTCTGAGCCTTGGATTCCTTGTCTGCAAAGTGGAGCAGTGAGATGCCCAGCGCCAGGCTGTGGTCTCTACCAAGTCCTGCATTGTCCCTCTGAGGAGGGGAGTGGCAGCCTGGGGGGGCGCCAAGGGCGTGCAAGGCCTGCAAGGAGGGCCTGGACCAGGGTCTACAGGGCCTGCCGGCCATGCTGGGGGCTGACGTCCTGCTAGTTCTTTGTATTCTGAGGCAACCAGCACGTATTTGCACTTCGGTGCACAGGGGTGCCTTACACATAGTAAGGACTCAACAAAGGTGGAACTAACGAGTGGCCAAATGACACCCAGAAACATTCCCTGATTTCCCTGACTTTCAAGTGCCATCGGTAAGAGGCACCAACTTAATAAACAGCTTTTCAGGAAAAAGTGAACCACCCACAGCTGCATCAGCCGCTCTCCTCTGTTGTAACTGTTTCAGCATCTCAGAAATGTCAAGATAGAACAGGTGAGCACCTCAGAGCGAAGGGAGCATGATGGTAAGTGCAAGATGTGAAGGGCTCTCCTTGCTGTGGTCCTGGGGAGATTGTGCTTCCTGCAGACTGGAGGCCCTGGTAGGATAAACGATAAACGGCTCCTCAGCAGGGCTCAGCCAGGCTCCAGGGAGGTGGCAAAGCACAGACCCCGGCCTGCAGGCCTGGGGCAGGGACTGGCCCCACAAATTTGCAGTTCTGGCCTCTGAACCTAACGGAGTCCGCCACCTCGTGGCCACGGGCGGCAGTACAAGGGCCGGCGCCACGCCCCCTGGGCCGTCCCTTTGGAGGCCTTCCCAGACCCCGCCCCTGCCCAATCCTCATCCGACCGCAGGCCAGGTGCGGGTACCACTTAGGGGCCACAGGCCACATGGGCAGCGTCTCCCTCCTTAGCAACCCTGCCTTCTGCTCCCTCGGGGACCAGGCTTTAGAACCACTGCTAACCTGGCTCTAGGCTCTGGGTCTTACCTGCTCTGTGACCCTGGCAAGTACTGCCACCTCTCTGAGCCTCAGTTTCCCTATTTTGCAGGATGGTGGTCACAAACCTTCCTTCTCGCCCCTCACTGGCTCCACGACTATGCAGACGCGGCCACCAGTCAGACCTGGACTTCATAGACTTTATCGCGGGGGCAGAAGTTCTGTGCGATTGCCACTCCAAATGGTAAGTGGGGTTGGGGGTGCACGGGGAGCACTCGCCCCCAGCCTGGGGGGGTTGGGGGCTTGTTGGAGGAGAGTCGGCCTGGCAGAGGCCAGAGGGAGGAGGTTGTGGGGGAGCAACAGCCCTTTCTGTCCGTGGGCTGATTGGGCGTGGTGGGTGAGGGAGAGCTGGGCGGCTTGTGAGCGGAGGTGGGCGGTGGCCGCGAGCCAAGAGGGATTACAACAGAGCAAGCTAGAGGAGGGTTACAGTTGGACACTACACAAAGTTATGATAAGAAAAAGAGAGTAAGGCAGAGAGTTGTGATCCTGTGGACCAGCTCTGCTCCATAGAACTTTCCAGAATGATGGAAATTCTCTATATTTGTGCAGCCGGATACAGTAGCCACACATGGGTATTGAGCACTTGAAATGGTTAGTGCGAAGGAGAAACTGACCCTGTTGTAATTGTATTTCATTTTAATTACTTCAAATGCAAATAGCCAAATGTGGCCAGTGGCCATCCAATATTGGACAGCACAGCTGTAGCATATGAACGTGCATCAGAAAGACTTGCCCACAAAACAGATGAAAACTGGAGTCCTGTACTTCAAAATGAGGCCGAAAAACTAATAAAGTGATAGAAATCATGAAAGAACAACATAATTCAGAAGTAGAAAAATTCAGAAAATAGATGGTTGGAGGAAACAAAAATTTGAGAGTTTTAGAGCTCAGGGAATAAGTAGAAATAAAAGAAAAAAGTAATTCAAAACTAAAAGGAACACAAGAAGAAATAAACACAACGGATAATGCCTTGCGATAAATGGAAGATAGAAAGTGGGAGATTTCTTTAATAAAAAAGAAAAAAGGGGGGGGCCGGTTTTTCAGTGGTTAGAGCACGGTGCTCTTAACAAAAAGTTTGCCGGTTCGATCCCCACATGGGCCACTGTGAGCTGCGCCCTCCACAACTAGACTGGAACAACTACTTGACTTGGAACTGATGGGTCCTGGAAAAAACACACTTAAAATAAATAAAAGTTAAAAAAAAACAGAGAGAGATAAAAAAGATTTGAGCAAGAATGAGAGCTATGAAGGATAAGCAGGAAAGATCTAACATACAACTCATTATAAAATACCCTGAAGAAGAAACTCAGATCAATGGAACAGAACAAATATTGAAACTACAATTCAAGAAAGCATTCCTGAATTTTAAAACAAACAACCTTGAAATCACCTATTGAACGAACATACCCCATATGAGGAAGATTGATCTGGAATGAGCAAGCCTGAGACATAGTTGAGTGTAACTATTGAACTTTAAAGAAAAAGAAAAGAAAATCCTTGGACACCCTGGTAAGAAACAAACAAACAACAACAAACAGGTCACTTACAAGGAAAACTGCCAGATCCCACTGGACTGCTGACAGCCATGCTTTATACCAGAAGACATATTCCAACTGTCCAAGAAAAGGAAATATGAGCCCACAATGCTAGTATACCCGGTCAAAACAGCCCCCGGGGTGAAAGGCTGCAGAGGAGCTGGTCCTGTTCAGGATTATTGGTTCCACAGCCTTTCCTGAAGTAATCCGTGAGAGACTGAACTTCAGAGAATGGAAATGAATGGAGAATCAGCAAAAAAGGACTAATGAACAGGAAGTGCATTTCATCCTTAGAATTCAATTTAACTGAGGTGATGTAGAGACAGTGGGGGAAGAATAAGTATGTGAAAAGTAGGATCAGCTTGCTATTACCTATGGGTGTGAACAGGACATAAAAAAGTATGATTTCAAATCGGACGCTAGGGGGGAGTGAAGAGGAATGAAAGGTTACCAGCTAATTTCATTACCTTGTTTCCCCGAAAATAAGACCGAGTCTTATATTAAGTTTTGCTCCAAAAGACGCATTAGGGTTTATGTTCAGGGGATGTCCTGCTGAAAAATCATGCTAGGGCTTATTTTCCGGTTAGGTCTTATTTTCGGGGAAACATGGTGTTTCTCCTGCTAGGGAGCCAACAGACAATTGAAGAAGAAGGAAGGAAGGAAAGGCGGGAGGGAAGAAGGAAGAAGGAAGGCAGGCAGGCAGATAGACAGTGGACCAAGGATATTATGTAGACGTGTTAATATAAAGTAATCAATACAGCATAGGTAAAGGTATAATAAAAAGAGAGTAAATAGAACAGGCTACCTAGAGAAAGACAATCATTTAGCTTAAAAAGTGAGGAATACAAATATTCTTTTTCACATCCTTAAAAACTTAAAGGATAATTCATAAATGTTTAAAACAGTTAACCTCAAAGAAGAGTAAAACAGTGTAGAGAGCGCTCTTTGAAAATACCTTGTTTTGTAGATTAATTAGTGAAACAAACTTAGTTTTTTAAAAATCCTAAAAACAACAACAAAAAATGAAGAACCCAATTGCACATTTTGATGGTGACACAACCGTACAGAGAAGAGGCATTCCAAGTGACCTTAAAATACAATAATTGGCCCATCTCTACTGGTATACAACCCAAGGACACCCAGGGCCCTCTCAGGGCCCCGCCCCACAGCCAGCCAGCCCTGCTCATCAGTGGGGGAACCTGGAGACCCAGGGCACTCGCCCAGCCCGTCTCTATCCAGCTCCTCTCCCAGTACACAGAGATTGAATCCATCAACCAACAGCATGGAAACACACCCACAAACCACAAACTCAGCCTCCCCTTGGCCCACTGGATGCCCACAGGCAAAACTCACCCAGAGAAGGGAGGCGGGGCCCAGACCGGCTCTGCCTGTATGGGGAAAGAGCTTGCCTGCAGCCTCCATAAAAGCCTGGTGACTAGATGAGCCACCTTTAGGACCCAAGGCCCCGGGGCTCCTGTTTTAAGGAGGCAAGAGCCAGACAAGGAGGAAGGAGGGTTTGGCCACTGCTGCTTCACCTCCCTGGTCCTTGGTGCCCTCCCTGCACACGTGGGGAGACGTGTGTAGTGGCCCTGGGCCTAAGAGCACAGACTCTGGGTTGGGACTTCTTGGGCTTGAGTCCTGGCTTTGCTGCATACAGGCTGTGTGGCTCTGGACACATTACTGAGCCTCTCTATGCCTGAGTTTCCTCTCCTGTGAAGCAGGGATCAAACAGAACATACCACCAAGGGTCATTATGTGGAGTCCATGAGTTAGTATTCATACAACATTTAAAACAGTGCCTGGCACATGGTAAATGCAATGTAACTGGAACCTCGAAATTTCATCCAACCATTCATTATTCATTTAGCAAATGTTTCCCCATCAGGTGTTCTTGCCAGGTCCTGGCTGGGCCCTGGCTCGGCAGAGATGAACCAAAGGAAAATACAACATACCTACAGGCAACCGCATCACATGGTAGCCTGGGACTCATGATCTGTGAGGACTCCTGGGTTCCACGGGACGTGAGAAGCAGGAAGGAGCACTTCTGTTTGGGGTAGTCAGGGAAGGCTTCTTAGAGGAGGTGGGCATTTAAGTCGGGCATGGAGGCCTGGGCCAGCAGTGACGGGTACAAGGCACTTGCAGCCTACTGATTGGCTGAGTCAGAACATTGCTGCTGGGTGCTAAGCCTGCTGGGAACAAGGACCTAAAACGAGTTTGTTGCAGAACTGAGAGTGGATCCTTAAACCCACTCAGTTTGGTAACCTGCACATTGCATGTTCCTGGCATTGCCTCCAAGGGGTGTCCACGGCCCTGGCCAGGCTGCAGGCTGGGGAGCAGCAGGTGTGGGCTGATGACCTCCTGACACTGCTCTCCTCACATACGTCAGCTGATTCCTGAGGTTGGGGTCCTGACACCGACGTGACTCATGAGGCAAGACCCCTGGGGGCCTGGTCTGGCCTGCCCCCGTGCAGAAGACTGAGGTGTCAGTCTCTTCAGGCCTCCAGCCCTTGTCAAGCCCCAAGGTCACCACAAGGTGCTGTGAGAGCCACCCTGGGAGCCTAGGGCCTGCCTGGGCAGAGATCACCCCCAGGAGCCAGTGGGCTTACTGACTCCCAGAAAACAGCCAACGCGCGTTCCGGCCTGCCCAGGCACACCCTCTCCCCCCAGCTAACGATGACGCAGCCTGCTCAGTCACAGCCCACCCCACCCCCATCCCCAGTTAACCATGACGCAGCCATCAAGGCCTAGCCCCGCCGTCACCTCCTCTGGGAAGCCTTCCTGACCCCCAGGCTGAGCCAGAAGCCTCCATGGGGTCCCTGGCCTTGGGGCTTCCCTATGTGACATGGATGGAGTGTGGCGATCCATGTGACAGAAAAACCAACTCAGACCAGCTCAAGCAGAAAAAGAAATGTGTTAATGCACGTAACTGCTACGTCCAGGACATCCTTCAGGCGTGGCTGCATCCAGGGCTACTGGGCTCCACCTCTTTTCGTGTTGATTCCATCTCATGGAAGTTCCAGGCCAACCTTCTCCCCCGTCAGCAACCCTGGCAGAAGCAGAGATTTACTCTGCCAGGCGGTTCTAAAAAAAACACTTGAGAACTGGGCCTCACTGGCTGTGGTTGAACTGGCTGGGGTCATATGTCAACCCCTGAAATACGAAGGACGGGCGTTAGCTCTACCTGGACCAATGGCCTGACACTGGCAGAGGAGAAGGGGTGCAGAGAGCAGTCGAAGGGGAAATGGAGCTAGCCAGGCAGTAACACGGCGGGCTCATTGCAGCTGGCACCCCACCAGACTGCTCGGGCAGGAATAGTCTGAGGCATCTGTGCCCAGTGTTGCCCTGCACAGGCTGGCAACAGCCAAAGGGCTCTAGCCCACTGGCTTTGGGTAGGTGCTTCAGGGCCTTGGCACATGCTGTTCCCTCTGCCTGGACCGCCAAGTACCTCTCTCCTCCCTCCAATTACCACCTTCGTGTCCTGCGGATCCGCAATTCTAATTACGTGCACGTTAGCCCCTCACTCCATCCTCCCGGCCTCCTTACCTTTCTTCATATTTTCTGTCTTCTTACCTTTCTGTGCTGCATCCTGGGAAATGTCTTCAGATCTATGCTCCAATTCACCGATTCTCCCTTCAGCTGTTCAACTCCTGGAGTTTCAAGTTCCAGCATTTATGTTTACATTTGTAATAGCGCTACTTGGTTGCTTTTCAAATCCATCTGGTGTGTTTTTCAATAGACTCTGGTTCCTTTTTTATCTTCTTCCTTATTCTATCTTTTATTGCTCCATCTATTTCAAACATTCAAATATCTGAAGTTTTGGGGTAGCTACACCTCTGTTGTTGTGATTGACTCTCACCTTACGATGGCTTGTTTCCTGTGTCTCACCACTTTTTTACGGACAGTTCATAGTTGGTCGAGAGTCCTCAGGAATCCTGACGGCCTAAAATGGTATGCTTTCCTTCCGAAAGGATTTTTGTTTGCATTTGCCAGTCATAACCAGGTATTCCCAACCTAGGACTGTTCCTTTAATTTCTTGACTTGGGAGTCCCCTGTGTATAAGGATAGTGTAAATTTAATTCCAGTGCTGCATGAGAGTAGGCCTACGGTTATGAATTCTCAAGGGAAATTACGACTTTATGTATATATTTTCTACCTGAAGCCCTGAAGCAGACACCCAGATTTCCCAGTAGGCTCCCTTTGCTGGTAGGCAGATTTAGTTGGAACCACCACTCTCTCCTTAAGGGGGTCACCCCTTGTGAGGCTCTCAGCTCATGTGGGAGTCTTGGGGTTACCTCTCTCATGACCTACCCCACTGCATTGCCTCAGTCCTACCTCTCAGGAAAATCCAGGAGAATGCTTATTATCATCTATCTGGCTCCAGCTGATTCTTTTTGGGGGGTCGGGGGGTCTTTCTTACACGCTCAGCAATGCAGTGAAGTTATGTCTGTAGACGTTTACCCAGCCCCGGGTGGCAGCATGGCATTTTAGGGTATCTCATCACCATGCTGCCAGAAGTCCCCTCATCAGCTTCTCCTGGGTGTCGTGTCCTTTGCCTCTGGCATAGCTGGCCCCTTGCTCTGAGTGGTGTTTAGAGGGGGCAGGGTGTGCGTTTTGGGGGCTCGCCCATGGAATGGGGGCTGCCCCACACCCGCTTCCTCTTCAGCTCTCGGGCTGCAGAAGGCGTGTTCACAGGAATCAGAGACCTGCAGAAGCACCGCCGCCCTGGTGACCTCACGGACGGCCAGCGGGATGCACAGGACAGCGTGATGGGTGTGTCTGTGTGTACGTGTTGTGGGGTCCTGAGGGGACGTTTGGCTGTGCGTGGTGGGGAGAACCCTCGAGCTGGTGAAGCTGGCCATCTGGGTTGGAGACTCTCCACCAGGCAGTTGTGTTCACGGTAACGAGCTGGGCAGTGGTGAGTTCTCAGTGAGGCTCAGCAAAAGCCAAATCAGGCGCCTTTCACCCCGTCTACAGAGGAAGGGACACAGATTACACTGTACCCCGGGCACACAGCTGGAACTCGATCCAGACTGCTTTGGCCACCTCCAGCTCTCCACCCATCACCCCCAAGCTGGCCACCCAAGGAGTGACATTTTCCTGTAGACCAATGAGCAAGGAGCTAGTCAAAGGAATGACTCTCAAATGCCAGAATTTCTGTCTATGACAAAGACAAGAGAGCTGAGCTCTGGGGGACTGGCTGCCCCCGGGGCACGTGGCCTCCTCCCCACCCCAAGGAACTTCCTGGCTGTGGCTTTGGGATGGCCACAGCCTGGTGCCCCGTGTGTCGTCGTGGGCAGACACCTTCTCACGGTGGGATGTGGTATCTACACCTGTGTTCTCTGGCCACCACCTCACAGTGGGCATCTGGTTTTGTCACTCGGTCCCTCCCTGACCCTCGCTGACTCCACCCTCCGTCCCTGTTCTAACATGCACGCCTGACCATGTCCCGCCACAGCTTAAAATCCCCATCACCTGCAGGCCCGACTCCTTCATCCAGCCCCTGCCTACCTGTGACCTCGTCGCCAGCACTGCCCCCGTCTCACCCCTCACTAATAGCAAAATGCTTCTAGTCTCCACCCCGCCACCCCACCACGTATACAGTAAGCTACGCCTCTATTATGCGTCTACAAATTGTTCCCTCTGGTGGCGTCCACAGCCCCATCTACCCAGTGAAGTCTTAGTCACACTTCAAAACCCAGCTACCCCAGAAAGCTTTCTCAGACACCTTTCCCCATCACAAGGGGAGACAACGCTTTCTCTTTGCAGTGACTCTGTCCCACGGTTTTATCCCACAGTATTTTCACTAGTATGTGTGCATACCTGTCTGCCCAGTAGACTGAACTCGGGCCAGCGCATCTGATTAAATGGGCCCCACGTCCCGGCACAGAACAGGGTAGGCCCTCAGCAGGGGTGTGTGGCCCAGATGAAAGGAAGCAGCCTTCCCCCAATCATGGCGAAGTGTGGTGAAGCCTTGGGGTCTCGGGAGGGAGGGGGTGCTCCTGGCCTCCACTCTGGAACAGAGCCCCTGCTCCTCCCACGCTCACCCTGGTCAGGAGCGATGGTTGATGAGTTGACGCTTTGCACTTCTGCCAACACCACCACCCGTTCTTACGCTTTGACGGGCGGTGTGAGCAGAGGCTTCCCCGTAGAAGCCCCTAGCTAGGCCCCGCCCACCCGCCGCGGCCGCCAGGAGTGCCCCACTCTGGGTGCCCATGTCCGAGTCGCCTGTGACTGTGGTGTGGCAGCCAGAGGAGCTAAGGATGCAGGCCGGACGAAGGCCGCTAATCTGCCGACCTTGAGGTGGGAGGTTGTCCTGGATTGTCTGGGTGGATCCAACCTAATCAGAAGGATGCTGGAAGGGGAAGCAGGAGGCAGAGAGTCAGTGCTCTGACAGAGGAAGGCCACGGTGCCGCGCTGCCGGCTTTGCAGGTGGAGGGAGGGGCCACCAGCTAAGGAGGGCGGACTGTCTAAGAAGGTGGGAAAGGGAAGAACACGGGGCCTGCCCCGAGAATCCAGAAAGGACGCTGCGCTGCTGACGTTTCCGCTTTAGCCAGTGAGACCCACGTTGGACTCCTGACCTCCAGACGTGTAGGGTAAAAAAACGTGTGCTGTTTTAAGCTCTTGAGTTTGAGATGTTTTTACATCAGCCGGGGGGAATTAATTCACCCCATTTCACAGAGGAGAAGACTGAGGCCCAAAGAGGAGAAGGGACTTACCCGAGCCCACAGCCAGTGGCCCCGCCAAGCCTCCCGCCTCCATGCCCAATGCTCCTGTCCTGCCCACTGTTCTGGGATGGAAAGCACAGAGCCCCCAGCAAACACCCACTGTCGATTCTGCAGAGGTGAGACGGTGGGGAAAGCAAGCCAGATCAATTTTCTGGGTGCTCCAGAAATGAGAGAATTTTGTGGACGGAGAAGCCTTGAGTCATGCAAAGCATTCAATTAGCCAATTTTGACAGACGTTGAAACTTGTAGGAACCGAACGCTCTGCCAGCAGCCCCTCCTTGTCATAGTCCGCTTGACGTAGGTGGCAGCACGCCACGGATGTCAGCTGCATCTGGAATTTCTTCGCTCCGTGCACACCCAGAACGTTCACCTCCGACTCCTCGCCGGCTGCACCCGGAGGCCAGCCCAGTGGCGCTGGCCTATTTATGGGGTCCTCATCCATCTTCTTTCCTTTTGATCAGGGCAGGGTCTGCTGTCCTCGAGGGGCTGCAGCTCTCAGCACGCTCACCAGGCCCCAGCAGGGCATGACTCATAGCCCTGCCCCCTCCGCCAGCAGAGGGGGGGCCGGGGCTCCCCAGCTGCCTGGGCCAGAGCCAGTTCCTGGGCTGCTGGAGCTGTCCCCCCACCCCCAGGTGACTCCAAGAGGCCACCCCCTGGGTCCCAGGCCACCTATTCCTCCTGGGGATCTCTGTGACCCCTGGAAGGAAGGCCTCTATGAAAAGAGCGTTTCCTAGCTTGCCTTTTCCCCCTGGCAAGGCTGGCACCCAGGAGCGCCTTGGCACTGATGGCTCCTCAGAGCTGATTCCTCTTGCCCAGAAGCCACCTGAGTTTCAGGCCTGTGTCCCCCCCTCCAGCCCCACCCCAGTCACTACATGGACTCAGTCCCCTGGAAGTAGAGATTCCTGTCCAGGCCAGATGGCCCCACCCCCAGGCCCTGGTTTAAGGAGAAGTGTCAGCTCCTTCAGGCTCGGGGTCAGGCTTCTCCTGGGGGTGAGGGGGAGGCCTCTGCCCCATGTTCTGTCCCTGGCCCCCTCCCCACTGCCTCTGGGTGACCACAGCTGGGAGGCCTGTGCTCTGTCCCCAACACTTCCACGTAGTGGGCAGGCAGCCGGACTCTGGCGTTGAGTGTTGCTAAGGGGCCGGGGCCAGAGGACATTCCATCATAACAACGGCAAAAATAGCCATGATCGTTTAGCCACTGCTCCCGGACCTGGGTCCCGGATATGCCGTCCTCCTGGGAGGGGGACTCAGGCATAGGAGGTGGAGGAGGGACAAGGTTGGCTCCCAAGCTTTGTGACCCTGTGTGGAGATCCTTCTTTTTGCTTTTTCATTTTTAAGACGATATAATAAGGATATGGGGACTGTCTTTGCCTTATCTGGGTCTGCCCCATTCTTACAGAACCAGTAACAAAATCACTCTTGCCCATCGCTCCCGTACCCAGAAATGTTTTGCAAGTTGGTAAGAGAAATAAACAAGGAGGGGTGCTTCTCCGTCATCCTCTTCCCGCCAACATCATGGGGAGGGGGATCCTCCTGAGGAAGACTCAGGAGGCCTTTTCCACCTCTGCCTCCCAGTGGACTCTGGGGGGTCGCACGCAGGGGTTCTCCCTGACCGTTTCCCCAGAGTGATTTGATGCACAGTGGCCCTTCTGTAGAGACAGAAAGGCGTCATGAAGGCAGGACCAGTGTGAGACCCCCAAGGCGTGTCAGGGGGGGAAGGGGGGGTGGGGAGGGCAGGGAGGGGACCTGGATCACTGACAACCCCGTCCTGGGCCCACAAGCTGGGGGAACCTTGGTGTCTTGGTTTCTTCCCACATCCACTTCCACTCCATGGGCAAGTCCTGCTGAGTCCCCTCCAAAGCCCAGCCCAGACCCGACCACAGCCCCCAGCAGCCGGGTGTCATGTGCGTTGTGTGCACGTGCGTGTGTGTGGTCTCCCAGACACTCTCTTTCCACGTCCAATCAGCCCGAGGGATGGTTTGAAAGCACCAGTCACCTCACTGCATTCTCCTACCCTCAGCTGCATTCTCCTTCCCGTGAGATGCTGTAGAAAAACCGAAGTCCTGGCCGTGGCCCACACCACCCTCCCCGTTCACTGTCCTCCACACACACCCGCCTCAGCCGCCCAGCATACGTGCTCCTGCCTCGGGGCCTCTGCACTGGCTGTCTTCCCGGCCCCCTCCCCCTGAGATGTTCCCAGGCCCTTTCTCCTTGCATGAATGAATGAATGAATGAATGCAAGGAGAAAGCCAGTGCACAGTACTAAGCAGCTGGTGTACCCCCTGCTGCATGGCTTCCCGGAGTGGGAGGCCTTCCGGTCCAGCCACGTGCATCATGGGACAGGTGATGGTGTCGGGAGGGGCAGGAACACAGAGCCCCGGGCTTCCCACCTCACTCAGCCAATCCCACCTCAGGCAGCCTTAGTGCCCCTCCCTGTACCCAGTAGGGACCAAGGAAAGTCCCCAAGGAAAGTCCTCTCTGAGCTATTGATGGTCGTGGTCACGATGTCAAAATATAAAAATAAAGAATAATTTCAGAAACATTTTGTGTGTAATTCTGAAGAGAGAAGTGCTTTGCCTTTTTCTCCACTTAAAATTAAAGGTTATTCAAAATTGTCAAAAAGTGGAAACCACCCAAATATCCACGAGATGATGACTAGAGAAACAAGCCATGGTTTACTCGTACAGTGGACTATTACTAGCTGTAAGAAGGAGTGAGGCACCGACACACTGTGTGTAACATGGTTGATCCTAGTAAATACCGTCCGTGCTCAGCGAAAGGAGCCACAAAAGGCCACACGTTGTGGGATTCCGTTGACATGAAATGTCCAAAACAGGCAAATCCATCCAGCCAGGGCCGGGGGGGCCAGCTGGGGGAGGAGAATGGAGATGACTGCTGATGGACACGGGTTTTGGGAGTGATGAAATGTTCTGCAATTAGATGGAGATGGCTGCACAACTCTGTGAAGGTACTAAAAACATTGACTTGTACACTTTTAAAAGGGTGAATTTTACCATTTGTGAAACATATTGCTAAAAAAAGGGGGCAGATATGTGGAGGAGAAAATCCAGTAAGACAATACGCACCCCCACCTTCGTTTGTGATAATGTGTGTGTGTGGGGGGGGGGGAACGGTGTGAATCACAGCCGTGGTGACAATAATAACAGAACAAGGCTATTTTCCTCTGGACTCTGGCAAAATGCTGTGTTCTGAGCATTTCCCTTTCTCTTCCCAGCACAGAGGCCGTCTCCCCAGTGGCTCTCTTCCTGCCATGCGTGGCCTTTCTTGGTCTGTGGGAGCCCCTCCAGCCCCGCTGCCTCCCCCAAACGCAGCCCTGTGCCCTCTGGGTGTGTGGGTACTGGAGTGGGCCCTTCCTTGTCCACCAGCTCAGGCCACCCTCCAGGGGTTGGTGACCAGACCTGGGGCAAAAAGACTGCGTTTGAGTCCCAGCGCCCCTCCACCCCCATGCTGTGTGCGGATCCTGTTTCCGCGTGTGCAGTGGCACTGGGCCCCCTTACCCTGCAGTCCTGGGAGCCCAGTGTGGCAGTGTGGTCAGGAGGCTGTTCAGACAGCAGGGGCTGCACCACCTGTGCGCTCGCGCGCACACACACACCCAGGTTTGGACCTGTTGCCGTCTCTGCCATCGGCTCAGGGACAGCACAGCATCTGGTGCACTTGTGCATGGACTGAGGTGGGCAGAGACGGTGCTCGGCCACTAGAGGCCAGTGCAGCCTGAGCTGGGCCCGCGTGGGCCTGCCTGGGGCTGTCTCGGTGCTCCTGGGGACCAGGATGGGGTGGAAGCCTCTTGTTTCCCACCACCCTCAGGCTCCCCAGAAACGAAATGACAGCACTGGACGTAAGACCTGTGCCCATCACCCCATGTCCACAGTGCTTTCTGTCTGTCTGCAGATTGAGAATCCAGGCCCTGCCCATGCCAGCTTCCAGAGTCTTCCAGAACCTTCCTGGAGCTGATGCCCATCCAAAGGAGGGGCGAGTTCAGGTTGGCCAGGTGCTGGCCTCTCAGGGAGCAGCTGATGGAGGCCAGCTCTTGGGAAGGGCCTTTGTCCAGGGGCTCCCTGAAGCCACACCCCTAGACCAAGGGCCTGGGAGCCTGAAAAAAACCTCAGTATTTGTATTCAGAAGGGTCTAGCAACTTCCAGAAACATGTTTCTTTTTATCGTAATGTTATCTGGGTCTTTCTGGGAAGTGCTAGTACATACAACGGCGTGATTAGAATCTAAATTCCCTTCATCTCCTTGCTTCTGCTAACATTCTAATTAAGTCAAGGTTCTGGTGTTGTTCCATGTTTTAACTTTCATAATTTCCCACAAGTCAAACCTCACTAACGGTGAGGGATACTAGAGAGGGGACCAGGTCTGATAAACTGTTCCCGAGAGATATTTCTGTCTGAATTCCAAAAAAAAGGGCAGAGTGGGGCCTGGCCCGGACTTGCTTCTGGCTTTCACTGAATGGGTGTTCCTTTTAGCTCCTTGCTCTTTAAAGATTGTCCCAGGAATTTATTGTGTGACGAACAGATTCCAGAATTCATGGGGGTTCTGGTTTGAACCCCTGGCAAAAGTGTCTTGAGCTATTGTTTAGAATATGTACAACACTAAAAATCCAGGGTTTCTTTTTTTTTAATTCTATTTTTATGTTTAAAAGCACTAACTTCCTGTGAAACACCTTAGGGACGCGTGCAAAATGTAAACATCAATTACAGTTCCCTGAGCCCGAGGAGTGGCAGAGGCGGCGGCCCCTGGTGCCTAAAACAGCCTTAGACGGTGGTGGTGGTGGTGCGGCCTCTTCTAGCTAGCCACTCTCGGGGGGACGGCGCCATTGCTAAACTTCAAGCCCTTCCTCCTGACGTAACCCCTAGGAGGGACCCTGAGGGTCAGTGAGTGGGAAGAGAGAATGCTGCTTCGAGCCACCCCCAAAGGGGAAGGGAGGTGAACAGGACACAGACCTCAGGTGGTGCCGGCCAGGCCACACACGCTGCACCCCTTCCTGAAGCCCGTGCTCCTTCCCTTCTAGGCCTCAGTTCACTTTCTGCGAACACCCTGGGTAGACAGGATCAGTGGCCAGACCCCCTGGGAAATCGGATGAAAGCTACAGTCCCTGCCATTCCATGAGCACGGACACGTGCATGCACCTTTTAACCTACAATTTCAGCCATGACCGTGGAGGCAGTGATGAAGCAAGCATGACCTCGTGCTGGGTGACAATGACACAACAATAGTAAAGCTTAGCCCCAGTAGGTGTGCACCTAAGCCAGGCCTGTGCCAGCCTCCTTATGCAGATGATGTCATTAACTCCCCCAACGACCTACGAAGCCAGATGACTGGTATCTCCAGTTAGAATGAACATTCAGGGCCTGGCGAAGGTCACACAACTCCTCAGAATCGGAAATTGACCCCTGGAAGGCGCCAGCCATCTTAGATTTGTGATGATTGTTCTGCTGAAGCAACTAGACTGTGCTGCGTTCTCCTCGTCATAAGCTGCAGCCTGCTTTTTCACGCCCCTACTCTTTAAATTGTGCATGCTGATGGAAAAGTGCATGAAACATCTTTGTAGAGTTCTCGTACAATCACAAAGCTGACACTCTGCTAATCCTCAGGTCAAAAAGGGCACAACACCCGCTCCCCAGCACCCCTCCTGACCAAGCTCATCTTATCTTGCTTTCTCACCTCAAATCTTTCCCATTTGCATGCATTCTTAAAAAGGATGGTGGATTTGGGCCTGCTTCTGATGAATGGAACCATCGTTCGTCTCTTGGCCTTTCGCTGGACATCCTGTTAGTGAGAGCTGTCCCTGTGTTCCCCTCCTGGTCCCTGGGACTGGGAACCAGTGCAGGGCAGTCTCCGTGGTCACCTTCAGCCTGCAGGTGTCTTATTCCAGGTAAGCATACCCACACCTGTACTCATTCACTGCACTTGAAGTTTCAAAAACCAGCAAGGGCAGTGCAAGAGCAGCTTGTGTTTATTTAAACCCAGCCCACCCTATTTAAAGTCCTACTGCA
This sequence comes from Rhinolophus ferrumequinum, assembly GCF_004115265.2. Lineage (NCBI taxonomy): Eukaryota > Metazoa > Chordata > Mammalia > Chiroptera > Rhinolophidae > Rhinolophus > Rhinolophus ferrumequinum. The sequence goes on from NC_046293.1 coordinate 2,813,281, forward strand.
AAATATGCACTCCTAATGTTTTCCAGCGGGGTCCCTCTGCTTTCCCTTCACCCCTGCTGGGATCTTTCCACTGAAAGCTCCAGTGGGGTCCTCCCTGCTTTCCTAACCTTCAAACTCCTGCCCTCTGATTCTCCCCAGGAAGACGAAGGGCAGGTGGAGAGGTCCTGGGCAGTCACACTTAAGGGACGGACTCCCTCGCCCTCCCTCTAGCACACGTTTCCCTACAGAGCTCACCAGTGGAAAGTCACAGATTAAAACGTTCCAAAGCAAGTCTACCTTTTAGGTCGATAATAATGTCTTCAAATCATTGTTAATGGGAAGAAAATGCTCATATTTGGCTTCAGCCAAAGACACTGTTCGTAGCAACTTTGAACAGTATTGGTTGAAGTTATTTATTTATTTGCTGCGACCCGGGCTCGGAACCTATCTGCGCTCAGTTCAGCTCCAAAACGCAGAGGCTGGATTGAACTCCCCGTCGTCCAAAAGCCCCAGACGAGTGGCATCCCTACCGCTTCTACCCTGCCAAGGGGGCCTTCTGCGAAGGAGAGACCTGGCCCTTGCCACCCCACCGTCCCCACGACTGAGAGGCCCAGGGGCCCCGAGCGCGTCTGGCATCCAGAGCTCTATGGGGGGGGGAGAGAGTGTATAACCCACCTGGAACGGCACGGTCCTAAAGTCCCGCAGATGGTGGTGTCACACAGTCCTAATCCCCGCCCCCACACTGCTAGGCCCCGCAGGAGGCGGTGTGGGTGTGTGTCGTTTAGTTGTTACACTCCCCTTCACTCTCCTTGGTTCCCGGTTGGAGCCGGCGGTGGTTAATCTCAGTTCTCAAGCTCCCTATCCCAGGCTGTTCCCCACAGGGGACGGAGGTGGGGAAGAAGAGGCGGAGCGGGGGTGCTGTCGCACAGTTCTAAATCCCCCCCAGGTGATTCCCACCCCACGCCACCTCCAGGGCTCGCACCCCCGCTGTTGCGCTTCGGGAGTAGCCCGAGGCTCTGGGACCAGAACGCAAGTCCGCAAACGCTGGGCCAGTCGCACGCACCGAGACGAGCATGCCTCCGCCGTCCCCGCTCCAAATTCCAAATGTCAACCGGGCTGTTTTTCTTTTCGTTTAAAAGTTGTGCTTTCAACCAAGTGTGACCCGAATCCGGTTAGTTGCCCATTGGGTTTCAAAGTCCAGGGAAGTTTTGCGGGGCAAAGCACTTTAGCCTCCGGCATTTTGCTGTGAGGGTGTAACGCCCCCCAGCACCGCAGCTGTCCTTAATGGGGTTCGGGCGCCCAGCCCCCTCCCCGGCCCCTCTGCACCGGTCCATCTTCCCTCCTTGGTCCAACCCGCGCGGTGGCCCGGGCCGCGGTCTCCGCGGAGCAGTTCTGACAGGGTGGGGTCGCGCCCGGCCCCCAATGAGAAAAGCCACCACCTTACTGGTAGCGGCTCCGGAGGGCCCCCCAGCCCCGCCTTTCCCAGCCCGGCCCTCTCGGCCCCGCCCCCCCGGGGTGGCTGAGTGGGTAGAGCGCAGGGGCGTGGGCCCGGCCCTCACCCCCTCCCCGGCTGCGCCCCCGCGTCTCCATAGCGATCCTCTCGGCGCGCACCTCCCGGTCGGCTCCCCCCAGGGCTAAACAATACGCGGCGGGGCCGGGGGCGGGGCCGGGCCCGGCCGGGGGCGGGGAGAACGCGGGCTGAGGGGGCGCGGGTAGAGCGCACCGCCCAGGCAGCCGCCGGCCGCCGGGGTCTGAGTGGCGCGGTGCGGCCCAGCCCGCTCCGGGAGCGCAGCCCCCGCCCGGCTCTGGGCCCGCCCCGCTTCCCACGCCGCCTGGCGGAGCCCGCGCCGGAGCCACCTGGAGCTGCCTGGAGCCGCCGCCACCGCAGGTTGATGCGCAGCGCCTTCCCGGGACGCGCGGAGGAGCCATCTTGAAACCAACTTCGCAAACTTTCGCAAAGTGCTCTCGAAGTGGAAGCTGCGGGTGAGACCGGGAGCGCGGCCCCCGGTGTCCCCGCCGGGGCACCCGGAGAGGCGGGGCGCGGGCCGCCCCGAGGGCTGGGCGCCGGGCGCGCGGGAGCCGCCCCCCGGCCGCGCCGGGTGGATGCGGAGCCGCGCCGGGTGCATGGATTGTGCTCGGGCTCCGGGCTCGGGCTCCGGGCCATGGCGCCGCCGCCGCCCGTGCTGCCCGCGCTGTTGCTCCTGGTTGCAGCAGCCGCCCTACCCGTGTTGGGGCTTCGAGCGGCCGCCTGGGAGCTGCGCGTGCCCGGCGGGACCCGCGCCTTCGCTCTTGGGCCCGGCTGGACCTACGCTCTGGACGCCGCGCGCACCCCCCGGGCACTGCGGGAGCTTCTGGACGTGAGCCGCGACGGGCGGCTGGGTGCGCGGCGGCGCGGGCCGGGCGCGGGGCTCCGGGGCTGCGCACGCCTGGAGGGACGCCCGCTGCTGCTGCAAGTCCGCCTGGCGGCCCGTGGCGCCCCGACATCGCTGAGCCTCCGCCTCCGGGCGAGCGCGCACGGTCCCGGTTGTAGCCCCGGGCTCCGGCAACGACGGGCCCCCAGTGCGGAGCTGCGCGCTCGCGCTATGCTCACGGTGCCCGGGCCCGGCGCCGTCCTCTGCTTCCCAGCCCCCGGCGGCGGCGGCGGCGGCGGCGGCGGGGCCACGCTGCACTCGGCGCTGGTGGCCCTGACCACGTTCCCGGCCTGCAGCTGTCCGCCGCTCCCCGGGCCCCGCTGCCCACGCCGCCCAGTCTGCCTACCGCCCGGAGGCTCGGCCCGCCTGCGCCTGCTGTGTGCCCTGCGGCGCGCGGCCGGCGCCATCCGGGTGGAGCTGGAGCTGGAGGCGGCCGCGGGGACGCCCTCCCCGTCGCTGTCGCTGTCGCAGTCGCTGCCAAGCCTGCCCCAGACGGAGATCGGGGCGGGGGCGGCGCGTCGGGCCCGGCGGGGCGCTGGCGGCAGCACTAGCCCGCAGTTCCCGCTGCCCAGCTACCAGGTGTCGGTGCCCGAGAACGAGCCGGCGGGCACGGAGGTCATCGAGCTGCGCGCTCACGACCCCGACGAGGGCGAAGCGGGGCGCCTGAGCTACCAGATGGAGGCGCTGTTTGACGAGCGCTCCAACGGCTTCTTCCTCATCGACACCGCCACGGGAGCGGTGAGCACCGCCCGCCCGCTGGACCGCGAGACCAAGGACACGCACGTGCTCAAGGTGAGCGCTGTGGACCACGGCTCGCCGCGGCGCTCGGCCGCCACCTACCTCACGGTCACAGTCAGTGACACCAACGACCACAGTCCGGTCTTCGAGCAGTCCGAGTACCGCGAGCGCGTGCGGGAGAACCTGGAGCTGGGCTACGAAGTGCTGACCATCCGCGCCACCGACGGCGACGCGCCCTCTAACGCCAACATGCGATACCGCCTGCTGGAGGGTGCCGGGGGCGTCTTTGAGATTGACGCGCGCTCCGGCGTGGTGCGCACGCGCGCGGCGGTGGACCGGGAGGAGGCTACAGCCTACCAGCTGCTGGTGGAGGCCAACGACCAGGGCCGCAACCCGGGCCCGCTCAGTGCCACGGCCACCGTGCGCATCGTGGTGGAGGACGAGAACGACAACTACCCTCAGTTCAGTGAGAAGCGCTATGTGGTCCAGGTGCCGGAGGACGTGGCCGTTAACACGCCTGTGCTGCGCGTGCAGGCCACAGATCGGGACCAGGGCCAGAACGCGGCCATACACTACAGCATCGTCAGCGGGAACCTGAAGGGGCAGTTCTACCTGCATTCGCTGAGCGGGAGCTTGGATGTGATCAACCCGCTGGACTTCGAGGCCATCCGGGAGTACACGCTGCGCATCAAGGCCCAGGACGGGGGCCGGCCTCCGCTCATCAACTCCTCGGGGCTGGTCTCGGTGCAGGTGCTAGATGTGAACGACAACGCCCCCATCTTCGTGAGCAGCCCGTTCCAGGCAGCCGTGCTGGAGAATGTGCCTCTGGGCTACTCCGTGCTGCATATTCAGGCAGTGGACGCAGACGCGGGTGACAATTCGCGGCTGCGCTATCGCCTGGTGGACACAGCTTTGGCCTCCGTGGGGAGTGGCGGTGCTGGGTCCCAGGCCCCCACCTCCGCAGCGGACTTCCCTTTCCAGATCCACAACAGCTCGGGCTGGATCACCGTGTGCGCGGAGCTGGACCGCGAGGAGGTGGAGCATTATAGCTTCGGGGTGGAGGCCGTGGACCACGGCTCGCCACCCATGAGCTCCTCGGCCAGCGTGTCCATCACTGTGCTGGACGTGAACGACAACGACCCCGTGTTCACGCAGCCCGTGTACGAGCTGCGCCTGAACGAGGACGCGGCGGTGGGGAGCAGCGTGCTGACCCTGCGGGCCCGTGACCGTGATGCCAACAGCGTGATCACCTACCAGCTCACTGGTGGCAACACCCGGAACCGCTTCGCGCTCAGCAGCCAGAGCGGCGGCGGCCTCGTCACCTTGGCGCTGCCTCTGGACTACAAGCAGGAACGGCAGTACGTGCTGGCCGTGACCGCGTCGGACGGCACGCGCTCGCACACCGCGCAGGTCTTCATCAATGTCACGGACGCCAACACCCACCGGCCGGTCTTCCAGAGCTCCCACTATACTGTGAGCGTCAGTGAGGACCGGCCAGTGGGCACCTCCATCGCTACCATCGGTGCCACCGATGAGGACACGGGCGAGAATGCACGAATCACCTACGTGCTGGAGGACCCGGTGCCCCAGTTCCGCATCGACCCGGACACGGGCACTGTCTACACCGTGACGGAGCTGGATTATGAGGACCAGGCCGCCTACACGCTGGCCATCACCGCTCGGGACAATGGCATCCCTCAGAAGTCCGACACCACCTCCCTGGAGATCCTCGTCCTTGATGCCAATGACAACGCCCCGCGCTTCCTGCGGGATTTCTACCAGGGTTCGGTCTTTGAGGACGCACCACCGTCGACCAGCGTCCTCCAGGTCTCTGCCACCGATCGAGACTCGGGCCCCAATGGCCGCCTGCTCTACACTTTCCAGGGTGGGGATGATGGCGATGGGGATTTCTACATCGAGCCCACGTCTGGCGTGATCCGCACCCAGCGCCGGCTGGATCGGGAGAACGTGGCCGTGTATAACCTCCGGGCCCTGGCTGTGGACCGGGGGAGTCCAGCGCCCCTCAGTGCCTCCGTGGAAGTCCAGGTGACCGTCTTGGACATTAATGACAACCCTCCAGTGTTTGAGAGGGACGAGCTGGAGCTGTTTGTGGAGGAGAACAGCCCGGTGGGGTCGGTGGTGGCGAGGATTAGTGCCAATGATCCCGATGAAGGCCCCAACGCCCAGATCATGTATCAGATCGTGGAAGGCAACGTGCCCGAGGTCTTCCAGCTGGACCTGCTGAGCGGGGACCTGCGCGCCCTGGTTGAGCTGGATTTTGAGGTCCGGCGCGAGTACGTGCTGGTGGTGCAGGCCACATCGGCCCCACTGGTGAGCCGGGCCACGGTGCACATCCGCCTCCTGGACCAGAATGACAACCCACCCGTGCTGCCAGACTTCCAGATCCTCTTCAACAACTACGTCACCAACAAGTCCAACAGCTTCCCCACTGGTGTGATTGGCCGCATCCCAGCCCACGACCCCGACCTCTCAGATAGCCTCAACTACACCTTCCTGCAGGGCAACGAGCTGCAGCTCCTGCTGTTGGATCCCGTCACAGGGGAGCTGCAGCTCAGCCGGGACCTGGACAACAACCGGCCACTGGAGGCGCTCATGGAGGTGTCTGTTTCCGGTGAGTGGCCGCTGGGGCTCCCACTGGGCCACCTGGGGAGCTGTGGGGACCTGCTAGGGGCCTGCCCAGCCTGCCAGGGCGCATTCGGGCAGGGCCCGGGCAGCACTGTGGGGATTTGTGGCCTCTGGTTGGATGGCTGGATGCTGCGAGCTGGGGGTGTGCTCTCCATCCCGGCCAAGGCCAGGGGAGTGGGAGGGGTACAGCACTGCTTCCCTCAGCAGTTTTGCTGGGAGCAGGCCTGGGCTTCTTCAAGTTCAAGACCAGGGCTCCTTGGTGCTTTCCTCAGCGGGCTGTGGCTCCTGAGTTGTGCTATTAAAACTGTCTCCAGGGTTATCTGAGTCATCTGGTTTGCTTGGTGATGCTATGCAGTCAGCCCCACACCTGTCTGGAAAGATCAGAGGTCACTTGCCCGTCCCATGTGCCAATTAGTTCCCGGGTGGGACCGTTGGAAATTGCCGGATGGGTCCCTGAGTCACCCTGTAATACGGCAGGAGTCACTTCCCTTTGCTGTCTCTTTTCTGTCTCCTCCAGATAATAATAGTTGGGCTATGTTGCTCTCTGTGTGGGAGCGCTTTAAAAAGTGTAGCCGCGTTTGATCTTGGCTTCTGCTCCCGGACATGGGCTTCTCGTTTGGCCTACCTAGGTCCCCGGTGGAGCCAGTGTGGGAAACCAGCTGGCATGCCCTGGGCTGGAGGTGAGCAGAAGATGGAGAAAGTCCCAGCTCAGCTGGCCAAATGCTTGGCAGCAAAGAGTTGGTTCCCGTGTGCAGGAGGGGCCTGTGGGCCTGGGGAGAGGAGGACAAAGGGTGGGTGTGGATTTGGGAGACATGGAAGACAGGAGGATTTGGCAGGGGCATGGGGGATGGGGGAGAACAATAAAGGGACCCCCCAGTGGCTCCTCAAATGGGCCTGCCTGTGGATGTGATAGGCTGGTGTGGGCAGGTGACCTTAATTATGAGACCAAACTACCACCAAGACAGGCTCTGATCTGGGGGTTGTTTGAGTCAATGAGTTGTTTAAACAGTAAATTATTAGGATACGGTATCACTGTGGGAGCCCTGGGAGAATTTAAAAGTTTATTTTCTTACTTGTTTTGTTTCCACAGTTGGCTGTAATTCTTTATATACTAAGGGTAGGTAGCAAAGAGGTTTCAGTTTTCTTGTAAGATCTGGAACTTCCCGTCCCATTTTGAACGGAGGCGATACCTTCAACACAGGTTTTAGTAACACAGTCTGTCTATGGGTAACTGTTTTAGGGTTTGTGAGGTTATGAATGTGTGCAGAGAATACAGAATAACCCTTTAGGGAGAAATGTTAACCAGGGTTATGGATAGTCCGAGCAGTGACAATTAAAAAAAAAAAAGTTTTTTTCCCCTAAATATTCATTTGCATTTTCTTATTTTTTATCTGCTAAATAAAGCAGAGTGGGTGGGGACAGTAGCCTATATAAACATGCTGTGGCAGTTTCATAGCGTTTTGATTTTACACGGGACATGGTGCTTTAGTAGCAACACGTGCATGCTGGGATCAGGGATGTTTTATGTGTCTGGAGCATCAGGAATATGGGCCCCTCTGTGTTGGCCGGATAACAGGGTTTAGGATGTATTTCATTCAGAAGGGGTTAGTTGCTGAGGGGCGCCTCGCCTACCTGGTGGGCCCACAGCCTGGATCACAGTCAAAGGTTGATTGGGGATTCTGTGCTATGTAGTCATCCCAGTGGCGCAGTTCTGGCTTCTGAATCCTATGCAACACACCTCATGTAATCAGGCACTAGGGGCTCATGTGTCAATCCCCGTGTAATAATGATGTCCTTTTACTGGGTATCAAGCAGTTTTATATAGTCTTGTACTTACACTGTCACTTTATCCTCTGGTTACCGGAAGGTGAGTAGTTTTCAGTTGCTGCCCATTTTACAGATGAAGAAACTGAGGCTCAGAGGTGTTAAATAACTTTCTCAGTGCACACAGCCAGGGAGAAGGAGTGCCAGGTGTTGAACCTTGATCCAGACAAAACAAGCCTGCCCCTCACACTTACATGAGAGAAAGTTTTTGAGAAATTAGTTGCTAAGCAGAATTGTGTCTGTGCCGAATCCTCGCTCTGATTTAAAGTAGGCACCTTTGGGTGTCATGTAACCCTCAGACCATTTGACAACGATTTCATGCTCTGAAGAAGCAAATCACTCTAAACTCAAAAATCTGTAATTCCAAACAGCAAAGCACTGTGTAGAAGGAAAACAAAATGAAACAGAAAGATCAGCCCTTTAATTAACCAGGGTCAAATTCTCAGGTTTTATTAGGAAACAATGGGGAGGTTCTGTTGTTTCAAACTCATGCACTGTTTTCAGTGAAATGTTATTGGCTTCCCCGATTTACAGCCATACCCTAAAGTCTCTAATGCATTATTGCCGCCCTGGAGGTGCTGCAGGGGACAGTCCAGGTTAGGTTTTGTGGGAGCCTCGCCAAGTCGGGCTGGGCTGCTGGGAAAGTGCACCTGGGGGCGGTGCCTGGAGTGGAATAGCTGGGAGGAAGGCGGAGGGTGGAGGGCTGTTCCCTTCCGGCCTCACCCCTTGGCGGGCACGGGGCTTCAGCACTGTCATTCCCATGGTGAGTAGACAGTGTTGATGGTTTTATGCAGCCCACCAAAGACAAAACACTACTTGAAAATTTTTGAAATCTGCATATAGACAAATTCAAATGACATTTTGGGAGATGTTCATTTTCCACGCGATGGGTTTTGAATGAGATTTAAATTTCTGTGCGAGGGACTTTTTATTACGAATGTTTATAAAAGCTGTGTCTGAATTTGTCAAAGCCGTTGGCTAATGACCGTTGGGACTCTTGAGCATTGAATAGTTTCTGCAGTCTTTCTAGATGTTGTTCTTTGGGTGATATTGACATTTTTAATCCAACTTGAACATGTGTGTGCCTGTGGGTTTGGAGCCTGAAGCCATGCCTTGCGGAACGTGGCGCTTGGTAGAAAAAGGCCCACGTTTGTGGGTGTTGCGGATCTAGGGATGTGGGAAATGCAGCGTTTGTGGGTGAACATGATTGGCCACTGCGTCGTTCAGACATGTCAGAAAATACTGAAACAGTGAAATAGGCCTGAGTAACCTTTTCACCGTTTACTTTGGTGGAGAGAACCTGGTCTTACATCGTCCAGGCTTGATAAAGTTTTGGAAAGGATTTGCCTAGTTAAATACAGGATATTGTAGGGACGTTTAAATAGGTGATTGCAAACAGGAAAATAGGCGGTGGCCATTGTACCAGGCACTGACTGGGTGAACGGCGTTATGTGCGTTATGTTTGTTTCTGAATTTCGCGGCTTAAACCACTGTATTTGTTGAGCTGGATTCTCTAGCCGCATAAGGATTAGGTGCTTTGGCTGTTAGTTAACCATCTAAGGGCTTCAGTAACTCTGGAAATAGTCACTTGCTGATGTACTGTCAGAAACACCGGCTCAGAAACAAAGGAGTGTTTATTCATTTATTGAGCACCTACTGTGTGCCAGGCCTACTGTCTGCCAAGCCCCGGAGAGCTGTGTGGCCCCGTCCCCCCCTCCCTGGAAGTTGGGTGGAGACAGAATGGATAAATGCATCCCTGGAAGGGGGAACCCGGAGAGGGTCGCTGGGGGGTCTGGTAGGCAGTTAGGGGAAGTTTGGAGCCGAGATCTGGGATGTGTCTGGGTTGCTGATGGGAAGACGGCTCCAGGCAGTGAGCACAGAGGGTTGGGCGTGGCCCACTCAGTGGCCAGGGAGTGTGGGTGGAAGGAGGGGGCGTGTGTGACGTTAGATGGTCAGATGTGGAGGGCACATTGGGGTCAGTCCGCCCTCCGCTGCACGTGCCCGGAGCCCCCCAGGCGCTGCCTGTCCCAGCGCAGTGCATTCTCCTGCTCCTGCAGCAGCCTCGTGAGGTGGAAGGTTCCGTCATCGTTTCCATCTCATCAGGAGGTGAGCCAGGGCACTGGCAGCCCTGGGCTTTGAACCCGAGACGGCGGTTCCTGAGCCATGTTCTCTCAGGCTGTGCTTTCCAGAATAAACTGGCTCTGGGAGCCGGAGGATGCTGGTGAAGGAGGTGTATTTCCTGAGCCGGGAGCCTTGCAGGGGGTCAGCTCTGGGGAAGACCATGAGACCACTTTTGGACCCCAAGCGGCTGGGGCACCTTTGAGATTGTCATGAAGAGAGTGTGCAGCTCTGGGCTGGAGAGAAGAGCGGGGGTCACGGCCGGAGGTGGTCAGTGACCCCTCTGTAAGGGTGTGAGGGCACCAGGGCTCAGGATTGTATGATGAGGACGGCACGCGGGCACAGCCTCCAGGAGCTGAGGCCTGAGCGGCCCATCAGGCAGGAGGACCTGCACGAGGCTGCAGCAGGAGAAACCTGGGGCCGAGGGAGAGTGAGGGTCCCGAAGGGGGTCACCAGCGGCAGTTGGGAGGCCTGAGGACAGACATGTGATTCGGGTTAGCCAAGGGGACGTCCTTGGTGACCTTTGTGAGAGCTGGAGTGGTAGGGGGCTTGGGAGCCCCCCTAAGGAGCGGAGGGCAGGTGCGTGAGGCTCAGGGAAGGCGGGATGGCCATGGGGACGTGGCGGCCTGGGCTGAGCTGAGGGCCAAGACGAGTTAACCAGTGAACGTGCACAACCGTTCCTGCCTGTCCTTGACGACGTGCTTGTGCAGGTGTGGACACTGTCGCCTTTGGGGTCACTGGGCGTGGGGGGCAAGCGTCACTGGCAGCCTGTGTGGCCAACTGAGTGTGGACGGAACTGCAGGATGGGGGCAGGAATGGTAGCTGTTGCTGCTGGTTGAGTCACAGGACCTGTGATGGAGGAGCAGGAGCGTCAGGGGAGGACGGGCAGGGTCCAAGGGTGACCAGGAGGCCAGGAGCCCCATCTCAGGACTGGGCCTGGTGACCTGAGGTCTCCATCGGGCCCCAGCTACCAACTCGGGTGATAGGGAGACTTTAAAACCCAGGGAAACTCACAGGAACGTGAGCCCCTCGGAGGAGGGGTGGTGCTGCAATGCCTTCTGGGAAAGCGACTGGCATTGCTGGTGACTCCAGAACAACATGCAGGCCCTGGAGTCACGGTCGCAAGTCAGCTTAGATGAGGGCTGACACACACCTGCCCGTGTCGATGCCCAAGAGCAGAAGTGTAAGGCACCAATCGGGCACGTGGGTCAGCGTCGCGCCCGGGGCTGTGTCGTGTGGCAGCACTCGGATGGGAACAGAAGTAGATTTTATCACGTGGGGCAGAGCGTGTGGAAAGTATTCCTGAGTGTGGCAGGATTCGTTGGGGGAAATCGTTTTCTGGTTTTTCTTCTTGTCCTGTAACCTGAGCACATAGGTTCAGATGAAAGGCCTAGAATTAAATTCCTGAATATGGGGATGTGGTGTAGTCAACAGCCCCCTTGCTTTCTGTGTTTCGTTTGGGAAGGGTAACCGGGTGAGACCTGAGGAAGTGCTGAAGGGCCGAGGTCCTAGGCTGTAGAAGTCAGCGGGACCACCATTGTGGGGACGACCAGGTCACCCCCTCTACTCTCCCCTGTGGGCCTGGGGCCTGGCACACAGTAGGTGCTCTGCCAATATCTGTGGATTATTTGTGGAACGAGCTAGAAGGGTGCTGGGGTGTTCCACCTGCCAAGGCCACAGGTGGCTGCACTGCCCTCACTTGGGGGGCCAGAGGGAGGCCAGTGCAGGAGACAGGACACCCCCACCAGCCTCCACTGTGCGTTTCTGGGGGGTTTGGCCCCAGGTGAAAGAAATAGGCATTTTTTTAGGAAAACTCCAATGGCTGATTCTCATGCTTTTGCTTCAGCCTAGAACTTGTGGACACCTGGGTGATTGGCTATCCTGTTAGGGTGTGGGCATTCCCAAACTGGGGAAACCCAGCTCCGGCTCTTTATCATTTTAACCACTCTGTGGGTGTCTGTTCTTCTGAAGTCCTGGTTAGAGGCCATGGTTCTTTCTTAAACACACACACTCACACACACGCACACACACGCACACACACACACACGGTGGGACACACTGTGCAGTGTGCTCCTGCTTTGAGGGGCTTAGCTATTGCCCTGGAGTGCTGTTACAACAAGGGGGTGGACATACGTGGCCCAGGGGAGGGAGGCTTCTGGCCCAGTGAGGGGGGGCGCTGCTGGCTTTTCCAGGTCTCACCTCCCCCTTGTCTGCCTCCCCACTGGGCACTTCCACCTGAAACCTGGAGCTGGCCTGGTGGGCCTGCCAGGGACGGGACAGCGTGGTGATCATCACTCTGCTTACGGTACAGGCCTGGAGGGTACCTGTGAGGAACGTGGAAGCCCCACTCACACACCGAGCGGTGCGGAGGGCGGGGGCCCTCGGGGGTGGTGGGTGCCCTCCCCTTGCTGCTCTTACCCAGCCCCATAAGGGTCAGGCAGCAGCTTGAGGCAGAGTCGGGACTCCCCCATGATGGCTGGCTCGGTGCCTCAGTTTCCCCACCAGTGTGGGCTTACAGGCACCTTCTGCTTGGGTGAGGGTGGGTGCCTGCGCTGGAAACCTGCACTAGTGGACTTGGTGGGAGGAGCTGCCCTTCTCTGCCCGCTCCCCCTTTCCCTTCTGCTGTTGGTTGAGCAGTCTGTGAGGGGGTCCGTCCTCTTGCCCTGGCTGAAGGAGGCCTGTCCTGCTCTGTGTCTGTCTGTCCTTCCCCTCCACTCCCCCAGCTTCCAGCATGCCAGGACAGTGAGGCAGCCCTTCAAGGGGTCAGCAGGGGACTCAGGCAGCCAGGACTGTCTCCCTGGACAGAGGGTCTTGGTGCAGTGACCGCCCCCTCCCCGCCTTCTGACCTGGGAGGCAGAGGCCACGGGACTGGCTGGAAGTTGGGACGACATTGTGTCGAAAAAGGCTAGGTTTGGGACTTGTGCGTACCTGCGATCACTGAGGGGGACAGAGTGTGGTCCAGCAGTGGGTGGCCTTGGGGTGCCCTCCTACTGGTAGGTAAGTGGGCCTTGTGTGGTGACCTGCTCTCAGGTGCCGAGGGTGCGTGAGTCCAGCCGGACCCCTGAGCAGTTTTGGACTGGGCCTGGGTGGCTCTGAGGCGCTGAGTCCCAGCCCCTGGCCCACCCTACCTACTGGCCTGCCACACCTGGTCTTCCGCCTGTGTTTCTGTGAAAGGGGAACTCTGAGTCCCTCCGTGCCTTGTGCTGGCTCTGGGGAGCTGGGGAGGGTCGGGCACCCCTTCCTGGCAGAGCACCGTCCTGACACTCTAGTCTTGCCCTCTGCCCTCCTCCTGTCCCCTGTGGCTTTGTGGTCAGGTGGTCAGTGTCTGACCTCTGCAGACCTGGGAGGGCCACAGTGGAGGAGCCTGGCCTCAGAGCCAGATGGTGCATTGGGGGTGGTCACATAAGAGCACTGTCACCACACTTCCCTGGTTTGTGTGTTTCCCAGGCCCCAGGCATGTGCCCAGGGTCTGCTTGCATCATCTTAAATTTCCGAGGACCCCCATTTTACAGACAGGCAAATAAAGTGAGGCTAGAGAGCTCATAATGGCCAGCATAGCCAGGCTCAGACCCTGGTGCCTGCGTGCTCTAACCACTGGGTGACCGGCCCCTTAGTGGATGGCTGAGCCCTGAGAGGGGGAGCCGTGACATCATAGCAGCCCTCGGGGCACAAGTGTGGGGATCCAGGGATGGAAGCTCAGTGCAAGTGACCACGTTGCCTGAAACAGGGCTGAGGGTCACACGTGCATCATGTCAGATTCCACATGGGCGCTCAGCTGCTTTGCCCTTCCCCCTCCTGGTGAGCAGGAGTATGGCCACATTGGGAGAGTTGGGGGCCTGGGGAGCTGTCCCCGAGCCTTTGCAGGGTCTCCCAGGATAGAGGTGCATCATAGGAAACCGGCATGCAGGACCGGTGTACACCAGGTGCAAGGAGGGACTTTTCAGTGGTCAGAGCTAGAGGCGGGGGAGGCGAGCACCGGTGAGCCCCCAGGAGCAGCCTGTGGACTTGCCCCGAATGTGCTCTCCAGCTCCTGGAGCACAGAGTCTGCTGGCCAGGGGGCCGTCTGCCTGCCTTCCCTCCCTCTATCCATCAATCAGGGTTTTTCTTTCTTTTTTAATAGTCTGATTTAGCTGCCAGTTCTGTATCTTCTCCCTCTTTTTAGGCGTTTTAAAATGTCTAATCTAAATGATACTTGGTGAAGGTAAACTAATGGCAACTACTTCATATGAAATCACATGCTGTGTTAGCACTCAGAGATAAGAACTCTCTCACAGGGCAATAAACTTTTATCAGTGAGTTGACTGCTGAAGGAGTGTTTTCATAGAACGAAGTGGTTTAGCTGCCGTTGTCGTCGAGTGGTTTAGCTGCCGTTGTCGTCGTTGTCGTCGTCGGGGACTGTCTCACAGGCCACCACGGTGCCAGCAGCTGTCCTTCGATGCGTTGTGACGGGTCTCCGGTATGGGGGAGAGCATGAGGTTGCACTGGCACCGAAGCCTGGCCCGCCGGTTGCTGATGCTGGTCAAGTCGGCCCCCTCTGGTCTGAGCGTTCCCATGGAAACGGGTGGGGTGGTCATGGCCCAGGACCTGCTCCTGTATCATTCTGCAGGTTAAGGATCAGGACAACAGAAATCCAGCCTAGGGGTCTGGCCGTTACTTGGGAAACTTTTTTCTTGCCAAGTACATTGCAGGTGCTGAGAAATTCTCTCATTAACAAGCTGTTGCAAAATATTTGCAAAGCATATGTCTGTGTGATAAGAGATTAACACCCAGAGTATATAAAGAATGCCTACAACTCAACAATAGGAAAACAAACGATCCGATTAAAAAGTGGGCAAAGGGCTTGATAGATTTGAAGACATAAGATGGCCAACAAGCCCCTGGAAAGGTACTCAGGGTCGCTGATCGATAGGGAAATGCAGATCAGAACCACAGTGAAACACCTCCCACTTTTGGGTGACTATGATCAAAACAAAACAAAGTAACAAGTTTTGGTGAGGATGTGGAAAAATTGGAACGCTCCTGCACCGTTGGGGTGTAAAATGGTGCAGCCGCTGTGGAAAACAGTAGGGTGAGCGGTTCCTCAGAAAATTAGAGACAGAATTACTCTAGGATCCAGGAATGCCACTTCTGGGTGTTACACCCGAAAGAAATAAAAGTGGGGTCACAGACGGATGTTTGCACACCCATGTTCATAGCTGCATGATTCACAACAGCCAAAAGGTGGAAGCAGCTTAAGTGTCCATCGATGGATAAATGGATAAGCATTTATATCCAGTGCTGGGAAAAGGACCGTCTGACACCTGCTACAATACGGATGAACCTTGAGGACATCATGCTCAGTGAGATAAGCCAGGCACAAAAGGACACATAGTGTAGGATTCGCTGAGGTTCCTAGGGGAGTCAGATTCATTGAAACATGAAGTAGAGTGGTGGTCGCCAGGGGCTGGGGAGGGAGAATGGGGGTCAGTGTTTACTGGGGACAGAGTTTCAGGTTTGCAAGATGAAAAGGGTTCTGTGGAAGGATGGTGGAGATGGCTGCACAACAATGAGCTGTGCTCCTGAGAATGACAAAAATGTTAAATTTTTGTGTATATTTCACCACAATAAAAAATCGCTAGCAAAACAAAACCGTTCTGGCCACTCCGGTACTGGCATGTGGGAACAGGTGCCTCTGCCGTGTGGTGTCAGGGACGTTTATCCACCAGGGCTGAGCGCCGAGCCCAGCTCCCTGTCCCGTCCTGCGTCACTGAAGTCACCTGGGCTCAGTCTCCTGAGCATGTCTGAACTCTGTTGGCATCCTGACATCGCGAACAGCGAAAGGGACAGATATGTTAACAAAAATTGTGTTTGGTAAATAGGTAAAATCTCTTTCGGTGTTTAACTATGTATTAGAATCTGCAAAGATGAACATGTACCTTGTTCTAAAAGCCCTGGCTAAGAGAAAAGGTCCTAGGTCCCTGGAGGACCGGGCGTCCCCAGTGCCTTGCAGCCCAGCCCAGCCCAGGAAGGAGCTTGGTTGGTGGCTGGGGGTTCAGGCCAGATGCTGGTGTCTCAGTGGCGGGGCGCGGGGAGGCTGCTGCCCCTCTGTGCAGCTGGTGGGCTCTGCTCTGCCAGCCCCACCTTGCCCTCGGCCCCCTCCCTCCTGACCCATCTTAGGTTCAGTGCCACTTGGTACATGTGCCGGTGCAGGTGTAGGGTTTTTTTTTTTGACATTTTAACACACTTAAGCAATTAGCGGTGATCTCTCTCCTGTTCATTTTTATGGCGATCAAAGTCACACAACATAAAATGAACCATTTTAAAGCGAACAATTCAGTAGCGTTTGGTACATTCACGGTGGTGTGCCACCACCACCTCTGTCTCGTGCTCAAGGATTCCTGTCACCCCCAAAGGAATCCCATACCCACTGTAGTCACGCCCCATTCCCCACCGCCAGCCCCTGGCAGCCACCAGACTGCTCTCTGCCTCGGATGTGCCTGTGCCAGGCCTTTCTGGTCAGCGCCATCGCACACTGTGTGACCTCTTGTGTCTGGCTTCTGTCACCGGCACAGTGTTCTCGACATTCATCACGTGGCTGCGTGTCACTGCTTCCTTCCTGTTTGTGTCGGTCACCCTGGACACGGCCCCACCATGGCCACCAGCATTGCCACCGGACAGGTTGCCTCTGTCCTGGGGTTGTCACCAGACGCACTGGTCAACCTCAGAAAACCAGAGTCTCCCGTGGGCAGTTGGGAGGTGTTGGGGGAAGAGCAGTGCTTTGGGAATATGGGACGCGTTCCTGTTCAGTGACTTTGGCCCAGAGGACGATGCCTGAGAAGGAGTTCCCAGGACCGGGGACGAGGAACACTTAGGACAGTCGTAAATCTGCACTGTTTCTGCCCTGTAACATTACACCTCCTGGGAGAGGCGGTGGCCCTCGTAAGAGTTTCCGGATTCTTCCGTGACACCACACTGTTTTCAGAAGTCACCAATGCTGCCTCCCTGCCATAGGGCAGGGGGCATGGGGTCAGCATGGGAGCTGCCTGAGTCGGGACAAGCAAGCGCCCAGTCCCCACAGGCACGGGTTGCACAGGACGCCCAGTGAGTTGACCTCCATGCAGACACAGCAGTGAATGTGTGGGGACCTCACAGGCGGGGACGGTGCGGAGAGACTTCTCGGAGGTCAGGAGCCAGCTGGGCCTTGGACAGGTCAAACGGAAGGGTAGGGGGAGGGTGGGAGATGGGGCGAGGGGCTAAGCGACCATGAGCCGTCCCAGTTAGGGGCCTGGAAGCTGCAGTGTCACGGGGTTGAGCTCATTGGTGCTGGAGCTCATTGGGCTTCCCCTTGGACGCTGGGGTTTGCGAAGGTCCCGGGGTCTGAGGTCAGGGGTCAGCTGAAGCCCTGTCCTCTGAGGCCTGAGAGGGGCAGCGATCCGGTGGCGGTGGCGTCTTGGGGTTGCTTGTTGCCATCCCGGAGCAGAGCCCCGCTGGGCAGTCCGTGTCTCTCGGTTCCCCTGGAGCTGCGCCTGGGCCTGCGTGGGGAGACTGGAGTGCTGGCTTCCTACCCGACCCAGCCTAACACAAGCTCCCTGTCTGGGCAACTCGGGAAGGTTCTGCTCCACTTGCAGGCCTTTTTAGGCTGCAACCTGGGCTTCGTTCAAGCCTCAGGAAGCCAAAGGACTTGTTACCGGCTGGGTTAGATTCTTTTTGGACAGTTCCTTGAGGTTAGAGACCTGCTGTGTTACTTTCCTGGGGCTGCTCTAACAAAGTTGCACAGACTGGAGACTGGAAACAATAGAAAGTATTCTCTCTCAGTTCTGTGTTAGTTTCCTGGCATCTCTGTAACAAAGTTACACCAGTTGGGAGCTTAAAACAGCAGAAAGTATTCTCTCCCAGTTCTGGAGGCCAGAAATCCCAGGTCAAGGTATTGGCCAGGTGTGGCTCCCTCTGGAGCTAAGTGGGAGGGTCCTTCCCGCCTCTCTCAGCTTCTGGTGGTTCCCAGGGATCCTTGGCTTGTGGTCCCTTCACCCCAATCCTCAGCTCCTTTGTCACGTGACCCTCTCCCTATGTGTGTCTCTGTGTCTCCTCTCCTGTAAGGACTAGTCATATTGTATTAAGGGCCCACCCCATTCCTCTATGACTTCATTTTAATTTATACCTTCATTGCATCTGCAAAGACCCTTTTTCCAAATCAGATCAAGTTCATGGATGCCAGGTGCTAGGACTTCAATTATGTTTTGGGAAGACACAATTCTACCCACCGCAGCACGTGCCTTTGTACTCACGTGTGTAGCTCTGATTTTTTTGTGTTAAATCAGATGACAGAGCTCTGCTCGCCCAGTGGGACCCACCTGAACACCTGAGACACAGCCCTTTTAATGCCATGTGACCCATAGGCGTCCTGCCCCTTTGTTCCCCTCTCTTCCCCTCCAACTCTAATTAGACGGAGTGTGGCCAAGGATGAGGTCCCCTGCTGGTTGTTCACATGGGCCCCTCACTCCCTCATCACTGGGACAGCAGAGTGACATGTGGGCTGGGTGGGCTTGCTCATGCCTCTAGATGTCACTTGGGAAGGAGGAGGTGTCAAATGTGTGTGCAGTCAACAGACTGTCGTTGCATGGGGCCCTCAGGCCTGTTAGGGGATGACAGCACACCCTGCCTTTCCTTTTGTGCCTTAATGCCAAGTGACACAGCTGTGGGAGTCGCCTTTCCAATTCAGCCCTCTCTTCTAAGCCTGGAAAATTCTCTAGTGTGTAACTGAAAGCTCCCTCCCCCCCTTCAAAGAAGAGAGAATGGAAAATATTAAGGGTTATTGTTCTGGGAGGTTTCCTATGCATCCGGCACGTGGCCATCAGAGGTCAGGGGTGTGTGTGTGTGTTGTGTGTGTGCAGGACAGGAAGCCCAGTACAGTTGAGTTATGGCATGCTTGTGTGGGCACCTCACTGTGGAACAAACATGCCTGAGAAAGCAGGATTGGGGGGCGGGCGGTGCATATCAGTGACTCTGGCTGTACCTCCCGGGCAGCGCCACTCACTGCTAAATAGAAAGCGACCGGCACTAGCTGGGGTCTGTTTTCGGGGAAAACCAGGCTGGGGTGACACGCGGCAGGAAGCTGAGGCAGGGTTGGGACAGCTATCTGAATCCCCGGGCTGGCTGGGAAGTCCATTGTGTTTGCAGCAAGAATTCTGTTTTTCCTCTTCTTCTTTCTGTCGCTCATCAGCCTGGCGTTTTCTGAACCAAAAGTGAATTTGCAACACTGAAAACCGGCCCACGCTCCTCCAGGGACCTAACTTGCATCTGGCAGCTCTTTTCTCTGCAGCTAGGGAAACTGAGGCAGTGAGGCCTGGGGACGGGTTCTTGTCGCTCTGTGCCCTGACCCATCGGGCGAGGGCCGACCTCAGCCAGGATGCTCTCGATTCTTCTTCCACGGAACCGGCGAGTCTGTGTCTGGTGCTCTGACGCCGACAATCCCGGTCTCTGGGTCTCTCCCTTATAACTCCTGCTTAAAAAAACAAAAAAGGTGTCCCATGGCTTACCCAGCAGGACACGGGTTTGAGTAGGACTCCATGGGTTTGTGGCAGGTGGATTTGGAAGGAGGGAGGGACCGTGTGGTGGTTAGCGCCACAGCTGCCTGTCACAGCCCTTGGGGTGTTGCCTGTGTCCTGAGAGTTGTTTTAAACGCTGTGCAAACTGGCGGGAGGTGGAGAGCAGGCGCTGTAGTCAGCTGGGCTGAAGGAGCATAGCAGGTAAGGTGGACGTGGAAATCATCCAGGAGGACCAAGGTGCAGAAAACGAGCCTTCGAAAGCCTGTCCTTTCCTGTGGTTTTGTTTTACGAGGTCAAACTTGCAGAAGCGTCCGAGAGTGTCCTCACAAGGGGCCCTGCGTGGCCTGATTCTTTCAGGGAGGGAGACTTTGGTTCCGCCAGCGAGTGACAGGGGTTAAACCAATTCAGTCGTCTGGATTTCTCATTCCTGATGGCAGTCTTGTTCATTGCACGTGTGTGCGTATGTGTGCGTGCATGTGTGCACACGTGCGTGTGTGTGCGTGCATGTATGTTCCTGCATGTGTGTGTGTACATGTTACGGCTCTGTCTGTGACTGTCTAGTTCTGGAACATTTTCATGACCCCAACATTGTGTACCTTTTTTAAACATTTTAAGATTGGATGGTATTTTCCAAACTGAAAAATCAGTATCATTTTTGTTTCATTTTATTGATGTTTGAAGAGATATTGTTGAATCACAAGATTTATCTGTGCCAATGGATCCGGATGGCTTGCTTTCAGCGGAGTGGTGGTCAACTGTCTGGCGGTATGGGGGGCTGGTGTCCACCCTCATCGTCACGGGGCGTGGGGTGGCATGTGCCAGGAGGGCATTGGGGGGCATGAGCTGCAGCCAAGAATGAGGTACACCTGCCTGTCCACAGGGGACGGAGCCTGGAACTTCTGCCCCGAGAGCTGGAAGTGCGACCTTTGGGTTTTGGCCTGCCACCTCTTGGCCAGCACTAGTCACTGTCTGGCCCAGTTTGCCCGGGACCGAGGGGTTGCAGGTTACAGGACTCCAGTGCAAACACTGGGGAAGCCCTGGGCAAAGCAGGCCAGGTTGGTCACCTCACCGTCCCCTGGGCTGACAGTCCCTTTACCATGACTCATGCTGGCCTGCATTCCAGGGGTACTCAGGTGGTGTCGACAGGGCCTGGTCCCTTTTGTCCTAAGTGCCCACCCAGTAACCCACCTGCCTGCAGGCTTTTCTCTCAAAGTGTAGCTCCAACCCCTTCCCCCACCTCTTGCCCCTTACCCTGGGCTGAGCAGGTACGTCTGGGCCTGAGGCTTTAGGCAGCCTTCACATCTTGTTCCTGGATGGAATTCTGCCATTGCCCCCCACCCCAGTGTCCCGTCTCCCACAGCCACAGCCACAGCCACAGCTTCGACAGCACCAGCTCCTGGAGACCTGGCCTGGCCGTGCTGTTGTGTCACCTGGGACCCCTCCTTCGGGGCACTTGCTCATGGGATAAATGCTAGGTGGCAGAATCAAAGTCCCTGTGCCAGCTGCTGCTGTCCCCACTTCCTCCCGGACATTTCAGGTACCCCCCCTCCCCCCATGCTCACTCGGCTCCCCCATCAGCCCTGCTCCGCTCCTCCCGCTGCCCTATTCACCACCTTGTCAAGGCCTTGTCCTTCCCAGCAGCCCCGGGCTAAGTGAGGGCCCTCCTTGTGAACTCCTGGCTCCCACTGGCATCCCAGAGCTTAGCATTCACCCCTGCGGGCCTGCTGTGCCTGGGCGGTGCTGGGGAAGCCAGTCCGCGTGGGTTTTTGCAGAGGGGGCAGTTCAGTACTCTACATAGGAAACTCTTTGTCCAAGGTGTCCTCTACGCTGCCCTGCTTCTAAAGCACAAGTTGTATTCATGAGATGAACCAGCCCGCGTCCATCCAGGAAACGAGCCACTCTCCTTATTTCAAGCAGTGAGGGATTTGATGCAGGGAACTGGGGCCAAAGGTGGAAAGGGGTTGTCTTCTCCCAGAGGGGTCGTCTGTCTCTGGGCCTCGGTCTCTGCCTCTGCACCACACACGGGCGGCCTGATGCTGTCACCTTTTCTGGGCTGTCCGTGCCACCCAGGGGTTGGGTCAGGTCAGCGACTTAGGACATTCCTTTATCACGTAACTCTCCTCACAGGACATCAAGGATTTACAAATGAACCCGTTCCAACCTGGTGCTCCAGGGTGGCGGGGTGGGGGGGGTGTGTGTCCTGTGGGGCTCTGAGGACATGCCTGGCTGAGACCACAGCATGGAGGGTGCCCAGGTGGTTCCCCGCCTCATCGGTCTGGTGAGTGACAACATCCCTCAGTTCTGAAGGTGACGCAGACTTGGGGTGTGGAGTGTGGAGTGGACACCAGGCGACCCAGAGCGGGCTGGGGAGGTGCTCACTGCCAGACTGGAGGACTGGAGGGTGGGTGGGTGGGCGGGTGCAGGCAGGCATCGGGTGGGGCAGGGCTCCAGGGCTTTTCCTGCAGCGACTTGTCCTTACAAACGTGGGCATGACTCAGGCGGCGCCCGGCCGGTGGTTCATGTAGCTGCACAGCCGAGCTGTGAGCCCAGCTCCTCATGCAGCTCTGACTGCCCAGGCGGAGGGACTTCTGGACCTTTTGCTGCTCTTGGTGTTTGTGTGTGTGTGGGGGCAGGGTCCATAGAGTCGGTTACAGTCTTGGGACGTGAGAGGGAGCAGGGAGATTGACTGCTGTCCCTGCCTTCCAGCAGGGATGTGGTGACAATGGATGCCCTGTCACAGCTCCCCAGGACTCGTTCTGATGACTGACAGCCAGAGAGGCGGGGCCTCGGGCCTCCCAGGTCAGAACGTGGAATGGATGGGACACCATGTTTGGATGTCAGGGCGTCTATGTCATAGATAGCAGTTCAGGTGTGGCTTATATAAGTACAGTGTCGTGACCTTGACCCCGTGGTCAGCAGGGTCACCCCTTGACCCTTGGCATTGTCCTCTTGGGGCCTCACTGGGAACTCTGGGGGCCCAGCCAGGTGGGGAAAGATCCTCAGCCAAAGTTAAAGGCAAGTCCAAATTCAAGGACTTGTCCCCGCTGGGGGCTGGGAGGCGAGAGAAATGCAGACATGCCACATAAAGAACGGGAACAAATGACAAATGGGACATGCATCTGGTCTGTGTTGTCCTGGGTGTGTACGAGTAAGTTTCCTGTGGCTCTTAGCCTCTGGGCTCACGTTCCAACCAGCTTTGGTAAGAGCTCTCTGTGCAGGTGACACGGGACGTTAGACTGGACGGAAGGTTGCTGTCATTGAAGTGGGCGCCGTGATGACAATGGGGACGAGCATACATCATAGCAGCCCACAGGCAGCGGCCCCCCCCAGCCGACCTTTGTCCCCGTCTTCTCAGGGGATGTGGCTTGAAGTACTCGGGCTGGGACCTGAGTGCATTGGTGCACCAGCATTTTCCTTAGACATTTTTGTGTCATTGCATCGGATTTCTCAGTGTGGACGAGGACTCGGGCTGACCTGGGGGACCTTGTCGTGCGGGGCGGCCTGCGGGGTCTCTGGTCCCGCTCCCCACATAACAACGCAGGATATGGCGAGGCCAAAAAGGAACACCCACGGAGCCATAGGTAGGGGAGTCACACCACTATATTCTCGCTGGCGGCACTATAGT
This sequence comes from Rhinolophus ferrumequinum, assembly GCF_004115265.2. NCBI lineage: Eukaryota > Metazoa > Chordata > Mammalia > Chiroptera > Rhinolophidae > Rhinolophus > Rhinolophus ferrumequinum. The sequence continues at coordinate 2,836,146 of NC_046293.1, forward strand.
CTCACTGGAGGCTGGATCCACACTGTCCGCAACCCACCATCCTAACTGCAATCCGCTCTTGCTAGCTCAGCCACCATCTCCTTGCTAGCCCCCATTCTCTGCTAGCATAGCCTCGGCAGTTATATGAGTGGCCAATGGCTCTCTGGTTACAGCTGATGGCCAACTAGCCACAGCTGGTGGCCTTCCAATCACAGTTGATGGCCATTTACTACCCGAGCCAGCACCTTTCCACGTGAGGCCGAGAGCCTGGAAACTGCACTCCTGGCTCTGTCCCCACACACCTGAAACACCTTATACAGGACCCTCTGTGGGGGAACTTTATGAACGTGTTTTTTTATCTCCTCGCAGATTTATAGACTGTTTTGCTTAAAGTAAGCGTGGAGGCTGCCTCCCTTGTGTTGTCTGAAAGGTAGCGAGAAAGTTGGTGGTTGGACACTGCCATTCCCTGGCAGTCTCCTCCTCTCTTCCGTCACTGCTGCAGCTCTGGGTCCCAGGTGGTGCTGCAGTGGTGCAGAGACCTGGGTTTGAGTCTCGCTCAGGGAGGCCACTCACTGTTTTAATCGCCTCCTTTACACCCTGTGGGTGACGGGGGATCTGCCCCAGGCTTATGGGATGGCCAAATGCACGAGACCTCACGCTGGACAGGTGAGGTCCCCCACACATGCTCACAGCCCGGGGCAGGAGGACACCTCGTGCCATGCAGGGCCACACAGGGTGCTCTTGGGAGCATAGTGGTCCATCAGGGCCTGGGGGACGCAGACCTTGTGTAATGAGGGAGAGGTGGCCCTGCGTCCTGTGTGAGGATGCGGTGGGCTTGTTTGAATAGTTCCATGGGCGGGCGGGGAACAGAAACCCGCTACTCTGCGGCGCGCAGGGACTGTGCCTGGTCCCCGGGAGGAGGAAGTCACTTGGCCCCGAGCCCTCATCCACGGAGCTGAGTGCAGGGCGCCTGTGGTTAGGCGTGGCCGCCTGGTTTTAACAGCTGTCAAGGCAGCGCCTCACAGGGGTTAGACCACGCTCCCCGTGTGTGTGTCTCACTCCACTTGTCTGTAAACCCAGAGCGTCTGCCTCTAATGGAAGCCCTCCAGGGCAGTGTACTTGCCAAGGGCCTAATACGCGTGGCTGCCATTGTCACTGCTGTTATTGGCATGACACCCGGAGACCCTGGTAGCATGGGGACCACTGGGCTCTGGGCTGGCGTGGGGGCAAGTCTTGTGCAGCTCAGGGGCCCCAGGATGGAAATGGCTGGTTCTTCCCAGCGGCACAGGATGCTAAGCGTGTCATAGCAGAACTGAAATTGCTGACGCCGGGAGGAAAGGGAGAGGAATCGGTCACTCCACAGTTATGTGGCCAGAGGAAGGGCAAGGGGACGCTGCTACTGAATGTCAGGGCTGAACAGTGAGAAGAGCGACAGGCACTTGTGTCTAATCACTGGGGGACGCTGGCAGGGCTGGCAGTGCCAGGACTGCAGGGCGGGCACTGAGAGTGCCCACACGTCAGTGGGAAGGCGTCCCGTCTGCCGTGCCCCTGCCTGGGAGGTGCTCCCGCTGGCCCCTGCCCTCTGCCCGCCCACTCGCCCAGCTCCCCCCACTGTCCGCCCTCAGCGTCACCCCCAGGTGCTTCATTATGCTTTGCTCATTCTAGAAAATTCTGGCAATAGGGAATAGCAAAAAGGAGAAAGCTAGAAATTGCCCCAAATGCCAACCCCAGAGATGGTTCCTGTTGACCTTGTGGTTTGTTTTAGGTCCCAGAGGAAGGTGACGTTCCCAGTTCTCTGCGTTGTGGCAGGTGCATCCCGGTGGCGGGCCGGGGTTGCCATGGTGATGGGTGCTGCCTGGGCTCCCACCTCTGGGGCCCTTGAACGGAAGAGCTGGCCCTTTGTCCAGGGACAGTGGGGGCCCTTTGGCTGCTGTGGGTCTGGCTCACTGTAATTACCTTCAAGGGGAAGCCCCGAGAAGGGGGAGCCTCTTTTCCTGAAATGCTTATGCTCAGGTCCCTCACTTTTAAAAAGTCACGTATTTATTTCACACCGGAAGACCGCAGCTTTTATGGCTTCAGCTTAACAGGCCAGAGATAGACTGAGGACAGCCAGTGGGAGAGCTGCCCTCTCTGCTGGACGCGGAGGGTTCAGAGCTGGCCCAACTCACTGGTTAGAGCCAGCCCTCTGTGAATCTCTTCATTTTCTGTCACCAACTGCCTGGGGACAGATCGCACCAAAAGACATGTTGCCACCTCCCCGCCGCCCACATACACTGCTTCTAGCCCTTTGGCCAGGAGCTGGGCCTCCCTCTCCTCTCTGGCCCGTGTGCTGGACAAGAAGAGTTGCCTTGCCAAGGAGGTGAGAAACGCTGGCTTTGTCACCTGTGCCCCATGAGCCAGGCGTCAGCGCTGAATGGAGGTGGGGGGGGCGCTCTGGGTGCTTCCTGCTTTATTGGACGGGCCACTCACTCAGCCAACAGCCTGCTGTGTGCCGGCTCCCAGTGGGCATGCCGTGATGTCCACCAGTGGTCCCCAGAGAGGTGCCCCAGCCTCAGAGGGCATTCCGTGAGCCAGCTCCCTGAGGCCCCATCTTAGGACCGCCGGAGACTCTCCTTGGTCTCAAGCCCACATTTGCCATCTGTCAGCCCCCAGGGCAGGTGTTCTCCCCGTGGCACTGTTGACTTTCAAAGCTGGGCCATTCTGTGTACTGTAGGACATCGAGCAGCGTCCCTGTCCCGGCATCGCCACATGTCCCCTGGGGGCCTGTCATTCGGACCACGGCCCGAGAGCTGGCCAGCCCTGGGACTGTCAGACAGGGTAACCTTTGACTCCCCCCTACCATAGGCCCTGGTACTAGGAGGCCCTCAGGGACCTTCAGGGGTCCGGTTTGTGTGGCCCAGTGGGATGGGCTCAGGACTGGTTACGTTAGGACAGTACAGAGTGATGAACGTAAGCGGGTTGAGTTGCAGCCCACAGGCCCAGGTGGAGAGGAAGCTGTGTGACCTGGGGTGCCCGTTACCCTCTCTGAGCCCCAGCTTCCTCATCCGTGAAGGAGTGACGCGTACCACTATGCAGATGTCATGAGAACCGTCTCCGTAGGTCCTGTCCCTTTGTCCCTGTGTCTCCTTTGTCCTGTGATGTCTGAGAGCCTGGCTGCACTTGGTCCCCCTGGACTCTAGCCAAGGGCCATGCTGCCCAGTGGGGCATCTGTGTCCTTCTGTCCTCCAGCCCCTCGCCCAGAGCAGGCTCTAGGGACACTTGACTGGGAGTGAACAGGGTGCCAGGCACAGGGACAGGACACCCAGGAGCCCGTTGGCGTTATGATGACGCCTTTAAAATGGAGCAGAGAAGATACCGGACACGGTGTCATCCTGCCAGGGAGGGGAAGCGAAGCCCGGAAGGCCCACTGGCTTCTGGAGCCTTCCCAGGCCATGGGGGTTGCAGTCACGCTCTTAGTGGCACGCGTGCCGTGCTGCAGCACAGCACAGGTGAGCACAGGTGCTGCCGGCCCGGCCGGCCTGCCCTGCCGTCGTTTCGAAGTCCTGGGTTCCCAGACACAGGACCGTCTCAGCCTTTCAAGGCGGTGTCCTCGCACTGCAGGGCTTTCTCAGCTGTACCGTGGGAATGTGCTATCTCTAAACTATTTAACATACTAATTCCTTGAAATCTGGGCATTTCTCAGTTTCAGCCAGGCTGAGACGCCCATGGTCCACCTGCAGGAGAAACGGTTTCTGGAACGGGGCGGCAGGCTGACCACGCACACTGAGCTGCTCTGGTGGGGTCAGTAGTGTTGTTGCCCAAAGGAAGTGGGGTGGAGGGGAGCCACGGTGACCACGTCAGGGACACTGGGAATTCTGCAAGTAAGCAGGCCCTTTAGGGAGAGGAGGGAGGGACCCATGTGTGTGAGAAATGCCACACAACAAAGGCTCTTCCAGGAGGGCCTGGCTCCGCAGGCCACAGGGCCTGGGGGAGGGTGACCTGTGAGTCAGCAGATGACAAGAGGACAGAGAGAAAGCAGAGCCACCTGCTACTCTGACTCCCCCATTCCAGACAGGCAGCCCTCCCCCAGGGTTGTGGAGGGCTCTGCGCACGTCCCAGCAGCCCCTTGAGGAGTTCCCACGCCTGAGGGCTGAGTCTGAAAGGGGCTCCTGGCTGACAGGTGCTTGGGGAAGGCCCAGGCCAGGCCCCGGGCTGGGCAGTGACAGCAGGCAGGGTGACAGGGCACTCGGTGTGTGCCACCACCAGCACAGTGCGTCCACCAAGGAGCCCACAGCTTGGGGACGGGCACAGACAGACATTCATAAGAAGTGTTAAAGCAGAAGATGGATGCTGGGAGATGGACGTGTCCATTTCTTCATTGGGGAGGGCAGCCCTTCTTTACTGGACACCCACGGTGTGCTGGGCTGTGTGAGGTTCTGGGGACATGGCAGTAAAGCCAGCAGGCCTCATGCCACCCGCACGGTGCTTACCCTGTAGTACAGACCCCCTGCCTGACTAAACGGGCTCCTGGCCCTCCAGGTGAGGCATCAGGTGACACAATCAGCCAATTTGGGGGCAAGGATGACCCAGATTGCAGCCTCTGAAGCCTGGGTGGTGGGCAAGGATCAGGGAGAAGAGTCGGGGACAGGTCCCTGGACTGGGGGGCTGATCAGCCTGGCTAGGGGTGGCGTGGGGAGGAATGGCTGGAGGGGATCTGCTCTCACACTGCCGCCCCCCAGGGCCCCACAGGAGGCTGGTGAATGAGAGGTGCAGGTGGCAGCCAGTGCCAGCCCTGCGCTCGGTACTGGGTGGGGCTCTCAGCATAGGGAACCCCCCCAGCCACCCTGGAGAAGTGGACGATGTTTGCCCACTGAAGGGGAGCCAGTTCCCCAGGTTCCCCTCAGACTGCAGCAGGCACTGGGGGGCTGGATAGAACCCCGCCACCCCCCGCGACTGTGGACGCCTGGCTGCTACCCTGACGAACTCCACTGGTTCCGATTTTCATACATTTGGGGGAAAAGCGCTTGCTGTGCATGCACTGTGCGTCCAAGCAATGCGGATGGCCGGCGGCAGGAAGGGACCTCTCCACGCAGTCCTGTTCCCCATTGCGTGGCGTCTTTCCAGAGACGTCTCAGTGTCAGTTCACATGGTGATGGTGGCACAGAGGACTCAGAATCAGAAGTCAGCTCCTGACCTTGCCTGTCTGTACACTGTCAGCTCAGCCCTGGGCTGTCCTGGGGGGCCATGTGCCCAAAGACTGTTGCAGAACTGAAATGTGGGATGTCCTAGAAGCTTCCCCTTGAAGAAGTGGTCTTGAAAATGGGTGATAGTTCCAGGAGGTGAGACACCTCTCTGGACTTGCTAGGACTTGGGTGGGGGCGGGCAGAGGGGACCCGTGGTGACCCCTGGCTACCTGGACCCTTGCTCGTCTCTGATGTGTGAAGGGGGCCTGGTCTCAGGACAGAGGGAGGGGTTGAGTCAGTTTGGGAAACGGAGGGGAGCACAGTTAGTCTGAGGAGGAAGGCCGGGCCTCCCCCTTCCGGCCTCCCGGCTGGCAGGGCTGCTGCTCACGCAGGTGCCAGGTGGGCAAGGCGTGCTTGGAGCGCCGTGTCAGACGCTGTCCCTGGTGCTTGGCCACCGTGCTGTGCAGATGGCAGATCTTTCCAGAACCCGCAGTGAGTCAGCAGTGCCTTTGGGGGGTGGGGAGAGGGAAGGATGGGTGGAATCGATTTATTTTACTTTTTAAAAATCCTTAAGAATCTTATTAGTCAAAAAAGTTAAAACAACCTTATGAAAGTCACGTAATCAGAAGTGCATAAAGTAGGGAAGCAACATGCTCTGCGTCTTCTGTGGGCTTAAACATAGATAGCATCCCTTCTTCCGTTTCCCCGTCCACCCCCAAGTACGGCTTGCTCTTTTAAAATAACCCTCACGAACTTCCCAGCGTGTGAATATCTACTTTGCTCGTTTAATCACTGTCACATTTGCCGTTGTCTGGGTGTCATGTGATGTATTCAGCCGACTCCCTCTTACACGCTTGTGTCCGGATTCTCTTTTTTCATAGAGTCAGTGAACATTGGAGGGGTGTGTGTGTGCGTTTAACGTTTGAAGTCATTCTGAAGAATGAATTCCCAGAAGTGAAATTACTGGTGCTGATAACCTTGGAATATGATATAACTTTATATTCTGATAACCTTGGTCAAATTGCCTGTGGGAAGTTGGTGCTAGTTTATCCTAGAACGAGCAGTGCACAAACATCTTCCTTTTTTGATTGGCGTGTCTTCCCTTAGGGAAAGTGAACAGCTTTTCATCTGTGTCCCACGTTCCTGTTTCCTCTGTGAATTGTCAATCTACTTTTTCCGTTAGATGGCTTATCTTTTATTGATGTACATTTCTTCTTTATATATTTATAATATATTTTTATATATTTTTGGCTTGTTGCAAACTTTTTTGTAATTTTGATTTTTTTCTTTTAACTCCATGGCATCTTTTTAATTCAGTGGTATGAGTATTAAATATTTTAGTCGTGGAAACTCGATCGTTTTCATTTATGGCCTCTGTGGGCCTCTTTGAGCCCCAGTTTCTGTTCTTTAACGTGTGGACAGTCCCACTGACCTCACAGGGTTGTTTGAGCATGAAATGAAGGAATGGGGTCTAGTGATCAGCCGGTCAGCCGGCCTCCGGCCCCTTGGGTATTTCTTGCAGGGAACTGACCGCAGCCGGTTGACTTTGCTGTCACTGGGACTCTCCAGCGGTGAGCACTGGTGGCTCCACCACCACGGGGCAATGGAGGGAAAGGGAGCCCCGGGCTGAGACTGTTGTGAATAATGTCCCCACCGGACAGACAGTCATTAGGAAGCAGACGCAGCTCCTGTCCTGCCGGCTGCCGGCGTGGTGTCCTCTCAGCTGCCCCAGGACACCTGGCATGAAAGGGTCCCTGGAAGCAGGTCTGTATCCCCCTCACAGGCTCCAGCAGACCTGGCTGGAGTCAGGCGGCAGAAAGCCTCTGGTGACTGACCACCCTGACAGGCTGGATTCCTGGGTGCAGGGCACTGCTCCCAGGGGAGCAGGCTCGGAACCGACAGGTTGTTAGGTCCTCTCCCTGCAAGCGCCGGAGGCCTCCCTCCCTGCAAAGCCACTGACAGCCATCAGGAGAGAGCCTGTGGAGTGGGTGGGGACAGAGATGGGGGCGTGGCCTGGAGTTGCCCTTGGAGTCCAGCCTGACTAGTGCCCTGGGGGTGTGGGGAGGCCCTTGACCTCCCAGGTGTACACTCCTGTGCAGCTCATGCTGCCCGGGGAGTAGTTCAGTCAGTCGTTCCTGTACTTCCTCTTCTGGAGCGTGCCTCTCTCACACACATCTTGCTCCTGGTTTTGGCCCAGGATGCTCAGTGTTCAGTGTGAAGCGGGAAAACATCAGAGCGAAGCAGCAGAACATGGGGCTGTGATTGTGGGGTTTGGGTATCACTTACCTGATGACTCTGGCTTTGTCACTTGACCTCTTGGAACCTTGATTTCCTCATGTGACAAACGGGGAGGGGTTGTCCCTACTTCATCGGTGTTTGTAAAACCCCCAGCAAGGCACTGACCCTGCCATCTGGGCTCCAGAAGTTTTCCTCGTCACTAGTGGCTTCAGTAGCTAATTTCCCAATAAAATGTCCTGTGTTCTCTAGAGTGGTTTTCTGAGTAGTTGATAAAATATGTGATGAGCTTCCCCTGCTCCTTTAGGATAAGCGGGGACCACACATGCCTCCCGGGGCAACTCCTGGAATGAGAGAGGTGTGATTGCTCCTCATTTTCTCTCCAAGTTAAGGAAGCTCCTGATTGTGCCAGAGGATTAAAAAAACATTCACCAGTTCTTTTCGGGAGCTACTCTCTGAGTTAATGGAAATATGCGATCAGTTTTTTCTCATCGGAGATGTTCACATATCAAAGGAGGCTGTTTGATCTTAAAAACAACAGTTTAGTCCTGCCCTTCTCGGGTGGTCTCAGAACCATAAGTATGTGACATGTGAATGGACGGGTTTTAAGCCCTGCCTGGCCACCTCCCGCCCAGTATGCACACGGGGTCCGCCCTGCTGTGTAATGGGGGGACGGTGGTCATGAGCCCGTCGCTGGGACAATTTCCAGTCGTGTTCCAACAGCAGGCTCTCTGGGGACAGGTTGGTGAGTTTCATTCTGCACTTGGAGGCCACAAGCCACCCAGAATATACATTGGGTATCGTTATGAAGTACACTCCAGGAAAAATGGCAGCCCACGAAGGGCCGCAGAGCCCTTGTTTTAAATCCCCCCAAAGATCAAACAGCACAGGTGTGGGCCCGCTCAACCTCTGTTCTTTTGTGACAAGTGATGGGCGTCATTTACGCCCCCTTTAGAAGCTGGGATCCGCGTCATTTTGGCGGTGGCCTTTGTGCTGGGCTCCTATTCAGCCCGCCCCATCATCTGAATAAGCCGCCACTGTCATTGTCCCCGAGGTTACTCATCAACTGCCTGCCGGCCCGCCCGCCTGCAAGGGGCTGCCCGTTTCCATGGTTACCGCCTCCACTGTAAATGTGATCCCAGAGCCTTGGGGGAGGGGCTGCAGCACCTCCATATAAAAGGGCCTCTCCATTCGGCCGGTGAAACCCTGCACCGGGGGTTTGCTCACGTTATGGAGAGCTTGCCTTGTGTCCGTTGTGTCCCTTGGGGGCTGTGAGCCCAGTTTTCCTGTTAGAGCAGCACTAGGAGGGCTGGCCAGGCTGTGGGCTGTGGGAGAGGGCCTGGGGTGGGGTTACAGCAGGAGAGACTGGGTCCCGTGGGAGATAGGCATCCTGGGGGCCCGGGGCGTTCTGGGGGAGCCGGGACTGGCCTTTGGCTTTGGGGAGGGGATTTGCAGACAGTGGAGGGTGTAAGAGGGAAGCTGGCAGAGCCATTGGCACCTGGCAGCCTGGGGTTCTGAGAGGCGAGGGTGGAGGATGCTGGGAGATGCCCAGGCAAGGGTGGACGGACCAGGGGCGCAGTAGGAAGCGAATTCGATTCAGTTTTCAAAGTGCCTGCAGATTATTCCGTAGTGGAGGGTATCGAGGAGGCCTGGGTATGCCCCATTTGTGGCTGTTACAACAAAGTAGTGACTCTTTCTCGGTACCGAAGGGTTTGGGTGCGCGTGCCAAGGCTGCTTGAAAACAGTTGTGTAGAAGTGGATTTGCTGCATCCAAGGATGCGGGGTGTTTACCTTTTGGTCAAATTACCAAATTGTCTTCTAAAAAGCACATGCCTAGTTGACATTCTTGTCGGCGGGCTCCGAAATTTGTTAATCTCTCCTCCCGAAGCTTGATGTTATCATTGTCTAAAATGTTTGCCAATCTGATGGGTAAAAATAGTCCATTGTTTAGTTTTCACCATTCTCTGATTCCTTTGAGGTGGGGCTTCTTTTCAAATGCTTATTGGCCGTTTGTGTTTCTTCTACGGCCTGCCAATTCCTACTCTGTCTCTAGCTGGTTTCTGGTTTGGAGTTTAGCATTCCCGACCCCAGGATCTTAAGTGTCCCACGTTTTAATTTAATGTTTCTTACAGTCTTACCTTCCGGTCATGTATGGCTCTTTAATTTATTGTGTTAATTTTGGGGGTCATGGTGTGTGGTAAAGCTTTAGCTTTTCCGGTTGTCTCAATGCCTTTTATTTGCAGAATCTGTCCCCCTCTCTTTGAGATGCCACCTTTGTCACAAACTACGGAGGAAATGTCTCTCACTCTCCCAAGTAACTGTTCCGACCCCACACCACTGCACCTTTTCATTACTATGTAGTACCTCGTAGCTTGTTCTGAAAGCTAGACAAGCATGTTCTCTTCCATTGTTCTTTTTTATAATTTTCTTGGGCTGTTCTTATGGATTTTCTCTTCTAAAGTAATAAATTCTTTATAAAGGTCTGTTATATTTTTTAAAAATTCCATAGGAATTTTGGTGAGAAGTATTGTATTTATGGATTACTTTTTGTAGTGGGTTGAATAGTGGCCCTCCCCCAAAGAAATCTACCCAGTGCCTGCAGATATGACCTTCATTAGAAAAGGGGTTTTTGCAGAGATAGGTAAGCTAGGGATCTCAAGAGGAGATGATCTCAAATTGGGGGCACTAAATCCAGTGACAAGTCCTAAAAAAAGAAGACAAAGAGAGAAGGACATGTGAAGACTTCGGCAGAAATTGGGATGATACAGCCTGAAACCAAGGACCTCCAAGGACTGCTGGCCACACCAAAAGCTGGGAAGAGGCAGGTTCTCCTTCAGAGCCTCCAGAAGAAACCATTTGTGCCGAGCCAACCCATTGGTTTCAGACTTCTGGCCCCCACCACTGTAACAGAATAATTTTCCATTGTCTTATGCCACCCAGTTTGTGGTGATTTGTTAGAGCAGCTCCAGGGAACTAATACACCTTGGAAGTGATATCTTTGCAATATTGTTTTTCTCTCTAGAAACATGGTATGTTTCTTCATTTCTTAGAGTCATCTTTTATGCGCTGTAGTAAAATTAATCCCGTTCTCCACATACAGATTTCATTTTAGGCTTATTTCTAGGGATTTTATGGGTTTTGTTGACGTCGTAAAAAGGACTCTTGTTTTCAATTACATCTTTTAACTGGCTCTTGCTGGATGTTGACAAGTAATGAATTTTTGTCTGTTGATTTTGCATCCAGCCACTTCTTAAGCTGTCTTAATTAAAATAATTTTTTAATTGATTTCTCCAGGAGAGCTGTCATATTGACTCCAAATAACATAGGTTTTGTTCCTTTCAGCTATTTTCCCTTTCTCTTTTTCTCCCCTGTCTTTGTTTGTGGACAAGTGGATTTCACCCTCTCGGACCCAGTGCAGCCCCTGCTCGTTTGTGCACCAGCAGGATTAGGGTCTCCTGGGCTCACTCTGCACCGGAGACCTGTGGTGGCACTAGTTGTTGGCAAGGAGGTAGCTCACTTCTGGCAGCTTGTGAAAATTTATGTTATTCATTCACTCAATCAGTATTCATTTAGTATCTTCTATTTGCCAGACATAGATGCTGAGTGTGCAACACCGTACACACGTGTGCTGTTAGGTTGGTGCAAAAGTAATTGCGGTTTTTGCAATTCTTTTTAACCTTTTAAAGTACAATTACTTGTGCACCAACCTAACAGCAGTCTTAGCCCATGCAGGAAAGCAAGGAAGAAACAGATAGAAACCTAATGCTGCTGTTATTATAAATAACATAATATATGAATAAGAACACTGCTGTTATTCACAGATGCTATGGTTACATACAAGAAAAATCCAAAAAAACCATTCAAATAAATGATTAAAATTATGTCAGTTCGTAGGGTTGCTGGATACTTGGGTAATATACAAAGTCAAATGTGTTTCTGTACACCAGCAGTAAATGGGAAATGAAATGAGATATGTTATTTTTAATAGCATAACAAGATCAAATCACCAGAAATAATTACAATAAAAGATGGGCATAAAACTATAAAACCTGATTGTGAGAAATTCAGGAAAACCTAAACAACTGTTCATGGATGAGAAGACTCAATATAATAAAGATGTCATTTCTCCCCTGACTGTTGTATAGATTCAGTGTAATACTAACCAAAACCCACAGATTTTTAGGGGAAATTGAAAAGACTGACAAACTGATTCTAAACTTTACATGTAAATACATATAAAATTTATATGTAAAAACATGTACGTTTACATGTATAAATACATGTTAATGTACATATATTTTATATGTATACAAAATTATATGTAAATTTTATATGTAAATAAAATTGGCCAGGAAGAGCCAAGGCAAGGTGGGAGGACATGTCTACCAGGAGCCGCGGGGGTACCAGATGGGCCAGTGGAATCTACTAGAGAGCCCAGAAAACAGACTCCGTGTGTTTAAAAGTGTAAAACATCAAGTAATAAGGAATAAAGACGTCATAGGTCATACACTTGATGACGATGGCTCTGTACTTGTCTTTTTTTTTTTTTTCTGAATATGCTTCATTCTGAATATCCTCTTTTGACGTGTCTTGTAGTTTACTAATCTTCTTATCTGCTGGGCCTAATCTATTCTTAAACCCATCTAAAACCGGCAGGTCCCGTTCCCAAGGGTGAGGGTCCTGTGAGGTGGTTGTGAGTGGTTCTCCCAGGCACCTGGACACCCAGAGGTCAGGTCACCTCCGCGCCCAGTTTATCGCTCTGTCCCTGAACAGGTGCTCGGGCCCAGCAAACTTTCTAGATGGGCCACTCTGTCCCTGTGGGCAAGAGAGAAATGTACACAGACACAGATGAGGGTTTGCCCCTGGTGGTGGCACCCAGTAGGCCCCGGGGCTGGACAGGATTTGGTTTCGCCTGTTCTATCATATACTGTTTTTCCCCCAGAGAAATGTTCAATGTTTTCTTGTTTATTATATCTACCTTTTAATCCTACATCCTATTACTGAGAGCTATTTCTAATCCGGAAGAAAGTACATAAAGGAAGGAAGGACACAAGTTACTGGCTTTGAAAATCAAGGGGTCAGTTATATGGAAAAGAGAAGCAAAGAGGTAATTTTTGTCCATAGTTGGGGTTAGGCCAGGAAGCCTTTGTACTGGGAATTGAAACAGGACTGAGTTTCTGAGCGAAAATTACATACCCTCCCTGTTGTTTCTTTATATCTGAAGTCTGACAATTTAATTCGCTAACATCCTACAAAAAGCGCTACACACCTCATTGCTGAATATCACTACGGTCACCTTCGAAGGACTCCCCTTGGGAAGCTATGCACCAACACCAGTGCCTAGTCCACCCTTTAAAGCCATTTTGGAACTCTTTTTCTGGAATGGCCATCAGAGCCGTCATCATATTACCCTTGATGTCCTGAATGTCATCTAAATGCCTTCCTGTCAATATTTCCTTTATCTTCAGGTAAGGAAAGAAGTCATTGGGGGCCAGATCAGGTGAGTAGGGAGGGTGTTCCAATACAGTTATTTGTTTACTGGTTAAAAACTCCCTCACAGACAGTGCTGTGTGAGCTGGTGCATTGTCGTGATGCAAGAGCCATGAATTGTTGGCAAAAAGTTCAGGTTGTCTTACTTTTTCATGCAGCCTTTTCAGCACTTCCAAACGGTAAACTTGGTTAACTGTCCAGTTGGCACAAATTCATAATGAATAATGCCTCTGATATCAAAAAAGGTTAGCAACATCATTGCAAGAAGTTCGTGAACTTAATTGTCAGACTGGTAAATGATGCATGAACATATAGCTGAGACCATGGATGGCCAACACATTTTAAAGGAGAATTTTATAATGAGAAGTGGTACTTCCGTTTTGAAACAACACTAGCCTTTGAGCCTGGACATCTGTCTACAGCACCAGGCACATTGGCCAGCATCATTCCTGGATTGAAGAGGGGGGCCTGCGCCCCTGGATCTGCCTGGAGCCTGGGGAGTGTCTTGGAGTGGACGTCAGGCTTTGGCCATCGTGGATCAGGTGGCTTGACCATCCCCTTCTCTTCCCTCAGCCTCTGCCCACCTGGTGTCGTGACAATTGGTCCCTGTGTGCGTTTTAACTCAGCCTTGCCTCACTTCCCTGCAGTTAACACAAATAATAGAGTGACTTACATTTTCTCCTTTTTGCTAGTTTACAAGAAAAACTTAAAAATCAAAACTTTCAGGCTGGGTTTCTTTAGTTCAGTGGTTCTCAAATGCGGGTGAGCTCAAATGTCTCCCCTCGCTCCCCCAGGAGACATTTGACAATGTCTGGAAATGTTTTGGCTGTCAAAATGTGTATGGGGGTGGGGGGTGTTACTGGTATCTCCTAGCGGCCAGTGTCCTTCAATGCAGGGGAGAGTCCCGGGCAGCAAAGAGTGATAAGCTCAAATGCCTCTGGTGTCGGGGTGGGGAAACCCTGCTTCAGGGGATGTGCGAGCGTGGATTGTCGTCTTGCGCTGCTGGCTGTGCGTGTCCAACTTGGCTCCAGGGTTTTGAACTTACTGGAAGAGCAAACCCCTTCATGAGGCAGTGGGGCGTGGCGGGCAGCAGGGGCCCAGGGGCCCACTGTCCCTGGACAGACATGGGTTTGCATTTTGGCATGTCATTAACCAGCTAAGTGACCGTGGGCAAGTCACTTAACCACCTGACCCTCTGAGGCTTGGTCTATAAAAACAAGGAAAATGAAACCTGCCCCGTAGGATCCCATGGAGAGCTCGGATGAAATACAGGGTGCTGAGGCAGGCCAGGCTGGGCCTAGGGCGGGGTGGGGAGGACGGAAGCGAACCGGGGACTGTCTGTGCCTGAGGACTGCCAGATGCGGCACCTGCAGGAGTTTGGTGTGGATTTTTTGGGTGTTTCCAAAGTGAACTCCAGCCCCCCATGTCTGCAGGCTGCAGCAGGTGCCCTAAAAGTGGCCAAGGGAGGGAGGCCAGCCGGTGTTCCTTGTGTTTGGTTCATTCCCTTCAGGTCGTGTCTCAGAGGTATTTTTTGAGTGAAATTGATTTGTAGGACTGTTTCTCTCTGAGTCCCCAAATGATGGAGGGGACTTTTGAATGAGTGCCAGGATCGTGACTTGTGAGACCGAAGAATGGAAACACGGACCCAGGAGAGACAAAGAGTTTTAAAAAGAGGATAGTTCATTGAAGGCAAAGGGTCAGAGCTCCCTAGTGGAAGGGGGTCCCGAATGGGGGTTCCCGTGACTGAGGCAAAAGCTCTTACTTTTATACCTTCCCTTGCCTGTTTGGGGAAGGGGAGCTGATGCCTTTTAATGGAATTCGTCTACCAGGTTTGCTCTGTTAGTCGATCCTAAAGGGATTAGCAAAATAACCTATTCCTATCTATCAGATCTGCTCCGTTTGTCAGGCCAAAAGGAATTCTATGATTAACATCAAGGTGCTGTTACATGTTGTGCTGGAGCGAAGGAGTGATTTCAAAACCTGGAGTTTTAGGATATGGCTGTCTTTTGTTTATTCCACCAGGGACCTCCTTGTCTACCTAGCAACGTACTAACGAACCTGTCTCAAAATGATTATGGCTCTCGAGTGCACAGGTGAGCACCTGACTTGTCTCTCACTGTGACATGAAACGTTTAGACTGAGAACAAGAGCACTTGGATGGAGGCTGTAGGGAGAGTGTTTCAGGCGCCCAGATCGGTGAAAACCTGGAACGTCTTTCTTGGCTCCCGTCCCATCTCCTCCCGGCTGGAGGAGCCCAGGACCCTGAGTGTGCTCCAGTGGACATGCAGTGTGACTCTGAAAGCAGTCTCTAGAACCGTCTCATTTGGCCTGGTCACCACTGCTAGCGGTAGGGGATGGGTCTGGGGGCGGAGAGCAGGGGAAGGGCTGGCCTTCCCACCCACCCAGCCTGGCAGCGCTAGGTCTGCGTCTGCACTTCCAGCCTCCACAACCTGGTGTCCTTGGGACCTGGAGGACACACGGTACAGGAAACATGAGCATTTCTGGGTACAGACTGAAAGCTGCTCTCGGACTTGTGGGAGAGAAACGCAGCCCCGCAGCCCTGCCCCAAGCACTGGCTCCTGCGGCGCCTCTCTGAATTCAGGGAGGATTTGCAGAGGCCGGGGCGCCTGGACCTCGGCCTCCCTTCTGCGCTGTGAGCCAGCCCCTCACGGTGGTGCCGATGGTGGAGGGGATAAGTCAGGTCCGGCTCTGCCCTTAGCCGGAGCTGTGGGAAAGCAGTTAATAGTTACAAGTGCCTTGTCACAAACTCTCCCGTCCCCTTTGCCACGGGGCCAGGAAGAGGTAACCCCAGATAATGACTGGCTGGCACTTTGCATGGTGAGCACTGGAGGAATTGAGGATAACAGCAATTTGTTGTCAATTTCAAGCAAAGAAAAAGCACTTGGGCCTCTTAAGACTGGTCACAAACTCAGTAATTATTCACATCAGCGGAACTAAATTCCTGGCAGTTATTTTTAGGTCAGGGTGTATAACCAGTGGGAGGGCAGCCTGGCCCTGGCTGTGGGGTGTGGGTACTTCTGGGGACTCGAGCTGGTTTATCCCTCCTGCCACCGTGACCCCAAATGCCCATTGCTAAAGAGAGCTTCTGCGGTGCAAAGGAGGAGTTTCTGGAAGCTGTTTCTAGAAATGTTCCCGCTGGGGGGCTGGAGGAGGCGTTTGTTCCCTGTGTCCTTCAGCGCCGTGTGCGGGGCTGTCCTGGGCTTCTCCCAGCCCTGCACTGAGCCCCGTCCTGGCGCCTTTCTCTGCACACCTGCCCTTTTGAAGTGCTGGCTGTGGGCTCCGTGATGAAAGCCACACTCCCCGTCATGCAGGGTCTCTGGTCCCACTCGCGCTCTCGGTGGGTGGACACAGAGTATGGCGAGGCCAAAAAGGAACCCCCACGGAGCCATAGATAGGGGAGTCATACCACTATATCCTCCCTGGCGGCTGGGCCCGAGATACAAGAAGCAGGCGCCACACGATCCGCAATCCACCGTCCGCCGCCTGCTTCTCTGCCAACCAACCTCACTTGCTAACTGTGCTCCACGCTTCCTAGCTCAGCCACAGCAGTTACATCACTGGCCAATGGCTCACTGGTTACAGCAGATGGCCACCTAGTCACAGCTGATGGCCGTCTACTACCCGAGCCAGCACCTTTCCATGTGAGGCCGAGAGCCTGGAAACTGCTCTCTGGGGCTCTGTCCCCACACCCCCCTAACAGTCCCATTGGGTCCACACACATGGGCACACACGTGGGCACACACATGGGCACACACGTGGACACACACGTGGACACACACGTGGGCACACGAGTCACTGGTGCCTCTGTGGATGCTCCTCGTCGCACACGTTGGCTCGGCAGCCATGTCTCCCGGACACAACCTGGTGCTTCAGCATCCCAGGACGTCCCCATGTCCCCGCCGGCCACCGTGGCCCTTGAGGCCGAGTGGGGAGGGCGTGGGCCTACAGAACAGCTCCACAGTGAGTGTCTCGGAATGAGGGTATCCACAGCTTCCACTGTCATCAAGTGCAGGGACATAATAGGGACGGGTTCCAGCCTTGACCACAGGCTGACCACAAGCCTTCGCAGCTGTTCTTCCTACCTGCAGTGCCCCGGTCCTACTGCAGCTGGAGCTCAGGGCAGGCGTTTCCCCCAACCTTCAGTCAGCACCCTGACACCCCTTACCCATACCCCCTCACTCTCACCCCAACACCCCTCCCCCATACTCTCACTCTCACCCTGACACTGCTCCCCACACCCCCGACACCCCTCCCCCATACTCCTGACACCCCTCTCCACTCCCCCTGACACCCCTCACCCCGACACCCCTCCCTCACACCCCCTGACACCCCTCTCCCACCCCAACTCTCACCCTGACACCCCTCCCCCACACTCACCCCCACTCTCACCCTGACACCCCTCCCCCACACCCCCTGACACCCTCCCCACTCCCCCTGACACCCCTCACCCCGACACCCCTCCCTCACACCCCCTGACACCCTCCACTCTCACCCTGACACCCCTCCCTCACACCCCCTGACACTCCTCCCCCACACCCCCTGACACCCCTCCCCCACACCCCCACCCTGATACCCCTCCCCCACACCCCCTGACACCCTCCACTCTCACCCTGACACCCCTCCCCCACACCCCCTGACACCCCTCCCCCACACCCCCACCCTGATACCCCTCCCCCACACCCCCTGACACCCTCCACTCTCACCCTGACACCCCTCCCCCACACCCCCTGACACCCCTCCCCCACACTCCCTGACACCCCTCCCCCACGCCCCCTGACACCCCTCCCCCACACCCCCTGACACTCCTCCCCCACACCCCCTGACACCCCTCCCCCACACCCCCACCCTGACACCCCTCCCCCACTCACCCTGACACCCCTCCCCCACACTCCCTGACACCCCTCCCCCACTCACCCTGACACCCCTCCGTCACACCCCCTGACACTCCTCCCCCACACCCCCTGACACCCCTCCCCCACACCCCCACCCTGATACCCCTCCCCCACACCCCCTGACAGCCTCCACTCTCACCCTGACACCCCTCCCCCACTCCCCCTGACACCCCTCCCCCACACTCCCTGACACCCCTCCCCCACTCCCCCTGACACCCCTCCCCCACTCCCCCTGACACCCCTCCCCCACACCCCCCGCCCTCACCCCGACACCCCTCCTTGGCACTTTCCACATTGTGATTGTGGCCCTGTCACCCCCGCCTGGCTGAGGATGCCTTGAGAGCCAGACGGGGCTCTTCGCTTGGCATCTCTAGATCTGGATCTGGCACACCGAGCCGCGCGCGTTTGCTGAATTAATGGGTGATGACAATTTTAATTAGCCCCTTTGAGTTTAGGTTGCTGATTGGATCTTTAAAAGACGTATCATACCAAATCATTTTTCGTTCTAAATGAGTTGTAACTGTAGTCAGCTCCGGCATCCTGTGCGGACTTACATCCTTCTCAGGCCCCTTGGGGTACTTCAGAGGAACTCCAATTTGTTACATCTAAGTCATCTCCTCACCACTTAATGACAGGATATCTGATATTAGATTAATCTCTTCCATCTGT
Source organism: Rhinolophus ferrumequinum (assembly GCF_004115265.2). Taxonomy (NCBI): domain Eukaryota; kingdom Metazoa; phylum Chordata; class Mammalia; order Chiroptera; family Rhinolophidae; genus Rhinolophus; species Rhinolophus ferrumequinum. The sequence goes on from NC_046293.1 coordinate 2,854,594, forward strand.
CCAGACCCACGCCAGCGGCGCCACTGAGAGAACTTGGAGCTGCCTCTCTCCTTTGGAAGCTCGGAAGTGTGTGTGATTGTGTGAGTATATGCGTGTGTGTGCACGATTGTGTGTAGGAGTGTGTGTACATGCACGTGAGTGTATGACTGTATATGAGTGTGTGTGTGCACGATTGTGTGTAGGAGTGTGTGTACATGCACGTGAGTGTATGAGTGAGTGTGCATATATGCGTGTGCATGAGTGTGTGTATGAGTGTGTGTGAGTATATGTGTGGGGACAGAATCCCAGAGAGCAGTTTCCAGGCTCTTGGCCTCACATGGAAAGGTGCTGCCTCGGTTATTAGATGGCCGTGAGCTGTAATCAGACGGCCAGCCGCTGTGGCTGGGTGGCCATCCGCTGTTACCGTTTAGCCGTTAGCCACTAATGTAACTGCCTTGGCTACGCTGGCAGGCACGGATTGTGGCTGGCAAATGGATTGTGGATTGTGGATCATGTGGCTCCTACTTCCTGTGTCTTTTGACCCAGCCGCCAGCGAGAATATAGTGGTATGCCTCCCCTATCTGTGGCTCTGTTGTCGTTCCTTTTTGGCCTCAGCATGTCCTGCGTTCTTGTGCGGGGAGCGGGAGCTGAGTCCCTGCATTGCAAGGTGCATGTGTATGTGTGCAAGTATATGATGTGTGCTCGAAAAATATGCTCAATGTTTACACTTTAAAGAATTTATTACAGTAAATGACACACTGCCATTAACGCCCCCTACAGTACTCCCCCCTGGCTTTGAACACACTCATCCCATCACTCTTGCCACTTTCTGAAGCAGTTCTGGAAGTCCTCTTTTGTGAGTGTCTTTAGTTGCGCTGTCATGGGTACCTCGATGCCCTGAGTCACTTTGACTTTGGGGAAGAGCCAGAAGTCGCACGGTGCCGGATCCAGAGAGTAAGGTGGATGAGGACACACCATAATGTTTTTATTTGACAGAAATTGCCATATTCCAGAAGCGATGTGTGACATGGAGCATTGTCATGGTGGAGAATGATTTACAGCACTCTTTAAAACACACCTTCTCTCAACCGTGGCTCACACCCGACTGACTGCACCGAACAAGGTGAAACTTGTCACACACTGTTACTAAGGTTCCACGCACCGCTTCCCGTATTGAAGATCCTGCCTTTCCGTTGGCTGGCACTCGGCAGCAGTATTTACCGTATGTTTTCATCACAACGGAAAGGCTCCGTGTCACACGTCGCTTCTGATATGGCAACTTCTGTCAAATAAAAACATTACAGTGTGCCCTCATCCACCTTATCCACTGGATCTGGCACTGTGCGACTTCTGGCTCTTCCCCAAAGTCAAAGTGACCATGAAAGGTAAATGTTTTGCATCGATTCACGACATTGAGGCAGCCATGACAGTGCAAAGAAAGACACTCGTGAAAGAGGACTTCCAGTGCTGCTTCAGAAAGTGGCAAGAACGATGGGATAAGTGTGTTTGAAGTGAGGGGGAGTATTTTGAGTGGGATTAATGGCAACATGTCATTTACTGTAATTAATTTTTTTTATTTAAACATTCACCGTATTGATCACACCTCGTATGCATATGAGTGTATAGGAGTGTGTGTGTATGTGTGAGTATATGTGTGTGTACGCGAGTGTGTGAGTGTGCATGACCGTGAGTGTGAGGGGGCATGCTGTGCAGGAGGGCAGGGCGGGAGGCCCTGGCCGTGCGCACAGTAGGTGCTCAGGGGAGGGTTTCTCCTGGGAGCCAGGTGGCCTGCAGGGGTGGAGACCCAACTGCCTTCAAGGGCTCACAAGTAGGGCTGGGGGGATACCGGGCCAGGACGCATTGCAGAGAACATTCCGTGTGGACCGTGTTTCACTGTGTGACTTTGAACAGTACCTGAAACATTAAGGTACTGAGATTGGGTCGTGAAGTGTGTCATTGTAGTGAAACCCCACCGAGGTTCACAAAAGCAGAACACAGTTCTGTTTCTCCCTCTGTCCGAGGGCAGCTGCTGACCGCTCAGTTCCAGCCCATTCCCCAGACTGTGGGGCCTGTGCATTCACGATGCCACTGCATGAGCCTGGTGCGTGCCGCGTCCAGACCTGGACAGATATGGACCGGGAATTGTGCCCGCCACCCGTCTTGGACACGCAGCCTCTGCTCCTCAGCAGTTTGGAGACGCACGGACCCAGGGTGTATTATGAAAGAGATGGTGTCAGCCAGCCAGATGTCATTTTCAGCTTCATTTGAGAGGCTGCCTCCTCTCCAGGCCCCCCTGGTAATGAGCCAGAGGGAGCTGCCTCACTGTGCCGTGTAGTCTGCCAGCTCACGGGCCTCATCCCGTTCAAACGGAGTTCTGAGCCTTTCTTGAATCTTCTCACTCACCGACCTCAGAATAGGCCTACAGCTCATTAATTTCGGAGAGGAAGTGGTGGTGCAGAGTACATGTGAGCATGGAGGGGGTCTTCCAGTAGAACCACATGTGAGGCGCGAAGGAGTTTTTGTCCCGCTCTGAATACTAGAAACCGATTTCGCCATCTGGATGTAGGGGACAGGTCTGAAAGAAATAAATGGAAAGACTCAACTACAGAAGAGCGTGTCATAAGGCGTAATAAAGACGAGAGAAGAAAGGATGCTAAAATACACGTTTCCCCATTTGCTGAAAGGTGCGCTGGCACTGGGAGGGCTCTAATTTTTCTCTCCTGCTTTTTCCACTAGAGTTGCTGGTTAATGATCGAAAACTCCCTTCTAATGTCATGCTCAGTCAGTCTCTTGAAATTTAGGGTTGGAATTTTCTTAGCAAATATTTAACCAGAAAAACAAAACCAAAAAAACAACCACCCCACTTTTCTGTTCTCACTAACAGTTGTGATGTAAGTTGCAAATTAATAGACGTCTGGGCCAATAGTTGATCTTTTCCTTTAAAGAAAATGATTCGCCACCTTTTCACTCAGTTGGAGGGAGGGGCCCCTGGAAGTAGCTAAGATAATTGGTGGGTGGTTGTCCCCCACTGATGGTGGGGGGGCCAGGCTGGGTGCCGCCCCCGCCCCTGTAGCATGTGGGTGAGGACACTGAACGCTCATTCCAGCATCTCTGTTGACCACGTCCCCTGCGGGCAGCAGCCCGGGCCTGACCAGAGGGGGTGGAGAGTGAGTGGCTGAGGGGCCTGCACAGCGTGTGAAGGCAGCTTCCCACTGGCTCCTGACTTGGGGGGGCTAACCCACCAAGGGGTCAGGGGCTTAATATAGCTTCTCAGTGGTATTTGTATTTCAAAAGAGGTCTCAGTGAAATTATACTGGAAGGCACTTCAGATCCCCTGAGTGAGGAGACACAGGGGGATCAGGAGGGTGGCCTTCTAGTCCCCGTCAGATGCTGGACCCTCTGTGTCTTGAGGAAGGTAAGGCTGCAGTAGCTGCTGCCGTGGGCTGGGCTGGGCTGGGGCTGAGCAGCCGTGCAGGGCGGCCGTGTGGATGCCAGGTGCCCTGCCCAGGTCCCCACCACTGCAGCTGGTCCCCCTGCAGCTCCGTCTCTCTCGCCCATTCTCCTGGGTTTCTGGGCTGAGGCCCTCGGGGCCCTTCCCTACAGGTCGGGCTGGCCTGGGAGCCCGGGAACATTCTGACTCTTGTCTGGCTTCGTGCACCTGTGCTCAGTTGTGTTTCCCTGGAGGCCAGGGAAGCAGTACCTGATGCTATGGGTTCCGGTTGCCTTTGTTGTTACACACTTGCTCTTAAACAGGTACAAATTATTGGTATTAGAAATCCTTCATCTCCCTCTCCTCATTAAGCCACTGCAGTTAATAACTATTTTCTTTCTAGAAAGCGTTTGTGTAAAACAGCTGCCAGGTGTCCCTGTGCCGTTTCGGGAAGATCATGACCTGTGTCAAAGGGGCGAAGCCTCTCTGGGCCCTAACCCCTTGTCATGGAACAGTAGACTCTGCTCCGGCCCCCTCACTGGGTTGTGGGCAAAGCGGTAGAGACACTAGATAATGAGTCGTGTGGGGGCCGGAGGTCCCGTTGTGCTGGGCTTACTGATGAGGAAGTGAGGGAAGGCAGGGTCAGGGCCTGCCTTGTGGTTCCCGGCGACAGTCAGAATTTCAGAGGCGCTGCTGGCAAGCGTGGGGTGGGGGCCAAACCAGGGTCCAGCATGTCATGTCGGAGAAATAGAAACTTCCAGAATTAGGCAAAGCCCAGGGACCATTCTTAAGTCTGTGCGTGCAGGTGACACATGCAGAGCTCCAGTTCAGGAGAGGAGTGCAGAGGGAGAGATGGCACATGTGTGCGCTCACCTACACGTTACCTGACCCCCCCATAGGTCAAGGGTCACCTGCTGATTTGAGCAGGTGGCTGGAGGAGGAGTACACTGTAGTGTCCGCCCAGCGGGGTGGGGGTGGGTGGCACTGTCGGACCCGGAGCCTGGAATGTTCCAGACTGGCACCACCTGTCACTCCCAGGTCTGTGGGCTGGCAGTGAGCTGCTTGTGAGTGGCCTCACCGAACTCCGAGCAGGTCCCCGGGCTCCACGGCCAGCAGGCTGGGCTGGGCTGGGTTGGTGTGCTTGTTAGAAATCTCGTCTTTGGTGCAGCTCTCAGGCTGCCAGCTGCTCCTTGACTCGGCCACGGGAGTGTCCCCCGGGGCTTGAGAAGAAGGCAGGGCACTCACTAGCTCTTTTAAATCCCATTTGGCATTAAATCTTTGCCTCAGGGAACTTTGCCCATTTTCCCAGAACGGGGCAGAAGGGCAGCCTGCCTGGCTCTGGCAGGGAAGCGGGAGGCTGGGCGGGCTCCCTGTCGTCAGAGGGAAGCCCCCGACGTGGCTGCCAGGAGGCGTGGAGGCCCTGGGCCCTGGGCCGGCCCTCCTGGTCTGGTCTCCAGCAGCCTATGATATAAGTACATACACCAGGAAGGAGTTTAGTGAGGTTAGACTCCTGGATTGTCAGTCAGTGCTTGAAACAACATGAGAACCAGCAAGAGCAGAAGGTTCCTGGAGAAACTCAGGTAACCCCACTGAAGCCAGAGGCGGGGTGCTTTCAGTGTGGACACGTGACCCCACCCCGGGTGCCAGGTTTCTTTCACAATATGTAGTTTACAGTATGATCACGGCAGGAGCATTAGTGCCACCGAAGCAGCAACTCGGGGTTTTCACTGGGAGCCACGGCGAGAAGACGGCTCTGCTCTCACAGCCCTGGTTGACCTCTGACCTCGGGCACCACTTGGTTTTAAGGACTTCGTCCTAAAAATGCCTTTTAAAATAATCCCCCCGCTCCCCCCGACCTTTGGATGATCTCATGCAAATTAAAGCGAATTTTTATTTGAGTCAATTCCTAACTCTGTTTTCCTTTTTTAAAATGGAGGTGGAATTCACAAAATATAAAATCAGCCATTTCGAAGTGAGCAAGCCAGTGGCATTTAGCACACGCACAGTGTTGCGTGACCACCACCTCTGGTTCCAGAACATTCCATCCCCTTCAAGAAGCCCCATGCCCACTAAGTAGTCACTCCCCATTCCGTCCTCCACCAGTTTGGTTTCTGTCTCTGGATTTGCCTGTTCTGGACATTTCGTATAAATGGAGCCATACGGTACGTGGCCTTTTGTGTCTGGCTTCTTTCACTTAGCACAGTGGTGTTGAGATTCGTCCATATGGTAGCACGAACCAGCGCTTCATTTCTTTTTATGGCTGAATCACCTTCCATTGCAGGGAATTACAAAATTACAGTTACAAAATGTAAACGTTTTGTTTGTCCATTCATCAGTTGGTAGACATTTAGGTGTCCACTTTCTGGCTATTGTGGACAATGCTGCTATGAACTTTGGTGTACACGTTTTTGTGTGGATGTATGTTTTCAACTGTTTTGAATTCCACCCAAGAGTGGAAATCCGGGTCACACGTTAATCCTGTGTTTAACTTTTTGAGGAATCCTTAACTCTTCAGTGAAAGTTCTTCATCTTGACAAGAATACACTTTGTTTGGGTCGGCCCACAGCTGTGAGCAGACCTTCCTGTGGGGTCGTGGGCCTGTTATATTTCAGCCTTCTGGAAGGTTCCATCCAGTACATACATGATGAGCTAGGTCAGGATTGGAGAGGGGTTTCAAGCTCCAGAGCCTGGCTGTCTCCTCTGAGTGAGGCGTGGGCACAACGTGGCACAGCTGGAGGAGGGGACCAGGGTAAGGGTCGTTTTAGGTGAAAGAAGAACGGGCGAAGGACCTCAGATGGGAAGTGGAGGTGCATACTGTAGCCGGGGACTAGGCTTGGGGGCCTGCAGGAGTGTGGTTGTCACCCAAAATAGGAGATGAGGGCGAATGGGGGGTGGGGGAGGCATTGGGGCCTGGGGAGCAGGCACCTGGGGGTGGGCTTGAGGCTGGCTGGCTGGTACCTGTAGGGAGGGGGTGTGAAGACCTCGCCTCCAGCAGGGAAGGCAGTGGTGGAAATGACGGGGTAGGATCTGGGTTCCAAACAAGGGGAAGCCCAAGATGGGCTGCTTTGGTAGGTCAGGACGGACCCTCCGTCCCCATTGTCAGGCTGAGATCACAGCACACATGGGGGCAGGAAGGGGCTGCTGGCTCTTCCCTCTTCATCCCCGGTGCCAGACAGCGCTACATCAGCCCTTTAGTGCCTGGCATGTTGATTGCCAGGTAAACACACGGTGCGCCGAGAGCAAGTGTGAGTGTCTGGGTGTTTGTGCAACAGCTGCAGGAGCCTTCTTGGTGGTGGGGATGGGCTGCAGCGTCTGCTGGCCGGAGTGCCCGCGGGTCTGACACCAGCATTTGCCCTCGTTGTCACCCTGTTGCTGTGAAGTGAGCCGCGCATATCCTGAGACGTGGGTTGTAGGTTCAGCTTTTGTTGTCCATACAAGAGAGAAACCAGACGCCCTCCAGGTAGTAGATCAAAACACTGCACCTGTTGTCTGCCCTCAATCTGGCCTCAAACAAACAACAAACCCACTTCAAAATCCACTTCAAAGTCTCACGGCTCTGGGCCCTTCCCTGTGAGGCCTGGGGTCACCCTCCTGGGGTGGGGGCAGGAGGACGGACAGGAGCTCAGCCCTTGTCTCCAACTGGCCGGCCCTGTGGATGCAGCCTCAGCCGGCCTGACATCATGCGCTGTGCCAACCGGGCCTGGCAGGGCGTCTGCGAGAGGAGCCAGAGGGACCTCCCGAGACCACGAGGCACACTGGGTGGGGTGACAGAGACTCAGGGCTAGTGCTCATGCTCCCCCCTTCCCTGGCTGCATCTCCAGCTGCCGGTGGCCAGACTCCTGGAGTCCTCAAGGCCCCGGATGTTCAGAAACCGGCCTCTGCTCCTCCATGTCCTCAGTGGACCCTCTCAGACCGGGACACGGTCCTCTGAGCCTCTGTCCACGGTCGGTGGGCGTGAGCCCAGCCTGTCTGGGTACCAGCAGTGGTGCCCCTCGTGGGCTACGATGAGAACTGAAGGGGCAGTAACAGGAAAGACGTTAGTGTGGAGTTGCCAATGGCAGTGAGGGAGCCTCGTCCATGCGCAGGCGCCGTCCACGCCATGAAGACATTTTTCCTGCGTCCACCCCGCCAAGAGCCCAGGAGGCCACGCAGCATCGAAGGACATCCACGGCCGTGTCTCCCCACAACCCCCATATTCCCATCTGTCCTGGGTGGAATGGTGTCTCCCCAGTTCATGTCCATCCTGGAACCTGAGAATATGGTGACATTTGGAGATAGGACCTGTGCAGATGTGATCAAGCTTTGAGATGAGGTCACCTGGATTTGGTGGGACCCAATCCAACGGCTGCTGCCCTCTTACGAGAGGGGAATTTGGACACAGACACACACGGGAGAGGCCGAGATTGGAGCTTTGCATCTACAAGCCAAGGGACAGCAAAGGACGGCCAGCAGCCACAGGAGGCTGGGAGAGAGCCATGGAGATTCTCCCTCGGAGCCCCTGGGGGATCTAGCCCTGCTGACACCTTGATCTTGAAGTGCTGGCCTCCAGGCTGAGAGGATAAATGTTTAAGCCGCCCAAGTCTGTAGTGCTTTGTCACAGCAGCTCCAGGACACTGACACACCCCTGTTGACCGCTGACTTGCCAGGCCTTGCTGCTTTTTTGCATTTGTGCCTGGAAGACCTTTCCTCTCCACATGTGTGACAAACTCCACCCTTCCTCAGAGACGCACCTCCCCACTACCTCCTCGGGTCATCCTGGCACCACATCTTGAAAATGCATCTCTGTCCCCTGTCCTCTGTGTGGCAGCTTCCCCCAGTGTCCCAGGGATAGGTCCTCCTCGAGGGACAGGCTCCACCATCCACGAAGACTTGTGAATCTCTTCTCCACGTACGTTGTCTGGGGTTTTGTGGGGAGTACCTTCTGATGAGTGTCCTGCACTCTGCCATCTGTTCTGTCTCTTTCCCATTGTGACTTAGGGACAATGAGGTGACTCAGATATCCAGCCCAGCCAACTTAAGTACTAGCAAATTCATTGTGTCTCAGGACCTGAAGTGTCCAGGAGGGTCCACGGTCTCGAATGGGACTCATGGTAAGGTTGATAGAAAGGTGCGTGTTTTGTGTTCCAGTGCATTTGACGGGAGTTAGTATTTAATGCTGTTTGCTGGTCCCGTCGTCTTGTACCTGATTAAAGATGTCTGTTCCTGGAATGTGACTTTTTCTTCCTGGGCATTTCTCTGTGCTGTGCCCTTCTGAGCTGCCTGCGGGAGGGTCCGAGCGCTGGAGCCCCCCACCCTACCCGGGTGGGCAGGACAGCCGAGCACCCAAGGCGGTCTGAGCTTTGAGCCAAAAATCAGCATGACCTTTGCATCTCAGGCCAGAACAAATCCATATGTGATTTAAGAATGAAAGGATGTTTCATAACAACAGCCACCAGGAAACAGACAAGCAGTATCCTATATCCAGTATCATAATGGGCCTTTGCAAAGAAAGAAAGAGCAAGAGAGAAGGAGGGAGGGAGGGAGAAAGAAAGAAAGAAGACCCACGAAAAAATAGAAAAATGGAGTCTCTGATGCCATTTGTGCAAATGTCAACATTGAGGTTAGAGACGCCACTGGAAACCTTCCTTCTTCCTGGGTCCCTTACCCCCCATCCTGGCCCCCGTCCTCCTTCCCTCTCTCCCACAAATGTTTATGCAGCAGCTCGGAGTGCCAGGAACTATTCTAGCTGAGACGGGCTCAGCAGGAACAAGACCTACAGGTTCTCAGTCGTCATGGACTCACGGGGGTGGCGGTTGGGGGGGGGCAGATATGAACAAATAAGAATAAAATCAGGCTGTGGCTGCTCCTGTGAAGGAATTAAGATGGGGGTGTGGCAGAATATGGCAGGGGGGACACACACAGAAGGCCCCTCTGGTGCCGGACATTCCGCTGAGACCTGGATGGCCAAGGGAGCAGCCACAAGAAACGCGGTGCTTCAGGCAGAAGACAGGGTGTGCAAAGACCCTGGGGCAGGAAGCAGGAGCCGAGGTGATGTGGGCGTGTCACTGTGATGAGGGGAGGGTGACAGGGACAGACCGTGTAGGACCAAAAGGTAGGGTAAGCAGCGTGGGTCTTCTTCTGGGGGCCACTGGGGGCCACGAGGGAGTGGCACAATGAGATTGACCTTTTAGGACAACTGCTGGGGCTGCAGTGCGAGGACCATGATGGAGGGAAACTGAGGCAGTTGCAGGCCCAGCCCACATTCTAGGGGAGGGGAATAAATGCTCCCTCTTGTGTGTGGCGGGGGTGGCCCTCTCCTGGGGGAAGAAGGGCCATCTTTGAGGCTCTCTGTAAGGTGTGCTTTGCCGTTTCCTTTTGCCTTCATTTGTTTTTCCTTGTTAGTTATTAGTGACCGCCGCAGGCCCTTTGCACGTGAGCTGCAGACCCAGTCTGGGACGTTGACTTTGTGCTGTATTCAGAGCAGCCCTTACCTTGCAGGCCTCTGGGTCTGAGGCTGGCCTTCAAGTGCCTTCCCCATACAAATACAATTTTCGTTTCCTAAATTCAGCCCTGCCAGGTCATCGTGAGGACTAGATGTGCTCTGTGCCTGGCTCAGAAGCCATGAGAGTTACTGGGGTGGGAGCCGGGGCCTCCCTCCAGCCAGCTTCTGTTCCTGGGCATGAAGCTTCCCTGTGTCTCAGTTTTTCTGCTTTGTCCAGTGGATGTTGCCAGTTTTCTCAGAATCTCTCAGAACTTCAGGTTCGCTGTGGCAGTTGCACAAGCACCCGACTGTGTTATGACTTCCAAAGTGGTTCTGTCTCTCCTCTGTTTGGACAGGTGATGTGCTCCGAGAGGGGTGGGGTGGGGGCCTTTACAGGCCAAGGGCTTACAGGCTTGCCCAGATGGCTCCGTGCCCATGGAAACTGGGGGCACAGACGGGGCCACATTGTGGGGAGAGGAGGGAGGGACGGATCAGAGCTGTGGGGACGTAGAATCTGAGCAGACTCAGAAGGATGCGACTTCGTCAGGTTTTCTCAGGTCCCTTGGCACATTTGAGGCAGGGCTGGGAAATGGATAAAGGTTTCCTGGGCCAGGGTGGTCGCACCTGTCGGGGTGCCAGGAAGGAAAGCCCCTGGGGCTAGCCCGTGGATAGCTCCTGATTCTGGGCTCAGAACTGATGGTGTGCGCAGCTCTCTAACCAGAGTATTCTGCCTTTTCCCATCTCAGAATCCTAAGTGCCTCGTTTCATGACTTGTTTGTGTTGGCTGAGGTATAGCGTCACCTTGTGTGTGTCTTTGTAAAGCAGCACGAGCTGTGTCTCCTGTCCTGGGCATGTAGAGATGAGTAGGGACGCAGCTAAGGGGAGAGAAGCCTTCAGTACAGCATAAGCCAAGGCCACGCCCGGGCGGGACCGTCCTGGGCCATCGTGTACACCTGCGGGCCCCTGGGGGCCAGGGACATGGGCGGGATTGGGGTGGGTCTCCTGGTGGCTGGAACAGGTGCAGGGGTGGTAAAGTTGGGCTCTGTGTCCTCACAGGTCTGGAGCAAGTGAGGTGGGGGTTCGGGGGCTGGACCATGGTGGTCATGGGATGTCCTGCTGAGCGGTTCGGGGTCCCCTGGGGCTTCCGAGCAAGATGTGCGTGAGGGGAGCTGTGCTTTCAGAAGCCAGGTGTGGAGGGAGAGGACTCGGGGCCGGGGAGTTGGGGGGGGGGGCCAAGACGGTGACCGCGGGTGGGGCCGGGGCCCCGGTGGGCGGGCCTCCACGTGACCCCCCATGTCTTGCAGACGGTGTCCACAGCGTCGTGGCGCTCTGTACCCTGCGGGTGACCATCATCACGGACGACATGCTGACCAACAGCATCACTGTCCGTCTGGAGAACATGTCGCAGGAGAGATTCCTGTCCCCGCTGCTGTCCCTCTTCGTGGAAGGGGTGGCCACGGTGCTGTCCACCACCAAGGACGACGTCTTCGTCTTCAACATCCAGAACGACACGGACGTCAGCTCCAACATCCTGAACGTGACCTTCTCTGCCCTGCTCCCTGGCGGCGTCCGAGACAAGTTCTTCCCCTCGGAGGACCTGCAGGAGCAGATCTACCTGAACCGGACGCTGCTGACGGCCGTGTCCACGCAGCGCGTGCTGCCCTTCGACGACAACATCTGCCTGCGGGAGCCGTGCGAGAACTACATGAAGTGCGTGTCGGTGCTCAAGTTCGACAGCTCGGCCCCCTTCATCAGCTCCACGACCGTGCTCTTCCGGCCCATCCACCCCGTCAACGGCCTGCGCTGCCGCTGCCCGCCCGGCTTCACGGGCGACTACTGCGAGACCGAGATCGACCTGTGCTACTCCAGCCCCTGCGGCGCCAACGGCCGCTGCCGCAGCCGTGAGGGCGGCTACACCTGCGAGTGTCTGCAGGACTTCACCGGTAGGTGTGCGTCCGCCCTGGGCCTCGGGTGGGCACAGGCTTGGCGGGAGAGACCTCTGCGTGGCACGAGATTCCCCGCTCACGTATCGGGAGGCTTCCGGGGGCTTCATCTGTCCACGTCCCTTCTGGGGAAATGGTCCAAGGGTAGATGCTGGGCCTGGGTGTCCGCCCCGTGAAACTTGAAATGATTTGAGAAGTGGCATGTCCTCAGCCAGCAGCAGGCGGGAAGAGTGCTTCCTGACAACAGCTCCAAGGCCCCTGTTGACCCCGAGGGACTTAAGTCACCGTCCTTATGAGAACGGTAGGAGGGAGATTATAGTGTGAGATGCACCTAAAAAATACCTACATGCATGAATCGACATGCTCCCTGTTAAGTGGCTTTACATTTAAAGCACTTCATTCCAGATTTCAAGTTTAATGGGTTATCGTAAACAGTGTACCTGGGACAGAAATCATGAACTGTTAATCATTTGGGTCTAGAAAGACGTTCATGCTTTCACGCCTCATTGTCACTGGAGAAATGACTCATCTTCTCCACCGTGAACATGAACTTACCTTGCTCGAGACATCCTGACTAATCGCAAAGGGCATTGCTCCAAACACAGCCCACGGTTGTTTTTAAAAAGGGAAAGCTTGCCAAAAGCAGTACAGAAATGCACGTTCTCGCTTTGGTCTTCCATTGCCTGGCACCTAAAATGATGGCCCACTTGTAAAACAAGTTTACCGTGGCCCGACTGCGAACGCGCTGTCTTTTGGAGAGCTGTCTGGGGATCAGGCCGGACTGGATTCACACTGGAGGTAGCTTGGAGATTCTCCCATCGACTGTATGCTCGTCGACGTGTTTAGTATAAACAGCTGAGAAATCGTTACCTGCGAGTGTGGGACATGGCACAAGTTTACCGAGCTTAGGATGGAGGTTTACAGCATTAGCCGGTATTCCTCAAGCAGGAAGAGAGAGTAAAGCTGGGGTGGGGCACAGAGAGAGGAAGGCAGCTGTGCGCGACGCTTTGCATCAGATGAGGAGGAGAAGCCGCCGGAGAGAGGGCGTTTGGCAGCCTCAGGAGACGGGGGTGCGCCCCGGCTTGCTGTGTCTGAACCCCAGCCTGTTTATAATCCGGTGGTGTAGCCACACAGCAAGGAAGGCACTTGACTGCCTGTCTCGTGCCCTCCCCTCCACTGCCTACTTGTGGCCACCTGTCCGTCTGTCCTTCCCGTCTGCGTCTGCGTGTTAATCCTGAAGTCCTGGCTACACCGGGGCATGGTGGTGAGCAGAGAAGGAAGGCAAAGAAGACCCCCAGGCCCCTCGTCCCTGCCTGCGTTGTCAGGGTGGGGGCTCGGTTGTGCCCAGGAGACCTGGCTTCCCCCCTTAGTGTTAGTGGAGCCGTGCTCCAAGGAGGTCACAACTCAGGTCATGGTACGCCCTTCCTTTCCTTCCGCTTCATGGCATGGAGCTGGCCTCTTAGCCACCTCTTCTGAAGTGACAGGGCCCCCGGGAAGGGCTTGCTGCACTCCAGGAGCCACCCCCTATACAACCATTCACTCGCTGCACAAGTATTGAGTTCCTGCTGTATGCCCAGCCAGTGCACACTTCGGACCTGCCCCAGCCCAATCAGTGGGCCACCCAGGGTTACCCAGGGTCCCTTTCACTGGTCGAGATATATCAACCTGGACCTGGTAGGGGAGACCCCTCCAGCACCCCCCACACTCTGGCAGAAGCCTAGGCTGGGGTCTAATGGGGCCGAGGAGACCAGTTTAACCTCATGGGCCCCAGCTGCAGGCTTGGGTTCCAGAGGTCAGGATGTTGTAAGCTGAGGGCTTGACCTGTTGAGAACTTCCAAAGTTCTCAGATTTCGTTTTCATCATGAGAGCCATTTCTAGAAAAATAATGACCGAGGAATGGCCCAGTGTGTCATCACCAGAAGACCCACCGAAATGTCATGATTGTCATGGGGCTAATTTGAATGTCTTTGGTGCTGAAATTATCATATGTATTTCCCTCGGAGACAGACTGATTCAAATCAGACTGATTATTTTTACTTGGTCCCCCTTCCTCTCTTTCTGCCCTTTTCCCTTTGAAGCCCTCGCTCTCTTGCGTGGAGGTAATTGAGCTCATTTATTCGTGGTGACAGCGTTGCTGTCGTCGCGAGGGTTTTATTACTTGCTCCCTGGTAAGCCGAGCTCGGGCCTGGCGGTTGGGAATTTGGAAGCTGCCCAAGGCGCTGGAGGGCCCTGGCTTCCGGTGCTGCCGGACAGGACACGAGCTGGGCGAAGGAAGGTGTCAGTTCATTACAGGAAAAGCTCAAGGGGATTGATGCTGGAAAAATACTCCTGACAGCTCCCTTGTATGTCTGAAATCCACTGAGGCCTAAGTACCGAGGCTCTAAGGAACCAGGAGTCCCCGTCATGGCCAGGGGGAGGCCCTCACTCTCTCACCGTGTGACTGTGCAAATCAGGCTCTGTGGGCCCTGGCCGGGGTCTGCGACTGACGCTACTCTGCAAGGAACAGGGACAGGGAGACTGAAGGCATCACATCGTGGGCGTGTGCCGGACGCTGTCCGATCTCTAGCTTGGCTGTGTGTGACAAACACGCCGTTTTCATCATTCTCGGCCCTCAGTCTTTCAGTTTATAAACAGCGTGGCTTTGGTTTCTGTTAAATTCCCCAAATGTGGCCCCGTTCTTCCATCTCCTCGCTTCCGTGCCTGCTGTCCCTTGTCATCGCCTCCCTCAGAATCCACCTCAGTGCTGTCCCCAGCTCTGGGAAGTTTCTGGAAGGTTTCCCGACTTTCTTGGGTACTGTCCGTCAGTCTCCCTCAAGGCTTCCTGGGTGCCGTGTTTGGGTGCCGGCTGCTGCCGTGGGTGTGTTTCACTTATTTCTATGTCCCTCAGAACAGCAGCGACTCAGTGTGCTGGGCACTGTTCTAGATGGTTCCCCATGTGTTACCTCATTGATCCTCGCAGCAGCTCAATGGCCCCATTTTATACATGAAGAGACAGGTAGGGAACATTAGAGTGTCTAGGTCAGCGGTTCTTGTGGGGGTGATTCTGCCCCCGTGACATCTGGCAATATCTGAGGACATTTTTGGTTGTCACAGCTAGGGGTGCTACCGGGTGGACACCAGGGGAGCTGTCAGCTTTCTGCAGTGCCCAGGATGGCCCACACAGGTGGTCCTGCCCCATGTCTTGGGCGGGGGGCAGAGGAAGGGGTGCTGTGAGGGCCGAGTCAGGATTTGAACCCAGTGCTCTCGTTTCTGAGCTCAGGCTCGGTTCACGTGTTCACCTGCTTACCTGCTCCTTTCATGGATTACGCAGCGTTTTTACAAAGTGCCTTCTGTGTGGGGGCTTTAAGGGTTAAAGTGCAGTGAGATGGGCCATGAAGAGCGGTGTCGCTGACCAGGCCAGTGGCCCCAGGAGAGCGTTCACTCCATGGTGTGCTGTCAGCCGAGGCTGTGGCAGGAAACTCTTCCTTCCCGGGAGACACTGGACCCAGGCTGATCCAGGGCGAGCCTGTGGACGTGAGTCCACACCTGGCCCTGCTGCCTCTTGGTTAAACCTCACCGTCGCTCACGCCTTCCTAACGCGGTGGTGTTTGCTCGTGGCGACTGAGCACGCCAGGCCCTTTTTCTGAGTCTGTGACAGACTGTGAGAGGTGGAATTTGGGGGCAGAAGTGTCACATTGTCAGCACCTTGGCCAGGCCTCCTGCCCTGGGCTGCCCAGAGTGTCCTGTTAGAATGCCCACGGGTACACACCAATGCTCTACTTGAATCTCCTCGGTCCCCTGTGAAGTCTAGTGGCCTAGGCCCGCAGCGCCTCAGGCACCCAGCCGCACCCCGTCCAGTCTGACTTCCCCTGGCTCAGCTTCCAGAAACATGCGTGGCTTCCGTCAGTGCGGGGCGTAGCACCTGAATGCGCTCTCCCCAGGGCTCCCCGAGTCGCCCCCCTGTCCCTGCACTGCAGTCCCCTCCCCATGGCGGACACCAGAGGCTGGAATACAGGTCTGCTGGGTGCTGTCTCCTCGCTCCCCTCTGCCCTGGACACCCAGCGTCTTCTGTCCATCAGCACAGCACTGACAAACAGTAGGCGCCTAATAGAGACCCATGCGAGGATGATGGGGTCAAGGGTTAACTGGCCGGTTCCTCCACGCAGGCCAGGGAAGGTGTCCTAACACCTTTGCTGCACTTGTCACCGTGCGGAAGGGGACAGGACACCCCTTCTGTTCCTTTAGTCCCTTCCTGCAGGGATGCCCAGGTGGTTAGGACTTTGTCCTGCTGGTGTGAACGCTGGCCACGCTCCAGCAGTGTCTGATCCTGCTCTGGCCATGCAGGTATGTACTGGTGCTGGCGCTCCTAGGCTGCTCTGCTCCGTGCCTGCCCCTTTCTCAGGCACATATATCTTCACACTGCGGAGCCCTGCAGGGCGATTTATCATCACACATTAGCGGCTGCCCGCGGGGTGCATTCCTGAGAAAGCTGCAGCTTTGAGATCACGGGGTGGAGGGTTTTCCCAGCATTCTGCCTATTGGAGGGAAGGCCAGGCACAGCCCCACCTGCACCATCGGGCACCCAGCGGGGGCGCCGGCCGCTGAGGCTTCTTCGTTCGGGTCCTTTTTATTCTTGAGCCTCTGTTTTTAGACCTCTGGGCCCCTTGTCTGGATTCAGAGGGTGTTTCAGTGAACCCCGGCGAACAGGGCTGCCTCTGTGCATGAAGCACGACGTCCCTGGGCTTCTAACCCCCACAGGGCCGGACACCGAGTCATAATGGGTGCAGCTCAGCTGACGTAAATCTGCTTTGGAATCCAGTGGGTCTGTAGCTCCTTGGGAGAGTCTCAGTGTTGCTGGCTTTGAGCTTTGTGCCAACTCCTCCAGGACGGGGCATCCAGTTGTCCTGTGTGAGGGCCTTCCTGGAACCCTGATTGTCCCCCATGGTCATCGCCCCAAGGCCAGAGATCCTGACCAATTCCCATGGTGGCGTCTCCAGGGCCGAGACCCTGACTGTCTCCCATGTGACCTCCCTGGGCCTGGACATTCTATGTAGGTTCAAAACCAGGGACACTTGTTGTCAAAATCGAATAATCTGTTTTGCTCATGGGAAGACTTCAATCAATTTGGCACTTCTCTGATTCTGTTGTAAATAATGTGCATTGCTCCAAGTCTGAGTTTAGTCTTGAATTCTCTTGTCAGAGTAACAGTATTTCTATAACATGACCTACTGACGGGCTGGGGCAGCCCAAGCCAAGACCTGCACGTCCATGTTAGGCTGCTGGTGCCTCGTGAGGTCTGCCAGCGCCCACCGAAATTGACAGGATTAAAACTCCACTTCTGAGCGCTCGTCGTCAAGTTGAATTTAGTCCTTAAACCAAAGAGTTACTTATCGTTCAAAATGAAAATCATTACCTAGCCTGTAATTAAAATCTCAAATAAAGCAGAAACAGAATCCTTTCTTAGGAAAATGTACTTTTCAGATATTCAGGATTACTCTGAGTTTTTCTCTCTGTAGCACCTCTGCAGTCTTTCCACAGGTTGCAGGCTCCCTTCTGGGTGACTTTGTTTTTCCATTAAGGCCAAACCCCGAGAGGCCATGGTGTGGACAAGTTTAGCCAGGTGTCTCCTGTTCTTGATGCAATTCTTTCCGCAGAGCTGGGGCTTTTGAAGAGCAGGATTCGTGTGCCCGGCCCCTGGGCAGAGGGCACAGACATGCACAGCTGATCGGCTGTGGGGACAGCGACATTCCCCAGACCCACCCTTTGTTCCTTCTCGTAGCTCTGTTTACTTCCTGGGGCTGCTGCAACAAAGGGCCACAGACTGGGGGCAGAAATGTATTCTCTCAACTTTCTGGAGGCAAGTTCAAAATCGAGGTGTTGGCTGGCCCTCGCTCCCTCTGGAGGCTCTAGGGGACCATCCTTCCTGCCTCCTCGTAGCCTCTGGTGGCACCAGGTGGTCCCCGGCCAGTGATGCAGGGGCTGCATCACTGCAGCCTCTGCTTCTGTCCTCACATGGCGTCCTCCCTTTGTGTGTTCTGCCTGTGTCCCAATTTCCATTTTCTTGTAAGGTATTGGATTAGGACCCTCCCTAATCCAGTATAATCTCATTTTAACTTGATCATATCTGCCAGACCCTATTTCTGAAGGTCCCATTCACAGATACCAGGGCTCAGGACGTGAACATACGATTTTCGGGGACCCTCCTCAGGGCTCTGGTGGACAGCGGTCACTTCTTGTCAACCTACTTGTGCAGGGTCCATCTGCTGGGGCCAGAGGACGCTCCTGGGTGGGAGACAGGTTTCTGTGGTTCGTTTTCCTTTTGAAGATCCAAACACAAGAGCACGGAGTTTCCCCACATTTCACCCGGCCAGCTTCCGGGGTGGGGGTGGGGGGTCGGATGAGCTCGTGCAGGGCGTGAGTCAGCAGGGAGCAAAAGCAGACACCGAAATGTCTGACCTCGGCTAGTGAAGTGACCCGAAGACAAGCCTCATGCAGTCGGAACCTCCCTGTGACGTCACCTGTGACGCCGTCAGAGGGGAGACAGGGTCCTTGGCCGGGTCCTGCCAGGTCCGTCACTGCAGGTTACTGAGTATCGGTGTGAATGTGTTGGGAGAACAGCTGTTGCTGAAGAAAGAGCCAGAACACAGGCTCCATGAGAGCAGGGAAGGGCTTGCCTCCTGTGTATTCCTCAGCCAGTGTCCTGCGGCTGCTGTGACAAAGCCCCACAGACACGTGGCTTAAACAGCACCAGTTTCTTCTCCTAGAGTTCCTTCTGGGGCCTCCGGGGGAGATGCTCTCCTTTCCAGCTTCTAGAGGCTGCCTGCACTCCTGGGCTCGTGGACCCATCCTCACCTCATTCCACTCTCTGCTTCCATCGTCACAGCTCCTGCTGCCGACCATCGTCCCGCCCCCCCTTGTCATTACCTCGGGCCCCCAGTAACCCAGGTCACCTCCCCGTCTCAAGACCCCTAACTGAATCACACCTGCGAAGCCCCTTCTGCAGTGTGACGTCACCTGCCCTCAGGGAGCAGGATGTGGACATCTTGGGGCTCCGGTATTCTGCTGACCAAGCCTGGCACCCACCTGGCACTCAGTAACGATTTGTAGCAGGAGTAGGTTAAGTGCACTTTGGCCATATGCACCGGGGTGTGGGTGGCTGTCCCCACTGTCTCTCTGAGAGCACAGCAGGGACGAGGGCCAGGGAGTTGCTGGGAGTCCATTGTGAGCCCTGACCTGAGTGTGGAAACCTGACGTCCAGTCACCCATTCCTGAGCCCTTTCCCTGGTGTGGGCTGGTGTTCCCTGCGGGGCTGGTGGCGAGGCAGGACTCAGGTGGAGCCGCGGGCATGGGGGGCTGGGGGGAGCAGTTGGTGTTCTGAGGGCCGTTCAGGTTCCCTGACTGCAGCGGTGAATAAGGAATACGTGCTCTACCTGGACATGAGTCCGTCCCAAGGCCCTGCCCCTCCTCCGGGCAGGAAGGGGAATTTGAACCACGGGGGCTGAGCTGCTGTCTTGCACGGATGATGGAGGTTTTAGTTAGCATTCCAGCTGCGTTTGGACACGTCGCTGTTTGAGAGTTGGCACAGTTTCCCGGTGAACGATAAAGCGCTGGGGCCGCCCCTTCCGAGCCTCGCAGCGACCAGCTGCCAGCTTTTTTTTCCCACCCGCAGGTTGTTTCTCCCACCCAGGCCCAGCAGGAGCGAGACCAGACCCTCAGCCCCTGTCCCCGCTCCTTTCCTCAGAGGGGTTGGAAGACCCAGACAATCTCTTAGGGCCACTGTGTACCTGACTTCGGGACGGGTTATCTTCTGTTCTCCCCACACTGAGAGGGCTGGTGGGGAGAGTGCCCCTTTTCTGAAAGGAGACTCCCCAGTGTGATTCGGGCTGGGGCTGGCGGAGTCATGTGCCTGCTGGGACCTTCTGCCTGAAGCACTCGGACGTTAAAATGCCCATAGATTATTCAGGGCAGCTGGGTTCCAACTCTGAAATGTGTGGGTGACTCCTGGAAGAACAGCCAAAGCCATGGATACGTCGGAATCAGTTTTTTTTTTCTTTCTGTTTTTGTTATTTTTTGCTGCTGGAATGCAGTTTTTTATTTATATTTTTAAAAATGGGTGTGTCTGGGGTTCTGGGATTTGTTCCAAAGACAACAATGAAGCATCCCCTCCCTGAGAAGGCCCAACCTAGGACAAGCCTGCAGTGGTCTGGGATGGGGTGAGGGGGTGGGGGGATGGGGTCCGGGAGGGAAGGAGAGGGCCAGTGTCCAGGCTCCTCCACTGGGAGAGGGGTGGCTTCAGGGCTGAGCCAGGAGGTGAGAAAGTCAAACAAGCGAGAGGAGAGGTGTGAAGGGAGCTGGGGGAGGGGAGAGGGGCCACCATGGGGGGTGCCCTGGGGTGGACCTACAGGCCTCCAGTCTTAAGTCAGTCAATAGCGGAATGCCAGGTGCTCAGTTCAGAGCTTTGCAGAATGAGTTCAGTTCACCTGGGCACCAGCCTGTTTGGTGCTAGGAGTAGCTCCAGGGCAGGAAACAGAACTCCTGCCTCCACGGAGGGAGGGATTTACAGCCAGAGAAACTGAGGCACTGGTCAGGAGCTTGCCCCGGAAACCGCTGTCCTTGGCAGTGGCGCTGGGGGTTGGGGGGAGGGGGTTTGCTGGAAGAGGGTACTGAGGCCCTGGATGGGGCCATTTTCATAGTGTTGAACCATTTCTGATGTAGCCGCCCGTGTTCGAAGACCCTGCAGTGGCCTTCGCCTCTGACCTTGAGCTCCCGGGCGGTGAAGCCTCTGACATGAGCCACACTGTGGATTGTGTCTGTGTTAGGATGAAGACCCCTGTCCGTATCCTCACGCGCAGTGTGAAAACTGGGCTTCTGTGGGGCTCGGGGGAGGGGGCTCTCCAGGTCGGTGTGTTTGTTCTGACCCGATCGAGATTGTTCTGTGTGGTGTCCCGGGCCCCCTGTCCTCTGCCTGACTCCTGATCTTGAACTTCAGGCTGCACAGTGTCTTTGAGCTTCATCGGAAATTCGAGTTTTTCTAGTTCAAATCCCTGAGCTATTAGGACTAGAAAGCAATTGTCTCTTTTTTTATTAAAAAAACTTAAGTCGTCCAACCTGTACAGCCCTTCCCCTCCTGTGACCATCTCAGCCCTCCTTCAGTCCGGAGGGCCTGGCCTACAGGTGCTCCCCACACCGCTCTCGGCTGGTCCGGGACCTCTCACCTCTCTCCTCCTGGTCCCAGAGCAGTGCCCGCGGGCAATTCTGCAGCTGCTCTTGGCAGATGCTGGATGTGGGTTCACGGCCACTCCCTGGTTCCCACCCTGCCCTTCTCTCCCAGGCCTGCTTGCCTATCACACACCACACAACTGTGTGCACATACACAGACGTACATCACACATGCGTGCACACACACACACATACCACACATTATGTGCACACATACCACACACAAATGCACACACCACACACAGACACACACTACACACCGCACACAGGTGTACACACCACACACGCTCCTGCGCCTTCTTGCCCTCGGCCACGCCCTGCCCCCTCCAGAGCTCTGGTGAAGCTGAGGCACTCCGCTGCCCCTTCCTTGTCCACAGACCTGAGCAGCTGCACGCCCATCACCCAGCATCCAGCCCCAACCCCTAGTACCCAGTGGCCAGGGCCGTGGCCCTCCTGTGCCCCTGCTGGGCCCTTCCCGGGGATGAGTGTTCGCTGCAGCCCTCCCTGCACCTTCCACAAACATTCCTACAAAGCCCAGCTCCAAGGCTCCATACCCAGGCATTATTTTTTCACTCCATTTCCTTTATTTTTAAAGACTATTTTTGGTTACATACAAAAACATGGTAAGATTTATACACTGTGCCCGGCCTCAGTTTCTCGTCTGTAAGATGGGGGCACACAGAGCTCCCACAGCAGGGACTATGATGGTTGGTGCAGTAACCAGCCCAGTAAGGGCTCAGCCAGTTTCGCCCTGTGCTCCATGCTCCATAACCCCTGCTCTTAGCAGGCGCCCTGCGGGGGAGCCCTTGCTTTAAGCCTATGCAACCGGGCTTCTTCAGGAGACTCCGCTCCTCAAACCAAGGGTCTGTGGCTCTGACACTGCGACCTGGGTGTCCCCTCACCCCCAGCCTCAAGCCTGGTGTGGGACAGGTATCCAGTGATGGGGATTGGAGGGGACTTGGTTCCTGAAAGCTATTTTGTAGTTAAAAATGTTTTTTGGGGGAGGGAATCTTTTCCAAAACTTGTGTTGGGGGTCCTGCATTTGCAGCCCTCTCCTGTCACCTACGGGGGGTGGTGGCACGCTGCTTGCATTATTAAACGAGGCTATAAGTTTGCCCAGGTGAACCCTATCCTTGGCATGGGGGCAGGACCAGCCATTGTAATGGGGGGGGCGGGAGGAGGAGTGGGGAGTTCTCCAGGTTTAGAGGGACTCAGAGCAAGCATTTGACTCCAAGCAGAATACTAGGACGTAAGGAGAAGCCCCAACTTGTTTTGAATGAGCTCTGGAAAAGAAAAGATAAAGTTGAATCTTGATAGCATGCACCTCTGAGAACATTGATTTCATTAGACTAGTGTTTCTTTTAAGAGCTGTAGAAAAAATTAAAGATATGGGGCTCACTAAATTTGATCCAAATTATTTACCTGAAGTAAGATAATGTTAAGAATTACACACTGTCATAGCCCATCTCTTCCCAACTCCGGTCAGAGTTGTCAAGTTGGTAGTTTGAATTTGGCCGTGGTGGTGGTGGTGGGGGTGGGGGCGGGAGTATGTGCACCATGGAAATGGGCCAAAGCTACAAATCAGGGCTCCCTCACTGCATCCCCCCCGAGGGCTGGCTGTTAGGATTTGCAGGCACTCCACTGCACAGAATATGTCCATTTAAGGGGTAACATAGGTGGGTTAATGTGCAGTTTAAACAAAGACGGAGTGGGCGCTGTGGGGAGTGCCCCAGCAGGGATGTTGCGGGGGACCCTGCTGAGGCGCCCACAGACGGGGATCGGGGGTCGGCCTGAGTGAAGGTCCGGAACCCCGAGGTGAGCGCCTCTCCCAGCTGACCCAGTTCGGCTGAAACCTGAACGCTCAGAGCTCGCACTGCCTTTATAAAAGAGGCGTGTTTAACTGTAGGATCAACTCTTCATTTATTACGTCAGCATATTTCCAGCACCGTTTGAGTGAAATACATGAATCGTGTTGGTGTCATAACGTTGTGCAAGCATTCATCACTGGCTTGGAATTGGGGAAATCCTGGCATGGATATGACTTCATTCCATGAGCATTCGTCAAGTACCTACTGTGTCCGGCGGTCGGGGGCTCCTTCCTTGTCTGGCGTTCATCAGGCATCCTCTGTGCCAGGCGGTCATTGTATGCCCTACACACAGGAGGCATTCGTCGGCACCTACTGTGTGCTGGATCTTCTTAGACTTGGCCCAAAACCAGACCCTGCCCTGCCCTAGAACCCAGGGAAACAGATGCGGGGAACTTGCACAGCGGGCGTTGCCCTGGAGCTGGGACCAGCACTCTCTAGAGGGGTGATTCTGGGCCCATCACAGTCTCGTGGGCGCCCAGGTGGATGGTGAAGTCTTACAAAGGGGGGTGTACCTGATTGGGGTGGCATCACGGCACAGGGGAGCCTCCCCCGGAAGCTGGTGGAGAGGACGCCAGGCCCAGAGAAAGATGGTCCCGTTGGGTTATGATTGGTAGTGGTGAACACCTATCCAGCATGTACGGGGCCACCTACATTAGCCTCTTGAACCCCCCCAACCACTCTGCGAGGAGGGAGACGGCTGGCGTGCAAGGTGGGTGAGTGCAGACGGGCTGGGCCGGTGGCTGAGGGCCGGCCCCAAGGCGGAGGGCAGTCAGTCTTCATGGAGCAGCGGGATTGACTCTAAGCCAGTGCTGGCCAGGCCAGCATTCTGAAGAGCGGTGTCATGTGGAGAGCGAGCAGGTCTGTAAGTCAGAGGGTGGGCAGCTGGCGTGCCTGCAGGGGCCCGAGAAGAGGGCGCTGCAGTGGTGCAGGTGGGGGTGACGAAAACGGGTGTAGGCGGCAGTGGAGATGAGTGACCTGGGACTCTGGAGATGGCATTGATGGGACAAAGGAGAAGGGGAGTGGGGTGGCCCCAGGCTCTTGGTTTGCCTCTCTGGATAGGTGGTGGGACCCTCCTCCAGGTGGGAGGACCCCAACGGGAGCAGCTCGGTGAGGTCTGGGTGGGGGAGAGGAAACCAAGGGAGAAGTGGTTGGATTGGTGGGTGTGGGGTCCAGCAGCATGGTGGGGTGCTCCACCCCTTACTGGCTGGTGGAAAGGACCTGGAAGCGTGTCTCCCAAGGGCAGAGAACCCAGATGTTTCGGAATGGAATGGAGAGCTCACTCCGTTGGTGTTCAGCGCTTTCCTTTATCTGGGCCGAGGTGGCAGGTGGCCTTTTAGAGGACATGGAGGCCAGAGGAGAGGGAGCCCTCAGGCACGTAGGTGAGAGGTGGAGGAGTTCAGACTTCCCAGCCCACAGGAAGGCAGAGCTTGTCGAGGCGCGGGGCTGTGGGTGGGGGCTTCGCCTTCATCCAGGTGAGCGTGGACCACCTGGACCAGAGCCAGATGGTAGGATTCTGGAACACCACAGGGCGGGGCACATGGGAAAGGCCGTGCTGGCGTCCCTTTGTTTGCCGTCACGGTTTGGGGAGCGCACCCCACCCTGTCCTCTCACGGTGGCTTTATTACACCAGAATATGCTGTATTTGGCCACGGGCATGCCAAGCTGGAACTTGGAAAGCAAACACTCCTAAATGTCACAGATATTTTAAAAGTAGAGATTAGAGAACTTGAAGTGTATGAAGGACAAATACGCCTTAAGCTAAGCATTTAAAATTAATGCACAGACTTTAAGAAGGCTGCAGGCCGCCCACCTGGAGAAGAGGCCAGGAGCGCTGGTTAGAGTGTGTGAGGGTGTGAATGCATGTGGGTGTGCAAGTGTGTGCATGTGAGTGACTGAGGGTGTATAAAAGGGTGTAAGTGCAGGTGTAGATGTGAATGTGCGTGTGAGACCAACAGTCAGAGAGAAAAACAGGAGCACAGGAATTATCAGGCAGTTCAAAGAAAAGGAAATAGACGTTGCCAATAAACTGTGAAAAGATGCTGAGCCTCATCATAAATAAATGCAAATAAAACACCTTTGAGATTAAATTGTCAGAAATGCAAAATATTGTGCATATTGGGCATACCTGGTGTTGGTGAGGGCATGAAAAAGTTTGTGCATCCTTTTGGGGAGGGTACCTCGAAAACGTCTATCAGAATGTAAACTGTGTGAACCCTTTGGTTCAGTCCTGTAGGAATTGTCTCGAGAGAGATTCTTAAAGCACACCAAGGATGCATATTGAAAAGTTATTTGCAATAAAAGAGAACTATGAGCAGCCTGCGTGCCCATCAATAATGGAACGAGAAGTGTCAGTGACTTAAATTTTGATGCAGTGCTCTGACAGAATACTATGCAGGTGTTAAAAAGAAAGGTGGACCTCCGAGTGCTGACAGCGGGATCTGCAAGGCACATAATTGAGCAAAGCAGGCAGATGGCAGATGGCATGAGCAGGGGTGTACAGCTCACGTGACTTTCCCCTGGGGGGGTGCACAAGAAACTGCTTCAGATTTGTACTCTTCATGCCGTGCTTTTTGTAGTTTTTGTTTTTTTAGTATGTGAATGTAATATTTTATTTAAAGGCATTCATTTAAAAATCAGTAACTGACAGAAAACATGGGAGCTGGGGAATTTCTGGTTCTTAGAAGCTCCTGATGGTCTGCAGGTCTTTGAGGGGGCTGGCAGTGTCCACCCGGTGTGGCAGAGGTGGGCACGGCCATGGGGGTTGGGGGGCCGTCATCCCCGTCCAGGGGAGCGGGGATCGCCCAACCCGACTGCTGCTGCCTGACGGTGGTGGCCAGCTCAGAATCAGGTGCTGAGTGTAGCGTCCCTTTGGGGAGCACGGGGACCCTCTCAGCTCACCGCGTTCTGAGCACTCTGGGTCCGACAGACCTCAGAGGCAGAGGCGGTCGCTTGGGCTGCTTGATCAGTCTCTCTGGGGAAGCTTCCAGAACCCTTCTGTCCTTGAGGGATTAGGCAGTGGAGCACAGTGGCACCTGCCTTCAGTGAGCGCACAGGCCGATAGGAGAAACAGATGTGATTAAAAACGAAGTGGAGTCCAGCATTGGCCAGGCTGGGGGCAGGGTGCTGCTTGAGAGGCAGTGGGGACGGCGGCGCGGCAGGAGGCCAGCCCTGGGGGTGGCCCTGGGTGGGGCACAGTGTGATCCGGCATGTCTGGAATCTCGGTCAAGGTTCTGATGTGCTGATCTGTTGACCAGGCAGGGGTGTGGGCAGGGGCCTTGAGGCCCTCTCATTATTCTGATTATTTCCAGGTGATTCTCTTGTAAGAGAGAGCCCGGCTCAGCCAGCCGGCTGTTCAGAGCGGATTGGGTGCTGAGAAGGGTTCCTGGCTGCACATTCCTCTGCCCCCTGGAGTAGGCCTGGGACAGGGACAGGGCTACTGTGACTCAGTCACCTGATGCATTCAGGGGCTGCTTAAGGGGACCCTCTGGCCCCCCCATCCTTAGATCGTGCACCGGGAGCTGGGGGCCGTTGTTCCAGTGATAACAACACATGTACAATTGCAACCCGACTGCCGTGCTCCCGAGCTGACTCCCGCATCTCGAACCTTGGCCCCGGCGTCCTTGTTCCTCTCGGCAGCGGATTTTGTAGCCATATTTCTGGGGCCCCGGGGCCTGGCTTGCTGCTTCCTGGGCCAGCCGTGTCACCTCCTCTCGTCTCTGCCCTTGTCCTGCAGGAGAGCACTGCGAGGTGAATGCACGCTCGGGCCGCTGCGCCAATGGCGTGTGCAAGAACGGGGGCACCTGCGTGAACCTGCTCATCGGCGGCTTCCATTGTGTGTGCCCTCCCGGCGAGTTCGAGAGGCCCTACTGTGAGGTGACCACCAGGAGCTTCCCGCCTCAGTCCTTCGTCACCTTCCGAGGCCTCAGGCAGCGCTTCCACTTCACCATCTCCCTCACGTAAGTGGGGCCCCTGCCGTGTCCACGTGGAGCTCCTGGGGTTGGAGCGTTAGGGATGCATCGCCTTGTGTCTCCATGTGTCTCATCCTTCTAGATGATGACAAAAGCGTCCCCCGCCGCCGGTGACCTTGGGAAGTTGAGCAGCTCTGCTCAGTGCTGGCGGCAGGACTGGCAACTTAATTTGTAGGACTCCATGCAAATGGAGGCTGTGGGGCCCCTTGTTCCAAAATTAAGAATTTCAAGTTGGCACCAGCAGAACATGAAACCAGGCGTGGGGTCCTGTATGACTGATGGCCCAGGGCACACACCGTGAGCGGCCCTAGCTGTCTGGTCCTGCTCACTGGCCAACACTGGGGCATCATGACATTTAGGTGGCCTGAAGCAGAGGGAAGCGGGACCAGCAGGCTTGGCGCCAGGCAGACTCAGCTTGGGTTCCTGCTTTGCTGCCCACAAGCTGCGTAACCAAGAGGGGCTGCCTGACCCCTTTCAGCCCAGGTTCCTTAGTCTGTCATACAAGGAGGTGGGTTTATGGTGTGCAATGGTCGTTACTGTATTTTTGCATTGTTTTTTTAGATTTAATTTTTAAAAATCTGTCATTTCCATCTTGAAGATTTCTGTCAAGTTTAACTTAGAAGAGTGAGTAGTGTTATATTTGGTTGGTTGTGCCGGTGTCTGCAGGGCCCCTTGGGGAGTACTGGGCCTCCTGCCACAGGCTTGTGCCACGTTGGGGGCCACACAGTGGTGTGGAGCGTGTGGGGCCGTGTGTACTCTGGTGACACCAGCACGTGCTTACTGAGCAGCTGTCGTGTAAGGGCTGCTCTGAGTAGCAGAGGCGATCCAGACATGCCTCCAGAAATGACTCCAGGGGCCTTAGAATCCAGCAGGAGGACCTTGATGTCTGTTCTGAGAAAGAGGGAGCCCCTCAGGACGCAGGCAGAGCTCAAGGTCACCTCCTTTGGGGAGGCTGCAGTTACGTCCCAGTAAGCCACGAAGCCAGTTCTTCAGGCCTGGGACATCGAAATGCCTGTGTTCAGGCTGGCTGACATCTCCAGGGGCACGTCCCCCACGTGCCCCACACTCAGCAGATCGGAGAGGAACCCCTGTGTCGGTCTCCATCGCCCGAGCCCTGTCTGCAGAGGGGCCCGAGGGGGCAGGCCCTCCCTGTCCTCTTCCCCACCCTTGCTCGTAGTCAGGTCCTGTCTGTCCCTGGACCTCATGTCTCCCACTTCCGGCCTTTTCTCTCCTTCCCAGCCCCCAGCACGTCGGCCCCTCCCACCCTCCTCTCCCCCTGGTGACACCGACTGGGACAGCATTGGTGTCCTCCGCTTTCAGCCTGAGGTCCATTCCTGTGGACCGTCCTGCGGGGCGGGGCCTGCCTGCTTCCTGGGGTTAAGCCCAAGCTTCTTAAGGTGCATGGGGCCCTCTGTGGCCTGACCCCTGGTGACCCCCAATTCTGGCACCTTGAGCCCCGTGATATGGACGACCTCTTTGTGGTCATCTGAACCTGCCCAGTCTTGCTCCGGCCGTTTCCTCACCCCCTTCTGCTGGCCTGGCCCCTCCTGCTGCTTCCTTCAGGAAGCCCTCCTGACCCAGACCGGGAGATGCCTGCATTCCAGCGCTGGCTGGGTAGTCTGGGCACTGCCCACTTGTCCGCTGTCTTCAGCCTGTGACATCCCTGCTTGCAGGCTCAGGCCACCGTCCACCCTCACTGCCCACAAAGGTCCTGATGGGGGCACTTGGTTAACATGGGGGCTTGAGGGGGCACTTGGTTAACATGGGGGCTTGAATTGTCGGCGGGATTTCTACATTGTGTTTGAAGTTTTGCTCTGAACCCAAGCTCATTGGGTGGGAACTCACGCCGGATTTCCCGATTCTGACTTTTGTCCTGGTTGTCAGATTATTTGATTGTGCTGAAGTCTCCAAAGCAGATGCCTATACTTTTTGAAAACTTTTAATGGCCACGTGGGATCTCCTGGCTGGTGTTTCCAGATTCAGGGCCCGGGAGGGAGAGCCATACTTGTCATTGTCACCATGCTGAGGGCCAGCTCTCTTTTCATGCCTGTTCACCTGCTGGCCTGAAGCTCCTCAGGAGCTTTTCGTCCTGTGTCCCAAGGTGACCGACCACAGGTGCTGGTGCCGGAGGTGGGCAGGCCCATGGCAAACCTGCTGGAAACAGACAAAGGAAATCTGCCGGCTTCAGACTCAGAGAGAAACTAAAAAAATAAAATGTTTAATGAAACGTCCATGTAACGTGACGCTATGTTCACTTGCTTGTCAAATATAGATTTTTAGATAATTACACTTGACAGCAATTTATGGATGATTCCAGATATGCGTGACAGTGGCTAAAGTGTCAGGGCCACGGCTAAATCAGTGAGTGTTTTGTAGGGAATCACCTCAAAAGCAAAATCATAAAACTTGGACAGAAGAACAGCTACACTTCGGCGGGGGGGTTCTTTGGGGTGGGTCCTGGAAGGAGCTGGGGCCCCCTGTGCCTCCTGAGGGGCGCACCGTGAGAAAGGTGGGCAGGGGCACCGCCGAGGCTTTTGTTTCAGGCGTTTTCTTTCCAGGCTGCTTCTCCTCTTTCTAGTTTCTGTTTGCCAAGTGCCTGCGCTCCTGGCCACTCCGAGTTCCCAGCTGCCTCTCCTCCCCTCCGCCCTGCCCCATCCTTTGTTCTCTCCTTTCCTGGCCCCCTCACCAAGCCTCCGGCTCTGTTTCTGGCCTTACTTCTTCTCACTTGCACTGTTCAGACCTTCTCCTTGGCCCTGGGTCCCTTCTGCAGCCCTCCGTCTTTAGCCGTGGACGGGTACTTGCCCAGAGAGAGCCGTGCGGGGGCCATACCAGGCCGGCTCCCACCGTGGTCCAACGAGAGACCTACAACCTACGACCGTGAGACCTGCCAGAGAGAACTGGGTGGGACCCAGCGAGTCCAGAGTCTTAGGAAACGAGCCTGGTGTTGAGTTGATCCCAGGCTTTATTCAGTCCCCTTCCTACCTGCTCACTCCACACCCAAAGCACCCACTTTGCTGTGCAGGTATCTTTTCTTTAGAGTTTGTCATCAGTTCTTGCTGCATTCTAAACAAAGGGGATTCAAGGTCTGGACAGGAATTGTCGGTTTTACGTAATTCTAGGGAAAGGCTGAGGTCAGATGCCTGAGGCTGGTTCCGACAGACTCCTGCTGCAGGAAAATGGATAAACCAGCCTTGAATCAAAGCAAAGAATTTCCCCCACTTAATCTCCGATGAGAGTGACATCCAGCTAATGCAGGAAATGGGCCCAGCTTCATGCAGGAGGTTTGATGGGTTCTCTGTAACTGGGGCTTTGGGGGGTGTTGTGGCGCCTCTGTGTCTGAAGACCCCCGTCAGGGACCCTCGGGTCTGATGAAGCAGCTTCCTCAGGACCGGGACCGGGCGTGGGGGTGGGGGTGGGAGGACTTCTGAGAATGTTTATCTCTTGGCAGAGGGAGTGGGTTTTACTCTTTGAATTCATACAGTCTGATAAGCCTTCATTTTCACTTGCCTTCCTCCCGTTTGTCCAGCACTTCATTCATTACGCACTTATGTGGACCAGACCCTGTTTGGGGCTCCACAGTGCAGCAGTGAGTGAGTTGTGCTCCCTCCCCTTAAGGACCACATGTTCTTATAAAGATAATTTCAGAAATACACTGAGCGATGTGATAGACAGAGGGGGTGGGAGGCACAATTTGGATGAAACGAGTTAAGGAAAGTGCAATGGGGTGGCCCCTGAGAGAGCTGCAGAGCCAGGCAAGACCTTTCTGGCAGAGGCAGCAGCAGGTGCAAAGGCCCCGGGGCAGGGAAGAGTGTAGTGTTTGGAGTGGAAGGATGCAGTGTGGCTGGAGTGTGGGGGTGGAGACAAAGGGCCCTGAGGTGGTCGCTGGCTCCATCCTCCTTGTGCGAGAAGGTACTGCGCGTCCCTGTGCCCTGGCACACTTTCGTGGGATTGCTTCTTGTGGAAGAAGACACCTGTATATGTTTTCTGTCCAAACTTCTCTAATTGGCGTAGTGGCTGTGTCGTCCCTCCTAGAACGTTGTGCAAGTGGAATCTTTTCACGTCACACAGGCCGTGGTGACCAGATTCCTTCATAGAACCTGTTTGCCTCTTCTAGAAAAGAACATCGCTAACTGGGTTTTATGGGCTGTCAGTTCCTAATGCGAAGAATGAGTGCCCGGGACCCGTCTGTCCTGCGTGTGGCCCCTTGCCTCCCCCTCTGCTGGCTGACCTGTCACGCCTGGGCAGCCGGCACGCCTTCTGCGTGGGGGTCAGTCAGTGTGTGACGTGCTTCCGCTTGGGCCTGCAGGTTTGCCACACAGGAGAGAAATGCTCTGCTGCTTTATAACGGCCGCTTCAACGAGAAGCATGACTTCATCGCCCTGGAGATCGTGGACGAGCAGGTGCAGCTCACCTTCTCGGCAGGTAGGGCCTCCTCGTGGGAAGAGCAGTGTTTTGAGCGTGGTCACAGGTGACACGCTTGGTGGAATCTTTTCACCCTACTCTGAAAGCCACCCTACTCTGTGCAGCACCTCCAAGCACGCTTCCCCGTCGTGCCCTGGTTGCACATCCAGGAGCCCGTCCTGTGGCAGGAATCCAGAGTGCACACAGATGTCCGTCACAGTGCTGTTTATAATGCTGAAAATACGGAGGACGCAGCTCAGATTTCCGAAACTGGGGCGTTACTAAAGTGTGGGACGTTCATCCAGGCTGTGAAAAGGACTTTTAGCCGTTGTGGTCCACTAACCTCTGTTTCTCTCTGGATTTTCCCCTCCCCACAGGCGAGACCACGACGACGGTGGCCCCGCAGGTTCCCGGGGGCGTGAGTGATGGACAGTGGCATTCGGTGCAGGTGCAGTATTACAACAAGGTAGGATGGGGCGCTCCTCCCGTGGGCTCCGGGCTGCCAGAGGCGGGGCCCTGGCACTGTTTCTGTCCTAAGACATATATACTCTGAAATTTAGAAAAAAAAGTATGCTGGTTGAAACAGTTACTTAGGAAATGAGCATTTGTTGAGGGTCTCTGTAAACATACCCAAGCCCTGTGCTGGGCGCGATACTCCCCCAGGGAGCTCTGGGCCTGGAGGGGGGACACGGGGACCAGAGATCACCCTACACCTGGGAAGGGCTCAGAAAGAGTTCATTCACGGCGGCTGCCTTGGCCCGAGTCATTACTGGAGGCTAAAATTCCAGGCCATTCAAACACAGCTTCAATGCCGAAATCGTCCACTGTGCCCGGATGTAACCCGAGCGTCAGAAGGTCTCGGAGGAAATGCTGGGAAGGTGTGGGCATTTTTGGTTTCGTTTTGTTTGGCTGTTTACTGGCTTGTAAGGAAACACGTTGTTGGTTTTTGCATCAAAATGCCCAGCTCTCTCGCTCTGTTTCTGTGATCTTGCCAAGCACTCTCCTTCCTGGGAAACTCAGGCCCCTCCTGCAGTGGGTCTCATTGCCCTTGTCCCCTCCTCCTCCCAAGGTGTCCACAGGGCTGGCCTGGCCTCGCTGGCACCTGAGGGGCTTCTCTCGGTAAGAAGTAGATCATGGAGGGAGGGCGTTTTCTGCCCTTCCCGTCCACTGCGTTTCTGTGTTCTGACACACCGGTGATGGGTGTCCACCTCCCACCACTTTGGCCTGAGGTCCTGTGTCGTCCAAGCCCCTCCCTCTCTCTCTCCTCTCCCCAGTCTGTCATCAACTGTCCCTCTGCCTCCCTGGGGCTCCCCTTTACACCTGGCCTGCCCTGGATATCACTTCAAACAGGCCCCCAGCAGTGATGACCCTGCACGGTGACCATGTTTTCGTCCCATGTCCCTGACCTTTGGCCAGGTCCTGACCCACATGTGACCTCTAGGTCTTATTCGCCATGAGGGTGAGAAGAGGTCCTGGAGGGCTCGGGGAGCGGGTCTGACGTGACGCGGGAGGTTGCAGGGGTTTTGAGGACTCAGCAGAGCCTGGGATGGGGCCGGGCGACCGCAGCCCCCGTGGAGACCCGCTGTCCTTGTTCTGTTGTCTCCCCAGGCAGGTGGGGGGCCATGGCCATGCACCATTGCTGGTGAAAGGGTGTGTGAGTGAGGAAGGGAGGTGGGTCGGGGCTCAGTGGCTGGGCACACGGGAGACACCAGACCTCCGCAGACACAGATGTGTGTGCCGTGGTGGCCTCGGCTCAAGGACGCGGGTCTTCTGAAGTGTGGCCCCCGTGGCAGCTGGGACCATTAGTAGCCCGTGTGAGGTGCAGCCACTTGCTGCTCGCCTGGAGAAGCAGCCAGGGGCAGGGTGGCCCCTCGGTCCCTCCACCCTCGTGTCTACCCTCTTGGGGACCTGCGAGAGGAGGCGAGGGTGGGTTTTCTCTCCTCGGCACCTTAGCCCACACGACTGCTTTTTCAGTTGATACCTAGGGGCCTCTCACACCCGTTTCGGCTGCTGTAGAGCATGGCTTCTTACCTCTTGAGATGTCCCCCAGGTTTCCCCCAGTGAATTTTTCTGCCCCCAATCTGCACTGTAGGTTGGACCATTTCTGCCCCTTGTCTCTCACCCTGGAGAAAGTCCATCCTGCAAGCCGTTCTGTCACGATACGGTAGCCAAGGGACAGCAGCTCTCCTGGGCACAGGTGAAAGGACCATGCCCCTGTGTCCTGGAAGGTTAGGAGCCCCCGAGGGCAGGGCCATGCCCTGTGTACCTCACTGTCCCCATAGCACGGGGCACAGTCCTCCTGAGCTCAGGGACTCTTCTGTGTGACGTCAGGGCCTGACTCAGCTCCAGCAGCAGGACAGACAGGCGGACAGATTGGGCTGTGATCTCATTTCTCTGTTCATGTCATCAGGACAGCTTTCTGGTCTCCGGGCAGGGCTGACAAGGACACTTGTGGGCAGTAGAGTTCCTGTGAGGATGACCCCTCATGGCCCAAGGATGGGTACCAGGGACCAGTGATCTCCGTGGTGCGTGCCTCCCGGGGGCTGAGTGCCCGGCAGGGTGCAGGCCAGTCGTGATGGACCGGGGGACCCTCTGCGGCCCATGCTCCATGTCGGGAACCAAGAAAGCACATGAGCTGCACTGTCTGTTCTGCTGTGTCTCCCAGGTCCAGCTAAAGGCGTTTGGCTGTGGCCAAGTCAGCCTTGGTTTCCCCATCAGAGCGCCTGCACGTAGCATGTTCCCTAATGGTTGACTAATGGCTGCAGCAATAGCATGTCACCGTTGAGCAGGGATGGGATCCCTGGCTTGGCCACCCCTGCTGGCGTCTTTATGTATGGTCCTTGGCCACCCATAGCTTTGCACACAGGGAGTGTCAGCCAGGCGCCTGCCTGCTGGCAGTGACCCCCTGGGGAACACCAAGGACCCCGGAGTGTCCCAAGGGAGGAGGGGCCTCATGGAGATGACAGGCAGGGGGAGGGGGGCCTGCACCATCCCCGCTTCCGTCTCCAGGGCTGGCCTTTCAGCGGCGCCTGAGCGGGCCCTCAGTGCAGGATTAGGCCCTTCCTCTCCCGGAGCCCAGCTATTTCCTCTCTCGCCCGAGGTTATTTTATGGAGGAAACCAAGCAGTTTGCTGTCTCTGGAGGGCTCCTCATGTGGTTTGCCTGGGTCCCACAACAGGGCAGTGCTCACAGAGATTGTACACTTCTGCCTCCTAGGGCTGAGCTGTTTCTAGGAGACTTCTGTCTCAGTGCTTCTCCAGACACAGTGACAGCCTGGGCAGGGTTCACAGGTCGAGAGCACACTTGGGGGTGTGGGAGGACTGCCCCCCGAAGTCACGACCCGGCCAGGATGACAAGAAGGGAAGGCAAATCTAGAAATGGTCCGTGAGGGGAAGCCACTCTGCTCCCCGGGCATCCACGCCGGCTCTGGTCCTCAGAGCGGACCCACTGCCGGGCTGACAGTGGTGGGGTGGCCCCACTCCCCGGGGCAGCAGCCTTCCCGGAGCCCGCTGTGCCCGCTGAGCCTGCCCCACCTGGTTCCTTTTTATTAAGACAATGTGTCTGAATAATTCGGCCCACGGCCGTGCAGGGGGGTAGAAACATCCACAGTCAGAAATGCCCCACTCCTCCTGAGAGTTGCCCGTACGCACCCTCCCTGAACCCCTGTGACCCCGAGGTGGTGTCTGCTCTGCATTGAATTGTGTCCTGGGTGGGAAGCCTCTGGGGCCCCTTGGACCCTCCCCAAGTCATCCTGGGAGCCTGGCTGGGCTGTTTTCTCAGGGTCCCCACAGGAAACAGAGGGAGCCCTGAACAGGTCGCTCCCAGGAGGGCTTATTACCAAAGAGGATGGGGTGTGGGCATCCACGAGAAGTATGGACCCAGGGCTGTGACGGCCCTTAGGCCAGAGGACGAGCGGGGAGGGCAGAGCAGGGAGGCCAGAAAGAAGAAGTCATGAGAGAAGCCACTTATGTGGAGCAGGGACTGTAATTGGAGTGACAGAGCCAGCCTGAGGCCCTCCTGACCGCTCTCCCAACCCTCCCTTTTGTCGCCTGTTGGGCTTCGGTGGCCAAAGCCAGCCAGAAGCCAAAGAACAGGGGACCCCTCGATAAGGTCCATGGGGTCTGCCCCCAGGTAGGGAACAGGGCAGAGTCAGTTTGCTTTTCTCTGTTTGGTGACATTTTAAATGAGAGGAACTGCTGGTGTACTTTGCCTTCAGCCAAACTAAGGGCACGCTGGAGGTGGGCCTTTTCCTGGGAAGGTATTTGCAAAAGCAGGCACTTTGCACAAACATGTCGAACTCCATCCAGCACAGGGGGAACTGCAGAGCCCCTCCCCCTACCCCCACCCACGAGGTTTGGGGCTGACTTGGGGAATTTGGGATCCTCACTGTTGAAGGTGTGCATTTTTCTGAGGCTTTTGTGAAAGATGGCTAAACATTTCCACCACCAGCTTGCACAAGAGTGAATGCGCCTGCTGGAAAAAGTTCTGTGTAAGTCATTTTGGAAAGATTCCTTCGCACGTGGGACTTGGGTTTGGCCGTAACCGGGACTCTTTGAAGTGTGTGTCCTTCCTGCTCTACCTCGCTCCTCCCCACAGCTCCACACACTGGGCCAGGTACGGGAAGCCTGTGTGACTGTGTTCTGTCATAGAGCCCCAGAGAGCCTGTCCTTGAGAGATGTGTCCAGAAAGATGAAAAATGACTGCTAATAGAGAGTCACAGGAATGTGCTTTTCCCAAAACTGCGAGAAAGGAGGCATTTGTAATTGTCATTTTTTTATAAATGTGGGTGCACAGTTCTCTTGTAGAATCCAACTTGCAGAAATGAACTCAGAAGTTACTTAGTAGACTATTGGGCCACCTGTACATTGGAATGTCACACAACCTTGAGACGTCTGTGTGCCAATGTGGAAAGATCTCTAAGAATGTTGTTAATAGGTTAAAAAAAACAGAAAGACAACAACACATTACAGAACAGGTTGTAGGGTGTACGTTTTTAAAAGTTTAATTTCAAACTTTCAGAAAAGTTGCAAGATTAAACAAGAATTGTTATAGACCCTTCACCCACATCGCCCGGTTTTTGACATTTTTCGGCATTTGCTTCATCTTTCTCTCCCCACTAGCTCCCTGCTTTCCCTCCCTTATATTCCTCATCATATTTCAGCCAATAATTTCAGCATCCCTGAGGATCACACCTGTATCATTGTCACTGTGACGCAAGCCCTCCATCTCTCCTCGTTCATTGTTGGCTTTCTACCACAACAGGGAGCTTTTCTCTGCTCCCCTCTTTATTTAGATAAGTATGGTTTCATGAATTCCTATTTTATTCACAGAACTATAGTATATTTCTTTCATTAATTAGTTTGATGCTCAGATTGTTTCCTATTTGTCTTATACCTCAGATATTTTGGATACAAGAACACAGGTATAAAAGCCAGCTGTCCTTCTGACAAACCTGTCATTTTACTAGCCCTCTTTTACTTTTTTTGGCACAAAAAGACATGCCAGGCTTATTTTGTGCTTTCCCTGCCTCCACCCTGGAATTGACCATTTATCCAAAGAACTCTGGGTTGTTTTAGTAAAAAATGGTATTTAGAAACCAAGGTCTAGGTGGTAGGTGTGCTCATTGCTGCCGGGGTGTCTCTCTCACTGGGCACAGCTAGGACACGTATATATCTAGAACATAGGACATACTTATACACACATACACGTCCTGAATTTCATATTTATTTCTCTGTATCTCTACTTACTGAAAACCTTGAATTCCATTCCAATACTACGGAGTTCACTCTAGTTTTTCCCCGTTCTATATTTGTAACTCTTTTCTCTGTCAGTAAGAAACCTTGTTCTCGTTACCCTCAATATGGTTATCTGTTTTCTCAACCCTCCATTATTTAGACAACCTCTCAAAGTCTCCAGATCACCACCTCACTCAGCCTCCAACCTTGCCCTCCCTCCCTCACCAGCTGCATCCTCCCTACTGCTCGTCTCATGCAGCTCCAGCCTTGTGAGCTGCTGCCTTGCTCAACCTGACTCTACTGGCTGACTCCAATGGGTGTTGGGAACAAGAAGACCTAATAGAGATTTGACTGAAGTATTCAATTACTCAGAAAAGAAGAGAGGCAAAAAAAAGGAAGGCAGTTTGTTTACAATTTAAAAATTTTTAAAGGGATGAAAATACAAAATACCAAAACACATGGGATGCAGCTAACTCAGTGCTGAGAGGAAAATTCATAGCATTGAATACTTATATCAGAAAAGAGGAAAAGTCTCAAGTCGATAATCTAAGCGCCCACCTCAAGAACCTAGAAAAAAGAAGAGCAAAATAAACTCAAAGTAAGTAAAATGAAAGAAAGAATAAAAATAAGAGCAGGAACCAGTGACACTGAAAACAGAAAAACAATAAAGAAAATCAATGAAACAGAGCTTTGGTAAGGTCAATAACATTGACAAATTTTTAGCAAGACTGACGAAAGAAAGAGAGAAGACACAGATTACCAATATCAGGAATAAATTCCCAGTTCCTCAGAAATCACAAACTACCACAACTGACCCAATATGAAAAGTAATTTGAATGACTGTGTTACTATTAAGGAAATGGAATTTGTAATTTAAAAACTCCCCGACATGAAATCTCCAGGCTCAGATGATTTCACTGGAGAAGTCTATGGATGTTTAAAGAGCCACACCAATTCTATACAGTCTCTTCCGGAAAATAGAAGAAGATGGACACTTCCCAGTTCATTTTGTGGTTAGCAGTGCCCTGGTTCCAAAACCAGGATTCGAAGACACCATGTTTCCCCAAAAATAAGACCTAGTGGGACCATCAGCTCTCATGCGTCTTTTGGAGCACAAATTAATATAAGACCCGGTCTTAAATTATATTATATAAGACCCGGTCTCATATTATAAAGACCCAGTCTTATGTTATATTAAAATAAAACTGGGTCTTATATTAGTTTTTGCTCCAAAAGATGCATTAGAGCTGATTGTCCGGCTAGGTCTTATTTTTGGGGAAACACGGTAGACACAGCTGATGTCCACACAGATACCTGTCTGTAAATGCTCACAGCAGCTTTTTCCGTAAGAGTCTCAGGAGGCCTCAGTGGCTGAGTGGTTCAACAGACTGTGGTACATCCACACCATGGAACGTGTGTGTAAGAAGGAATGAACTGATGGCATGCAACAGAGACCTATGCTGAGCAAGAAAAGCCGATTTCCACTATTAGGATTTCCATCCTTGAAATGACAAAGTGATAGAATCGGAGAACAGAGGCATGGGAGGGAAGGAGGTGTGGCCCTGAAAGCGCAGCGTGTGGGGTCCCATTGGGGATGGAAATCTGTGTCCTGACTGTGTCAGCGTCCGCATCTGGGCTGTGAGGTTACGCTGCCCCGTTGCAGGATTCTTACCATCCGTGAGAAATGGGTAAGGGGTACATCAGCTCTCACTATTATTTTTTACAACCGCATGTGCATCTAAAACTATCTGAAAATAAAAGGCTTAATTCAAAGAACTTTGAAAGGTATACACATATGTGCTGGCATACGCGTATTTCTTTTCTGAAGGGTACCGTCCCCTCACACCAAAATCCACCAGCAGCGTGTATTAGATAGGTTATAAACTGCCCCAACGCGCCGTGTCTTTAAATATCCGATATTTATTTTTCCTCGTGATTCTACGACAGGAGGTGTTATTGTGGTTATTTTTGCAAACAGTGTACCACATGGTGGATGCCTTGGGGAAGAAGGCTGATGGGAAAGGAGGCAGGCGGCTTTCATGTTTAGCTTATACTTTTCTGCACTGTTTTCCACGTTTCCCGTGTTCTTTTATTAAGAGATACAGCAGGAGTCATCTGGGTGATGGGATTATGGGCCATTTTTTATTTCTTTTAAATTTCCTGCTTGAAAACTCATTTGATTGAAAGAATGTACAAGATAAGGAAGCTAATAAACTTCTTTAAAGTCTAGGTAAGCTTTTGCAAGAACATGAAACTTTCACAATACAGGAGAGGGCCATCGGGCACGCTGTCCCCACCCTCTGCACCCGGGTCTCACTGGCTTTGCTCCTCCCACCGGCAGAGTTGCACAGCGGACACTTGTCTCAGATGAGGGTGTGGGGACGCCATGCATGCTTATTCCTACCATGCAGGTCCACCCATCCCAGCCTGGGTCCCCAGCGTGGACTGTGAATTGTTTTGTTTCTTTCTCTCCAGTTGCGTTTTCTGTTTCCGCAGCCAGTTTCTCGGGACCAGAATGGCCTGTGTTGTGTCTGCCCAGTGGGTAGTGGATTAATATTGAATATTGGCGCTCCCATACTGGTGGCATTCACTTGACATGTGGGGTCAGAAGGTAATGTCTGTCTCCCTTGAAACTGAGGGGGGCTTCAAGCAGAGCCTGCGAGCAGCCTCCATGGGGGTCCAGGCCAGCACCCCAGAGAGGTGAGGGGCGCCCAGCCCAGGAGCTGAAACCGGGTCGCCTGCTTCCTTTCCAAAACAAGGCCTCGTCAGATGGTAGAAAGTCACCTGCTATGGAAACAATTACTCCCCTTGACAAACGCAGCCCCACCCTGGACCTGTGTCCACGCCTGTCATGGAAAGTCCCGCAGGTCTGAGGCAGCGGTTAACTTCCCTGTCTGGGGTGGGGGCCGCCCTCCTCCACCTGGCACAGTCTGCGCCCCCAAGCTCCGCAGCTCCCCCCTTTCGCTTCCCTCCAAGACTTTGAAATGAAATGCAGCCCCAGAGCCCCCTTCGCTCCCCAGTCTCCCTGCCTTTTCACCCTTCTGTTCCCCCGTCCCCCGGGAGGAGGACATTGACTGACTGAGGTCCTCACATCTGCCCTTGAAGGAGAAGGAAACTGAGGCCCAGAGTGAGGTGATGGGAACCTAGCAGCTGTCACCCACCCTGTGCTCTGGCTTTTGGCACTGGGGACCGAGGGCCGTCACGTGCTCCTGCTGAGACCGTCCTCTCCCTTCCCCTCCTACCTGCTCCTCCCAACCAACTCAGAGTCTCCCCCCATTTTCACTTAATTCCCAGCAGTCACCCTCATGGCCTGCAGACAGGAAGAGGAGTTTGGTCAGAAAGGAGGTTGAGGCAATGGGTAGGGGTCTGTGGTTATCCTGGAGAAGCTGAGGGACCCGGCGTCTCTGCTGCTGTACAGACTCTGGGACCGAGAGAGGTCTGTTAGGGTCCCAGCAGGAGCAGGCTGGGGCTTTGGCAGGCGTGTGCACAAGTGAGTGTGGGCTAGAGAGAGTGTGTGTGTGTGAGGGTGTGAGTGTGCAGATGTCCCTTGTAAGCCTTTCTCCTTTGTCCTAGGCGGCTTTGTGAAAAGATATCCTGTGACCTGTAATTCCTCGTGGCCCAGAGTGACTTTGTCATTGCTTGAAATGATCTGTCATTTCTCTCTCGGGACAGTGTGGGCTGGGCCCAGAGCCCATGTCTGTGGCCCCGGGAACCCCTCCCAGGTACCAGGTCCCCGAGGCCCCCAGGGGGCTGCTGCTCAGGTCCCTTCCCCATCTCCTTTCCACCTGGAAATGGGCAGCTGTCAGGTTTGTAGATCCCACATGTGGAGGGACATGAGCTTCTCCTGGGGTGCCCGACGGTCCCCCAATGTGTGCCAAGCAACAGCAACCCCCCAAGAGAAGGAATGTGTTACCCTAGCTTTCCAAGAAGGTGCTGTTTAAATGTAGGGAACTCTGATTTTTGAGCCCTTGATTTGTCGATAGAGAAAGGGCCCCTCTGAGCAAATCTGCATAAACTCCCCACTTCCCAGTGAAGCTGGGGAACCTGCTGGGGCCAGGCTGCTGCTGAGGGGGGCACCTGACCCCAATGGAATAGCAGCTGGGAGGCCCCAGGCTTCCTCCCACAGACCCGGGAGCTTTTATCCCGTGAAGGGCCGGGCCCAGTGAGTGGTGGTGTTGTGCCCCAGGGATCGTGTCCAGAAGAAAAGTCGTCCCCACGGAGATCACCGGAGCCTAGGAGTTGCTTGTGCACTCACAGTGCCGAGCACACGGGCAGGGCCGAGGGAACCTCTGCCTTCCGGCCCTCGGGTCTCCCATGTCTGAGCGAACCATGCGTCCGTCAGAGCAGCACAGAGCTTCGCCTTTCATCTGTGGCCAGAACGATCCACGAGCTTGGGCTAACCATTTTGCCTGAGAAACAGAAGGCTTTGGCGTGATTTTCTTTTTTCTTTCTTTTCTTTCTTTTTTTTTTTTTTTTTTTAAGAAACTCTAAGGTGACGAGTTGGTTCTGGCCCTTGTTAGAATTCTTTTCTTTTTACTGCACCCCCGATAAGAAGAGTCTGTCGGCGTAGTCCAATATTTTCTTAGATAACTGAACACATGAAGGACTCGAGACGCTGCCGGTCTCTATGTGTCTGT
The DNA here is from genome assembly GCF_004115265.2 of Rhinolophus ferrumequinum. Taxonomy (NCBI): domain Eukaryota; kingdom Metazoa; phylum Chordata; class Mammalia; order Chiroptera; family Rhinolophidae; genus Rhinolophus; species Rhinolophus ferrumequinum. The sequence goes on from NC_046293.1 coordinate 2,896,212, forward strand.
GCCCTGGAAAAAAGCCTGTGGCCTCAGTGAAGATGCAGTTATGCTGTGCTGCTGACCCCTGCTGCTTTTCTTTAAAGATGTACAAAGAAACTATGTTTTTTTCATGTAGGAAAATACTAAGACAGCAACAATGCAGGGAGGACAGCCATTTGCACATTGTTTCACTTTCCTTCCCATCTTTTGTAGCAACAACACTGGCAGCAGCAGACTCGTGTGGGCTGACCCCCTCACGCCCCTCGCGAACATTATGCATTTAATCCCACGAGCGAGGAGCTATTTTTACCCGTGTTACAGCCCAGCCTGGCCTGTAGGGAAGTCGGGTGACTTTCTTAAATGGAGTCAGGATGTGGCCTCTGGCCTTCACTGGAGGCTGTGCATGCCGCTGTCCTGTGTCCCCTTGCTGGCCTTGGGCCCTCACAGCCGAGCGACACATTGGCATGACAGCCAGCCCAGCATCAGGCAAAGGGCTTTAGGTCCCCTCTTCCATTTTATTCCCAAATGGCCCTGGGGGTAGGTGGAAACTACCATATTTCCCTGAAAATAAGACCTACCCCGAAAATAAGCCCCAGTTAAGATCTCAGACGGACACATTTAGTACATCATGACGATGCTCCAGAAGAAGATGACGTGACTGCATTTGAATAAATGTAGATTGTTGTACATGAAAAAATAAGACATCCCCTGAAACTAAGCCCTAACGGAGCAAAAATGAATATAAGACCCAGGCTTATTTTCAGGGAAACACGGTGTGAACTTACCCATTCACCAGAAGGGGCTGCCCAGGCTCAGAGCAGTAGGGACCCTGCCCCGGGGCACCGGCCAGTGAGGGAGTTGGGGCATCTGCCCTCCCAGCCGCAGCTGCAAGCAGGAACTTGACATTGTCTCCTTGGGGGATGACTCGGGGTTGCCACCCTCCCTGGTGGCCCAATCAGACTTCCGTGCCAGGTCTGCTGCCCACACCCTCAGGGGCGTTCTGTGTCCTTCCTAGGTTATAGGCTTCCAATGTCTTACAGGAAAAAAGTCAAGAAAGGTCTGAGCTTTGTTTGTGTTTAATGTTAAACTCAAAAAAATCAGGTATTTTTACATCTTAACTTTGGGGAACTCTGAGCTCCTGCTGGCAGTTTAGTTGACTGAAGAAGGCGCAATGACCGTTTAATGCTGCTGACCACGCTCTAGTGTCCTGATTGCACATGCAGGTGAGGTGGGACAAGGGAGCGTCTCTAGGCCCGAGCCACTTGAGACAGCTCTGTACCGAGTGCCAGCCATTTTGTCCTGGAGACACCAAATCCCGTGTGAGCTAGAAGACGTCTAGCCAGTTTCACTGCCTTCGAGAAGCCGGTATAGTCAGCTTAGCTCTTACTGTGTGGCAGGTGTGGGGTGCAGGTGAACCTGACCTGCACGGTGGCCACTCGTCATGCGCGGTGTGGCCGAGCCCTGCCCCGGGCCCTGGGATTCAGTGTGAGCAAAGCAAGTAGAGATTAGAAAAGTCCTTGAGAAGAATCAAAGGGCTGAGGTGTTGGCAAGTGGCTGGAGTGTGAGGACACGTCTGCCGTGTCCCTTAACCTGTCTTCCTACATTCCTGCTCGGCCTCTTCCTTGTGTGGTGCTGGGGGTGAATGTACATACAGGGAGGTAGACTCCTCAGCAGCTCACTTCCCCGGCAGGGGGCCGGAAGCACCTGTGTGGCGCCTGACCTGAGGGGGGTGGTCCCGGGAGGGGCCTGGCCTGCCTGGAGGGCCAGAGAGACTTCACACCTGCCTGTCACAGGCAGGGAAGCTGAGGTTGAGAGAGTGGTCTCCACTGGATCACACCTTGTTACCTGCGTACAGGTGTGGAGCCGCTCCCCAGCCTGCCTGGGCCTCCGGGCAGGCAGCACCTGGGTCTCCTGTTTGAGTTCTGGCAAAGGCCTGTGGGAGGCTTCTTGGGAATTCAGTTTGGATCCTGGAAGTGTGTGTGTGTCTGGATGTTTTCTCCTTGGGAGCCTGTCCTCGGCGTAGCTTCAGAGAAATGCCATGCCTGCTTCCGAGGGGGCACTTGTCACCTCTGTGCCAGGACCAGCGGGGCCTTGCCCACATTTCTTGGTGTGACTCCCCGGTGGGCTGTTCAGCGCGCCCACTGAGCAGGTGGGGTCTGAACCTCGCGGTGTTTGAGAAGCTACGGCACAGCACCTGTTCAAGGCTGCATTTTGACTCCTGTGACATTCCTGCAGTCCAGCCATCTGTGAATTCTTTGATATGAAAGTCGGTTGATCATTTCTGACACACAGCGTGAGTCCAGCATGAATCCATTTGTCTCTCAAGACTTGCCTCCTGGTGTCCAGTTTCGAGGTGCCCACGCCTCCTTTCTCTGCCTCCAACATTTGAAATCGAACCCTCATCAGCCTCCCCAGGAGGAATTGTCGACAGCAGGTTAAAGGGCTGTAGAAATGTGAGCACTTTTGTAAGGACCGAATGCTTTTGTGCACCAGAAAAGTTCCCCACTGGCTGCTTTTAGAGCATCTAAATGGAAGCGTATGGGAGGGTCTGTACAGGGGCAAGAAAGTAAGTTGAAGGAAAAGAAAAAGGGACAGACCCCAAGGGATGACTTCCGGCTGATTTGCTGAGAATCAGGAACTGGGATCTGCACACACATGCAAAGCTTGTTGCTTTCAGGTCCCCCTTGAAATGCACGGCAGCCCTTCAGGTGTTTTCTCAGATGGCGGCAGGGGCGCGCATGGTGGGTCTGTCCTTGCTGGCCCCTTGCCACCTGCCCCGTGGAGGGCCCTGCTCAAGGCCACCGTTGCACAGGGAGGGTGCAGACGTTACCATCTGGCTGGTTTTCGCCTGTTTGCCTATCTGTGCCTGCTTCGCTCTGCCCCCGAGGGTCCAGGCTGGCTGCTGCAGGGGTGGGACAGGAGTCCTCTGGGCTTGGATGGCTGCCCCATGAGACCCACTGCGCTCCAGGAAGGAAGATGCTGGGACACTGGCCTTTGCCCGCCCTGTGTTGACACACTTCTGATGCTAGAATTGAGTCAACACTTTTATATTACCTTACTGTCTTTTTCTTTGTGCAAATGCATAGCACACTTCAAAAATTCCCATTAGAAGCCTGAAGGAGCCGTTCATTTCATCTTGCTCTTTATTCTTTGCTCCTTGCCCCCGGGCCAGCAAAGCCACGGCACTTTCTCCTCGGCCACCTCCGTGCTTCACATAAGCAGTTTCCATCGCTGTGTCTTTTCCAAACACGACAGGCGGGCCTGCGGACGTGAGCCTGACCTGCAGATACGAGCCTGGCGCCGTCACCCTCTCCTGATTTCTTTCCCACTGGTCTTCACGTGCCCTGGTGGCCATACAGCCAGCGTGAGATGTGCTCCTTCCCTTGACAAAAACAGATGACCTGAGCTCAAGCCTTTCACCCCTGCTGGTGCCTTCGTTTCACCTCTGGGACCTAAGTCACACATCTCTCGACCCCCACAGAGAACTTGCACTGTTCTTACTGTATTTTACTATTGTGACACTCTCGACAGGAAGGCATATACTGTATTTTCTCCCCATTTTACAGATAAAAATGGGGAAGGCCTTCCCAAAAGTGAATTCCAGGTAGAGAGTGCTCAGGGGGTGTGAATGATGGATGCCCATCCAGACAACTCTTCTTATTGAGGTGAAATTCACATAATAAAATTAACCACTTAAAGTGAATAATTCAGTGGCATTTGGTACGTTCACAATATTGTGCCACCGCCACCTCTATCGAGATCTGAAATCTTTTCCTCACCCTTAAAGGAAACGCGGTACCCACTAGCACTCACTCTCCACTGCCCCCAGGCCTGGAAGTCACCAGTCTACTTCCTGTCTATGAATTTGCCTGTTCTGAACGTTTCGTATAGATTGAATTGTACAACATGGGATGTACTGCAACAGGATTCTCTCACTCAGCGCAATGTTTCAGAGACTCACCCACGTTGCAGCATAAATCAGTGCTTCACTCCTTTTTATGGCGAACTAACATTGAACAGACACACTGCAGTTTGTTGATCCACGCATCTGTTCCTGGGCATTTTGGTTGTTTTTACCTTGTAGCTGTTGGGAACCTTTGTGAACAAGTTTTTGTTTGGGTCCCTGTCTTCAGTTCTTGCAGGTCTATACTCGGGAGTGGAATTGCTGGGTCACGTGGACAGCTGTGTAAGGAACCCCATCCATGCATCTTGATGGCCTGATGGCCTGCAGCATTTTCCTGTGACCCCACGGCCTTTCCCCCGCTTCTGTCATGTCTTCTTGGGGACACCGACCATACAGTGGACAGTGGGCATGTGTGTTAAGCAGACTGGTCAGGAGGTGGGTCGGGGTAACTTGCTGGCCGTCGAGCTGCTGGTTCTGGGGCAACACAAGAAGGGGTGGGACAGCAGGGTGCCCTGGGGGGCGGGGCTCAGGCCCTCAGATGTGTGGCATCTCTGATACGACCCTGCATCTCTACTGCTGGGCCTTTCCATTCTTAATCTGAGAATGCTTGGTTCTGTGGCCAGAAGGGCAGTCAATTTAGCCTGAGTGGCTGGTGAATCTGAGAGGAGGACTCGGGACAAGTTTATGGGACACGGCTCTTCCCCTAAAAGTCATGCAGGCTTACGTACCGCCAGGCTCTGGGGTCTGTCTGAACAGTGGGCCGTCTCAAGTCAGCAAGTGCTGCTCTAAATACACGTGTTGACTTTTTGTGTTCTTTTTGCCTCCAGTTTTTTTCTCACCGTTTTTGCTTGAATCCCGTATCTCTGAGCCAGTTGAGTACAAGCAGCAATTTTACAACAACTGCAATTTTGTAAACAGCAGCTTCGTTTCATTAAAGCTTCCCCGGTATAAATGCTGTTTATGTCCTTTCCCTGGAAGTCTCACACCCATCCCAAAAATGTAAATTATAAGCTGTAAAGAAAATGTGGGGCTCGCACAGCTTGGGGATGGTTCTTTCCCCAGGATTGCACCTAACACTTAAGCACCCCATAATAGGTACTTGTTCATGTTTTCCAAAGTGGGTTGTTGTCACAGGGCGAGAAAACAGGTTATTTTTTATACTCAACTAACTGTTGCTTAACCAAAGGTGAAAGCGTTAAGGATATAGCTTAGCAGACCCTATGATCTCATCAACTGATGTAAAAGAAAATCAAAAACATCATCTGTGAACTAGGAGACTGAGCGTTGTGGTGAAAGCCTCTCTTGGATTTACCTAAGAAGGGTTCACAGGAGGCTGCTGTATCTTGTGTTGATGATACTCTCAAAGTCCCCATAACGCAGAAAGGATGGGTATATTAGATCCTTATCTTGTGACAGAGAAACTGTGGTACAGCCGTGGCCCTTGTCTAGGTCAGATGGTGGGCCAAGGGGGAGCAAAGGCCTTGCGAGGTTGCTGTGTACAGTAGTGCAGGCTGTGCACTGCACAATTCCAGGGAGTACCACCAGGGTGAATGAGGCCCCCTGGAGTCACACACCTCGGCTCCCTGGCTGAGTTCCTGTTACCAGAAGTGCTGTATCCTGCCTTCCAGCCCAGTGTCCTCAGTTGAATGGGTACTTTGTTCTTATTAAAAATGGAAGATTTCTTTTGGAATGAACTGTGTAGTTATTTCCCTGTTAAAAGGCATTGAGGGTGGTATCATTAAATTATCTGTGTTTTTCCAACTATCTATCTCCAACATTATTATAAAGAAGCATAAAGTAGCATCATGTTATAAACTCAAGCGGACCCCAGAGCCGTCATGTGGAGGCGCTGAGCCTGTCATTTGGGGTGATGGGAAGGATGGCACTCTAGCCTCTGCTTCTGCTGGGCCTGGGAGACAATGTTCTGTCTGGAGGGGCGGGGAAGGAGCTGCTGGGTGTCGTGTGCCGATGGTGAGGTCTGGTGGCACTTCACACGTGCCATCTGGGTTAACCTTCAGGCCACCCCATGGGATGCAGGTCTTATCATCCAGGTTGTACAGGTGGGGAGGGAAGTTCCGTTGCTTGGCCCAGCCAGAGCCTGCTCCCTGGCTGCCAGCCACGTTTCCAGAACGCTGACACTCGTCCACATTACATGGCTGGCATGGACAGGTTCCACGTCTCCTGCTGGAAGGAGCTGAGGGCTGTCTGGGTGGACGTGTTCTGTGTCCTCGAGGGGCAGGCCAGGGGACTGGTGGGGGGTGCCGAGGGACAGCGCTCGGTCACTGAATGCAGACAGCAACCTCCTCCAAAAGGGAGTCTGCTACTTCCAGAAGTGAGCAGGTTTCACCCTGAGTTGCTGGTTCCAGGGGATTACTTATAATGAGCCCAGGGTGGGGACATTGTGTGTGTGACCCACGGGGACAGCTGAAGGGGGAGAAGCTCAGGAGAAAGATGGGGCTTGGTCTGGGGGCACAAAGGGTGGTCAACTTCAGGCCAGCAGAGGGTACAGGAGAGTCATTAGGGGCGAGGAAAGGAAGGGGCCCAGGAGTGACTGTCACTGACTGGGGGTTGCCGGACTCCTGGCCTGGCCCGGGAGCAGCAGGCCACCTGGGGGGTGGTCTGTGGGCTGAGAGGCGGTGTCCTGGGGTCTGTGCCCTAGGAGCACAGAGAGGGGTGAGCAGGAACCTAGTCAGCCGCGTGGAGTCACAGGCAGAATTCAGAAGGAGGGATCCCAGGGCTCAGCTGTTGGCTGCTGTACAAAACACCACAAACTGGGGGGACTTAAAGTGACAGAAATTTTTTGTCTCAGTCTGAATGTTGGATGTCCGAGATCGACGTGTCACAGAGCCACGCTGCTTCCAAAGGTTCTCGGGGACGGTCCTTCCTGCCTCCTCCGGCTCCTGGTGGCTGCCGGCGTCCTTGGTGATCCTTGGCTTGTGGCCATGTCACGCTAGTCAGTCCCTGCCTCAGTTGTCATATGACATTCCTGTGTGTCTCAGCCTCCGCATCTGTCTTCTTATAAGGACACCAGTCACATGGCATTAGGGCCCGCCCTACTGTCATATGACATCCTCTTAATGAATTACATTTGGCAGGACCCCTAGTTCGTAATAAGGTCCCATTCCGAGGTTCCAGGGAGGACAGAAATTTGGGGGCTATGCTATTTTCCCAGTACAGCTGGTTTGAGGGACTCATGTAAAATGAGGCTGGGGGCTGGCTCCTTGCCCCTGGTCCACATGCTGCTCTCCCGTGTGCCCCCTCCCTCTGTGGGCGGGGCATGTGCCAGGCTGGTGAGTCTGCCCGGGGCAGTGGTGGGAGAACACGCTGACGTCTCCTGTGCTGTCTCTTCCAACAGCCCAACATTGGCCGCCTGGGCCTGCCCCATGGGCCGTCTGGAGAGAAGGTGGCTGTGGTGACCGTGGACGACTGTGACAGGGCCGTGGCCGTGCGCTTTGGCAGCTTCGTCGGGAACTACAGCTGTGCGGCCCAGGGCACTCAGAGCGGCTCCAAGAAGTGAGCAGCCCGGGAGGAGAGGCCCAGGCTTCCACCCCCTTGGCCACTTCCCCAAAAGGGTCACTCGGGCAGGACCCCAATGCAGAGCACTCTGGGAGCCCCACTCCAGGCTGGAGGCAGATCTCCTCCCCTGGGTGGGGGATCTTCCCTCCAACATATTAGAACTTTCTAGAATAAGTCCCCTTAGCTGCATTTGCCAGAGTAGTGGCCAGACCAGCCCCAGGGTTGTGACGGCCAGATTGTTAACCCGGGAAACCGTCTCCAGCCCTGTGTCCATGGGATCACTGGCTTCGTTCCACCAACCACTGTTCTCTGTGTTCTAGTGTTTAGTCAGTCATCCCCTGCCATTAGGTCAGGGTGGCTGTGTCACCCTGCTGATCCCTGTTTCTTAGGGCTCGTCCTAACTCAGGAACAAGGAAATGCTGACAGATGTCGTGGCCGTTCTCATGTTTCTGTTTGTAATGCCAGCTTCCAAAGCCAGAGCGAAGGTTCTTGTTGGACCCTTTCCTATTGTACTTTGGTGGCATATTTCAGAAGCATTTTGGGGACCATAGTTAGATGAACTTGACCTATCCTGAGCATGTTCTGTGGGTCCAGGACGGTCACATGCCTATTTTGTCTGCGGTGACCACTTTTCAAGGTCATTGGAGGCTGGAGGAAGATAGTACCACTGTTTGGTGCTACACCTCCCATTTGGCGTGGACGGGCCCAGGCGCTGAGCAGGACTCAGCAGGTGATCACTGAAACATCTGTGCACCAAGATGTTATGCAAGTGTGGGGAAACTGAGGCACAGAGAGGCTGGAAGCCAGTGGTGGCCCCAGAAGTAGGATCGGCCCTTTATGCTCTGGCCTGGTGGCAGAGGCCGTGTGATGTCACAGCAGTGTCGGGGCCCCTGTGGCCGTGTCTCACCACGCAGCCATCACCAGTGTCGGCTTTGCCTCCCCAGGTCCCTGGACCTGACAGGCCCTCTGCTCCTGGGGGGCGTCCCCAACCTGCCAGAAGCCTTCCCGGTGCACAACCGGCAGTTTGTAGGCTGCATGCGGAACCTGTCCATCGACGGCAGGAACGTGGACATGGCCAGCTTCATCGCCAACAACGGCACCAGGGCAGGTAGGGCATGACCGCCAGGGCGTCACCAGGCTGTGGCAGCCACGCAGGGCAAGGCCCCTCCACAGCCTGGGGTTGACTTTTTCTAGAATCGAGCCCATGTGTGGCCAGCCGTGGGCCTCCAGGAAGGGAGCTGGAGCCTGGGCTTATGAATGTGCTGCTCTCAGGACCTGGGGTCCTGCAGCATGGGGTGGCAGTGACACTGCTAGGATGGCCTGCCACCGGCCCAAGGGCACTCCATCCGCGCGTGCTGAGCATGTCGCCAGATGACCTGGCCAGCTTGCAGGGTGGCCTAGAGGCGCAGAGGCCCAGTTCCATTTCAGGTCTTAAGCTCTGACAGCTGCTGGAGGGTCCTGGGCCCGCCCGCCTTCCCCTGGCTGTTGCTCACTGGGCTTTGCTTTCCCACGGCAGGTCAGTGGTAGGCAGCAGTGACAGACCCCCGTGTCATGGTCTGCTCGTGTTTCTGCTCCGAGACCACACCATGTGCTCTGTTTCCAGGCTGTGCTGCTCAGAGGAACTTCTGTGACGGGATCTGGTGTCAGAACGGGGGCACCTGCGTGAGCAGGTGGAGCACGTATCTCTGCGAGTGCCCGCTCCGGTTTGGCGGGAAGAACTGCGAACACGGTGAGGATCTGGTGCTGTGGTGGCCGCCCGCCACGGGGAGGGTGCCCAGGGCCACTTGTGTGGGGCTCCACGTCCGGGGCCAGCAGCCTCTGGCAGCACGTACGTCCCCACGCAGGGTCCCCGTGGGGAACAGGCACAGACACAGGGCCTGGGCTGTGAGAGATCGAGGGTGTCTCGTGGGGGCACCATAACAGGTGAAATTGGAGCATAGATCAGGCATTGGGACGGTCCAGGACCCAGGACCTTGTCTGCGCAGGGCCAACATGAGGTCCGGAGGGCGTGAGGGTCAGAAGCCAGGCGGGGTGGGGCTGGGCCTCCTGGTGGCTCAGCCTGCCCTCACGACGAGGCCTGAAAGGACATTTCCCCAGGCCCAGGACCCCCCCATGTCCCCTCTTGCTCTCCCTGAGGGGGTCCCAGAGGGTCCCACCAGCTGTCTGCTTCCTTACTGGATCGTGTTGTGGGCTCAGTGCCTGCCCCCCCCGCCGCCACCCCTGCATCTCATACGCAGTTATAGACACTGGCAGGTTTTAAGCAATTTTCACCATTTAAAAAATCGTAACACTGTCTAAATCTAAGGTAAACCAAAGGGGCAGTTGAGGCCAGAGAAGTTTGAGTGTGCTCCCTGGGCCCACCTTTGGCGATGCCCAGTGCGTATTAGCTCTGAGGAGTCCTGCCCTGGAGCCGCCTGCTGACCCCAAACCCACGGGGATAGGATGGACACCTGCCTCCCTCTGAGCACCAGTGATGTTCCCAGGTGGGGTGCAGCTGGTCTGACAGGCACCGCCTCTCAGGAAGTCAGACGCTCTGCACCTCGGCCGTGGCTGGGGGTCTGTGTGTGTGTTTTGGGGGATGTGGTCAACGGCCTTCCTCAGATTCTCAAAGGCCTCGAGAACCAGATGTGGGTGGGAACCAGAGTGTTCGCAGCTCAGCAGAGTTCACTGCCAGCAGGGGTGAAAGGGGCGGGGCCAGTGGCAGGCCGGCCGGGTCCGGCACCGTCCACCCTGCTAAGGGCTCTTCCTTACCTAGTGGAAGCATGTGACGTGGGATGTGTCACATCCACAACCCTTGTCCTTGTATGTCACAAGGCAGCCGGCACCATTCAAGGCCCGTTGGGTCTGTTTCCCGGCAGCAGGCAGCCCGGGCTCTTTGGGGCCCTGTAGGCCAGCTAGGCCCAGCCCTGTCTGACCAGCATGTGCAGGAAGCTCCAGCCACCGGGAGGACACAGGCCTGGGTGGACACAGCACGGTGACCACCCACGCCCATAGAGTTCCTGTTATGGAGGCCATGAGTCCCGGTTGCGGCAGTGCCAGCGAGAACAGCTGCCAGGGTTTGGGTTCATAAGAGCAGGAAACAGACGCCCAGTGCTCGTGAGGCTGTCGCCCCCAGAGGCAGCCCCGCCACCCCTGACGTGCCCTGTGCTGTTGGTCTCCTCTGGAAGGAAGACCTTGTATGATGACTGTGCTGTCCCTCCTGGAGGAGTCAGGGTGAGATTCCAGCATGGGCCACTGGCTGCCATATGCAGGAATCCTGCGTGGTAAGATCGGTCTGCCATGGCATCGTGCTTGCCTCATGGGCTGTTTGGCATTCACAGTTTTTCTAAGCGAAACAAACTCGATGGGGCTGTTAGTCTCCACATTGTCACCTCCCTGGTCCCCCAAACTTCCCGGGAGTCCTTGGCTGGCCAGTGGCCTTGTCATCTCTGGTGTTGGAAATCCACCCCAGACACCAGCTGACGGTGGGCGTGTCAGGATGCAGGTTGAGGTGTGTGTGTGGGCACTCGTGTGCTGTGTTCACTGCGGCTCGTCCTGTCCCACCAGGAGACGGTCCCCCATCAGCCCCTGCTCCTGCCTCTGGGCTCCCTATCTGGCAGGTGTCGGGGGGACAAGTAGGCTGGGCTCACAGGGCCCCCCGCATTTTGTCGTCTGGGCCCAGGGATCCTGAGCTGCCCCCTCTGCCTCTTGTCCAGCCTGAGAGCCCCTTGCCGTGTCCTGGCCATGGTTAGGAACCCCCAAGCTTTGGCCTTATTCCCCAGAAAGGAGGCACATGTCCTGGGCAGTGGCTCCTGGGTTCAGAGGGTTAAATGCTGTACAAGGGGAAGTCCGAGACCGGCCTTTGCATGAAAGCGATAAAGGTCTGGGATTTCCAACCCTCCTACACACCAGCCCTCAACCCCTCCCCCATCCCCGTGCCTGCCCCCCGTGACTTCAGGCAGTCCCGTGTCTGTGTCCACAGCCATGCCTTATCCCCAGCGCTTCAGCGGAGAGAGCGTCGTGTCCTGGAGTGACCTGGACATCACCATCTCTGTGCCCTGGTACCTGGGGCTCATGTTCCGGACCAGGAAAGAGGACGGCGTGCTGATGGAGGCCACGGCAGGCGTGTCCTCCAGGCTCCATCTCCAGGTGAGTGAGAACCACACCCTCCCCCGGTGCACCTGATGATATAACCAGAGCGCTTGGCAGTGCCGTCTGGAAGCAGGGGCTTCCCAGGGCACACGGAGGCCACCTCGCCACTTCACCATCCCCACACCGGCCTGGTGGGCTCTACAGTGTGAAGAAGAGAGAAAATGTGAGCCTTCAGCATTGTCGTGCCGTTTGTAACAGGGAAAGGTGCGAGGACAGCAGTGTGTGGCTGTGATGCCCCAGGGGTCCACTCTGGCCCTCCCTCTCCTCCTTCATCCCCAGAAGATGGGGTACGTGCAGGGCTGGGTGGACCCAGTAGCTCTTCGCCTCCTGTCTCAGCTGCGGTGTGTTCTAGACAACAGCTCTGGGCCCTGGGCATTCGGGACTAAAGGAGGCAGTGAGCGCCTTCGGGTGGACATGACTGGCCTCCCCCGATTGTTACTTCCAGGCGTCTGCGCTCAGCTACACGTTTCCTGAAAGTAGTCTCAAAACTTGAATCGCCTTACACATGCGTTTTCTTAATCGCTTTGGTCTTTACTGTTTGTTTATTTAAAACATCGGATAAGCAGTGGAGTTCCTGAAAACTTTTAAAAGATTATATTAATGCACTCTGTTCCCTCATTTCTTTGTGTCACAAATAGTTCTCCTGTACCTTCCAGCTCCTAGACATGTCATTTGAGGGAACAGTGATAAAGTACTTTAAGAAGAAAAAGTTACTTTAATGTGTGAAACACGCCCAGGTCTTCTTTCGTGGGCTGCCCTCTGCCTCTACCTGACTGCTGGAGGTGAGAAGGGGTCAGTTCTCGCCCTCACCTGCAGCCTGGGGTCTGAGCTATTTGAGGGTCCAGGAGACGCTGCTGTGCGAGGCGGCCAGGGGAGCCCCGAGTGTGGACGGCAGACTTGCCTGGCCAGGCCCTGGGCTGAGTGCTCGTCTGCCTGCCCTCACATCTCCAGGTGTTTTCTGTCTGCAGTGACAGCTGACAGGACATTCTCGTGTAAACCTGCCACCTCTGACCCCTGTCAGATCAGGGGACCACCCCAGGTGGTACTCCCTCTGGAAAGCCCACTTTATGAAACTCTTAGACCTGATTTGACTCCCTGACCCGGCAGCGGCCTGTGGGAATTATGCCCGAGCAAGGTGTTCCATCTTGATTTGAAGGAATTCCGTAACTGGTTTTTTTTCCTTTCTTCTAGGCTTTCTTTCAAGTATGTATACGTGTATGCACGTGTGTGTGCACATGTGTCTGTGCGCATGTCTGCATGTGTGTGTGAATGTGACGGACCTGCGTGCACACGTCCCAGGGAGCAGTGCCGACCTGCCCACAGGTCACTTGTTACCGCCCACCCGCGTGGGCCCGAGGCCCCCACCTCCCCGGTGCAGTCAGCACGTGGAGTTTCTACCTTGATGCCAGCCTCCTTTTTTGCCTCGGGGCCGGGCTGCATGTGAACACACCACTGTCATCCAGGCCAGCCTGCTCCAGACTCCCACAGTGGGAAGTCTCTCCCAGAGCTGGCCCTGGTCCCCCCTGCTGTAACTTTCACGTCCTCCCTGAGCCGTGCATCCTTTTCTGTTCACTCCCCTGGGCCCTGGGACTTCCTGTTCTGCCCAGTGTGGCTTGGACTTAATTCCCAGCCAGGGCAGGTGTGCTGGGTTTAGAGACAGGCAGAGGTGAGGTGGCCCTTACGGACCATCCACTCCAGTCTCTCATTTGGGGGGGGAGGGGAACTGAGGCCTGGAGACTCTGAGCTCCGGGGCCCATGGTTCACTCTTCGCCCAGGTCCTACAGTATCTGCAGGGCCCCCTTCCGTCGCCCCTGTGCACCATCGGTCTGGAAACACTGCTGTGTCGCAGGGGCAGAGGGAAGGGTGGAGGCCCCACCTGGCGCCCCCTGTGAGCTCCCTGTCGGAGGGTTCTCAGATCAATTAGGACAGGTCCTCAAGGGGTCTGGGGGCCCAGAGTCCCAACAGAAGCCTCCTTCTCTTCATCCATCTGTCCCCTCACCTGCTTGGAGCATTTCCTGCACAGACCCATCAGGTGGGACTGAAGGTGCCGTGTGCATCCAGGATAATTACACCTGTCATCCTTTTTCCCTTATTAACTTGTCATTTCATCAGTTTACCAGGCAGCCCCAGAAGCTAGCTCTGGGCCAAAACTTGGCAAGCACAGTTCTGCCCGGGGATGGTGTTTTTCTCTGTGGTTGTTTCACTGTTGGAACAAATTAAATTGGCTGTTTTCAATTCAGGTGATGAATGGGGGCTTGCAAGTTGTCCTTTGGCAATGGAATCTCTATAGGAAAAAGTGTGTTTCGGCAGGAACAACCCTGAAAGCCACAGACTCCCGTATTGTTTGCGTAGTTACACTATGGGTAGCTAATCCAAACATGAAGGGTTTTTTTCCAGGGACTACGGCCAGCCCCTCACTGCGGAAGACTGGAAGAGTGGTGGCCTTGGGGGGATTCTGCAGACCCCAGTGGCCACCCAGAAGGCCACTCCAGGGCAGGGCCCACAGGCTGGTTGCCTGGCACGACAGGAGCATTCTAGCTTGTTTCCACGTGATGTGTTTGGAAGGCAGGCCTCCTGCAGGCCCCGTGAGTGAGCTCCGTGGGGTGGCGGATTGGTGCTGCTTGGCTTCCACAGGAGGCCAGACAAGCTACATCGTCACCTCACAGCCCAATTTGGGTAATTGCTTCCGGGCGCCCTGAATCCGCCTGCATTGTCAAGCGGGATAACCTGGCTATTGTTGAAAGCCTCTCCTAAACCTGGTGACAGACCTAAGGTGGCAAGCAGTTACTGCCCATGGTCCTGAGATTCATGCTCCACGTATCGCTTTTGTGTGTAGACATATGTCACTTTTATTGTTGGTCTGCCAGGCTTTGGGTTTTGTTAATCAGGACAGGGAAAGAAAGTGGCAACGGAAATTGACTTAAACATCTGTGGAAGGAAAGGAAACAAAATAGAAAAAGGTTAAAACGTATCGTCTTCAGTTAACTATCCACTGAGACTAAAAACCAAAATGCATTCTTCGTTGCATTATCTTTGTGATCAGTTAAAAATATTTATTATTTCCATCATGATTTCATCTTTGGTGCATGGAGGTATTTAAGAAGTGTAGTTCTGAGTTAGCAAACGGGTAGCATTTTATAGTCCATTATTTTGTTATTGTTTCTAGTATAATTGCAGGTCAGAGAACGTATGCTGTAGGATCTCAGACCTTGGAAATGTGTTCAGACTTGCTTTGTAGCCCATCATTTGGTAATTTTTGTGACTGTCCCAGCGATACTTGAAAAGAATGTGTGCTCTGCAGATGTGTTCTGTAGTGTTCTATATATGTTAAGTAGGTGAAGCTTGTTCATTGTGGCATCCAAATCTGTTTCATCATCGGGGTGTTTGTTTGTCTGTTTGTTTTCTCAGTCACCGAGACAGGTGAGTTGAAAGTCTCCAATCCTGATTGTGGATTTATCTCTTCTTTTAGTTCTGTCACTTCTTGCTTTGTAGATTTTGAGGCTATGTTATTCGGTGTGTACAAATGTAGAATTGTTATATCTTCCTGGAAAGTTGTTATTATGATGAAAATCCTCTTCATTTCTAGTAATTGATTTTGCCTTAATCTACTGTCTCATGTTACTGTTGCTGTCATATCACTAGCTTTGTTTTGGTTGGTGTTTACATAATGTATCTTTTTCTATCCTTTTACTTTCAACATTGCTGTATCCTTATATTTGAGGTGTGTCTCTTGTAAGCAGTGAATTAATAGCTTTTTTTATGTACTCCATCTTAATTGAAATTATCTTTAAACATGAGTACTTCAGGTTAGTTACAAGGTTATTTTCTGATCTTTCTCACATGTATGTAAACATGGTAGCTTGAATCTAATCTCGTGAAATGCAACATTTACCTCCGAAACTAAAAGTCTAATATCACCTGAATCTGCTTCCTTTGAAAGTTCTGTGGTTCCTGTTATTATTCTCAAGTCTGTGTCTGATGCTTCTGTTTTCTGGATTCCCAGTGGGTCTGTTTCCACTGTTTCTTGCTTCTCTTGGTTTCCAAGCACATTGTCCCATCTCCTCCGGTGTTTGGTTAGTTTTGATTGAGTGCTGGGCATTGTATTGAAAAAGTACAGAATCTAAAACTAGAATGGTGGTGTCACTGTCCCTTATGTTTGCTCTGACAGGCAGCCCCCACGTTGGGCAGGCTATGAATTCTGGTTTTTGTCCTTCTGGCCCCATGAGCCTAGAAAGCTTTGCTCAGCTTTCAGCTGTAGCTGTGTCCTCCAGAACCAGCTGGCGATCACAGGGGAAGGCAAACACCAAGCTCATTTCTGCCAATCCCTGTTTTCTCCCTGGTTGTGGCTCTATAACTGTGACTTGAGTCTCTCTGATGCCTTCAGACAGGTGTGGTGTATATTTGTCTCATTTTCCTACATATTCTCAGGAGGAGTTTGGTCTAAATCACCCAATCATTTGGGGAAACAAGATCTTGGTATTACGGTGGCTACATTTTCTTAAAACATGAATGTCTTAGGCCAGTTACAATGCTTATTAGTATTATTTTTTGTACATATATTTAAATATGGTGGCCCGAATCTTGTCTCGTAAAGAGTAACATTTGCATCCAAAATAAGAGCCCAATAGTCACCTGAATCTGTGGTTGTCCCCAATACTTAAGTCTAATGGGCGTTATCCTACTTGACCTCTATCAACATTCGGCACTTCTTACCATAGAAAAAGGCGTGTAATTCTGAAGAGTATCACAAGCAACAAGAAATTAAACTTGGCCTAATTTTTAAGTCCATCTTTGATGCAGTGCCCTGTACTGTCTGCTTGCATGACTGTTGCTTAAGTGACTGCGAAGTCTTTTCTATTTTGTCGTCATTGCATCGATTGACTGGTATTACGGCTCTCCCCATCCTACAGATTCTAAACAACTACATCCAGTTTGAGGTGTCCCACGGCCCCTCGGACGTGGCGTCCATGAGGCTGTCCAGGTACCGGGTGGCTGACGGGGAGTGGCACCACCTGTTGATAGAACTGAAGAGCGCCAAGGAGGGCAAAGACATCAAGTACCTGGCGGTCATGACCTTGGACTATGGGTTGGACCAGGTGAGTTCGCATCTGCACCCTCTTTGGAACAGACCGCTTCATGGGGTCTGTAGGAAAACAGAGTGTCCCTTCCATGTGCCAGGACCTGCAAGAGCCCTTGGGGATTAGAGTCACACGTTCTGGGTGCACTGCCCCACCCCTGAGGTCAGGTCTCAATTCCACCTTATGCTGAGGTCACCGGATCTGCACGTCATCCCCATTCCGGATGGTCAGCTCCTAGAATCAGGAACTGGATTTCGCCTCCCTCTATGTCCCATCAAGATGACTTTGGCACCGTCAGCAGTGGTTTCTTGTAGCAAAGCTGTTTTGAATGACAGCTGTGCACTCAGCGTCGTGCCTCTTGGCAAAGAAAGACAATGCAGGGGTCCTTGCCCTCAGGGTGGATGGTGCATGAAAGTGGGTGAGCAGTGAGACCCAGGCACCAGAGGGGGCCATGGGACAGTAGAGAGGTACCTATGCCTGTCCCAGATGGGCAAGTGGTGGCCCAGGCAGGGTGCGCTCAGAGAACGCTTACTGAACCACATGGATTTCCATGGTTTGCAGCCAAGTAACGAGGAGTTTTTTTTATGGGACGCCCACACACTTCAGAGTGATTTTTAAGCACTCTTGGAGTCCAGGCTTGTCTTACACCTAGTTCTGAGAATAAACAGCTGTCATATTCCACGGGCACATCTTCCTAGGCCTGAGGGTCTGGCCAAGACTTTCTTAGATTCCGCTAAGAGCGGACGTGACTTTCCATTTGCTGACGTCTTCCTAGTTTATCGAGCTCTTTCCTGCACAGTGGCTCGTTAATGGTGCTCGTTATGGAGGTGGGAGGGTTGCCCACATACCCCCAGCTGGCCGTCTCCACAGGGCTGAGACGTGGACATGTGTCCTCTGTCCCAGTTCCCACACCCTGTCTTTCACACACACACAGCCGTGTTTTCCACGGGAAGGCGGAGCCTGGCCTCCCCTCTGTTTAAAGGCCCACATATCCTCATGCTCTGGGGAGTTTGCCAAAGCGATTGCGTTTTAGCCTTCCAGCACATTCTTTTCAGCCAGCAGGAAGATGGTGCCAGAATGGTGATGTAGCCTCCCTTCCTCCCTTCACAGGACACAGTGCAGATCGGGAATCAGCTTCCAGGGCTGAAGATGAGAAGCATCGTGGTGGGGGGCGTGTCTGAAGATAAGGTCTCAGTGCGCCGCGGTTTCCGGGGCTGCATGCAGGTATGGCCGAAGGCGTGGGGCCCACCCCCCTGGCTGGCCCAGGGGCCGCCAGCACTGCATGTGGTACCATTGATCAACCTATTAGTTTTTAGGAAACGACTAATTTATCTAAGAGCCAGCCCAGCCTTTACAAAGCCTGGTTCCAACTTGGACCCATCCGCCTCACGTTCCCTGGAGTTCTCCCCCCTCTACAGCCCCCGCCGCCAGGTCACCGTCGGCCACCTGCAGCTCTGCCTTCGTGGCGGGTCCAGAATCCACCCCTGGCTGCTTCCACCAGCCCACAGCTCCTGCCCGTGGTCCCCTGGGCCTCCCACTGCAGGGAAACAAACTCCTTATGTTCCTTCACCTCGCCACCCCCCCATGCCCCGGTGATCTGGCCTGGCGTGTTCTCTGAGCCCCGTCCCCGCCTCTGCCATGCTTTAGCCGCAGGGCTTCCTGCCCTGGAACTTGTCTCGTGTGGCGGTCCCTCTGCCTGGCTGCCCTCGCACAGCCACCCCCTATCCCGTGAGCTGCCTTGCCCACTGTCACCCACGGTCACACCTGCCATGACCCTCATTTATTTTGCCTCATGATACTGACATGGAATTACTGGAACGTGGAAGCATTCTGTCTTTATTTCTGGGAGGCCTGTCTCCCTGCCTGGAGTACAGCTTGGTGGAGGCAGAAGTGACCTCGTTCCTGCCATCACCCCACCTCTCTGCGTCTCTCACCCCACCAGTCCCAGCTCTGTAGAGAAATGAAGGATCACTTTAGAGACAAGGGACCAGACAGAATTTGGGTTCCTTAACCTCTAGTTACCTTTCGGGGTTCCTCCAGCCCCGAGGCCACAGGACCGAGTCCCGCTGCCCTTTCTTAACACAGGGAGTAAGAATGGGGGAGACGTCCACCAACATCGCCATGCTGAACATGGACGACGCCCTCAAGGTCAGGGTGAAGGACGGCTGTGACGTCGGGGACCCGTGTGCCTCCAGCCCCTGCCCTCAGCACAGTCGCTGTCGTGACGCCTGGGACAGCTACGCCTGCATCTGCAACAAAGGTGAGAGCCCCAGCACCCACAGCCCCTTTCCTGATGCCCGTCCATGGATGGCGACGCTTTTAGTGTTCCGAATGCATCAAGCAAAGCTAAAGGGGAGTGTCAGCTTCCCCACCAACTCTCCGTTGGCCCGTGGAGCCCTGAGCTTTGGTTTCTAACTAAGGAGCAAGGCTTCTCTTCTTAAAATGCTTTCCCGTGTCGTTTCTCCGCTCGGGGCAAAAGAGATCCTCCAGGCTTCATCCTCAGGACTCATGATGAGATGAGGGAAATAATTAGGGAAAAGGACACATTTTTTAAAAGTATGCAGTCAGTATTTGCCTCTGAATTTTGAGGTGCTGCGGTCCCGCTCAGCTGATACCCATCCGCTGTGTGTCGTGTGGTGGCCACGGCTCGTGCCCTCCCGTGTCGTGGGGCCTGGGAGGCCGTCGTCTCTGCCTTTCCAAGTCTCACCCACTGAATGGTTGTGTTTCCCATGGCTGCGAGTGCCCCTGGGCATTCCTCTGCGGAAGAGTCTGGAAAGTCGAATCTGGAAAGTCAAGTCTTGGGGAAGACAGAGGGCTGAGATGTCTTAACGTAGAGGGTTTGGCTCTGGAAGGTGACGTGCAGTGCCAGAGGTGGGTTCTTGCGGGGCTAATGCTGGCCTGTCTCCCCAGGGTACTTTGGAAAGAAGTGTGTGGACGTGTGTCACCTGAACCCCTGCGAGCACGTGGCGGCTTGCGTGCGCAGCTCCAGCGCCCCACAGGGCTACGTGTGTGAGTGCGGGTCCAGCCACTACGGGCAGTACTGTGAGAACAGGTAAGAGGACGCCCCTCAATCCACACCGTCACTTCTTCTCTCGGTTATTTCACCCAAAAATATATCTACTTCTGGGTTAAGGACCTATTTAGTTTATTTTTTTTCAAATTTGGCATGAAATAAATGAGAATCAAGTTGAGCGTTTCACACTGACCCCGTCTAGGCACATTTCCACTCCAGAAACATACGACGACGTTGTCTCTCTACTTTGTGCAAAGCCCTCTGTACACAGAGCAGGCAGATACTCAGCTGCTGGAAGTTGAGTGTAACTACAGGAGACACTTTATCCTTTGAGTTGTGCTTGACATACACGTAAGTCCTGGTGCCCAGAGCCCAGGTGTGTAGTCGTCGCAGGTAAATCCCTTTCTTCCACAAGGGGCACTTTGGAGGTCACGGCTGGTGGTCCTTCGCCAGTGCCGGCCGGCCACCCCGATGCAGGAGCTGTGTAGATGCCAGCCTGCTGCACCTGGCAGGGCCTCCTCGCTCTGCTCTTTGTCATTCGGGGACCCCACCTGTGAACAAGATGCAGCCGTGCCCTTGGGCTCGTGATCTCATGGAAAGATGGGCACCACTGGCTGCTGGGTGACAATCGAATAGGAGGCGGGGGAGGCCCCAGGCCAGGGCGTTTCAGGGACAAACCAGGGGCAGAGCTGGGGAACAGTGAAGGGCCAGGCCAGCCTGAAGCGCTCAGAGGGTGAGACCTGGAGGCCCACGATTCCGGGCATATCCTGTGCTAGGGAGGCAGGCCGGCCTAAAAGGGGGCCTGCCCTGTAAGCAGGAACAGATCGCGGCTTTTCAGGGGCCCTGGGGCAGAAAAGTGGCAGGATCAGGTCTGGGTCTCAGAGGCCCCTGCTCCTTTGTGGAACACGGTCGGAGCAGGCGGAAGCTGGAGGCAGGGGGACCAGCTCAGAGGTGGTGCAGTGTCCCAGAGGTCTGGCATTGCAGGCAGTCAGAGCTCAGGAAGTGGGGAGGAGAAGGGGTTCACGAAGGCTCTGGGTCCCCACCCTGTAAATGCAGATCCATATACACCAGACTGGAGGCCTCCACCCAGGAACCCTGCCCTGGTCGTTTTCATGGCCTTGATGTGAACACAATCGATAATCAATAATTGCTTGTGAGGTGAGCGAGAGGGTAAGAGAGGTTGGCGGGGGCCAGGTGGAGTGCCATTAGCCAGGATAGGAGGCACAGTCTCATTTTGAGGAGCCTGAGGGATACCTGGGGGAGCGTCCTGCAGGCAGGTGTGTCTGCAGGTGGCACTCCGGTGAGCCGTCAGGTCGGGCAGAGGTAGGATGGCCTGGCCTCATCATCATCCGTGCTGCTCATCTCGGGGTCTGCCGGGCTCTGCCAGGGCTGACTCACGTGGTAGGACTGGGTGGGTCTGGTGATTCTTATCCCACCAGGTCCAGCCCGTGACTGCCTGGGGTTGACTAAGGCACATGCCACATCCACGGAAAGGCTATTCTGAGCATCTGTGGGATGTGGCCAGCATTTGACCTTGGGGACCTGGGACACCATGGAGGCTGCAGAAGCCCTTGTTCAGCATCCTCGAGCTGGCAGATGCCCCAGATCCCGGGGTAGCTTGCCCAGGGCAGCTGGGCTCAGTCTGCTGTGTGGGGCAGGGGGGACGTGAAAGGCCAGCCAGTGGGGTCAATTGTCGCAGTGTGGGTGCTGGGGCACAGTGAACGTGGTGATGTCATGCAAACCAAAGCCTGGTTGGGGTAGTCACCTGTTCCTTCTAGGTAGAAGAAATAAGTGGGCAAACAAATTATTTAAAAATAACAGTTCTGTAGGTAGAACCCTTCCAGACGTGGGTCCCGCAAGGCTGAAATTCTTAAGAGTTCTGGGGGTGGAGGCAAGCAGGGGAAACTGAGGCCTCTCACGGTGGGGGAAGGTGCCCAGAACCGGGCCAGCCAAGGCTGCAGGCCTCCAGCAGGCTTCCTTTCATTCTGAGGAGGACGGTTAGGCAACAGCTTCCACCTGCCATTTTATCTTCTCAACAGGATTGACCTTCCGTGCCCCAAAGGCTGGTGGGGAAACCCTGTGTGTGGACCCTGCCACTGTGCTGTTGGCAAAGGTTTCGATCCCGACTGCAACAAGACCAACGGGCAGTGCCAGTGCAAGGTGAGGCCTGGCCCGCAGACGGACAGTGGGCATGCGTCCCCCTCCCCCACCTCGGGTGCCGAGCCCAGGGAGCCGGCCATGCGTGCAGGCGCACGCGCGCACACACACGTACCTGGACACACACACATCCTGAGCCCAGGGAAATCACAGTGCACACACATACTTACATGCTGATGTGGTTTTCGATTGCTCGCTGCCCACCACGGTGCTATGAGTACACCGGGGGGGTTTTCCTGTGGAAGCTGGTTGGGACCGTGGGAACTAGAGTCCTCAGCCGCCCACCCCGTTCGTAACGGGAAACAGCGTTTCTGGGAGGTTGGCTCATTTTCCGCAGCAGCCACGATTCTCCTAGTGGGCCGTTTTCCTGGTCTTTTATCAAACCAGCCCTCAGTGATGGCCCAGGTTGTTAAAGAGCCTTGTCCACACCCCACCTCGGGTGTCTGCCATTCGTGTGCGTGGCACGGAGCTCACCTGCTCGTGTCTCTGAACCTGCTGGAGTGTTCTCAGCCCAAATGATACGAAGCCCCGTCCCCCTCGGTTCCTGGAAGGCACCGCACACCCCAAGTCCTGTTGACAACTGCTGTTGAGCTGCTGGTAACTGGAAACCCGAAGGAAAGGTCTGCTGGTGACAGTAGCCGCTTGCCAAGGGACATGTGCTGCCCCAGGACAGGAAACTGCCATCGCGGGGCACACGCTGACATTCCCCGGGGATCTGTTTAACATCTGTAATGTCCCTCGTGCTCCACAGTGCTTCCAAAACGTGACTTGTCTCCTGAAGCACTTAAATGAAAACTCACAATGGCCATAGGGGACCAGGACTCGGCAAGGCACGTGGAGGAGGTAGCAGTTGTGGCATCAGTGGGTAGCAGGGCAGGAGGACAGCGGGGAGGGTATTTGGGGAAAATGTGCCTAGAATTTTTTTTCTCATAAAAATAATTATAGAAAATGCAGGAAGAAATTTAAAAGGTGACACTGAGCCCATCTCCCTCCCAGATGACTGCTACCGTTTTAGTACCTCCTCCCAGGTACTAATACACACACAGTTGGAAACCCCTGTGCAGATGTGTGGACAATGCCGTGTCTGCCTGACGTGGAAGCCTGGACACTGGCCACAAGTGTGCCCGAGTCATAGCCTGAACCAGTTTTCAGTGGGGGGCGGGGCGCTTGAGTGACCTGGCGACCGTCGAGTGGCCAGTGAACTGCTAAGCTGGACATAAACTGCGGACTTTCCAAATCTGAATCCCATGCTCTTGACATTCACCCTGATCTGCCCATCAGCAGATGTTCAGGCAGCCTCTAATTTCTCACGATTTTCCCCAAAATAATTTTTTTGCAAGGGCCATCCTCATACCTATGTGTCCATTTGAATCCCTGGTCCTTTGTGGGACAAACATGCAAGTGGCCGTGATAAGTATTTGCTAAGAAATGAGAGAGGAGGTGCTTTCCTGGAGCACGTACCGATCCTGTCTGGCATGGCTTGGGGCACGTGGGTGGAGGCTGGCACAGAGAGGCCCAGAGGCCGGGCTGGAACCCTGACGCTGCTCAGGAAGCATCTTCCAGAAGTACGGTCTCCGCAGGCATCTGAAGTTGCGTGTGCTGCTTCTGGCATTTGCAGGAGAATCACTACAGGCCCCCAGACCAGGACACCTGTCTGCCGTGTGACTGCTTCCCATACGGCTCCCACAGCCGGGCCTGTGACATGGACACCGGGCAGTGCGCCTGCAAGCCCGGCGTCATCGGCCGCCAGTGCAACCGCTGCGACAACCCTTTTGCCGAGGTCACCACACTTGGCTGTGAAGGTTTGTGTCGCTCCTTGACCCTTTTCAGGCCACATCATGGGGCCAGGGGCTGTGGATACATGTGTATGTCTGCATGTGCACAGCACACGGGGGTTTGGAGAACACTTAGCTGCCTCGTGGTCTCACTATGTCCATTTGGTCCTGTGTGGACCTGGCCCTGCACGACCATGTCATTAGAGTCTGGGTCACCCCCAGCCAATCTAAGACTGGGGGGAAGACGCGAGGGCCTCCTTCAGGGAGGAGCGTGCAGAGAACGCTGCAAATTTTGGGCATGGCCATGCCTGGCTGAGGGCCTTCTTTCCTCTGTACCCCAGTGATCTACAGCGGATGTCCCAGAGCGTTTGAGGCCGGCATCTGGTGGCCGCAGACCAAGTTCGGGCAGCCGGCAGCGGTGCCATGCCCCAAAGGATCCGTGGGTAAGTGGCCTGTGGCGTCCATTCCCAGCAGAAAATGGACAGAGGCATACAGCTTGCAGGAGAGCCGGCCAAGGCAGCAGAACTCACAGATGGTCCATGCTGAAGAAAACTTTTTCCTTGGTGCCGTGATTCCCCAAAAATAAGACCTAGCCGGACAATAAGCTCTAATGTGTCTCTTGGAGCAAAAATTAATATAAGACTCGGTCTTATATTAAAATAAGACCGGGTCTTATATTAAATTATATTAGACCCGGTCTTATAGTCAAATAATTTTTGCTCCAAAAAGATGCATTATTGCTGATTGTCTGGCTCGGTCTTATTTTAGAGGAAACACGGTAGTAGACAAAACCTGGAAAGGGATAATGAAAGCACACAGAGCACAGTGGCCAGGGGACTGGACAAACTGCTTTGCCACTCAGTGTGGGGTTCACTGTAAAGTGGGGGTGCAGCTGCATCCCCCCATGAGGGTGTTGGGGATCCCGTGAGACAACACTGAGAATGCACACAGCCTCCGCGGCGCCGGGGCAGGCATGCGACGCGCGTGGGTTCTGTCAGTGCTTGGCAAACGATTGAGCTGGTTTCTTTTTTCACGGACTTGCTCAGATGTTCACTCATCATTGCTGGGCTCAGGCCAACTGTTAGGCAGCTTCAGCCATGGCCCCAGGCGTGAGACAGGAGTGCTCGTGCTGGCTTCGTGGCTGTGGCACCTGCGTGGCCCTGGGCCAGCGAGGGGCGGGCATCACACTGGGTTTGCATTCGTCCAGACAAACTGATGTGAATGAACAGTTGGAATTTCAGGTTTCCTGAGTCTGTTCTCTGTTCCCCAGGAAATGCAGTGCGACACTGCAGTGGGGAGAAGGGCTGGCTGCCCCCTGAGCTTTTCAACTGCACCACCGTCTCCTTCGTGCAGCTCAAAGCCATGGTAGGGACAGGCGTGCAGACGGGGTTGCCGGGCGGGGGTGGGCGACGAGGCAGCAGCCGCCGTGCTGCTCAGAGGCCAGCGTGGCTCAGGACTGTCTGTTCTGGGCTCCTGAGGCAGAGCCCGTCTCCTCTTTCCCCTTCAGGACCCAGCTCTGCGTCTGGTTCTGCAAACTCCAAGTCCCCAGGCTCACGTCCCCTGTCCTCTCATCTCGCCCTCATACGCTCTCACTTTTTCTGCTTGGTGTATTTTCCAAGCACTTTTTGGCCTCACAAACCATCTGTCCTTTTTCATGCACAGTTATCAGCGAGAGCTCATTTTTGGATTTTTGGAAATCTTCAGTTCTTTCCTGACAAGGCGATTTCCACCGGAAAGGGGTGAATTTCTAAACAGGAAGGACCCTAAGCGACCACGATAGGTTTGCAGACATCACGTTTGTTCCTTCGTTCCAGAACGAGAAGCTGAGCCGTAACGAGACACAGATGGATGGGGACGGGTCGCTGCGGCTGGCCAAAGCGCTGCGGAATGCCACGCAGCACACGGACGCACCTTTCGGCAACGATGTGCGCACGGCCTACCAGCTGCTGGCCCGCATCCTGCAGCACGAGAGCAGCCAGCAGGGCTTTGAGCTGGCGGCCACGCGGGATGCTGACTTCCACGAGGTAGGATCGCCCCTCGGGGAGCCCGGCCCATCCGGAGACGACCTGTGAGCTCAGGTGTCCTGCAGGGACTCGGGGGACAGCTGGAGTCCTCACCCTGCTGTGAAAGATCGTCAAACCCAGGGTCGTCCCGGCAAAAGTTCACTTTTCAGATGTGAGCCCTGCCCAGTGCGGTGGCCGGCGAAACTGATTACAAGTGTTAGGATCGCTGGGGGAAGGGCAGGAGTGGGTCACAGTCGTCGTGATGATAATAGTGATGGCCGCTAGCAACTGACCAGTTAGTACAGGCCAGATGGTGGACAGTGTGTGGTTTACACGAATTCGCTTACTTATGTCACACACGCACCCTGCCACACCTATTGCTCCGTTTTACAGATAAGGAAACTGAGTCACAGAGCGCCAAGGGCACACAGTTTGTGAGGGGTGGGGCTCTGGAGTCTCTGCTCCCACCCACACACCCCAAGGTCCAGCTGTGAAAGGCCATGACCGCCCCTACACAGACCCTCCTGGTTTACGTTTGGTTAATTGGCCCCTAGAAAACATCTGTTTAAAACAACTGTGAGGAGACTCATTCCTCCTGACATCCCTCCAGGCTCCTTTTGGAGGGGGCTCAGTGTCGTCTCGCTTTCTCCTCCTCTCTGTGCATCCCTGTCCACACAGAGCCTTTGGGGGGGCCTCCCTGTCCACACAGAGCCTTTGGGAGGGCTCCCTGTCCATACAGAGCTCTGTAGGGACCTCCTCTTTCATGCATAGCCCCTGGGGGACCTCTCCATCCAAGCAGAGCCCTTGGGGGACCTCCCTGTCCATGCATATCTCCCAGGGAGACCTCCCCATCCATGCAAAGCCGCAGGGCCTAAGCAGAGAGGGTCCCCTCACTTGCATTTCAATCCAGGCCTGAGAGTTTGGGCTGATAAAGTTTGTTCCCACTTCTGATTCTTTGCAAACAGACGCTTCCTGTCCAGGCTTCTGTCTTGGGCTGGGGCTCCTGAGCCCATGGACAGCCGCGTGTCTGCCTCATGTTTTACGCTGCCCCCTCCCCCCTTCACATAAACTTGGAGTGTCCAGGGGGGGACCGTCACCCGCAGTGACCTTCCGTGTCACCTCAGCTGGCTCACTGTGCGCTCAGCAGCTGTGGCGGCAGTTCCCACCACCTGGTTTACCGGGTGGGGTTGGGCTTCTGATGTAACCAGGGTGTCTCCCCTTTGTGTCTCGGGGTGCACATGCGAAACCCCCCGCAGGGCTTGTGCCTGACACACTGTGTCCTGCCTTTGAGATGAAAACACCGTGTCTCCTCCCTGCTCAGTCCTGGCCCAGCCTGGTCTTCCTGAACCTGGGGAGCCCCCACCGTGGCCGCCAGGCCTCTGGGCTGGCTGTAC
Organism: Rhinolophus ferrumequinum; assembly: GCF_004115265.2. NCBI lineage: Eukaryota > Metazoa > Chordata > Mammalia > Chiroptera > Rhinolophidae > Rhinolophus > Rhinolophus ferrumequinum. The sequence goes on from NC_046293.1 coordinate 2,923,156, forward strand.
GCATGAGCTGAGTGCCGTCTGTCTGTCATCTGTCCGCGCAGGACGTCGTCCGCACGGGCAGCGCCCTCCTGGCCCCGGGCACCAGGGCCGCGTGGGAGCAGATCCAGCGGAGCGAGGGGGGCGTGGCGCAGCTGCTGAGGCGCTTCGAGGCCTATTTCAGCAACGTGGCGCGCAACCTGCGGAGGACCTACCTGAAGCCTTTTGTCATCGTCACCGCCAACATGAGTAAGGGCCACGCGCCACGTGGGGGAGGGGTGCGCTCCGCGGGCAGAACCCCCGCTCGGTCAGGGTGCGCGGCCCCAGCGCGGCCATCTCTTAGGGAAGGGTCAACAGCTCTGGCCTTGGTGCCCTTGTCTGTAAAATGGGGAGACAGGACCCTCCTTGTCCAGCCTGTCCAAAGATGGTCCACAGACACACATATCACTCCCGGGCCCAGGAAATCAGGGACAGGCCTGAGCAGAGATGACGAGATGATGGCAGGTCTGTGGTGGCCTGCAGGCCTTTCAGAACTCGGGTGGAGACGGTCTGGGGAAGTGGGCATGGGGGTCTGGCCTCAGGTCCAGCCCTCTACACTCACTCAGAGAGGCACAGGCCCATGGAGGGATGCGGGACAGAGCAGCCGGGCCCCGGGGCGGTGGGGGAATGCCCGCCCTGCTTGGGCAGGGACAGAGCTGTCAACAGAACAAATGCCTTTTTAGCCAAATCCTCCCAGTACCCAGGACACGCTGCTCTGGGGTCACGGCAGGAAGAGGCACCCCCAGCTGGCCCAGACAGAGCTGGCAGAGCCCCTGGGGGGCCCATCCTACGGGGTGGTGGTGCTCCCCCTTTTCTCCTGCAAGTGTTTATTAAGCCCTGTGGGGTGGCAGTTGTGCAAAACCAAGGGATTGTCCCTTCCCAGGAGGTGGCCCTTGGTTTATCTAATTATCTACCCCAGGATGGGCCTGGGCTTTTAACCTGGAAGTGGCGTCCCTACCAGGGAGGGGGCTGGGGGTGCACACTGCTCACTTGTCACGCCGTCGCCGTGCTTGTCTATGGAGCTGCCCCATCGGAGACCCGAGCCTGGTGGCTCTCGGGTGCCATGCTCAGCAGCTGAACTTGCCGCATGTGTCCCCCACCCCTTCCCACTTGGGAATCCTGCTGCGTAATCTCTGCAGGTTTAAAGAACAGAAAGGTAGATTCTGGTTTCAGGATTCTGGGTCCAGGACAGCAGGCCCGCTCAGCTCCGTGGGAGAGGCTGTGAGCCGTGTGTGACAGAAACCGCTCTACCCACAGTCCTTGCTGTTGACGTCTTTGACAAGTTTAACTTCACGGGAGCCTGGGTGCCGCGGTTTGAGGACATTCGTGACGACTTCCCGAAAGAGTTGGCGTCCTCCGTCTTCTTCTCGGCTGACTTCTTCAAACCACCTGAAAGAAGAGGTAAAAAGCCTCTTACAAACCAGGGCTGCCCTTGGGGACTCCTGCCACTCGAGGGGGGAAGGGGGGCTCTGGAGGGTCCTGGGAGAATAAGAAAACCAGTCCTCACAACAGAGCGCGTCCTGAGGGCGCACGTTGTGGGCCTCCCTGAAATGGGGACGAGGGCGGCGGGGGGCGTTTACTGGCATCAGACCCGAGTGGAAATGGTGGGTCGTGTCTTACCAATATTTAGCTAATTTGTAATGTCTAAACAAAAGAGCGAGCACTTAAATTGTGCATGAGCTCTGCAATGAAAAGCTGCTAATATGTGCAGTTAAAATTTTAGTATCCACCACCCCACCCTCCACCCCCCAAAAAAAATCAAACCAGAAGCTTTCTGTGTGCACTTCTTCAGTCCTGGTTAGGATGATAACACCAAATGGCCTAAACATTTTGAATTTTTTTAAAAGCATTTTTCACAGATCCCCTCCAACTATTGAAAATGTCTCAAAACAAAGTGGACTTGAAAATATAAATTCTGTAATGAACAGTTTAAAATTGGGAATGTTTTTAGTATAGCAGGTTTGTCAGTTGTGTGGTTATTATTCAGGCATCTCAAAAACTTTTAAAGAGGGTTTTACTCTGATGGTGCATCAAGCTTTCCTCCATCTTTCAAACTGGGTTCAATTTGGGATCGACAAGGGTTCTCGTCATTCAACACAGTTCCCGTCTGTCCTCAGGGGCAGTACTTGCATAGTTATCCACGTATCGCTGTGTGTTGACCTAAAAGCAGCTCTTTCTCTGACATCGTCAGTGTTCCTGCTTCTGAACTGACCATAGGGTCATCCTCTCTCTTGGGCCTATGGCATCAGGAGTGGGCATGCAGGAGCCTCGTTTGCTCTAGGAAACCCCGTGAAGGAGCTCACAGCACCTGCTCCCTGCCGTCCTGGGACAGCTGCCGGCTGATGCCAGGTCCCCTGAGCCCTGGCCACGGCACCACAGTCAGCACTTACTTAACCCACTGAAATGCCAGTCAGCGCAGCCACCACATACGAACCCCACTGATTCATCCCCTGATGAGAAGATGCGGCCCCCAAGTCCCCCAAATGCCTGACTCGCCCCGTGGCAGGGAAGCAGACAGGCACTCCATACATGTGGGTAAGGCTGTGTGGATGAACTTGCAGGAGGTAGAGGGGGTGCAGCCCAGCCCCCATGCCCCTCGGTGTCCCACAGTGGCTTAGGTGTCCCTTCTTGGACGACCTGCTCCCCCCACCACCTAAGGACTTGGCACCAAAGCCCGGCCTCTGCCCAATTTTCACCCGCCCCCTTGGGCATCGCCAGGCTTCTACCTGGGCACCTTCTACCCTCAGCCACTGACATTTTGAGCTTGGCCCAAATCCCTTCTTTGCCCTGACTGTCTCCTAGGTGGGCTCTCGGCCCAGCCCAGACCTTGCCCCCACCACATCCTGGCACACCCTTGACCCACACAGTGGAGGGGAATGCTGCCTATTCTACTGGGGTGAGGTACCCCGGATGCCCCGCCCACGGGGAGCCAGTCGGGGCGTGGGGGACAGTAAGGCTTTAGCCCCAGAGATGCCTCTGGGTCAGGAGCAAACACAGGGAGGGGCCAGGCTTGTTCCCTGTTCCTTAGAGACCTCCAGGGTCATGCACCGCTCCTGAGAAGCCGCCATGCCCCGACGCTGTCCAGCGCACCCACTGTAGCCTCTCGTGCGATGCTCTTGGGCAGATGGCAGCCTTCCTGGAGGAGGCGGTACTAACTCCTCCCCTCCCCCTCCCTCCAGCCTCTAGTCACCACTACTCCACTTTCTACCTATGAGCCACTCCAGGTGCTCATGAAAGTGAAATCATACAATATTTGACTTGCTTGTTTCACTGAGCGTCAAATCCTCGAGGTCCATCCATGTGGTAGCGTGTGTCATAACGTCCTTCCTTTTTAAGGCTGAGTCATTTCCCATTGTACAGAGAGACCACACTGTTTATCCTTTCGTTGTCGATGGACACTCGGGCTGCTTCCACCTTTCGGCTGCTGTGCATTGTGCTGCTAAGGACATGGGCGGACACGTGTCTCTTTGAGCCCTGCGTTCCATGCTTCGGGACACTTGCCCAGAAGTGGGGTTGTGGGGTCACATGGCAGCTCTGTGTTTAATCTTTTGAGGCACCGCTCCTGTCTCCACAGGACATCTCCTGATTTCAGGAAGCACTTGTTCAAGTGGACAGTGATGTGGTAGGAACACGGGGCCTGGCCCCGCGCTCACACTCTTGCTCACGTTGCAGAGGGGCCCGTGGTGAGGCCGGTCGGCCGGAAGGCTGCCCCGCAGACGGCACATCCGGGGCCCAGCGCCGAGAGGGAGGCCCTTTTCAGGAGGCGGAGGAGGCACCCCGATGAGCCTGGCCAGTTTGCCGTTGCCCTGGTCGTCATCTACCGGACCCTGGGGCAGCTCCTGCCCGAGTACTATGACCCCGACCGCCGCAGCCTCCGGTACGGCCGGCCCCGGGGCCCAGGGAGGGACCGTTTCTGGAGGGTTCCGAGGCTTTTCATAAATCAAAATCTTAACCACTCAAGCATCTGTATAAGGACATCACGGCTCTGTCCTCTCCCTTGGACAGAAGTTCTGGGTCTGCCAGACGGGCACGGTCCCTAGTATTTTTCCAGGAACAGCCCCTCTCCAGCACGTGCCCTGCCTCGTGCCTCAGTGGACGTTGCTGGCACACCAGCTCAGCAATGTAATTTCTGCTCAGAGGGTCCGTCCCCCAACACCTGTTTGCCTCGGGCCACTGGTGGCATAGTAGTACTAAGGGCTGCTTGGTAAATGCTGGCGGGAAAGGCGAATGCCACCCAAAGGGGCCTCGTGGACCTGATCAGAGGTGGGCACACACCCAGGTTTCATTTTTTCAACTTCAATATCGTTTTCCAGATCCTGTCCTGGGTCTGGAGTCTTCATATTCATCCTTTTTTAGTGGTTGGATGAGATTCCACCAGGAGCTGTAATGATTCTATTCGGTTCCTTTGATCGGATGTTTTAGTCGTTTCTGGTATTTCTGCTGTGCTGTGTTATGGGGCTGAAACCTCTCTGTGCACAGACCTTCTCTTCATCTCTGTATTTCCAAAGTTCACCTTTGACCCAGAGGTGACCCACTCCCTGAGTGCACCCCATCAGTGACTAAACCTCCACTGAGCACGATGCCACAGCACAGGCCCAGCTCTGAGCTCGCGCACTGTGACCCCGGCCCTCCTGGAGAGATGTCTGTCCCGTGTCCTCATCACGTCTGCACACAGGCGTTAAATAGTCGTTTTCTAAGTGTGTTGGTATCTGTGCTCTTGCCGTTCAACGCAGGCTGCCTAACCGGCCTGTGATCAACACGCCGGTGGTGAGCAGTGTGGTGTACAGCGAGGGGGCTCCCCTCCCCAGCCCCCTGGAGAAGCCCGTCCTGGTGGAGTTCGCCCTGCTGGAGACCGAGGAGCGCACCAAACCCGTCTGCGTCTTCTGGAACCACTCCATCACGTAAGGGTGACATCGGGAGCCAGGGCCGGCCACCTCCCGCGCCTGAGTTCTGTGTTTCCATGTGGGGGCTTTGCTGAGGCCAGGATGTGCCTGCAGGTCCTCAACACTCCACTGGCAGAGTGTCCTGTGCGGCATCCTTTTGATGTGTTGTTCCCCTTCCATCCTCTCGGGCAAGAGGCTCGTCCTGGGGTGTCAGAGTCCCCTACACGCACAGTTACACATGCGTGCACATGCATGTATACACATGCACATAGACATATACCTGGAAACTTACACGTGTGCACACATCTGGTTACAAACACATGCACATGGGCATACATGCCTAGAAACACGCATGCACACGTGTACACAAGCCGACAGGGCCGATCACGTGCAGGGCTCCATCACACAGCAGCCGACATGCACCCGCTCCCCAACCAAACGGGCTTGTTCTGGGCACGCACGGGACTTCGAGACTGGGCCCAGGGCCCTTCTGCCAACAGTGGGAAATCCCAGACATGGGAGGGTCCCCATACCAGATGGGGGTGCCTGACCTCACCTGGCCCGCCCGAGAGAGCACAGCAGCTGCTCGGCCGGTGTTACCCCCTCGGAGGCTGTGCCCACCTCAGCAGGGTGCTTTAGGCCCATCCCTTGCCCCCACCCCTGCCCGAGCTTGGAGCTAGGACAGAATTTTGTGCATCTGGGAGTTCGTTCCTGTGTAACACAAACATTCCCCAAATCCTGGTCCCACTAGAGTGAGTGGGTGTCTGCCGAGTGGGTCTCTGCTGGGTGCTGGCGCCTCGGGTGGGTGGGCAGGCAGATGGCAGGCCTGCACGGGCTCCCACTGGGGAGCAGGCTTGGCTCGGGAAAGACCGTGCGTCACTCTTTCCCTCCTCCTGTGTTTCCCAAATTCTAGTTAATGAGCAAGCAGCATAGCGTCTGGACTGTAATAGACGCTGGGCTTACAAAAGAGAGAGTTCAGGACCCCTTTCACAATGAGGGACGTGTGAAGGCGGCTTGGCCTGCATGAGGCCCGGCTGCCTCTCATGGTCACTTGATTGAACCCCGGCAATTAGCTGTGGCTCCAGTCATTCTCTGTGCTTCATGCTGCATCTGTCACCCCCGGATCTTGAAAGTTCTCGGCAGACACGCATTAGCCGTCACATCCCACTTTACAGATGAGTAAGCTGAGCCTCACAGCAGTGACCGGACTTTCCCAGAGCCGGGGAGGGCAGGGCTCCCTCTGAGGCCGAGACACACCCGCAGCAGCCTGTCATTTGGGGCTCCCCATCAGTGAAACGGGACTCATGATTGGGCCCTGCTTCCAGGCAGTGGCCATAAAACGTTGTGCAATCTAAAGATGAAAGTGTGCAACGAACGTGAGGTATTACTTCTTAAATCATCTAGACTCAAAAGAAGACTAAAGTACAAAGCGGCTGTTTTAACAACGGACTGATGTTTCCAACAAAAGGGGCGTGTGGTGGACCCAAGACATCCCGTTTAAGTTTTACTGCTGATGACACACAGAACGTGAACTTCGCAGGGTGCTCGTTAGCGGCCCTCGCCAGCCACGAAACGGGAGGGAGGGTGTTCACACGGTCCCAAGTGCAGCAGGACTGTGGTCCTCATAGCGGGTGACACTGGTGCTTGTCCTGGGCACAGTGAGGGTGCTGCACGGACCCCAGCGGGGTCAGGAGGGCCTTGGAGACCCCGGCCGTGGAGGGAACCATCTCACCCGCCTTTTCTCTGCAGCACCAGTGGGGCTGGAGGTTGGTCGGCCAAGGGCTGTGAGCTGCTGTCCAGGAACCGGACCCACGTGACCTGCCAGTGCAGCCACACCACCAGCTTTGCTGTGCTCATGGACGTCTCCCGGCGCGAGGTGGGCGCAGCCCCCCAGGGGTAACCCTGCCCCGCTGGCAAGTGTGTCCAGGGGATTCATCCCTGGGGCATTTAGCCTAGCCCCAAACCTGCCCCCTCAGCAAGCTGTCTTTCCTTCCAAGCCCTTTGACCAAACTTGGTCCATTCTAGGAGAGTTGGCCAGATCTGTTAGCATTTCCATAACAAAACCCTCTTAAAAGGGTTTCAAAGAGGCCAGGTTGTAAATCAAAAACCGGGATGGCAGACCCTAGCCTCAGACTGAAAAATGCCCGGAATAGACACCACACTTCAAAGCAGGGTTCTCAGCGGTCTGTTAGATGATGCTGCTTCTACCCCACTTTAAATTTTAAGGAAGAAAAGAGTCGGCTGGCAGGAACAAAGGGAGTATCTCCCTTCAGCGCCAGCCACGCACGCTGGCTCCAAAACACAAAGGAAGCTCAGTCAGGAGCCCCCCCCACAGCAGCAGGGTGGCTAATGTTTAACCTCGGGCATTTTCCAAGGCCTGGGAATGCAGCCCGCCTCTGTGGGGCGCTGGGGCCTGAGCAGGGCGGCGTGCTGAGGTCAGCCCGGGCTGGGACCCCGAATCTAGGAGCCAGAACAGGGTGCTGGGTGACCTTGCGGTGGCCTCCTTTTCAGGCCTGGGTTTTGTCCCAAGAGGCCAGGCCAGCGTCCTTCCCAAGGGCTCCCTGGTGTGCTCATCCACATTTCTGTCACATTCTTGGGAGGCTGAGTCAGCCGTGAGCTGCTGCAGATGGGTGTCGGGGTGATAAGGGGAGAGAGAGGGTCTCTGGGAGCCTTCAGGCGCCCTCAGGCCTTCCCCTGACAGCTGCACTTTCCAGCAGGTCCCAGCCTGGAGAAAGTTAATATATCGTGGTCTTTGTCCACGTGGGATTTGGGGGTCCTCTCATGGCCAGGAAGCTGGAATTCAGGGAGAAGAAATGAAAACAGAGTAGGAATCAAAGCTCCCAGGCCCCCCCAAACTTGGGGTGCCTCAAGGCCAGATACCTGTATAGCTCCCAGCTGTGGGGAAGTCCCAGGACTGTAGCCTCCAGGGGACACAGAGTTAGCTGCGAAGGAGAAATGCCCGGCCCTGGCCCCCACAGTGTTCTGCTGGGCACCCCCGTTCAGAACGTTCAGAACTCTAGGTGAGTTCAAAACAGTATTTTCCAGAAGTTACCAAAGAACTGGAGTGTCTTGGTCCCCAAATGCCAAAATCCCACAGGTTACCGGGTCCTGGACAAATGTCCTATTGTACAAAGCACAGGAGCTAACGGCCGTCCTGGGCGGCAGTGGCCCATCTGCCTGTAGTGTAAACTGAGACCTGTTTGGAAGGTCGCTCTCAGGTGGGGTTTGGGTGGGCCGGCTCAGTGTCTCCTGGACAGCAGGGTTTCTGTGTGAGGTTTCTTCTTTTCTTATTGTTATTTTTTTATTGTGACAAGATGCACCTAACATAAAATTCACCATCTTAGCCACGTTTAGGTGTACAGGTCAGGAGCATTAACTACGTACACATTGTGTGCGACCATCACCACCGTCCGTCTCCAGAACTCCTTTTATCACCTCAGCTATTCGCTGGGCTTTCGCTCTTGGTGTTTTCCACTCTGAGAACCACGCAGCGGTCGCGTCGGTTCGTGCCTGTAATAATCGATATGTTAACATGACTGTATTGTGCCCAAGCTCCATCAGGGCCACGGCCCTTACGTTCTCTTGTCTTTAACCAACCCGCCCACAGCACGGAGAGGTCCTGCCCCTGAAGATTGTCACCTACGCTGCCGTGTCCTTGTCCCTGGCCGCCCTGCTGGTGGCCTTCGTCCTCCTGGTGCTGGTGCGGACACTACGCTCCAACCTGCACAGCATCCACAGGAACCTGATTGCGGCACTCTTCTCTTCCCAGCTGGTCTTCGTGATCGGGGTCACCCAGACGGGAAACCCGGTGAGACCCCCCCCGGCCCCGCCCCCCCCCGCGTGTGTGGCCCTGCCTTGATCTGAGGCTGGAGCAGGCCTCACCTTTGTATTCCATGGTGCCGTCCGCTGGGTGCCTGGGTGCCGCGGGCCGGCTCTGGGAAGTTGGGAGTCCCAGGCCAGTCAGGTGGGCTTGTTGCTTTGTGCCCAGTGAGGTCCTCCGGTAGCGTCCGTGAGAGCCAGGGCACAAAGGGCCGGGGGCTCCAGTCGCATGAGCTCTTACTTTCCCGATTAGACACGAGTGATTTCATCAGAAAGTACAGTCATTTGTCAAAGCCCAGAGCCTGCGAGCTGTGACTTGACCTTTAGCGGCCTGAAGACACCCGACACACACTGTGAACCGGCTTCCCTGTGCAGCCGCCTGTCCCAGCCCTGCACTCTGCATTGTCTCAGGGGTCACGGCTGTGTTTCCAGTGAAAGCCCAGTGAGGCAGAGAGAAGTCTAGAACAGGCCAGAACTCGGTGAGGTGGTGTTGGGGTGTCGATGGGGTGGAAGAAGAGAAGGGAGGCTGCGGAGAGTAAATGGGGAGAGGAAGAGACGAGAGAGAGGAGATGGTGAGCTTCTGTGTAGTCTGGTTCAGTGCACGGGTCTTTCTTGAGCCACCCCAGGTCGTGTAGGTACCCGGGCTGTCACCTGGCCTCCTGGGGCATCACAGGGTGTTGTATAAGTTCATGGAGGTCACTGGGTGATTAGGTTGTATAAGTGAAATGGTGGACCCCACAGAAAAACCCAAACCAATCTACGGACACATTTTGAGAACTAATTGGAGAGTTCAGCGAGGTAGCTGGCTGCTATTGGAGAGAGATGGATAAAATCAGTCACAAAGTATATTTTCAATGTAATTTACGTAGGCGTGAATAGAAATGACTTCACTAGAGAGGCTGCCTATTAAGGAAGTTTGGCCGCAAGGAAGGAGAAGAAAGAATGTCAGCTGCAGCTGGAGAGGGAGCTGGGTCTGGTGAGCTTCTTAGGACTTGATAGATCTGAGTCCCTGTGATGTCTGTCAAGGGGAAGGCAGGAGGGATGGGCCAGTGGCAGAGTGACCCTGGGGAGTGGGGCAGGGACCAACTTTGGGGGGGAAGCTGGCAGCCCAGCCGCAAAGATGCGGGGAAAGAGAAAAGCACAGGGAAGAAGGGAGTGTTGTGGCTTTGGCAGTCCCCGGCTGGTTTTCCATTTTACAAAGAGGACTTTCAAACTACAAGGGTCACAGCACGCTGATGGGGCTCCGGAGGCGGTCCAGGCTCCGGTTCTGTGCCTGAGCTTTACGGACACGATGCGGCTCCTTGAAACGTGAGCAAGGCCCTGGGGTGGTAGCAATTCCTTCTTACAGGTGAGGGAGGCGAGACCAGCGCGGTTGAGTGACCTGCCCAAGGGCACCCAGTTCACTGTGTGTGTGTGTGAGTTTGTGTCCATCACTAATGATGACTCTGATAGCCCTAGAGAGATGTCAGGCCAGCTGACCGTCCCACATGCGTGTGCAGTGACTCTAGGAAGTTCAAAGGTTGCTCTCACCTCATCCTGAACTCTGCCAAGGTGAGCGATGGATCAGCACTCTCAGAATGCCACCGTGCCACGTGCTAGTGACATAGCTGTTGTTTCCTCATCTGCTAAGGACCTACTGATTGTCACTGTACTTTACCTGTCAAAGACGCAGATCCAAGAAGCCCTCTCATCTCTGCCCCCAGAGCCCACATTCCAGGCACAGACCAGAATGTCAGATGCCAAAATGCCGCCATGGTGGCAGGTGGGGGAGCTGTGCCGCGTCAGGGAAGAGCTGAGCAGGACCGTCCGTTTGCCATGCAATGGGAGGGGTCCAGGATAAGTCGGGAAAGGTCGGGCACCTGGTCTCCCAGAGCCTGAGGGGTTGCACCAACCATCTTCTTTTTGCAAGCAGCTTTGTGCTGCTGAGAGCCATGAGCTGGCCTGCATTTTAGGAAGATGACCTTGGCAATGGGAGGATGGGTGAGGAGACGGGAGGTCAGAGAAGCAGTCTGAGTGTCTTCATTAGTCCGGTGGTGAGGCTGGAACCCAGGCCAGGACAGTGGGCATGAGAAGAAGGGGGGAGTCAGTGCCATCTGGGCATGGAGGGAGGAGGACTTGGGTCTCCAGAAGGGGACGAGTAGGTGGGGGCGCCATTCAATGAGATGGAAACTCAGAGTGGACACTCCCCCTGTGGGCGGGGCCGAGCATGGGAAGGCATCCCCCCTGTGAAGAGGAAATGTGTCTGTGGGAAGGGACAGGCCCTAGGAGAGGAGTGGATACACGGGCAAGGATGAATTTTCTAGCTATCTGGTCAGGGCCACTCGCATGCTTGCACTGTCCTTCCTCATTGATGGTGAGCGGGGGACCCCTCAAGACCCTTGTCAGGCAGCCCGACCCCGGCAGAAGGGAGGGTGGGTGCTCCCACCTGGACAGTAGTTAGAGGCAGGGTATTGCAGGCAGACAACTTGAGGGGGCCACACCGATGACCTCGGTGGCTTCTCAGCCTCCACACCGGGAGCGGCAGGCCTGGCACAGAGGACATATGCACAAGCCGGGTGGGGTGAGGCGTCCTCCCCCAGTGCGGTGCCGCCGCCGCCAGCTCTCCACCGCGGCCAGGCGAGCCAGGCGCACCTCCGCTTGTGCAAGTGCTTATCGGTGCATCAGACGGGAAGGGTCCCGGTGGGAAGTTGCATGACTCACTTCAAAACCCTTCAAGTGTGCCTTTGAGTGGTCTCCTGGGGGGGTGGGGGTAGAGCGGGGGCGAGCCGCTCCTTGTAACTGAATAGCACGTGTGAGACGTGGAGAGGCCTTCCTCTCAGTTACTCACGGCTCCTGGAGGGAGAGCCTCGCTGCCAGCCACGCACTGCTGAGCACGAAGAAGAGAAGGACTGCTCGGTGTGCAGGGTTCTGAGGGCTTGGCACCGCGCCTGGTTTTTATGGGTTTTCTGTAAACTCACCATCCCATCTCCGGGCGAGGTTTTTCATCTCCGAGATTACTGGCAGTCTGAAATGATTTATTCTGCATTAGTGTTTTGTCTTTGTTCTGTTTCTGGAAAGGTAGTGTGTTTAGTGCCGAAGTCTGTGCATGTATGGCCTCGTTAAGTTTTAAAATGTTGTATTTCTAACACTTCTTTGTTTTTTTTTAAAAACCAGAAGTGGTTTTTATGGATTTGCTTTTCTCATTGTTTCAGGCGACAAGGTACCAACCTCCTCCTCGTTCTTCCTTTTCCTAAGCCAGCAAACAGTGCTTTGCACGGGGGGGGGGGGGGGGGGGGGGGGGGGGGCGGGGGGGGAGGCAGGGGGTGTTTCGTGTGGGGTTTGCCCAGCCTCGGGCTCACCCTTCCCCACCAGACTCTGCTCACTGCTAAGTACAGAATGACCGTGTCCAGCGTCGGAGGCAAAGAGCATGTCTCTAGTCATAACCTACATCCTGGTTTTCTGCTACTTGGGTCCTGTTTTGTACTGTATTTGGCAAATGATAATTTACAGTGGTTTTGATTCTGGAGAGAACATGGCCCCTTGAGGTAGATAGGCCAGCAGATGGCACTTGTGTTCCCAGCGATCCTGTGCTCTGTGGAGCTCCCCATGGGGTGTAATGACCTGGCACTAAGCAGAGTGGTCTCCATTGTGAGTCAAGGTGGTGGCCCTCTGTCTCCTCCCACTCTCCTGTGTCTGTTGGGGTCGGGGTGTCGTGCCAGGGATGGATGGTTCCCAGCTCTGCGGAGTGGCCAGGAGGCAGGGCCTAACTGTTTGCTATGGCTGGGGGCGTTCTCTCTCTTTCTCTCCTGCCCTGCCAGTCCAGCTTCCTAGGACCTGCCCGCATCTCCCAGGGGCCGGCCATGGCCCCGGCCGAGGCAGTCCTGCCTGAAAGGAGCCAGTGAGGCTGCTCTCGGCCGAGGCACAGAGCTCTGTGTTCTGTCCTCGAGCACCTCGGACTAGATGTCACTCAGGGCCTCTGAGGCGGGACTCCCCTGACCCCACAGGGTCCCTGCACCTCCTGCCCCTGCCTTCCTCCCATTCTCACCCCATCTTTGGTGTCCAGGGACACAGGCTGGCTCACCAAGGCCCCCAGAGCCCAGGATGCTGTCTGTCAGCTGCCCTGGAAGTTGACTTTCTCTCCCTGACACCCGGCCACTGGCCAGACACAGGTGCCTGGCACAGGACAGACAGAACAAACACTCCCATCTCCGCCCTTTCTTTGGTAGAGATAGAAGGCCCTGTGGAGTCGGCTGGGGCACGATAAACTTGCTGTCATGTGCCGCCAAGGTCGCAGAGCACAAAGCTCCTGCCCCCTCTGGCCCTACCCGCTGGGCTATGGAGACCTGCTCCAGGGTCAGGGCTGGTGGCCAAGGTCAAGGTCTGGGGCCTGCAGCCTGAGCAGGCCACCTCCGTGATTTTTTTTTTTTTTAACTTTAAATGCCAGCATTTCAGAATTTGGAACCATAACAAGAAAACACAGATTTCCATCTTCTCCTGAAAACGCTAGAGACTCTGCCTACCTCTTGTCCCCCGGCCATGCTGGCTCATGGCACTGATCCAGGCTAGGGAGGGGTCCCTGGGGCCCCCCAGGTGCTTCAACCCCCATCCTCTGTTGCACATCGGGAGCCTGAGACGCTGTGACTCTGGCACTCGGCCACTCTTGGGTGAATCAGATACAAAACCAATTAACCCAGTTCCCTTGTTGAGAGCCCCAGACCCTCACGTTTGCCAAGTGGCCGGTTTGGTCGCTCGCTCCCTCCCCGCCCCACGCGCAGGCCATCAGGCGCTGAATGGCTGCTCTCCCCCCGCAGTTTCTGTGCACGGTGACGGCTATCGTGCTGCACTACGCCTACATGAGCACCTTCGCCTGGACCTTCGTGGAGAGCCTGCACGTCTACCGCATGCTCACCGAGGTGCGGAATATCGACGCGGGGCCCATGCGGTTCTACTACGTCATGGGCTGGGGCATCCCGGCCATTGTCACAGGTGAGATGCGGGGAGCAGCCCCGCCGGGGCGCCTGGGCGGGAATCCATCACCCCTGGGGGCTCCCACGCGATGTTGCTGACGCAGGAACCTGTGTCAGACAAGCCAGCAGCCCAGGATACAGGGAGCCTCCTCTTCCTTCTGTACCCAGCTCCCTCAGTCCCCAGCAGAGGAGGCTCTGGCCCTGCGCACTCGTCTGCACACACGAGTGAGGTCATCCAACACCCACTGTGGGGACGCACCTCCCATGGGTGTGATCTCCCTGAAAGCACGGCCCGGGTCTGTGCAGGGTTCTGTCTGTGGCACCTAATAGACAAAAACTCCACGTCTGCCCACTGCGTGAATGGCTGGCTGGCTGGATGGCTGGGTGGGTGAGTGCATGAATGACAGGACAGCTGTGCTTCCCCAGCACACTTCTCACTGAGTACCAGGAAGTCAGAGTTTGCTTCCTGTTGAGAAAGGTCCACACTTCTCTTCACAAAGGACGAACTGAACCCCTCTCCTCATTAGGCCCTGGGTTCCAGGAATCCAGACACAAGTTCTGAGGCTCGAGGCAATGGGACAAGGTGCAGTCGCTGCCCTAGGGTTCTGCCCAGCAGCTGTGTCCATCCTGATTTCCATGACAACATCACCGACTGGTCTCTGAGCCCGCTCTGCTCCCACCCAGACAGTCTGGGCACCAGGCTATTCTGATGCATCTCCTCTCCCTGTCCTCTGGGGGGCCCTGAGGGACTGTGACTTCCATACAGAGTTGCTGAGGCAGGAGCAGGCTGGGCCCTGGGGGGCAGCCACCTCTTCCACCCAAAGACTAAACATGGTGGGCACATCACCTTGCCTGTTTCTGCGTGGTTCTGGGAGATTCGTGAGGAAGTTGGCTGATTCAGGTAGTCCCTGAGCCCCAAAGACCTGGGAGAGTAAGAACTGAGGGGCAAGGAGGGAGCAGCCGGTTTTGGAGGCCCCCCATATACTGAAGCCCCTGAAAACAAGGATTTGGTCCTGCATGGGCACTCAGGGGCCTCTTCTCTCATTTCATTTTCAAACTACCGGCTAGCACCTCTACTGTTACTTGGGGTTGTGTTTTAATTAGTAAGTTAGGCTCCGAAACCAAAATGTCGAATTTTATTTACATCAAATTCTATGAAGAAAAATGAAGTAAGGTCAGAATCATTTGCTAATTTTACAAAGGGGCCATTTACATTTTGCTCTCTGGTTTTCTGTCCCCCAAATAAACTCAGATCTAATTCCTGGTCTGTACTGTCCCCATGTGGGCCGGCTGCCCCCCGCTCCGGGGCCTCAGGTGATGGGAAGGGAGTTAGCTCTGCCACAGGTGACATCAGTCCCCGATGGGTGACCCCAGGGCCCACCTCAAGGAGGGGACATGGTTGCCGGCACAGTCTAAAGTTTTAAGCATAGCTGTTCAGTTTGCTAGGACGGCCGTGACAAAGCACCACAAACTGGGGGGCCTTAAAAAAACCACAAGTTTATTCTCTCAGTCTGGAGGCCAGCATCTGAAATCAGGGTGTGGGCAGGAGGCTGGGGGAGAATCTGCCCAGGTCCCTCTCCACTGTCCGGTGGCTGCTGGTACCCTTGGCATTCATTGGTTCTCTGCTTTGTCATCACGTGGCCTTCTCCCTGTGTCTCTGTGTCTCAAACCTCCCTGTCCTTTTTCTTTTAAGGACACTAGTCACAGGATTTAGGGGTCCACCCTATTCCAGGATGGTCTCATCTTGTGACCCTTAATCAATCTGCAAAGACCCTGTTTCCAAATAAGGTCACCATCACAGGTTCTGGGGCTCAGGAGGTAGATGGATCTTCCCAGGGGACATGGCTACAATAGGGGATGGGAAGAGGGAGTGAGAACACCCCACAGCGTGAAGTCAGTGAGGTCAGCAGCAAGGAGCCCCGGGTGGGGTGGGGGTGCCTCAGACTGTCCCGTAGCCACAGCCGGCGATGGGCCTCTAGCACACTCGGGCTTGTCACAGTAGCACCAGTACCTCGAAGAAAGCGGCCCCCTCGTCAGGGCGCCCGTGGGGGCCAGCCCCGACCAAGGCTGGGAATCCCACATGGTCATTTCAGGTGCGTCATCCTCGTTTCACAGATGAAGTGAAATGACTCCCTTGTTCATGTCACAAAGGCTTATGGCTCCAAAGTGGGCATGAGTGACACGGGAGGACCCTCACCCTCCCACAGCTGCTGTCTGCTGGGACCGAGGGCCCTGACCAGGTCAGGTAGCAAGTGGCAGGGCCGAAGGTCATCAGAGAAGGGACCGGAAGGAAACAGCCCCGAGGCCGGAGGCCCCTTCCATCTGAGGACTTCACACAGAGAAGCTGAAGACCACTTTCTAGAACACGTTCTCGCGATAAACCCCTAATCTGGGCACAGATACTGCCTCTGTCTAGTTACACTTGAAATGCTATTGCCTCGGAGGTGGCTTTGGGATCTAAATTCAGACACTGTACGTTTCTCACTTCCTTGAAAAACAATTTTTTTTAACACTTAAGTCTTTTGCAAAAAAAACTTAAAATGATTCCCAGGGAACTTCGGGCCAAGATGGAGGCGCTGGCCGACTGCAGCTGGGTTTGCCTGAGCAGACTCGTGTCACCTCTCCCTGCCTGGATCTTCTGATGGCAGCTGGCCGGGCATGGGTGGCCCTCCGCCTCTCCCTCCTGCCTGCCCACGCCGTCTGTGTGGGGGTGAGGGGCGCGTATCACACACGTCCTGTCTGTACTCCGCCCTGTGTGGTCACCTTGGGTGTCCCCTCCAGACAGGGCTGAATGGAGCACAATGTCTCCTCCCAGGCCCCGCGAGGGGGTGGCTTCCATGTCTGCCAGACACCAGAGCACAAGGAAGGGCAGGTTGTCAGAGGTTGTGGGTGCTTGTCCCCAGCCTGGGCCTCCCAGAATCCAGGGGGAAGTGGCAGGAGTGGGGGGAGGATGGGGGAGGGTAGCCACAGGGAGGAAGGAGCAGGTCACACATACTCCTTTCTCCTAAACGAGGTGTGTGTTGAACCCAAAGTTCACCTTGAGGGTTCTGCAAGGACAGGACCCTCCTCTAGCTTGTCACGTGGTTGTTGGAAACAGTGGCTGTGGCTTAGATAATACAGGGAACTCCTCATTTGCATAGCACTTTGGAGTGGTGTGCCGTTTCCGGGGTGTATGTGGGGGGTCTGTGTGTGTGTGTGTGTGCGCAGCACGGGTGTGCTCTCAGGCCCTTCTCCCTTGCACCTGAGGTCTGTCCCAGGAGTCCTGGCTTTCCTGTCGTGCTGTTTGTGCCTGGTCCCATTGCTGCCGTCCCTATCCGTCTCTGGTGTCTCTTAGCAGCCCCGGCCCGGGGGGGCTCCTTGTGGCTGCCTGGTCCTGTGTGGACACGGTGGACCTGTGCTTTAGCCCTGTGACGGGCTTTTCTCTAAGGGAACCTGGACCTTTGTCACATCCTAGCTGTTTATCTTGGGCTCCTGGCCCTTCCCTCTGAGGGCAATGCTGGGGCCCAGGGGTCCTGCCTGGGTGGCACTGGGAGCACCCTGCTGTGGCCACACTCGCCCAACCGGCCCTGGGGAGGGTCCCCTCCTGCGCTGTGGCCCTCACTCACCCCTCTGTGTTGTCCAGGACTCGCGGTGGGCCTGGACCCCCAGGGTTACGGAAACCCCGACTTCTGCTGGCTGTCCCTTCGAGACACCCTGATCTGGAGCTTTGCTGGGCCCATCGGAACGGTGATAATTGTGAGTACGGGGTGGGGGTGGTCTTGGAACCCAAGATTCTCGGGGATATGGGAACCAGAATGCCCTCGGAGCATTGGCGGGAGGGGCTGTTCGGGGCCGGCTGGGTCACCGGCTCCTCTGAGGGGCCAGCAGGGCAGGGAGGGCATCACCCCCACGATGTGGCCTCATCCTCAGACCCACGGATTCGGGGTCTCAGTCCCTGTCCACTGTGAGACCGCTCAGCGTCCAGCCGCCAGGAGGGTCCTGTGCAGGCAGGATGGTGCGTGGGGCCCGAGGCCTTCTCATCCCAGCCTCACCTCCCTGAGCCGGGCTGGAAATGTCCACAGTGTTTGGCATTTGAAGGTCTGTTGTGATGATGCCGATGAGCTGGCCACCTGACTGTGTTTGCATTGTTTTTTCCAGGTCAATACAGTTATTTTTGTTCTGTCTGCAAAAGTTTCCTGCCAAAGAAAGCACCATTATTATGAAAGAAAAGGGATCGTGTAAGTTGGTGCTAAAGCTGACGGGTGGGTGGGACTCGATGTACAGACCCCGAGTGTCTGGTTTACACGCCGGGCAGAGCCCCTGGAAAGTGCCTGTCGCCCTGCAGGCCGGGCGCCTTGGCCACTCCTCAGCTCAGGTGTGGCAGCGTTGTCGGACGGCTGGCTGGGCCCTCCAGAGCACCCCTGCCAGCTGTCTAGAGGGGGTCGACAGGCCGCAGTGGGGGAGAGGCCAGCCACATCTGGGCGCTGTCAGGGCTATGGAACCAAGTAGTGCCTGGATCCAAGTAGCATGGGACACTGTGGAAGGGAAGGAGGGGGTGGGACCACAGGGAGGACCAGGGCAGGGCCGAATGGCAGGACGTTTGGGTCCAGGCCATGTTTAGGGTGGAGGAGAGACAGTGTTGGGTGGTAGATTCACTGAGGGGCAAAGAACTTGAGCAATGTTGTCCAGGCGCCATCCTCCTCCCCTGGGATGGGCATGGCTGTGGTAACAGATGCAGCCGTGAGGAGGCCAGGGTGACAGGTGGGGGAGGTGCTCAGGTGATGGTGATGCTGGGGCCACGGGAATGTCCGGCAAGAATGGGGGCCCAGCACAGAGGAGACCTGCAATGTCGGAGGCAATCCACAAAAAGCCGCAGGGGCGGTCAGGGCAGGCATGGAGTCCAGGAGCTGGGAGGGGTCAAAGGAGAGGAGGACACGACATCCATCAGGCCAGGTGAAGGGGCTGGGAGGTAGGTGAAGGGGTGAGGCCCAAGGAGGGGCCGCGGGGCAGCAGAGGGGCAGGCCTGTCCAGTCCGGAGAGGAGAGCTTAGAAAGGTCTGGGGAAGGAAAGGAAGGTGAGTGGACGGGTGGCAGGACAGATGACAGAGGCACTAGTGGGTGGGTGGATGCACAGAGGGGCGGGAGGAGGACTGGAGTAACGCCCCTTGCCCCTCCTTCTGCTTCCTCCCCTCTGCCCCCCTCCCTCTGCTCCCGCCTCCCCCCTCCCCGCCCCCATTCCCCCTCCCCGGCCCCTCCCCCCTCCCCGCCCCTATTCCCCCTCCCCTCTGCTATCCCCTCCCCCCTCCACGCCCCCATCCCCCACTCGCCCCCACTGCAGCTCCCTGCTGAGGACCGCCTTCCTCCTGCTGCTGCTCATCAGCGCCACCTGGCTGCTGGGGCTGCTGGCGGTGAACAGCGACGTGCTGACCTTCCACTACCTCTTCGCCATCTTCAGCTGCTTACAGGTGGGCAGCTGTGGGATTCACCTGGCCGGGCCTCTGCTTGGACCAGCCCTGGTGACATCATGGGTCACTTGTGCTGTTTCCTGTCTGACATGGTTCAACCCCGGCTGGCCAGGACGGTCCCTGGGGAGTTCCTCGTCCCAGCATTCAGGCTGTGTCTGCACTCTGGGGACAGACCAGGGGGCCGCCCAGGGCTGGGGTTCCAGTGCCGCCGCAGTGTGTTAGGGGTTATAGTGAGGCCTCACCACACACAGTCCCGCCACCAAAAAGAAACCTGTTGTCCCAAACACAGCTCTGCCCAGAGCCTTCCAGGGGCCCCGTTCCTTGGTCCCCCTGTATTGTCAAATACCATCCCTTGCTCAGCCAGTGCAGGGGTTCACACCCCCTCCACAGGCCAGCATAAATCCCACTCATGTCCCCAGGAGGAAGGAGTGTTGGCCATTCACAGTTCACACTAAGGGTTTCCCAGGAAGTTGATTAAGGACGTAATGTGGGGAACCCCAGATGGCCTGAGGGCTGTGGCCAGGATAGGGTCCTTCTGGCCCCCAAATGCTGGCTGCCCTGCCCAGGCTCCCCCTGTGGGGGCGGCCAAGTGTGGGCCCTGGTGGGCATCTCTGCGGTCACGGCACCCTCAGCTCTGCGCATGGGCGGGCTGCACTCTGCATGTCCCCAGGCCTGCGGGTGGGCGTGTAGTGTGGCACTGACCGTGCCTTGGCTTCTTTCCTGACCCACCGCCCTCTGTCCAGGGCCTCTTCGTCCTCCTGTTCCACTGCGTGCTCAACAGGGAGGTCCGGAAGCACCTGAAGGGGGTCCTTGCCGGGAAGAAGCCACATCCGGATGACTCAGCCACCACAAGGGCCACCCTGCTGACGGTAGGAGGCGCCCAGGGACGCCCATAGGGCCTGGGCTGCACTGCTCTGGGGTCCGTGTGGGTGTGTGGACCAAGCAGTAGACACAGCTCTGTGGACTGGTGTCCCTCATGAAGGGGGCATCACAGAGCCGTCCGTGGGGTGGGGCATCTAGCCTGACTAGACGGGGTCTGGCAGTCACAGCCCTGTGTTTCAAGGTCTCAGAAGCACGGGGCCAGGCAGGCGAGGACCTCTGACCAGAAGCAGTGGCCGTGGGAGTGAGGCCGTGCTCTGGCCACTGCGGGGCCAGGCAGTGGGCGCCTCTAGGCGTCTCCGAGGCTCCTGTGCTCTGTGCCCAGCAGGGGCACTGTCAGGGTGCCAGCATGGGGGCTTGCTCTGGAGACAGAGCCACCCTGGTGGCCTCTGCTCGGCCGATGACCAGCCTCCCTTCCCCCAGCGCTCCCTCAACTGCAACACCACCTACAGCGAGGAGCCCAACGTGCTGCGCACGGCCCTGGGAGAGTCCACCGCCTCGCTGGACAGCACCGTCAGGTCCGGCCCCAGCGGGCGCCCTTGCTGTCCTCCTGGGGTGGGGGGTGGCCCAGCTCTCCGAGCAAATGCAGGCTTCGTCACCTCCGTCCCACTCCTGCTGGGAGAGCCCCGAGCCGGGGCTGACGGGTGTTCCTCGTGCCCTTAGAGAGTCATGTGACCCCGGGTGATGGTGCTGAGCCCACCCTCCCCACCCTCTCTAGGGACGAAGGGGGCCAGAAGCTCAGCGTGTCCTCTGGGCCAGCGCGGGGTGGCCACGGGGAGCCAGATTCATCCTTCATCCCCAGGAGCACCAAGAAACCCCACGGTACGTGTCGCCCTGAGGGTGGTCTCCCGTCAGCCTGCACGTCTCCTCCCAGGGGGCTGTGGGTGAGATCTCATTGGCTCTTGTCTGTCCCACGTCCCTTTCGGTTACTGGAGAACATACATACAGCCTTGCCGAGGTGTCTGCAGCTGTGTCACAATCGGAGGGTCAGCAGGGGTCCGACGGCCCCCAAATGCCTGGAACCCAGGTGGCTGTGCTCTGCCCTTGGCAGGAAGCCCGCCCCACGGGCCTGAGCCTCTGTCCGTCCTGTCCTCCACAGGGCACGATTCGGACTCCGACAGTGAGCTGTCCCTGGATGAGCAAAGCAGCTCTTACGCCTCCTCACATTCGTCGGACAGTGAGGACGATGGTGTGGAGGCTCAGGAGAAATGGGACCCGAGCCGGGGCCCTGTCCACAGCACCCCCAAAGGTGAGGGAGTGGCACAGCGGGCCAGGACACAGAGCTGAGCAGCACCAAGGACGGAGCTGGTGGGAGGTGCTGGCAGGCAGGAGGCCCCCTTCTTACAATATTCGGAGTCCAGGCAAAGAGTTGGGGGTCCGTCTGGAGACCCTCACTGCAAGCTCACAAAGTTGACCCTACCTGCTGCAGGGGGAACCAGCGTGAGGTTCCTAGATACTGGCGTGCAGTGTGGGGGACTGCATCCTGGGCCCCACTGTCAGGTCATTCCCTCAGCCTCAGTTTCCCCACCTGGAGGGTGTGGCCCTGTCAGGCCTGCAGGTCTGGGAGTGGTGGGTCAGGACACTGAGGACGCACACTTCCCGTGGAGGGACAATCCACAGCTTTTTAGGGGGGCGTAGCTCCAAGCGGTTGGAGGTGGGAGGGCCTCCCTGCTTGTTGAGGTTCACCCTTGTGCCTCAGACGCTGTGGCCAACCACATCCCTGCCGGCTGGCCCGAAGAGAGCCTGGCAGGTAGCGACAGTGAGGAGCTGGGCGAGAAGCCGTGCCTGAAAGTGGAGACCAAGGTCAGCGTGGAGCTGCACCTGGACCAGCAGGGCAACCACTGCAGCGAGCGCCTCCTGGACGGGGACATCGGGGTCCAGTCCAGGCCTGGGGGTGCGCCCCCCACTCAGCCCCCGGAGCAGAGAAAAGGTACCTCCAGGTGGTGCGGGCCCCACTCCCCCGAAGTCTCCGGTCCTGAGTCGGGGACGGAGGGATGGAGTTCGGGGCGGGGTGCCATGGTGGCGGAGGGGCTGCTGGGTAGGGAGGGGCCTGCTTGGCTGGGGACGGGGCGGGGTGCAGGTGGGTGGGGGCGGGGCCTGCTCACGGAGTTGGGGGTGGAGCAGAGACGTCCATGGGGGATGGGGTGCGGGGGCCGGGGCTGGTGTCTGGGTGGAAAGAGGTGACTGTCGCCACCGCTCTGAGACCCCAGGAGGGAGACCCAGCGGCGGAGGGCTTCTCGGATCTGTGGGGACAGTCCCTCCCCAAGTCCGCTGCAGCCAGCAGGTCAGCCTGTCACCTTCTCTATCACCCACACCCAGGCATCTTGAAAAACAAAGTCACCTACCCGCCGCCGCTGACGGAGAAGACCCTCAAGTCCCGGCTCCGGGAGAAGCTGGCCGAGTGTGAGCAGAGCCCTGCGTCGTCGCGCTCGTCCTCCCTGGGCTCCAGCGACGGGGTCCGCGGCCCCGATGGCGCCATCACCGTCAAGAACCTGCGCCGGGAACCGGGGCGCGAGCACCTCAATGGGGTGGCCATGAACGTGCACGCCGGGAGCGCCCAGGCTCACGGCTCTGACTCCGAGTGAGTAGCGGAGGGGTGGACGCCAACCGGCTTTCCCTTTGTCCCCATCCAGAGGCAGTGGTTGGGGCCTCAGCACCGAGGGGCACCCGGGCAGGCGCTGGGGCTGCGGTGCGTTACAGGCCTTTGGGGGGAGGGCCTTCAGTTCCGGCCAGAGAGGGGTCCTGTCCTGGGAGGTTGCCAACACTCAGACCCTGTGGGGGCTACATTAGCCACAGCCCTAAAGTCTGGTCCAGCCTGGAATTTCTAGGACTTGAGACCATGCTGGACTACGCATTTTGTAAGTGTCATCTCCTTGCCCAAGTGTCATCACTAGCCCGTTTCGTGGCTGAGGACACTGAGTCTCAGCTCAGAGGGTGCCCAGCTACAGAGGCAAGAGCTAGGATCCTGGCTCAAACCGGCCTGCTGGCCTGCCCCATGGCTCTTCCTGTACACTCCCAAGGGAGGAGCATAGAGTGGGAACCAGGGCTTCTAGAATGGCCTTCCTAGAACAGAAAGAATGAGTCTGGTTGCCAGCTTTGGTAGTCCAGCTCCAGTGCGAGGTCCACGACCTGGAGGACGCTCAGACGGCCCGGCCCTCCAGTGACCTGGTTGTCAGGGAGGCAGGTTCAACCTGCCCTCTCTCCTGCCTGTTTCCCACGGAGCTGTGTCCGCACAAGCTTGCACTCCCCAGAGCCCTCCGGGCGTCCCCTGTCCCTTGAGTGAGGGGTTCTGCCCCCTGAGTGGGGTGGGATCCTTTCGTGACCTAGGACCTGGCCCAGCGGCTGGCTTCAGGGGCAGCAGGGGCTGTCCCTGCTGACCCTCCGCCTGCCTCATGGCTTCTTCCCACGCACAGAGGCAGTAACGAAACTTCAATTTGAACCATCAGGAAACTGTGAGCCAAGCCCGTCACCTCCACCCAGGCCCCTGTGCTGTGTGGTTGCACCCTTGGACCTTGGAGCCCGAGGGGCCACTGCCGTTACAGTGAAGTAGGCTCTGGAGGTCCCTCCAGTGGCAGCCCCATGACTGGTCCTGGGCTGCCCTCTGGGGCTCTGGGCCCATCCAGAGCCGTGACAAGTGCCAAAGGCCACAGGCACGAGGAGGCGTGGACTCCCGGGCCGGCACAGCTCAATCCTCAGACTGCAGACAGAGCCAAAACCATGCACTGGCCTGGCCAGGAGAGCGCCCGGCACAAGAGCTGGCAGAGCCGAGCTGGCTTGGTGAGAGGAACCGCCAGGCCGGGTTTGCCAGAGTTTGGGGATGCCAGGCAAAGACCAAGGTCCAGCTGCCCAGGCAGCGTCTCCCTGCTGTACAAGCCCCTGGCCAGTAGCCTCAACAGCCCTTTGCAAAGCACCCCTTGTCTTAAAGCAAATGACTTCCCTTTGTGGAAAAGGTGTAGATACTTTTATATATTTGTATGGAACTGTGAGAAGGTCAAAACCTGTGTATATTTTGTACTTGTACTGACTCAGTTGATACCGGGAGGTCTGTGGAAGCACCTCTCACTGTTTTTTATATAAGGAAGAGTGCACAGTTGTACTTGAACCCGGCTTGCGTTGATGCAACTGGTGCCCCAGGAAATCAACGGCGGGAAGTGCGCTGGGAGAGAGGTTGAAACCAAGCTGATGGAGGCCTGTGCTGCTTACAGCCACTGAGCAAGGAGCCCCGGGCATTACACACAGCTGCCTGAATTCACAACACGTCTGTGTTTGAGATGTTTGCCCTCGGCTCCCATCTGCCTCGACGGCTGTGGATCCAAGACGGGGCAATCTGGATCTGGGTAGGACTCCAGGAGCCCTGCCGAGGTCAATGTAGAATGTGGGTGCCACACGCCTGTGGTCTTCACACTGGTCATTCCCTGGCCGCACCCCTCTCGCTGCCACCCCCCTTGCGCCCCGCTCTAGGCCCTACAGCGCCTCCCTGGCCCCCTTCCCAGTTGGCCTGGTCCCGCAGGTGGGGAATTCCGTTGTCCCCTCTGCTCCTGGTCTCCGTGGCATTTTAAAGTGTTCACACGTCCCGATTCAGACCGAGGTATGAGGTCTTCCAGGATGTCACATTCCTTCCTGCCAATTTTCTAGCTCTTTTAGACTCCGACGATCTCCAGGCAGGCTAGGGTCCCACCCCCAGAGTCTGACCAATTACTTCATTTCGCTTCAAATGGCCAATTGTGCAACTGGACAAAGCCACAGCCACCCTTTCAATGGTTACCAAGCTGTTTTTTGGAAACTCATACCAAGGACCGGCTGTGACTGTCCCATTGTGGGCAGTTGGCACAGCGTGGCCCTAGGGGCTGTGGAATGGGGCCCAGAATTATTCAGATTCGTTTTATTTCAGTGTTTCCTTTGTTCTTCAAATCAAATCAGATGCCCAAATAAATGATCAGCACAGCTGCTTCCAAATATAAGAAACCATAAAATATGATGAAAATCAAGTAAAATGAAAAGATTCCCATTCTGTGTCATTCTGATGAAAATGTGAGCCTTGTTAACGACTGCATGAGAGGCAGCGAATATTTGAAACTGGTCTAAGACCATAGCGTAATTCAGAAAGGAAATGAGATCCCAAAGTCCGCAGGCCTGAATGAATTATATATGTGCCTTAACAGGTGAGTGGCCTTTGAAGATACAAAATGATCATACCTGCAGATGTTTCCCATTGATGAGACATTTACTAAGTAAAAAAAGGCTTTATTATTTTTGAGTCTCTGAACACTCCATATTATTGCTTACTCTCCTGCAACTGGGTTTTGCCCCTTGAGATGTAGTTTTAAATTTGATCAGAACTGTTGTTACCAAAACACAATTGTCAGTTTTATTAAGACAGGAAAAATGTAAACCTATTTTTGTGACTTAAGACTTTATGACAGAGATTAGACACTGGAGGTTTTTTTAAAAAACAAATGTATATTTATTAATGTTCAGAACACTGGAATTGCAACACAAATGAGAAAAGAGTCTACAATAAATTAAGATTTTTGAATTTGTACTTGTGCTGTGGTGGTTTCCCTCCCATCCCCCATGTCCCTCCTCCCTCCTCTTTCTCAGGCAGCTGTGGAAGGGACCAAGTACGGGATGCTGATGACAAGCCTCCGGGAACACGCACAGGCCACAACTTTCTGTTCATTCTCTTTCAGGGGTTTCCTGAGATCTGTAAATTTATGTCTCTCACCCAATGGGGGAAATTTTTAGCCAGTATTTCTTCCATTTTTTCTTTTCCTGCACCAATCTCTTTCTCCTGTCCTGCTGGGCCTCTGGTCACACAAATGTTAGACCTTTGATACTGTCCCACAGGTCTTTGAGGCTCTGTTCATCTGTTTTCATTCTTTTTTCTCTCTGTTCTTCAGATTCGATCATTTCTAGTGATCGATCAACAAGTTCTCTGATTCTTTCCTCTGTCATCTCCGTTCTCTTGAGTCCATCCAGTGAATTTTATTTCAAATATTGCCCTTTTAAGTTCTAAAATTTCCATTTGGTTCCTTTTATAATCATCATTTCTCTGCTGAGGAC
The DNA here is from genome assembly GCF_004115265.2 of Rhinolophus ferrumequinum. NCBI lineage: Eukaryota > Metazoa > Chordata > Mammalia > Chiroptera > Rhinolophidae > Rhinolophus > Rhinolophus ferrumequinum. Next base: position 2,949,204 of record NC_046293.1, read on the forward strand.
TTCCAGTTTTCCATGCATTTCTAGAGTGTTTACCTCTACTTCGGGAGCATAGTTACAACAGCTGCTTTAGCACATCTGGGTTGTCCTGGAGCTGAGGTCTGTTGTCTTTTCTCTTGGCAGTTTCCTGGCTCTTTGTACACTGATTAATTTCAAAGTGAATCTTTGCTTGACATTTTGAATGTCCTGAGACGGGGGCCTGTTAAACTCCTCTGGCAGACGTTATTTTTTATATTTCAGCAGGCAAGCAGCCTGCTGCTCGGGTTAGGAGCACGAGTTCTACGTCGCCTTCTATGATCAGTGAGTCCCAGCGTCAGGTTAGTGGTCAGGGCCGTGGCTGTACTGCCTGGGGAGGGTCTGCCCTGCATATCTGCCACTCAGTCTGGGACGGGGCTGGTAGTCTTGGTCCTAGTTCTGTCCTCAAAGCCATGCTGTCTTGAGTCTGCTCCCTTCACCCTCATCTCAGGGGTGAGCCAGCACCCGTGTCCATATCCATGAAAAACGAGGGGGTCCAGCTCGCTCCTCTCTGGGATTTGCCTCACATGCTCTAACTCTTGGGGCCCCTTTCTTGGTTCCTCTGTCTAGAAGGATGGGTTTCTCCCAGAGTTGTAGCCACCTGCACTGTCTCACACTTCCCCAACTGGGGCCACCCTCGGGGAACAGTAGTGAGGCCAAAAGAGAGGGAAAACAATAACAGATTTGCCCCCACTCTTCAGCCCACAGGGCCCTCCCCCTTTCCCAGGCCTCTCTTGGAGGCTTTGCCCCAGTGCTGGCTGCACAGCTCCAGAGACTGGAGTCGCTCTTGGGTCAAATCTGGGAGGAAAGAAAGAAGAAAGCCACCCCCGAACACCCCCAACCCCCAAAGGTCATTCTTCAAGTTTTTCTTCTCATCACTTGTCAAAGTGCTCCGTAGTGAACATGATCCAATGACCTGTCTCAACCCAAAGCCAAGCTTAATGGGCAAGCACAGAAGCTTTGGAGGAAGAGAAAGTAACCCCTGATGGAGGGGAGCAGGCCTGGTGCATCGTCCGGGCCTGCGTGTCCTCCCACGGATGTGTCGCACAGAACACCAGTCTCAGACAAGGCCACTCTGGGACCGAGAGGGAACAAGACAAAAACAAGCCCCTCCATAATCACGTGTGAACACAGACGTGAACATCTGAACATCGTTCACGCCACAGAAACGTCCAAACCACCTGTTCCAGCTACAGGAGTGCCCGCTGCCGCACCAATCACAGCTGTGGCCTCGCTCCAGGCCTCCCTCCCTGCAGACAAGGTTTATCAAGACGGCCAAGGGGGGTGGGGAGGGGAGGAGCGTGGCCCGGTGGCTCAGGCGGTTGGAGCTGCATGCTTCTAATGCCGAACGCTGCTGGTTCGATTCCCACATGGGCCAGTGGGCTCTCAAACACAAGGTTGCCTGTTAGACTGGAGTCCTGCAAGGGATGGTGGGCTCCGCCCCCTGCAACTAACAACTAACAACTGGCAACTGGACCTGGAGCTGAGCTGCGCTCTCCACAACTAAGAAAGAACAACAATTTGACTTGGAAAAAGTCCTGGAAGTACACACTTGTGGAAACAGAGCCCCGGAGAGCAGTTTCCAGGCTCTCGGCCTCACATGGAAAGGTGCTGGCTCAGGTAGTAGGTGGCCATCAGCTGTGAGTAGTTGGCCATCAGCTGTTACTGGTTAGCCATTAGCCACTGATATAACTGCCGTGGCTGAGCTAGCAAGGTGGTGTGGCGTGTGGTGTGCTGGCGTGGCGTGGTGTGGCATGGCAGAGTGTGGATTGCGGATTGCAGAGAGGTGGATTGCAGTTAGCACAGCAGATTGCAGTTAGCAAGTGAGGTTGGTGTGGCAGAGAGAAGTGGACAGCGGATTGCGGATCGTGTGGCTCCTGCTTCCTGTATCTCCAACCCAACCCCCAGCGAGACTATAGTGGTGTGACTCCCCTATCTATGGCTCCGTGGGAGTTCTTTTGGCCTCACCATATCCTGCGTTCTTATGCGGGGAGCAGGACTAGAGACTCCAGATGGGACCCTGCCTGCTACCCCACGTGACAGCACTGTTCCCCAATAAAAGTCCTGTTCCCTTTCCCCAATAAAAAAAAAAAGGCGCCCGAAGGTGGAGGAGAGCAGAGGTTTGGGGAGGCTTCCCAGGGCATGGATGTGGGGCAGGCAGGCTGAGGGGTTTGAAACTGACTCAGGGCCCAAGTGTGAAGCGAGCACAGTTCTCTGTCTCACTGAGAATACTCTGGAAACGAGCGGGGTTGGGAGGATAGGGGATGGGGGGTACGGGGGACAACACTTTCGTTTATATAGGGTCTGAGCCCAGAAAGTTTTCTCATTTCCTTTCCCTTCTCTCATCAGTGACGGGCCTGGCACCTGGGGTACCCCTGTGGAGAGGGTGGGGGTGGTGCACATGTCCTACTTCTCAGCCCAGCCCCTCTGGCCTGTATAGGGTCTTCTGAAGGTCACCTGGGGGTACAACCCCGGAGTCGGTGGGCCCCAGGTGCCTGGGCAGGGCTGGGGGAGAGGCCAGGGTCCCCACCGCCATCTTGACCCAATGGCGCCCCCTGGCCGACAGCAGCTGCTCAATCTCTCTGAACCTTGCCCAGGGGCCTTGCAGAGTTGCCAGTGGCCTTGAGGGCACCCTGCAGGCAGGCTGTGCCCACCAGAGGAATGGCAGCACTGCTGGCCAGGAGGCCGCCATGGGCACCAGCCCCGGTGAGGCCTACGTGAGCTGTGCCCCCTCCACTGGCTGACCTGGCAGGCTGGGGGGCTGGTATCAGGCTGGCAGGACGGGCCGAGCCGTCGGGAGGCTGGAAGGGCAGCCCCCCTCAGCCGCCCTCCCTCCTTCCCACTGATGTTCCTGCCACTTGGAGAGTCCGCCATGCGCCGAGCAGGGCGGGCACTGTGGAGACTCCCCAGACGGGCCACATCACAGCCCTCCGTTCCCAAGGCAGTGAATTAGGGAAACCTGAGCGCAGGGAGGCTCCGTGCTGCCCTTTGAGCAGGTGGAACAAAGGCGGCGTTTCAGCCCCGGCCTCCACGCTGGGCGAGGATCCCCAGGGACCACGGGGCCCCTGTTGGCCTGCCCAATCCCCACGGCTCAGCACACCATGGAAAGCCGTGGTCGGCCCCCTGGCCAGGGCAGAGCAGGGCCTCCCTGGTCCAGCCCGGCTGCAGTGAGCAGGCTAAGGTGGCACTGGGGGCAGCTGCTCACCGGGTCCTGTCCCCCTCTGGCCACCGGGCCAAGCCCTCTGCCTCTCAGGGCCTGTTTCTTCACGAGGAACAGGGGACCAGCCTCAGAAGTCACATGGCAGCTGCTCTGGCCCACTCCCTTCCCTGGGGAGCCCCCACTGGGTGAGGCCTCAGGGCAGAAGTACAGAAGGCAGGGGCCTGGGGGCTGACCCGAGGGGGTGGGGGGCTTCAGCTTTTTCGACGGCACTTCTTCCCTAATCAGAAGACGCAGCTCTCTGAGCACTGCGCCTGCTTAGATCAGCTGCCACTTTCTAACTGCTCTGTTTCTGTCACAAGCCCAGGCCCGTGGGGGACTCTTGGAGGTGACAGTGGGGGGCCGGGGTCTTCTTAGCCCTACTGAGATGTGTCCTCGTGTGGGGTTTGCCCACTTCATATGACAGGGTCCAGGCTGAGTTCCCAGGCCCTCAATGTAGAGTGGGCACCGCTGAGGTGGGCGGCTTCCGTCCAGCCCCTAGAGGTAGGGGTGGCTGGCACCCCTCTCAGCCCCTCAGTGGCTCGGTCTTGAAGTTCCCCCATACCAAGGCCTGTCACCCTGATGCTAAGGGTCACACTAAGCTGGCTGTGGGGTCATGGGGCCACTGCACCTCACGTCCTTTGCCCCAGGCTGGAGGGGCATGGTGCCAGGCTTAAGGCTGGTTTTCCCGGCAGGCTGCAGCCCCCATGCAAGTCCCAAGTGAGGTGTGTGGTCCTCACCGGGTGGCAGGCCTGGCTGTGCAGCAGGGCGACCGCTCCACAATGGACAGAAACCAACGGCACCTGTAGCCCCGTCTCCCTCGGGGCGAGGCCCGGCGTTGCAGGCCACGCTGCAGAAACGCTGCCAGGCACCGGTGGTCTGGACGGAGGGCCAAGTGGGCCGTTCCTCGCTCCCTGACCCACTACCGCTAACTTCTCAAATCCAACCCTGGTCCCTGCCTGCCACTTCGCCCCACCTTCCACAGCCCACCTGGTCCCTTTCTGTCCTCTCCCATCTGTACCTCAGAGACCAACGGGATCATCTGCTCAAAGCCCTCCCCTCCCGTCCGGAAGGAAGCCCACTCCTCACTGGTGCTCTGGGGTGCCTGTCACCCCATTGGGGCTGTCAACCTGCCTGGGGGTCACTGCACCCTGACCCAGGGCTGGTCCTACCGCCAGCAGCGTGGTCACTCAACACTAGTGTTTCTGAGGCCCACAGGGCAGGGGCCACAACACTGAGGACTGTGCTACCTCTGGTCTAGAACCTTCCATCCACAGGAGACAGGGAACCACACTTCTAGTTCCCACAGGAGCCTGCCTTAAAGCATTGAGAAAGTTCTGGGTCTGAGGCCAGTGAAAGGGAGCCCAGGACAGGTAGCTGAGCCCTGGGGACAGAGCACCTGGGGCCCACAGGGTGCTGCCCCTGTCCACCCCCCACCCCGGCACAGGGAAGTTGGAGGCTGTGTGTCCTGCCCCACCCAGCAGACAACCCCTCTCAGCGGCACAGCGGCCACGAGGGAAAGTGGAGGAACCAGAGCTGTGCATCTCTAAACTTCCGGCCTCTGAGTCCCAGGCCAGTGCCCAGCCCCTTTCAACAGACAGGAAGGTGACAGTCACCCCAGGACTCAGTGGTGACCAAAATGCACCAGGCCAAAGCGTGTCTCCACTCAGCACATCCAGCTCTGAAGTTCTTTATTCTCATCTGCCAAGCAGCTCGCAGCCGGCCACACACACTACATGCACGCACACACATGCACTGCTATGGTCTGAGTGTGTCCCTGAAATTCAGGTAAAAACCCTAACACCTGATGTGACAGTGCTGGGACAGGGGCCTTCAGGAGGTGCTTAGGGCAGGAGGGCGGAGCCCCAGCATGGGACCAGGGCCCTTCTCCTGTGTGAGGACAGAGGAGATGGCCCTGGGACCCACCAGGGCCCTCACCCGACCATGCTGACCCGCCTCCAGACCTGTAAGCATACGCGTCTGCTGCGTACCAGCCAGAGGCCTTCCCTTCTGGTAGCCGAAGACACGCACAAGTGCACCCCAGCCAACTTTCTACCTCACGGGAACCCCTCACTGGGACGAAGACCCCTGCAGTTTTCAACATGACAGACCAGCCAGGGTGCTGGGCACCCTGCAAGGGTAGGGTGGCCTCAAGATCTCATCCTTCCCAGACCCTGAGCTGCTGGGACTCAGCTCAAGGCCCGTCAAGTGTCCTCAGCCTCAGGTGAGGCCAGGATCACAGGGACAGGAGGGCGGGGTTTCCATCGCTTCTCTGTGCTGTCCATCTGCCTTCCCACATGCCGGGGGCGTGCTGTGGAGCCCTCGCGACAGCCCACTTGGTCCTCCACTCACGGAGGCCGCCATCAGAATCCATGTCCTGGACAGAAGTTTTATTCAACGCTGTCCCTGCAGCCCCTGCAGAGGTCCCCTCCGTGTGCTCCCGGTGGAAACCTTCCCTGGGTAGGAAAGGAACTCTATAATGGGGCGCCTGGGACAGACCCGCCAGCGAGCAAGTCCTCCTAGCCAGAGCTCCAACTGGAGAAGACAGGACGGGCCTTCCTGGGCTCTCCCGGGCCAGGCTCCCCGGTTCAGCGGCATCAACCCGGGTAGACCCTGGCTGGCCACCCTGGGCTCTGCTCCGTCACTTCTGCTGCCAGCACTTAGAGCACGGGACCCGAGCCTGGACTGTCGCCGGAGCCCTCGGTGGCCACTGTGGATTTGCTCTTGCCCTTCTGGAGAGTGTAGGCGGATGGCCCCAGACGCAGGATCTTCCCACTGCCCAGGCACTCACCCCCTTTGTAGAACACGGCAAACTGCAAAGGAAAGAGGCTGTGTCAGCTGCAGCAGGACTTGGCACCCTGGGCATCCGGGATGTGTGCACAGCAGCCAGGGGACAGGCCTGCTGGTCTGGGGCAGGATGGGGGACAATGCTCTCTGCCTCTCCTTTATCTGCCGCAGCCCCTGGGGCCCGCCCGCCTGGAGACAGGGCAAGACCAGCGGCCCCCACGTTCACTGGTGGTATGACCTCAGCACCCACAGCCCCTCCCTGTGACTCAGGTGCTCTGGTGGGAAGAAGCCTGAAACCCACCAGCCACAGGCCACTCACCAGTGTGGGCCCTGCTGGGGGCCGCCAAACAAGTGCTAAAGCCCATCTTCACTCCAGGGCGGGCCTGGGCCACACGTGGCCTTCCAGCCAGGCGTCCCCTCCCCCCTCCGGAGCTCAGCTGGGCCGGGCACCCACTCACCTGTCCCGGGGTGAGGGCCCGCACAGCCTTCACAGCCGTCACCCACACGGTGCCATCTTGGTTGAGGGTCAAGACACAGGGCACTGGGTGAAGAGAGGGGCCCTTGGAGGGACACGACCTGGTCTGGCCGTATGTGGTCTGCCCCAGGTCTCAGGCCCCAGGAAGGAAGGAGCGCCAGGCAGGCGGAGGCGGGGTCGGGGGTCGGGGGTCTGAGCGTGCAGCCCGCCTGGGCCCACAGGAAGCACACACTCTACTAGGACCCTCCCCGCATCCCGGACAAAGGAAGCTGAGCTGGGCCCCCGCGCCTCCCAGGCCTGTCCCCCACGTGGGCAGAGGGAAAGGGGCGTTTGAATATGGTATATAATCTTCACAACAGGGGCTCTGCTGCCCGGGGTCTAATGCTAAAGGCCAACGGAAACCTGGCCTCTCCCAGCGATCGCACCCGCTCAGTCACCTAGCGCCATCTGGTGGCGGAACCGGAACTGGCACTCCATCATCTTGTCGCGGACCAGGGCTGCGGGCGGCTCCTCCGCGATCCAGTGCACGCGGTTCGTCCGCAGCAGGTCCCTGTACAAGGCCGGGTGGTCCGTCCGCGGGGCCTGAGGAGCAGAACGCGAAGGTCGTGACGCCCCGGAGCTCTTGGCCGCGGGGCCCTCTGCCCCATGGCCACCTCACTGTCCCTCACTAACAATCCTGACAGCAAACACACATGAAAATTGAAGCGTCTGACATGGAAATTCATGATTCTCTCAGGAGCCTTTTGACCCCATTTTGCAGAAGAGGGACCTAAGGCCCAGGATGGAAAGTCACTTGTCATGGTCACACTTGGCAAGCAGCAGACTGCATGCAATCTGACCTCAGGACGGTGCTCAGCAGACCTCCTTCAAGTTCAAGTTTCACTGTGCCACCACAACCCGCCTGGGGCAGCGCCAGGGACATGGGCCAGCCATGCCCGTGGCTCCTCTCGAAAAGGCCACTGTAGGAATCCCACCAAACCCCAAGTGCTGGAGAAAGAAGGGGCAGTGCTGGCTCACCGGGGCCAGCTGAGGTGGTCTGCTTCTGAGGACCCTGTCCCCGACCCCCAAGCGCTCCTGGCCTTCCAGTCTAGCTAGCCTGCCCCTGAGGCAGACCAAAGGTGCTACGTCCTGGGGCTTCGGGCTCTAAGAAGGCGGCAGGGAGACCATACAGGGACAAGTGTCAGTAGATGACGCTTCTGTTTTTTCTGAAAGCAAAAGAGACCACTGCATTTTACACTGAAATCACTTTAATTTACACTTGGCTGGAATCACTGTCCAGGCTTTTACGCCCACAGCTCTTCTTGAAAGGAGATGCCCCAGAACTGGCAGGCGGGGGCTGCTGGCCTCTTTGCCTGTGTCTAAGAGAATGTCCCCCAGCTTTGTGACAGAGCACAAGATGGCACCCAGCTCGCTCAGAGAAGGGTTTCTCAACCTCAACACCACTGAGATTTGGGCTGGATCATTCTATTACAGGCGAGGGCTCGCTGGCCTCCACCCACTAGACACCAGTAGTGCCTATTCCCTCCACCCTCCCGTGTTGTGACAACCCAAAATGTCCCAGACATTGCCGAATGTCCCGAGGGGCACAGGGGAGTCAAGCTCGCCCCTCTGGGAAGCCCTGCTCTAGAGCTCAAGGACAGAATCCAGGGGCACAGTGGCGCAGGGCCCCGCTGTGGCAGACAGCCTGGTTTGGTCCTGGCTCTGCCACTTACATTGTTCAACAATCACTTGCTGGAACGTCGTGTGTGCAGGCCCAGTGCCAGGTCCTGAGCTACCTCCTCTGCACAGGACCTCCTGACCTTTGAGTCTTGCCCTTGGAACAGTATCTACCTCTAGGGACTGATGTGGTGATTCACGGAGTAACCAGCATATAGTAAGGGCCTAATAAGTACCTTAAGCAAAATCCTCCTGGCACCTCAGGCCAACTCCCAGAGAGTCAGAGGCCAGAGGCTCGGCAGCCACTGCTGCTCTGCAGGCCTGCGCCAGCCCTGCCTGGTGGCACCCACACGGTGGCCTCTGGCAGCCAGACCTCCGTCACCATCTGAAAGGCCAGCCCGACTCACCACAAACACGTCGCCCTTGGTGCCGTCCTTCTCCACCACATACCAGGGCTCGCGTAAGCCACCGATCTTGGCTCTCTGGCCCAAAGTGTACAGGAACCAACCTATGGGAACAGTTTCTCAGTGAGGTGGGGACGAGCCTCAAACACCACATCCCTTGTGATGGGGAGGAGGGCGGGCGGGCAGCAGGCGGGCTCTGTGGACCACCAAGGGGCAGTCCGGAGAGGCTGAGGTTCTCCAGCCACCAGCGTCAGCCCTGGCGGAACACCTGAGCTCATCCTTTCCGCAGGCCTGCCTGGGTTGGGCTGTCCCTCACACCCTGTGACCGCCTGACCCACGAGGAGGACGACTCCTTAGAATGTGGGCCGAGTGCTCAGTTGAAGGCACGAGCACCCTCTTACTGAGCCCGATGTAGCTGTGGATTTCACAGGTGTGGCCCCCACCCATGCACTAGCTGCTGCCCCGATTTCTGTGCCTAATCCCTCCTGACTACCTCTGTGCACCCCATCCCCACAACAAACATCAGAAGGCCAAATGGCCAGGCCAGCCCTCCATCCCTGCCCCAGAATGACACCCGTGCGGCAGAGACAGCTGAGGGAGTCACGGCGCCCAACTTCATGAAAGCCGACAACTGAACTGCAGGCCTCTGTGGCCACGAGTCCTCTGAGCCCCCTGCTGGAGACGGGTTGGGAGCACACTGCAATTGTGTCCCCAGCAGGGCTGTCACCTCCTGCCATCTCAGAAACGCTCAAGAGCCTGTGACCTGTAAGCCCCGCTCCCCCTACAGAAGGGGAAGCCGTCTGCCCGAAGCGCGGTGGGGGATCTCCAAAGAATGACCCATTTGTGAGCGTGTCCATGTCCGAGCGGCCACCCTCGTCCTTCCCGCAGGTCGCACCCACGCCAGGTCAGCACTCATGTGGTCATCAGGCTGCCAAGGGCACAGCCCCCCAACTCACCAACCCAACTTGCGCCCTCCCAACCTGGGCAGGGACCTGCTGCCGGACTTGCTTGCCCCAGTGTTCCCCACGCCATTCAGTGCAGGCCCACGGTGCTCCCCGCCCCCCATGCCTGCCCATGAGTGAGCAGCACCCCTGCCACATACATGCAGGATACCTTCCGAGGCCATCTCTTCACACTGTCCTAAAGCATGAAGCTCATGCTTTGAAGTCAACGTAACTGCTTTCATCAGGGTGGAATTTTTCTGTAGTCTACTTCCTTTATATGGTGAAAAACTAATTCTCTAATTCTATTTACAGGGGCTTATTGCATAACTCAAAGAGCGAAGTCTTTGAATCAGATGGCATTCTTTTTTATTAGCTACCACACTTAGAAGGAGACCGCATCGGGAAACACAAACATCCCCGTCAAAGCTGCTACGGTGGCTCCACGGCCCACACCTCCTCCCCACGGCAGGCTCCCCACGTCCCACACCTCCTCCCCACGGCAGGCTCCCCACGGCCCACACCTCCTCCCCACGGCAGGCTCCCCACGGCCCACACCTCCTCCCCACGGCAGGCTCCCCACGGCCCACACCTCCTCCCCACGGCAGGCTCCCCACGGCCCACACCTCCTCCCCACGGCAGGCTCCCCACGGCCCACACCTCCTCCCCACGGCAGGCGCCCCACGGCCCACACCTCCTCCCCACGGCAGGCTCCCCACGGCCCACACCTCCTCCCCAGGCAGGCTCCCCACGGCCCACACCTCCTCCCCACGGCAGGCTCCCCACGGCCCACACCTCCTCCCCACGGCAGGCTCCCCACGGCCCACACCTCCTCCCCACGGCAGGCTCCCCACGGCCCACACCTCCTCCCCACGGCAGGCTCCCCACGGCCCACACCTCCTCCCCACGGCAGGCTCCCCACGGCCCACACCTCCTCCCCACGGCAGGCTCCCCACGGCCCACACCTCCTCCCCACGGCAGGCTCCCCACGGCCCACACCTCCTCCCCACGGCAGGCTCCCCACGGCCCACACCTCCTCCCCACGGCAGGCTCCCCACGGCCCACACCTCCTCCCCACGGCAGGCTCCCCACGGCCCACACCTCCTCCCCACGGCAGGCTCCCCACGGCCCACACCTCCTCCCCACGGCAGGCTCCCCACGGCCCACACCTCCTCCCCACGGCAGGCTCCCCACGGCCCACACCTCCTCCCCACGGCAGGCTCCCCACGGCCCACACCTCCTCCCCACGGCAGGCTCCCCACGGCCCACACCTCCTCCCCACGGCAGGCTCCCCACGGCCCACACCTCCTCCCCACGGCAGGCTCCCCACGGCCCACACCTCCTCCCCACGGCAGGCTCCCCACGGCCCACACCTCCTCCCCACGGCAGGCTCCCCACGGCCCACACCTCCTCCCCAGGCAGGCTCCCCACGGCCCACACCTCCTCCCCACGGCAGGATCCGCGACTCAAGGAGTTCACAATGAAAAGCAGCCAGAGGTTGCGGCTCACCTTGATGTGTCCCCAGAACTTTATTGTCTTCTATAGAAATAAATTTACCGGGCCGAGGCTGTAAATACTGGAAAACAAACGCTTCATTACTACGAGACCAGGTCCGGGGTAGAAACATGGCTCCATCCTTTCGCATCTAAGAACACTCACCTGAAGGATGAAATTTTCAAAATTTCTTTTACCAACGAAGCAGATGCCCATGCTCTGAAATGAAGGAAGCCGACCGTGAGATGGGGGCAGGCGGGCGTCGGCCCTCAGACGGGCCTGCATCTCCTCCGCGCAGGCATCCACGGGCCACACCTCCTGCCTGGGGCCTCACCACACTTCTGGGCCCAGGGCTGGCTTTCCTCCTCCAGCACCCAGACACCAGTCACAACCCACAAACAGCCCGGGGGGCTTCCAGAATGCCAGCTTCTCGGGGTCTATTGATGGTCCTGAAGCTGGGCCCTCGCCAGCTCAGTAAGGAAAGCCACACCACTTCCATACCCAGCAGGGTCTGGCCCCGCGTTGCCGACCGACGGACCAGCTGCCCCAGGAAAGAAAACTAAAGCTGCGTCAGCCCTTCACTGTGCATGAGTCTCAGGGGACAGAAAGGGACAGCAGCAGGAACAGGAAGCGGAACAGCCAGGCCAGAAGCTGAAGCACCCACAGAGCGTCTCCTTCCTCACGTGGCATGTCCTAGCGCCAGAAGACAGTGGGGACAAGCTGTCCACTGCCGTGCGCACCAGGTGGCCTTATCACTTATCCTTTGCTTTCTGTTTCTGGAATGTGGGTGCTAGGAGGGTGGCTGCCTCCGCTCCTCCCAGTCACTTGGAAACAGGTAGAGAAGAACAGAGTGTGTGTGGGGGGAACGGGGGGAGGAGACAATGACTTGCTGACAGAAGGCACAGCCACGCCCATTCCCAGGAAGACAGACAGGAAGTGGCAGCTACTGCTGAAGCTGCCCCACCTGAATGGCCGGAGTGCACGAGCCGACCAGGGCTCAGCGGAGCTCTCTGGGATCGTCCCATCGCTCCCCACCCTCGAGCACCAGCCCCCAACACACTGGCTTTACATCCGCCCATCACAGCACCAGGCTCTTTTTGGCCTCAGGGCCTTTGCACATGCGCTGCCCACTTCCTGGACTGTTTTCCCCCAACTGTCTATGTGACACTAAATTCTCAGAGACCTTTCTTGGTGTCTCTATCCCTCCATCTAAATCGGGGTCCACGGTGCTTCCTCTCTCCCAGACCTTTTCTGAGTTTACAGTGGTATGTGCCTGTGTGTCTGCCCCTTCGACCGTAAGCTCCATGAAGGCAGGGATTAATCAGTCTGCGTGCTCCCCATGAATCCTCAGAGCCACAAAGAAGGCACTCGACGAGGGTGCTGGATGAGTGATGAAACCGGAGCCACGGTGCCCGGTCCTTCCTGCCCTGCTCTCTCCTGGCGGCTGGGCCAGCAGTACCCAAGGAGCTACCAGGGCTGCCAGGAAAGCTGCCCATCCCAGAGGGGCCGGGCAGGGGCAGGGGGGAGAATCACTTCTAAGCTGCTTTCTGAATATCAGCGGTGCCTCCTGCTATGCACATAACCAGCTACTCCGGTGTAGTGACCACAGGCCCCTGCTCCTGCCAGACATGCGCACACACCCTTCTCAGTCCTACCTCCTTCTTCTGAAGCACATGATGAAGTCTGTTCTCAGCAGCTATTTTCTTTACAAACTCTTTTGTTAACCCCCCCAGTGGGAAGAGGGTTCTCCTCAGGGCATCCTGGGGAACCTGGCTGAGAAAGAAGGTCTGGTCTTTAAAGCTGTCGGCTGCTTGGAGAAGCTTTACCGCTGCCAAGAGTAAAGAACAAGAGAGGTTGCAGGAACAGAATACCCGTGCTTTCTCTTCATAACGTCTTCCTGGTCACTGAGCTCGATCACCCTGGTCGGGCAGGAACAAAGCCCAGTACTCAAGAGCAGACTGCTGAAAAAAGAACCTTTGTGGTTTATGCCAGAAAAAGTCTCACTCCCAATTCATCTACCATTTAAAACAATACAGGGAAGGTACACTTTAGATGATAAGGAAATTTATTCCAGTTCACACTTTAGATGATACTATTTTCAAAGCTGAAACATCCCGCAGAAAAAAAAAAAGTTTCAAATAAATGCAGCCCATGTGGGAAAACTGGACGAGACAACTTGCAGCAGACCCCGCCGACGTGCTGTCAGCTGTGCTCTCTCCTAACAACCAGAGACGTGCTGACACGCGGCTGTGTTCAAGGCTCCTCGGCTTCCAGGTCCCACTACTGGGGAAGGACTGTCCGCCTGAGGCAGCTCTCTAGTTCTAAGTGCATTTTCTTCGTTGGTAAAAATGCTTTTTGTGTAGAGTCCAAGCTGACATTTGTTAGCTGCCCCACTGCGATTTCTCTAATCGTCTCTATTTTACTATGAGGCACCGTTTCCAGATTGAAGGCAGCAGTGCGGAGGTGTGACTGAACTTGGCACATGACACTGATTCAGAAAGAAGGCCCGGCCCCAGCTCTGGGCCAGGGCAGGCCTGCCTGGTGTGTGACAGAGTTTCTGTGATTGTAACTGCTGAGTTTCCCACTTTGAAGTTTAATAACCAATGGAAACAACTAACTTAGTACCAGTATTATGGATTCTTTCAACATTTCTCGTATCTGTGCTAAGAGAAGCCTCGATAAGCCGCACGCAGAGCGGCTGCACATGTGTAATACGCTTCCTGTGTAGTTAATGTTTCCCACCCATGACCCCAGATTTGTTCTCACATTTGTTGTGGGAGGTAGAATTACCCCTACTTTACAGACAAGGAAACTGAAGCTCGGACAATGAAAGTGACTGGCCCAAAATGGTGCCAGCACGAAGAGGAGAGCTGCAAACTGAGCCCAATCACCTGAGTTTCTACTCCATCGCTTTTTATGTGCAAAACAACAAAACCAGTTGAAAAATGAAAAACAGAGTTCACTCAACCAATCATCAGGCAGACTCATTTGCCAAGTGCTACTTTTTGTTTCAAAAATGAATTCAGTCAAACATTGTGTGTATCAAAACTTCAGAATACTGGGAACAATTTGCATTTTCTCCTAGTTCTGAGTTATTTGAAAACAACTCAAAATCTATTATTTTTACAAAGAAAGCTGGCTATCCTACACCCTGGAAAGGAAGTAACACCGGGCCTGCTGTGCCGGGAGCTTTATTCTCGCACCTTCACCTTCGCTCCCTCAGGCCCCATGGTCACACGTCCAGGCCAGTGGTGCCACTCGCCACCTTGTACAGGAGAGGAGATCTCCCAAGAGCCCCAGCTTCAGGGCCGACTAACCCCGGGACCAGGCTCTCTGCTGCCCCCTGTGTCCACTCCCCAAGGGCCCAGGCCCAGGCCAGGAGGCCCTATTCCAGGTCTCCAGGGCAACTGTAATAAAATAAAAAGCTTTAGTGTTCAAAAAAGACAAACTGCAAATAGACACTGTGGTATTATTAAAATAACCACGTCAAACCTCCTCAACAGAAAGTGTGCCACTGAGGGCAGAGAAGTCTCAGAGTGCCCGTGGCCCATCAGAGGGTCCGGGCAGCTCTGTGAGTGAGGCAGAACATTATTTAGGAGGTGAGCAGGCACGTCTACTCAAGGTCCCTTCGTCTACTCAGGTCCCTGAAATCCATGTTTACTGGGTGAGTTCAAAGCCGTGTCTTCCTGATACGGAGGGAAGGAAAACAGGGCAGTCAAGCAACTGCCGCCACACTCAGGACTCCCGTGACAAAGTGCACAAGGGTTGCAGCCTTCCAAGCGGGCTTGGCGACAGAGGTCAGAACTCAGGTGGGGCCTGGGACAGCAGAAAGGACACGCGTTTTGGAGCTGGGCAGAACTGGGCTGAGATCCAGCTCTCCCACCGAAGGTACCCAAGTAAAACGACTTCTGCACGCTTCAGTTTCCTCACCTGTGAAATGGGATGGGTGTAGACACCTCCTGACCCTGCTGAAAGGAGGGAAATGATACAGGTGCACAGAAAGCCCTGGGCTGGGGGGGTGGGGGGGGCGGCAGGGGGCTGAGAGGCGGGCTGGCCACAAGGAGAAACGCTCATCTTTCCAGGTCCCTACAATACAGAGATTCCTTGCAGAAACGTGGCTCTGAGCCCATGTTTCTTTCAGTTCACTGTGAGGTGGTTCCTCTTTTCTACACACAGATGTTCCTCAGGACGAGCCAGCAGCTCCCTAGCGCACCGTTTGGCATGTATGTTTTTCTAGGAAAGTGACACTTTGCTCCCTTTGACAGATACACTAATTTGTAAACATAATCTTTGTAAACATAGCTCTAAGCCTGGCCACTGGGCCTGGGCTGTGAACATCAGGTCCCAGGACTCGTGTCACACTAAGTATACCTTCATCTCAAGCCCTCGGAAACTTACTGCGAAGTAACAGGGCCTATAGCACTCCAATTACTGTCACGTAGTTCCTCAAGGATTGTGGGAACCTGCAAGCCACCAACTCGCAGTGTCTAGAACTGAGCTATACATTTTGGATTCAATTTCCCACCAGCCTTTGCCTGGCCCCCGAATGGGACTTCTTTGGCCCAATCACAGGCCTTGGGGGAAATGACCCTCTTGGTAACTGTGCCTTTTCAAAGAGGAAACCAAAAGAAACAAGCTAGCTTGGAACACACAGAGGTCTGGCAGGTACGCTCAAACACTGACCCACTGTCATTCTTCAAAATATTTTACTTTGTGCAGAATCATAAGCTCTGACCTAGGCACGTCTACTTACCATTTCTAACTTCAAATCGGTTTCTGAAAAGCCCTTCTGGCCTCTTAATGTGCTTCTGCTGAAAGACTTCTTCATCTTCCAGCGAAGTTCTTGCATAGTGACCGGTGGCAACTGCATCGGCTCCTGTGAGGTTTGTAAAAACACAAGGAGCAGATGTTAGGCTTGTGTTGGATGGTTTTGGCCGGCACCAGCTCAGGTGCTTAAAGAAGCACACACCCGAGTCTCACCCTGAGGGACCCGCCCACTGCCAAGGGGCACACCTCAAGCTCTGGTACCTAAGTGGCCCTTAACTCCTCATTTAAAATGAGATAAACTTGCTACAAGGTTTTACTGAATCTTTACCCGCCTTTCAAAAAGTGACTATCTATCCATTCATCCATTCTAACTTAAGGAAAGAGTCAGATATGCACACAAAGATTTAAGTACCAAAAACTCATTTCAGTGTTTCTTATGCTAAGGGAAAACTAAAACCCACCAAAATGTTTAACACTAGAATACGAAGTAAATGAAAATGCCATCATGATAATAACAGCGCTACTTACATAGAAATTTTAATGACATGGGAAAATACTTATGACTTAGGCGGAAAAAGTATATATATATATATATAATACTATGTTCCCACCTTTTGAAATGTACAGAAAAAGATGAAGAAAAATATCCAAAAGTCTATTCCTTTGATTCTGGGAAGTGCAACTACAGATGACATTTTTTTCTCCTGGTTTTATTGTTCTGTAGTTTTAAATTTTCTTTCATAAATATGTATTATTTTTATCACAGTGAAGGACCATCCAGCATATTCAAGTTCTTCTTTGCACATAATGAAAAAAGTGAAAGAACCTCCCAAGGCACATATTAGTCCATAACCTCTCCCTGTGTGCAAATGTCAGATATTCAGTATTGCAAGACTTTTTCTGGAAGGTGCAGCAAAACCGACTCAGTACTTAACCAACTGAACTACCTCAGCATAAAACGGAACACACAGCAAGAACTACCTGCTGCATGTGACTACCTAAAGCAGGATGCTGAGGAACACATGAGCTCATCCTGGTTGATTTCCTAATAGAGACAAAAAAGCCGCTTAAGTCTATGTCCTTGAAGAACCACCACGGGTGTGCAGGTGGCACCCGATTCCTGTGGGAGGAACCCCGAGATCGCAGAAGTTCAGGTTCCGTGAGTTTTAATCTGTGCTGCGTGGCTCATGCAGTAAGCTCGGACTTGGAAACATTCAGCGCAAAAATTCCTTCCAAAGCTGCCCTACAGATGGCCTCCTCGGGGCTCCCTGAAAAGCCAAGGTGACAGGGGGCTCCGGCTCTCTCAGGCAAGCATTCCCCTCTGAAGAGCCCTTGGTGCCCTGCAGGGAATGGCTCCCCTGCACACTGCAGGTCTGCCCTCTCGTGTCACATGCTGGAACACTCCAACACTGTAATCCTAACTCAGACACTGGAGTGCTGCTGTGATGGCCCCGAAGGAATCACACAGTTCATTATGTGGCATATTTCCAGACACACCCACAATCAAACTCAATTCACACTCCATGTGACTGTCACTCTTTTTCCTGAGAAACTGAACTCAATGGAGCCCCACAGAGGTGGCCTTCCCAGGGCAGGCCAGAGCAGACCCCTCTCCTTTCGACAGACACTCTCTCACTACAGGGCAAGCTCAGGCTGCACTGGGTTTGACACCAGACTGCAGGCTCACAGGCAGCTCGGGGCAGCTAATGGCCCCAGGTCTTTCCCATCTTGTACTGGGAGAATTAATTACTGAGCGTAGGCAGCAAGCTTTGCATTTATCTGCATTCAAGTTCACGTTTTTGGTGTTAGTCCAGGGCTCAAATTTGTTAAGATTTTTTTATTCTTTGTTTTTGTAGGCATTTTTTCACTACCTCATTCCATGAACCAACTTTTCGTCTTTGTCATCTCAGCTGCAGGTCACTTGTACAGATCTGCATGCCTACTTTGTCCCCCTCTCAGCCATAATGAAAGTGCTGGCAGGACAGAGCTGCCAACAGACCTGTGACACCACTGGGTCCCTGACACACAAGTATGTGCCTAGGCACATGGCCAGACACAGCAGGGTGAGCTGAGATGGGACAGAACGAATGAAAGGCCAGTACCGGAACTTCAGAAGCTCTTATAGTGACCCCAAAAGCAAGGGATGGAAAAAGAACCCGGCACACACAACAGCACAGCAGCAGGTGATAAGGAACAGTCTCAACAAGCACGGCAGAGGCGGGAAGGCTCAGGGCAGGAATGGGGAGGTGCCGGCAGGCAGACGGGAATGAGAAAGCAGAAATTTAGGGATCGACAAAATCTGAGGGCGGCTGCCAGGGGGCAGCGGGGCCTTGGCCACAGGATGGGCTTTCAGAACGGGCCACTAAGACACAGATTCAAATCAGAGCAACAGAATAGAGACCCAGGATGCAGAATCAGGCATGGACACAGACTGCTCTCGGGAAGAGCGGAAACCCGCTTCTGGAAGCCGGAGAAGAAGTCTGAGTAGGACTAGTGAAAAGGATAAGTAACAATGAACTCAACACCAACTTTCTTGAGCCCCAAGTCAGGGCCCCTGAATCTCAGCACGTCTGGAACGGAGCGGCTCCAGCAAGGCAGAAACAGCAGGCAGGGCCCAGGGGTCCCAGCTCTCAACTCTCTGGCCCGTGATCCAGCACTTCTCTCCTCAGGGCTCTGTGAAGCAGGCGCTCCCGAAATCCACTGGGCCTGTCCTTGAACTTGTGCGGTTCATGATGTAGAGGCATCTCTCCTCCCAGTGAGCCTACCAGAAGCCTTCCTTACTCAATGAAAAACAAAACACTATCGTTTCATTGCTTCCTTTCTTTCTGAAAGATGACATTGTTTACAAGGTTTTGGCTTCTGGCTATCTCTGAAAATCTTGTGAATTTTTTTTTAAAACAAATGAAAACAATGCAAATTACTTACCAAGATTATCCACAGCATAATGAAAAAAACAATTGAATTTGATATGCTTGTTGCAGACGATGTCAGGGTTGGGAGTCCTTCCTTTTTCATATTCATTTAAAAAATCACTGGAATAAAAGGAAAAAGAACCTTTTCATTTCTAAGTGTGAAATATTCTTCAAAAAATAAATCAGATACATCACTTGTTTAGAGTTTCTCCTTGTCTAACCTAAACTACAGTTTTCTGCAAAGCACGAGCACTTTGGCTCACAGCTGTTTTCAGTTTTTTCATCAAACATTTGTTTAAACCCAGTTGCACTCTCCACCTGCATCTGATAACTACCATGTTTCCCCGAAAATAAGACCTAGCCGGACCATCAGCTCTAATGCATCTTTTGGAGCAAAAATTAATATAAGACCCAGTATTATATTATATTATGTTATATTATATTATATTATTATATTATACCTGATCTTAAATGTTATGTTATGTTATATTACTATTATATAAGACCTGGTCTTATATTAAGACCAGATCTTACATTAATTTTTGCTCCAAAAGACATATTCGAGCTGATGGTCCAGCTAGGTCTCATTTGCAGGGAAATACAGTTAATAAGCCTGGATAAAAAATAAAGGATTATCTAGTAGGTTGGTGCAAAAATAACTGCAATTGTTTTTGCAATTGGTTTTTGCAATTGTTTATAACTTTTTTTTTTAAGATTTTTTTTTTTTAAGATTTTATTGGGGAAGGGAAACAGGACTTTATTGGGGAACAGTGTGTACTTCCAGGACTTTTTTCCAAGTCAAGTTGTTGTCCTTTCAATCTTAGTTGTGGAGGGCGCAGCTCAGCTCCAGGTCCAGTTGCCGTTGCTAGTTGCAGGGGGCACAGCCCACCATCCCTTGCAGTAGTCAAACCGGCAACCTTGTGGTTGAGAGCCCGAGCTCCAACCAACTGAGCCATCCGGTAGCTCTGCAGCAGCTCAGCTCAAGGTGCCGTGTTCAATCTTAGTTGCAGGGGGCAGAGCCCACCATCCCTTGTGGGACTCAAAGAGTTGAACTGGCAACCTTGTGGTTGAGAGCCCACTGGCCCATGTGGGAATCGAACCGGCAGCCTTTGGAGTTAGGAGCACGGAGCTCCAACCGCCTGAGCCACTGGGCCTGCCCCAATTGTTTTTAACTTTTTAAATCGCAATTACTTTTGCACCAACCTAATATTACCTGTTGCTATGGCTCAGTGGCCACTCTGCCTCCCAAAGGCCCACAGGGCGTGGGTGTGTGTGGGGGTGTGTGTGTGTGTGTGTGCACACTCGCAAAAGCTTGCTTCCTCTGACGCCTCCCACCAAGTGGGAACAAAGTAACCCCGAGTTACAATTCGAGGCTCCAGCAGCCAGCCCACAATCTTAGCCTGGGAACCCAGGTCACTGGGCAGATGTGCCATAAAACACTTTTCTCATGTGACCACACGCACCCCTGAGGACTCGCAACGGCCTGCTGCTTACAGAGGACTAGGCGTCCTATCTGAGCGGCCTTCTGCCCTACTGGACTGGCTGGACATGGGAGAAGGGTCACTGAGCAAGAATCTCATGGTCTCGGAGTACTCACTGCAAGAGGGGATCGACGCCCGTATCAGGAGTTTAAAAGTGGGTGTATTTCTGGTATACGTGATCATTTTCTCATTTAACCTACAGCTATCCATTGATTCATAAGGGTTAAAAAAACATTCCACTCAAAAGGGTCGCATTGAGGAGACAGATGGAGACTGCAGAGGGTCACAGGTCACGAGCACCTGGGGCTTCAGCAGGCAGTGACACTGGTCCCTATCGCTGCTCACGCCTCCCAGGACGGCACAAAACTCCTGCTGCTCCATGTTTTCAACACTGGAGATTATTATACTATTTTCTTTTTTTTTAATTGTTAGAAAGTTGTCAAGAGGTCCATTAAACTGTGAACGACTTAAGGATGAATCCATGTTTGACTCTCTGAACGCCCACAGCCCCCCAGACCTTTTCTACATGACAAGTACTAAATGAAAAGGTTGCCCATTTAAAGCCGTGTATGAAAAGCGTACGTTGTGAATGATTTCCTCAAGAGCATACCGGAACACGTGTCAGCTGCCATTAGCAAAAACAATGGGCACGGCCTGTTTGGTGGAGAAGGGGCGGTGCTGTGGACTCTGACCCCAGACGGCCAAGTGGCCTGGAACGAAAGGATTCCGGAGCTGCCGAGCTACCGGGCACTATGAGCAGTGGGCGTTCAGAGCAGACATCAGTGAGCACAATTATAACTGCGCCCCCAGGTCGCGGGGATGGGGCAGGTCAGAGGGCACACTGCCCAGAGCCCGGTGACGGCGGGCAGAGATGACCTAATACTCTAACGGGCTCTCCCTTCACCCTGAGGCTCGGTGCAGGGACAGTAAGAGGAAAGCACTGGGAAGACTGGCTGGGAACCTGGGCTCTAAGCCAACGTCTGCCCCCCACCTCCCGCAGAACTTGGATGAGTCATTCTACCTGCCCGGCAGAATGTGGCCAAAAAATCACATTCACTCACACACTTTCAAAACTTAGCAACGAACGGTGAAGTTTACACTTCCCTGCATTTCTTGCTATCACCTCAAACCCTGCAGTGCTCAGAGGAATCCCTCAAACCAGCTCTCCCCACCGCTCCGAACTTGATCTTGACGCCATCACTGGCTCCTCCCCTCTTTCTCTTGCCCTGCACTCAGGCTCCAAGGCCCATCACACTGTTTCCCAAAGTGAGACCCAAAGGACCCCGCCATCAGAATCACCTGAAGTGCCTGTGAAAGTACGGGCTCCGGGGCCAGCCCAGACCTGGCCCAGGTGATTCTTTAGCCTCACACCGACTGCCCAGGGCATGTGTCCTCTGGGGACCTGTCACAGCCCGCCTTCACCTCCCATCCACAACCCCCGTTATCCAAATCTCCAGCAGCAGCATTTCCTTATAGACTTTCTGCCTTCAGTCTTCTCCGTAACTCACCCTACACTTGGCTGCCAGATTTGTCTTTTTAACAATGAAAACAACAAAAGCTACATTTATTGCCTACTAAGGATAAGAAAACGAGGCTTACGAAAGTCACGTAAATTGCCCAGGGTCACGCAGTAAGTGGCAGAACCAGGACCAAACCCATGGATTTTCTGTCCCTAACCCTAAGCCACCCCTGGGCACACCACTGCCGCCTCGGACCCTTCACCGGCCACCCAAGACACGCAGCCTCGTCAGGGCTCAGCTCTGCAGCCCTCAGCATCCTTCCTGTGCAGCAACAAGGGTCCCGCAAAATTTTCAATAGTCACAAAAGAAATGACGGGCATCTCTCCCCTCTTCACCACTGCTCTTGCTCTCCCATTTGGAATGTCTTCCCTATTCCTCTGTGATTTTCAAGGGCAGGTCCAAACTCCCCTCTTTTGTGAAGCCTTCCCGCCCACTCCATATGACATAGTTCTCCCTCCTCTGAGCCTGCAGTCTTTTCATAGATTCTGGTACCTTCTACATACCACTCACCACCATAACCTCTCTTGAAAATAAGGCCCTTCCCCCAACTAGCCTGCAGATTCCTACAGAACAGAACCATGGTTTATATCTTTTTGTTCCCAAATGTAGCACAGTGCCCGGTACAGAGTAAGCACTTTATAACTGTTAGGATTATATTCGATTTTTAAAGTTTTTGTGTTTGTTTTTTTGTTGTTTTCAAAAGGCACAGGGGAGTGGCTCACCTAAGCCTTTCCTCAGAACCCCTCAATCACTGGCCAGCATGGTATGGGCACTCACCTCGTGGCACCTTCCCGGGGGGGCCTCCGCCTTAGCTCTCCTACACTAAGTTAGCAGCAGAAACATCTCAAGGTTCAAGAGGCATCAAAGAGACTTCTGGAAGGTGGCAAAATAACAGAAGAGCCAGCGGTCTTTGGACTCCAGGCTTGGCCTCTAACACAGAGCTCCCGAGGGCGCCTAAGGCCTCCCGCCCCCAGTCTTTGGCAGTGGTGCCAACGAGCACTGGGCTGTGACGGCCATCTGGCTGACTCTGGCGACCCTTCCCTGGGCCAGGTCCACGGCACATCAGGAAGCTTTCTGCATCTGTGAACTGCACTCACCTGAACACATCGTTCCAATACTCCTTCACGTAGGACACCTGGTGGAAAGGGATGTCTAAGATTTGGCAAACTCGGTACGCGTCCTCACAGTCTCTGTCAGCAGTGCAGACCCCATGTTCGTCCAGGGAGTCCCAGTTCTTCATAAACACCCCTGTTACCTGGTAACCTGTGACAAAGGCAAGCACATATATAAAGTCAACCTTGGGCAAAAGGGCTGCGGTTTCTGAGATCCTAGCAGTGCCCTGGCATGCCACGCTCCCGCGCCTGTGCGCTGCTGTTCCTGGCAGTCCCTCCTCTGCCACACGGCCTCCAGGGCTCTGATTCACACCTTAGAGCGAGCCGGCCGACTGTGCCCGGCCAACTTAGCGGCACTCCGGCAGCACTCTGCAAAGGCTCCCATCATCACAACACATCGTTGGACTGAAAGTGTTCGCATGACTCCAGGATGTGAGCAAGGTGGTATTCTTTTCATCTTCATGACCCCACCCCCCGTGTCAGCACCATGCCTAACACATACAGAGACTTACTTAGTAAATGTGCAAATGAGGAGCAGAAATTCAACACAATTTTTCAAAACAAATAAAAAGCACCAGTTATCAGACACGTGAACTCATTTCAAAAGTTATTTCCAATTATCACCTAAGGTTTAGAGTCTAAGTCCTCAGACAAAAACGACAACTAAAATTTTGGCTATTTTATTATCAGGGCTGTGCTACCTATATATTTCATGATCTAGTTTTTCCCTGTTCTGGTGGGACAACTACCCAACCAAGTATGGGAGAGCAGCTGTAGCCCAAGATGGTGCGTCTTAGTGAACTACACAGGCAGGCGCCTGCCCGTGTAAGAAATCGGGTTGTTTCGGGCAGGCTCAGGGCAATGACAAAACCAAAAGGCCACACTAGCAAGACCACTCCCATCCCAGCAGGTCATCAGGCCCTCCCTGCTCTGCTCCCCAAAGCCCGATTCTGCTGCTCTTACAGCGCATACCACACGGGGCTCCAGTTGTTCTAGGCCTGGCTCCCTACAACTCACTGAAGCATAGAGCGCCTCAAAGGGCAGGAGCTGTGTCTCATACCACCCTGCGTCCCCAGCACCTAGCAGTGCTTGTCGAATGATAAACAACCACACCCAGAGCTTTAAAAATCTATAGCCTCATCTGCCTGATCACTTTCCACGGAGATGTGACCCACTTACACAGGCCCAGGCTCAGGCATCGAAGATGGGACCTTAGTGCCTCGTCTATCCTTCACTTTCCAGGGGCACGTGACAGGATGTGTACCTCCAATAAGACTGGGAAAGGCCTCCACGCCAAGCGGAGAGAGGACCATGCTTTTTCGTGACTACATCCATCAGCTTCCCCCCAGGAAGGCTGCAGTATGAAGTTGTACAGCCTGGATCGTGGGGAGGAAGGAGAGCTTATCTTCCTGAAGAGTAAAATGATATACCCGGTCTCCCCATGGCCAGTCTTCCACATCTCCCAAAACGTGTCACACGTCTTGTCAGGAACTTGCAAGGGCTCTGCATTGTCTACCCAACATAACCTATCATATTTTGCCATGTATAATGCGCACATTTTTGCCCAAATTTGTGAGGGAAAAATAAAGATGCGTATTATACATGGACAGTACTAATTCCGTATCTATATAAACATTTTTAATTCTTTAATTTATGCTTATGAGTTAAAAGTGTAATTCTAGAAATCAATAACAATATCCGTCTGGAAAATAATACTCTTGAATACGATAATCGGTTGTTGAACTTGCGACGAACTTGCAACGAGAAGAGTTCTTGGCCTTGTACGGTGCGTAAATATCGTAAATTTGTTACCGGTACCTCTAGAATTTCTTGTACCTTGTATCTGTTCTTGTGTTTTAGAATTTATTACGTAAAATTTCTTGTACCATAATATGTTAAAAAAATAAATGCTAAAATTCCTTTGTAATATAAAAAACAAGTACCTAACTGTAAACAAAACTTTTAATTAAAAAATTAAAACGAAAGATTTTCTTCCCTGAAAGTTTGGGCCAAACACATGGGTGAACATTATACACGGGAGCGCATTATACACGGCAAAATACATAAAACTCCTAATAGAACACCTTCCAGAATCGGGGTTCAACGTCCTCCTCTCCACCTCCTCCTCCTTCCTCCCTGCTGGCCAGACCCAGCCAACACCGTCATGCCTCCCTGCTTCGGCCAGCACTGCTCCGCACTGTTGCCAAAAGTTCCTTCTTCCTACCTCATCCGCCCAATTCTTTGCTTAGTGAAATCCTGCTGCTGTTCCTTGAATCTCAGCTCAGATACCACCACCTCTGAGGCTTTGATTCCCCCTTTCTCACAACTGTAAATGCTTCGTGTGACATAATTCTATTTAGCATTTTTTATTGTCTCTCTCATAATGGCTACTTATCAATACCGTGTTTCCTCGAAAATAAGACCTAGTCGGACCATCAGTTCTAATGCGTCTTTTGGAGCAAAAATTAATATAAGGCCCGGTCTTATTTTAATATAAGACCGGGTCTTATATAATACCCGTACAATATAACATAACATAATATACCAGGTCTTATATTAATTTTTGCTCCAAAAGACGCATCAGGGCTGATGGTCCAGCTAGGTCTTATTTTCCGTGAAACACGGTGTGTACTAATAACCACTGATGTTTTCTGAGTGCCTAGGCCGTGCTGGACACCGGGACAAACCCTTTAATGCACTGTCATTTAGTCCTTCCAGTAACCCTGTGAGGCAGGTGTTACCTCCGTTTTACACGGGGGGGGGTGGGGGGGAGCTTAATTAACGCGCCCGAGGTCGGGCACCTGCATCGCTCTGCATTCCCGGTGCCCAGCACCCCAGGCGGCTCACAGCTGGGGCTCCACAAATGTCCCTAAGTGGACGAGGCCTCACGACGAGCGAGGGCCACACAGACGGCGCATTCGGACGGGCAGTTAATCTCCGCTCCTGATCCTAGGCACCCTTTCGCCGTCCGGTAGAAACGCCAGTGCTTTTGCGGGAAGTCTGTCATCTCCTGAAGGGAGAACACAGCCGATCCAACACGCCGGCCGCCCGCGGGGATCTGACCGCACGCGTTGCCTGATGGCCGTCTCGGGACACGGAAGGACGAGGCCCTCTACGGAGCGCTTGCTGCGGTGCCCACAGAAATCAAGTGCCCTCACGAGCGCGCGTCGCCTCCCAAGGTTAAGTGAGGACGTAGGGCCCGGGAGCCCGGGAGAAACGAGCCAAGGAAAGTCGGAGATTCACGATCCACAGCGTCGGCCACCGGGCAGTGCGGGCTGCGGCCGCGCACGCTCCCAACCCTCAGGTAGAAGGTGAAGAGCGCGGCGCCACGCGAGGACACCGGTCCCTCCGCGCCCGCGCGCAAGCTGGGGCCCAGAGAGGGGGCGACGCTCAAGGCCACGCAGGACAGGGGCGGGACTCTCGAGACCCGGCCGCCTCACCTCTCCGCCTCAGCAACAGCGCGGCCACGGCGCTGTCCACGCCGCCGGACAGGGCGCACACGACGTGCCGCGCCGCCAGCATCCGCACGCCACCAACTTCTCTAATTGCCGTTGCCACTTCCGTGCCGCGCCGGAAGTCCCGCCCCCGCCGCGACGCTCGGCGGACGTGGCTCGACTGGAAGCGTGTGCTCCGCGCACAGCGTTCCGCCGGGCCAGCGTCGCCCGGAGCGTCCACGTTCGCCCAAGGCCATGCCAGCTGTCCTCCTTCCTGGACGCGCAGCACTGCCTAACACTCAGTACTGACGTTTATTAGTGTGTGTGTGAGCTGTACGGGGACGGGCGTGTGTCGGTCCCAGCACTCACAGGACTGTGCGGCGTAGGTGGGCTCTTTATAAAAAGCCGGAGTGATCCTGAGCTGGGTTCTGCTGGGAGAGGCCGGAGGCCTGGGCCGTGGGTTGGGGTGTTGGGGCCACACGGGGACGGGGCGATGGGAACCTCTGGAACTTGCAAGCAGGGGAGCGAAATGACCACCTTTACATTTTAAGAACGATTTTCGTGCCCTGTGGGGAGAGGGAGCTGGGAGCCTGTGACAGACAGCCGACTGGGACAGACGGTGGCACCAGAAAGATACGTGTTTGGAGGTAAAATCCATAGCCCTTGCGGGTGGGACGAACAGATGTGGGGGACGAGGAAGGGTGGGGGATTGATGTTCTGCCTTGTGGGTACTCTCTGCGAAGGAAGTGGCCGGCCAGGTTAGTTGCAATGTTTGAGGTGCCTCGGGGCCGCCGCACTGGAGATGGGGCTGAGTGCACGCGTGGGGGAGCCTGGCCCAGCACAGATGGGACAGTTGGATGATAGAGACAAGACAGCACAACCTGGATGCACTTGCTGGGCCTAAAAGAGTGTGAGAAGTAGGCGGGTGCCAGTGAAAGCAAAGGAAAAGGCCCTGACAGGAGACCTGGGCAGAGCAGAGTGGGCTGGAGGCCGCGGGACGGAGGCTGGGAGAGCGAGGCGGGGCGGTGGTGGTCGGCGTGGAGTGCCAGGGCGGCATGACACAGCTCGCACCGGGAACGCCGCCGGGCTCAGCGCCCTGAGCTCTGGTTTGACACCAGAAGCTACAGCCTTCGTGTGCAAAAGACAGGCATTCTTGAAGTCAGAGACTTTCTTTTTTGACTTCGACCCACAGTGTCACCTTCTATAGGGCGGCTCAGTGCACACCTACCTACACACAGAAATATAAAAAAGAACATCTTAAAACAGCTTTTGCTCTTGCAATATGCCGTATAATCTTATTTTTCGTTTTGTTCTTTTTCATTTTTAAAAACTGCTGGCGCAGTCCACTAACTTGATTTCAGGTAGGATTTGAATCACGGTTTGAAAAATGCAGGGAGGAAATGCCACCCCAAAAGCAGACGATTTTGAAATCAGGCCCGCACCAAAGTTTGGCATTAAAATCATGTTAATTCCTTACCAGTCTAAAAGGTCACCAGCGAACGTAAGAGTTTTAACGTGGATGATAACTAAGAGGAGCCATTTTCTTGAGAATATGGATAGTTTTGAGGGTCTAGAGCGAAACAAGGACTGCCCCAAATCCTCATTTCTAAAAAGAGAGGCAGGAGCTGCCAACTGGAGAGCCGTGGCCACGGTGCCAAGAGCAGGCATAGAGGGAGCTCCCCAGTAGGAGGGCAGGGGGCACGGCCCCTGTGGGGAACAAAAGAATGACCACTTTTTCAGAGTAAGGTATCGGGAAGATCCACCGAGGGGAACAATTTCATCTTGCATTTCCCCGGAGAAGTGAGTAAACCCAGTATCTGGACACCTGACCTTCAGCAGATTCAGGAGTGAACTATCAGTCGAGTCTGCTGTGGTCATGCTGACGTCCCTGGATTGTTTGGGCCCAGTCTAGAGGCTGTGGACGAAAAAAGGGGTTCCGGGAAAAGTGACCTCACAGGGTGATGTGATCGTAAGTTCCTAACCGGGCAGGTCCTGGCTGGTCCTCACACCTCACGCACCTAAATTCTTTAGTAAAAGGCTTATTTTTGCCTTAAGCCAGCCCCGTCCACTGTTTCTGTGCATCTAGGTTAAAGCTCCTTCCAAATGCCTCTTTCGGACCCTTCCTTCTAAAGGGTGACCACCCTCAAGAAAGCGCAGAATCTCCTTAACTCTCCTGTAATCTGATCCCCGCCTTGCTCTGTCTCCTGTCGTCTTCCTTAGCTCCCTCCTTAATTCCAAGTGCATGAAAGAAGCTGCAAACTGCTATTGTTGGAAGCATTTTTGTCCGTCTGTTGAGATCTTACTTCCAGGTGTGTCCTGTTTGACTCAAATAAACTCAGAAATTTCTAATTCTCCACAGGTTGGGACGTTTCATACCCTTCCTAGTATGGCAGTTAGATACAAGATGAGGGCAGATGTCTGGTTTTCCTGCCCAAGCAAAGGGTTTTGGGTTTAGGTGTGCAGTCAATCCAGGGGCAAAGTGGCGGAAACATACATTGGCCACATGTTTTCTGCTACTTTTCAGTTAAATAGGTGGAACTTCAGTTACTTTGTTGCTCCAAGTCTTTAACCACCTTGTATAAGGGGGGGGGGGGTGGGCGTCACTAGATGGACCAGTCCTGGCAAAAACAGTGACATCCCAGTGCCACCTGCCAACAGCGATGTAAGATATATGGATTTCAAAGATGAAACCCTGAAGACATTTGTGCCAGGAAATTAATGAACTGTGGTAAAAATCACGTGATGTTGGTGAAGTCTAGGAGGTGGCCCTCTAGTGGCAGCTAAGGGAACCCACACTGTTGTACAGAGAAGGTGGCCGCCCCCTGGGAGCTCCAGAAGCGTGTATCCAGTTGCCTGTGTGATTTCTCACCCTGACTGGTGGGCTAGAGCCCAGGAGCCAGAAGAGGAAAGGAGCAAACGCCAGAGGGAGAGACCGGATCCGGAGGAGAGGGGATGGCCGCACCTGAGGTGGGAGGTGCTGCTTTATGTAACGTGCTCTTGCGGGCGTTCTCCCATGTTTGGGGAGAATTAAAATCCGGTTCCTTCCGTCCTGCCTGTGGACACTTGCCAGTTGGACAGTGCACCTGGGCCCCAAGAAGATCCTGGCTGCTCCCGAGGCAGCCTGAGGGCGGGCATCAGAGAAGAGCCGGGAGCAGCAGGCCCAAGGCCAGGCCCCACCCACTCCCACGGTGTGGGCACAGCGGCCACAGCCCCAGATGGTCCCTCTTCCACCAAACATTAAGCCCCCAAAGGCAGGGGTGCATGAGCTTCCCACTGTGTCCCCGGCAGAAATTCAGCCTGTCCGTAATAGTCTCCCTAAATATTTGTTGAACAAATTAATTCGGTTCCAGATTTTGGTTTTTCTCCTATGAAATGAGAAGCCAGACCAGATACCTGAGGACGCTTATGGTACTAACACTGTATTCTAGAATTCTCTACTGCCCACGGGAATAGAGGAAGCAGGGAAGAGGGGCGGACTGCTGTGGTTCTGGCAGCCTCTCTGCTCCCGGGGGCCAGGCGTGCCTTGTTTGACGTCTGCTGGCTTATTCAGGACAACTCCGGTTAAGAACTCATACATACGGGCGTCCCTCCTTAAGTTGGAAGCTTTCTCTCCAGGCCCAGCAATGGCATCCTCGATACTCGCTTCATTTTCCTGTTCCTGGCAGCACGGGAGTCACCATTCCCAGTGGTGACTTACTCACATGAGCCACATCAAGTCCAAAGCTCGGGCCACCCAGCCTCTTCTCTCAGCCGTTGCGGGCCCAGGCTCCCTAGTCTCCTGCAGGGAACACTGATACCAGCCCAAACAGAGTCCAATTAGCAGCTCTTCTGTCTGCTGTGAGGCCACTGAGCTAAAACTGAGAAATCGCCTCATAAAACAAGGAGAGATCTGTAGATTCGTGGCTTTCAGGCCAGCTAGGTTTTAAAAATACTCAGAATGGCTCCCGGCAGGGAATATACTGACCAGCTGCCCTCAGCTCCAGGTTCCCTACTGCCCTCCACAAGCGCGTGCCTGCTTCCAGCACATGCCCGGCCGCCCCCGGTATTCAGACCGGCCTCCTCCATTCTGCACCCCGCTACCTAGAGCAGCCTCCTCTCAGGAGGGTGTGGTCCCTCACAGCTGGACCACCTGGACACCCGCTCAAAGTGCAGATTCCCTGGCCGCCCCAGACCTGGGGTCTGCATTTAAACCAATTTTTATTCATGCTAATTTTTTTCCCATTGCATTTCCATGGCTTATTTTTTCAATAACTGGAAGTTTGTACCTTTTGACCACCTTCACCCATTTCATCCACCTCCCATCCACCTCTGGCAACCACCAATCTGTTCTCTGTAAGTTCTTGTTTTGAAAAAAAAAAAGATTCCACATGTAAGGGAGATCATATTATATTTCTCCTTCCCAGTCTGACTTATTTCACTTAACATAATGCCCTCTAGGTCTATCCATCAATATTCACACTAAATTCTGAAGTTTGGATAATATAAATCTTGCATCCTGATTAGTGATAAAAATAGCTATGTATATTTGAGAATCAAGATAATTTTAAAAATCAAAATACACTTCAATATATTTTCACTTATTTTAATTCAACATAAATCTAGAACACTTTTCATACAAACTCAGTTTTTAAAATAGTCACTTGCTATTTTACACACAAAAACATCAAAATCAAGTCTTCAGTTGGAGGACTTGGGCTTCGTACGCCAGTGCAGTGTGGGGCAGTGAGGACAGGTGGGCACAAACACGCCCCAACCCCACAGACCCCTCCGGGTACAGCAATTTCATTTAGGTTTAAAACACGTTTTTCCCCCAATACAATTTCTCCTAAAGTTTATTTCTAAGAGTTGAAACTACTTTAGGACTGACTGTTCTTACCACAAAGAGTAAAATGGAAAAATTTCATTCTATTCAGAATCTGAGAAGTGGTGAATCCACGTTTTCTTTGTCGGCCTCCGGACTCAGCTGGATCAGTGGAGAACACAAGTCTATCAGCTGCAAGACAAGCGACAGGAGGTGAACAGAGCGTCCCTGTTGACCCTTCCCAGCCCGTGGACACCGCAGGACTTGCTCACTGCAGACGGCGCCCAGGGTAGCCCGCGGCCAGGACCAGGCAGTAGACCTGGCTCGGGCACACTGACATCTCCTCGGCCACTCTCAGAAGTTGGGAGAAGAAGCCGTACGGAAGCACTCGGGGCTCCTCAAGCGCTATGCTCCCTCGTCACACGGCACCCGGGCCCCGCAGCGGAACGGACGTGACCCCTGCCCTCAGGTCCCCAGGCCGCCCCGGGATTCCTCAGCGGGACGTGGACTTGGAGCTGTCGCCACCACAGAGGAGGTGTGCCCTGAGACATGTCCTCAGAAGCCTCAGTGGCCACTCTCCAGGGTCACCGTGACGTATGTGAGTCGAGGAACAAACCCAGAACTGAGACCACATGCGGCCAAAGCCCCAGGTGCCCTCCCGCCGTGCCTCACCTGTCCCACCTCGTGCAGAGGCTTAGATGCAGAGTTTCTGTCCGTGTCGGGAGTGTTGATCAGGAGGTCTATCAGAGGCCTCCCGCGAGCTCCCCAGGCCAGGTTTGCTTCTGGAGTACTGCCAAGGTCAATGAGAGGCGGGTCTACGACAGGTACGCTTCCAGCTTTCGGGGTAACGGTAAGCTGGTCCAGTGTGATATCCACAAGAATAGCCTAGACAAGAACACAGGATTTAAAGGCAATTCTAGCATCTTTTTATCAACTGTCCTGGGAAAACACAGGCTTTGCTTATGTCTCAGGTGGCTAACAGTTTGGAAAACCAAGGAAGGAGGGCCGGATGGGCCCTTGGTGGGGTGTGCATGTACCGGCCGAGTTCTCTCGTCTCCGGCCGCCCTTCAGCCCCGTCCACCTCCCTCGTGCCAGCGGCCAACCCGGAGCTCCCCCCAACCCCTCACTACTGCCCCACTTTGCCTCCGTGTCCATGGAACCCCAGCCCTTTCTGCTCCAATATAGAGGAGAGAGGTGGCTTTTTTCTCCTCGAGAGGCTGGCGCTCCTGACTTCCTCTCTGGCACAGCTGGCAGTGGAGGCCCCGGGGTCACAGGATGAAATCCTGCAGAGGCGAATCTGGGCCACGGTTCTGAGTGACCACCGGCCTCCCAGACAGGTTCCATTGATCCCAGATGACACAAGCAGACTCCAGCTGATCCTTTTACCTCGCTGGGGGATGTATCTTCAGGGGGCTGTGCTTCGTCAAGTGTTACTTCTGTGGCGATACTTTGTGAAACAGTAAAATCACTCTTTTCTGGAGAAAAGTTGAGAGCCTGCGGCACAGCAGATGGAGGAGAAAAATCCCCATCTGACAAGTCCGAACATCTAGAAGCGGCCTTGCTGTTGCTCCCGGTCACAGGCGCAGTTCTGCAGGAGGACAGAAAGGAAAACCATACAAGGAAACGTCTGTAAAATGCTCGTAGCTTGGCCGTGCTTTAGTGTTTGGAGACGTGACACACCGTGGGGAGCGTCCTGGCTCCGGTTCTACCTTTCAGGACTGGGATTGCTGAGGTGCCCATCAGAATAAAACTTCCCAGTCTGCTGCCATCAGAGCCCATTTCACCCCTTTCCCTCAGGTTGTGAAACAGGAGGGGAGGGCGAGGACCACACACAGCAGAGCTGCAGCCCTGGGAGAACCCACAGCTGTCCCACCTGCTGCTGCTGCTGCTGCTTAGGCCTGGCCAGGTGCTCGGACATGAGGGAACCCGCTGGGGACACAGTCCCCAGCAGGGCCAAGCCCCCACCCCCCATAGCACCCCACCTGACAGACACTCCTGAGCACCAGGGTGGTCAGCACTGTATTTTCTTTTTAGTACTTTAAAGGCTTTCTAACAACCTGATAAAAATGACCTTTTTTTCTGTATTTCCAATTACACACATACAGTAAACGACAGCAGGTCTCTGTGACTGTTGACATGCTGGGTCTCGATCGTGTTTTAGTGCAGCCTCTGTCTTTCCTTTCTGTCTGATCTTCCCTCTCCCCTACGTGACACATGTCCTAGCATTTTTCTCCCAGTCTTCTGTGTTCTCACAGAACTAAATGGATACATGTAGATACATATAGATGCACACAGCACCTGCTATGGGTGGATACGTATTTACACATGTAGAACTTTTTCTCAGCCATTGCTCTATAGAACTGGGTTCATAGCCCACCCCTCTTCGGCATCCCTTCTCTCTCAAGGGTTCCTTCTGGAAATCCCAGCTGCTAGAATGCTGACTTGGGCCTCTATACTAGCTACCTCAGTGGTGGTTTCTTTCCAGTCTTCGCCATGAGAACCCTGCCACCACGGGCATCTCGATGCATCTGCCCGGTGGTGTCACTCCTGGGACAGGACCGCTGGGTCAGAGGTGTGTGTGACTGGCTTTTAACAGATGTTGATAAGTGGCTTTCCCAAACACACCGCTGCAATTCACACTGCCAATGGCAGCAGCAGGTCCAGAATAGACACCCCCTCAGCAAATCCCCACCAGGGTCCTAGTTTCTAATTAGTATTTCCCGGATCGCAATGCATGTGGGAGTTTTCTCAGACGTTGATCGTTGACCGTGAACTTATTCAGACGGTTTCCTGTTGTCCTGCACCCAACCATTTGTCTACTGATTTCACATATGGTCACTTTAGCCATAAATAGAGAAGTTTTAACTTTTACTCTGTTAAATACAGCTACCTTTTCTTCATCTCTCCTGGGTTTTCAGCTGTGATTAGGGCTCTGGCCCTGTGATTATTCAGTCTCCTCTTTTTTCTTCTAAAAGTTTCTTTCTTCTTTTTTTTATATTTAGGTCTCTAATTCATCTGAGATTTATTTCTCCTTGACATAAGATGGATCCAAATAATTTTCTTCCAGATAGGTGACAATCTATTGTTTGTTTTTAAAAACTATCTATATCCATAAGTGAAATCAGTCTACAGTTTCCTTTTTTAAGTATTATCATTAGCTACCAGGTTTAGCTATTAAAATGAATTGAGTAACTTCCCATCTGAAATAGTTAACTTTAAAACTTAGATTTTTAAAGGTTACTTATGACTCAGCTGTGACATCGTGAGCCAGCCACCCTTTTCAATCTTCAATCACCTTTCTAAGCTCTGACTATGGCTTACTTCATGTTCCCCTTTCCTTGGGTTAATTTAGATAACATATTTTTTAGGAAATCATTTCATTAGGTTTTCAAATGGCTGCTGGAGAGTCACAGGCAGTAATTCCTTAGAAAGCCCTGAATCTGTCCTCTGTGTCTACTTGCTCACTGCAATCTTATCTACTGTGCCGACGTCTCCCCACGCCATTTGGGGCTCGGGGCAGACACGGCAAGGTCAGGCCTCTGGGACTCAGGCCGGTTATGAGACAGCCCGTCAGCAGCAGTGCCACCACTGACAGGAGCGGAGTGCGGTGGCCTCCGGGGGCAGCAGGCCCTGCTGGGTGAGGCAGATATGTCCCCGTCCAGGATGGTAGCCATGGGACCCAGGTGGCTGGTGAGCACTGGAAATGTGGCTGGTGCAAGTGAAGAGCTGAAATTTGAATTTTATTTAAATCTCAATTCACTAGCGTTTAAGTGGCCTCTTGGGCCTGGGGAGATGAGGCTGTCCTAACCTTCCACCCCCAACTCGGGACCCACAGATCTGTGGGCACTCTTTCCAGACCCCATAGCTTGAGGGGCTCCCGACGCTGGCCTTGACCCCCTCCCACCATGGGCAGTGCCCGCCGTGCTCACCTCAGTCCTGGAGCCTCAGAAGCTGGCTCAGGAGCGTCAGACCAGAATTGGAATTAGACGTGAAAAAGAGGGGTCAATTTAAGGTCTCCACCGTCCGAGAATCCCCAGCATTTCCCCAAGCTCTGTTGTGACTCAGTGAGAGAAAGAAAGCCTGACACCTATGCTCAGCCCATGACATCTCCTTCAGACAAAACTTCTAGTCAAAGAGCTAGAATCACCCACATATTCTCCTTGGGTGATTCTTCCCATAAATGTCTCCTGAGCACCTAGTATGTGCCAGGAGCTTGTTCTCAGCTCTGGGGACACAAGCCTGACAGAAGGTCCCAGCTGTCAGGGAGCTTCCGCTAGTGGAACGTCAGATGGCTGTCAAGGGGATAGGGACGCACATCCCTCTACGCTCAGGCAGCCAGAGAGGAGGCGCGCTCTGAACAGCCCCAGCAGGAAGACGGACTAGCGTGATGGGTCGGGAGGTGGGGTTCTCCAGAAAGGCCCAAGTCTGGCCTCTGAACGTGGACTTCAGTCCTGGGCGGGGGCAGCTCCGCCAGGACCAGGGGCAGGACGACAAGGACAGGCCTATCTGCGACACGGAAAAGAGGCAACATGGCTGGAGCAAAGTGACAGAGGGAGTGGGAGACAAGGTGGGAGAGGCGGGTGCAGCAGGAGCTTCGACAAACTCAGTCTGTTGCTCAGGAAGCCTGGGTGTCATCACCGTCACTGTGACTGAGACCCTCGAGGGCAAGGCTGCGGGACTCTGGGACCCAGTGGCAAGGGTGGTACTAGATCCCAGAGCGCCGAATGCAAACGCTTCTTACTGTGCAGCTTTGCCCTAAGGGCTCCTCCAGTGCGGGGCCCACACCTATCTGTCCGTCTGACCGTCTGTCCATCCATCCAGTATGATCAGGGTCAGGTCTCCCTGCTTGCCCAGGCCACCAGCCCGGAGCCGGGAGGTGATGCTGGGTGAGTGACCGGAAGGAACAAGCAGGTGCCCTCCCTTCCCTTCAGAGAACCAGCAGGAGAGGGTAGGACAGGCTCCCGTCACTGTCACTGTCCCGCTGGCTCCTGACGGGTGCCCAGCAAGGCAGCCTTTCCAGCACAGCGTTCGCTGGAGGCTTTATGAATTTGAGATGAACTTATTGCCACCTTCATCTCTTACCTCACTGTAGATTTTTTCCGGGGCTCAGAAGACAGTTGCCGAGCAGACACGCACAGGGGAGAAGCCAGAGGCCTGGGCAGGGTTTTAGGGGTCATCAGAGGAAGACCAGAGAGCCGACGGCCAGCAGGTGTGGGCAAGGCCGACATCCTGGCAGCACCGAAAAGGCCCTGTGAGGCCGGCCCTGAGGAGCGGCGAGCAGGAGTGTTGTGGACGGCCGCCCTGGAAAGAGGAGCCGGTCGTAAGCACGGAGGACCTTAAAAGCAGTCTATTCAGCCAGTGTGCCAATACAGTGGAAAAGCCTATGGGTTCAACGTGAAAGATTCACGCCAACGAAGCCTTTTGAGCTGTTCTCTGAGGAGGGCCGCAGTGAGGGGCTGCCGCCAACCAGCGGTACCCCGGCGGGGGCTTCGGCTCCTCCTGGGGCAAGGCCTCGCCTCTCTCCTCACAGGTTCCGGGCAGATGTGACTGTGCTTCACAGGCAGGGCCGGGAACGCATAACTTGCACTAGATCTCGGTCAGGAAGTGGCAAAGCTGGGATTCCAACCAAGTCTGAATAAGCGCACCAACCAGCGGTCTCCACGCGCGGCCCAGCTCAGGCACCCTGAGGACCCGCAGAGGCTGGGCTGCACCCCAGGCCCACTGGGTCAGGACTTCTGGGGAGGGGGGTGGGCGGGCACTCGCAGCAGCTCCGAAGGCCGTTCCGCCCTGCAGCCCAGCTGGAGAACCGCCCTGGGTCAGGGCTGAGAGTCCGCGTCTACACTGCAGGAGGAAAGTCTGTGGCTATGGTAAACTGCCGTGGAGGTAAAAGTGGCATCTGAGAGACTGGGGCCGAGGCCAGACGTGTGTGGCTGGGCTATGGGGTCACCACGCATTAGAGAAGGCACTCTGAGAAGCTGGCAGGTGCATTATTCTTACAGTAACAAAAGGAAGCAGACCGACTCATTACCTCTCCACCGACGTGCAGGACTGCAGCCTCTGTGCCCGAGAGAACCTGGGTGTCGAGCTGCCTGGGGGTTCACCTGAGAGAGGAAGCGTGCAGTCAGTCAAACCCAGATCAAGAGGTGAGTCCACCATTTGGGGTTCTTCACCCAACGGGCAATTCTCTGCTACCTCCATTTCCCCAAGTTGCAGCGAAGATGGTACAAAAAGTAGACAACGCTCAGGCAAGCCCACAGGGAAGACAACCGGGACCCAGTGTCAGGATGGGACACGTCCTCCCTCCCCAGGGAACCAGCCCAGGCAGGGCTTTAAGGGTCGACACTGAATGCCAAAGGAGAGGAGCCCTTGTCAGCACCTGTGCCCTCAGCCTGGCTCCTCATCCCCGGGCAGGAAAGGAGCATGACATGAAGAGTGACGAAGACGAGGCAGCGCTCGGCGTGACCGAGACGCCTGCATCCACCAGACGCTGGCCCACGGAACCAGGACTAACGTGGCCAGGCTCCAGGGTACCCCACAAAGCCCTTAATGCCCTCCTTTCCCTGAACCAGGACACGGCCAGGTCATCCTAAGACGTCACTTTATTGACGTGCAGTCTTGTGCTTGACGAGAGTGCGGTTTCTGCATGGATGACGTCATCTGGTCACAAGGTGGTGACATTTGCTGCATTATACTTACGATCTGTAAGTATACTCATTTGATGCCATCTCTTATCTTTTACTATGAAAATGTGATTCCACGAGAGTAGGATCTGACTTATCATTACACATCTTGTACCTAAAGGACTGCCTAGCGCTAGAAGACGCTCGGTAGAACGGCTCGTTCTTAGACGAGCAGAAACTCGAAATGAGGTTTTCGGGCATTAAATGCTGACTGCACTCTCCAGCAGCGCCAGTAACGTGCAAACACACGAGCTTCTACCTGAGAGAGGGGGCCAGAACTATCCTCTCCCTTAAACCAGCTCTGTATAACTTTCTGTGTTCAATAAACTCATTAGGTTAAGCGACTGTGACCAAACACACCTACTCCTGCCAGACACAGCGCTGGGCTTTCTGCCTGGTGGCCCCATCAGAACGCGGGTGCAGGAGGGGAGCCCCAGCAAGCTCGGCAGTCTCACTTATTTAAGGAGACAGTGGCCAGGGTTCCGGGAGGCTGAAGAGGCTGGGACTGAGGGGAAGTGCTAGAGAGGAGGGAGCTACAGAGAGAGAAAGGGCTCTAGGCATCTGAGAGGGACCCTGAGTCTTTGCTGCACAGTAAGCAGCCGCACACGTGTCGGGCGAGACACCAAAAGGCCGAGACAAGAACTACTGGGAACGAGTGCCTCTGCTCACGCAGGGCTGGAACACGCTCACAGCCAAGCAGCCAGACTGCAGAGCCTGGGGACACACAGCACATGCAGCAGACTCAGGAAGGCCACACGTTGGTAGCAGGGCTGACCTATGCCAAGAATAAAGGCAATTTGAGACTTGCCCATCGAAGCTTAAAAAGAAGCCTCAAATTTTTACTGCCTGCCAAAGCAAATTCAACTCCTTCAAGAAAAACAACAAAATCCAAACATGCAAAAATGTAAAATTTACAATGTTCAGCAGGCAATAAAAAAATTGTTAAACATGTGAAGAAGCCAGAAAAATGTGACTATAACCAGGGGGGAGAAATCAATCAATCAATAGAAACAAACTCCAAAATGACAGGGAAGATGGGATTAGAAGAAACAGACTTTAAAACAATCATAAACATGTTCAAGAATTTAAAGGAAAACAAACACCACGGGGCCGGAATGGGGAAACTATAACATCAGAAACAAAAAAATTAACTGGATGGGTTTAACAGCAGATCAGACACACTGCAGAAGGAGATATGTGAACTTGAAGACAGTAGAAACTATGTAAACTGAAGCACAAGGAAAGAGGCTGGAGGAAAAAAGAACAGGCTGCTATGACCTACAAGACAACACCAGGAGGCCTGTAACACATGTGCTTAGAGTCCAGGAAACGAGGGGAAGCAAGAAAAATTATTTGAAGAAATAATGGCCCCGTGTTTTCCAGATTTGATTATAATTATCAACCTACAGAGCAAAGCAGCTCAAGAATGCCTGAACATAATAAATACAAAGAAAGCCACATCAAGATAATAATCAGAATGCTGAAAATAACCAGAGAAAGTCTTAAGAGTAGCAAAACAACAGTGACATGTTACACTGAGGGGAGGGAATGTAAGACAAGAAACCCACTGGCTTCTCCTCCAACACAAGCCAGGAGACATATTTCAAGCATGCTCACGAAAAAGGAAGCGAAGAAACCTGCATCGCCAAAACTAATTGTTTTAACTTTAACTTGTTCAATAGTTTAAAAACACATTAAAATATATCTATTACTTACCAGTAGCAAACCTAGGAATTTTAAATTGAGTTGTAGGGGTGGGCATAACCTTTGTCTTGGAATTCAGAGAAGAATCTCGCCTTCTTGAACTCCCAGTTGTATTCAGGTGAGGGTTCAGCCTCAGGCCTCCCTGGTCTGGAGTCTGGGGTTGGGGCAGAGCCGAGGTGCTGGGCGCTGTGGCTCGCTCCGTGGTCAGC
Source organism: Rhinolophus ferrumequinum (assembly GCF_004115265.2). Lineage (NCBI taxonomy): Eukaryota > Metazoa > Chordata > Mammalia > Chiroptera > Rhinolophidae > Rhinolophus > Rhinolophus ferrumequinum. The sequence goes on from NC_046293.1 coordinate 2,988,789, forward strand.
TCAGCAGGCACCGCCCTCTGGTTCTGCCTGCACACAGCCGCAGGGCCGGGGTGTGAAGCCGGCCGCAGCATGGCCGGTCCCGTTCTGCCCGACTGGCTGGTGTTCGACAGAGGCCGGGAACCATCTGCAGGAAAGCTCGGACGTTCACCTGATTTAGCTGAAAGAGGAGACATACAAAATCTGGTTATCACTCAAGCTTATGTTATTTTTCAATGATGAAGTTATTTACCAAACACACATAAGATATGCTGTCTTTAGCATATCTATATTAAAATGTTTTCAAGTGAAGAAAATTATTTATTTCTGTCATGATGATTTCCGTACAAGAAAAACATGGCAATCTGAACAACATTCTGTATGTCCATCATGGAATATCCTCCAACACAGGACAGCCCAGGCTGCTTGTGGCTTAGCTGAGTGTGTTCTAAGGGGCTGATTCCGGACACAAATACCAAGATGTGCGTAAGTGTACGGAAACTCAGGCTCTCCTGTCTTCACCGATTATGTCAACAGCAGAAACCTACCCTAGTGGAGTGGGTGGAAGTGGAGAGTCTAGTCCCATACCTGTGATGAAAACAGCTGTCACTGCTCGGGCATTTCACGGTGTGACAACCCCGCTCACACCCAGAGCCCAGATATTTGGATGAGGACCTGAGCTTAGCATTCCTGTCCCTGGTTCCCACTTTGCTTTTCCTGGGGAGCCTTTAAAAATAACCACGTAGAGCTGAGCCATTGGAAAGTTAGTGACCTCCGCCCAACCACCTTCTACAACCACAACCACCTTCTACGTACTAAGCACCTGCGACCCTGCTCTCTATCTCCTGCTCGCTAGTGAGCTGAGAGGGCGGGCTGCCCTTCCCCGGGCTCACTGCATCCCCACCCCCATGTCTGGCATCTAGAGTAATAAATCTGTGACTCTACTTGTCCTGTGTGGCTGTACTGAAACTGTGCCTTCAATCAGAAGCAGCCCAGGTTTTTCACTTCCGCAAAGCGGGAGCTCAGATGCTGAGGGAGCTTGTGCCCCTCATTCTAATCTGCATATGAGCGTAATACACCAGCTGCAGGCCCCCCAACTCAACGCCCCACCTGTTCTGGCAGGAAGCTGGGGCGGGCAACAGGGAGAGAGGAGGCGATTGTTACAGTCCGTCCGTTCCTTTAAGTTACAAGGAGGCTGGGTCACATCAATCAGGAGCACTTTAAAGAGAAAGCAGATAAACCAGGGCAAACATACTCCCAACACACAGGTCAATCTGGTAGAAGGTTTTTTTAACTGTTTGCGAAACAGCTTGTCTAGTGGGAAGAGAGCACCACACGTGACCCACAGACGAAGGCAGCCAATGGGTACCCCATGTGCCCTGCTCTAGATGGTGCCCGGGGTGTTGTGCTCAGACTGCCTGGAACGCGGGGTCCTCTGGGCACCTCCCCGACCTCATCCCTCTGAGGGGTCGGGACACTCCCCCCCACTTCCTTGCAGGCAACCAGGGTTCGCTAGAGATGGAGCCCCTCAGACGTGCCTCCCTCTTTTTGATTAAGAACATTTTCTTCAGAGTTTTGAAGTCTTCATTTGTTCCTTTCATTCTACAGACCAGCTTCTGCACAGACTGCATTGGTGTTGGCACCAGAGAGGTCACGGTTAGTCCGGGGTTACATCGTCGCCCGTGTCACATGGTCGCCAGTGTCACCCTGCCTCTGTGGATCTCAAAGGGCAGAACTCGATCTCCCGCAATACAGCGTGGTCTGAAAAGTGCTGGATGCTAAGTTGCAATTTGGTTTGTGGCCATCATAACTTTCACGTCTCCCCTTGAATCAAACTCATCCAACTGTTTCAACAGTTCCCACGTCGTCCGTGCAATTTCTCTCCCAACCCTGGAATCTGAGTCCGACCTTTTTGTCCCAGTGGCACCCATGTCATCAGTAAACACGATGGGTGGTGTGTGTTCTCCAGCAACTTGAAATAATTCCTGAAGGAACTTCTGAGTAAGTCAGAATCAACCACTCTGCAGAAAGTGGCGAGGCCTGGTTTGCTACTGCTTTGCCAGTCAGGTTTCCCTGAGCCAGGTGGACCACAGACAATGACCCTTTAGGGGACTTTACACCATCTCGTCGTAATAGTCAGGATGAGCGAGAGGAAGCTCCTCGGATCCCTTCTGTCCCGGATTTGGTCGCTCCGCCACCCCCCTCCAGCGCATGTCTCCTGGGGGCCACTTCATCATTGAGACTATGCCTCGTGTACCCACCAGCACCCCGACCGCAGCATGCACCTGGGGCTGAGCAGGACTGAGCAGCCCGGTTCCAGCAGACACTTGTCCGTGAATGAAAGAATGCTGACATAGAGCTCTGAGCCCACAGCTGCGGGGCGTGACTGTCAGCAGTGACCTCTTCCAAGGTGCCTGCGACATTGGGACACCTTTGATCTTCCTTCCTCTTACTTCCTTCTAAAGCCTTCATTTGTTCCTGACTTCTAATGAGTTCTTCCTCCACGAGAAGAGTCTTTAATTCTAATGGTAGTGAGTTAGAATTAAGAAATTCTTGGTTGGCACTGAGTGTGAGGTGTCCTAGTGGCAGTTTGCTGGCAGCGTCAGGTCCCTTTGTTTTCTTCTTTTCCCCCTCCAGTTGATACAGGAGGTTCCCATTTCTTTTTCTTGTTCCTGTCATCCTTCCTGCCACCTCTAGAACCACGACCACCATTCTGACTTGGACCGTCTTGCTTTGGCTGCTCTGGAAACACTTTAAGACCATGACTTAATAACTAATGCCAGCTCATGTTACGGTGTGTCACGATTATATTCCTCCCCACACGCTGTCGTATCTGATCCCCATGATCCTGCTACGGACAACGAGAAATCTATACACACCAGACGCCCCATTCGACTTGTCTCAACCTTCACCAGAGTCAGGAATGCAGAAATCATAAACAGAAATGGTGCTGATGCCCTGAACCAATACAGCAAAAGAGACGTCACAACACCTAATGTGACAGAACTTCTCTCACTGCACGCATGCCACGTGCCAGAGACAGGGCTGCCACTTCACGTAGCTCTTCCCCTGCCCACAGGAACACTGCAAGGGAGGCATTGCCCCCCAGTCTGTAAAGATACGGAAACAACTTCAGTTCTACTCAGATAGGTCTGACCCCAGGCTCCTGCTTCTCACACCTGGCAGACAAGCCTCGGAGGCTGCACAGCAAAGTCATTTGAAGAGGGCCGTCCCTGCGGTTACAGGGTTTCTTCCTTTTGCCACCAGGTGGCGCCCTGGGCTTGGTAAGAGTAAAAGACAGCCTGACTTGAAACTGGGTTACGAATGGGGATTTAAATAAACACCTAGGAGTTACAAGGGTCATGTGCACTAAATGCCCTGGCACCGTCCTATTTTAAAAGCGTGAGTCTGATTACACGTGCGGTGAGGCTGGACTCCGCGTCCTCTGCGATCTCAGGCACCCGGAGCACACGCCCGCGCTGGGGCTGCTCGTAGCCCCTAAACCAAAACCGCCCATTGAGCGCCCCGCTTCTCAGAGGAGGAGAAGCACGGTGAGGGCAGGGTCTCCGACACACCACAGCAAGCCTTGCAGAACCTTCTGCGGCTGAGCCTACGTGGTTCTGTGACAACAGTCCTAGAGCGACAGGCGACAGCCAAGTCCTCGCCTGGCTAGCTGTGGGCCTGAGCAGAAATGCCGGCCGGCCTTACCTCTGCCTGCGGCTGCCGGAGAAGCGGACACACCGGAGGTCACGCCGGAAACAGACCCCCAGGAAGAGGACTTCCTTGTAAGACTGCCAGCACAACCAGGTGGTTTTAGCAGGGTTTTCTTCAGCCCCAACTGAAACAAAATGTTAAAGAATAAAATCATCAGATTGCATCATCTACTCATTACTTATTTCTACAAAAGTATGGTATTAAAATAATTCTTAGTAATTGTCATTTCAGTGTAAAGAAAAAAAGGTCAAGCAGTACTTCTCCAAGTCCTGCTTGAGAAACACCTGGGCAGCCTGCTGAAATGCAGATTTTTGGGCCCCCACCCAGGCCCCCTGACTGGGTAGCTGTGGGGCCCAACTTTCAGCAGTTCTTACACGTGTACACAGCTGTTTGGCCACCAATGATGGGGAATAAACGGCAGAGACGTGGACGGAGAGTCTCCAGGTCTGAGGAGCTGCAATTTCAAAGCATCAACATGCCATCTCATGCACACCAGGTCCCGGCAAGGGCCGCAGAGACCATCTCCGAGGACTTGTCACCCGCACGGCTCCCAGGGGCAGAGGCCAGCCCCCAGGACGCGCCAGGTCTGACCTTCACATTTCACCAAGCTGTCTCTCCTGGACCACATTTTCAACCTTCCTAACCTTGACTTTCATCAAGAGACACATCCCATGTGTACACAGCTGCCGCCTTACTCCCTTCGCTCACAAGCCACAGCCCCCCTGCAGCCCGGCCAACCCACCTTGTTTGGAACAGGGAGCGATCTCTTGCCTTGGACCAAGTGGCTGCCACTGGCTGGCAAGCTGGTGACATCCCGGGCAGCGCTGGGCTTGTCAGGGGCCATTTCCCTGTGGAATTCCTTTTCATTTAGGATTTTCACCCTGGAAGGACTAGCTGGTTTCTCTTTCGTAGGCTGAAAAATTTTAAATTGAAATGTGAGAACTGTCTCGTCTTTAACAAAGTGCAGACACACTAAGGCCATTTAGAGCAACCGCAGGCACCATCTATCTTCCCAGGGCTATACATGTCCCTTCATTCATCGGCTCCATTGAGGGCAACAGAGCAGTTCACTTCCTCCACCAAATTACCATGGACAAAATGATGATGGAACATGCTTCCTCATTAAAGACCGGGTAAAATAACACCAAGACACAGCTCATTAACAGGAGAGACATCCTCTAGGGCTGTTTCTCCATCGGGAGTTTTATTTAAGGGTGGTAATGCGGAAAGTGGTTCTAGTTACACAGATTTTAAAACGCTGTTCAGAAGGAACCATTCATTAACTGGTCATTCCGGCTCCCGGAGAAGCAGCTCCGCGGCCATAAATCTTCCCCGTCTAGTCGGAAGCGCCATTTTCCTTTGGCCCGCAGTCGACAAGTCATAAATTCCTGACATTTAGGTCCGAGGGCAAGCTTGGGACTAAGCCGTGCTCATATAAATAACCCCTTATAACAGTTAACGAGAAACAACGGGAGCTCATAAAGTCATGAAGACGAGGCGGTAACTTCCTTTCTCCTCTCCTCATTTTAAAAGTGGAGGTACACGTCCCGGAGCACAAAATCCACTTTAAAGCGTATACTCCAGAGGTGCATTCACGTCGTGCAATCGTCACCACGACCTCATGTTAGAACGCTTGTGCCGCCCCTGAAAGAAACTCATAACCGTTAGCCGTCACTCTCCAGCCGGGCAAGCACGAACCTACTCCGCTCTTGTCACTTCGTGTCAATGGGATCATACAGTATGTGACCTTTCTTTCGTGTCTGGCTTCTTTCACTGAGAATGTTTTCAAGGGTCACCCGTGTTATAACCTGGATCAGTGCTGCATTTCTTCTTCTTTTAGTCTTCAAACAATCGTAATGTAATTAAAAATGGTTAGGACTGCATCTCTTCATTGCCAGGAACAGGGCATTGTGAGGATGGACCACATTTTCTTTAGCCGTCCGTCCGTCAGTGGGTAGGCACCTGGGTTGTTTCTGCTTTCTGGTTATTATGTGTCATGCTGCTGTGGACACTGCTGCACGGGCTTCTGTGTGGACAGATGCTTTCATCCCTCTTGGGCATATACCAAAGCGAAACTGCTGGGTCACATGGTTGCTCTACGTGTAACTGTTCCAGGAACAGCCAGGCTGCTTCCCACGGTGGCTGCGCCGTTTTGTATTCATTCCCCACAGCAATGCGTGATAGTGCCAATTCCTGTGCGTCCCCTGGTTTGTCCTGTTACGACAGCCATCCTAACAGTTGTTGTGAAAGCACATTTCTAAACAGTGCAGTCAAGTGGCCCAGTTGTTTCTAGAGGCAACCCTCACACGAATGCGGGTGTGCCCGAGTCTCCCCAGAAGTGAATGACTTTCCCCACATAAACGTGGGACGTGGTGGCGGGTCCTAAGTGAGCTCCAAGTGCAGCTCGGCGATACAGCTCACCCCTCGCTGAGCAAACACTGCTCTCGGGCACCAGGTCACAACTAGGAGAATAACAGGCCCCAGAATGTCACAACCTCTCTGCCCTGAGGCCACGTGTGACACACACAAACCGCTGCCTGGTTCCATGTGGTATATATATCGCGCAGGACAACCTCAGTCTAGAAATATCACTTTAGAAATTCACATCCAAACGGTCTCCAGAAAAAGGAAGCTGTGTGGTGGAGGGAAGGGCCCCAGGGACAGCGCTGCCCAGCGGGTGCCCTCAGCTGGTTCGTTCTGGGGCCTGACAGGAGGGGTCCTGTGGCGCAGAGAACAAGGAGTTTCCAGGCCCTGGCTGGGCGCTCGGCATTGACCTGGCCCAGTACCGAGCCCTCGCGGCTCACGCCTCCGGGGCTGGCTCCGCTGAGGCCGCGCCCGGGGCAGGAGCAGAGCGGGCGGGACGGCGCTGGCCTCTCTGCTGGTCTCCTCCTCCGTCCCCCGAGCAGCAGCCACATCAGGCAAAGGCTGTCATCTGACACCCCCTTCCCCGACCCCAGCGCCCGCCCCCACAAGCCTCCAGAGCCCCCAGCTTCCTAGAGCTGGTGACGGCACCCCAAAGGCAGACCTGGCCACCAGCGCTTCCCAGGGCAGCTCATTGCTCAATGCCAGCAAGGGCAGCCACCTAAACCAAGTCACAGTGAAGGAGGGTGACACATGGCTATTCCAGGAGGAGGATTCCCGGAAGTGGCTTATTAATGCAAATGAAATCCCTGACCGGTGGAATGCCAGTGTTGTAACAAAACCAAAGGAAACATTTCAGAGAGAAGTTAGGAGGACAGGCTTTTCCGAGTAAGTCACCACATTAGCCAGGCAGGCCTGCCCACGCCCCCACGGACACTGCCGTCCACACCTATGGACCCTTGGAGCCGCTACACCTCCAAGTGTCTCCCCGGTAAGGTCTCCACTATAGGGCTAAAGCGAAAGGGCATCTCGCCCCCAGATAAACGTTCTGGTCCGTGGTTGTGTCTACCTTGTCCACCGCCAAGCGCATGCTTTTCCCTCCAACCGACGAAGCTCGCGGCGGCAGCAACTTGCTGATGACCTTTTTCTGAGTCACCGACTGGCCTGAAAGGTGAGCAGAACTGGGTTCCCCCGGCAAAGACGAAGAAGAGAGCGGAGGCCTCTGCGTCTGGGGGTGGCTGGGCAGGGCAGGAGCCCCCTGCAGGCCCATGCCCAAGGGGAGCTGGATTTCCGAGGGCGGCGGTCCCAAAGGGCTGTCCGACAGGCAGAATGTCTCCCTTTTAAGTGACCTGGGGCTTTTCTTCATTTCATTCTCTTTGTCAAACAGGTTCATTTTTAATTTTGAATCCTGTATGAATCTCTCCACGCCCGGGCTCCGAGCTCCTTCAGGCCCGGCAGCTTGGGCCTCCTTGTTTCTGCTGTTGCTTTGTATCTGTAAGGCCAGCAAGTGAGCTTCTTTATAAACTTCCACAAACTTCTCCCCAGTGAGAGGGCTCCAACGGAAGTGACATTCTGAGGCTGGCAAAAGAGGTTCTGCAGGAATCTGATTATTTAATTCTAAGCTGGTAGCAACGCATCTTTCTTTATGCCCAACAGGTCCAAAAAAGACTTCATCATCTTCATTTGCACTATTTTAAAAGAAAAGGATTATTAATAACACTGGCATTCAAATAGAAGATTTTACTGAATGTGGTTATGCCTAAGGCAAGTGAAGAAAATGCGTTTGTTTACCTTAAAGAAGACAATGAAAGATCGAAGTCAAATTTTTCTTCGGCCAAAAGAACAACGTCTAGGGGGGAAAAAGTCTGCCGTTATTTTAGGGCTGGGGCTGATGAAGAGAAAAACATTACCAGTCTCTATAGCTATCAAAACTACTACAAAATTTCACTTCCAGAAGCGTAACTTACAATTATTTTAAGTCATAGTGTCATAGAGAGCTCTAGATTATCTTAGTTTTTTCCATTTTCTTTTTAAAATAGCATCAGCCATTCGGTAACAGCTATCGTCTCTTCTTGGAGCCCATCTTGAACCCCCAGATAATATTGTGTTTTGTACCCCATCCATATTCCCACCATAGCGCCTTCACCAGCCCTGTCTGTTTGTAAGCCTGACTCCCTCTAACAGAACACAGGCTCTGGGTTAGGGGGTCCCTCTGCTGGGGGCTCTCTCTTCTACTCCACCCTGCCCCTCCCCAGGGCTCCTGTAACACCTGGACCTCACCTCAGTCATGCACTAGGCTCCCTAGTCTGTAAACGTCTCCTCACCCTTCTGTGGTCCCAACTAGACTATAAGCTCCGCCAAGACAACAAATTAACACTCTCCTGTATTCCCCGATGTCCAGCTAAGGGCCAGACACTTAGCACATATTTATCATAATGCACTGAACTGATATTTCAATAAGTTTATACAGATTTTCACCATTCACATCTTACGTGTCCTAATAAAAAATACAGCATGCTTACTAGCAAAACCATAAAATTTAAAAATATACTTATATCCTAATTATGTCCTAATTAGTCAATTCAATTAGCCCTAATTACCTAAACAAGGGAAAGGGAGAAAGCACAAATGCACAAAAGAAATAAATAGAAATAAGCAGAGAGAAAGAAAAGTAAAAGATTCATAAGCTAGTTTGCTCAACTCCATGCACATAAACCTAAGGACTTGGCCAAAATGGATAATTTTCTAGACAACAGAATTTATTTTTTGTATTTAAATTATTTAAATTGATTTATTTACAAAACTGACTCCAAAAGATAGGAAAAAAATCTTAATAGCTCAATTATTGTAAACTAACTGGACAAATTTACTAAAGATTTATTCTCTGCCAAAAACTACAAGTCCCAGATAGTTTTGCAGGATAATTCTACCAAATCTTTAAAGAAAATATAATTCCAAAACTATTTATATTGCTCCAAAGGACAGAAGAAAGAATCCTTCCAACTTATTATACTTCCATAAGCATGCATACATAACCACACCGAAACCCCATAAAGTTTTCTCCATCAGGAAAGCTACAGGCCAGTCTCAACATAAAAATCCTAAATAGGAAGATTAGCAAACAGAATCCAGCAACACATTAAAAGAAGAAGAATCTATCACAACCAAGTGAGGTTTGCCCAGGACTTCAGGACTACGAGATGGTTTCATATCACACCATCTAGTGACATACTCCTTATATTACTAGACCTAAAGGCAAACCCAGACGATTGTCTCCATACATGCTGACGAGGCACACCCTAAAATGCAACATACATTGGTGACTTCGAAAGCACTTCATAAAAAGTAACAGACAGAGTTTATCATATAGGGGCATATCCAGCCCAACCCCAAAGCCAAAATTAGGTTTAATGGGGTACCATCAGAAGCATTCCTTCTAAAGCCAGGGGCACATGTGTTTTATCAAAGACAGATGAACCTATGCTGAAGTAACAGACCACCCCAAATCCCAGAGGCTTTTTTCACTCACACCCCGTGTCTGCGGAGGGTAGGCTGGGGCCCGTTCCCTGTCCTCCACACTCCAGAACCTGCTGATGGAGCCTCCAGCACCGTGGCAGAAGGGGAGAGAGCAAGTTCCACACTGTTTCTTAGAGACCCAGAGGAGACACTTATCACAACGTTCCATTGGCCACCTTTTGGCCACTTGTCAAGCCAAATCCAACTTCAAGTGGGCAGGGAAGTACAACTCTAGCATGTACTCGGGAGAAAAAAAAAGAAAAACAGAAATATTGAAGAACAGCCCCAGGGACTACCACCCACGTGTAAATTAACCCCAAGCCAGATTCAGGCTTAATGGAAAACTAAAGAAGAAATTCCACTAAAGCCAGGCACATGGCAATGACGTCTACCATCACCACAATTCTTAACATTGTTCTATTATGCATTAACCAACACAATCAGACAAAGGAAAGAATTTGGAGGTAGAATTCTTTGTGCATAGACGCTCTGATTATAGACACAAGAAAATCAACTGAAAACTATTATAAATTTAGTAAAAGGATAAAAGCACCTGGCTAAGGACAAAATTATTACCCAGCAATCAATAGCTTTCAGATCTACAAAGAACAGAAGACATAATGGGACAAAAGACCTCATTTACAGTAGCAGCAAAAAACACAGAATACCCACGAACAAACCTAACAAGAAATATGCAAGATGAATACAAAGAAAATTTAGTACATCATCAAAGTAACATAGCAAATAAAAGGGAAAAATGGATTATTCAGGACATGGTATTGAGATAAACTAGATAATGTTTTGTGGAAAAAATATATATATAAATTTTGAACCGTACCTCATACCCTACCAGGACAAATTCCAAATAAGTCAAAGGAGTAGTTAAAAAAAAAAAAAAAAAAGATAAAACCCTAAAAGAACAATAATAAACCATGGGGAAATTATTTTATAACCTGGAGTGTGGTGGTCTACAACACCAAACTGGAAGCCATGAAACAAAAGGTTGAGAGTCTAACATGTAAAAAATGTTTTAAATCTCAGCTTGGCAAAAATCACCATGAGCAAAGTTGAAAGAAACAATAAACGCTGAAAAGCTATTTTTTTTGCAGCTCACATTGCAAAGGTTAACTCATGAGTGGTGCCTACAAATTGCTAAGAAAACAATTAACCAGATAATGGGAGAACAAACAAAGGGTATGAACAGATAAAATTCGCGGAAAATAAAATGAAATGTTCTTAAATCTATGACAAGTTCAGCCTCACTCAAAAGTAACAGCAATGAAAACTAAACAGTGTGAGATTCCACTTTTCACTTAACAGATTGTTCAAAATCAGATAGTTAGATAAACTGTAGGCAAGGTTGTGGGGAGAGACGATTCCTACGCGGCCGGTGAAGGTGTCGGTCGCGACAGCTCTACAGAAGCTGACGGGGCAGAACCTACCAAGATAAACGCACATACCGTTTGGCCCAGCACACACTGTGAATGTAAACTACAGACATTCACGATGTTATGGATTGCAACAGCAACACACAAAATAAATGTTCACCCACATCGATGAGATAAATTACAGTAAAACCACCAATGGAGTAATATTTAGGCACAAAAAATAATAATAACACTCTTCATATGTTGATATACAAGATCACTAAGATAAATTAGGCACAAGAAAATGAAATGCGGGACAGGGTTGTATATACTGTAAAGAGGGGAAGCTCCATAAAGAGCAGGGAAGTGGCTGACCTCGTACTGGCTTGGACATACTGGATTGTACTCCCACAGATTAGGTCTGGAAGGACACCCAAGACACTGATGACATCAATGGGCTTTGAAGGGGGCAACTGGGTGGCTGAGGGACAAAAATTAGACAGACATTTCACTTTTTACATGTCTGAACCTAGGAAGTCAATTATATAGGTTGCTTCTAGAAACTTCCAACTGTAAAAAGGCATCCTGGACCAGGAATCAGGGAAAAAGTCTTCTACTGCGGGCTCTGCAACTGGCTCCGAGGGACTTTGGGCTGGCTGACTCTTTCACTCTGCAAACATGTGCCACGTTCTCCAGCAGGCGCCAGACAGACACGGGGTAAACAGTACTGCCCTCAGAAGTGCATTGTCTAGTGGGGACACTGAGTGAAAGGCAGCACAGTGACAGGTCAACGTGGAGGTGGGGACACCTCTGAGGAAATAAAATGTCTTTAAGGAACGGGTCAGGGGCCAAAGTGGCTGGAGGAGAGAGAAACATAGTAGGGTCAGGTCCCAGAGGGTTTGTAAGCCATGGCAAGGAGCCTTCATTTTCTCCAAAGTGCAATCGGAAGCTACTGAAGGGTTCTAAGCAGAAGAGTGGTGATCTAACTCGTGTTTTTAAAAGGTTACTCTGGCTGCTGTGTAGAGTATATCATGAAGGAAGCAGGCAGGATTTATTGACATTACAAATGCACACACTGACCAAAATGCAAAAGATACAAGAAGGAAGTGAAGAGTTCATGTGGTTGAGACCAAGGTGGTGACATCTGAGTGGAATGAGAAAGAGGTAGATGGATGCAAAATATATTCTGAAGGTGGAAATGACAGTAATTGATGATTGAACGAATGTGGCAGCTTCAAAACTTGAACAGCTGGGTGAATGGATGGGCCATTTACTTGCATGAGAAAGACAAAGAACAGTCTAAGAATAGATAGGGTGGGAGGAGAGCCATGGTGATTTTGAGGTGCCAAATAGACAGGTGAACGTACCAGTCCAGAGCTCAGAGGAGAGCTGGGCTCAAGACCAAACGTGGGCACTCCCAGAAAGCCATGGGGTTTAGAGCCATAGAAATATATCAGAGCCCCTGGGGTGGGGGAAGTATAGAGACACCCCAGACCAGGTCCTGGGGAAGATCAGCTTCAGAAGATGGTAGAGGAAGACAACTCTGCAAAGAGGTGGAGCTATACCAGCCAGGTAATAAGAGGAAAACCAAGATGCCTTGAAAGCCAAGCAAGGAAAGTTGCTAGAACGAGAAAAAGTCAAATGTTATTGAGGTTGATTAAACAAGGACAGAAAAGTGACAGTAAACGTGGCACCAAAGATGTCATCAGAGACGGATGAAAGCAGCTTGAGTGGAGGGGTGAGGGCAGGAGGGGTTGGTTTCGTTGAGGGATGTGAAAAAATAGCAAAACAAATAGAGAAAGCTCTTGAAGTCTGGCTCTGAATGAGGCTCCCTGCAAGGGAGAGGAGTTGGGGCCAAGTGAGATACCAGAGTGTACTTGTTATGTCAACGACGAGTGTGAGCCAAAGGACAGGCAAAAGTAAGGCTGTGAAGGGAGGGTGACACAGGGGTGAAGTCCTCAAGAGAAGCAGTGGGGATTCGGCAAAGGGACTGACAGTTGAGAAGGATACAACAGGAAGGAGCAGGGATACCCTTCCATAGGCAATGAAGAATCCGTGACGACTGGCAAAGGCTCTAGGACGGTTTCTGCAAAAGGGAGGTGTAGCAAGTCTGCCTGTGTCACCTGGGTGTGGTGAGGAACAAAGGATAAAAGGATGTCAACATGTTTGAATAGAAAAAGCGGGCAGTGCCAGTAACTCATCTTGGGAGGCTGTACTGTCACCTGGACATGCAAACCAGACAGGGACAGAACAAGGCAGCAACAGCACCACCACGCTCAATGCCTAACGCGGTTGCAAAGATCCTACACCAACCAGCAAACGGAAACCAGCAACAAACAAAAAGAGAAAACATCAAATTCAATCCCACCATATCTGAGCGTCAGCGAAGGTGCCCGGTGTTGTGGGCACTGGGAATAGCAAATAAAAGCGGTAAGAATCCCCTTTAGGATGGGACTTAAAGCTGGGGGTGAAAGGGATGGAGAAAACAGAAAAATAAAGAAATTAGACGGACGCAAACTCCTGGGAGACAGGGACCATGAGTTCCGTGGGCACAGAGCACACAGTGAGCACTGAATAAATGCATTAAGTTCTCACAGAAGGATTAAGTCATCCTACATCTCCCCTGAGCTCCCCGAACAACGGCGCTTCAGTGACAAGGACGTACCCTCCTTCTTGGGGACATTCGTCTCTGCTTCTCCTGCCTGGCTGCCGTCGCTGCCGTCTCCTCCTTCCATGCCGGGAGCTATCAGGAAGTCACTGCAGGGAGGGAGGAGGGGCCCAGAGTGAGCAGGTCTCAGAGCCCAGACCCCGGTTCCTCGCCCCCAGTGACGCCCCCGCCGCAGCGCGGACAGGGACAGAGGGAGCTGGCGCCTTCGGCCAGGTCAGGGAGAAGGGCGGCCAGAGGCCCCGAGATGCAGCTCGAGACCCTCCGCGCCGCCCCCAGAGGCCGCGCGCCGCCAGGCCTGGAGCTCCCGGGGCGGCGCCGGTCCGAGCCAGGCCCGGACGCCCCGGACGGGGACAACGGAATTCCCAGCTCTCGGACCGGACTGTGCGGCTTTGGTTTGCTGCCAAGCGGCCAGGTCCTCACTGCAGTCCGGACGGAGAGCGCGAGAGTCCCCCCCGCCCCCCGGCCCGAGCCCAGACAGGACCCTCACCCCTAGCGGTTACCACGGCCCAGCCTGCGAGCTTCTGCCCCAAATTTAAACGGGGCGCGGCGGGCGCGGCGCGGGCTGCGATTGGCCGGTTTGAAAAGGGCTCTGCAAGGTCGCCGTGTGCGGTGCATCCTGGGGCTTGTAGTCGGAGCGCTCGGGAGACAGACCGTGGCGCGCGTTGCACGGCCTCCACGCGCGGGTGGGCTGCGCATGCCCGAAGTGCGCTCCTTGCCTGCTGTGGGCTCGCGGCGCCGGATGGTGGTTCCTTAGAGCACGCGCTGTGTACCTTCAAGGTTAGCACCTGGACGGCTGCGTGTGGCAAGGGGCATGATTCTGACCCCAGCTCTTCGTGTGTAAACGGAGAGAATTAAATTCCTGCCACAGGGTGTTGATGTGAACACCAAACGAAATAGGTGCATCTACCTGCTTTGTAAAGCAGTACGTGTCAGTCCCTAACACAGTAAGAAGACCGGGTCCCTGCTCTGAGGAGCACGCAGGTGGGTCTCGGTGACCAGACACGCTGGATTTTGCCCCTGGACCTGGAGAAGCTGTCTGACGGCAGAAGGGGGCGGGGGGCGGGCAGTGATGAGGGCCTGAGCACGGTCAGGGTGTGGCAGAAGCCTGCCCTGGGCTTTAAAGCCTGGGGGGGAGCATATTGGAGGGGTGCGCCTTGAGGCAGGGTCCGGTGGTCCGGTGATGGAATCTGCGTGGGGGAGTGTACACGTTGGAGCAAATAGGAGACCCCTGATCTGAGCGACGGGTCAATTATGTAGCAGCAGCTCAGACCGACCTCACCTGAGCTTTGGACCGTGAACCAGGTCTAAGTAACACCCACCTCCTGGGTCTGAGGGTCAGATAAGGGGCTCCAGCCAGGGCGGTGTCATAAAGCTGTTGCTCTAATTAATAGAGACTGAAGGATGGATTGGGCAGGAAGGAGGAGCCTGGGACAGTCACAGGGTCTGCCCCGGGAGGACAGCACCATTTTCAGGCGCGTTGGGTGAAGAGCTGTCCAGGGGGCAGCCATTCTGGCCCCAGGACCTCGGAGAAGCCTTCCAGCCTGACTGGGGCCACCGCTGAACTCCAACGTCCCGGTCTCACACCATCCACACCCATCACCCCGTGTTGTCATGGTCCCTCTTCACTTCTGATTCCAAGTCCAGTTCCCCATGAGATTGAGCTCCTGGAAGGTAGGGGAGGGTCTCCATCATCACTGTCCTCCAGCCTCACCCAGCCCAGCGCTGGACACCAGGCAGGAGCTGAGTGAGACCTGGGTAAGGTGGGGTGAGAGGGTGTCTGGCAGCTTGGAAGGAGCCTGGCCTGCACTCTGCCTCCCCTTTTGGCTTGTCCTGGCATCCCCCACACCTCTTTTCTATCTAGGAGCTCCCTCTGCAGCCTCAGCCTCCCTCTTCACTCCCCACTTTGTCCTGATGTGCTGGGTCCTCTGGACCCTGATTTTCCCACCTGAACCTCTGATCCTTTCTGAGTCCCATCATCATTTGCTTAGGATCCTGTTTACTGGAGAAGAGAGACCCAGCTGCAAATCCCAGCTGCAGGTATTGGTCAAGATTCCTTGGGTGCAAGTGACAGAAAACCAGCTTCAAGCTGGCTTTAGAAAGAGAATCGATTGGCTCAAGGAACAGGGAAGTCCAGGAGTGGCCGTGACTTCCGGCCTGGATAGAGAGGGGGTCGATGGAGGGTACGAGGGCAGCTCACCTCCCAGCCGTCTCTCCGGGGTCCTGCTCACCCGCAGACAGGCTGCTTTGTCAGGCCCAACAGCCAGGGAGCTCCAGGCTTCCCTCCGCCTGCCAGGGCCTCCTGAAGACAGCAGCTCACTTGTACTGCTGTGCTCAAGCCACAGTCCCAAGGCTGTGGCAAGAGCCCAAAGGGTCCTAGACTTGGGGGCTCTTGGCCCAGGTGTCATATCCCCACAGCCCTGCTGGGAGTGAGGGTCCCCAACACCCATTCCCAATGCTCCGCTTCCTGTATCATGTCAGCACATAGTAGGTACTCAGTAAACGGCACCAGTCATTAATAACTTGTTGTTGCTAACTCCAAACTATGTCTTCACTCCATCCATCTTTTGGCCTCCTGTCATCATCAGCCTGTCCATTGTCCATTCATCTCTCCCTTTGCCAGCAGGATTCTGCTCCATTCATTTATACATTCATTCAGTTTCATTCACCACTGACAGTACTCAGTGCAGGCCACGTGCTGGGTGACACTGGGACACAGATGCCACCCCTGACGTGAGGAGGTCACGGCTGGGGAGAAGATGCAATAACAAGGGCAGTGCCCAGGGCTGTGGGGCACAGCAGAGGCGCCCTCACCCACCTGCAGTGGGGAGCCCAGGGCTTCCCGGAGGAGGGACCAGGGTTCCTACTTCTCTGGCCAAGTTGTGTCTTGCTTGGAACCAGGAGAGGGGAGGGCAGATGGGGTGTGAGCCAGCTCGTCAGGGGAACTGGCAGGAGGGGCAGCTCAGGATGGGAGGGCAGGCTCCCCCGCGGGATGTGTCCCTATGTCCTGGGTACAGAGGGTCCCTGCCTCGAAATCCTAATGGAATTACCCATTTTCTTAAGTCACTGCCCCACCCCACCACAAGTTCAAGGAGAAGCCTGTGTCCCCAGGACCCAGCCAGGCTGGCACCTGGGAGAGGCTTGAAGGGGCCTGCTCAGCAACAGCCAAAGGAGCCAGTTAACTGCTTTATTTTAACCCCAGGAATTTAGAGCCCTCCGCTGCCCCCTAGGAGACCTGCGTGTCCCTGCCCTGGTGAGTTCCTCCCTAACTTCAGTTCCCACCGAAGGCACCTGAGAAACAGCTGTGGGCTGGGATCCCCCTCATGCAGCACCGAGTGGCTTGCTCAGGAGGGCCGTGGGGAAGCAGGAGCCGAGGCAGCACTTACAAAACTGGCTCAGATCTTGTTGAAGTCACATGTCACAGTGCTTTGGTTTTTGCCACAACAGGGCAACCCCTGACCTCAACCCTCACCCCCCAGAAAGCGTTCCAGCTCAGTGCGCTGCATCTGTGATTCACGTCACAGTTGACAAAGGGAACCAAGTACCGAGGCCCCTTTACAACGTGCAGTTTAGAATGAAGCCCGGTCGGTGCCACCCACGGCCCCAAAGCTGGCTGACTTCTCTCCAGACACCATGGGCTTGTGCTTCTGTGAGGAGGGCCTGGGTGCAGGAGCTGGGGCTGAGGCCACAGGCTGAGAGATGGGGTCCCCTGTCCCAGGAAGGACAGGGGCATGAGGAGAATCTCAGCAGGGCTTCCACTAACTGTGACCCTGGGCAAGTCACTGCCCCCATTGGTATCCTCACCCCAAAAGGGACAACAGAACCTGTCTAGAATAGGATCAGAAGAAAGGCTTTACCTCAGGGGCAGCCTGGCGTGGGGGGAGCCCCAGGAGCAGTGAAGACTCTCCCCCAGCTGAGCCACCCCCACCCCATCCCTGCTCCCAAGCCTTGAAAGACCAGGGTAAGAGTCCCCTGGGAAAATACAATTTGCGAGGCAGAGGTGACAGCAGCACCCGCGTTGCCTCTGACTGTGTAGACCTGCCCCTTGGCTCTTAACAAGGATTAGAAGATTCTGAATCTTCTAATTTACAATTGGTTTGTGTCCCCTCTTCCTGGAAGGCGGCTGGTACCAGGCTTTCCGCAGACCCCTAACAGGCCTAATGAAAGGCTTGTCTCCTAAGCCTCCGGATCTGAGGGCTGGCAGGAGCAGGCCCAGCTCACTGCAGGAGGTGGACAGCGGCTGCCTTTCGGATGAGCCGCTCAGTCAGGGGCGAGTTGGGCTTCAAGGCGGCACGCTCCATCAGAAGGCTCCTGCAGAAACAGACACAGTCTGTGGCGGCACCTGCTGGAGGGATGTGGGGGCCGACGGCAGGACACAGGCAGCTTGGGCTGGGGGCGTGCAGGACGCACTCCTCTTCCCAGGTTGCTGGAGAGGGAAAAGCACCATGGCAGAGGGGACAGGGTGGATAGAGGCCGGGAGGCAGGAGGCCTGAATTGGCGGGGCCCAAAGACAAGGTGTGTGCTGGGCAAGGGGAGGTGTGAGGATCAGGATTTTCCCCGTGTCACATTGTCCCCGTGACACGTCCAGTGACTCGAATTCCCAGGTAAGCACATCCCTGTGGCCTTGTCTGCTCAGGAACTCATGGACAAGAGGGGAGAGCGCATCTGTGGGGGAGGGGTGTGGGAACCACAGCGGAGACTGAGAAAAGTGAGTGGCAGAAGAAAAGGGGGCAGAAAAACCCCAATTTACAGAAAGCAAGCATCGGAACCGTTTAAGGGGAAGACGTCAAACAACTGACAACAGTGATTCTGTGGGTAAGGGTGGGGTTGACAGGCTGGGCCTGGCACTCAGGGTGAGGGCACCAGGGAAGGGGCTGAGCATTTCCCACCTTCGAGGGGATGGGAGCTGAGCTGACAGCCGGCCCCACAGGTGTTACGTGATGATGACCGGGGGCCCTTGGAAGGGGCGCATTTGTCACCCTGATACAGCGGGCTCCCCCTCCATGGTCAGCGTCTGCTCCAGGCTGCCCATGGGACCTGTTTGCCCCCAGCACTCCCAGGGGCAGATGCCCTGCTGTGGGGCGCCCCCACCCCGCACCCCGCCCCAGCTCCCCTGCGGAGGCCCTCAGCCCTCCTCTCAGCCCTAACAGCTCCACCTGCCGCCCAGCTGCCACCAGAGGCACCAGTCTCATCCACGCCAGGGCCTGGAGCTCTCTAAGGGGCTCCACCACTAAAGAAATGCATGTGGCTTTTACATATGACCGTGGATGGGTGAAGAACACGGGCATGTGTCCAAGACACTTCTGAGTTGAACCAATTCCAGTGCGTCCACACCTGTTTCATCAGCGCCATGAACACCTGTGTGGCTGGGTTTGGAAACGCTGTCGGGGCAGCTGGGTGTCGTCTACCACGGGCCGCCCGAGCCTGCGCTTACACCCTGGCGCTTTCCACCTGAACTCAAGGCCCGGCTGAGGGCCTCCAGCTTCGCTGGGTCTCCTGACAGCTGTCCTGCCCACCGTGTACCCAGCAGTTCCTCTCTTCCCTCTTCCCCATGGAGTTCCAGCAGGGCACAGGGACTTGGGCAAGGAGCGGGCACAGGGCGGGTGCAGAAGGCAGCAAAGAATTCGGCCACCCCATGTGGGGCAAGGTGAGCTGGGTGTGGGAACACCAAGGCTGCAGACAATGGCTGGGCTTCTCAGAGCTTTCTTCTTGGGGCGCCCCCACCCTGACACCCTCAACCCCCCAGCCATACCCCTCCAGCCCCTCCTGCTAACCAGAACACCCCTGGCCTCGTTAAATTGGCTTGGTTTCAGGGCTCCCCTCAACAGTTGCTTCCGTGGGGCACCTGCCTGCTCAGTGCCTCCCTGACAGCATCTTGGAGCAATAAGCCCCGCCCTCGTGGCAGTTTTACGTATATTTGGCAATTACCACGTAAGAGGTAAGCTCCGTGCAGCCAGGGCCCGGGCCTGCCTGCTCACCACTCCCCCCCAGCACCCAGCAGAGTCGGGTAGGAGAACGTGAGCTGAGGCCTGAAGGACCAGTCGACGTCAACCAAGTGAAAAAGGAGAGAGTGTTCAAGGCAGAGGGCACAGCACGTGCAAAGACCAAGGGGCCTGAAAGAGCAGGGCGTGTTTGGGTAACTGTAGCTCAGCATGGCTAGAATGAGGAGTGGGCAGGAGAGGGGCCTCGGGGTGGGGGTGGCTGGTCTCCTTTGGCCGAGTTACGCTCGCCTGTAACCTTGATCTTCACAGCCTCAAAGGCGGGAGCCACCTCCGGCCAAGGCAGGTAGGCGCCTCTGGGCACGCCGGAAGCCCAGGGGAGACCCCCATGTGAGAGAGGCAGCTGTGCCCGGAAAAGGTCCCAGGCCCAGGTGTGAGACGTGAGCGAGGAACTCACCGGGCCACGTTCCTATGGGCGCCGGCCGTGCAGTTGAGGGCCGCGTGAACCAGTAACTGGTTGAAGACGTCTCTCTGGAAGGTCAGCCGGGCAAGTTAGGCTCCTATGAGGTGGGCTGAGGGAGGGGGACCCCCACCCCACTGCAGGCCAGCCTGTTCTCCGCGCCACACCTCCTGGGGGTGTGAAAGGCAAGGACACCCCCACGCTGGGGGCACAACACCGCGGCGAGGCTGGGGCTGGGGGCGTGGGGACCCCTGGACGCGGCCCGCGTGCTCCGGCTCCGAGCACGGCTCGAGGCCAGAGGCTCACCTGGGCATTGCTGCCTCCAATCTGCACGACCCGGTAGCGGATGGGCAGGAGCAGTTCCACGACGCGGTCGGGGTTCCCATTCTCGGCCTCCACCAGGGCCTGGCACAGGGGCAGCCCCACGTCATGGGCCAGGAGGTGCTGACAGTTCTCCTCCGGGGACCTGCCAGCCCGAGAAGGTGCCCTCAGCAGCCTGCAGGGCGCCTGTGCTGCCCCGTCACTGCACACCTGTCTCCCTGCCTGGCTCAGGCTGCTGAGGGAAGGGCTGTCACGTTCTCGGCCTGGCATCTGGCACTGTGTCCAGCACACAGTAGGCACTTTGATCAGGTGAGCTGACAGAAGAGAAGCAGCCGGAGAGGGGGGAGAAAAGGGATGTATAAACTCAGTTCAACTGGGCAGATGTCAAGTTTACTGGGGACCTGGCCTTGCGCTGGACACCCACTTTCGGCCTCAGTTTGCTCATCTGTAAAGCGGGAGTGATAGTCGCAGGCTGTCAGGAGGATGACAGGCAATACAGGTAACAGCCTGGCACTGGAGTTGGCACCAACACTGGGAGCGAATGGCTGTGGTAGCCCGTGTCTCCCCACTGGCCTCAGGTGCCGGCGGATGTGGGCCATGAGCACAGGAGGCCGGAGGTAGCAGCCAACTCCAAGCCTATCTTAAAAGCAAAGATCAAATGCTCAGTGCTTCTTGACTCCTTGGCCCTTCCCAATGGTGAAACGACAGCTCTCTAACATTGCACACCTTGCCGTAAGGAGGGGCAGGTCACGCAGCGGTGGTGGTGCCCAGCTCGAGCTGTGGCAATGGTCACCAAACCCCAGGACCAACTGCAGGGGTCACGGCTCCCACAGCTCTAGCCCTTCAGGCAGGAGAAGCAGGTGGCTGCCTCTGCGGTGGACATGGGCTGCGGAGGACCCCACCCCCGGGGTCCCTCTGGCCTCTACTATGATAGGAAATGGCTCCCACCAGTGCCAGGAAGCACGCCAGGGAGGCGGGTCACCACATGTCACTCTCCTCCCGGCCTGCCTCAGCAGGCAGTGCCCCAATTTGCACACGAGGAAACTGAGGCTCAGAGCAGAGAAGTGCTTATCCAGGATCTGAGATCCTGTCAGCCGCAGGTCTCTCTGGTTCCAGGACCCCCCTGTGTCTCCGTGGGAGCCGCCCACGTGACACTGAGGCTCTCACACCCACCTTGGGGATGGAGAAGCAGCTGTGTGGCCTGGGGGAAACCACGGCACCCTTGCAGGGTACGCCCACCCAGGGAGCGCACACCTGGGGGCACACGTCTGCGAGCAGCCCTGCGTGGGCGTTCCCAAGGCTGTGCTCCCCCACGGGGCCCCAACCCCAGCCTTCCGGCAGCAGGGGCTCCCAGGGGCCGGACCCCTCGGCATACTCGCTGGCCTCCTGCAGGGTGGTCAGCAGCTCCTGTGTGGTTCTGGAGTCCCGCGCTCCCAGGGACGCCATCAGGAAGTGCACGTCGTTGAACAGCAGGATGTGGTCGCGGCTGTGCTTCTGGGTCACGGGCAGGACATCCAGCCACCGCTCACCTACAGACACCCCTAAGGACATGGGAAGGGCACCACAGGCCTGGCGTGAGGCTCCTGAGTGCAGGGAGGCCCTGGTGATCCTTTCCAGGTAAGAAGGCCGGGCAGGTGAGCAGCGCTGGCAAGCAGTGTCTGGCTGCGGGCTGACGCCTTTGGGCCAAGTTTATGTTAACTTTGTTTCCTTATAAGAGGAACAGATGCATAAGGTAGAAAGCACATTTGAAAAAACTATTGAAGGGTATTAAGTGAAGTCTCTGGCCCCTTGACAAACCCCAAAACCACTTTTTAAATTCTTCCAGTGTCATTGTTGGTACGGCACCTGATACGTTAATAGGGGCTTGATAAAAATCTGCCAAATTAGTAAATGGCCTCCTTCTACCTTTGTGTCTAGATTTCTCAACTCTAGACAGTCCCCACTTTTGCTCCACTCTCCAACACCACCTCCCACATCCTGTCTTCCCAATTCCTGGAAGTGACTGGATTCTCCTTACTTCTCCCGTGGGCACCTCCATAACCTCAGGTGTTGCCCTGGACCTCCATTTCTCAGCCAGTCAACAATGGACATAGCTCTCAAGGCTCCAATCTGTATAGTGAGGGAGTGAGTGGCCTTTCTCTTTCCTCCACCTGCCCCTGGCACCCCCACCTCACTTCCCAGCCTCTGCGTTGCCCTCCCTCCATCCCCCACCAGTTCGGGGCAGTTTGGGCTGGACAACGGACAGGCCTACTGCCTGCCCAGGTTTCAGTGTCCCTGTCTTGCCACCTGGACGTCCAGGAGCCAGCCTAGAAAGTGCAGCAGCTTCCTCACGGAACCCCGCCTCCTCCCCGATCCCCTGACCCCTCCCGGGTCCCCAGGGCTCCTTCGGGGTACCTGACTTTCTTGCTCTTCTCTCAGCCTCCTTGCTGACCTCCGGCCCCTCACCATCCCCTTGGCCTTACTGTGCCTCCAGCCTCAGCCGCCCTGGCTTAGCCCCCATGCTCAGAGGACCTTTCTCAGGGGCAGGTCCGAGCCTGCCCTTCCCTGCTCTCGCAGGCTCCTCGAGGACCCGGATGAAATCCAGACTCCTCAACCTGCTCTTTCCGTGGGCTCCTGGCTCCCCCCACCTCGCAGCTTCCTGTGCTCCATCTGACCACACCCTCCGGTCACTTGTCCCCATAACAGGCTGCTCTCTGCACGTAACATCCTTTTCCATCTCTGCCCAGAAAAACCCTAAGCACCCTCCCATGGTTCACATGTCACTTCTACTAGGAAGCCTTCCAGGAACCCTCTGGAAACGGCTCGGCCTGCCCAGGCCGCACCCCCACATGGTCCTGCTGACCCAGGGCCTAGAGCGGGCACAGGTTTAGCTCTGCTGGGCCTGGGGGAGAACCAACCGGCACACCAGCAGTTGGCTGGAAGCCCTCCACAGCCCCCAGAGCTGTGGTCAAGCCCGTCCTGGCTACCTGCAGAGCACGGCGTGACTATGTTGAGAAACCTCTCTGAAATCCCAGGGAGTTGAGAAACTCTCCCCCGCCTTGTTCTAGAAAAGGAGGCAGCATCCAGAGACGGGTGGCTAGGTGCCACCTGTGCCCCGTAGGCCTGGTGGGCAGATTGTGGGAACGGCAAGTGCCACCATGGGTATGGAGACTGAGGCGTGCACACCAAGAGGTGGTGGGAACTGGAAGAAAGGGCAGTGGCAGCCCTCAGGCCGGCTGGACGGCAGCCACAGAGCTGGCACTCGGGGCTGTAGCTGGGTACACCGTCCCACGTCCTGCCGCGGGACCCGGAGGGCCTTGCTAATGAGTTCCTGCCCCGCCCTAGGCCCAGGCCATGGTACCAACCCCTCATTGTGTGGGAGGGGACAGGGGACAGGAGCCAAGGGGACAGCAGAGGGCTGGCTACCTTCCATCTGCAGCCGGTAGAGCATGGAGCAACTGTCCACCACATCCAGCATGGCACCGCTGGCCCGCAAGCTGGGGAGAATCTGGAAGACAGGAAGGTGGGGCCTGAGGGGGCCTGTCTGGGTCATGTGTGGCCTGCACACAGCCAGCCTGCACACAGTGGGCCTGCACACAGTGGGCCTGGACACAGCGGGCCTGCACACAGCCAGCCTGGACACAGCGGGCCTGCACACAGCCAGCCTGCACATAGCGGGCCTGCACACAGCAGGCCTGCACACAGCCGGCCTGCACATAGTGGGCCTGGACACAGCCGGCCTGCACACAGCAGGCCTGCACACAGTAGGCCTGCACATAGTGGGCCTGGACACAGCCAGCTTGTACACAGCGGGCTTGCACATAGCCAGCCTGCCGCCAGCAGAAGCCACCACCATCGTGCCCTCTGCCTCAACTATTGGGGCCATAGGCTCAGACGACTCCGGGTGTAAACCTGAAGAAAGAGCTTACCTGGGGGAGTGTACGTTGGGCCCTGGCATCTGTCACCTCCCACCCCCCAGGCTTGCAGCACACTCGCAGGAGACCCGTCTCTCCCGTTCATGGTTCTAGATTGTCAGCTGGTCTACACCTCACACCTCAAAATCCTAACAGCTCAAAAGGATGACTTCAAGGAAACATTACTGCGTGTCCTTTGCAGGTGTTTAGATCCCCAAATCACAAACATTTTTGTGATCCCAGGCCTCTGTCATTAAGTCCACCCTGGGGTACCCGGGAGCTCTGATTAAGCTTTTTTTTTTCTCTTACAAGCATATCTAGAGGGTGGGAGTGTTAGTGTTTGGTGGGCACAGAGTTTTTGTTGGTGAAGCTGAAAAAGTTCTTAGATGGCTGGTGGGGATAGCTGCACAGCAACACGAGTATATGTAAGACCACAGAAGTGTACACCTAAAAATGGTCAATTTTTTGTTATGTATCTTTTACTACAATGAAAAGTTCCTATGGGAAGATGGATGATCTCCAGAAAATGGAGAAAAGTGTGAGGTCTGCAATGTGGATGCATAACTCCACCCACGCCCATGGGGTGAACAGAACCCTGAATGTCCTCACTCCATTCTGGGCACACCACCACTCTGGCAAACATTCACCCCACGAGGTCTTACACAAGCAGTGTGTTCCCACGCCAGCTGATGTTTTTGGCGGGGACGAGACTGATGGGCTCAAAGTTCTGTTCGAGACTAAAAGCCCCAACGCCCAGGGAAGCTCAGCTGAGTGCAAACGTGGACTTACGTGGTCATCGTAAATGGTCAGGGCAGCCTCATGTTCACCCTGGAGAAATGAAGTTCCCACGATTAATACCTGGAGCAGCTGAGATCTACTACTGAGAAATGAACCAAAACTGAGCGCCCCGAGGCCCCCAGCACATTACAGAGGGGGATGGGCAGTGCCGACCCAGAAATGGGAGCCGTGGAGCCCCTCTGCCCTGGGCACCTCCCCACCGTGCGCAAGACACGGAAGCAGCGTCTGCCACCACAGGGATGGCTTGTCAAAGCTTTACTTCTCTTATGAAGTATTTGTCCAACGCTGCGAGCTCTTTCCTGTGTTTCTTCTAGTCTTTTCTTCTCTATTTCCCTTACTGTACATTCGGTTGGGTTCACTGCTTTCTTCTAGACATTGTAGCAGTGTACAGTGCTACCTCAGTTTTCTAACGTAATCCGTTCTGGAAGACCCTTCGAGTTCTGAAATGTTTGAAAACTGAGGCACGGTTTCCCCATAAAAAGTAATGCAAAATGGATTAATCCATTCCAGACCTTTAGAATCAACCCCTAATTTGCATGCTAAAACTGCAAATTTAGCATGAATTTTACTATCAAATGATACCATAGATACATAAAATTTACAGCGTTCGTTCGTAAACCGAAATGTTCATCAACGGAGACATTTGAAAACCGAGGTACCACTGTATTCTCATGTCATCACAGGGTCCTCCTCTTCCAAGCATTTCTCTTTGGACATTTGGGGAGCGTCTAGGTTTTCTGTATGATAAACAGCACTGCAAAGAGCACCCTTATAAATGGGACCAGTGCAGAATCATCGGGGACCAGGGTTTTCCCTATACCTTGCTCCCCTGGGAAAGAGCGTTCGGAGGGTCTCATGGCTTCTACAGGTAAAATCTGTGAGGTGGGGGCTTAACAATACACTCTGGCAGCAAAGAGACACTGGGTCTCAATTGTCTCCACCAATCGCACACAAGATACGTGATTTCCAAGTCCAGACAGTGGAAAATACCTAAAACCATTTGAGCCTGAAAAGCTACGTGAAAACACTAATGTTCTCTTGAATGAGGACAGCATTTAAATGTGCAAACACAACAAAACACTCCACAGAATATAAAGTAGAGCAAAGGGTAGAAAAATATTTCTCTGGACATCTTTTTAGGATAAGACGGTGGTCATCTTACCTTTTCAATCAGATACAAAGCCCAGTGCCAGTAATTATGACAAGCAAGCATATCAGAGTCCTGGGGAAAGAATGAGAGAATTAGAGAAAACTCTGACAGACTGCGGGGGAAAAAGAACGGATGTTGTTTCACACCCACGCAGAAACTCACACCTGTCAGTGTGGGAAACATTTCCCTGCCCACTCTGAGGCTGGTCTGTGCCAGGTGTTTCCATGTCACCTCCTTCAGCCCTGAGGGACGGCACGTACATGCCTGTATTTACTGAGGAAACTGAGGGGAGGGGAGGCTGGCAACTTGTCAGCCCCCGAGACAGACAGCGGCAGAACCAGAGTCCATGCAGAGGAGGTCATTCAGCTTCTCAAGCCTCGTCTTTCTTGGGTGTGGAGTGGAGAAAACAAGTAATAAGTCCATCCTGCAATTGCAGAGGCCTACTGTGTGTCCGAACAGCGCAGGGCATCCCGATAAAGCCACGAGGCTCAGTGAACCCAGGGCTGAAGTGTGCAGGTCATGGCAAAGCTCAAAGACTTAGGGGCGTGGGGTTCATACCTGGGACGCTCAGGCCCCACCATGCACGCTAGCCCTTTCCTCTACTAGGCTACTGCAGACGCTTCCTGTCTGCTTGGACACTACCTCCCGTGGAAAGAGGAACGGACAATGCCTCTTCTGTGGCCACATCCACCTTGCACCTGTGCTCGGGGATGCCAAATTGCCTGGCTCCCCTCTTGCTCACAAGCCACCATGCGCCTTGGTGCCTTTGCTCAAGCTGGTCCTTGGCTGGGATACCCTCCGTGTCCCCATCCTTCATCTGGCAAACTTCTACTTATCCTTCATTACTCAGCTCAGAGGTTGCCTTCTCCAGGAAGCCTTCCCTGACCACTTCCTTGACAGGCCCGTTGGGCTGGATGACTCCTCTGGGTTTCTACCTGCCCTCCAGTGCTCTGTTGTGGTGTGGCTCGTGTGCTGCGGGGAGGTTGCTCACTCCACTTGACCAGGCCTTTTCAGGACGGGGACATCTGGGCTGGACTTGCCGGGGGGTCCCCAGGGCAGGGCACAGCTTGGGGCAGAGTGGAGCTTTGATAAAGCTCCATGCCGACAGCCAAACGCCTTGTGCAGGTGTAGGAGGAGGAAAGGGAGCCCCAGGTCACACCATAGATCCCAGGGCTGTCCTGCCAGACCAGAGGCTGTCAGAAGCCACAGTAGAGGACAGACGCAGATATCAGGTGATGAGATCCCATTGGGAAGGATCCCAGCCAGACTGTGCTGCCTCATTTTACGTTGTTTGGGGTCAAGGGCTTCACAGTTGTCACAATAGCAGGTGTACAGATGGAGAAACCAAGACTCAGAGGGGTCGCACTGTTGCCCCAGGGTAGAACCAGGCCTCCAACAATCAGTCTGGGGGAGGGATGCAAATGGAATGAGCTGGAAGATCCCAGCCAGGCCTCTCCTGCCTCCCTCGGCTCTGCCTGGACAAGGCCCCGGCCTCAGCTGGGAGGATGCGGCCACATGCTGCTCCCTCCGCCCAGACTCAATGCTCCCACAGCAACTAGCAGTATCTGCTTGGGGGAGCCCAAGGCAGCGCCCCTCCATGAGCTCCCCAGGCTCTCCCATCCGCAGGGCTTGGGGACCCTTAGGAAGGTCTGAGCGTAAGTGCATGGGGCTGTCTCACACCTGTTTGCCTGCTTACCTGACACCACTCCCGAAGAAGCCAGGAATCCGCCTTCTTGTAACTTACAGATGCTCTTTCCCTGACAACGGGGTTACACCCCAGTTGAGAATAGCGTACGTCGAAATGCATTTAGGACACCTAACTTACTGAAGAACCTCCTCGTCTAGTCCGCCTTCAACGTGCTCACTTACGTTAGACTGTAGTTGAGCAGAATCATCCAGCACAAGCCTGTTTTATAACAGTGTTCACTACCTTGTGTAGTTTATCATGCCCCATCATAAGTCACCCCATCATAAGTCGAACCATCGTCAGTCAGGGACCGTCTGTATTTCTCAGTGGCAGGTCCTAGGCCAGGGAGCTGCTGAGGGGCAAGGTGACTAAGTCAGACCCCTGCTCCTGCCCGGATGCTGGTCTCTCCTTGGTTTGCTCCGTCACGGACCATCTGCTGCTCAGTCCAGGCCCTGGCAGAGATTTGCTCTCCCGGGAAACCCACCACGGCACAGAGAAGGGCAGGGCAGCAGACCACACCTGGACAGGTGGCCAGGCTGCGTGCAAGAGGAGCACGGGGAGTGGGGGGCCACCACAGCTTGGGGCGCCAGGAGTGGGAGCAGTGAGGTCCCCGCATCCCGGCCCCACAAAAGCCCCGACCCCCCCATGGCAGCCTGCAGACACACACCTTCGTCATCACCCCCATCGGCTCCCTGAACGCACTCTTTGGGTTCCATGCTGAGCCCACCCGCCGGTGGTGGCAGCAGGGGCAGCTCAGGGCGCTTACTGTTCTCACCCGAGCCATGCTCTTGTTTCCCTGGTAATTTTCTGATCTATTCCTTTTACATCAAATGCTTCAGGCCAAGACCAACCCTAGAATCACCTGCAAAACACTGCCAGGTGTTGGGAGGTGTGTGGCTCCCAGGGGACACTGTGGCTTGACAGAAACACCTCCCAGAACAGGAGTTTCCTCAGAACAAAGCTGCAGCCCACAACTTCTGTCCAGAAAGCCTCGGCTTAACTCGAGGGGATGGATGGAATTTTCCAGGCAGGTGACCCATGGACAAGAGCCATACCTTCCAGTGGGTTTCCGAGCGCTGCATGAATTCTAGGCCTTCCCTGATCTCCGCTTTCATCTCGTGAATGTGGGCAACAGTGTGCACTGACCACGCGTCCGTCGGGTTAATAGATAAAGCCTGATGGGGTGGCGTGGAAACAAGTCCAGAGAACGTGCATTAGTGAGGTTGCCAGGCAACAGGCGTCTCCAAGTTATGCACAAGGGGCCTGAGCTGGACGGCCGCATGTCGGGGCTGGGCCAGCATGAGGACTGGGCTCTGCCTCAAAACAGTCACGACCGCAAAGCCCAGCCCCTGACCACCTGCAGGATGCTGCCCACCAGGGTATCACTGCCCCTTTCATGGAGGGAGGGTAAGTGACTTGCCCAGGACCACACGACGGGGTCTTTCCAAAGCCAGGGCTCATCCCCTGGCCCCATGGCCTCCTGCATACAGCTGAGTCACCTGCAAAATGCCAACCAGCCTCTCTGGGCCTGTTTTGCCCCTGGTGAGAAGTAACGCTGCCTTCCTCTCGGGCTGCCATGGAGATGAAGTAGACACTATGTGCCAATGCTGTCTGTGTAAACTGCCAAGTGCTCCAGGGCTCTCAGCGGCCAACACACACGCGATGACCACAAATGTGGCTTCCTGGGCTTGTTCAGACGTTGTTACTAAGAATAGCCACTCACATGACTGGTGAGCCTCACAATGACCAGCAGGGCAGGCAGGACACAAGGGCTGTGACTTTCACCACACAGAGCCATTGTTCTTTTACTTGTGTGTTCAGCTTATGTTTACTGAGCGCCTACTAAGCGCCAGGCGTGAAGCCGTAAGCTGAAGCTCAAAGTGGTCCTGTGGACGACCCACACGAACCCAGGTCTCCAGCCCCGTTGCCTCAGTCCCCCACGCCTTTCACAGAGGTGGAGTCATGAAGGCCCGGGCACCTGTGTCCTTGGCCTGGCACCTGCTGCAGGCTTTCCACTGACAGGTCATCCCCAGCAAGTCCTGACGCCCTGCATCTATGCTCCTGTCCCCTGCTCACATGGGCCCAGCCCAGCCCCTGTGGGGACACTGTAAGGACGGTGGCACGAGTGGCAGAGCCCAGCAGGACCAGGACACTTCAGCAGATGGCAGGGGCACAGATGAGCAGACTGGGGTGCTGGAGCCCAGTGAAGGGACCCACGAAGTGTGCTGCTCTCACCGCCCCGGGGAGGTTAAGGCCCCACCTGCTCTGAGGGGTTCCTGACTAGCTTCCTCCTAAGCTTTCCTGGGACAAAGTCCAAACTTCCTTCCGGGTCTACAAGGCACAGCAGATCGGGCCCTGCCTGCGGCCCGGCCTTTGCTCCCAGCACCCGCCCCCACCACCTGCGCCCCAAGCCTCAGCGCCCTTTGCTCTTCCCACCCCTGGGGCTCGGCTTGCAGACTCATGGCTGAAGTGTCAGCCCTTGGGTTCTCTCCAGACTCCTGTCTGGTGCAGCCACCCCTGCTCTCCTAACATGCTGCTGGTCATTGTCACAGCCTGGCCTTGCCCAGGATCGCCTATGCTGTGCTGCCGTTGGGGTCAGAGTGTGGGCGCCTGCAGAAGGGGGTGCAGCAGGAGAAAGGGCCTTGAAGGGACCAAGAGGGGCGCCTCATTCCACCACTTCCTGCACCTTTTGGCTGCCCTCTGGCTTTTCGAGCCATCCTGCCAGCCCTCAGGTGCCCAGACGGATGCCTCCCAATGGGGAGGCCCAGCGGCCACGGTCTCCAGGGGACCTCACAGATGATGGGGCCTGATCACCTTAGGCCACGGATCCCAGCGCCCCCCAATCCCTGACTCAGGGATATAGCCCAGAACCCAGCACCCTGCGCTCAAGTCTGGGGTCCATCTCTGTAACCAGAGAAGTCTTCAAAGACCCCACGGGCCCTATGGGCCCCCGAGGGGTGCCGGCTATCTCCTGGGGAGGGGGGCCGGCGGCCATCTTGGGCAATACCTGGGGGAAGAGCCCTAGTGGGACTCTGAGAAGCCGGGGCTGGTCCGGGTGGCCAGGTCAGGATGCCTGGTGAGAATCGGCCTCCCCTGAGCTGTGTGGCTTTGGGTGGGCTCTGGCCTTGGCCTCTCTGAGCCTTGCCCCTCATCAGGCCAATGAGGAGATTAACGGCCTGATACAGATGGGTTGAGCAGACTAGAGTGGGTGTAGAGAAAAGACCAGCACTATGCCAGGCACAGGAGCCAGGGTGAGGGGCCTTGCCAGCGTCACCGTGAGCGGTGGCCCAGCCGCTCTGCCCCACCTGGTACCTCTCCCTGAGGGTTGGCACCTTGAAGGGCCCACTCACCTCTTTGGCAAGTTTTTCCGCCTGATCGTAGAAATTGGTTTCCATCAATCCGAAGGAATAGATGCCTTTCACATAGCTAAAAACAGAGAGCAAAAATCGTAAACGAAAAAGGAAAGTGCACTGGGCTCATTGAACCCCCAAAACAACCAGTACGGGCTAAACTGCGTCCCCCCCCAAAATGATGTGTTTGAACGTATGTTCTAATTTGGACTGAGGGTAACTGCAGATGGAATCAAGTTAAGAGGAGGTCATAGTAGAACCTACATCCGATGCATGGTGTCCTTGTAAGAGAAAGGAGAGGGACACTCGGACACAGGGACAGACAGCCACATGAGGACAGAGGCAGAGCCTGAAGTGAAGCAGCTGTGGGCCCAGGAAGCCAAGTACCGCCGGCCACTGTCCTGTCTCCACCGCAGACCCCTCCGCAATTCACAGCCCACCTCCTAAGACGTCAACGTGCCGTCACCACCGGGATGACCAGGGTCTTCTCCCTCCTGCCTGCGCGGTGAGGCCCATCAGGAGGAAAGGCCCAGGGAGCCCCCCAGGAAGCCGTGGTGACCGTGGGCGGTCAGGGGCCTCTCTGCTCAGCAGCACTGTGCCCCAGACTCCAGCTCCTGGAGACTGGAACCCCGTCCGTCCGACTCACTCAGACCAGCCAAGGACAAGCTTTAAGACACTTCGCTGACTGAATACACACTCCCATTCCTCATCTGTGAGCCCTGGCACCTGAGCACCCAGGGCCATCACATGTGAAAGAGGCGTTCTTTCCTGTGCTTTTGTGAGATTATGTGAAAACAAGATAGAGCGAGGGAGTTTCTATGTGAGACTCAGATGTCATCTTTACTACGGTGCATAGAGACAAACTCTCGCCTTTATTACTCATAGAACAAGGTTCTGGAGCACTGGCTTCCAGATTTTGCTTTGAAATATTTATTGAGCTCTTACTGGGGTCCCTGAACCCTCAACATTTAAACATGTATTCAATGCGTATGATATGCCAAGTACTGTTAGGCTCTTGTGATGGTTATTTTTGATGGCTGGCCCATGGTACCGTTATTTGGTAAGACACTGTCAGAATGTTTCTATGAAGATAGTTTTTAGATGCGATTAACATTTAAAACAGTAGACTTGGAGTAAAGCAGATTATTCTCCATAAAGTGGGTGGGCCTCACCCAATCAGTTGAACGCTTAAGAGAAAAGACTGACCTCCCCAGAAGAGGAAGGAAATCCGTCTACAGATGTGACACAGAAACTCTCCCTGACTTTTCAGACTGTACCTGTCCTGTGGATTTTGGACCTGCCAGTCCCCACAGTAGCCAGAGCCAACTCTTTAAAATTAATCTCTCGGCTATATATACATATATGAATATAGATATATAGACATTTACATATATATGCTATATATATATATATATATATATATATACACACACACACATACACACACACACACACACATATAACATAAATACAGGTATACACATCCTATTGGTTCTTTCTCTGGAGAACCCCCACTAATACAGCTCTCCAATCTATTAATCTGTTTGACCTTCACAACAATCCTATGTTGAGATGCAATGAAGGTGACCATGTCCAGTGGCCACTAGGGCTGTTCCAGGGCCCCTCCCCCAAGCACACAGTACAAATGCACTTCCTGGCCTCCTGTGGCTGGGTGGTCAGCTCTCGCCAATGACTTGGGGATGACAGGGTATCCCTTTCACTCGGAATCCCTCAGGGGTGACTAGTGAAGCCAGAGAGTGGTTGCTTCATCAGCTGGGATTCCAGAAGGAGACAATGGCATGGGCACAGAGCCTCAGCCGTCCTGTGATGGACATGTGGTATGTATGTGAAATAAGCCTTTGTTGTAATATGCCTTGGAGAATCAGCTCTATCGTATGCTTGTTACTCCCACGTGCTGACTGATACACAATGGTCCTACCTCATCCCAGGATGGGATGGAGATCAAATAACAAAATGAAGCCTTTCTACTTTAAACAGCTAGGAGAATAGCAACAGGAGTCTCACTCTTCTCAGGGCAAGGCCAGGAGTGTTGCCATGTTTTTAGGGCAGAGGAGAGAGACTAAGAATAGAAATGATGTGATTTCCAACTGGCACATACCTGCTAAGGGGGATGGCAGGTGTCCAGAAAGGATAAATTCGAGCCACAGAATCTCGCATCTGTTCCTGGTAGCCCAGGTAAAAATAGGCATCGTGGGAAAATTTCAAGGCCAACATATCCGTCGGGTGGTCCCGGAGAATCTGTTCCCATAGTTCACAGGCTTTGGGAAAGTTCCTGGAAGCCCAAAGAAGTTCCTCAGCAATACTGAACACATACGTCACACATACAGGGAGGAAAAAAGGCATTGTTTCTTGCCAGCATCACATTCTGCCCTGAATTGGTTAATACACACACACACACAAACACACACACACACACACACACACACACACACACACACACACACACCCCGCCCCCCAGGTCCTCGAATAATGTCATTTCAGTCAACATCTTTTCGTTATAAAGTTGATGAGATGCTGCAGGATGTTACCTCTTATTTATATCAATAGCCTGTAGTAAAATTGGTTTTGTTGCATGTAGTTTTGCTTAAAGTCACAGAATCTATCACTGACATTGAGGACTTAACTATACGCATAAAAGTGTCTGTTAGTTCATGACTCAAAAAGCCAAAAAACTGGTTTAACACATTGCTGGGAAGACAATTCCACTGAAGACCATGAACGAGCTGCAGGAAGTCCCCAGTCCCCACACCACAGCTCAGGTCGCCTAGCTCTGCAGGGCCTCGCCCCAGCCTGAGCAGATACAGAAGCTGTTCCAGAGACAGCCGCCCGGATCAGAATGCCCAGGGCGCGGCAGTGGCGGGAACAGCAGAGCTGGGGACAAGCGGGAGGGCTATGAGCAGATGCTCACGGCATGGCAGGACAAGGAGCGTACGGGGGAGGGTTTTCTCTCCCATCTTTTATACATTTCGGTAATGTGGTCCTATTTTTTATAACAAAAATAATAACCAATATATTTAATGAAAGAAAATAAGTGGCTTTGAATGCTGTATTGAAGATCCTAGCCAACTATGTCCTCATTTGGTCGTCAGCTGAGGACACGGCAATAGGCCAGGATATGATTTGCAATCACATGGGCTCGGGAGGCAGGACACCCCAAGGACCCCTTTCCAGGAGCGCTGGGCAACCTGTGGCACCACGAGCACAGCCGCGTGGCACCAGCCCCCTGGCCCAGGGAGACCCCTCACCCCTTGGCAAAGGTCTCTACAGCAGACACGTGCAGCCTCTCCCGCTGTGTCAGTGGCTGGGTTTTGGAAATCTCCACCATGTTCTTCACAGCCAGATCCAGCTCTTTGTCCAGCCTCACGGAGCTTCCAGTGCCAATCAGCACGAGGCCATTAGAAATGGCGTGGCCCATCGCTGGTGAGAGGTGGGAGAACAGCGAGTGAGTCAGACGGCCCAGCCCAGCCCAGCCCCGAGTGTGAAATAGACACGCCACGTCCCAGGAGGGACAAGCCAGGCAGCAGGTAGGCTGTGCGCCATGCCCCCACCAACAGTCCAGAACTCCGCCTGGGCGCTCACCATGCACGTGGACGAGGGGCAACCCTAAAAGCATCCTGCAACGTCACAAACATTTTTCTAACGAGGGCATCCTAGTGGAGCCAATGTCTGGAGCACCTAATCACTGGCTAAACTGGTGAGGGACTGCCTGTGGGCTCCCACGGCGTCCCCCTTGCTTCACTCATCAGCTGGTTTATCACTGCAACCGGGCCTCCAGGGGACACGCAGTAGATGCTGTCGGCGGCTGGTCCCAGAAGCACGGAAGCCACGATTCCATCTTGGCTGCTCTCACGCACTGAGAGCGTGGGGGTGGGGGTGGGCCCTGTGGCCCTTGTAGCAGGCTTGCTGGCAGGTATACAGGTCCCCAGGTCCTACCTGGGCTTCTAGGCCCCACCTTGACAGAGGCAGGATGTCCATTGGCATTTGGAATTCAGCTGTTGGCCCAGGCTGGGGACCTGGGAACTAAGCAAAGAGCTGGGACTCTCTATGTGGCCCCTGCTTCTGACTGGGGCCCGAGTCTGCTCAGAGACCCTGGCTCCCCCCACAGGCTGGGTTCAGCTTCCTTCTTTCCCCCCCGTTTTGTGCCCTGCCCTCAGAGGGACCTGGCCACAGTGGAGTGGGAAGGGGGAGGTCCCTGATGCCCTCCCTCCCCTCCTTAGCCCTTCTCCCAGGCCAGGGACCTCACCCCACACTGGGGCCATGCTCCTGGGGTTCTGGAATGCACTGGGCTGAACTCCCCATGTCTGCTGTGCACGTGAGTCACTGCGGGGGTCCTCTGAGCCCCAGCGTGCTGGGTGAGGCTTCCCTAGCCCCCTGAAAGGCTGCAAGAGCCTCCTCTTGTATTCCAGGGGCGGGTCTGGCTCTGGATTCAGACAGCCTTGTCTGAACCCAGCAACCCAACGTCAGCTGGTGGCTTTGGATACCTTTCTGACTGTCTCTGAGCCTTGCTGTCCTCATCTGAGAAGTGGGATCAGTGTCTGCCTTGCGGAATTGATGTACAATTAGGGAAAAAATTGGAACGATGCCTTCTCTAGAACCTGGCATCTCCATGGGAGCAGCTGTTATTCCAAGCACAACACTGGCCATCGTCTTCCCTTCTTCCCTCCATGGAAATGCCAGACTGGTCACTGCCACCTGGCCTGTCCTCCCCAACCCAGCTGAGTCCCTCAGTCTGGGAACCAGAGTAGGGCTGACGGGTGACAAGGGGCCCCTCAACCAGGACAGCGTCACTCACCGAAGGTCGGGTCTGCTGCTTTCAGCTTGGACAGGCAGCCCTCAATGCCCCCGAGACTCTTGTCATTGGTCCATTTCACATACTGCAATACAAAAGGTAAGACCAAGCTGGCCCAGGGAGGCTTTCCCGCGTTACTGAAGGCATGTATCTAAATCAGGATTTGTTTTTCTTTCTAGAATATTGAGTATTTTCTGGACTCTAACTCAAAGAAACCATAACTGGGTTGATCTCAGATGAAAAGACTGAATTCAGGCAACTCAAAGCATATTTTCTAGGGCTGGTGAGGCTGCCATTTCCAAAAAAGAAACATCTAAAGGATGGTTCTGCCCGACAGGTGACCTGCCCGCAACGTCAGCTTCTTCAGCCCTACGAAGAGCCTTGACGTTGGGTACTTCTTCATTCCTTTGGAAAAGGACAGCAGTAAACATTCATTATCGAAAGTCAGATAGAGCCTTGAAAGCTGTTAAGATAAAAACTTACCCTCAAAGTCATCTCATTGCCTTTTTGACAATTTGGTGCATTTGTTTCTAGTCCTTTTTTTAAAAAAAAAAAACACCAAATGCCTAGTTTTAAAAATCCTAAGACCATAATAATGCATTGGATTTGAGAACGTGTCCTGTCAGATGTGCAGCCTACATCTACACAGAATTAGCACGTATATTTTAACAAGACCCTGGGGAACTGGTGCAGAGACTCAAAGAACCCATGCTCTAACACAGGCTGGCACAGAGATGCCGATACGCAAGACAGATTGTGCACAGGCAGCGGGTGGGTGGGCTGGTACCACACTGAGGAACGTGCGGTGTAACCAATTAGGTGGTCCCAGAGGGCAAAAGGTGTGGGAAGGGCACAAATAGAGCTCAAATGCACCCAGTGGAGCTCCTTGGCACGTTAACCGCACTTCAGCAGTTGTGTCTTGTATGGCCCTCATGTTTCTAGAAGCTTCCTTGGTTTTTATGCTGCATGGATGAACTCAGTAGGCAGCGGTCTGTCTCACAGCTCCTGATAAAGACCAGCTCTAGTTTCCTACCCGTGCATGTAGACCCAAGCACATTCTACTCCTCCTCTAGCTCACTGCTGCACAAGTCAGCTCTCTGGGCCTCAGTTTCCCCATCTGTCACACAAAGTAGTTGGACCTTACTTCTGAGACCCTCTAGTTCTAAAACTGTCGGCTCCTTCATTGGTGTTAGAAATGACTGGCAATACAGTGGAAGGTCCTGGAACAGCCATAGCTGAGAGCAGCAGATTCACAGATTAGCCCCAGGACAGGGCCTCACACCCTGAAAGGAGTAGCCCCACATACAACCCTCGGCTACCCCCTCCCCCCCTGCTGTGCAGAGCTCAGCACCCTCACAGACCATCCCCAACAAAGAGCATGCTGCTGTCCTCCCGCCTCTAGGGGGACCTCAGCCATGCCTGGCACTGGCAGAGATGTTTCTATGCACCCAGCCCTGGGGTACAGAGGACACAGATTCTACGTGCCCAGCCCTGAGGTACAGAGGGCACAGATTCTACGTGCCCAGCCCTGGGGTACAGAGGACACAGATTCTACGTGCCCAGCCCTGGGGTACAGAGGACACAGATTCTACGTGCCCAGCCCTGGGCTACAGAGGACACAGATTCTACGTGCCCAGCCCTGGGCTACAGAGGACACAGATTCCATCGCAGGAGACTGCTAAAGTCACCATGCAATTTAAAAAGTATCCGCCACCTTCTGAGCCACTGGCTGTGGGGTTTTGTTTGGCCAGAGCCATTGGCCTCCCGCCAGGATGCTTCAAAGAATTATAAAGAATGGGGCGGCCAGATGGCTCAGCTCGTTAGAGCACCAGCTCTCAACAAGGTTGCCGGTTCAATCCCCGCATGGGATGGTGGGCTGCACCCCCTGCAACTAAAGATCGAAAATGGCAACTGGACTTGGAGCTGAGCTGCTCCCTCTACAACTAGACTGAAGGACAATGACTTGGAGCTGACGGGCCCTGGAAAAACACACTGTTCCCCATATTGCCTGCCCCCAAAAAAGAATTGTTCCCATGAAGCCTCACTCTACCTAAGTTTCCCAGGAGACTGGTAGGAACGGGTCGATGGCCTTCATTATTTATGAAATCAGAAGTGCTGATAAAGATGGAAAGCTCTGAACACTTCGAGTCCTGCACTGCTCACAGCCAGCGTTCCCCAGCTTGACTCCCCATAAGAGCAGAGCAGATGAAACGTCAGTCGGGATGTCCATTTAAGCAATCGGTTAGGTGGGAGGACGGCATCCCTGTACACTTGTGTAAGTACCCTTCACTTCGTGGCATGAATAGATGTAGCTGTGAGATGCACCCAAAATTTAAAAATGAAAAACTAATTAAGAGCATTCACCAACTTAAGAAACCTCACCGCGGACCTTTACAGAAGGGGCCCCGGCTTCCCTGTGCAGGCATACCTGGGTCAGGGTGGCATCAAACAGCTTGCAGGCCTCGTTGCTTGGGGTTGAGAGCGGGAGTCCAGCATCCTTCCATGCCTACACACAGTGAGGAGGGCATATCAGGGCCTTACGCCACGTTGCCCTCCAAACATAAACACACATGAACCCCAACCCCCAAGCACAGATCTCTGAATGCTGAGTATCAGCCTTGTGGGGCGGCCCTGAACTCCCAGATTTCATAGATGGTGCTGAGCAAGAGAGAGCTGAGCGCAGGGGGACAGGTCCCCAAGCAGATCTCAGTGGCCTCTAGCTCCTCCCTCAGAGCCTTTGTGAATGGGGCTTGTGGATGCATCCGGGGTGACTGTGAAGTGTCCCCCGGGAGCAGACACTCAGTAAGTGGGAGTCCCTGATCAGCTGAGGGGAAGTCTGCGAGGGCAGACCAGGGATCTAGTGCTGGAGTGCCAGGCTGGGGAGAGTGGTCTTTCCAACTGGTTGGCAAGGTGTACACTGTCAACCCCTGAAACAACTCCTTTCATCTCTCCACTTTATAGGGCTATTCGGACCTTCAGGTCAGTGGAAACATCTCGAGACTGTCAGAACTGTTCACTATAACTGCTGCCTCCGTGTCCTGCGTGGGGTGCGCCGATTGACCGGCGACTCACCAGGGCAGGGCAATGTCCTCCACTCCCTGCCAGCTCAGCGGCCGCCCCTCGGGTTGAGTATCGCGTGGCTGTGGGCAAGTCCCCTGCCCCTCTGAACTCCACCTTCCTCATCTGCAAAATAGGCCAGGCTCCCGGCCCTGGCGGGGACCCTCACTAACGCCCAGCGTCCCTGCTGTGCCATGCCGGGGTTCATGCCTTTTTGGAGGTCCCGGGGTCTCTGGGCACGGGGCGCTGGGCACAGGGCCTCCGCATACCTGGCAGTCGCGCAGCGGGACGGGAGCAGCCATAGTACGCGCCGGCTGTCGGGGTCCGCGGTCACCGCGCCGCCGCGGCCTTCCGGTTGGGGGCGGGGCGGGGCGGGGCGGGGCGCGCCCTCCGGCTCGCTCATTGGTCGGCTTCGGACCCACCCGCCCGAGAGGCCAGGTCACCTCGGCGGTGCCGGAGAACACCGGGCCCGGAGACGACGCCGCGCTGTGGCCAGTCCGCCCGAGGGGGTCCGCGGGCTCCGCCTCCGGGGCTCCGGCAACCCGGCCTCCTGGAGCGGGGCACGCGTTGGTGTGCGCCTCGGAGTACGCGCCTGCCTACGCCATCGCCCGGGGCGGGACGGCCTGACGCCCGGCGGGGGGATGCGTTCAGCGTCCTCCAGCCCGGTTTTGCTCCCCAACTCCTCCCGTTCCCCACACACACCAGGAGCCTCCTCCCTACGGGGAACCCTTTTGGGGAGGAGCCTGCAGTGCCCCTTGGGAGGCAGGGGAGTCCTAGGACAGCGGTCGTTTTCAAACTCTTTGTAGTCCCACCTGGAACCCGCGCGCCCGCACACACACATTCATAGAGGTCATTTTTGCCCAAATTCCATGCGATTGGCTCTGCTGTGTTATCCAACCGGTGTCCGCGTCCCATCCCCTTTGCCTCTCAAGGACTTGCGGCGGTGGTATCACCGCAGTATCAGCTTCTCCACCTGAGCTCTGCCAGCAGCTACAAACCTCTAGCCTCCACTGCTCTCTCCCAATTTAATCTAACCTCTTCCCACCTTCCCCCAGGATGCAGGAGCCAAGTAGTAGTTCAAGTGCAGGGTCAGATCCTGTCCTTATTTAAAATGGTGACATTTTGTTCACCATGAATTTTTTGCATGAATTTTGATTTTCAAAAATATTGCATTAAAATATTACTTGTCTTATGTAAGAGATGAAACTATAAAACTCTTAGGAAAAAACCTAGGGGTAAATCTTTGTGATGTTGGATTGCGCAATGGTTATTTTTTTAGCAATGACACCAAAAGGACAAGCAACAAAAGAAAAAGAAAAACTGGATTTCATAAAAATTAACAATTTTTCTGCATCAAAGGACATTATCAAGAAAGCGAAAAGACAAACTGGATCGGGAGAAATATTTGCAAATCATATATTGGATAAGAGTCTAGGATTCAGAATACATAAAGACTTCATACAACTCAACAGCAAATGACAAACAGCCCAGTTCAAACTTGAGCAATAGATGTGATTAGACATTCTTTAACTAAAATATACAAATGGCCAATAGACAGTTAAAAAGATGCTTGACATCATTAGTCATCAAGGAAATGCAAATCAAAACCACAAGGAAATGCCATTTTATACCCAGGATAAAAAAATAAAACCCTGTTAAATTTGCCTACAAAAGACCATTTTAAATATGAAGACATAAGTAAGTTGAAAGTAAACTAATGAAAAAAAAAGATATGACATATAGACAGTAAGGATAAGAAGGCTAGTGTGGCTATTTTATTTAATTTTCCCCCTAGTTTTATTGAGACATAATTGACATATAATGTGGCTACTTTACTGTCAGGTAAAATAGACTTCAAAACAAAGATTATTATCAGAGATAAACAGACATTTCATAACGATAAAAGGAGCAACTCATCAGGAAGGCATAACCACAAATGTGTATGCACCTAACAAATAGAGCCCCAAAATACACAAAGCCAAAACTGACAGAATTATAAAATGAAAGATAATTCTACAGTCATTGTAGGAGAAATTAATACCCTCTCTCAGCAATAAGAAAGGATAACTAGACAAAATTTCAGAAAAGATATAGAAGCTCTAAGAAAAACTACAGCCAGCTTGATCTAATTGACATTTATGGAACATTATCCCCAAACAGTGGAATACACATTTTTAAGTGCACGTGGAACATACAGCCAGACAGACCAGACCATGGGCTTTCAAACAAGTCTCCATGAATTTAAAGGGATAGAAATCACACAGAATAAATATATCCTCTAACCACTACAGAATTAAATTAGAAATCAGTAACCATAAGATTTTCATGGAAACTCCAAATGTCTGGAAATTAAAGAACACACTTTTAAATTCACAAGTCAAAACCCAAATAGGGGAAATTAAAAATACTTGTAATTGAATGATAAAAATACAACAAAGATGCTGGATGCAGTTAAGTGGTGTTTGGCGGGAAAGTTACATTACTGTTTCCCTGAAAATAAGACCTAGCCGGACAATCAGCTCTAATGAGTCTTTAGGAGCAAAATTAATATAAGACCCAGTCTTACATTATATTATATAAGACCTGGTCTTATATTATAGTAAAATAAGACTGGGTCTCGTATTAATTTTTGCTCCAAAAGATGCATTAGAACTGATTGTCCAGCTAGGTCTTATTTTTTTGGAAACACAGTAGATGCTTCTTTACAAAAGAAGAAAAATTTAAAATCCATGACTCAGGGTTTCACCTTAAGAAAGTAGAAAAAGAAAAGGAAAGTAAGAAACCCAAAGTCAGACCTCCCTGAGCACTCAGGGAGCTTCCAGTCCCTCTTGATTTCCACCATTTCCTATTTTTCCAGGGGAGTGGGATTCCTTCTAAGGGGCCTTCCCAGTGGGTCAGGAAACTGGGCCGAATTAATCCCACAAGCAGGCCCTGATGTGAAGTCTACACAGCCGTAGGAAGTGGTCCAGGCGCCCGCAGCCTGGGCCCCACTCACTGCTCGGGGAACCTCAGCAACCACGCCACCCCGTGACCCTGCTGCCCCGTGACCCCCGTGGCCCGCGCCCCCTCGGCCGTTGGCCCACCCCTGCGGACTCCGCGGCGCCTCCCAGCTTTCCCCAGGCAGGCTCCATGGGGCCAGGGCCCGCGCTCCTTCTGCTGGGCCTGGGCCTGGGCCTCGACTGGGGCTGCAGCCGCTTCCCTCCGCCCCTGGCTCCTCGCGAGGCCCCGGCCACCGTCCCGGTCCCGGGGGCGCCCGCCGCGACCCACGGAGCCCCGTCCAAGGCCCGAGTCTGCGTCTCGGCGCCGGGCTTGGCGGCCACACCGCGCTCGGTGAGGGGCGCCCCGGGTCTCGGGCTGCTCCGCGGCCGCGTCCTCCTCAGCCTGTGGCCCCGCGTGGTCCCGGGAGGCGGAGTGGTACTGAGCGGTGGCCGTGGCCTCTGCTCCTCCCGCGGGCCACGCCAGCACTGCCTCCACGTGCGCGTACTGCTCGGCGCCCAACTCTCCCGCCGTGTCCGCCGCGCGGAGCCCACCCTCGTGGACCTGCACCTCTCGGCGCCGCGAGGCCAGCTCTCCCTACGGTGGTTCACCCCCCTGCAGCGCTCGCTTGGGCCTCTGGAATGGACCTTTCACCTCGGGCTGGTCAGGCCCCGGGAAGCCTCCTCTGCTGTCCACGTGTCGCCCCGCTCCATTGTGCCCAGCGGCCCTCAACCCCACTGGGGCTACGTGGCCCAAACCAAGTGTCCTACAGATGGCCCCACGCCTGTTGTTTTAGAAGCTGTCAACTCGGACAGTTCCCAAGCCATGGCGTCTTCAGTGTCCTGTCAGTTATCAACACAGGATGTTTGTGTTATCACAAAGGTAAAGATCAACAGGGACAAAGACGGGTCTCCCGTGGTGTTGACCAGGAAGATGGAAGCTTCCCTCAATGCCACCGTCGAGTATGACTGCCCATTCCCCAAGACTACTATTCACCGTTGGAATGTCTTTTCTGCGCCTTCAGTATCTGATGTGCCAGACTGGACTAAACCTTTGAGTGTTGCACAACTCCACTTCCCGAGTGATCCAGCCGTTGTGCACATCCCCAAGGAGTCTTTATCTTGGGGGGTGTATGTGTTCAGACTCTTAGTGATCGTGGTCACAGCGACTCCAAAACCGAATGTGGTGAAAGCCTCCGATCACATCTATGTCACTATTGTTAGAAGTCTCCTGAAGGCGGTTATTCTTGGGGATCCCAACATAATAATTAATTTCACAGATGGGCTGGTTCTGAATGGATCGATGTCCTCTGATCCAGATGCAGACAACCCTTTAGAGGGACTCCATTTTTTTTGGTACTGTACCACAAATCCAAGAAACTATGAGGGAGATAAAATAACAGTGATGAGCAAGGATGTTTGTCTTCCAGCACAGGCTGATCTCAAGTGGACATGGGCCTCTGGCCCTGTGCTAACACTTTTGCCAGAAACACTTAAAGGCGACCATGTGTATTTTTTCAGAATGGTGATACAAAAGAGTGGCAGAACCGCATTTTCTGATAAAAGGGTACAAGTGCTCCAAGGACCAACACCTAGAGCACATATTTCGTGTATTGAAAATTGTGATACAATTTTGGTTATATCCGATAGATTTTCTTTGTTTCTTAATTGCACAAATTGTGCCATAAGCCATGATGTCTATAAGTGGTCGATTCTGTCACCTTCAGGGAAGGAGATGGGATTTGATTGGATGGGGCAAACTGCAACAGGAAGGAATAGCGATTACTTATCTATAAAAGCGTTTGCTTTTAGGCAATTTTTTGAAGCTAAGTTTTGGATTTCTGTAGATCTAGCAACTTGGAGTGGAGTGAACTTGGTCCTCAGGCATCCCTTTATTGTTAACCATGTCCCTGAAATCGGAGAATGCAAAATTAATCCAGCTAATGGAATTGCATTTTTTACTAAGTTTGTTATCCAGTGCAGTAATTTTAAGGATCTGAACACCCCTCTTACATATAGAATGATAGTTTCTAATTTGCATGGTTTTGGTGAAATCAGTTCTTTAAAAGAGAACACATTGGGGTCCACCCTGTATATGGGCAACGGGCCCATATCACCCCCTTCCTTTCTCCCTGTTGGTGTGCTGGTCAATCATTACGCTGTGAAGATCTATGTCCAGGTATATGACTCTCTAGGAGCTTTTTCTCAGGTGACTTTGTATACCACTGTACAAGCTCCTACTGACAAAAACTCATCAAAGACTGTGCTGCATCAATTACTCAATTT
Organism: Rhinolophus ferrumequinum; assembly: GCF_004115265.2. Taxonomy (NCBI): domain Eukaryota; kingdom Metazoa; phylum Chordata; class Mammalia; order Chiroptera; family Rhinolophidae; genus Rhinolophus; species Rhinolophus ferrumequinum. The sequence continues at coordinate 3,033,114 of NC_046293.1, forward strand.
CACCATAGGACCGAACTCAGAGATATCCACTTTGCTTCAAAAGCAGGATTTTTTACCTGCGGGCTACTTAATGTACATAGTAGCCTCCGTTTTGAATAGCATAAAACCCGAATCAACTCTGCAAGAGGACAAATCCATGCTGCGTGAACACCTCGTCAATCAGTCTTTCATTCTCCCTGTAAGCAATTTGGTGGAAATTAGCCAGGTAGTCATGGCTATTGCTGAATTAACCCAGGAAGTCTCGGAATTCACTCGAGTTGCTCAGAATCTTTCCACCGTGAGGATTTGGCAAGCAAATCAAGCCCTACAACAGCATCGGCAAAAAGATAAACACTTGCACTCTGAACAAATAGAAACCGTGAGCACTGGAATATTAACAAGTTTATCCAATATCTTTAAAATGATTGCTCGTCACGAAGTTGTTGATGGTCCTTTCTATGTATTAGAATCTCTAGCAGACCCTATATTGACTGGTAAAGTGCCAGGGAATGAAACCACTGTAATGAGGTCCTCGAGCTTTAACATGTATATCAAGAAAACGGAAAAGTGGGTTGTTAATAGCATCTTAGGCAATGAGGAACACTGTCTAAATTGTTTTCATCCAGTACTAAATGTGAGCAGTGTCCCTGCTTTGTCTGAAAATGCTCCAATTTCTATGATGTTTTGTGAGTTTGCAGATGACCCCTTTCCTTGGTTAAATTATCAGGAAAATATTTCAGCAGATGTGGTTGCATTCAGAATGAAAGGAACCACAGCTAACGGAGATGTGATAGAGATCACACCTGATGTAGCGGAAGTGTACCTCCGCAGAAAAAACTTGAGCTTTGCAGCTTTTAATCTCACAGTGGGACCCGACAATGAACCTAATAATGTCGCTGAGTCCTTGAGAAAGACAACAGGGGGGTTTCGCTTTGAAGTGGACAGCGGAGCAGGGAAGGAGGTGTTGGTTCACATTGTGACGGAAGTGACTGTGCTGTTCACGGCCTTGGTGTACGCTGGCAGTCAGATCAGCCCCAGTGCGTTGGTCGCCACCTTCCTCGTGCCCCATGACATCCCTCCAATTGCCAACCAGAGTGGCCTGTTTGACGCAGCCTGTACAGTTAAGGTGGCCCGCGTGCTGTGCCTTCCGCTGTCCCTACTGCAAGTCATAGCTCAGCGAAGCCACTCATCTGAGTACGCCGTAACCGTGGTTCTGCAGGCTCCTCGTTTTGTCATGAAGCTCAGTGACAAGCTAGTGAGAATTTCTGTTTTCAGCGTTCAATGCTTGGAAATGTATGGGATCCAGAGTGACTGGAGAGAAGATACCTGTGTCCTCGGAGACAAGACTACCTGGGACAGAGTGCACTGTATCTGTAAGCACGCAGGGAGGGTCAGGCGGCAGCTGAATACAATGGGATTAGCAAACATTCGCCTGCACGCCCGCTATTTGACAGCCAAGGTGATTGTGGCCCCTAATCCTGTAGATCTGCGGTTAGAGGTCATCAGGAACGTTACCCAAAACCCTGTGACTGTCTTCACCGTCCTCTTCCTCATGCTCATGTACATAGTCCTAGCTTTCTGGGCCTTGCACAGGGATGAAACCGACCAGTACTTTCGGGAACGTGTCATAGTTCTACCTGACAACGATCCTTATGATAACATATGTTACCTAGTCACTATTTTTACAGGAAGCCGTTGTGGGGCTGGGACCAGGGCCAGTGTCTTTGTCCAACTTAGAGGGACAGAAAGCACTAGCGATGTACACTGTTTAAGCTACCCAGACTTTATAACTCTCTACCGAGGAAGCATCCACACTTTCCTCCTAACAACAAAAAGTGACTTGGGGGACATTCATTCCATTCGTGTGTGGCACAACAACGAGGGCAGAGCCCCCAGTTGGTATCTAAGTAGAATCAAAGTGGAAAATCTGTTTAGCAGACACATCTGGCTGTTCATGTGTCGGAAGTGGCTTTCTATTGACACCTCTTTGGACAGGACGTTTCATGTGACTGACCCAGACGAGCCTCTCAAGAGAGAGGACTTCTTCCTTATACATATGACTGATGAGCTGGGGACAAAGCACATGTGGTTCTCTGTGTTTGCTGGCGTCGTTGCCAAACCATTCAATAGGCTCCAGAGACTGTCTTGTTGTTTAGCAATGTTGCTGTCCTCCCTCATGTGTAATATTATGTTCTTTAATCTAAGTACACAAAAAGAAACTGCATCAGAAGGGAGCCGATATGTCAGATCGATGACAATAGGATTGCAAAGTGTCTTAATCACAATTCCTGTGCAAGTAATCATCACTCTGCTGTTCACCTATTCCCAGAGGAAACCTCTGGTGACTCTAGATGAGGTGTCCCCTCAGACGCAGCCCTGGATATTGGCGGCAAGTGGACACTGGGAGGAGCGCTTGGAGAAGTGGCATACTCACGAGACTGAGGAAGCCCCCTCAGGAGAGGCTGAAGAGCTTCCTTCTAGGAAAAGTCCTGGACTCCGTAAGTCTCCTGTTAAGGCAAAGTTGAAGAAAGGGCGCCAGGATAAGAAAGCAAAAAGCAAGGTCTCACGCACCCCCAGAACAAATATTAACACAAATGCCAACAAGGAAAATGTGACAGACAACCAAGGTGTTTATTCTGCAGAGCCCCCTTCTGAGCCCCTCCCCAAACCCAGGATTGTTCTGCCTTGGTGTTGTGTTTACATAGCCTGGTTCTTGGTTTTTGCCACTTGTGGCATATCCTCATTCTTTATTGTATTTTATGGACTAACTTATGGCTATGAAACATCAATAGAATGGCTCTTTGCATCGTTTTGTTCATTCTGTCAGTCCGTTTTTCTGGTGCAGCCATCTAAAATTATGTTTGTGTCAAGCATCAGGGCAAGTAAGCTCAAGTACTGTAAAAACCTTTCATGGGGGAGCAGCCATCGTTTTACCGAGGTCATGCTGCAGAACATACAGCTGCATCCAGAGGAGATGCTCAAGCGACATAAGTACATCACCTACATCCGAGGCACCAGGATGTACCAGCCGCTCACAGAAGACGAAATCAGAATATTCAAAAGAAAGAAGAGGATCAAGAGAAGAGCCGTCCTGTTCCTGAGTTATATTCTAACTCACTTGATCTTTCTAGCCCTTCTGGTGAGACTTGTCACTCTGCTACGCCACACAGACAGCTTCTACTATAATCAGTTCATTCGCGATCAGTTCTCTGTGGATCTTGCTACGGTGACCAAGCTGGAGGACATCTATGGGTGGCTCAATGGCGTGCTGTTGCCTTTGCTCCACAACACGCTGAATCCAACGTTTCTTCCCGACAGCTCGTCTAAAATCCTCGGCCTTCCACTGATGAGGCAAGTAAGGGCAAAGCCTGGTGAAAAACCATGTCCGCCTGCCAAAAGCTTTGCGCCAAACAGCATCAAAGGAGAAATTCACTGTCATCCCAAATATGACACCGACCGAGAAGACACAAAAAGCTACACTAGCTTTTGGAATAAAGTTAATAAGCGGATGACCGACAAGAATACCAAAGGGTTTACTTATAAGCCTCCAGAAAAGAGATGGGTATATTATTCCTATGGACTTCTACACACCTATGGGTCAGGTGGGTATGCTTTCCATTTTTTTCCAGATCAGCAGCAATTTAATTCCACACTGAGGCTCAAAGAACTCCAAAGCAGCAACTGGCTGGATGAGAAGACATGGGCTGTGATTCTGGACCTAACAACTTTTAATCCAGATGTAAATCTGTTCTGCAGCATTTCGGTCATGTTTGAGGTTTCGCAGTTAGGAGTCGTGAACATGAGCATATCTGTGCACTCCTTCTCACTTGCTGATTTCAACAGGAACACGTCAGCAGAGATCTACCTGTACGTGGCCATCCTCATGTTTTTTTTAGCCTACATCGTTGAGGAGGGCTACATCATCATGCAAGAAAGGGCCTCCTACGTGAGAAGCGTGTACAATTTGCTCAACTTCGCTCTAAAATGCACGTTTGCTGTGTTAATTGTGCTCTTTGTCAGGAAACACTTCTTGGCCACCGGCATAATTCGGTTTTACTCGTCCAACTCTGTGGATTTCATTCCCTTTCACGCAGTTTCTCGAGTGGATCACAGCATGAGGATCATTTTGGGTTTCCTGCTCTTTCTGACAGTTTTGAAGACCCTCCAGTGTTCCAGATTCCTTTATAATGTGCGCCTGGCTCAGAGGGCCATCCAGACCGCCCTGCCTGGCATCTGCCACATGGCACTCGTTGTGTCCGTGTATTTCTTCGTGTACATGGCTTTTGGCTACCTGGTATTCGGTCAGCACGAGTGGAACTACAGTAACTTGAGCCATGCCACTCAGACAATCTTCTCCTACTACATGTCAGCTTTTCAGAACAGTGCATATTTCCATAACAAGGTCATTGGGGTCCTGTTCCTTTCATCATTTATGCTGGTGATGATTTGCATATTGAGCAACTTGCTTCGGGCAGTGATTTTGTCAGCCTATGAGGACATGAAGCAGCCCGTGTATGAGGAACCTTCAGACGAAGCGGAAGCAGTGGCCTATCTGTACGGCAAGCTCAGAACTGTGTTTGGCTTTCTGTCCTTCCAGTCCAAGGCCAAAGATGAACCCAAGTTCTTTGTGGACATGCTGTACGGGCAGCCAGGGAAGAATAGCCACCGCTATCTGGGGCTGAAGACCAGAAGCATTAACGGGAGGAAAATGGTTTATCTCGTTGTGTGATCCATGACGGTTTCACGGGCCACAGACAAGGGTCTCCCTGAAATGCTCAGTTTGTGGAATTAAGAAATGTTTAGTGTCTCAGTCATGCTTTCTACCCACATCATTCATAAGGCACACCCCTACATTTGGAAATATCCCCACTCTTGGCCTCTACACTTGGGCACGTGAGAGTGTCGGAGTGTAGTACAGTACCTGGGGAGAGAGGAGGTGACAGCAGGTGAGTTCTGGGACGAGCTCCTTTAGAGGGAGTTAGATGTCTTTGAAGCCCTCGGCAGTTTAGAGGTTGGAGACCCAGGATTGGAGGAGGGAGCTGAAGAGCCCCCAGCACACCTCGCTGGACCTTCCTTTTGCAGATCAGAGCTTTCTCGACCCCCTTCTCCACTACCCCCACATTCCAGCTGCGTCAGTGCGGGAGGGCCTGTGGGGAGTTCCAGGACTTGCCATACATAGAGTTTGGGACTACAGGGGTGGGGTTGGGGTGGAAGTGTGAAGCTCCCCATCTATTCCCTAAGTCTCCTTCAAGTTAAGGATGTAAAATGTAGTAACATTTTCTGGCCATGAGACTAAATTGTTGTTAAAAAACAAAAAGGTATGTGTGCGTGTGGGTTCACACTGGAAGATAGTAAATGTTCTATATACTAGATATGGAAATACATACATCCAGGATTTGGGCTTTTGATTATTTTACAGTCTTGTGGATTGTTATTGAATAATAAAGAACATGTGGTTTATTGTTTAAGAGAAACATGGGCTGGCAGCTGTTGTATTTTTACTCAGAAGTGTCTTCATTTGTGAGGATGCTGTATCAGAATTAAATGTGAGTCGTGATTTCTGCATGAGGGGCACCTACAAGTGGGGCCATGTCCTGAAAGTCAGGGCTGGAAAAGCGGGACAACAGAGTCAGCCGCTGACCGCTTTGTACCAGGGGTTGGTTGCTCACCACTGTCCCTGTGACCCTGGCAGGCACACGTGCCAGCTTCCATCGGTTCCTCCTGGGGATGTCTGAGCACCGTCTTCTCTCCCCGGTGAGAACAAGAGGTTTAGTGACCCATGCAAGGCCACTCAGTTAGGGTCAGTTAGGGTCACAAGGTCAGATCTGGATTTTCCAAATGTCCTGCAGGGAGGTCACAAGCATGGCCCGCTCCACATTAGCCCACTGGTCTGACTGGAGCGCACATTTGCAGTCAGCACCTCTCTTTACAACCTGACTTCTGAACAGGTTGAGAAAGAGTAAACATGAGGTGGGGGCAGATGACTCCTCTTTGCTGACAGAGGCCAGCTGCCATCTGTCAGATGCACTTGCCCACTGAACCACAGAACGAGTTTAAGCCCCAGCTGCAGGCAGCGGGGCAAGCCTCCCCTTAGAGGCTTTGGAGACTGGTGGCAGGTGTGGCTGACTCATGGCTCAGTGGGTGGGTGTGCCCAGACTTCCTTCCCAAATGGACCAATCAGCTAAAGACTTGTCCCTCTCCTGGCACCCTGGGAGGCTCAGGGTCACCCTAGTTGGCCTCCCTTCCCAGGGGTGGGAAGAGGCCCCCGCCCCACGTCAACATAGCATCTCATGACGGGGAGCTGTGCGGCTGGAGAGTGAGTTACAGGGTCATAAACGCAGGGCCCAAGTGGGCAGGCCCTGCCCGAGTGGCCTCAGGGGTTCAGAAAGAAGGGGGCCGTACCAGCACGAAGGCGGCCTGAGTGAGGATCAGGACGGCAGCTGCAGGTCCTGCAGAGAAGACAAGACTCTCAACTTGTGGTTACAATGAGAAGTTTAGCAATCACAGGACTTCTCCCACAGACTGGGAAAGAAGAGAGCAGCAGGGGCCTTCTAATCGGGCACAGCAATGGCAAGGATTTATAGAGTTTCGAGAAATGCCAATGATGACATTATCGGGAAAACAAAGTAACAAGTGAGACAAATAAAAATTCAAGTTTCTTTGAAGGGTATTTTCACAGGATATGGCAATAATATCAGAGAGCCTTTTAGCACTCCTTTTCTTCTCATCGTATTTCCAGGACTATGGTAGGTATATTCCAGAACAAGTTGGCAGCAGTTATGAATACCTTCCCGTCTGTATTGCACAGGAAAACAAGACGAATGTTCTCAGTTTAGCCCCTTATTAACTCAGAGTAGATGAACAAGTTTTATATGCAAAGCGATGTCTCTGTAGCGATAGGAGAAATGTGTCCATTTACTCAAACTTTTAATTATGAAAACTTACATTTTTAAGGCCTGCTTCTATGTTATACTATTATTTACTTAAAAAGCAATACAACATTGAAGGCATTTTGTCCACTGGAAAACAAATACAGCAAGTCCTTGAATAATGTTGTTTTGTTCAATGTCATTTTGTTGTAACGTTGATGAGAAAAAAAAATGATTCCCGGCTGGGGCCACTGTCCGAGTGCACGTCCTCTCTATGTCTGCGTGGGTTTTTTTTCAGGGACTCTGATCCCAAAGATGAGCACGAGAAGTGAACTCTGTCTAAATTGTTCCAGCTGGAGTGTGGGTGTGTGATAGTGTCCTGCGATGGCCGTTCTGTCCAGGATGGGTGCCTGCCTGGGCTCTTGAGCTGCCCGGAGGCTCCAGCCACCAGCAACCCTGAACTAGAAGCAGCGGGTTGGAAAATAACGATCTTTGTTTTTATTCATCTTTCTTAAATGTATCTATAGCTCACATTTACTTCAGTGTTTCATATAAGCATTTTGGGTCTTTATTTAGAAGTTCGGTGATATTTTTGTGAACAGAAATATGCCATAGGAGCTTAACTCTTGTTTATATTCATTAGCCTATGGTCACATGGGTTCCTTATACATATTTTCCCTTAGTCGCAGTTTCCATTACTCCGTTAAGTGAGGACTTACTTGCAAGTTTCTAAATGCAGCCTCCCCCTCACCACTCCATGGAGGCCAACTTCCCTTGATCAGAAGAAACCTCCAGGGGCCTGTGTTCTGGAGGACGTTATCTGGGTGCTGGCCACAATGTGAAAATTCATCCTGCTGTACACTTAAGAAGATGTACTTTTCTGTATGTATGTTATACTTTGAAGAGTTTACGTTAAAAAAAAAAAGGCCTGCTTGTGGAATTTCATTAGCACTGAAAGCAAAATGCAAGCCTCTGGACCTTCATTTTACTGGCAGAAATCGAGAAGGGGATGAACAGGATGACACTTACCTGTGAGATGAAGTGCATAAGGAATTAATCTTCTACTGTGCCCCCCTTTTGTTGCTATTAGCAATACTTTGCTTTAAATTCTAATCTGCACTCAATTCCTATATCTGGAAATCCGATTTCCAGATTTCCTTTCTCAGTCTTCACTTAAATACACGACGTACAATACTCATTTAGTAATGTAATTTTTAAAAAGCTTATAAGCAATTCTCTTAAGACCATATTTATGCAACATTTTGTTAAGTATTGCTACAACATATAGGAAATTCTTTTCCGCAGCAAGTCCACCCCTAACATTGTGGGAGCCCAGTGCAGGATGAAAATATCTCTACGTGTAAATATTTAAAGGTTATAAAACAAGCTTACAAACTATTACATAAAATCTTCTATCCATCTACTTGACAAATACACTTTCATAAGGACAAAATAAAAAAAATTATATGTAAAGCTATGGTTTTCACGTAGCTGGAAATTGGCAAAAACATAACTGAATTATGGTGTACCTCTCGGTATTCTGTTAATGGGCCACTGATACTTGGATGGGTAAAAAGATATACGTAACCCATGAACTATTATGTCTGTATTCCATAAGATTTCTTTTTCTTGCCTTCATCTCAGAAGTCATCGAGTTGATAATAATGAAGACTATCACATAATTGTGTGGTATTGACAACAGAGCCTGAGTTATTATAGTTTGTAAATAGTTTTTAATTATTTCAGCTGGGGGAAACTTCACTCTGCAGAGGGAACGGCAACTGGAACTGTCAGTAAAAGTCTTAAAGCTTTAGATTTAGAATTGAACCAGGAATACTGATATCATGTTTAAATATTGTAAGCAGGGTACACATGACAAATTATCGTTACTGCACAAAATATTACAAAATATTTCCGTGTCATGATATAAACGTTATTTCACTATTATCACCATTTTTTACAACATATCTAGATCCATACAGTATTTCTTAAGTTTGTCTCTTTTCACATTTTTTAGTGCTAGGATATTAGGAAAAAACCCCTGAAAACTGCAGTAGGTTGCTCACTTTGTTCCAATCTCTCTTTAGTAGAGACTATGCTTTGATCCACAATGGCCAGAAAATAGTCTCTACAGAAATTAGTTTCAGGATTATTTGTACAAGAATCTTCTTCAGACTCCAGCAAATGCTTCTGTTTCCTAGTTCTAATTTCCCTACGTTGTATTTGAATGTCATTTTAGTTTTCAGTTTTTTTTTTAAGAGCAGTTTTAGGTTCATATCAAAATTAAGGGGAAGATAACCGATCTCCCATATCTCTCCTCCCCCCCCACCCCCACAAACTCCCCCACCATCAACATCCCCAGCAGAATGGGACATTTGTTACAACTAATGAACCTACAGTGACATGTCAACATCACCCAGAGTCCATAGTTTACACTAGGGTTCACTCTTGATCGCATACATTCTATGGCTTTGGATAAATGTATAATGACATCTATCCACCATTAGAGTATCACAGAGTATTCTCACTCCTCTATGCTTTGAATTGATCCAGAAAATGTCATTGCCCTAAGCACAGCTGCGGTCGTATTTTCTAGTAACGAAATAAAGTGCTTGCTAATTTCTGGGCCCAGGGCAGGGGCCCCTCTTGCTCAGGTCAGATCCAAGAGTAGTTTGTTCCTAGCATTACTAAAATACCTTGTATAGTCCTTATTTCTCAATTCCCCGAAAAGGAAAAAGTCTGAGATGCCAGGCCTGCAGGCTCGAATAGGTCCCCTAACACAGAGAATGGTAACTCAGGTACACACCAGTAGAGGCCAGCAGTGAGGTGGGGGTGACGGCCAGGGCAGGTAGAGGGAGAGCCTGTCTGAGACTCGGGGAGGGGAAGTTTGGGAGGCAGGAGAAACTTTGCGAGCTGTGGTGCACCAGGGCAAGGCCTGGGAGGTGGAAGGATGGTGGGGCCCAGATCACGACGGGCGTCGCAGCCCACTTCGGGGCTTTGGAGGAGCACAGTGATAGATTCTCCCACGTGCACACAGCTTTAGAAAGGTCCCAGGAAACGAAAGGGCTGTGTGGAACCCACCTTGTCTGTAGCCCAGATCCAGGGGGCTCCTGTCCTATTGGGCGGCAGGTACCAAGCGAGCTAACTAAAACCTGAGTGATGAGCGCGACCAAGAGAGACGACGATGGGTGCCCACCTCCGTGCAGTCAGGTTATCTGCGGGCCGCGCGGCAGCAGCCGCGACTCTGCAGAGCCAGGTGGAAACCCCAGAAAGAAGCCGAGAACCTTGGAGCTGCCAGAAAACAGGCCAAGTCGGCGTGCTCTGGTCGGACAGGCCTAGGTCCTCCCCAGGTGTTGCGGTCCCCAAACCCTCGGGAGCTGGCGGACACAGTGGAGGCGGAAGTCAGCCACAAAGTCCCGCCCCGCGCCTGCGCCCAGGGCAGCGGGGTGGGGGCAAGAGCCTCACACGCACCGTGCGCCGGAGTCGTCGGGGGCGGGGCGGGGCGGGGCCGGGGCGGGGCCGCGCACGCGCTGTGGGCAGGGACGGTGCAGGGCGCGCGCGGAGAGCGGAGGTGAGCGGAGCGGCGTGGCGCTTGGGGCGGGTATGCGAGCCAGAGGCCGGTACGGTCACTACCAGCGCCCGCTGCTCGCATCCTGGCCTCGGCGCCTCTGTGGAGGTCTGCGGGGTTCCGAGCGCCAGTGGTCGGAACGGCTACTTGAGGTGTTGGGAACGGGATGGAGGACGCGGGAAAGGCCGTCGGGTGACGGTGGGCTGCGGTGCCTGTGGGCTTCTGCTCCCCGGGGTCGGGCCTGGACGTGCAGGACTCGGGAGGGGCATTTTAGGAAACTACGAGGAAGAGTCAGATGTAAAGGTTAGAGCTGAAAAACAGCGGAGATGAAGAATGCCTTCAGATGATTTGATATAGCCAAGGGAAAAAAATCAGTGAACTTGATCGAAGACAGGTCAATAGAAATTCCCCAAACTGAAGCACAGAGAGAAAAGAGTGTAAAAACAAACCCAGAACAGAAGGTCCAAGAACTGTGGGACATACCAAACAACCTAAAACATATTTGCAGCTGGAATCTCAGCAGAGGAGAAAGAATGGGGCAATAATGGTTAAGAATTTTCCAAAAATAATGAAAGAGATCAAGCCACAGGTCAAAAGTGGCTTAAAGAAGCACAAGCGGGATAAATAATATTAAAAAAAAAAAAAAAGTTAAATAGGTTTCAAACTGCTGAAAGCCAAAGATAAAGGGAAAATCTTACAGGCAAGCCCGAGGGAAACTCCACAGGCAGAGAGGTTGGGGGAAGACTTGTAAGTGGAAGGAATAGCAAGAGCAGAGGGAAGGAGGTCAGAAAATACAGGGAATATCTGAAGGTCAGTCAGTGAACCCGGTGTGTGTGTGGTGGGGGAGAAACTGGGAAAGCTAGTACCCCCATTAAACAGGCGCCAAATGCCAAGGAAGGGAGTTTATTGTGCAGTCAGTCCGGGAGCCCCTTAGCTTTGAAGCTCCACTCAGGGACTTGGATTCTGTAACATGCTGCTGATTTTGTTATGCTTTTTATGCATCTATTGAAATGATAATGTGGCTTTTTTCCTTTATTCTGTTACTGTCATAAGTTGCTTTCATGGGTTTCCAAATGTTAAACCAACCTTGTATTCCTGGAATTGGATCCACTCAGCCATGATGCATTATGCTTATATTATTTTGCTCATACAGTAGTACCTCGGTTTTTGAACGTTTCTGTTGATGAACATTTTGGTTTACAAATGCCGAAAGCCAGAATTAAATGCTTCGGTTTTTGAACACGCCTCAGAAGTCGAACATGTCACGTGGCTTCCGCTGAGTGCAAGATCCTGAGGCCTCGCTGTTGGCTGTTTTTGAACGTTTCAGAACTCGAACGGTCTTCTTCCGGAACGGATTACGTTCGAAAACCGAGGTACCATTGTATTTTGCTAAAGATTTTTGTAGTTGTGTTCATAAAGGACATTGGTCTGTAGTTTTCCTGTACTTGTTTTGTCTGGTTAACAGTATCAGGGCAATCCTGGCAGTTTTGGTGTCCCTGTAATTCTGGCCTCATAAAAATCACTGGGTACGTGTTTATATTCTGAAACGGTTCCTATATGTTGGTATTACTTCTTCCTTAAATGCGTGACAATTTGCTGGTAAAACCATGTAGGCATTTTTTTTTTTGGTGTTGTTTTCATTTTTCAGGAAAAATTTAAATTATTAGTCTAGTTTTCTTCATAGATATAGGGCTATTCAGGTTTCTATTTCTTTTTGAGCCACTTTTGATTATAGGTGTTTTTTTCCAAGAAATCTGTCCATTTCATCCAAATTGTCAAATTTATTTGGTAAAAAGTTGTTCACAGCATTCCCTTGTTTTCCTTTTAATGTCTGTAGTCTCAGTGCTTTCCCCTCTTTCATTCCTGATTTTGGTAATTTGTATTTTCTTCCCATGTTTCTTGATCAGTCTAATAAGAGGTTATCAACTTTATTGAAGTTTTGAAATAACCAGCTTTGTAAAACCATTGACTTTTTCCTGTTGTTTGTCCATTTCCTATTTCTTTGATTTCAGTTATTATTTTCTTATTTCTAACTGTGTTGGGTTTAATATGCTTTTTGCTAACTTCTTAAGGTGGAAATTGAGATGACTGATTTTAAACCTTCTTTCCCAACTTAAACATTTAAAGCAGTGAGTTTCCCTGTAAGCACTGCGTCAGTTGTTTTCTACGTATCTTGACATGTTGTATTTTAGTTTTCATTGAGTTCAAAATATTTTCTAGTTTCCCTTGTGATTTCTCCTTTGAACTCTAGTTTATTGTGCGTATATTGTGTAATTTCCAAGTATTTGGCGATTTTCTAGGTATCTTTTTGTTACTGATTTTAATTTAATGATTTTTGGATTGGAGAATGTACTCTATGATCTATGATTTTAGTCTTTTATAGTTTGAGGTTCATTTTATGGTCCAGCATAGAATCTCTCTTGGTGAATATCTCACATGCACTTGAAAATAATATGTGACCTGGAGCAGGTCTTCTTGAGGTCTTGTACTTGCCCTAAACTTGAGGTTCCTTTTCTGTAGGGGTGCCCTGCATCTTCTGGGTAAGACGCATGCAGTGAGAGGCTTTGAGACAAGGGTAACTTTTGGTTCTGAAGATGCAGTGCCTTGTGTCTTGATCTTGCAGATGGCGTGTGAGGCAGAACGCCAGCCCTTAGGTGTATTCGAGTGCCAGCTCTGTGCCTTGACAGCTCCATACAGCTATGTGGGGCAGAAGCCCCCCGACATCGAGTCTGTCATGTAAGTACCAGTGGCCAGTGGCCCAGGAAGCCCGGCCCAGAGCTGGTTGGCGTGACTCTGACACATGGCTTGGGTGTTGGCTTCAGGCCCACCCTGCCCAGCTCTGGATGTTTCAGTGTGACCTGAGGAGGCATGGGCAAGGCGCAAGGTCCATCCAGCTGTTTCTCCAGAACCTGCAAGCCCCTTCCTCCTGGCTCAGCCCAGAGTCCAGCACCTCCTCCAGCTGAGGTTAGCAGCACTGACTCAGGCTGGAACAGCCCAGCAGCTGGGAGTGAAAGGAGCCAAGGAGGCCTCCTCATGGGGGGGCTGGGCCTCGTGGCCATGCCTGCTGGTTCCCAGCGGAAAGCCTGCCTGCCTGTGGCTCTTGCACTAGTGGGAGTGAGTCCTAAGGGCCAGCTTCCTATGATCTGCCCAGAGAAGGCGTGGAGGAGAGCCAGGGGTTCCCCGAGCTTGACTCTTGACCTTCAACTTGTCCTTCATCAAATGCCACATTGTGGGGAAGTTGACCAACATGGGACAAGTGGCAGGGGACAAGGCTTCTTTCTTCTGGCCGTGTTCCTCTGCTGACCAGGAACTGGGGGTGTTGTCTCTGGACCCCCTGGGTCTCCTTTCTGATGTGCGGTGTAAGGCCAGCACCTTACACAGGTGTAATGTGCCCTGGTTGTCCCAGTGTGGCAGCAGGCAGTTCGGGAGTGGGTGTCACCATGCTCTTGGATGGAGGCCTCGTTCCTCCCACCCCCACCCCCGTGAAATCAGGTTGGGGTCTGGGGCTGTGAGCCGCAGCAGCCCTTCCTTCGGCTGAGTAGTGCTTGTCTCCACCGGGGCCGTTTCAGAACCCGGAGCTGGGGGCCAGCTCCTCCCCCGCTGAGCTGCACAGAGTGCAGGCCCCAGGGAGGCCCATGTTGCTGTTTCCAAGCTTCTGTCAGCAGAAGTTCCAACACTGGCATCACTTCCTGTCCCGCAGCCTTCTGGAGGAGAGCTACGTCATGAAGGACCCCTTCACCTCGGACAAGGACAAGTTCCTGATCCTCGGCTCGAGGTGCAGCGTGTGCAGCAGGCTGGTGTGTGTGGGCCCGGTGGGTAAGCCACATCGGCTGGGGCTGTCTCCCCTTCTCCCTCCGTGGCTGGCACCCCACACGCATGATCGTGGGAGAGGTGACATGCGAGGACAGTGTGAGCCTCAGCCCTTCCTTGCCATGGTGACCTAGCATCCCTCAGTCACTAGGTGAGGGGGCCGGGTGGTTCTTAGAGGCCAGCTAGTCCACCTCATTGTGGATGGTCCCTGCAGCCAGCAGAGGGTAGGGGACAGGCCAAGGGGCAGAGTTGGGGCAGAGGGCTTCCTTGGGGGTTGAGGAATGGAAATGGATTCTTGGAGGGTCTGCTCCACCCCACTGGCCCCCAGTAGTTCTTCCCCCTCCCACCAACTATGCAGATGGCTGCTGTGCTGCTTCCCTCCGTGGGGTGCTGACCTTTCTCATTGTTCTTGGGGGACCTTCCAGAGGAAGGAATCGTGCTTTCTTGAGCATTTGTTGTGTGCCAGGCCCTGTGCTTGGGACCTGCTTTACCAGTGAAGCTCCCTTCCATCCTGCCCCAAACCAGGCAAAGAGGTATCACACCCATTTCATAGGTAAGGAAACTGAGGTTTGTTGGAAAGGCTGGCGGCCCGTTCACAGGCACAGCTGAGCCTATTGTTAGAAGACCCAAGGACGGATGGCGGTGTGGTGGGGTGGCCAAGGAGTGTGGCCCCTGTGACCTGAGGGACCCTCCGAGAGGTCCCCGAGCATTCTGCCTGGGGGTGAAGTGTGAAGAAGGGAGCTGTGGCACGGGCCGCGTTTAGAGTTGGCCTCCTCTGTCCGTCCAAGGCGGAAAGGAGGAAGGCTCAGTGTAGGCTCCCGGAATGACTGACTCCCGCAGCCGAGAGCCCTCCGGGTCTGAGCCTGGCTCTTTGCCGCCACTCCTCCCGCACGTCTTTTCTCCATGGTGAAGACCGCATTCGTTGAGGTGGCCGGCCAGACCCCGGGCCCTGGTCTCCCTCCTACTGTTCCGGCTCGGACTACACTCTTCCCACCTCCTCTCAGCTGCCTGTGTATCCTGGGTGCCCTGCGCAGCCCCCTGCCCTGCATGGGGGGAAGGGCTGGCCTCTGGGTGAGGCGGCACCTTGCTCCTTGGTAGTACTCAGCCTCCTCCCCTTCTTTCAGGACTGCAGCTTATTCTACTCCAAGAGATTTTGCCTCCCTTGTGTCCAGGAGCACATTGATGCCTTCCCTCAGGAAATTCGGCAAGACGTAGAGAAAAGGAAGCTTCCATCAAAGAGGCCCGCCAGCCGGCCCACTGCTCAGACATGAGTGCAGCTGGCTGCCAGGCCCACAGCAGCGCCCTGCAGTCCTGCATGGGCTCCCAGGCCAGCTGGCCTCTGTGGCCTGGGGCTGGGACGGCGCTGAGCTGGGAGCCGCTGTCTGGGCCTTGTTTCTTGGCTCAGGGGAGTTCGAGCCCGGCCTGAAGCAGCAACAGGGCCGGGAGCCATGCAGAGGAGGCACCCCCAAGGCAGACCTCAGGCAGACAGCCTGTGCCCTGGCGCCGGGGTGGACCGCAGGGCAGGAGCAGAGGGACGCGAGTCTGGGCCTGCTGGCTGTCTGCCTCTGCTGAGGCTGGGTGCTGGGCCCTCCAGCAGCGTTGTCCCCTGGCTCGTGTCCTGCTCACCCACAGTCGGGCTTGGAGGGGCCTGTGTGCCCTTCGTACAGCTGATCAGATCGGGAGCTGTTTCCACGTTGCTCTGCCGGGCCCTATGGACATAGCAGCACAGGGACAAAATCCCACTGTCTCAGGGTTGTGGGTCCAGCGTGGGGAGACCCTGTGTGGTCACGCCGGCGCTCCGGACTGGCAGTGGATCGGGTGGTTGAGGGTTGGTGCTTCCAGTGTCTTCTCTTCCCTCCACGTCCGGCTCCAGGCCTAATTCCATTCCCAGGTAGAGGGAGACCCTCGGCTTCCCTCCCTCAGGGCCGCACCTCAGAGCCAGTCTGTTGCTTGCCTGCTGCTTCCCCATAGCGGGCTCAGCGTGAGGTCCACCCCCACAGTCTACCGATGTCCCGTGGTGCCTCTGCCATGGCACCCCTCCACCATGGTGCCCCTCCCCTGGTCCCCCTCCACCTGACACCCGTTCCGCCGGTACCCCTCTGCCATGGCACCCCTCTCCTGGCACCCCTCTACCTGGAACCCCTCCACCGTGGTGCCCCTCCCGACACCCCTCCCGACACCTGTCCTCGTGGCTCCCCCGTAGCATGGTGACACACTGGATTATGAACTCCCCTGTGTCTGCTGGTTCTTAGAGGGAAGGTGGGTGCTGCTCTGTCTTACGGTGTAATGGCTGCCAGGCCCCCTTACACTGCGTGGGTGGCGATAGAAACTGTTCAATGAGAGAATGAATAAAGAGTTTTTACGGACCGAGCCGCGGGCTGGCCTTTATTTTCAGATGTCCACACTTTTAAAAGCTCTCCGTGCCTCATGTACTGCAGACAAATGGACGTCGTGTTCCGGCCACACTGTCCCAGGCGCTTTCTGTACAAATGAAGAGCACGTCAGGTGAGTGGGCTGGGGGAGGGCTCCGGCCGAGGGCAGACGTCCCTAAGGTCTGGGGATTGGTGTCATCCTCACAGCATCACTCAAAACTCACCCGGTAATCTTTAAAAATAGTTTATTTTTTAAAACCATTAAGGCAAAACTGTACCCTGAAATTAACTCTTTACATTCATCAGTCTTACAGTAGGACATTCCAAACATATAATAAGTTCCCATAAATTCAGGATATAAATCAATATGTATATTGATCAGTTCAATCTAATGGCAAAATGAATAAGACCCAAGATTTTTAAAAAGTTATTTTATAGCCATTTTCTAATTGCCTGGAACCACGATCAGTTAACGTGAGTAGGAAGATTCCAATACCGTTTGCCCATCTCTACACACCCGCTTCCTGAGGCCCGAGGCCCCGCCCAGACTCAGAGAGGGCGTCTGAGCTGGAGAGGATGCTGGAGCCTGCTCAAAAAATCTGCATTGCAACTGCTCCTGTTTAGGTAAAAACAAGGGGTCTGTCTTCCCCTAAATACTTTGAGTATAAGGCACCCATCAAGAGGAACGATACACATGCCGGGAAACCAAGGTCAGGCCGTGCTTTGGAAGTCTGCACCGTGCTGGTGTGTGTCGTCCCCTCGGGCCCTGTGGGTCCTGGGACGCGGTACAGGTATACATCGAGAAAATTTTACCACGATACGGAAAACAACATACGGGAGACCCGTGGGGTCTGTGGTTTCCGTTTTATGCTTCAGGTTGGGCCATCTGGAGGCTGCCAGAGAACCAGCCCGTGTGAATATTCCATCAGAATATTTCAAATTGCAAAGTTCTTTGGTAATAATAACCCACAGGTAATAATTCCCGGCAGAGCAGACAGCGACTTACTACACAAGAGTAGTTCGTGGTCTTTAGCGGAACACCGTTGTGTGAGGTCAGTGACTTCTCACCTGGGTTTAAGGTGGCAAAAATGATAGACAGACTCGCTGTGCTTCCTGCATGTGAAGTGTGGCAAAGGGAACAGATTTCCACAGAGACATTCTACGTGGCTCAGCAGACATGAAAACGTTGATGAGTGAGCGGCTGTATTTCAGTGGTGATGTTCCAGCTTCCTTGCTGTTTCCAAGAGCAGGTGATTAAGCGTATATGTCAATTAACACTGATTTCAAAGAATCCAAATGTTATTATAATGATACATGGTTGTAAGTTAGTAAAATATTTATATTAGGATTTTTAAAAAAATACTCAAATCACAGTATTTAAGATACAGCTATTGACATGGTTCTTTTTATACAATGTAGAAAAAAATAGTGATACTCGAACACAAATACTGTAATCTTACCAAAAAAGAGTACTGAGTGGCATTCATCTTTTGTGAGGTACATTTTTTTTTAGGCCTGAAAAAAGGAACAGACCGACTGTGCTTTTGAAAAGAGAAGACATTTCCCCAAAGTGAATGATTTTACTTTGAAAAGATTGGTCACTCACTTGTCTTCAGGGCCTGAAGCTTGACCGCCCTGCCTTGAGGAATCTGATTGGAGACTTGGTGGCACATGCCCCGCCCCCAGCTCACCCCTGTCCCAGGAGGCCCGGCTCCACGTGGGGGCTTGTCTGCACCAGACTGCGGCCTGCCTGGTACTGCAGTTCACCTTGTTAACAGACTTTAGATGCTGGTGGGCTGGTGGGGCGGGGAGAGGGCAGGAGAGGAGGAGGCCGCTGTAGTCCCTGCTCTGGAGAAAAATAGGGAAGTTTTTCACATTTGACCCAAACTAACAAACATTTTAAGTGAAAAAAACAAACAAACAAAACAACAGACCTAGGTCTTAATTTGCTATCTATGATGTAAAAAATGGATGTTTGTTTGTTTGTTTATTTTGGCAACGAATGCATTTAACAGCGATGGGGCCACTGACGTCCTTGATGTTATCAGTTGCCTCAATCAAGGTGTGACATTGCACACGGATTCAGTTGGGTGTCCCATTTGGCAAAGGATTCCACAAGCATGTGGCTGTACTTCAGCTGGACCATGTTACATGGCCTCCCTTTCTCGGGGAGGGGGAAGTAAACGGTTATATTTCTCGTGTCTCAAATTGCAATTTTGAGAAGCAAGTGGTCAGTCGACAGCCCCACGGCAGGTCTGAGAAGGCGCCTGGAGCTGGGAAAAAGCAGTGCGGACAGCAGCCTGGGCGGTGGCCTCACTTTTGCTCTAATGAACAGGCCACGCTGCAGCTTTTTGTTTTAGTAAGCCTGCAGCCCACTCTGCTGAAATAAAATGTAAGAATCTGCTGCATTCTACAAAAAATAGCATAATGGAAAGCATTATGTAATTATTTAAATTAGAGCATAACGACTCGTCTTTTTTTATTACGAGACTTCCAATGTCACATTTTCGTTTTTATATTGCAGTTCCCAGACAAGTACAATATATTGGATCTCCTATATTGTGAGTCAGACCAGATGTACTGCCTTTATTTTTATTCTACGGTTTCACAGGCTGGGGGGGGGGCAGTCATTGACCATTTTCCTGAATTCTATTAAAATGGCACCTAAAAAGTACGAAAATCTGAGCAAAAACTTAGACCTCGACCTTTGGAGCCTAATCTCAGTTCTTTCCGGGTAGGTCCCTTAGAGGGTCCTGTGACCTGGGCAAAGTCCCTGGACTTAGCAAGAGGACAGCCACCTGGCGATTTCATGGCTTCAAAGGTACCCTTGATTGGGGTGGTGCTGTCACCACAGTGCAGGATGAGTCAGCATTTATTTGTCACTACCTTCATCTGCTCCTCCCACTAGAGCACACCGAGCTGTCCTTAGAGCCTTTCTGCTGTGGGTGTTCAGGGGCCCTTCACTTCCGCCTGTGCCATCTGAAGGTCACTTGTCAGGAAGGCAAGAGGCCCCTGCACTGACTGCTCAATGCAAAGGCTTGCCGGTTAAGAATCATTAACCTGCGGGGAGCCCTGTAAGTCAGCTTGGCCCAACAGTGAAGAGAAGCTGGGCCGTTTTAAACCGAGAACAAAGACAGAGCCAGGCTTTGGAACAGCCCAGTGCCTGGCAGTGCCAACGGTGTAAAAGTTGGGTGTGTGGTAAAGGTCTTCCGTGGACACATTTTAATAATCAGTAAGCCCTCAGCTGGTGGCATCGATCTTAGTTTTCAACTTCTATAGACAGTATAATTTCCTTGCCTCTCCCTAATTGAACTTTTGAAGCAAGTAACCCCTGCAGGCAGAAGGCTAACCCACAGAGCACGGGTGGGGCAGGGCGGGGTGGGATGGCCGCACTGCGTGTTGTGAAGGCTGGCAGGAGCTGGGAAGGGCCACAGACCTGCCACGCCAGGCAGCCCGTCACTGGAGCAGGGCTGTTTTCACTTTGAGATGGGGGTGATTCCATCCCCCACCTCAAAGGGCTGAGCAGCAGAGGAGACATGTCAAGTGCTCCTGCTTTGAAAGCAGTAAAGACCCATGGCGGAGGAGGGGAGCACCTGACACGCCTTCCTAGCGGGATCTGCGTTTTGAAAGGCCCCATGGGTTGAAGAGGTACTGGGAAGGTGGCTGGCTTTCCCTGGGTCCCTGGAAGTCCCAAAAGCCAGGCCAGTGGTCAAGTCAGTTTTAGCTGGAAATGCCATTGGTTGAAACAATGGACCCACATTTAGACGGGAGTTCCTAAGACGTTCCAATGACAGGTGTGACCATTGGATCAAGGCCAAAAACCATCAGGCATCTGGCCACTAAGATCTAATGTGCTCAGTGTCACCATGGTTTGAAAAGGGAGCACGAGGCAGGAAACATCTGGAGTCGAGCACAGAGGCACAGGTGTGACTAACAGGGGAAAGACATTGGGAAGTCAAGGTCTGACCAAGGCTGGCATGGAGGCACCTCTTTCCATCCTCCTCCGGCAGGATTTCCCCACGAAAACGCTTATGTGCGGCCAGCAGGCACAGCTGAAGAGGGGAGGCCTCTCGCGGTGGGTCACTGCAGGCCTGCCCACCACCGCTTCTAAACCCGGTCACACTCAAACTGTCTCACTAAACGGGACAGCAACTTTTGCACCTGCATATCTTTGAGGCTCCCTTTAAACAATAAAAGTTCCTTTAAAAAGTCAGATAAACTTCCACTTCTCAGTGCAGACAAGAGGTGAGCGTGCATGCAGCCTCGGAGCTCTTATCACAGATGGTCTGACCAAAGATGCACCAAAAAGGCCGCGGTGGTTTCAGTACCTTAATTTTAACAGTGCCTTTTGATATCTCTATTGAGGTAGCTGTTATGCTGTAGGAGGTTTGGGGAAACAGTACTTGCTAAGTTAATCGTTAACTTATCGTACATCAAACACAGGATTTGACTTAGGCCTTGAGCTTCTGCTCAGGTCTTCAGATGCTGTGCTGTCCCTGGGCCGGCCACACAAACCTTGAGGCCGTCTGTTGCCCAAACGTTTTAGACAGCCCTGGGTAAGACACATCGGTACAAGCAGAAAGCTATGTTCTATGAAAAGCAAGAATCCCCTTAAAACAGGGACAGCTCTCGCGGGCATTCTTGAATGTTCTGAGCACCGAGGTTGTCTGTCCTCCACTTCACCTTCATTATTTGTTGTCTGCATACATCCACCTTAGGAAGCTGCCCTGAATCCATCTCATCAGAGTTGTAGAAAGGTCTCAGGCAGCCGTCTGGTGCTCCAACAATATTCAAACTGCTCCTGAATCCCGCTCTCGCTGGGGCATGTGGGAGTATCCTGCTTTTGATGATACTGGACATCCCCAAAATAGCTTCCTGCAGTGCGGCCCTCAGGCTTCAGGAAAAAGCCTGGATGCAGAAGGCAGCGACACGCTGTAGGAGCGGGTAGACAGGACCAGGTTGGACCTGAGCCTGCGGATGGCCACACAGTGAGGAGGTGTGTCTCAGACGAGTCCCAGCTGCCCCTTCATTGTCACTGTCATCAGCACCTGAGACCAAGACCAAGGCTGCTTGGTAATTTGTGGTCTCAGAGGAGTTTGGCACTTTTTGCTATTGTAAGTCAAGAACATGAAGAAGCAGGTTTACACAGTGACTTGCTGAAGCGGGGTCAAGGTGGCATTCACGCCAGGAGGTGACTCCACGCTCGCGGCTGGAAGCTTCTAGAACCTGTTATGATGATGTTTCCATTGTACTCTGTGCCAATGTCTACTGAAACCTAGCAAACAATACATGCTCTCTCTCACTAGTCTCTGTTTGAAATACTACACTACACTGCATTGGTGATGAACTCGTCTATATTTGACTATCGATGCGCTGAGAAATCTCTGATTAGATGACCCAAAACATTCTGAGTGGCAATTATAGTGATTCTGTTTTTTAAAATGAATGGGATCATGTGATTTTCATCCTATAATAAAAGTGAACAATGCAAGTGACTTTCAAGCTGAGGTCATTTGCGGCCTCTTCTGTGGCTTCATCAGGGACATTGCCGTGTAGTCTGGCCAGGCCCCAAAAGATTCAACACTCACTAAGGCCGCTAACATGCAACCTGCGCCTTCTGTCGGCCTAACTGTTAAGGCCGAAAGTGAAATCTGTTTTAGATCAGTTTTATGAAAACCTAAACAGAATGAAAGACTTTTCTGAAAGCTCGGGTCTCAAGGCATCTGAGTAAGAGGCCAGTGGTCAAAGGGGGCAGCGCAGACCTGACGTTGGAATCCAGCCCCCAGTCCTAAGACCTTGGACCCCAGGGCCTGCATACTTTTCAGTCCAGGGGTTCTCATTCTAGGAACGAATGTTGAGATGGATGCTCCACGTGACTCAAAGCTTAGCTCCTTTCTGACTTAGGAAGACCCCTTGTTTGGTGTCGTTCGTATTTGGAAATACTTTTGCTTCCAACAGATCCTTTGGTTAGATCTTAAGAAACCACTGATCATGGAATTTTTAAAAGGATGTTCTAATTGTAACTTTTGCTTTTTTCTAATTGTAGTCTCACGGTTTTATTGTTCTTCTACAGCTGCATTTTCTTAACGCTGATCTTGGGAATTTTATCCATATCAATCCTAATCCTTCTTTAACAGCAAATAATAATGATCTCATAGAGCCCGATTTTCTAAAGATGGGGGTGTGGTTGTCAAGGATACAACCTCACAGATGTTGTGTGTGAGGTATCCAGTGACCCCCCCCCCCCACTGCGCTGGCACTGACCAGTGCAGCCCGGTCTGGATGGGTGGGGGGGGGGCTGCTGAAAATCTCTGACTGAACAATGGGTTTACTCTGATGGATAGAAAGAGAGCGCGCTTCTGGGTCCACAAGCTCTAGACGAAAACCATAATCAACATTGCTTTCACAGGCAGACTGAGGTTCAGAAGTTGATCTTCAAGGCTCAAACAAATATTCTAGATGTTGGAAAGACTACCTTACATATGTGGTTGGAAAAGGACACTTAACTGTCTCAGTCTTTGTAAAAACCACCAGCCTGTTGTGAATCCCGAGACTAAGTGAAACCACCTTTGCAGTCTTCTCCCCACTCCAGTGGTTTTCCAGGCGATCCCTCCCCACTTCCCCCACTAGAATGTCACATTTGCCTTGTCTTCTCCACTCCAGGTAGCAGCTACTACCACCAAGAGTTACAAGAACTGAGCCGCATATTTTAAAAAGCAACACAGGGAAAGACCAAGGAGCTGCCTTGACACACGGGGCCAGAGGCACATTTACAAATAATTTGTCAGTTTGCCCCTGAAAACACTACTATAGCCTGACTGGGTTGGTTCAAATTTGAGAGGAAACGGAGGTGAGAGGAGTGGGACGCCGAGGTCCTTTCACAGTTCGTCATGATCCTGCTCACCACAGACGTCAGCTTCACACAGGCCTGTGATCCAGTCCAGAGCGGGTCCTGAGGCGCAGTTTTCTGGAACCTTCTACACAAACCTGGAAACAGGCTTTACCCCACATATTAGCCACAACCATGAAAACTGTGAACTGAAAACAAAACAACGGCTGCATTTCGATAGCTTATCAAATATTATAATTCTTTGAAATTCTAAATCCTATGATTAAAAACAGCATGTTGTCTTTCTTCAAATTCAGGAAACAGAACTGAAGTTTTCCAAATAAATATTTTGCTGCTTTTTAAATACCTAACCTTTGGATACATCTAGGTTTATACGATTATAAAAGTTAAAAAGTGCTGATTAGTTTTCAAAATTATAAAGGAGCACAACAGTCACCGGTGGCACCAAGGGAAGACAGACCACGTGTTCTGAGGTCACCAGTTTATTCAGTGGTGAATTACTACCGTGATTTATAGAAACCTGCACTGATTGACCCCCGGGCAGGTTCAAATCAGGCCGCTGCACACCATTCTCTTTAGTTTTCCAAGTCCTGACTTTTAGCCTCGTATCGCCAGCATTTCCATACTTTGCACGCTCTTAGAAGCACAGGTTATAAAAGGCAGTACGTGTGGAATAGGGTTCTGGTTACCACCTGGAGCTTACACTTACCATTCTCGAAGGTGACAACGGTGGCGATCTGTGCAAAGGAGCCTTGCTCCCACTTCTCATTTGTAGTGCTGTCAGCTTTACAACTCCTGAGACGTTCCTCCTTTCTTGCTCATTTACCATGAATCAGTACATATCCCTGTAGATTTCTTGCAGCAGCGGGTGCAGGGCGGCGTCCGATTCGGTCTTTTTGATGATCTGCACCAGCTGCGCATGCTCGGTGACAAGCTGCCGCAGGTCCGCCATTTTCTGAAGAAGCTTGGGGAAGAGGAAGATGTCGTCCGGGTGGTTACTCTGCAGGTGAAGTTTGAGCACGTGCACGATCCCCTCCTGCATTTTTTCAATGTGTCCGACGTTCAGAAGGCCGGGACGATCTGTCCTCAAAAGAAAGAGGAGACGATTGAGTGTGACGATCACCATGGTAACGCCTAATATGGGATCACTTTGAGAAACCTCAGGTCCGTATTTTAACATGGCCTTTCTTACCAAAAGCTTCACTGCCTTCAGATATTGTCAACTTGACTAGATTTTTTCCAGAGTCACTGGGCCTAATAGGGGCAGACAGGACAAATGCTCATTCCTACCCTTGATCTTAGCCAAAAGGTCGAGAAGCGATACAAATGCTCATTCCTAAATATTTATATTCCCTTAAATCCACTAGACCTCACAGCGTGGCCCTTTCATTTTGGATTTACCTGATTACCACCTGTGGGGGGGAACCCCAGAGCGCAAGGAGTAACTATACCTTCTGATAATGATTACGACCAATTTTGCATTATACGGAATATGAAATTCTTCTTGAGTCAAAAGCAGATATTTGTTTTCAAGTTTTTCACCAATATTTAAGGAGTGTGATTATGCGATACCTGGGTTTTGCAGTACAAAGCACTGTAACAGGTACCTTCTAATGTGAATCAGCTGAAAGAAAGTGGAGCGAGATCTGAATGGAGGATGGATACTGGCTGGAGAGGATGCCCAGGAGACCCGGGGCGGGAGGTCTGGTGCAGGAAGGGCCAATGTTCACAGCAGGTGACGACCCTGGAGGAGCTCAGCCCTGGGTACCAGACTTCCTGGGACACTGTCAGACCAGGAAGTCTGCCCTTGGTACAGAAAATAGGCCCCCAATCTATATTCAATAGGTAGTGCTCTCTTTAAAGCCCCACTCCTAGGATTTTCAAAAGTGTTGCCAATGATGTAGATTTTTCATTGTTGTTGTTGTTGTTTTGGTTGTAAAACATAGTTCACCCAGGAACAATGTGGAGGTTAGGGGTGCTGACACCCA
Organism: Rhinolophus ferrumequinum; assembly: GCF_004115265.2. Taxonomy (NCBI): domain Eukaryota; kingdom Metazoa; phylum Chordata; class Mammalia; order Chiroptera; family Rhinolophidae; genus Rhinolophus; species Rhinolophus ferrumequinum. Next base: position 3,058,550 of record NC_046293.1, read on the forward strand.
TGTGGTCAAAAATACACAAATAACTCCCCCAAAACTCATCTATAGTCCTCCCTGGGTATCTGCAGGGGATTGGTTCTGGGAATTCTTGCAGACACCAAAATCCGTGAACGCTCAAGTCCCTTATATAAAATGGCGTAAGGACAATGCCCAGTTGGCCCTTCTCATCTGCAGATTCCCAACTGCAGATCGAAAATACTGCTTTCGATCCATAGTTGGCTGAATCTGTGGAAAAACTGGGGGCACAGGAGGTTGACTGTATATTGAAAAAAATCTGAGTATAAGTGGACCTGCGCAGATCTAACCCATGTTGTTCAAGGGTCAACTGTAATTAAGTTTTTCAACAGAGATTAAAAAAAATAAAGTGACCCCCCCCCATAATTTTAATCCCATCACACAGGTTCATGTATATCTCACCAGACATTTTCCTATATATAGGGTTAATATGTGATTATAATTTTTTTTATAAAACTGATCACACTACATATAAATAGTTCTGCTATTGCTCTTTACCCACTACACACATCTTGAGTGTACAAAGGACAGTGGCAGATCACGTGCCAACTGTTTTGCCATTTTACACTTTTTGCCAGCGCCTAAGGACTCCCTCCACCAGACTGGGTGCAGCTGCGTGGTAACGGGGACAGACCTCACTGGGTGGGGCTAGACTGCCCTCACCCAGCTCTCCTTACAGAGTCTGGGTGGTTGTGGCAGCCTCAATTCTGTAAGTGTCAATCCCGGGGGACAATATAGCTGCCAGTATTTTGTGGGAGCAGGTGCCCCGTCAGTGTCCCCTAAAGCCAGGTATGATAAACCAATTTTACAGTAGAGGAATGACCTTCGTAGACCCAGACAGTACTATTTAAAGGAACGTGACACTGAGCCAAAAATCTGGGGGCTGCAGAGCCAGCTTCCCGCAGAGGTCTGGATTTCCCTTCCCTGGGATCCATTTCCTCTAGCAAAGCAAACTGCAACTGTTGCTGGTTCACTCCTAATTATTTTCATTATGAAACAGCATAAATATACCAGTAGTGACCACGACTGTACCAACATCTGTATGGCACTTTATAGAGTACTGTCTGCAATACAGATATAACTTTATAATCATATAATATACAGTCATGCACCGCTTAACAATGGGGATACGTTCTGAGAAATACATTGTTAGGCGATTTCGTCATTGTGAGAACATTACATCGTACACTTACACACACCTAGTGGCCCTGCCTGCCGCACACCTAGTGCCCCAGGTTACTGCACAGAACAACACAAGATTGGATCAAGAGGAAATGGTGCCCCCACGAGACACATAAACACGAGACGGATGAGGCTGCTGCCGGATAACACGGCTCCTGTGTCACAGCAAACTTTTTTATAAGGAGAAAGAGTCCCCTCTGAAGGAACGTAAAAGTCTAGTGGAGTAAATACACAAACCAGTAACAGGCGTTTATGACCAAGTGTTATGTTCCGTACGTGACTGATGAGCTCTGCTTTTATACGACCGGCAGTGTAGTGGGTGTGTTGACACCAACGTCATACACACACGTGAGTCATGCGTTGTGCTACGTCACTGCGGCCTCACTAGGTGACAGTTTTTCAGCTCCATTAAAATCTAGGGGACCCAAGGTATGTGGTCCGCTGTTGACCAAAATGTCGTTATGTGACATTTAATTGTATCATAATAATATTATACACCATAATATTACATTCTAATTATTAACCATACCTGATTTATTTGATATTATGTTATAATTATAAATAGAATATATATTTATATATAATTATAAATAGAACATATATAAAAGGCATATGTATTTATACATAACATATGCTTCAGTATGGTATGATATGGATATAATTCTCACTTACTTGTAGTCAGTGGTGACGTTGCGACTCAGACACCCTCCCACCCACCAGCGCTGACTCCCCTGCAGCCCGTCTCCAGCTCACAGCGGATTTACCACTGTCACATTCTTTAAGATAGGAGGTGTGACATGGCACCGGCAGATTAAACCCATAACTTACCTCCGCAGCAAATTATAGCAGCCACAAAAAGGGAAATATCACTGTCGTCCAGTTCCAGGGCATTGAACTTCATCGCAAAATCAAATTTAGGCTCCATGATATCACAAAACGGCTTCCTCAGGCTTTTTAGGAATTCGCGCGTGATAAAACCATTTCCGTACGCCACCAGCATTCCGTCTTTGTTCATCACAGACGACAGCATTGCAAAGATGGCCTCATAGACGCCGTATTTCAGCAAAGTGACCTGATCATTCAAGTCCAAGTTTGCAAAGCCGGGGATGGACTTGGCGAATTCCGTGAGCTCCGTGACAGTCTCCACAGACGTGCACTGGCAGCAGTGGAAGATGCGGACTTCTGCCTCCTTGTTCTGAATGCCATTGGCCACCAGCTTGGCCACCAGGGTCTTCTCAGCCATGCACAATGTCTCCATGTCATGTATGACAAAAGGCTGCGAAGACAGACACTGGAGTAAGCCGGGAAATTGGTGAGAAGCTGTCCGCCTAAGGATCAATAAGCTGCATCCAAACCACCTGTCGAGAACCGAAATATGTGCAGAACACAGTCCTCCTACTTAAACAATCTCAAAATTAGTTGGGGACAAGCAGACCTTAACAGAGAACTAACAATCCAAATCGGTAAGGTAATAACGGTCGGTGCCTGACAAGGGGTGGGGATTGCACTGCTAAGAGAGTGAAGCACTGATTTTGGCAATAAAGTTAACGAGAGAACATTAGGAAAGCCCTTTGAATACTTTATAACATTCTCTGAACTCCTGAACACTACTGCAGCAGCCATCATTACGATAATTCTTGATTTTACCATTCTATGAACTTTAGAGAGAACCATCATTATTTAACACCGACTGCTGAATGAATGAATTTGGCATGTAAATATATACAACTCAGAAAGTTGGCATTTGTGTAGAAATCAGCAGACAGCATTGTTAAACCCCTGTTCTTTGGCAATACACTGGAAAAGCCTCGGAGAAGCCTTGCTTCCCTGTGCATAAGACTGAAAGCTTCAGAGCTCCACGTTCTGGAACAAGTCCCCAAATGCCCATGGCAGCAGCCTGCCTGTCGCCATGCCACTGGCTCCTAAACCCACTGGTGCTGCCTTAGTGGAGGAAAGAAGAGACGGCTGGCCGTATAATTTACAGCCAACGTGCCCAGGAAGGACTACGTATCTGGTAGGGCTCACGAGATGGCACAAACACCACTCTGGCCAATGTGTGTCCAGAGCAGCCACGGAGTGGGCCAACGCGGTTTGCTGGGGCACGTGCACGGTGCACAAGCAGCCTGTGGCTTTAAGAGCCACTCCGGCTGTAAGGTCGGCTGCTGCCGCCGCGTCCGGACCTGTGGCATGATGTCTCCCTGTTTCTGGGCGCACAAGCACATCTGGAGAAATCAGCACAGAACCCTTCAGGGCACCTGTGGGTGGTATCTGGCACAGAAGCAGGGTGCTGTGTTGGAACAAACCGATGGATTGCCTTCAAAATGCCCAAATAGAATTAGAATTTGTAATATAGTCTCGGACAAAAATAATCTGGTTCCACATCTGAGGAAAAGGGATATTTTTAAAATTACTATGAATGAATAAGAAACACTCTGAATACAAAATTCAAAGCCAAATTCCTGAATATCTCAAGTGTGACAAAGGGAGATGAACACTCTCTCTCTCCAAAGACCTTCAAAGCAGCAAGATTACCATTGTTTTTAAGAAAGTTTTGGGGCAGTTCTGCTTCACAGAAATTGGAGCTCAGATTTAAGGCACGTGTCTAGGATGGATTAGAGAAATGCTTTCAACGGATAGATGGCAGACTTCCCTTAAATCCAGAAAATATACAATTAGGCCACTCTGATTTTATTCAAATCACGGGCTTTTAAAAAGTACATTCAGTAGGGGGAAAAAAAGAGTTCCATCCATGGTCAAAACAATTCGAGAAATGCTGAGTTAAAGGAAGCCACGGTCTCCCAAGGTCTGTCACGTAATGAGTGTGCGCTGTGACTTTTCCAGAACAGGGCAGGGCAAGCACGGTTCCAGAAGTGTTTGATTACAGATGTGTTTTTTGTCCACAGTGTAAGCCTAAGTAGGGGGCCCTGTGAAACAGGACACACGCACTGGACCGGCTCTATGTGAAACACACTCTCACAAATGGCGGCTTCAATGGTAACAAATACTTCATTTTTAAAACATCCTCACTTGGATTTTAGAAGGCAGGCTCCAGCAACAGGCAAAATTAGAAACCCTTCGAATTCAAAACAAGTGGTAACATTGAGAAGCCCATGTTAACGAAAGCTAGACACTGTAGACTCACACAGTTGAACATTTGCCAAACTTTACTGATAGTCTTCCTCAGACTATTTATCACAGCCGTGCCACTGATAGTAACTTTGGAACGTGCCTTTTATAGCCTCGTTGGAATATGACTATATCTGACATCACAGGTGGTCGTTTCAGATGAGTAAAGCATGCTGTAAAGATTTCAAACAGCCTGCGGCAGAAGTGGAGCTTCCCCTCAAATCACTGCACGGCACGGCCAACAGCTCCCAACGGACAGTTCCCCCAGCCCACACCTGACGCTGTTATATGTGTGTTCTACTACTGACAAGAATTCATGTCCTCAAAATCAGCCTGTAAGCGTCTCAGGGTTACAAAATCAAAATGCTAAGGACAATGGATCACAAATAGCCAACGAGGCTTTAAGCGCTAGCCAATCAAATAATTTCCTTTACTTGCTTCCACTCTTTCTCTATAAAAGTCACTCCCCTCGCTCTTCACCCCTTCTGTTTTGGCACTGACAGATTGGAATCAATGTTTGCTCAAATAAACTTTTAAAATGTTAAAAAAAAAAAAAAGAATTCATGTCCAAAACACATTGAAACAGCATTTTCTATCAAACATTAGGCAGTGTGATCCGCTAGGAAGCATTTGTGAATTACGGGTAGAATTGCTTTGCAGGGAGTTACTTATAAGCCTCCGGTTAGGTTTTGCATTTCTAGAAATGGTATAAAATATTAGGTATGTTTTCAATCTAAAGACAACTTATGTAGTATGTATAATATTTCGACCTAACACGGGAGGAAAACCGCATGACGTGGTGCCAGGCAGCGTCTGCCGAAGGGACAGTGCTACTCCAGGAGCGCGTGGGAAGTCCCTGTCCCAGAGATCCCGAAAGGTTGACAATAATGTTGGAATTCCTCTTTCGACACTAGTTTTGGAACCCGTTCTCAGCCACACATCAAAAATTAGCTTTCTTGCTTCATTCATTTATTTGTTTTTCAAACAAGACACTTTATTCTGTTTAATCCCAGTGTGCAAACCAGGCTGGCTGCAACTGACTCGTGGTTTTGTCTCAAATTCAATTATATTCTCAGAGGGTAAAAATTTCCCATTACTAAAGATATTCAAAGACTCTAAAGACAATTCTTGACCATTTTGAGCAATACGGGAATCTATGAAATAAACATACGCTGTCCCCTTCATTTGAACTGAATAAAGGTCTGAGGTGTTTGTCAGATGTAAACAACAGGACTACTTAATTGTCGCCTTACACTTTGAATTGCTTAAGTCCAAACAGTCAGTGCTGGGCTGTTTGGTTTTTTTGTTTTGTTTTGTTTTTAACTAAGCACCCTTACCCACTTTTCAGAGGTGCAGCTAGCTTCTAAAACCAGAGGCATGAAGCCTGAGTGAGAGTGAGTATGCGTGAGTGTGCACGTGTGTGCGCGTGAGCGCCTGTTTGCTGGGGCCCAAGTCCTTGGCTGCCGAGAAGCAAACATCACAGAAAAGGCGCTGACTTCAAAGCTCCTCACACGTATTTGCATACTGCTTGCTTGAAAGTCTTTCTGCGACATTCCTAACAGCTCACAGATGGACTCATTACCTTTCCAAGGTGCTGTTGAAAGCACCTCTTTTGGAAGCCATGTTCAGAGGGGACTACTATTCCCCCAGTTCCTCAGCTCCGCTTCTGTCCCTGTCACCCCCAAATCTAGGGGCAGCGAGTGCCCTGACGAGCTCTGACCTCACAACAAAGGGCCCTGCTCATTTCCTGGCCCACCATTCTGAACTCTCAGGGCCTCAAACCAGCCTGTGTCCAGATGGAAACGGACGTTTGCTTTCCACCCATCACCTGACTCTCTCAACTGAAACCCATCTTTCCCCAAAGTGCCTGACCCTATGGGGCTTCTGCACAGCTCCCCTCCTCGTCCAGAGACCCTCCCCCTTCTGGTGCACCCAGCATCCTGGTAGGTTCCAGGGCAGCTGGGGGTCTTTGCTTCATTTGCTCTGTAGGCTACAGAAGTGGTGGTCACAGAACAAAGGAGTGGTCTACCGCAAGGATAAATCCAGCTCCCGACTTCTAGCAAACCAGAGCCCTGCTTTCAAACTGAACATCTGCCCAGCACCCATCTGTCTCCATCAGGCCTCACACACATCTCAGGGCCAAATCTGGGTGACCGTTTGGGAGCTCGGTGCCCTTGCCTGGAAGGCCCTGCAGGGGACCTTCTCCTGGGCCGGTGAGGAAGCGAGCCCAGCCCTGGCTGATGGCAGGGGGCTCCATCTTGCTCTGGGGTCAATGCCTGTCCCCGACACAAGTGCAGGTTTGTCATGGGTGCGTGAATAAATCTGTTTATGGCCTGGACAGATGAATGATCCCCCGCCCCCAACAACACACACCCTGGCAGGCTGGTGCCCCTGCATTGCTGCTAACACTAGACACGTGCTCCCCACACCCCAAGCCCACAGATTCGGATGTTTGGGAAACAGACTTCGCCTCCCTGACCCATCCCTTCCCTTGTCACGGAGCACTGATGAGGGCTGTGATATCACCCCAGGTTGGAACCTTCGTGAGAAGGTTACTGAGTACTGGGGTCACTGAGCACAGGGTCCAGGTGAGAAGGTCAAGGCCTAAGCTTGGTCTCCCCAATACATTTCCCACCAATAGACTGAATTGCTTTCTAAACCTAGTGCAAGAGAGGCAGGCTGCAGTGTCCAATGTCCACTGTGGTGACAAAACCAGGGTCCTGGGCACACTCGGGCAGTGGCAGTGGGCGTCCCGCCCGTCAGCTCTTCCTCCAGACGGAGCTCAGAGGCTGTGCCGCACTGGAGCCTCCCAGGTCTGGGCGCATCGGGCAGTGGGAGACTGGAGCTGGGCCATCCTCAGACAGACAGAAGCCACGGCGTGGGAAGTGAGCCTGGCTTGGAGCCAACAGTGCGGTCGAATGCAGGGGTGACCCCGGACATTTCCTTTCAAAGTGGAGCCTGGGGTGCTCTGGTTGGCAGTACTCCTGGCTGGACACCAAAGTCTGTGTTTCTGATACGTGAAACCCAATCCTAGACGATCGGGCTATTACTTATCTCCTTAAGCCTAAAATACAGATTCTGTCAGAGAGGAAGCGTGTGTGAGAGAGTCTTTAGCTGCCCAGATTGCACGGGCTATGGCTGGGGGGGTGGGGGGGGCCGGGCCCTTCTAAGAGCGTGCAGATCTCAGTGGGATATGTAGAAGCAAATTCATATTAAACAACAGTGTTTGGTAAGAGGAAAGATGACCTGTAAGTTTGCTTTAACTTCTGACAATGCAAGGGAGACATAGAAGATCTCAGAAAGATCTCAAAAGATCTCAAAGAGGTCAAAATTTTTGGTTACTCTAATTTGGGGCTATACTACTCATTTCCAGGATATAAATTCAAAGTTACTCTGCTTTCACCTCTGTGACCCAGAAAGGGTTGAATCTGTATGAGCCTTGGACTGTCCAGAGTGTGTGTCTTCACTGATTTAAGAGAGTTTGCTTGAACCCTTCTAAAATGGCTCAGCCTATGTAACTGGAGAAGTGACTGAAGAATTAAAAGACTTAGTAAAAAAGAGGTTTAGTTTGTTCGTGAAAGTAAACAGCTTGTGAAATACTTTATTTTCCTGTGACTGAAAATTCCAGCTTGTAATTCCCAGTAAGGATTGCTTCAAGCTGTTCATTAGTACAAATGAAACCTGTGTCACCATGCTCAGAGGAAAAGGCGAAATAGCCTTATTTGCCAGCCTTGGGCAGAACCCCTCTCCGAGATTGGTTCTGTAATGGAGATAAAGACTAGTTAACTGTGGGGGGAAGGTACAATGGCGCTAGGCTGGGCAGGTGATGAAGTGTCGCACTCACAGACGCTCCTGAAAAGGCCCAGAACTGTCCAAAAAGATAGTAAGGTTTTTGCAAATAAATGCCCATTTCCGAGCCCTGAGATGTCACTGCCTTCTCCTTGAAGGAAAGCAAGATGTGTGTGCATGGGGGGCGGTCAGAGAGAGGGAGCAGTTTTAGGAGAAAGGGTGCAAGAACACATTTGGAATGAGAAGTGAACGGTTTCATTTCCTGGCATTAAAATAGGGATTAAAAAAAATGCACTTCAGAAACAACCCTAGAATGTGGCAAGCTATTCACTAGATTAAAAAAATTTTTTTTTGCTGTATTAATTACATAGTTATTATAATAACTGGGTCGCTAGGAGCTGTGGGGTGGCTCTGACCCAGGAGATAGGAACTGTTAAGCCACAGGTCAGAGTCTCTGAATGAAATGTTCCCGTTCTGTTGTGTTGCCTTGGGGATAAACGTTCTTTTCCCAACATTTAATCCTCGTTTCCTCAATCCTGCTGTACAACGCTAGCTGACATGGTGCCGAGGGGACACTTCAGACTCAACAGTAAACACGGCAAAGACACCTACTGGATTGTTGTTGGCTTTTCCCGCCAGGATGACCCGAGCCTTGACCTTGTTCATGTTGAAATTCTTCAAGTAGGCCTCGTATATTCTTTTGGCGAGAGATTTGAGATCCGCGGTTTCAGAATCTTCCACGTCATGTTCACACGTAAGGATTTCTGCTTTCAGTTTTGCTTTTTCAGATCTTGGCATTCGTCCAAAACGAATTGCTGGGGGCGGGGGGAGAGACGGAATAACACAGAACAGACAGACATGAACAGCGCAGCGGTGACAATGACAGCTGGCTGCATGGAAAGTTCACGCCAAGAATTAAAACTACAAGTGAAAATGTATAGGCAAGGTGAAATCCACCTCTCAATGCTACTCAACTTTCTACTTTGGAGAGGCGAAAATAAAACTCAAACGCCATAAATCCTGGACCTTTTTTAAAAGGTTAAAATAAAAAGCAACAGCATTCCTCATTGCATTAGAGGACAGGCTTAAGGTTGCTTACTGTCGCTCATCCATCATTGGTCCTTTAGGCTAAGGAGATGGAAGTCAGCCTGTGAGTGAGTCATGAGACCTTCTTTTTTTCAGAGGGTAGACATGCAACTTGCATGAACTCATTATTTTAAATTTACCTTCTCATAATCGGCACGTTCTAAAATTAGAGTATGATCGAATATAATTAAATTCATAAAAGGGTGAAATGTTTGATGGCACGTGCTTTATATGTATGCTATGAACATTAAGACTTTCCACTGATTTCCAATTGGTTGTAACCTCTTGTATCAAAGGCTTACTGTTTTAAGTTTCTAACAGTAACTCCAAGGGCTCTGCTGAATCTCAGTTATCTAAGACTTTTATTTTCTTAGGTTGTAATGGTTACAAAATTATCTGGGTATTAAATGCTACGGCACATTCATTCCAAATACAGTCCCTTCCGACTGAACAAGGAAGGTAAACTGAGGCATGGACTGGGAAAACGCAATAGACAACCTTACCTACCGTTATGGGACATCCCAACAGAAAGGCACTTGTGAAAACGACAATATTGGCACTTATTTCGATTCTTTTTCTGAATCTTGCAGCTACGGTCACATTTGTCATAGACCAGCTTTAGTCGAATAGTTCTCCGGAAGAAACCCTGTGAGATTAATATACAATTTATTAAATAAATGTCATTGCTTTATTCACGTTTCTTGTTTAATTACTGTTCCTTGAAAAATAAACTAAATTTAGAGAAATAATTCTAAAAATAATTGGGACAAATTGAAAATTTTTCATTTCATTATATGTAGAACTAAACAACAACAAAATGAGGCAAAATTCTAAATAATTCCAAGATGTCCTTATCTGGTTTGTTAGTCTCCCAAAGAGTTATTTAATCCTGTTAAGATTTACACAAATGTAACTTTTTTCTGTCATGTGACATATCCTTATTTGTGACTAAACACTTTCCAGAAATTTTTTGAGAATATTAACTCCCTAAAAGACAAAAAATTATAATACAATATAATAAAAGGAAGTCAGCTCTATGCAAACAATTTTCTCGCTTTATAAAAGCACCTTAAACTTTAGCCAGTAAGAAACATTATTATTCAGTTGATAAAAAACAAAACTCAAGTAACTGAACCATGCAGAAAAGGCTGCTTTACAGGTAGGTTTTTGAAAGGTATGTGGTTAGAAAATTTGCGAAGGAGTTTATATGTGCACTAGGTTCTTCTTTCTCTTTGCTTTCCAGTCATTCTTCCACATTTTGTGTGTAGGCCTGACTGGCCCCCATGAGAGGGAATGGCAATTTCTTGGGAAATGTAAGAGGAAGGTTGATATTTTCACTTGAGCAGTTATCTAGTTTGTAAAGTAGGATGGCCAAAGAATGTATGAGATTATGAGGAAGGGTGAGAAGAGAGAATTTAAATGTCAGGATGCAGAGATACCCTGGCTCACGTGGCCCATCCGACCTGTGCACCTCACCTGCTCGGGGCAGGATGTCGGTCTGTCAAGAAAGCAGACCATTAACGGCTGTGGCATTTTCCAGGAGTTAGTAAACATGTCCAGTGTGTGCAAGGAAAGGCGATTTCTGATGTTAACCAGACATTCAGAAGACTGGCTGTCCCATGTATCATGTACATGAAATGCCCAACCTGAGAATACACGTATAGTTCTACGAGTACGTGATGGTGCAGGGAGGCTTCAGGGTACCACAGAACGTGGTCCTTCTGACCTCAGGCTGAAAAATCACAGGAGGGCCAGTGACCCGGGGGGCAGAACACTGAAGGACATGGCTGACCTCCTGTACTGCTGGCCCTGAGTCACGTTATGCGTAGCGGTCTGGCTGAGCTAGCACGAGAATGAGGGCATGCACAAAGGTGCTCGTGAATTGGGTGCAGAGACGCCCCGGCGTGCAGGGAAGGCCTGCTGGGAGGTCAGGAGCAGCTGGGGAGCAAAGAACACTGGGTGTGGCCGTTGCCTGGCGTGTGCTGTGGGATGCTTAGCAAGACGCTGCACGTCTCTGATCGTCAGAAGAACCACTGCCCTCCGTGACATCCCGGTGAGGATCGAGAGAGAGAGTGGAAAAAGCTCTCTGACCTCGTGTCCAAACAGAGGGATCACTGTCCATCTGGTTTGTTTCTTTTAAAGAACACAAATCTCTACGTTATTTACAAAGTCCCGTCCAGCAACCTGTCAAAGCCTCTGAAGAGAGGAATGAATCTGTCACCTGGGTCAGATTCTTGTCTGTGGCTTTTGGCAGATCCATTTTTGTTATGACAAACACCTGTGTATAAAATATAAGGAACCACCTTTGTCTGCCTCCAGGGCCCTCCTTACCTTGCAGCCTTCACACGCGTGAACCCCGTAATGGTAGCCTGAGGCTTTGTCCCCACAGATCCTGCATTCAATGTTCAACGCTGCACTGGAAGACTCGTCGGCGCTGCCAGGAACCACAGGGTAAGTGACTGATGAGGGACTCGAAGCGGGTGAAAGGGTGTCTGAGAACAGACAGGAAAGGCTGATTAATTTTCCAGGCATCTACGCCTAAATCGGGTTCATGAGGAGATGATTTCACATGTGACGTATCTGGTGGGCAGGCATCAACGAGTCGGGCGGAGCTCCCATCCTGAGTTGGCCCGTCCTGAGCCCTCCTACCCTCTTCTGTGTTCCTAGGGCTGCCATCACGCTGGCATCTCCAAAGTGCCTGCTGAGCTGTCCCCGCGTCTGGACACACAGGTCCAGCTGCCTCACAGATACCTCCCCTCTGTGGGGCTCCCGAGGCATATCCTACAGAACTCATTACTTTATCTACTTCCTTCCAGCTTTTCTGCAATTTTTAACTCAGTCAATTGCATCAGAATACAGTATAAAAATCCATGTGGGCCACACCAAAAGCATAACCCATGAAAGAAACAAATAAGCTGCACTTTCTTAAAATTAAACTTTTTGCCCTGCAAAAGATACTGTTAAGAAAATGAAAAGACAAGCCACAGACTGGGAGAAAATATTTGCAAAATACACATCTGATAAAAGACTTGTAACTAAAACATACAAGGAAATTTTAAAACTCATCAATAATAAAACAAACAACTCAGTTAACAAATGGGCAAAAGATCTGAATAGACACCTCACTAAAGAAGATATACAGATTACAAGTAAGCGTATGAAAAGATGGTCCATATTACTGGTCATTAGGAAATTGTGAATTAAAACAATAGTGAGACATCACTATATACCTATTAGAATGGCTAAAATCCAAAAAACTGACACCACCAAGTGCTGACAAGGATGTGGAGCCATGGGAACTCTCATTCATTGATGGTGGGAATGAAAAGTGGTGCAGCTACTTGGGAGGACAGTTTGGAGTTTGGAAGTTTCTGATGAAGAAAAATGTCTTACAGGAGTTACATTCCTAGATATTTACCCAAGTGATTTGAAAACTTATATCTACACAAAAATCTACACAGCTTTATTCATTTACAGCAGCTTTATTCATAATTGTCCAAATCAGAAGCAACCTAGATGCCCTTTAATAGGCGAGTGGATACACAAAAAGCCAGTCTGAAAAGGCTCCATCCCATGTGATTTCTGAATAATTGACATTCTAGGAAAGGTAGAACCACAGCAATGATAAAAAGATCAGCTACTGGGGTGGGGGTGCGGCAGGCAAGGTTGAAGAGGTGAAGCACAGGGGCTTTTGGGAGGTCGTGAAACTATTCATGGGAAAATGTAATTGTGGATACACGATACTGTGCATTTGTCAAAATCCACAGAACTTTACAGAATAGAGTGAACCTTAATGTTAAAAATCAAACAAAAGTAATTCAGGAGGTCGGGGAGCCCAGGATGGAATGCTGAATGCGACACAAGAATGTGACTATATTACAAATGTATGAACCAAGTCCCCTGAAAAAGGTGGGGAGACGGTGTTGACCTAAGGAAACTTGGAAATGAGTGGAATCTGAGACTAAATGCAAAAGGCACCGTACGTTAGCTGATAAAGCAGCTAACAGGGGTATGGGTTAACAATTCTGAAACTGCTATACATGCACACTGAAAATTAACAATTAATTATATGAACAGTGGATGGTGGGAGCCAGGTTACTCACTATTGAAGTGGGAGGGTACAGATAAACAAAAGGAAGAGGCTAGAATGATCCACGATGGATTAGAGTTGTAGACACCAGTATAAACTCATGTTTACCTTAATATAGATGCAGACGGCTACATATGGAAATATGTATAGATATGTGTATTAACATGATTAGGATGGTGCAAAAGCAATTGCAGTTTTTGCAATTATTTTTAACCTTTTAAACCACACTTACTTTTGCACCAACCTAATAGTATATGCACATATGTCTTTGCTCTGTCAGCTGAGAGAGCCTAAAGCAAAGACACTCTAGCAGCAACCAGAAATCACTGGAGGGGACAATACCCAGGGCTCACACAGAGCTGGGGATAGTCCTGGTCCCACCGGTCACAGTGGAGAGCCTCAGAATTCACAGGGCATTTAATAAAGTACTTGAAAGGGCTTTGCCTCAGCACTTAGGAAAAATTACTCTAGAATCAACACTGCTATAGACCCATCTAACAAAGCTTATAAACAAGACCTGAAAGGATAAAACATAGTTTCTAAGTAACTTAACTACATCCTAGAACAAAGCTCAAGAATACTTATAGAAATACAAAAACATCCATCAATAACACAGTTCACAATGTATGGTATCCAATAAAAAAATTACAAAACACACAAAGAAGCAGAACTGACCCAGAAATGAAACAAACGATATAATTCGTGGACAAGATATTTAAAAAAGTTATTATGACTGTATTCTAAATGTTCAAGAAGCTAGATGAAAGACTGAAAATGTTAGGTGAAGGCAGGGGGTGAAAAAAGAACCAAATTATGCCTTCAGTGATGAAAACTATATCTGATGTGAAAAACACATTGAATAGGAATAGGAGCAGGTAAGACAATGCAGAAAAAAGATTAGTAAACTTGAAGACACAGCAAAATAAACTATCCAAAATGAAACACAGAGAAATAAACCCAAAACACAAAAAAACAAGAACATAGCTTCATCTGTGAAATTGACCAAGCATTTAAGGAAGAAAATCCAATTCTACAGAAATACTTCCAGGAAATCAAAGAGGAGGAAATACTTCCTAACTCACCCAGCAGGCCACCATTAATCTGATACCAAAACCAGACAAAGACTTTACAAGAGAAGAAAACTAAAACCAATATACCTCATGGACATGGACATAGAAATTCTTAACAAAATGTTAGCAAGCTAAATCCAACACTACATAAAGAGGGTAACATATGATAACCAAGTAGGATTCATCCTGGGAATGCAAGGTGGTCTTAACCTTTTAAAATCAAACAATGTAATTCACTATGTTAATAAACTAAAAAAGAAAAACCATTTGATTAGTTTACTAGATGCAGGAAAAGTATCTGACAAAAATCCAACATCAATTTTTGATAAAAAAGAGGATTAGAAGGAATTTTCCTCAACCTGACAAAGGACATCTATGAAAAACTATAGCTAACATCATACTTAGTGGTGCAAAACTGAATATTTTCCCCCTAAGATCAGGAACAAGGCAAGATGTTTCACCACGTCTATTCACTGTTGTACTGGAGGTTCTAACCAGTGTAATAAGGCAAGAAAAAGAAATAAGGGGCACCCAGCTTGAAAAGGAAGAAGTAAAACTGTCTTTATGTACAGATGACATAATTATCTGTGTAGAAAATCTTAAAGAATCTATAAAAACTACTAGAATTAATCAGTTTAGCAAGGGTGCAGGATGCAAGATCAATATTCACAAATCAATTGTATCTTTCTAAATAGCAACAAATGATCAGAAGCTGAAATTTTAAAAATACCATTTATAATAGCATCAAAAATATGAAACACTTAGCAATAAATCTGACAAAAAATGTGAAAGACCTGTATACTAAAAGTTACAAAACATTGCTGAGAGAAATTAAAGAAGACCTAAAGTAAATGGAGAAATAAGTTCATGGTTCAAGACTCCATGTTGTTAAGATGTCAGCTCTCCCCACATTGAGCTCTGGATTCAACACAGCCCCAATCCAAATCTCAGCAGGTTCCTTTGGTATAAATTGACAAACTGATTCCAATATTAATATGGAAATGAAGAGGACCAGGAATACTCAAACCGTCTTCAGAAAAGAAGAATAAAATTGGCAAACCTATGTTACTTGCCTTCAGGCCTTATTATAAAGCCATAGTAATCCGGGATCTGTGGTATTGGTGTCAAGTGAGATAAATACATCAACGGAACTGAGTAGAGAGTCCAGAAACAGACTCCTACATATATGGTCGGTTGATTCTTGACAAAGATACAAAGGCAATTTAGTGGAGACAGCAGATTTTTAAATAAACTGTGCTAGAACAATTACAATGCAAAGAAAATGGAGAGAAAAGAAATGAGTTTTGATCCATACATAAAAATTAACTCAATGAATTTTAGACATCAATGTAAAATCTAAAAATATAAAACTTCTAAAAGTGACTTGGGGTCAGGCAAAGATTTCTTAGGTATTACACAAAAAGCACACTCCATGAAAGAAGAAAACACTGACATATTAGACTTCATAAAAATTAAGGACTTATGCTTTTTGAAAGACACTGTTAAGGGTAAGAAAAGACAAAACCACCAACTGGGAGAAAAAATTTATACATCTTGCAGGTAATAAAGTACTTATATCCAGAATAAATAACTCAACAGTCAATAGTAAGAAAACAGCTCAATTTAAAAATGGGCCAAAGATTTGCACAGAGACTTCACCGAAGAAGGTATACTGCAAATAAGTGTAGGAAAAGATGTTCCATATCCCCCGTTCCCTATTCTTTGCTATCACAAATATGGCTACAATCAGACTCTTGTACACACCTCCTGTAAACAATGTCCCCAGTGGGCGTGCTGGGTTTCAGAGCACACGCACTTCCGGCTACTCTCTGCACACAGGTTACGTCCGTGTGTACCGCTGCCAATGGTGTAAATGCTCCCTGTCCTACAATCACTAGGGTCAGCTCACTGTCATGAAAACTGTCTTCCTATGCGCGAGAAGACAGTCAGGGGACATGTGCTCCAGGCCAAGAACTTGACACAAGGGGAACCGTGAGAGGAAAGAACCTGAGGCCTCTCACCAAATACCGCACGAGAACCTTCTCTCCATTCCCCGAGAGCCCCTGTTGAAAACCACAAAAACACCTCCCACACGTTCCCAACCACAAGTCTCAAACCCAACCCGACCCAAGCCCCACCTCTGCCAGAGGGCCCTGTGGGGTCAAGGCCACCACAGATGGAGCCTCCTTCAATTTCAGGTGCAGTTTATACCATATCCTCCTGGGTTGGCTTAAGTGCTGCCCGGAAGGATGAACTGTTTCATGTCTTATTTCCCAATGACGCCACAGGTTCCCTGAGTACACCCCGTGTTTTATTTCTATCTGTCTCATCATTCTTAATGCAAGAATTGGGGAGGTGGTTCACCTACATTTCCAGATTTAAGAGGAGTCTCTGCTTTGAAGAAATACAAACTCACAGCATTTAAAAAAAATGCATCTGACTTCCTTAACTGAATTTCAAACATTAAATGATTTGTGGATAGGTTTTAAAAGAAAGCACACTATGAGATGCGAGACACACCTGAAAGCTTCAAGGCCCCTGGCTGCGGATGTTATGCTTTATCATATCTAAAGGGCTCATTGCAGGAAGATGGGACTCCTTTTCCAGCTAAAGAGGAGGTTTTTCTGTGCAGAAAAAAACATTTCCAAATAAAGCTTTCTAGGAAACAGCCCACTTACCT
This sequence comes from Rhinolophus ferrumequinum, assembly GCF_004115265.2. Lineage (NCBI taxonomy): Eukaryota > Metazoa > Chordata > Mammalia > Chiroptera > Rhinolophidae > Rhinolophus > Rhinolophus ferrumequinum. The sequence goes on from NC_046293.1 coordinate 3,075,585, forward strand.
GTAATGACGGATCCATCTGATCCTGGACCACTTCCTAAATACTGGTATTCTGTAAAACTAAAGCTTCCGCAACTGTCCTCACCAATGGACTGAGAAATCTCTTGGATGGTTCCCATTTCTTGTAGAAATTCGTCAGATAACGGGCTTTCCAGATCATCAGCCTCGAGGGGGGAGAGGGGGCAAATCGGGCTTTCTGTGTCCACCATCTTGATTTAATGGTGTGGGTCCCAGGATGGAGCACCACCTACTGGGCGAGAGAAAAGTAATCGCTGAAACTGACATACGTACAAGAACATTGGTTTTCCGGTAATGAAAACAGCACTCGTCAATGAAGACATATGTGACTTCATCATCTAAAAAGTAACACTGTTGACCATCTTTCCTAGGCTTGAGTCTTGATAAGCACACACAGAACGTTTAAGGTGTCAACCCTGACCAGGCCGGGGATCGGTCACTCGTCACTGAGCACACACTGTGTGCTGAGCTCAATCCAGTGTTCCTGGGCTGGACAAAACAGAGGTGATCTCCCGAAACACCCTTCCGGTGGGGACACAGACCGTGAACAAACAGACAAGTACACAGATGGCATGTCTGATGGTGGTTCGGTAACGCAGCAAGAGTATGTGGGAAACAGACACTGCTCTGTGCAGGCAGGGCAGGGAAGGCCTCGCTGATGAGGACAGTAAGAGCTGAAGGAACAAGGGAGTGAGCTGTGCAGATGTCGGGGGGGAGAATGTTCCAGCAAATCAGACAGCAAGTACAAAGGCCCCAGGATAGAAGCAGGCCAGTCGGTAACTTCTAGGAACGAGTGAGCCAGTGTGGCTCAGGCTGAGGGACAGACAGTCAGCACGTGCTCTGGACACAACGTTCCCTGTTCTCCTTGTACCCTTGGCTGGTGATAACTCACGGACGTATTCCTAGAAAATGACTGCACAGTAACAAACATATCGTAGTTTTAAAAAATCTAAATAGGTGAGTCCCCGTCAAAGGTAGACTGCTTCAACTCGCAAGTGAAAGAATACTCTCCACGTGGGTACTGTGACGGGCTGAACTGGGAATCCTCCCCCCCAAGTTCATGTGCTGGAGTCCAAACCCCAGCACCTCAGAATGTGGCTGTATTTGGAGATAAAAAAGAGATGATCACATCAAATGAGGCATTGGGGTGGACCCTAACCCAATCTGACCGGTGTCCTTATAATAAGAGGAAATTGGCACACAGAAAGAGACACCAGGGACGTGTGAGGACAGAGGGACGGCCATGTGAGGACAGGAGGGGAAGACAGTGGCCACCGCAAGCCAAGGAGAGAGGCCTCTGGAGAACCAGCCCTGCCGACACCTGGGTCTCGGACTTCCAGCCTCCTGGGCTGGGAGGACACAAACGTCTGCTGTTTAAGCCCCACTCTGTGGTGCTTTGTCATGGTGGCCGAGCAAACCAGCACAGGCGCAAAGTCAAACAGTGGCTCTTCCCAGGCTGGTCGGTGTCACGCTCTTACTCACATGTGGAAGCCACCTCCTGTGACCTCTAGACTAACGCCCAGTCTCCTCAGCACATCTGTGCCTGTGTGACTGTCTCCTACCTGACTGCACCCTTATCACTGTCCCCGCCTCCCCGTGCCCCCGGTAACAGAGGCACAGGCCTGGCCTGGTCCAGACCGCACCTGCACTGCTCCATCTCTGGGCCTTCACCACGTCCACCCCGAGCCCAGCGACCAGCAAGGCTGGTGGGGTGACATATAGCTTCCAGAACTGTTTTCCATTTGCGATGGTCACATCACGGAGAGGACCAGACTGTGGGGCCAGCGGCTCCCATCACATCGCTACCAGGGAACGTGGGGCTCCTCTGCTGAGTGAGGACAAAGCAAGACCCTCAGGGCGCCTGTGTGAGGACAAGGTCATGGCGCAGGGTCACAGCTCAGCCTCCCGCAGAGCAAACAACACAACAGCCTCAAGCGCTAAGACAAGAAGACTGCCTTTAGAAATGAAAACGGGTGCAATTCACACGTTCTTGTGAAATTCACACCCATGTGTGGATTTGATGAACAATCCCAGTTGACAGTACCATACAAGGAAAAGTCAAAGAGAACCATTAGCCTTCCAAAGGATTTCGAAGTTTCCTTCTCTCTAATGTATGAGTGTAAATCAGGCTGTGAATCTGTGCGTTTTTTCTATCATATTTCATTCTGCATTGTATCTGAAGGAAGGCAAGAAACATCATGGGAGAGCATGACTTAAAATATTTTCCACCACGAACAAAAGGTCCAAAACTTCAGTCACTGACTGACTTCCATGAAGTTCCGCCCAGTGACTAGCACAGGCGGGCGGACGCTGTCGTCAGGGGGCTGTGGCCACCTCCTCGTCCACGCCCGTCTCCTCAGCGCAGCAGTGGGGGACGCACGGGAACAGCGCCTTCTGTCCTGTGAATGTTCTCTCGGTCCAGCCGGGAGAAAGTGACCTTTGACTAACGTAATGAGTTCGTTTCCTTGCCGTCGCATTCACAGTTACAATGCGTGGAGACCTTATCATTTTATTTTCAGGAGCTTTTAAGGCACACCTTAGATTTACTTAGAGGAACGTCGGTCCTCCTGAGAATAAAGAGCCAAACAAGATGAAATCCCTCCACAGAGTGAGGCAATACCGTCCCGAACTCTGGCCCGAGGACCGGCTTTCCCACAGATCACTTCTCGCTTCCAGCTGGTGCAGATAAGAGATGTTCTGAGGCCGAGGGCAGGGCACACACCCCCCAGCCTGCCCTGCGCCCCCAGGCATGCCCCAGCACCCAGCTCTCCCCCATCACTGTCACTTCTGCTCCCGGAGTAGAAATATCACAGGAAGTCACCACATCTTATCTAATACCCACAGGACATACCACTGACCCCGGTTCAAGGAGAAAAGCAAACGAGGCACCAGTTACCATGTCCCATGCCCAAGTGCTTTGGAGGGACAAAGAGGTGTGACAAACGATCTCTTTTCTCGACAGCTCCTAGTCTGGCCCACGAGGCAAGACAGGACGGCTTGAGAAATAACCAGGGAATGCAAATGGAACTCGAATAGGCCCTCCGTTTCCTAGCACACGGAGCAAAGGGAGCGCGGAGCAAAGGGAGCGCGGAGCAAAGGGAGCGCGGAGAAAAGGCAGACCTTCCGTCCCTAGTTCCGGCCGAGATGTGATGGTCTGTGCTGTCCTATCAGTCCTTCCCTAATCCCACACCCTCGGGTTGGTGATGCATTTTTTTCATTCCCATCCAACGTAAATGTTGGAGCTGCCTGCTGTACTTCAGAAACTCACATTCGAACCACTGGACTTCTATGTGTAGGTCCTAGTAATGGAACATTTATCTATCAAAATATCCCTTTGTGACCTATGAAGCAGGGTAGAGAACATTTTTTAAAAAAGAAGTACGGAAGGAAGGAAGGAAGGAAGGAAGGAAGGAAGGAAGGAAGGAAGGAAGGAAGGAAGGAAGGAAGGAAAGAAGGAAGGGAGGAAGAGAGAGTAGAAGGAAGGAAAGAAGGAAGGGAGGAAGAGAGAGTAGAAGGAAGGGAGGGAGGAAGAAAGGATTAGAAAGGGTTGCATTACTGTTTTATGTTACCTAAACACAGGGCAGGTGAAAACCCTGGAAGAATTTTCACATCACTTGACAACCTTTACCACAAAGGCATTTTCCATTTGGGGAGAGCAGGATAAAATGAGTTGTTCTTGGCGTAATGAGCTCTTATTTGTGAAGCCAAGGACGGCTGGGTGCACTCTCCTCGGGGTTCCCACAGCACCCAGATTCTGGGCCCAATTCGGAGAGAGCCCTAAGTGTACGCAGTTAGGCACTTTCTACTTCTCCCACTGGACTCTGTACTGTGTGTTTCTTGAAGGTAGGATGTGTACCTTGCTCATCTTCGTATCCTTACTTCTAGTCCAATCCCTACTAAACAGCAGATGATGGATTTCTATTTCTAACGCTAAGCTAAGCCTGGCACTGAGGCCTGCTCAGGAAGGACTCACTCCCCCAGAAAGTAACTAGGTGAAGGTCTATGAGAACTCACCTTGGCTCGGCGTTAGCACCTGGATTGCAAAATGGCACGCGGTCAGCGTTCCAAAGACAACAAAACATAAGGGTATCTGGAACAGAAGTCAGTGGTTCCACCTTGGGAAAGGGATCAGAAATTTGCAGCGTGAATTATAATCATCGTGGGGACTTAAAGCACGCAAGAGGGAAAATAATCTAAGCATAACAGCAAAGGAAGTCCCAAGTTGGCAGGGATATGGGAGCAGAGGTGACGCTGATCAACAACTTTCTGCCCAGGGAGAGGACTGTGCCTGCAGCCTGGGCACAGGCTGGCACACAGCAGGTACTCAGTACACCCTGCTGGGAAGGGGCACGACTTCCATCTGACTCTCTACCTTAGAAGCGGCAGGTAGAGAACTTGGGAAATGTTCTGTGATGAATAAGTGAGGTGCTCTGTCCGACTGGAATAAAAGATGATGGAGGACAAATCCCTCCGTTGTTGGCTCCCAAGGGCGTCACTGCGTCCAACCATCTTTCCTCCTTGCATGATTAATGGAGTTCCTTGGACTCACAAGGCTCATTGTAAATATTTTCTGAAATTAAATATTTAATAACTGCTAAACACTGTCCCAACTATCAAAATATTTTTCTGTGCTTGGGATCAGATAGTCAAGAAAAAGAACAAATGCAGTTGGACATGAGCTTTCACATGAGGAACTTATGTTTAACTCAAGAGAGTCCAGATAAATAGTTGCAAACATTAGACTTCACTTTGCTACTAGTTATCTTTTTGTAATCAATCCTAATTTACTGTATTGTAAAACGCTCTCAGATTGTCACTTAATATGCCTAGTAATGCTATATTATAGAAATCTATTTGCATTTTCTTTTGCTAAATTAAGCCTCATTAAGACTTCACTGAGTGATTTAAAGATAAAAAATGGAATTTTTGTCAAAGGAGTACCTTTTATGTAGCAGACAAGACATCTCTTAAACAATGAATTTTTCTTCAATTCAAATTTCCACCGATTTCAATACATTACCTAATCAGATTCTTTATACTTTTTCTATATATTTTCTAGATATTAGATCTAATATTTAGAAGGCTTTGCGCTTGATTTGTTGGGCTAGGATTTAAGATAACATTTCAAAGTAAACCAAAGAGTGCTAACAGGCTCTCTGCACCTTCACCTGGCACCAGGAATTCATCAAAATAGATTCATCATTACCACTTGCATAATGATTAACACGCTAACAGAGGAAAGAAAAAGCCTACGAGACATGTTGAAAACAGAAGAGAGAAGAACCGGAGTATAGCAATGGTAAAGAAACGAGGGACTGCGTATTTTAGTGAATTAAATCAAACACAGTATGAGTACTTTGCACACCACGTAGGTTTCACCAGCGGTATCTAGATCTTTCCCAACAATGCCCAAGGCATCAGAATTTTGTAATCAAAAGAATCTAGCATGTGAAAATGGGTGACAAGCCCACGTAGCACAGAAGAGGGCTGAGGGCCTCTGTCCATTTATCTAAAGTGTGAAAAGAGTGTTCCCCACCACTTCCAAGGGCAACTGCCCGTTTTACACAAGGTTCACGCTGTATGACAGTATGTATTACCTCCACTCCAAACCCAACACTCATCTTATTTTCCTAAAAATGCAGTCATTGGTTTTCAATACAGTAATCTTACCTCTGTGGATGGTGACACCAGAATAATGAAAGGAAACCTGCAACTCTGGACACCAACGTGCCCGCTGCAGTGAAATGTGAGTGAGCCGAGAAGCTTGTCACAAGAATAAAAAGTCAACGGAAATGAAATTCATATGTAACATGTGAAAACTCTGACCCAGTACAGACGGAATCAGCAGAGATGGGGAACAACTCTCATGTATGTACCAGCCAGACGACAGAGAAGCAACAGAGGGCCGGGGCCTGGCCAGTGACAAAACTGAATGACATTTCTGACTGGAAAGGCCTAATGGGCTTTGGCAGGAAGACAGCAGACCTGCGATAGGCTGAGCCTTGATTTTCAGATCACCTTTGGGACGGGCGACCGTGGTTATAAACTTCATGACACAGACAGGCACACACCTGAGCAATGACCGTGCCTGACACCAGAGAACACACCTGACGAGGCACGTCAGCCTTGGAGGGGCCGACAGCCCTGGCGGTGGGTGTGAGCAAAGGGAGGGAGGGCAGAGAGGGAGACAAGAGATACTGAGAGTACCCTGTGGGCCTCACCTCAGGGAAGTTACGATGCAGCGACCAGGGTTCACCTCACAGGGTTCTTAGCAGCAGCGGCATGTGGGGAGGTCGTGCGGCTCATCCTCGGGAGGGCAGGGCTGTGTGTGACTGGGTTCTAGGCCCTCAGTGTCAGTGGCTGTAAGTCGGTCCGCAGACCCGGGAAGGGAGGCAAGGTACCACAGCGCAAGGGGGACTCAGCGAGTGGCTGCGTTTGGAACGCCCCGGCCTGCGTCTTCTCTTCCTCTCTGCACCTCTCCCCCCACCATCTTATCTGGGAATATCTTCCACCTGAGAAGGAAGAGCTAGACACCAGCAGTCAGCTGTCAGGAGCCTCTCTCTCCCCTCCCAGCCTGATCCCCACAGGAAGCCTAAAACGGTCACCCCCACCCTTCTGCCCGTGGCCTCACTCAGCTTTGTCGTTCCTCACTTGTACATAAAAGTAGAAAACCAAAAAGTACCAGACTTCTGAGGAAGGCCTCTAACAAACAGATACAGGAAAAAAACACTTGGAGGAAATAATACACACGAGGAAGAAAACTACAAAACCAGAGGAAGCATTAATATCTTTGGAAAGATAAGATACTGCACTTGTGAGAAAACAGGAACCTTCAAAGAACAAAAACCTCTCCTGGGAATTAAACACATGACCACAAACTTAACAGAAGGGTTGGAGGATAAAGGCCGTAATCTTCCACAAAGAAAGGCGGAAAGAAATGGAAAACGGGAGAAGAAAGAGAAGAGAGAGGACCAGTCCAAGAGGTGAACCCCCACCCCTGTGAAGAGCTCCCAGAGCGAGGGCAGTGAGGCGACCATCAACAAACGAATTCAACGGCACTTCTCAAAATGAAGGTCACGGGTTCCAGGTTGGAAGAGGCCATACGTTCCCAACAGAATGGATGAGTACAGACACATCAAGGCAGATGACTGGGAAATTTCAGAGCACACGGGGCCAAAGAGAAGATCCCACACGTTCCTACAAGCTTTTGGGGTGGGGGTGGGGGACATATCACATGCAAAAGATTAAATATCAGAACACTCTAAGATTTCTCACTAGGAGTCAAAAGACCACCTTTAACACGAAGAAGAAAAATTACTCCCAACTCTATAGTCAGATAAATCATCCGTCAGGTGTTTAGGTAGAGCCATCCCTATTTATTTCTGTAGTGTGGTGACTGTTTCTCTCTGAGACTCTAGAATCTCTCCCTCCTGTAATACTTGGTATTTCCCTCGTACTGGGGGAAATGGATGGTGAACACAGTTTTTTACGGAGTTATGGCACGTAACTCACAGCACCTTGTCTAGACATTGAACTTGCAGTGGAGTTTTCAAAGTTGCTTGTACTTCATTTGCATCATGTTATTACAATTTTATAGACCTCTGTGGGTCAACGTTAGGACCCTGTCAACCAGCATTCAAACACAGTGTGGGGACAGAGCCAGGAGTGCAGTTTCCAGGCTCTTGGCCTCACGTGGAAAGGTGCTCACTCGGGTAGTAAATGGCCATCAACTGTGATTGGATGGCCATCAGCTGTGGCTAGTTGGCCGTCAGCTGTAACCAGTGAGCCATTGGCCACTAATATAACTGCCGTGGCTACACTAGCAGCAAAATGGGGGCTAGCAAGAAGATGGTGGATGAGCTAGCAAGCGCAGATTGCAGTTAGCACAGCGGATTGCAGCTAGCAAGTGAGGTTGGTTGGCAGAGAAGTGGACGGCAGGTTGCAGATAGTGTGGCTCCTGGTTCCTGTGTCTCCAACCCAACCCCCAGCGAGACAATAGTGGTATGACTCCCCTACCTATGGCTCCGTGGGTGTTCCTTTTTGGCCTCACCATGTCCTGCGTTTTTATGTGGAGAGCGGGACCAGAGACCCCGCCTGACACCCCGCATGACCCACAGTATTGCTATTATGTAGAGCTTTTGGTGACGACGGTAGCGGCTAACAGTCCTTATCACGTGCCAAGCGTGTATTAACTCATTTCCCCCTTACAACAACCCCGAGGGAGGCACTAGTAAGATGTTTCATTTACATACAAGGAAACTGGAGGACAGACAGGTTACAACAGGTGCTCAGGGTCTCAGAACCAGGGGCGCTGGGGTTTGAACCCAGCTGGTAAGCTTCTGGCTTCCGTTCCTACCTACCATGCTATACTCCTCTGGATAACCTACTGCGCAATGTTCTCCCAGGGTCAACATTTCACAGCTTTCAACCCAACAATCAACAATTTAGAGACTTGCCGATCTTGTTTCTGAATCACCTGCTTGTGGTTGTTCCTTCTGTTTCTTTACCGTTTCTCCGAAAATAAGACCTAGCCGGACAATCAGCTCTAATGTGTCTTTTGGAGCAAAAATTATTGTAAGACCTGGTTTTATTTTACTATAATATAGGACCGGGTCTTATATAATGTAAGACCCGGTCTTATATTAATTTTTGCTCCAAAAGACGCATTAGAGCTGATTGTCCGGCTCGGTCTTATTTTTGGGGAAACACTGTACGTTAAAAGTAGATGCTCCATTGGATGAATTTGATTCTTTGTCAAAATCTAAAGTTTAGAGATGAGAAAAAAACAACAGTCTTGTTCTAATTTGTTTTTCGAGTCAACACTGGAGGTTTAAAGTAATGGCAAGATGAAATGTGAAGGATTTATTGGAATTCCCAGTCCTCATGCCGCTAAACGTTTGCATATTTCGTGAAGAATTGTCTACTCGTTCCGCCAATGGAGTCAATTTTGTAAGTGTCCTCACGTTGGGCTGTTGAGTCTTAGATGAAGACCTCAGAGCCCAGATTACCTTCCTAGCACCGATTATGAGCCAATCGTTTTGTTTTATAAAGCTGACTTTATTGACATATGATTGGCATACAATAATCTCTACTTGTTTAAAGTATACAATTTCCTAAGTTTTGACATGTGTACACTCGTGAAACCAACCAGCATCACAATCAAGATAGTCAACACATCCATCACCCCAAGAGTTCCTCGTGCCCATCTGTAATCTCTCCTTGCCCCTCTATGTCCCCACCCCCCACCGACTTGCTTTCTGTCACTACACATCAGTTTGCACTTTCTAGAGTTCTATATTAGGAGGATCATCAGTAGACACTCATTTTGGCTGGCTTCTTTCACTTAGCATAAGTACAGTTGAACAATGCAAGGGTTACGGGTGCCGGCCACCTGTGCAGCCAAAAATCTGCATGCAACTTAAAATTGTCCCTCCACCAGGTTGAACTCCCAACCACCAGGTGACCCTTGAATAATGTGGGTGGGAAGTGCATGGATCAATCGAACTGCACGGGTCAACTGAAAACAATCCACGTGTAAGTGGACTATGCCGTTCAAACATGCACTGTTCAGAGTCAACTGTATACTGAGATGCACCGTGGTCGTGCGTATCAGTGATTCAGTCCTTTTTATTGCAAAGTAATATTCCCACGTACAGATAATGGCAGTTTCATCCATTTACCTGTTGCTGGAGCTATAAATTGTTCTCATGTTTTCTTGGTTTTTGTTTACTTTTACCACTTTGTTATTTAGTACCACCTCCCACCCCCACCCCAAATCCATCAGATGGTACACTAAAATTACCGTTTCAAAAACTGACCTATCAAACAAACATAGGATAACAACACTGTTAAAGTGTTTAAGAGTCTGGTTAAAGCACAAACCATAGTACGTATCGGGAAGCCAACCTCCAAGGCCATCATTTCCTGGTAGTATGACGATCCCAGCTTCGATGAGCACCAATAAAGCAGGTCCGTGTCACTTGCTTTGATTTGTTTGGGCCTACTAACTGCTCCAAGACTTCTCGTGAATGATCTGTTATCGGGGCATCCATGGAACAGTAGTGTACGTATCTGCTAGTAAGGGCAGCCTCTACAGCCTCCTCGGTCAGATTTATACAATGTCCCATATGAATCTCATGCATGCTCACAGAAAGTGGCTCCCTCGAGTTGTGACTGGTCCAAATAAAGTATATAACTATACACAGCAGGTATGTTCCAGTCTCTGTGTGGACACGTATGTTCTTTCCTCTTGTCTAAATACCTAAGCATGTGGTTGCTGAATCATAAGGCAGGTGTTCAACATTTTAAGAAAATGTTAACCTGTTTTCCAAAGTGTTTATATCACTTTACATTTGCACCAGCAGTGGTGAGCATTCCAGTTCCACCACATTATGGCCAACATTTGGAATGGTCAGTTTTTAAAATTTCATTCTCATGGGTATGTAGTGGTATCACACAACCATTGTGGAAGTTGTGAAACGTTCGCATGGGGACTGTAGGTTGAATTTTCATTGCCCTGATGACTAATGATGGTGTGCATTTTTCACACGCTTATTGGCTATCCATATATATCTACTTTGGTGAAGTATCTGCTCTAATCTCTTTCCTATTTTTAAAAACTGGGTTGTTCATTTTCTGATAAGTGATTTTTCAGAGTTTTTTTCTGTATTTTGAGTATATGAGGTCTGACAATTAAGTTCACGAACTTGTTGCAATGATGTTGCTAACTTTTTTTGGTATCACAAGGATTATTTATTATGAATTTGTACCAACTGGACAAACAGTTAACCAAGTTTACTATTTGGAAGTGCTGAAAAGGCTGGGTGAAAAAGTTAGATGACCTGAACTTTTCACCAACAATTCATGGCTCTTGCATCACAACAATGCACCAGCTCACAGGGCACTGTCTGTGAGGGCGTTTTTAGCCAGTAAACAAATAACTGTATTGGAACACCCTCCCCACTCACCTGATCTGGCCCCCAATGGCTTCCTTCTTTACCTGAAGATAAAGGAAATACTGAAAGGAAGATATTTTGATGACATTCAGGACATCAAGGGTAATATGATGACAGCTCTGATTGCCATTCCAGAAAAAGAATTCCAAAATTACTTTGAAGGGTGGACTAGGCGCTGGTGTCAGTGCATAGCTTCTCAAGGAGAGTGCTTCGAAGGTGACTGGAATGGTATTCAGCAATGAGACATGTAGCACTTTTTCTAGGAAGAGTTCGTGAACTTAATTGTCCAACCTCCTAAGTTCTTTATCAGGTTTATGCTTTGCAAAGATTTCTTCTCAGTCTGTACTTTACGTTTTCATTCTCCTTAAACTGTCTTGTGAATAGCAAAAGTTTTCATTTTGATGAAGTCCAATTTATAGTTTTTTTTTCTTTTATGGATTGTGCTTTTGGTGTCATAGCTATATAATCTTCCTAACCCAAGGTCACAAAGATTTTTCTCCTAGAAAGGAGTTTCTAGAAGTTTTATAGTTTTAGATTTTACAATTGGATCTATGATCTATTTTGAGTTAATTTTTGTATGTGGCATGAGGTATGGATCAAAGTTCATTTGGGGCATATGATAGCCAACTGTGCAGGAACCATTTGTTGAAAAGATTGTCCTTTCCCTACTGAATTGCCTTCGTACCTTTGTAAAAAAAGAGAAAAAATCAGTGGTTTTTATTAATAACAAATATGGAATTTTTTCAAATGCTTTCTCCTTACCTGTTAAAATAATCATATAGTTTTTCTTTTTCATTTTGTTAATATGGTGAATTACATTAATTTTCATTGTTAAACTATCCTTGCATTCCTGGGCTAACCCTCACTTGGCTATGATGTAATGTTCTTTTTATATATTGTTGAACTCAACGTCCTAAACTTTTGCTTAGAATCTTTGCATCTATGTTGGTAAAGGATATTGACCTTTGTTTTTCTTTACTTGTAATGCATTTGTCTACTTTTGGTATCAGATAATGCTGGTCTCATTGAATGAATTGCAAAGTACTCTCACCTCTTCATTTTTTGGAAGATTTTGTACAGAATTGGTTTCATTTATTCAGATATTTGGTAGAACTTGCCAGTGAAGCCATCTGAGCCTGGGGTTTCTTTATGGGAAGGTTTTTAACTACAAAGTCTATTTATTTAATAGATGTACGGCTAGCCATGTGGTCTATTTCTTCTTGAATTCAATTTTGGAAGGCTGTGTATTTCAAGTAGTTTGTTCTTTTAATCTGAGTTGTCAAATTTGTTGGCATAAAGTTGTTTATAATAGTCCCTTGTCATCCCTTTGATATCTGTAGAATCTGTAGTTATATTGTCTCTCTCATTCCAGATATTGGTAATTTGTATTTTTTCCTCTTTTTCTGGATCAGCCAGGCTAGAGGTTTATCAATTTTATTCATCTTCTCAAAGAACCAGCTTTGTGTTTCACTGATTTTCCTCTGTTGTGTTTCAGTTTTCTATTCAGTGATTTCCACTCTGATCTTTATTAAGTTCATGTTGTTTATCCATACATTGTTCTTTATTTTTGTCGTTGCTTACACTTCAGTTTAATTTGCTATTCTTTTCCTAGTTTCTTAAGGTTACTGATTTGAGTCCTTTCTTTTCTAATGTAGGTGTTTAGTACTATAAATTTCCAATAAGTACTGCTATAGAAGCATCCCATAAATTTCAGTATGTTGTTTTTATTTTCATTCAGTCCAAAATACTTTCTAATATCTGTTTTGATTTCTTTATTAACTTAAGGGTTATTTGGAAGTACATCATTAGTTTCCAAATATTTTGTGATTTTCAAGTCATGTTTATATTATTGATTTCTAATTTAATTCCATATGGTCACAGAATCTACTTTGTATGATTTGAATCTTTTTGAAAATTTATTGAGACTTGTTTTATGGCCCAGAATATGGTCTATCTTAGTAAATATTCTGTATGCACTTACAAATGATGTATATTCTGTTGTTGGATGGAGGATTCTACATGTAAATGTCACTTAGATCAAGTTAGTTGACAGTATTTTAAAAATCTTTTATATCCTTGCTCATAGTTTTCATATTTGTTTATGAATTATCTCTGACTATAATCGTGTATTTGTCTGTTTCTCCTTGAAGTTCTATCAGTTTTTGCTTCATGCATTTTAAAGCCTTGTTATCAGATGCATAAATATTTAGAACTGTTAAATCTTCCCAATGAATTGATGCCATTGTTTCTTCAAATATTTTTTTCTGACCCCCTACTTTTTTCCCTAAGGTCTCCAATTATACATATATTAGGATGATTAAAGTTATTCCACAGTTTACTAATGCTGTTTTCATTTTTAAAAATTCTTTTTCTCTGTGTGTTATTTTAGATAGTTTCTATTGCTGTGCTTTCAACTTCACTAATCGTTTCTTTGGCTATGTCTAATCTGTTATTAATCCTAACCAGTGTATTTTTACTCTGATTATAATTGTCAGTGTCTAAGTTCAATTTGTGTCTTTTGTTATATCTACTTAACTATTTGAACTTCTGAAATACAGTCATAACAACTATTTTAATGCACTTCTCTGCTAAATCTAATATCTACGTCAGTTCTGGGTGGTTTCAATTCATTGATTTTTCTCCCCATTATGGGTCCTCTTTCCCTAGCATGCCTACTAATTTGATTAGATGCCAGATATTGTGATTCTACTTTGCTCAGTGCTGAATAGTTTTGTATTCCTATAACTATTCTTGAACTTTGTTCTGGGATGTAGTTATATTGCTTGGAAAAAGCCCCATCCTTTTGTTTCTTTTTGTTAATATTTGTTAGGCAGTACCCTAGCAGTATGTAGTCTGGTGTAATTGTTCCTCACTACTGCGGCACGATCCTTCTGAGTACTCTATCCAATTCACCCTGAAGTATGAGGTTTTCCAGACTGGCAGGTGAAACAGGCACTCTTCCCAGCGCCATGTGAGCACCAGACACTATTTCTGGCCCAGTATGAGTGCTGGCCACTGTTCCCTCTAATTCTCTCAGATGGTTCTTTTCCTGGCCTAAAGTTGTTTTCCTTATATACATCCATCAGAAAGTACTGCAGCAGATCTCCAGAGTTCTCTCTATGTGCGGCTTTCTCGTCTGGTTCTTTGCCTGGGAACACTAGGCACTGTGGTCTCTCCAGAGACCACATCTCTTCATCTCTTCAACCATGAGAAGAGATGGTTTCATCTCTTCAACCATGAGAGTCTGCCAAGCTCTGCCCGGATTCCCTACCCCCACCACGGCACCATCACCTGGAAACTCTCATGTAACACCTCTTACATGATTTGGTTTTTCTTAACAACCATCAGTGCCATTCATTGCTGGATGTCCCGTTCTTGAAAAACAGTTTCGTATATTTGTCTGAATTTTTGTTTGCTCATGCAGGAGGATAAATTGGCTCCTTGTTTACAAGGCCACATCCAGTATTTCTTAATCTTTTTAAACCCATGTCCCCTTTTGATAAATAAAAATATCTCATATTCTCCTTTAACATTGTTTTAAATTTCAAAGTAAACAAACAATACTTTTTAAGTCTACCCTCCCTTCAGAGATCCTGCTAAGCCTCCTTGGATATATACCTGAGATTCTGATACACATCCTTGGTTATAAACCCAAAACTCTAATATACCTCCTTGGGTTTATACCTGAGACTGTGCTATACATCCTTTGTTAAACACCCAAGAGTCTGATAGGTCTCCTTGGATATATACCTGAGATCCTGATACAGCTCCTGTGTGGATGCCTGAGATTCTGAATATGTCCTTCTCTTACAAACTCAAATACCTGCTTAAACTCAACACCTGAGATCCATCCAAAAATCCATGTTTATCAAGAATACAGAAAACTGTTCCAAGTTCATTTTAAATCTTGGAAGGCATGATACTACCAATTTTTTACATAAGGTATCATTGTTAGTTCTGACATAATATTAGAATTAATAAATGCTGAATAAAACAGGAAAATGAGAAAACACTAACAGGCTATCAAACACATTACTTTTTAAAGTACTAAAGGGATCACAAATAACAAAAGGATTCATCCATTAGGAAGATATGATGAACCTAAACATGCATGCAGCAAACAAAATACATAAAGCAAAAACTGACAGCGCTGAAAGAAGAAATAGACCCATCCAGCATCACAGCTGGGGACTTCAACCTCCCTCATAACAACAAACAGAATTACTAGACAGAAAATCAGTAAGGTTACAGAGGCTTGAAAGACATACTTAACCAATAAGATTTAACTGACATAAACAGAACACCCCATTCAACAACAGCAGATTATAACTTTTTTGTCAAGCGCCCACTGAACATTCCCCAAGACAGATCATATCCTGGGCCACTGAAAAAAACTTCAACAAATTTAAAAGAACAGAAACCTTACAGTGTGCATTTTCTAATCACAATGAAATCAAACTAGAAACTAATAAAAGAACAACAACAGGAAAATACCTATAAATATTTGAAAATTAATCAACGTTCATGTAAATAATCCATAAGCCAAGAGGAAAATTAAAAAATACATAGAACTCAATGAAAATAAAAATACAACATATCAAATATGTGGAATCAAGGAAAAGCAGTGCTTACAGGGAGTTATAGCATTAAATGTTTATAATAGAAAAGATGAGAGATCTCAAATCAATAATCTACATTCCTGCCTCAAGAAACTGGCAAAATAATAGCAAAATAAACTTAACACAGCAGAAGGAAGGAAATAATATAGACAAGAGCAGCAATCGATGAAATTGAAATCAGGAAAAAAGCAGAGAAAACCAATGAAGCAAAACGCTGGTTCTTTGAAAAAAAATAATAAAATTGATACACTTCTAGAAACACAGACAAAAACTAAAAAAACAAGATACAAATCACCAATATCAGGAATTAAATGGGCTGTCACTACAGATCCTGCAACCACTAAAAGTTAGTAAGAAATGGCTACAAGGGTGGCTCAGTTGGTTAGAGCGCGGGCTCTCAACAACAAGGTTGCCGGTTCAATTCCCGCATGGGATGGTGGGCTGCACCCCCTGCAACTAAAGATTGAAAATGGCGACTGGACTTGGAGCTGAGCTGCGCCCTCCACAACTAGATCGGAGGACAATGACTTGGAGCTGATGGGCCCTGGAGAAACACACTGTTCCCCAATATTCCCCAATACAATTTTTTTAAAAAAGAAAAACAAGTGGCTATAAACAATTTTAGGCTCATAAATTTGACAACTTTCAATGCCTTGAAAGTTATAAACTACCAAAAACTTAACCAAAATAGACAATCTCAATAGCTCTATAACCCCTTAAAAACTGAATTTGTGAGTAAAAATCTCTAGATAAAGAAATTTCCAGGCCCAGCTGGTTTCACTAGAAAATTCTAACAAATACTTAAAGAAAAATTAACATCACATCAATTTTATACAATTTCTTCCCAAACAATAGAAGAGGAGGAACTACTTCCCAATTCATTTTCATGAAGCTAGTATTACTCTGATATCAAAACCAGACAAAGCCAGTAGAAAGAAAAAAAAAAAAGAAAGAAAAAAAGAAAGAAAAAAAACTGCAGACCAATATTGTTTGTGAGCTTAGACATCAAAATCCTCAATAAAATTTAGCAAATCAAATAAAAAAATGTGCAAAAAGAATTACACACAATGACAAAGCGGGATTTATTCAATTTATGATTGATTTTCAAATGTTAAACCAGGTGTTGCAAGACTGGTTTAACATTTGAAAATCAATCATTGGACTTCTCCATTTCAACAGACTGTAAGAAGAAAAATCGTACTGTCATATTAATTAATGCAGAAAAAAGCATTTTAGAAAATCTAATACCCACTCACAATAAAAATGGTCAGTGAGTTCAGCACAGAGAAGATTTATCTCAGCTTGACAAAGGACACCTACAAAATCTAACATCTTACTTAACGGTGGAAGACTGAATGTTTTCCCCTTAAGGCTAGTACAAGGCAAGGATGTCAATTTTCACCACTCTTGTTCAACACGGTGCTAAAAGTTCTAGCCACTATAATTAGGCAAGACAATGAAAGGCATACAGAACAAAAGGAAGACACAAAACAGTCCTTATTTGCAGATGACATAATTGTTTAGGTAGAAAACCCCCAGGAATCTACGAAAAACCTCTTGGAACTAGTAAGTTCAGCAAGGTGGCAAGATCAACATATACAAATAAATTACATTTCTATTTACTAACAATAAACATGCAGGAATGAAAATTAAAAACAATGCCGTTTACAGTCATTCCAAAGAAAATGAAATACTTAGGCATAAGCTTAACAAAAAATATACAGGATCCGTGTACTGAAAATTACAAAATGCTGATAAAAAAAAAAAAATCAAAGACTTAAATAAAGAAACAGAATTGTATGTCAACTATAATTTAAAAATAAAAAAAGAAGAAGAAACACACTAGGTCATGAGTAGGAAGACTCTACACAATAAACATGATAATTCTCCCCAAATTACAGGTTTAATATAATTATATCAAAATCCGAAGCAGAGATTTGTGGACATAAACAGGTTTGCTCTTAAATTTATATGGAAAGGCTCATGCCTGAGAAGGGCTAAAACAGTCGTGAAAAGAAGTATCAGGTGGGAGGAATGACTACCTAACAAAGACTCATGCCAACATCAAGACAGTGTGTACTGGTGAGGGGATAGATACACAGACCGACGGAACAGACCAGGAAACCCTGAAATAGACCCACACAGATATGCCCAATTGATTTTTGACAAAAATGAAAAAGCAATGGAGCAAAGACAGCCTTTTCAACAAATGTTGCTCGAGCAAGTGGACATTCATAATACCGTGTTTCCCTGATAATAAGACCTAGCCGGACAATCCGCTCTAATGCATCTTTTGGAGCAAAAATTAATATAAGACCGGCTATTATATTATATTATATATTATATTATATTATATTATACTATACCCGGTGTTACATTATATAAGACCCAGTCTTATATTATAGTAAAATAAGACCGAGTCTTATATTAATTTTTGCTCCAAAAGATGTATCAGAGCTGATTGTCCGGCTAGGTCTTATTTTTGGGGAAACACGGTAAAAGAAAAATGAACTTCAGCCTACGTCTTACATCTTATACAAGAATTAACTGAAAATGGGTCATGGACTAAAAGGTAGAATGTAAAACCATAAAACTTTTAGAAAAACATAGACGAAAACCTTCAGGATCTACAGCTAAGTAAAAAGGTCTTAGACTTGCTACCAGAAAGGAGCATGATCCCTGAAAGGAAAAATTGATAAGTTGGACCTCATCAAAATTAAAAATGTTTTTTGGTCTGCAAAAGACTCTATGAAGAAGATAAAAAGACAAGAACAGTTTGTTTGAAAATATTTGCAAAGCAAATATCTGACAAAGGACACATATCTTGAATATATAAGGAAATTTCAAAACCGAACAATGAAAAACCAAAATTCCAATTAGAAAATAGGCAGAAAACATGAAGAGACATTTTACTGAAGAGGATATATAGATGACAAAATAAGCACATGAAAAGTTCTTCCACATCATTACCCACTGGGCCTCTGCAGACAAAAACCACGACAAAATATCACTGCACACCTATCAGAATGGCTAAAATAAAAAAAAACACCACCACCACCAATGCTGGTGAGGATGTGGAGAAACGGGATCATTCAGACATTGCTGGTGGAAATGTAAACTGATGCGCCCACTCTGGAAAACAGTTGTGCAGTTTCTTATAAAACTAAACATACAACTACCATATGACCCACAATTGCACTCTTTAGCATTTATCCCAGTGAAATGAAAACTTACGTTCACTCAAAAATCTGTACACACACCTAAAGCACAAGTGACAAAAAAAAAAAAGAGACATCAAAATCTTAAAGTTTTGTGTTATAAACACTGCCATCAAGAAAGTCAACTCATCAAATGGGAGAAAATATTCGTTAATCATATAACTGATAAGAGACTTGTATTCAGAACACATAAAGAACACTTCCAAGTCAACAACAAAAAGACAAATATCCCAATTAAAAAACAGGGAAAGGATTTAAACAGACATTTCTCCAAAGAAGATATACAAATGGCCAACAGGCACATGAAAACACGCTCGGTGTCATTAGTCATCAGGGAGATGCAAATCAAAACCACAATGAGATGTCACTTCACACCCACTAGGATGCTAGAATCAAAAAGACAGAACGTAACAAGTGCTGGCGAAGATGTGGGGAAAACGGAACTCTGATACGTTACTAATGAGGATGTAGCCATTTGGAAAACAGTCTAGCAGTTCCTCAAAAAAGCTAATATATAGTTACTATAGGGCACAGCCATTCCAACTCCAGAGCAATGAAAACATACGTCTACACAAAACCTTATACGTGAATGTTCATAGCAGCTGTATTCATCATAGCCAAAAAGTAGAAACTACCTAAATGTCCACCAACTGATAAATCGGAAAATAAAATGTACTATATTTATACGATATTTTTGATGATAAACAGAAATGTACTGATTCATGCTACAACATGGATGACCCTGAGCGAAAGACCACATATCATGTGAATCCATTTATATGAAATGTCTAAGATCGGCAAATCATAGAGACAGAATGGAGATTAATAGTTGCCTAGGGCTGGGGCGGGCGCGTAGAGGGAACGGGCATGAGGTTTCTTTCAGGGGTGACAAAAATGTTCTAGAATTAGATTGTGGTAATGGCTGCACAGCCCTGTAAGTATAATAAAAACCATGGAACTGTGCCCCCTTTAAATGAGTACTGTATGTCAACCACATGGCAATAGAGCTACTTCAAACGAAACCAGAAAACCTGTACACAAATGTCCACAGCGGCTTGATTCACAATAACCCTGAACTAGACACGACCTCGACGTCCTCTGACGGGTGAATGGTGGAACAGCTGTGGTACATCCATCTGGGGAGTACTACACAGCCATAAAGAGGAAGGAGCACTGACACCCAACAATGTGGGTACATCTTATAGCAATTACGCTGAGTGAAAAAAGCCAATCCCAACAGGTCCCACACCGCACGATTCATTACGTGACGTTCTTGAAAGTGACAAAATGAATGGCATGAAGAGCAGATTGCCAGAGATAAGGAAGGGTGGGGGTGTCGGGAGCCATGTGGCTGTGAAAGGCCAACACGCGGGGTCTCTGGGTGACGCAAGTGTTCTCTATCTTGATGGCACCGAGGTCCAGATCCCATTTGTGACATTCCACTATTGTTCTCAGGATGTTACCGTCGGGGGCATCTGGGGAAAGAGGACTGGGGTCTCCCCTTTTTAGTTCTTACAACTGCATATGAATCTACAATTGTCTCCAATTTTTAAAAAATTTAAGAAAAGTACTAAAAGGGAGGTAAGTTAGGAGTGATACTTCACGAATCGGTGAGCTGTTCCTCACTCAGGCTTCCCGATCTGCTGGTTTTAGGATCCAAACATAGCAATAAACGGGGCTAGGATACACCATGTAGACACTGTCTTTTTCGCTTGCTTTTGAACTTTTTATTTGGATGTCATTTCACTTACAGAAAAGTTGTGCGCGTGCACACACACACACACACACACACACACACACACACAGTACAAAGAATACCATAAACCCGTTACCCATATTCACTGATGATTAACATGCTACCATTTGTTTTATCATTTGCTTTTCTTTGATAGGTAGGTAGCCATATTGTGTGTGTGTGTGTGTGTGTGCGTGTGTGTGCGCGTGTGTTTGAAGCGTGGCCCTGTCTCCCTCAGTATTCAAGGACGTGTGTGCTCTGAAAAAGGACATTCTCTTCCACACCACAGCACCCTTCTCAGTTTCACTAAATTTAATACAAACAGTGATCTATGATGCAAAGTCAAATTCTGTCAGTTGCCCCCACCACGTCCTTGATAGCACTTTTTTCCTCCAGAACAGGAGCCAGTGAAGGGTCAGGTCCTGCCTTTTGTTCTCCTTTCTCTTAATCAGAACCGATGCCACAGCTTTTCTTTGTGTGTTACAATACTGAGATTTTTAAGGACTACCATTTCCACCTCTCCTCCCATTTTAAACAGGATGTAGGAACGGCTTGAATTCCTACCTGTCGTAACCTGGATCTCAGCAGGTATCTGCAGAGAAGGCGCCACACTTAGTAAGAACCCTCACGAGAGGTCTCCTAGCCGGGACCTTCAGCAGGCTCCCAGCCTCTCTCAGAACTTTCACGCCCTCACTTTTGTCGGCGTGCCAGCTGGAAAGGCTTACACAGCTCTCCTACTTGGAACTGGAGGTTCCCAGGGCCACACAGCTTCAATTCCTATTCAGCAAGAAAAATAAGAGAACACTGAAAACGGAATCATTCTGTAAATTCCCCAAGAAGAAGAGAGTAACAACCCCGAAACCAAACCTCCCCGACACCGACTTTAGGCAGCCTGACAGCGCTCGTTCGGAACAACGCCCCGAGTGCCTTCTGCAGTGGCTGTTCGGCTTGTGCCACGACTGCTTGTGGACAAGGGTGAATGTGACTTAACACGAAGGGAACAGAAGCGTTCTGCTTATGAAAAAAAAAATTGGAATTTTCTGCTACAAAGCTCTGCATAAAAATAAGAGAAACGAGAAACCTACTAAGGGTTTATTCCTAAGACCCAGTGCTGGGGTTTGAAGGCAGCAGTCCTGTGTCTGGGATAATTATGAGCTTCCACTGGACAAAATGTGGGAGCGCATGAGGAACCTGTCAAAGCCACACACTCTTTATGCAGAAGGCCCTGCACGGCCACCCTGCCAGGAAGAGAGCACATCTGAGGCGGGAAACAGCTGTCAACATGCCTTGTACCCAACACACCCTCATGTGACCTTGGTCTTTCACGTCTGCACGAAGTTACGGGATAGGGTCCTTTGGACAGTCTGGTTTGTTTGTTGTTTATTTTGAAAGACTGCTTTCTTCCTAAATCACTTGCGTCCATCCCGCCACCACCGCAGAGCCCGGCATCACTCCCTCCCACCTGGCTTCCTGTAACAGCCTCCTGACTGGCCCCCTCACCAGCTCGCTCCATCTGCCAGGGTGTCATGGGTGGCTGCCAGGTGCATCCTGAAGTACAGCCCCGATCATACCACCCCTGCTTGGGGATTTCTGAAGAGCATCGGTTCCAAATTCCCAGGTTTGCAGGAAAGGAAACAGACCGGGGATAAGAATCACCCAAGGTCACGTGGCTACTCAAACCCAGGCTGGACCCCGAGTGCGTCTCCCCGCCCTCCATGCAGTAGTACAGTGTTCTCCCATCACACCCGCTTGCCTGCCCGAGCCACACACTTCTGGCTCTAAAAGCCCCACTGGCCTCGTGACCAGCCTGCAGCTTCTGTCCCTGGCCCCTGACAACAGCCAGAGGGAGCCTTTCACATCTAAATCAAAGTGTGTCACATTCCCCACTGAGAAACTTCCATCCCCAGGGCTGCTCTCAGAGTACAACCAGAGCCTTGCAATGTCCCCAAGGCCCTCCACAGTGACCTGCTGCCACCTCTGGGCCCTCAGGCCCTCCTCTTCTCCGGGACATTCCTCCACAGTCACACTTGCTCGTGTTCCTCCCATGAGCCTGGCCTGGCTGCCTGCTCTGCCAGGACGCTCCGCATCCTGTGTCTGCTTAGCCACTCTCACCTTCCCGTCCTTCCTCACCCTCCCTGACCGGCTCATCGGCCCTACTACGCATGCCTTCCCCCTGCACCCAGCCTCTTCTAACACACCAAGCCACGTACTGGTCACTACACTTCTCATCCGTCTCTCCCTGCCAGAGCACCAGCTCTGTGACAAAAGGGATTTTGTGGGGGTTTTCCTCGCTTATGTATCCCCAAGTCCTTCGGGTGATGCCTGGCACTGAGAAGCTTAAATATTTGATGAAGTCTGATGGTGAATGAATCAATCTTCTCGTCATCTCCCCGTGTAAACCCTGTATTCTGGCCAAAGTAAATGAGTCAGTGTGTGCCAAACACACCTTTCCAGCCTCGGTACATTATCCTGTTCCTGTGCCTGGACTGTCTCTCATTCCTACACATTTTAGGGGAAGCTCAAGTACCACTTCCTCCCAAAAGCCCTCCCGGATCCACCCAGGTGGAAGGACCCTGTCCATGCCGTGCGTGCCCACTGCTCACATCACAGGTCTCCACAGATGCCTTTTCTGCCCTTAAAGAGAATTCACATTTGCCACCTTCCTCTCAAATACAAGGCAGGTGTTCAGTAAATATTGACTGAATGAACCCAACACCCTCCTACATTCTGGATATTGTTTCCTTCCTTACAAAAAAGGAAAAAAAAAAACCTCGTAATATTTAAAGTAACAAACCTATGAAAGGAACCTATGCAGAAGTTACCGCCAGTGTTTAAAGGGCAAACGCTGGGTGTAGAACAAAGGCTTTTCTAAAGAAACAAGGATGAAGGCAACTTAAAGTGACAAGAATGCTGAGGGAACCAACAATCTAAGACTAAAAGGAAATTGTTACTGTAAAGTTCCAGTACATACTAAGACATCCTGGAAGTGGGTGCATTTAAGGGTTTTAGGGCCATTGACACTGAAATCGGTTCTGAGAGTCCACGCCATTCACTTAAACACATACTTGTGTTAGATGTCAGTGTCCCTCGAATGGCCTTTCTGAAGAGAGCCGACACCTGTTCAATACGGACTTGTCTCTTCCATGAACATGGTATAGACATCCAGTTATTTGTGCCATATTTAATTTCTCTCAATAATGTAATCAGTTTCCTTCCCCCTCCCTTTCTTTTGCCTCCCTTCCACTCCGGTTCGAGCCGCTGTTTCTCAGTCTAGTTGTGTAGGACACAGCTCCCTGGCCCATGCTCGTGTTATGAGCCTTGCGCTCCCCCCGCTGAGGCAGTCGGTCGCCAGTTGTCAGTCGGTTGCTCAGAGCAGCTCATGGCAGCTCTCCCGGTTGCCAGCCACTCACAATGGCTGCCAGCCACTCACGCTGGCCGCCGGCCACTCATAGTGGCACACGGTAGCCCACGGCAGCACACAGCAGCCTGCGGCAGCACACGGCAGCCCACAGCAGGTCACGGCAGCTCACACCAACCTCCGGCTGCTTACCAGCAGCCCAGCTCCAGGGAGAGCTGTTGTTCACAATCTTAGCTGTAGAGGGCGCAGCTCACTGGCCCAAGTGGGAATCGAACAGGTGGCTTTCGGCATTAGGAGCCCGGTGCTCCAACTGCCTGATCCACTGGGCCGGCCCCGCAATCAGTTTTTTCAGTAGAAGTCTTGCATACCTGTTTTAGATTTATTCTGAGGTACACAATATATACATTTAAAGTTTATTTTCTACTTACTAGACTATTAGTTTTAGGTTTACATAAAAATTTAGTAGTAAATACAAAGAGTTCCTATGTACCTGCCAACTTCCCCTCCATGGTTTCCTTATTGGTGACGTCTTACATTAATATGATACATTTGTTACAACTAAGGAGCCAGTATCAACATGTTAATCAAAGTCCACAGTTTACATTAGTGTTCAACCTTGGTGTTGGACATTCTGTGGGTTTGCACAAATGCATAATGACATGTATCCCTATTATAGTGTCACACAGAGAGAGTCCTTTCACTGCCCTAAAAACCCTCTGCGCTCTGCTTGTTCATCCCTCCCCCAACCCCTGACAACCACTGATCTTTTTACTGTCTCTAAAGTTTGGTCTTTTCCAGAATGTGATAGAGTTGGAATCATACAGTGAGTGTGTAGACTTTTCAGTTTGGTTTCTTTCAGGTATAAGATACTTTTGATAATAATGTCAGTGATATCATTTACCAAAATGTTTTCCAAAGTTCTATGTTCCCATCATCGGTGTGTGAGTTCCTCCTTTTCCACATCTTCAGCCATACTTGGTCAGTCTTTTAAGTTTTAGCCATTCTGGTTGCTATGTAGTGATCTCTCTCTAATAACAGTGATATCTACTGTTACTCATTTGCATTTTCCTAATGACTAATGATGTTGAACATCTTTTCATGTGCTTACTTGCCTTCCAATGCCCTTTGTCGAAGAGTTTATTCAAATCTTTTGCCCATTTTTGCTTTAATTCTTAATTTGGTAGTCTTCTTATTGAATTGTAAGAGTTCTTTAGATATTCCAGATATAAGTCCTTTGTCAGACATATGTTTGCAAATATTTTCTTCAAGCCTGTGGCCTGCTTTTTCATTTCTTAAGTGTCTTTTGATGAGCAAAAGTTTATAATTTGGATGAAGTCCAATTTATTTTCTTGTGTAGTTTATGCCTTTTGAATCACATATAAGAAATCTTTGCCAAACCCCAAATCACTAAGATTTCTTCTGTGTTTTCTTCTGGAAGTTTTATAGTTTTTAACTCTTACCATTAGGTCTATGACCCATTTCAAGTTCTTTTATTATTTTCTTTTAATATTGCAGTTCATTGTTTTCCATATGACTATACTATTTGTTGAAAAGAGTATCTTTTCCCACTGAAATGACTTCTCACTTTGTTGAAAAGCAACTGACCATATACACTGAGTCTATTTCTAGGCTTGCTCTTCTACCCAGTCACCTGTTAGTTTTCATACCAGAACTATACTATCTTGATTACTGTAGTTCTAGAACAATTCTTGAAATCAGGTAGTCCAAGTACTCTGACTGTGTTCTTTTTTAGAGTTGTTTTAGCCACGCGAGTTCCTCCGCAGTTCCATATAATTTTAGAAGCAGCTCGTCAAATTCTACAAATAAGCATGCTCAGATTCGATCTTGACTGCTTTGCGTTTGTAAACCATTTTGTGAAGAATTGCCATCTTAATGATACCGCGTCTTCTGATTCAAGAGCATGGTAAACTTGCCATTTCTTAGGGTCTTTTAAATCGTCTCTCAGCAACGTTTCACAGATTTCACTGTACAGGTCTCATGCATTTTATCCCTAAGCATTTCCTATTTTTTTGATGCTTCATTACTTTTTAAAAGTTAAACTAACCTTGCATTCTCAGAAGAAACCCAACTTTCTGCCCACTGACAATGTCCTGGCCTCGTCTTCTGTCCTCCATTGTTTCAGTTGAGAAATTCTCTCTGAATTGTTGCTCCTTTGCAAGTAATGGCTTTTTTTGTTTTGGTTTTTACCTTGAGCTTCTTTAAAGACTATCTCTTGGTCTTTGCTTTTTTCACTAGTTTTACTATAGGGAGTCCACATATAATTGTTTGTTTTTAATTCTGCTAGTAGTTCTTTAGGATTCTTGAATTTGTGATTTGATATCTTTTGCCCATTTTGGAAAAACTTCAGCCACTGTCTCTAATATATATTGCTTCTATCCGCCCGCCCCCACCCTCCTAAGATTCCAATCACATGTATGTAGAATTCTTCACTATATGCTCTGTATTTGTATTCCACTCCATTGTCTCTCTGTGCACCATTTCAGATATTATCTCCTGATCTTTTATAATTCATCAATTCGCTCATGAGTTGTAGCTACTCTGCTGTGATATCCATCTACAGAATATGTAATTTCGGTTCTTGTATTTTTTAGTTTTATCATTGCTACTGGATTTTTCAAATCAATGTCCTTTTCAGAAATATAATTTCTGGTGCTCTACCACAATTCCCAATCTTATCCTTCATCTTCTTAAATATTGTAAGCAAGCTTATTTTAAAGTTTGTGTTTTACAAGTCTCATACTTAAGAGTCCTGGGGGTCTGGTTCCATCATCTATTATTTCTACTGGTTCATGAGGTCTCCTCTTCTCGTATGGTTGGTTGGTTTTGTTGTGTGCCATTACTGTACAGTCTTGATGTGCATGGAAGTGCCAAACCATGAAAAGTATCGTGCAAAGCAGAAATCATGCAAAATGATTTTACTAATCAATGGCTAAATCATAACTATTCATGACCTTTAAAAATTTTTGTCAAAACATTAAAAACTCATTATCGTTGTAAATAAAAAGGAAAATAAAAAATATAGTAAAGCTAGTATCTATTGAGTAAGCTGTAATTAAAACATTAGAAACACTGAAAATTAAAGTGCTTTCTTTTCTTGTAAAAAACTTTTCAAGAGCAGTTTGAACCGTCTTTGCCTTCTTCTCATCGAATAACTTACCATACAGAGTGAACCCCTTTTCTATGCATTAGCAAACTGTCATACTCCTTTCTAAGTTTGGATCAGCTTCCAGCATTTTATCCTTTGCACTTTCAATGTCGTGAAATATCTTAGAGCATTCCTTTACTGTGAAGTGTTTTGCTGAGATCACTTCCTCTAGGACACCTTCATCTTTTCCATCGCAATCACTTTCCTCATTTTTGTTGATAAGTTGCCTTTACTCAGTTCCACTGACTGCCTGTCTAGAGTTTCCCAAATGGCAGCAATTTTTTCTATGACTCCATTTATGTTTGATTCGAATTTTACTTCCATCGTTATCATTCGTCACTTACTTGCCACACTTTCATCTGTTAGCCAATTCCTCTTTCACTTATCTAGTCTTCTGAACTATCACATGGGTTTTTCACTGGGAGACAGAGGTAACACTGCACATTTTGCTGTGTGTGAAGTGAATGACATGCACAGGGACCAATCACAGACCAACTCTGAAAGGAGTGACAGGATTGGTCACTGGTGCTTATACACATCTGTTATCTATGTAGTGATTTGTGGACTGGGCTGCTGGCAGTGCAGACGGTACTTTCTGCAACCCCTCTCAGTTAATGTGCCACAGTAACTAAAATGTGAGCCACGTTGTTGGGGACTGGTTTTATTATTTAACTCAGATTTGGTACTTGAAATTTGGTAATTCAAATCTGTGGATAATGGAATGGAGCAAAGTGAGGACTGCCTGTATTTGCAAAATTGTTCTTAGAAATAAAGTGATGCTTTGTTCCTCCAGAGAAATGCATTTGTTTCTGCCAGGCATTGGAAGTCCCAGCAATCTGGAATCACCTTAATCCAACCTCAAGGTCTGAGATGTTAGAAATGGGCTTCAATCCTTGAGCAACTGATCCATTCCTAGTCACCTATATTCCTAGGGGGCAGCTTTTTGGGGTTCCAACCCAAAGTTTGAAATGTTTACCAGGGTGTTCCCTTTCTTAGAGGCTTTATATCCCAAATCTTAACTCCTAGACTCACAGAGTGCTACTTAGGTTCTTAACTGCTTTGTCCATAAATTGGACAACACCCCAGGGACAAAAGGCCCCAAATGTCATATTTCCACTTCTGGAGACCTCAGCCTGGCGACTGTTCACTATCCGGTGAGCTCTCCAGTGCCTGGTCATACGCACGTTTGAAAATGCTTTCCAACCTTTTCAAGTTCACTTCCAAACTACTAGGCCGTTACCAGAAATGGGGCTCCCCATCTTAACGTGTTTAAAGCATGAATAGTCATGAATATTTATGAGCCCTGCAGTTTGAAATGGTTATGCTTCTCCTTATTTTTCACTCCCTCCAAAGAAGCATTTCTGTACTCTTCAATAGATCCACAGACTGAAATATTGGAAAGCAACTGCATTTTCTTAAGGTTTTCATGACTATCCTTTGAGGTTCTCCTCATATCCAGGCAATACCTAATACTCAAATAACAACTTTCTAATACAATGCCAACAACAGTCAGAACAGAAAAACTGTCCTCTTTTCAACATGTGCAAAGACACAGATCAGTAAGTGGACAAGAAGGCTCGTTCATTCGACAGATTTTCTAAGCTAGGCTAGGTTGTAGCCACTTTGGGTCCAGGAGTGAAGAAAACACAAATACCCCTCTCTCCCGACCCCTGGATCTGCCTGCCATCCTAGGGAGGGAGACAGAAAAGAACCAGCAATTGTAGCACAGGGACGGGGGAGGGCTGCCGTTATAAGGGGGGCAGAGAAGGCCTCCCATGGAGGGGAACGAGCACTTATGATATCTTTCCTCCGTATAAATGGAGACTTGAAGCTGGGAGGATCCCACGGGGCCCCACGACCTCCCTGTACCCCAGCCCTCTCCATGGCTCGCACCCTCACCAGCCACAACGCGAGTGTTTCCCCTTGGCACCAACCAGCCTCACGGAGGGGGAGGAAGGTGCTGCCAGGCGCTGCTCTTCCTGGGCTGTTTCGCACATGTCACTCTCCTAAATTCTCACCGCCCGTGCGAGGTTTTGGTTAGCAGCCCTCCCTTAGCTGCCCAATGCACCAGGCAACTCTGGTCACAACTCTCATCTCTGATACGACAGATGTGCCCTAACAGGTCACCCACATCCAGTACAGACAGGACATACTGTGGCCTAATTCCCCCAACTTCTGGAGCAGGTGTTAGCTGCCAGGGGACTGTGAGTGCCATGAGGGCAGGACCAGGGGGTGGGGCCAAGTAATGGTCCACGCTCCACTCCAGGAGCCCATGCATATGTGACCTGGCACGGCAAAAGGGCTCCGCAGGTGTGGTCAGAGTACCGCTATGGGTTGTTTGTGTCCCCTCCCGCCCCCGGAAGGTATGTCCACGTCCTACCCTCCAAGAGTTTGGAACGGGATCTATTAAAATGGAATCTCTGCAGATGTAATTTGTAATTTGTGGGCCCAAATCCAATATGACTGGTGTCCTTATAAGACGGGGAAATTTGGACACGGACACACACACAGACACACACGAGAACCACGTGATGACAGAGGCAGGGGACTGGAGTGATGCTTCTACAAGCCAAAGTACACCAAGGGTTGACAGCCACCAGCAGAAGTTAAGAGGAGGTAGGCAAGGGTCCCACCCAGACTCAGAGGGAGCGCGGCCCTGCCGACACCTTGACTTCAGACTCCGGCCTCCAGAAGGCCAAAGGATACATTTCTATTGTTTAAAGCCCCCAGGTCGTGGGGCATTGTTACAGCTGCCCCAGGAGACTGACACAGGTGAAGACCCTGGAAGGGGAGACTAGCCTGGATTAGCTAGGTGGGCCCAATCAAATCAATTGAGCCCTTAAAAGTGAGAATTTTCTCTGGCTGCAATGAGGCAGAGGTCGGTCAGAGAGATGCAGAGCGAGGGAACGACTCTGCCCACATTGCTGGTTTGACGACCAAGAGGCCACGAGCAAAAGAACGTGGCACCTCTGGCTGACAAGCGGCAAGGAAACAGGGACCACAGATCGTGTTCAAAACTCACAGAATTGTACATCTAAAAAAGGATGAATTTTACTGTATGTAAATCATCCCTCAATAAACTTGACTTAAATAAACAACTCAAACCCATCCCCACTGCCTGCTTTTTAGGCAGCCTAACGGAGGGAGGCGAGTCTGGCGTTGGAAGGCGGCCCAACCTATCACCATGCCCACAGAGGAGGGCAGCGGGGGACTGGCTCACGAGGGCCCCGTGGGATACAGCTGCCTCCCTCCCCACAGCCCGGCCACAAAGCAAGCCTGTCCTCGAGGGCCCTGACACCACTCGTTATCTATTACCTTAGGAAAGGGGCTTGCCTTTGGCCGGGTTAGAATTTACCTTTCACTTGTCTCAAAGCAAACAGTGTCAAGCCAGGGGCGCACATGAGCAGCTCCTGTCCCTTCAAGCTGGCCTTTCCGGCAGCAATTGTCATGCTTATGTGACCAGGAGAGACTCACTACTTGGAGGGCCTATCTGCTTTCTATGCTGGAACCACCACACAAAGAGAAGGCACACGCGCTCACTACCCGTACGTGTACCCTGCTTCCTGAAGGCAGCTCACAGGATCTGTGATTACGGTTCACCTTCACCTATGACTCAGTGCTGCTGACCTAAGTGGGTCAAAAGGATCTCACTTGAGCATTTAATGCCCTTAAGAGAATCATCAGAACTAAACTGGGTTCTGAAATTTCCTGGATAACTTGTATTCATTCTTTCCCGTCTACCAACTTAGTCCTTTTAGTGAAGGGAATTTCTGAATTTAAAGACAAGTATGAATTGAGCCATGTATTCAGATCACTGTTACAACGCTGCTCAGTCCTCCGTGCCGCATGGTGCTGCAGGGAGAACAGCCACCTGACCTCTGCCCACCTGCCTCCCCTGCCCCCCCACCCACCTGTTCTCTAAGTTGGCTCCCGCCCCACGCAGCGACACTATTATCTATCCTCAGGTCAGAGCCACACACCTCATGTAGTACAGAGCTTTCCACAAGCAGCTGATTGCACCTGCTGCTTTCCGCAGCACCCAGAACACTGCCTGGCACACAGTAGGTACTCAGTAAAGATCTGTTGACTAATGAATGAGCTCCAGAAGAAATGACTGAAATATTCAATGGACAACTGCCACAGTAAAGGCAGACTGTGTCCAATCAGAGAGATTCAAACTGCCAGACGGTTCTCTGAAGGACAAAATTCCTACGTCTAATTTGGGGGAGAATCAAGGAAGGCTTCACGAAGGAGGTGACATTTGATTAAGCCTCGAAGGAATCTCAGAGGGGGGCCAAGGGGAGCCACAGGCTCACGAAGCCACTCCTGTAGCTCCTGCTGGCTGCACACTCAGAGATAGTGGTGAATAAGGCAGCTATGGCTTCCAACCTCTGACCTCCGACCTCCAGGGGTCTGCGACTCCTGGAGAGAGGGACCTTTATCCAGCTGCCACGCAAATGAACACTTCATACATGCGTGTTTTGGAGGAAAAGCACCGAGGGTTGTAAGTGTTCACAGCAGAGGTCGGCCTGGGCAGGAAGGTCAGGAAGATTTCCCTGAGAAAGTAATTTTAGGCTGCGATCTCAAAGGTAGAGAGCTCATGGGGGTGGGGAGGTGGCTGAGGGTCAGGGAGTGTCCTAGGTGTGCGACAGGAACTGGAAACGGCCAGTGTAGAAAGGATGGCGGCCGCCAGGAGTCAGGGCCGTGCCTTCACACGCACCACAGACGCCGGCCAGTGAGGGTGGATGAGTCTGTGCTAAGGCTGAGCGTGAACAACAAGCAAAGGAACAGCTATAGAGTCCTGTGTGCCAGGCACAACCACCCATGGAAAGTACTAGCATGCTTCCCACTTGCAGATGAGGAAACTGAGGCACAGGCCAGATGAGCGGCCCGTCCCAGACTGAGCTGCTAAGCAGCGGGCAGGACCCGGCACTTGTCCTGTTTCTGTGGCCCCAGCGGAGGCCACTTCCTGGACAGGGAGGAAGACCGGGTGACTCAAAACCAAACCTTCTGAGTCTGAGTGTCCGAGAGGGTTGGGGTGACATCAGGAAGGCTGGTGGATAGACAGCCTGAGGTCATGACAACAGTGACCAAGGGCACGGGCCTCTAGGGAGGGGGCGAGGCTGGCAGGGTCCAGGCCACCGTAGAGATTTCAGGCCGGCACAGGGAGAGGGAAAGCCCGCCGGGCCCTGGGGAAGGTGCACGCACCATCAGAAAGCGGTCCCTGGGCAATTTCACTTCACGTGTGTGGACATGACGACGGCAGCTGACTTAGAATATAAGGTGGATGGGTGTGTTCATGCCTTAGACTGGAATTTCATCCTTTCATCTCATAAAATGAATTCCTTTTCTGAGTTCTCCGTTTAATTGCTTGCTCTTCTCTTGCAGAGGTTTCATTCTCAGAGATTGTGCCAGTTGTAATTGGGCATGGATCTTTCTGAAACGCCTATCAAGAAAATGGTTTATCCTACTCAGCAAGCCCACATTTAAATCCATTCGTTCCAAACAGAGTAACTAAGTGCTTCCCTAGGTATTGTGCGCCTTTGTCAGTCCATGGATATAGCTGCTTTTATTTCCCTTCTAGATTCTTCTTTCTCTTAAGTCTTGTGCCTCTATTCATATTAAAGATTACCGGCCGTCCTTGAATGTGGTTAAATATTCACCTTCACTTAGACTTCTGACCTACACACTAAACGCTAACTTTGTTAGATTCATCTAAGTAAAGAGAATAGAACAGGACAAAAGTCAATAATTTTCAGTTTCCAGAGTGAAAGAAAAATACTATGTTTTTCTCATCTTATATTGATATCCTGCACTCTACATTCACACAAAAAGCCCAGGACTTTGAAACCTACCGCTTTCCACCTACCGCTTGGTCACCATCCGCTGTCACCCTCAGCCAGGGGTGCTAACCTTCCTCTTTTGCTTCAACACAGCAGCCATGGTTGGCAGGGACAGTCTCGGTGTTCCAGCTGCTCCAGCGGTGGGTGGGCAGCCCTTGACCCACCACCCACGGACTCTCCGTCTCTTTCAGAACTCCTGCCCCCACTGGTGAGTGCGCACACCTTTGCCCTACCTTCTTGCCAGTTCTAGAACCTTCTTTCTCCACTCTAGGCGTAAATATTTCCACCCCCACTTCTCTTGTTATCACTTGTCACACAAGTTCTTTTAACCTGTTTGTGCTGGTCTTTTCTCTCAAGGAAAAGCAGCTTTGAATGCTTCTAAAGCCTCTGAGAGCTTTCTCTTCTTCACCTCTTCCATGTCACAACCTTCCTCTTAGGCTCTCACTCCCAGTAAGCTTTCACTGTCAACATAGTTGCACCATTGAACTTAAAAAAAAAAAAATCTGCTGTCTCTTCCAGGACTCCCTGCTGAATATAATGGACTGGGTTTATTTTTATGATTTGAGAACTACAGCAACAGAGTATCTTCCTTTATGGAAAATGCTCTCCACGAGCGAGTTTTTCCAAGGAACGGAGCAAACGCAGGTAGCTTTCTGAACTTCTCTGCACCCTGGCCCGCCTGCTGTGGCCCAACTTCTCTGCAGGGACAGAGTGGGAGCCGAAACTCCCCTGCCTTGACCTGGCGACAGACTCTGTCATGTTTGTCAAAGTGGAAAGAAAGGCGGTCAGAGTACTCAAGCAAACCCTTCCCTCGCAATCCTAAAATCCTAGCATGTAAACACATCAAATACGTTTGCTTCTACTGTAAATAACTTCCACACACCGAGGGATGATTCAATTTAAAACAGATTTCAAATTTCTCGGAACAATTTCCCTTTTAAACATCATTCACGTGAATCCCATGCTCAATGCAAAGACAGAAAAACAGAAATAGAAAGTGAGTGGACACTTACTAAGACACTAACCCACTTAACAAGCTGTCCCACAAAATGAACTTAAGTGAGATTACAGTCTCGAATTGATCAAAGTTACTCATAAACTTAGATAGAGGGACATATGCTCATTGTGTTGGCAGCCTACAAAATATCAACTTTTCCAAAAAAGAAAGCTGCCTGAAAATGCTTCTAAAAATTCTGGTAAAAAATACACCACCCCATTTAACGTACAGGTAATAAAAAAAACTTGCTTTCAGATAATCAAGATTTGACTGTCACTTGATTCTGCAATTCTGTTTTTATAAGCCGTATTGCTTAACTGCAAATATGCATTTCAATACTCATGCAAGGCTGACAACTTCTTGGAGTATTTCAGAGAGGGACATATCCACATGTCAACCTCTAAATAACCTGGTCTCTTTCACTAGAGCTTGGCAACTTGTCACTTCGGTGTGGTTATCACATAACCACAGAAGTATTCAGTTACAAATGGCTGCAAGAAAACTTGGGGCCACACTCACTCTTAAAAATGGAAAAAAAAAGGGGGGGAACTACGAGATACCGTTTACTTAACTATAATTTCAAATCATTCATTGGAAGCTTCATAACCTTTGAGACAAGTAGTCACTCTGAATTTGCCTTCCTAACTTTTTCAAAGTGATGCTTTTTCAGAGGTTTACTTGTGGTCTCAGCAAAAAGTGTAAAACAATTGGAATAGAAACCGTCATACACTCTATTTGCAAATCTCTTAAAACAGAGTAAAATAAAAGTAGTCAGATGAGTGACTGGAGCACAGAGCGATTTAATCGATGCGTTTTAATTTCTCTGTGTATATCTTATCTCCACAGCTGGACTGTCAGCAGGATCCTTGCTCTGTTCAATAGAAGCACTTCCCAACTCACAGAGGCTAAAACATATCCCTTTCCTACTGAGTCTGTTGTTGGCAATTTGAATCCATGAGTTTGCAGGAAGAAAGAACATTTTATTTCATTAGATTCTCAAGCCATCTCATCAAATGTCTATTTAATGCAGTATTAGTGATAATGATGAATGGAATCGTGTCAGCTGCGACCACCACCTGTATAACATCGATGCATTGGGGACTGCATAGGGACGACTGGCATAGCGCCCCCTGATGGAGGAATGCACTCTCGCTATCTGAGGGATGATGAAGCTACAAAAGGCCAAGGGGGCATCCTATTGCAGTGGGCAGGCCACTGTTTGTACTTCTAGGTACCCCCCAACCACCTGCTGCCACCCCCCATTTGAGAACTGTAGAAAACGGAGGCCTATCAACAAATACTGGTTGAATTGAGTTCTGTTCCTCACTTATTTGTTCAATGAACATTTCTAAGTACCTACTCAGCCTGTAGGGCCAGCGGCGCAGAAAGGAATAAGATGTGCTCTGCTCTCAGCGAGTTTGACTCGGAGGAGACAATTCATCCAACAAGGGACCGTGATGCCGGCGGCACGTGGGACGGGCCCAACGAAGTCGTGTCCAAGTCCAGACGACCTGACCACGCCTGTGTCTTGCAGACCCTCCAAGGATGAGGAACGATCCTCTGCATGGCCCAGCGATACGAGAGACACACGAGGAAGGACTCATGCCAAATGTATCGCCACCAAAACACACACCACTCATGAGCGTTTTGTTCTTACTGCTATAGCATTCTTGTTTACCGAGTCAAAAATGAAAAAAAAAAATTGTGTGTCTGGGGGAAGGTGTTTCTTTCAGAAAGCCTTTGAGAAGTTATAAAGTGGTCAGGGCAAAAGTAACAAAGGTGTCTTATGTGGCTGAGAGAGGCAGACACTTAGGGCGTGGCTTCTTCGGCTTTAAGACACCTCCTGGGCTGTCCCGGTTCTGCACATTGTACAAAGAATGTTCATGTAAAGCATGACTTTTGAGCCTCCCAACCCTTCAGAGAGGGTTTTCTGATGAGAACAGCAGTTTAGAAAGGCGGACAAAGGCCCCCCCACCCCGGCCCCCGGGCCCAGCAGGCAGCGGCCACAGGATGGGAATCCCAGTTTCATGCTGAATGACCTATACGCCCTTTCTACCGTATCAAGCCACCTCTCTGATACAAACCAAAATTTCCAAACACTTTCTCTCGTAGTGTATGCTGACCTCCAACCAGATGTGGCTCAACCACAAAAATAACTCTACGAGGTCTGACAGAGTAAGGAGTAAATTCTTTACTTTTTGAAGCGCATAAACTCTTCCAGACACCACCACATCACTCCTACACAACGCTAAGTAATTAAGTACTCTAGAAGCATAGAAGGAACACACCTCCAGAGCAAATCGGACTGATTATGTCTGTTATCCACAGAACAGGCCGGAAAATTCACACGCAAGTGTTCCTTTCCGTAAGACTCACCGTGCCTGCAAGGGACAGAAATACTTGGAAGAAGAAACAAGTTCTTTAAATACAGTCCACTGGACATCTAGGGCTTTTGCTGTTAAGTTCTTACCTTAAAACTATCTTAACACCAAGTTGGAAATAAAAATTATTTGCCTAATTTTCCCTGACCACATGGCCTGAGAGGCGAGCTAGCTTGTTGTGTAATTAATAAGGCAGAAATAACAGACAGCAAATGTCTCGCCTACAGACAGAAACTGCCTTTATTTGAAATATCTATGAAACATTTAAAAGCCTGACTCTCTACCAAGCCATCAAACACAAAAATATAAACAGAGGCCCTCAAATTCCAAGAAAGCAGGAATTATCCAGGTCACATCCTCAAACTGCAAGACAACAAATCAGTGCGAACGTCCAACACGAAGACGATGGCCACCTGCAAGTTAAGACCCCTGTTCCATTTGCCACTAAGAATATATCCTCACATGCAGAGGCTGTGAGAGAGGGAAAAAAGAGAGAAGAGGATTTGGCGTGTTTAAAATCTGTGTACACTAAGCAAAAAAACATTTTCATTAAAATTTTTCAAAAAGATTACAGAATATTTATTATCAAAACATAGGTGCTCACAGACAGCAGGCCAGAAAAAGAATATTTAAACAGTAAGATGTTATGGCAAAAGCAATTATCCCCGCGACACCCCAGTTTTATCTTTTAAGACGGTAAGGACAATTTAAGTGTCTTTTTTATATTCTGGTATTAAAATCAGCTTCATGAGCCATCCATGGCTGTCGTATTCAGTCAATACTGAACACAACAGCCCAAAGCAGCTACTCCGTAAATATTTACAGAGTGAATGAATTAAATATATACCGCATTTTGCCACGTATAATGCATATTTTTTTGCCCAAATTTGTAAGGGAAAAACAAGGCTGTGTATTATACATGGGTAGTACTAATTTCCTATCTATATGTTTTTAATTCTTTCATTTATGCTTATAAGCTAAAAGTGTAACTCTAGAAATTAATAACGTTATCCATATGCAACATAATACCCTGCAATACAATTTTGTTGAACTTATAACGAACTTGCAACAACGAAGAGTTCTTGGCCTTCTGTGATGCATAAATGTCGTAAATTTGTTACCTGTACATAAACTTTCTTGTACGTTATATCTGTTCTTGTGTTTTGTAATTATTTGTTACACAAAATTTCTTGTTCCACAGTATGTTAAAAAATAAATGCTAAAATTCCTTTATAATACAAAAAACAAGTACCTAAAAGTAAACAAATAAAAATTTGAATTGAAAAATTACAACGATTTTTTTTCCCTAAAAGTTTGGGCCAAAAACGTGAGTGTGCATTAGACACAGCAAAATACGGTATATATTTCTATATCCATATACATTTATATATGGATTGGCTACATACTTATGGTATCTACACACAATAGAATATTATATAGACACTGAAAATAATCAAACACAAATTTACACACAGGAAAAGATTTGTCATAACCTAATAGTTAATAAAGCAGATTACAAAACAGCTTATATAGAAAAAACACGTTTTTTTCTCTCTTCTGTCATTCTCACACACACACATACCATGTTTAAAAAGCAGTTTACAAGTTTGACAAACATGAGCTAGTAAAAAGAACTATTTTATGATTACGGAATGATTCTTATATGTCTAAGATATAAACAAAGAGAGAAAGTCATTTTTCCTACCATCAATTAATTTGCTTTTGCTTCAAAGTTGTATAGAATGTTGTCAGGCTCCCTGTCTGGCCCCTCATGCGCAGTGACCACGAAATCTGTACCATCCGCCACTTCTCCAGGCATCCCTGTCCTAGCTGATGGCAGGTCTAGACCTGAGCTACTACTATCTCAGCAAGCCATCTGCTTTATATTCAAATTCGAATAAAAGCAGCTACAGCTGGCATGCTGCTCTCGGCCGTGTCTGTGACTTCGGTGTCTGTTAAGTACTAACATTTCTGTTATATTACCTAGTTTTCAAGTACATGGAACCAGCCTGCCATAAAGAAACGAAGTTCCTAGAGAAACTGACAGGAGCAAGTTTTCAGAACTTAAAAGGGAATCTACCCACATTTATCTTACTTTCAAAGCACCAAAAATATATCCAACGTTGCATCACAAAGTAATAATTAACCCTCAAATGGCTAGTCTGTAGGGCAACGGAAGTAAACACTTAACCATTTCGGTCTGGAAACCCGAGTAAATCAAACCTTCTATTTACCTGTAATGACAGCGTCTTGGTTCTGAGCTTGTCTTGCCACAAACTGTTACTTCACGGAGGAGGCAGGGCCTTTAACTGCGGCCTTGGCAGTGAGAAGGTAAAGGAGGAAATGATTACGATGTGTCCTCTGGATTCTCCCCAGCTCTCCACCACCTTGGAAGAGGAAAGTCACCGTGACCCCACTTCTTCAAAGGAAATGGTGTGGCAGGGTCGCTACCAGGAAAACCCTGTGCCCCTCCTAGTACCCTCTGGTTTGGGGAGCAGTGGCTGGGGTTGGGGTGGGCGCGCAGCCCCGAAGGTCCCAGAGCGCCCCGCGAAACCCAAGCCATTACACAACGATGGGCTTTTCTCAGAAAGAACCTTGACATTTGGGGCACGCCGTCACTCCTTTAAACTCAAAAAGGCGAGGTTCACACGGGCGTGTAGTTGTCCCCTGTTAGTCTTGGGTGGGCGTGGGGCAGAACCGACCCTCCGGACTTTCGCCGGCACCACCTCGCACCCCTGGGGCCGCGCGGCCGGGGCCCCGGGGAGACCTGGGCGCCGACACCCCGCGCCGGACGCGCGGGGCCCAGGACTCGGGTGGGCGTCGCGCGGCGGAGCCGGCCCTTTGCTCGCCTCGCCCGGCCCATTTGGGTCTCCAGCCTGCGTTCGGGCGCAAAGTGAGGCAGTTCCTCAAAGGTGTCCCAGGGCTGTGAACTAACCCGCCAGTGAGCTTCCCCCGCCGGACCGCAGCCGCCGGGCGCGCGGCCCTGAGGGTCAGTCTGCTGGGGCCTCGGGATACCTAGCCTCGGGGAACCCCGGGAATCTCGGGAAACGCTCCCCGGTCGGTGACGCCCAAACTCGACCGCGCTGTGGGGAGGGCGCCCCACGTCCCGCCTGGTGGGCCTTCCTTCCCGCGAAACAACCAGAGGACCCGTGTCTCTGAGGTCCCGGCCTCGACCTCCACACAGCCCCCAGCGACAGCCGCGGAGGCCGGGGCTCCGGGCAGGCCCCCGTGCCAGGAGGGAGGCGGAGCAGGGGGCGGCCCCTGGGCCCGAGGTTCCTCCGCACCAGCCACAGCGAGCGCCCGCGGCCCGCGCCCCCGTCCCGCGCATGCGCCGCCGGCCC
This sequence comes from Rhinolophus ferrumequinum, assembly GCF_004115265.2. NCBI lineage: Eukaryota > Metazoa > Chordata > Mammalia > Chiroptera > Rhinolophidae > Rhinolophus > Rhinolophus ferrumequinum. The sequence goes on from NC_046293.1 coordinate 3,115,213, forward strand.
CGGCCCCTCCCCCGTCCGCGGCCGCTCTGGGTCCCGGGGTGCCGAGGCCCGGCCCGTGGAACCTCGCGCGCGCCCACCCGCACCCGGGCACCTGGGGCCGGGTCCGCCGCCTGCCGGTCCGTCGGGCGAACGCGCCGAGGGAGGCGGCACCGGGCCGGGCGCTAGCGGCCGCCTCCGCCCCCGCCGCCCGCTGCCCCCGCCGTGGGGCCG